>NC_138177.1:69357029-70736788 GCF_964165515.1 Mesoplodon bidens | reverse complement strand
AATAGAATCACATAATATCTACTTTTTGCTTTTTGATTTCATTCACTGTACGTATTTTTGAAATTTATCCATGTTGGGTGTGATGTAGTAGTTCATTCTTTTTGTTTCATTTTATAAATACACTACACTTTGTTTGTCCAGGCACATGATGATGGACATTTAGTTTTTTCTCAATTTACAGGTCTTAGGAATAGAGCTACACAAATATTTGTGTACATTTATTTACATAACTGTATGGAGATATTTTTCATTCTATTAAGCAAATATCTAAGTGTGGAATTGTTGATTTATATAGTAAGCATATGTTAACTTTACAAGAGATTGCCAAACAATTAGGCAAAATAGTTTTGCTATCTTACACTCTCAACAGCAATGTATGACGGTTACCAATTACTTGACATACTCAATAAAACTTGCCAGTCTTAATTCCATCCCTCAAGTAGATGCACAGTGGTACTTAATTGTGGTTGGAATTTGAATTTCCTTGATGACTAAAGATGCTGAATATCTTTTTGTGTGTCAATTGGCCATCTGTATTTTCTTTAGTTAAGTGCCTCTCAAATATTTTATACATTTCCTAATTGGAATGTCTTTCCAGTTTTTAGACTGGATCATTTGTCTCTTTATTGAATTGTAAGGTCTTGTATTTTTCTAGGTATAATTTTTTGTTACATATATATTATGCAAATATCTTTACCATGCTGTGATTTGCTTTTACTTTTTTATCAGTCTTTTGAAGAGTGAAAATGTTTTTTGTTTTTTTTTTAGTTTTGCTAAAGTGCATTTTATTGACATTGACTTTTATAGTTCATGAGTTTTGTCTCATATTTAAGAAATATTTGCAAAACCTAAGCTCACTAAAATTTATCCAATGCTATTTTCAAGAAGTTTTATAATATCAGCTCTTGCAGGCAGGATATAGTACACTTCCAGTTGATTTTTTAATAGAGTGTGAGAAAAGTGCAAGTTTTTATTTTCCCCTTTCCAAATGCACCACTGTTGGAAAGATTATACTTTTGAAAGTGCAGAACACATTTCGGGACTTAGTATATCATAGGTTCTTCTGTCTCCACACAGAAAGAATTCATTAAGAGGCAGATTGACAGAGAAAAGAGGAAAGAGTTTATTAGTATAGGACACTTGTGAGAGATACAAGCGGGTGGGCAAGGGAATGCTGCCCTGAAAGCTTAGTGTGCTACATTTTTATAATCAAAAGAAAAGTGGGTAGGGAAAGACCACCTTCTTCCTCATTCTTGAGTAGATGTCAATCTTCCATTATTGTCAATCTTCCTCCTCCACATCAGGCAGGGGAGTTTTCTCGCCCCTATTTTTTCTCATTACTCTGTCCCTATCACTTTCCCCTTTGAATTGCCTTGGCAGCCTCATAGAAAATTAATTGACTACATCAATGTGGATCTATTTGTGGACACCATATTTTGATCTATTTGTCTACATTTATACAAAAAATAAACTGTCTATTTAAACGGAACTTTATAAATAAAATTGTATTTCCCTCTGGATTCTGCTCTCTTGGTTCCTGGGGGGAAGCTATCTATGAGAAGGTGATATACTTCAAAACTTGCTGGGAAGCCACCCTCTGGGGTCCTGGAGGAAACCATCCATTCAAAGTGCTTCAGTATGGAAATCTCTGGGAAATGTCTGTGGGGATGGTACTGCTGAAATTGAGAGGGAGTGCCACTGGGTGTCCCACATGCTGCTAGTCTCCAGGCAGAAGCAAGCACACCAGAACGAGGTAGAGAATTGTCTTCTAATTCTGGAGTCCCTTTATCACCTTCTACTGACAAAGCTTAGTATAGTGTCAGGTGGCAAGGGAGAAATATTCCAGGATCCCATTTAAAGAAATCAAAAGAAATTTGGAACTGAAATGCAATTACATTCTTAATTTTCACAGTCTACTTAGAGTTAATATTGTATGGCTATACCTGAAATGTAAAAGCTTTGGAATTACTAGATCCATTTACCCCTATTCTATTCTTTATTCTAAAGTGTATTACACCTCTATACATTAAAAACCCATAAGAAAATGTAATAATTTTTGCTTTATTCATACATATTCTAAAGAAATTAAGAAAAAATAATCTTTTATGTTTACTCAAACATTTATGATTTTAATGCTCATCATTTCTTCTTGATGATACGGTTGTTTTAAAAATTAGTTTCTGCTTTACAACAAAGTGAATCAGTTATACATATACATCTGTTCCCATATCCCTTCCCTCTTGCATCTCTCTCTTTCACACCCTCCCTATCCCACCCCTCCAGGCGGTCACAAAGCACCGAGCTGATCTCCCTGTGCTCTGCGGCTGCTTCCCACTAGCTATCTACCTTACGTTTGGTGGTGTATATATGTCCATGCCTCTCTCTCGCTTTGTCACAGCTTACCCTTCCACCTCCCCATATCCTCAAGTCCATTCTCAAGTAGGACTGTATCTTTATTCCTGTTTTACCCCTAGGTTCTTCATGACATTTTTCTTCTTAAATTCCATATATATGTGTTAGCATATGGTATTTGTCTTTCTCTTTCTGACTTACTTCACTCTGTATGACAGACTCTAGTTCTATCCACCTCATTACAAATAGCTCAATTTCATTTCTTTTTATGGTTGAATGTAAAGATGAGGTTTTGGAGCAAGGATAGATTATTATTATTTACAGCAATAACTGAATAGGTTTCTACTGATCTAATCCTTCTGAGGTTATGTGATGAGAGCCAGATGTCAGCCTACATATATGAGGGTCTGCACTATATAATAGAAATCCTGAAATTAGAAAGCTGGAGCCTATGTAGGAATTGAATTTTTGTTAACCTCCCCCATTGAAATATAAACACATAATTATGGGAAGATAAATCTCTCACTAATTATTTAGCTATATTTTAGGTTTCAAAACTTGTCCTTTAAGCTAGATTGCAGGTTTCTTTACTCAGAAAACCTAACTAAGAGGAAAAATAAGAATGTTCACTTTATGACACTTAACAATTTACATTTCTGTCTAGTATAATTTCCCTTTTCTTGAATAATTTCCTTTAGTATTTCAGGTAGTACAGATCTGTTGATGACAAATTCTCTTTGTTTTCTAACTATATAAAGCTGTCTTTATTTTGCTTTTAATCTTGAATATTTTTAGTGGAAATATAATCCTGAATTGGTATTTTTATTAATTATATTTCTTTCATCATGTTTAGGATTGTGTTCCACAGTTCTCTCGCTCCCGTGTTTTCTGGTGAGAGCCAGCATTAATTTGACTCCTATTTCACTCCTTGTATGATGCTTGTCCTTCATCTTATTTTTTCTTTGGTACTTTCAAGATTTTTTTTTAATTTCTTTCTTTTAAGCAGTTTGACTATAATGTGACTAGGCATGATTTTCTTCATATTTATCTGGATTGAAATTTGTTGGGATTCTTGAATCTATAAATTCGTGTCTTTAAGAAAATTTGTGAAATTTTTGGCCATTATTTTTTTCAAACAATTTTTCTGCCTTATTATCTAGCTCATTCCTTTCTAGAACTCCAATTACATGTGTGTTACACCATTTAACATAGTTTTCCAGGTGCTTGAAGTTCTGTTTGCATTTTTTCATTGTTATCCCATTTTCTTCACATTGGATTCCTTCTTCTGATCTATCTTCACATTCACTGTCTCTTTACTCTGTTATCTCCATTCTTCTGCTAATCTCATCCAATAAAGTTTTTTTCCAGATAATGTATTTCAGTTCTATCATTTTTCTTTTTTTTTATTTTTTTTTGTGGTTTCTCTTTCTCTTCTAAAATTTCTTATATGCTTTTAAGAAAGCACATTTTCTTTTATATCATTGGACATAGTTATCAAAGCAGTTTTAAAATCTTAGTCTACTAATTTCAAAATTGAATTATATAAAATTAGGTCTACACTGACTGCTTTATTTCTTGAGATGGCCATGTACTCCTGGCTCTTTTTTTTTTTTTTTTTTTTTTTTTTTTTGCAGTATGCGGTCTCTCACTGTTGTGGCCTCTCCCGTTGCAGAGCACAGGCTCTGGATGCAAAGGCTCAGCGGCCATGGCTCACGGGCCTAGCCGCTCTGTGGCATGTGGGATCTTCCTGGACCGGGGCACGAACCCATGTCCTCTGCATCGGCAGGCAGACTCTCAACCACTGCGTCACCAGGGAAGGCCTCCTGGATCTTTTTATGTGAAATAATTTTGGATTTAAACTATAATCTGGTGAATACTATGTTGTAGTGACTGTTATATTAAGCTGACAATCATTGGTCTTTTTAGTTTTAGCAGGTAAATAGCTTGGTTGGACCAAAACTAAAAAAATTTTCACTTGGGTAGTAGTTCAAATATCTGTTTATTTCTTTTGTACTTCTGGGCTGCTTTGAGCCTTTCTCACACATGTGTGCTTCAGGAGTCAACCAGAAATTGGGGCAAAATATACACAGAGATTTTGAAATTATCTCTCTGGCTCTGTCTTTCCAGGATTTGCTCCTCCCCTTCCAGCAGTTCTAGTTACCCTAGACTCTATTTTCTGATTCTTCATACCAGGAAGTCTGTTGGTTTTCATTTTAAATTTTAAGCTTTTCACAAACAGTGGTGACTGTGGTCTTCATTCAAACTAAAACTCTATCAAAGAGAAATCATCCTGGGTACTTACCTTCTTCCAAGTGTTGACTGCACTCTAGATCTGCCTGCTTTTATTTATTTATTTATTTTAAAATTTTGTATTTTATTTTATTTATTCGTTTTTTTTTTTTTTTTTTTTGGCTGCGTTGGGTTTTCGTTGCTGCGTGCAGGCTTTCTTTAGTTGAGGCGAGCGGGGGTTACTCTCCATTGCAGTGCATGGGCTTCTCACTGCAGTGGCTTCTCTTGGCATGTAGCATGGGCTCTAGGCGTGTGGGTTTCAGTAGTTGTGGGGTGTGGGCTTAGTAGTTGTGGCTCACAAGCTCTAGAGTACAGGCTCAGTAGTTGTGGCGCACAGGCTTAGTTGCTCCGTGGCATGTGGGATCTTCCCAGACCAGGGCTCAAACCCATGTGTCCTGCATTGGCAGGTGGATTCTTAACCACTGCACCACCAGGGAACCCCTGTCTGCTTTTATTCTATCTCCAGTGTGTTCAAGTAGCTGCTTTTTTTTTTGTTTTTTCCAGAGTTTGTAGCTGTTATCTTGAAGATGTTTGACACACCAAGTACTTAACTCATTCAGACCAGAAGCAAAATTCCTACTTGCCTTTACTTTTATGAAAGTTACACCCCAAATTTTAATAAAATATTTTATGCAATTTAAATATTTTCTTAATTCCTACTGAATCATTGATTCAGTTGAAAATTAATGAAGGAAATATAAAATTATATAGGTGTCAAGAAGAAAATTTAATTTGAGAAATTGTGTGCCTACAAATTATTGGAAAGTTTGAAAGAATCAGAAGTCTGTCACTGGAATTATTGATTAAAGAGAACTTGACCAAGCTGAAATCTACAGGTCAAAGAAATGCTGCTGCTACTGCTGTAATATTTTTACTGTTTTCTCACAATACTCACAAAAATAGGGAGCAGAAACTGAGTCTAACTCCTACAGTATACTCTCAGTACTCAGGTTCTTATTATTTTGCTTCTCTGTATAAGCAAGATAAAAGAAAGGTGACCTCAGTTTTGCCTTCCATTTTACTACCATGAGGAAAACCGAGGAAAAAATGAAACTGAAATAGAGAAGAAAGAAGATCTAAGAAAACATATAAATTGAGCCTATGGTGATGTCATAGCCTATTATTCACAATTTGCCTGCAACTCATCATTTGATGTTCTGATGTTTGTTCAGATATGGGAGTGATGAATTGGATTCCTTTTATCTACTGAGTCTAATATAACTTGAATTTTTTTTCACTTTTTACAGTATAATAGACTGTACAATGGAACCATTTCAAGTGTATCAGTCAAGGGACAAACCCTACCTCCTCTATCCCTTGCCATATATTGGGTGAAAAGTCCTGTGAAATCAATCACGCATTGCTTCAAATTCTATCTAGAAAGAATATTGATTAAATTCAATATTTAGTTGTGTGAGACTGAAACTCTTTTGAGTTGTATGGCTAAGAGTGGAGTTTTAAGAATTTCATCTTCATTTTTTCCCTGTTATTTGGATAAGCCAGCTTATTGCAAAAGAAATTCAGCACAAAGTGTGAAGCTAAGTAAGTGAAAGACAGAAAAACTATTCATTTATTCAACAAATATTTATTGAATACTTATTATGTATCAGGCAATATGCTAGAGATGAGCCTAAAAAATTTAGCAAAACAGGAAAAAATTCCCATGGAGGTGGAAAATAGAGATATAAATGAAAAAATATAATTTAAATGCACATAAAATTGTGACATATGTTAAAGAGAAAAAGTAAATTATAGATGAGGATGTTTTTCAGAGGTTGACTTCTGAGTCAAGACTCAGCATAATGTCGTAATGCAAGTCTCTGAATTGAGCCATATCTGATGAGATTTGTCTTGAACGTCCCAGTGATTTAAACTAATAGATTCCCTTTCCTTATGCTGGATTGTATTGTGCTTCATTCACAATAAAATCAAAGCTACTGATTAACATACGACAGTCTTCTTTTTATAATTTTTAAGATTTCTTCTTTACACTTTTCCATTTCCATTTCTATCTATCACTTATGTGCAGAGTATGTTTTGTGTATTGGTCTTGGTTCTCCAGAGAAACATAACGAACAGGATGTATTCATATACATTCTATTCACAGGAATTGGCTCATACAGTTAAGGAGGTTATCTTAAGTCCACAATTGTTTCAAGAAGTGATTCTGAAATGTGACTAACTGCAGTATTTTTCAGATTTATTTCTGTCTGATACCTTAGAGGTCTTTGAACAGATTTCTTTAAAGGCTTATACAGCACCAAGGCTGAGGACTTGGCCAGCACCCCGTGGGGAAATATTTACTTGGGAAGATGCACTGAGCAGACCAGCTGTCCAAGAAATCCAGGAATTCAGCAGCTATTAGGAAGGATTGTTGTGCACATTTGAAAATTGCTGGAAGCAGCAGTAGCTACTGTCATATCTCTGTTGGTAACCTCTGAAAATGGTATAACTGGAAATAAAAAACTGAGTCAGTAATTATCTCACTTGGGAGTTTCTGCTGTTCTGAGAACAAATGCTGGGGACTGCCAACAGGTACTTCTCTTCCCGTAGCCACTGATGAGATCTGCAACAGAGTCAAATGCGAGAAGACCTTGATGCTAAGTGCCTGCAAGCCTTTCTGACCTCTCCCTGTGAGTCGCTCTTGACTCATGAGGGAGGGTAGAGAGGGTGAAATTTTCTTCATTATCTCACAGAAGAGGAAGAATAAAGATTTCTAGAAAATTTAAAGGTCTAGAAATTGTGTTGTCTGAGTCCAGCAACAGAGAGTTTGACTTTAACTTCATTTCAAATACAGGATATGAAAACAGCGGCACACAAATGTGGAACAGGCACGTAACTGTTTTTCTTTTAACCCCACAAACTCTCATCTGCTTTTGGTCAGTCCAACAGAGAACTGCAGGAAAGAATGAGGATAATTAGGGGACTAGCCAAGCCCTCTAGGATGCTATTCAAGATTTTTCCATCCTATTCCCTACCCTTGAGGCCGACAATTGATTGGAGGTCTTTTCATCTCCATCAAGCTAGGAGGAAGTGGAGTATCATCTCTGTGACCTGCACGTAAACAGTCCACAACTTTCCTTCAGTCCTCAAACCTGTTCTTTGCCACTGTTCTTCAGGATATCAGTTTTGCTAGCTAAGATATCGCCCTTCCTCATCCCTCACACTATGCTCCTATGCCCCTATCCTTGGTGCAGAAACTGAATTTGTAGAGTTCAGATGAACCTATACTAAAAAGAAGATATTTATTTGCCCTGATGAAGTCCAAGGAAGAAAAGGGCTTCTCCCTCACCTAGCAACCTTAGAAAATACAGCCGTGTGTTACCTCTTTTAATATGGGTTTTCCATATTTACTTCTCTTTTTCTTAATTTGCAACAGCCTTCAGTTTCTAATGAGCTACAAGGCAACCTGGGACTAATTGCCAATTAATTGTCAATGTCAGTTTTCTCCTGTTCCCTTTTTATCTTATTGGACCTGTGAGATTTAGGATCCATGTTGTTTTCCACATCCTCTTTACTCATTGAAAGGATTGGAACTG
Organism: Mesoplodon bidens; assembly: GCF_964165515.1. Lineage (NCBI taxonomy): Eukaryota > Metazoa > Chordata > Mammalia > Artiodactyla > Ziphiidae > Mesoplodon > Mesoplodon bidens. Next base: position 70,728,608 of record NC_138177.1, on the reverse strand, counting down.
TGCCCAAAATAATGTTGCAATAATAGATCCCTGGAGTTTTGATAAGTATAAATATAAACCAGCATGTTGGGGCTACAACTAATAAGATACAAAAGAAAAGTTCTTCAATGATGCTTTAGGGGATACTTCTCAGATTTCTCAGCAGAGGAGGTAGGAATACAGAGTTTGGGGGTATTGAGATGTCAGTAGTAGAAAGAAATAGAATTGAGTTATTTCAAAATAGAAATGATTGTAGTAATATTAAGTTTTGATTCCTATTTGATTAGATTTCTAGGTTTCACTGACTTCTAATAGCTTTGTGCTAGGGAACTTAGAGAAATCGGCCCTGTTGGGTTATTTTATGTGAAAAACTGAGTAAAGTTAGTGTTTGGGTCTAGTGATAGAGAAGTGCCAGTCACCAGTGATAATTTTAGGAATGTTCTAATTATCCCATGAGCTTTAGTCTATCTATTAATGATGGTTAAAAAAGAGCATGTAGGGAGAGCAAGGCACAAATATATATGATAGACTTAGAAGATGGAGGATAATATAGGGCTTTGGGGTGATAAACAGGGCACCACCAATGAACTGTAGTAGGCACAGGGATGGCTACAAACAAGCGTTATGAAATGTGCTCCCCAACCCCATGGAACTGACTCCCTTTCTATCAACCATCTCTGAAAGACTGATTCCTTTTGAAAGCCTTTCCTGAGTGATTGAAAAAGAAAGGACATAAACTGCTAATTTCCTATCAAGAGTGAATTTTCTACATTTACTTCATTAATTATCCATTCTCGAGTGTCACATGAAACTATTCTCCAGTGAAAATGGTGTATTAGAAAAGTCTAATAAGCAATGAGGAAGTAAAAGAAATGAATGCATAATTGAGTTATCTTTCCTTATATATCTTCTGCTGTTTTTAGACATCACAATCATAACATTCTGTGGACAAATAATCTACTGCATAAGCCTCATAGATGGGAACTGAGGAGGTAAATAAATTACATTCTTCAGGGAATATCCTGGTGGTTTGTTTTGTTAGCCATCTAGTGACGCATTAAGGTATTTTGAAGAACCAGAGTAGTAGTAATAGTAATAATAATAATAATAATAATAATAATAATAATAATAATAATAATAATAATAAAAGCAATGGTAGGGACATTCATGAGAACTTGGGTCTGGTTAATGTTCTTCTTGGTTTTGTGACACCTTATTATGTAGGTAACGTAATTATAAGTTTGCAATATGATCTGGTAGGTTGTGAGCTGAATCTCTGTTCCCAGATTCTCCATACAAGGCTTAAAATTCCACCATCTTTTTCATGAGCTTAGATAATGCCTTTTACAGCTTCCATCTTAAAATAAATAAAATATTTAGTCATCAATTAATTAAACAAATAGTTCTTACGTAGAAATGTGTATTCATATGCTATGGGAAATACAAAACTGCTCCCAAGGCATTTACACTCTGATGTATGAAAAAGTAGAGGCTGGTACTTTCATGATACATTTCATACACAATAGAAAGTAACTAAATAATTTAAGAGAAGGGAAAGTTGATATCACTCTTATCATTGGAGACAGAGTAGTCAGAGGTTGCAGCTTCTATTTGGGTGATCAAGAATGGATAGAAAGTGAATAAAGGTTTTCCAGGTGAAGGGGAAAAGATGAGCAAAAGCACAGAGGCGAGTTGCAAGATGAGAAGACATAGTCTTTCCATTTGTTGAAGAAGGCAAGGTGATTTACTATTATTTAAGAATGGTACTTTACATAATGGCACTTTACTTATAATTACTTTAATTAAAATAGATATGTATTGTGGGTGGGATGAATTGGGAGATTGGGATTGACATATATACACTAATATGTATAAAATATATAACTAATAAGAGCCTGCTGTATAGCACAGGGAACTCCACTTCACTGTACAGTAGAAACTAACACAACATTGTAAAACAACTATACCCCAATAAAAATAATTTAAAAATATAAAATAAAAGTAGATATGGAGTAAATGGAAAATTAATTTAATTTATCAATAAATTAACACATTAGTGAATAAATAATTTGATAGAAATAATGACTTGTCTACTCAGAGAACCTGTCAAATCTACCCATTAGCCTAATGGCCACTATGCTCCATTCAGATAGAAAAATGAAACTGATATTTCCTCTTCTCTTGAAGTGAGGGACCCTGAAGTGAAAACACTCAAAGATGGTCTAGATTTAGAAATATACCTCAAAAATGTAGGATTAACACTCAGCTGGTTTCTTCAATTTAGCTATTATACATTAGGTAAAAATTTTTCTTTTTGTATTCCATTTCTGTGCCTTATGTTTTCCAACTACTTGGTTGCTTTGATGTTTTTTATTACTTTACAAATTCAAACTTGATTTTAGTTGAATTAAAGAAGAAAGGATTTGCTCATCCTTTAGTAAGGAGTAATTGGAGGAGCTGAAACTCCTTGAGGCCAGGTGTGTCCAATGCAATGGTGAGTTCTGTTGGAAATCCAGGGAAAATGTGAAGAGTTGTAATGGTTCATACTGAAGTAAGGTCTGATTGGTTCGATTTATTTCCTTCTGAAGTCTGAAACTACAGTTACAGTAGAATTCTAAATCAGGTCTATATTCTTGGCAGAATAGTAGGCAGTTAGTAAGATCTATTACCAATCTGACTGTAAGAACTTTGTGTTTCTCTAGAGCTACTTAAAATGCACTAAGGTCCTACCCAACTCCCATCAACTGAGTGAGTCAAATAGATTGTTTGATTAGGGGAAAGGATGAACTAAAGTCAACACAATATTATTGTCTCCATAAGTAAACACAAATAGGAGTTGGTTTTGCATGTTGGTCCAGTAGTTTTTAGAAAATAAAACAATAGGATTAAAAAATAAAACCTGAAGAAGACATATGTTTAAAGTATCTCCAAAAGGAAACTTAAGAAAACTAGAACTACTTCCTGAAAATTAAATAACTTATGTAGCAGAAACTGACATTTACTAGAAGTTTACAGTATGCCTGTGCTTTGCTAAGTGCTTTAATTTTCATAAGAAAACTAGTAAAGTGGTGCTGTTAGTATCTTTATGTTACAAATGAAAAAGCTGAGACACAGAGGATTACACAGATAATAAATGGTAGAGTTAAGTTGGCATGCAGGAAGTTTTCAGACACTTTCATTCCCTAATTTGTATTTGAAGTAGGGAGTGTGAAAATAATTTCCTAGACTTAAACACTATGAGAGATGCAGAAATGTCACTGGGAACATGTAATCTGAGTTTTTGGAAACAATTCCATAAAATGATATGATTGATAGGGCATTTCTTACTAGCATTTGTCCTTACCCCTTCTCCTATTTAGATTCTTCAACCCATAGTGGAACTAACTATCTCCACATTTCATGGTAAAAAATGTTTCTTCATTCTTGTTCTTTGTAGATCAATATTGGGGAATAAGTCAACCAAACTAATTTCTCCTCTGTCACAGAGTTCCTGTTGCTGGGATTCTCCAACTTTAGAGAAATCCAGCTTGTCTTCTTTGCTGTTTTTCTGTGACTATATCTGATTATCCTGAGCAGAAACATCACAATTTTCACTGTCATCAACCTGGATCACAGCCTCCATATACCTATGTACTTCTTCCTAGGGATCCTTTCCATCTCCAAGACAGGCTACACCTTTGTCATCCTGCCCAAGATGCTTATAAATCTGTTATCTCTGCTGAGAACAATCTCATTTATTAACTGTGATACTCAGATGTTTTTCTTCCTTGGCTTTGCTGTCACTAATTGCATGCTACTTGGTGTCATGGGTTATGACCGCTATGCCGCCATCTGTCATCCACTTCAGTGCTCTATCCTTATGAGCTGGAAGGTATGTGGAGAACTGGCAGCCACTTGTACTGATTGTTTTTTTGTTCTCACTGATAAGCTCCCTCTTAGTCTTTCAACTACCTTTCTGTGGCCCTAACAAGATTAACCACTACTTCTGTGACATCTCACCAGTTATCCAGCTTGCCTGTACTGATACTTACATCAACAAAGTGGTCATCATCACTGGTGGAGTTCTAGCACTCATGGTCCCCTAACTTTCATTTGCATTTCTTATGGCTTCATTGCTTGTACCAGCCTGAGAACCCCATCAGCTGAAGGCAAGCGAAAAGCCTTCTCCACCTGTGCCTCCCATCTTACTGTAGTCATTGTTCACTATGGCTGTGCCTCCTTTGTCTACCTGAGACCATCATCCAAGTACTCATCCAACAAAGATAGGCTCGTGACAGTGACATACACAGTTGTGACTCCATTGTTGAATATGCCCAGGAGTGGGCTTGCTGGATCATAAGATAATTCTATTTTTAGTTTTCTGAGGAACCTCCATACTGTTCTCCATAGTGTCTGTACCAATTTACATTCCCACCAACAGTGTAGGAGGGTTCCATTTTCTCCACGCCCTCTCCAGCATTTATTGTTTGTATAATAGATTGTTTGATGATGGCCATTCTGACTGGTGTGTGGTGATACCTCATTGAAGTTTAGATTTGCATTTCTCTTATAGTTAGTGATGTTGAGCATCCTTTCATGTGCCTCTTGGCCATCTGTATGTCTTCTTTGGAGAAATGTCTGTTTAGGACTTCTACCCATTTTTTGACTGGATATTGTGTTTTTCTGATATTGAGCTGCTTGAGCTGTTTGTATATTTTGGAGATTAATCCCTTGTTGGTCGCTTCCTTTGTAAATATTTTCAGCCATTATTTATTCAAGTAATTTTTTTCTTCTCCATTTGCTCTTTTCTCTCCTTCTGATACTTCATTATTCCTATTTTGATACGTTTAACAGTGTCCCACATTTCTCTGAGAAGCTCTACATATTCCTTCATTCTTTTTTCATTCTAATCTTTGGAGTGCACAATCTCTATCAATCTAACTTCAGGTTCACTAATTCTTTCTTCAACCAGTTCAAATCTATTGTTGAGCCTGTCTAAATGATTTTTTATTATTTTTATTTTTATTTTTATTTTTATTTTTATTTTTATTTTTATTTTTATTTTTGTGGTATGCGGGCCTCTCACTGTTGTGGCCTCTCCCATTGCAGAGCACAGGCTCTGGATGCACAGGCCCAGTGGCCATGGCTCACGGGCCCAGCCGCTCCGTGGCATGTGGGATCCTCCCGAACCGGGGCACAAACCCGTGTCCCCTGCATTGGTAGGTGGACTCTCAACCACTGCACGACCAGGGAAGCCCTAAATGATTTTTTAATTTAATTTTCAGTTATTGTAATTTTCAAGTTCAGAATTCCATTTTATTGTTATTTTATTTCTTTATTGGTATTCTACAGTTAATCAAAATTTTCATATCTTATTTTAATCATTTTTTTAGTTATTTGAGTATATTTATTATGTCTAGTTGGAAGTTTTTGTCTTTTAAATATAGTCACACTCATGGGCAGGTTTTTTTTTTTTTTTCTTTTTACCTGATTTTTTTTTTCTGATAATGGGTTATATCTTCCTGTTTCTTTATGTCCCATTTTTTTTTGTTGGTGATGAAAACTGCATATTTTAGATAATATATCATAGAAACGCTGTATATTGGTCCTCCCCATTCAAACACACACACACACACACACACAGACTCCCCCTTTTTTCTGTTATTTGCTTTTACATTTGTTGAGTGACTGGATTGATTATTTTATCAAGCTCTATTTTTCCCCTCCTCCTACATTGTTAGGTCTCTGATGTTCTTCCTCAGGAGCACAGCTTGGTCATGCTCACTATTACCCTGGGATGAAAGTGGTTTTAATAAGACTCACTTTGAATATCCTTTTCCTAGCCACCTCCACCTACTAACCTGATGACAGCTTTATTTTTTTCAACCCTACCCTATAATATAAATTGCTCCATAGAAGAATAAAACAAAATTCTGCCCCCTTTGGGAGAATAATTCCTGAGATCAGTGTGTGAGATGTGTTCTGAGCCAGGGAGGACTCCTCCTGGCTGTCTTTCCCTTGTTTAGAGAGCTTCTTAGATGAGGCTGAGACACTGAGGTAGAACAGCCTTATCTGGGGACATTGACCAACAATAGAACTGAACGCTTTAGCAGTCTTTTATGTGTTCAATGTCTCTTCTGTGCGCCCATAGATCTGTGACAACTTTAATCTATGTTGTATCATAATTGTCTTTACACAAGAAGAATGTGAGTTTCTTGAGAGTACAAATTATATATTTTGTGGTTTTGTTTTCACCATTTTTATAGCACAACTAGAAAAGAGTTAATTCTAAATATACACAGAAAAAAGAAATGGACACTTCATACTAAGGTGGAGAACAGAAGTCACTGATCTCCTATTTCATACCTTCATTGATCCCTTATTTTAATTTTTATTGACAGGAGAATATATCTAACAGTTTCCCATTAAGGGACTTTTCTGGTCAGAAAATTTTGAAAAATCTAATTAGAAATTGGTCCAGAGACAAAGTTCTTTAATTGTAAACTATCTCTTAGGCTGTTGAACAAACATGCAGTCTAAAAGGGAATAAAAGGTAGTTTAACATGTACACTGAAGTATGTAGATATAATTATTCATTTTTACTGTTGCATGCTAATACTCTGCATGAGGATACTACAATTTATCTATCTATTGTACTATTAGTGAATATTTGAGTAATTCTCAGCTCAGATCTATTGGAAATATTCCTTTTATGAATACTATAGCATATGTCTCATGATACACCTGTGCATACAATTATCTAAGGTATATACCTAAGAGTAGAAAATCTGGACCATGGGGCACGAGCATCTCCAAAATAAGAGTATAATAGCAAACTGTTTTCTAAAGCGACTGAACCAATATACGCTCTCACCAGGAGCATACAAGAGTTCTTGTTACTCCACAGCTTAATCAATACTTGTTAATCCATTCTTTAAACTTTAAACATTTAAGTGGTTGTCTTGTGGTATCTAATTGGGGTTTTAATATTCATGATCATACTTATGAATGAGTTTAAGCACTTTTTCACAGGTTTATTGGACATTTGGGTATTTTCTTTTATGAAGAATCTATTCATATCTCGAACATTTTTACTATTTATTGGATTGTCTATCTTTTATTTTTGGAAGAGATTTTATATATGCAAATGACAGATGTGGCATATATTTTCTCTCATTCTGTGGATTTCCTTATTTAATCATTATGTTGTAAAATAAAACATAGATGCAGAAAATCAGCCAAACAAATCCTTAGCCTAGTGAACTTTTTGTGAGGCAAACACTTCCATAATTACTACTCAGATCAAGAAAAAGAACGTTTCCAGCCAGAAATCCCTCCATGTGTCCCTGTGCATCACAGCCCCCACTCTTCAAAAGTAACCACTATCTTAAATTTTACATTAATCAGTTTCTTAAATTTCTTTTTCATTTTATGAGGTTTTCCTGTCCATTTTCTGCATAGTGCTTTCTTTTTTTTTTTTTTTTTGTGGTACGTGGGCCTCTCACTGTTGTGGCCTCTCCCGTTGCAGAGCACAGGCTCCGGACACGCAGCGTCAGCAGCCATGGCCCATGGGCCCAGAAGCTCCGCGGCATGTGGGATCTTCCCGGACCGGGGCACAAACCCGTGTCCCCTGCATCGGCAGTTGGACTCTCAACCACTGCGCCACCAGGGAAGCTCTGCATAGTGCTTTTGACATGAAAAAATGCTCTGATATTCAATTAAATTGATGTTTTTATTCCTAGTTGAGATTGTTTTGTCCAGTTTAAGCAATCTTTTCCTAACCTAATGCTATTGGGAAGATACTCTTTTATATCACCATTTTAAACTTTTAATTTTTTTGCCTTTCAAATTTAGGTTTTGATACCCAGAATTTGATTTTGCTGTTGTTGTTGTTTAATGAGGTCGACTTGATATTTCCTATATGAATATACAATTTTCCTAACATGAATTTTTTTTTAAGTCTGTTTTTTCTCATTGCCCTGAAAAGCTATATTTGTTCAGAAGGAGTTCCCAGGTGTGCATGTGAATTTGGGGACTCTCCCTTCCATTCTTTTGGTGTCTTTGTCATCTGTGCCAATACTATGCTGTAGTTGTATAATCAGTCTTGATATTTGGTAAAGTAATTTATGTTAAGTTGCTCTTCAAGAACGTCTTGGCTATTTGTAAATCCATATTAATTTTAAATTACCTCATAATTTTCACATACAAAAAAGGAAACTATTGTAATTTCCATTGGTATTCTTTTGAAACAGATTTGTATGGAAAGAATGGACATTTGTACATTGAGTCTTCTAACCCATGAAATTATATATCTCATCATTTCCATAGTCCTTTTAAATATATTTTAAACTCTTCTCTGTAGAGGTTTTGCATGTCTTTTATTAGTTTTATTTCTAGGGTTTTGATATTTTTGAAGCTTCAATATGTGATATATTTTTAAAAATCATAGTCCAATGGTTGCTAATTTAAGGGAATACAATTAATTTATTCATGTTCATGTATCCTGCAATATGCTGATTATTAATTCTAATAGTTTATAAGCAGATTATTTTGGATTTTCTAACTACCATATGATATAATTCATAAGAAATGACAATTTTTCTTCCTTTACAATCCTGACGTCTTTTATTTCTTTTCTTACTGCACTGACTGTCTGTAATAATATGGAATAGAATTGATGACAGAAAGCTTTCTTGTCTTGTTCCTGATTTAACCTGGAAAGATTTAAATGTTTCACCATTAAGTAAGAAGTTTGAAAATTTTTATTAGTTTAATGAACTTCTTTTTAAATTTCTATTATACTATAAGACACTTTACTGTATTTATTACCTGAATGGATATTAACTTTTATCAAAATATTTTCTGCATCAATTAATAATCACAAGATTAACATTCTTTATTCTGATATTGTGGTAAACTACACTGCATGATTTCCAAATGTGCCAACCTTGCATTTTTGAACTAAGAACAATACGAGTATAGATATATTGTTTGACTGAAACTTACTTGAATGTTTTACATTTATATTCCTGAGAGAGATTTCAAGATGTAGTGTCTGAACTACACTCTCCCCAAAAGATGAGTTGGGGAGTGTTTACTATTTTCTATTCCATGGAAGATTTTGTGCAAGTTTGACATAATTTGCACTCTAAAAATTTGAGAGAATCTACTAGTGACACTACAGGACCTAGACATTCTTCAATGTGAAATATATTAATTAAAATTAAGTTCCTCCTTATGTCAGTTTTAGTATGTATTTTATGGAAAATTTTCCACTTTTTCCAAATTTTATGTGAATTCTCAAATTTATGTTCATAACATCATTCACAGAATTCTTTCATCATTAATGTCTGTATGACCTGAGAAACTTTTAGATTTTCCATTCACATGATTGTTTATTTGTGTCATCTGTCTTTATTTCTTCATCAATATCATCAAGGCAAACATAATTTATTAATATTTTCAATATTCCAAACTTTGGCTTTTTGAACCACTCTGTTGAATACTATTATTTAATTAATTTTGGCTCATATTTTTATTTCTTTTCCTCACAATCCTTTTGTGCTTAATTATTTCTTTACTATATTTTTGAGATGAATTTTTATCTTGTGAATTTGCAACCTATGAATGTTTCAAATATGGATTTTAAAGGTTGTATATTTCCATCCAAACACTGAAAACTGCATCCACAAGCTTTGACTTGTAGTATTTTCATTTTCTCCAGTACAAATCATTTTTTTCTAATATCCATGGGATTTCTTGATTGATTCATTGTTTATTTAGAAGTGTGTTTCTTGACTTATAACCATATAGGTATTTCCAGCTTCCACTTACTCCCAGTTACTTATTTCTAGGTTAATAATGGATGTGAAGCAGGCACCTAGCAATCCCTGCCACAGTCACCATGTCAGATATATGCAGGTTAATTGGCTCTAATCCAAGTTCAGGAACTTGAGTCTAGACTTAATGTCATATCTATTACACTCACCAGGAACAGATAAATTGTTAATATTTATGTACAACATTGTATTGTTTCCTTAGATTGAATAACCAGTTCTGAGGGGTGGAATACAAGCAGAAGAAACACTCTTTTCACTGAGGCATTGACCACAGATGTAGAGGGAAAATATTCTGCCTGCACATGTGTCACAAAAGGTCAAAGGGAAGAAAATAGAGTCATGACAAGAGGTAATTTTAATCAGGGTAAGTACATAATAATTTCCATCCATTATCTTACTTATCTTTGTAACATCCCCATAATTAATGTAGGTCAGAAATTATTCCAACAGTTTTCATATGTTTTATGTACTCCAATCCTCAGGACAGTAGTTGTATCCTTCATGAGAGGGCATGTTAGCAGCAGAACTGAGAAAAGGATTCAGAAGAGCCCTTAGGCTTGTATGTTGGAATTTACAGAAAGACCACTTGCTATATATCTTTGATATATAACCGCCGAAGTACTTCTTATTTTCTTCTGGGTAATATAAAAATTTGATGTTTTGTTTATCTGGTTTCCTTCATTACACACTGTATATCTGCCAAAATTAATTCAGAACACCTTTTATTGTCATATCCATCAATAGCATGACATGATTTGTTTTTTAAACATTTGCTGTTTAATACATTCATCTTGTAGAAAATGGAGATTATTTCTAGCCCTCATCATGGATTTCCCCAGTCATAAAACATACAGGCTCTTCTGTCTTGTTTACTTATTTAAATCAGTGTTCCAAAATATCCTATATATTCAGAAGATAGCATCTGAGAGTCATTGAAAGACACCATCATGAACAGTGTGATTAAAAGCTTTTAAGAGTTGTTATGGCATGGGAATAGAAAATATCAATTCTGATATGCACAAATATACAGCTGATGATTACTCCATAGTGTATCTCCTATCAGAAATGATTTATGTCATGAGAAGCACAAACCAGTAACTCACAACATTACCTAGAAAAATTATTCAACTTTTACATCTCTAGAAGTTTTAAACCATCTCTTAGGGTAGTGGTCATAGGTGTTGATTTTTCCTTCCACAATCTTGCTTTTCCCACTTTATCTAAGGTGCAGAACACCTAGTTGTTGATTGAAAGAAGCCTATAATCTGCAGGGACAGATGTAGAAGTCGTTGGACAACTTCCTTAACATGCTAAGTAAATGCTTGTCAAGGCTTAGATCCAAGATTCAGTCACTTGCCCCCATATGCCAGCCTCTGGAAAAAGGCAAATGGTACAGATGTCACAGGGTAAATGCTTCACTGACTTCAGTGTACAATCAGTCATGCAGTGATAATCCAAGATTATTCAAGGAATTTGTCTTTTCAAGTACCTTTCTGAAAGCATTCTTCACGTCTTTATTCCTGATGCTGAAAATGAGAAGCTGAGGAAAGGAGTAATGACAATGTAAGGGACTGCTATGAGTGTGTCATCTCCTCCTGATGCTTCTGGCTTCAGATAAAAAATAGATGCAAAACCAAAGTGGATGATGACCACTGTGAGATGGGAAGCACAGGTAGAAAATGCCTTCTGCTTGTCCTCAGCTGATGGGATCTTGAGGATAGTGGAAAGAATGAAAATATAAGTGAGGATGATGAGCAGGAATGTGCCCATCAAACCTGACACTGAGATCACTGTTAACAATGAATTCTGTGAGGTCACTGTCTAGACAGGACAACCTCACAACTGCCCGCATATGACAGAAGAAGTGTTTGACAAGGTTGGGTCTACAGAAAGAGCCTCTGAATATCAGTGTAGTCTCTATCACAGAGATAAAGAAGCCAGCAACCCAAGCAGAGGCCAGAAGTTTTCCACATACCATGTTAGTCATAAGCAATGTATATCTGAGAGGGTTGCAGATGGCCAGGAAGTGATCTAATCTCTCAGAGACAGTGGAGCCTGACAGCTGATCTTTGACTAAGAGATATGCAACTTGCCCTGAGCTCTGATTATTCCTTCAATGCTCTGCATAGACTCATATGAAAAAGGGCTTGTGGAACGGGTGTTATAGATACAAGAGATTATTCTTGAGCAAACTCTTTCTTATTCTGTATTCATTTTAGTGTCCTACAGTGTTTGAGAAGAGTCATCATTGTTTGGGGGAAATAATGTTAGATTAGGACTCAAGGCACTTTTTCTCTGGTCTTGGTTTTCTATGACTTCAAGGAAGTCACTTTACCATCTTGGCTCTGTTGCTTAGTCTATAAAATAATATCCTTCAAGCCACCCAACCTCAAGTTCTAACAGGCAACGTGTCTGTGTCCACATGTGTATTATGTGGCAGTGTTATGTATGAGGTTGGTATGAATGTATGTGTGTTGTACATATCTACATAGGTATGTGGTGTCTGAAAATATATGCATTTACAATGTATGTGCACTGTAATGGTAATGTAATATTACTATTAATGTAATATTAATAGTAAATGTGCAGTGCAGAGTTTTGGTTTTTGTTTGTTGGTTGTTTTTTTTATACTGCAGGTTCTTATTAGTCATCAATTTTATACACATCAGTGTATTCATGTCAATCCCAATCGCCCAACTCAGCACACCACCATCCCCACCCCACGGCAGTTTTCCCCCCTTGGTGTCCATAGGTTTGTTCTCTACATCTCTGTCTCAACTTCTGCCCTGCAAACCGGTTCATCTGTACCATTTCTCTAGGTTCCACATACATGTGTTAATATACGATATTTGTTTTTCTCCTTCTGACTTATTTCACACTGTGTGACAGTCTCTAGGTCCATCCAGGTCTCAACAAATGACTTAATTTTGTTCCTTTTTATGGCTGAGTTATATTCCATTGTATATATGACCACATCTTCTTTATCCATTAGTCTGTCGATGGGCATTTAGGTTGCTTCCATGACCTGGCTGTTGTAAATAGTGCTGCAATGAACATTTTGGTACATGTCTCTTTTTGAATTATGGTTTTCTATGGGTATATGCCCAGTAGTGGGATTGCTGGGTCATATGGTAATTCTATTTTTAGTTTTTTAAGGAACTTTCATACTGTTCTCCATAGTGGCTGTATCAATTTATATTCCCACCAACAGGGCAAGAGGGTTCCCCTTTCTACACACCCTTTCCAGCATTGGTTGTTTGTAGATTTTCTGATGATTCCCATTCTAAATGGTGTGAGGTGATACCTCATTGTAGTTTTGATTTGCATTTCTCTAATAATTCGTGAAGTTGAGCAGCTTTTCATGTGCTTCTTGGCCATCAGTATGTTTTCTTTGGAGAAATGTCTATTTAGATCTTCTGCTCATTTTTGGATTGGGTTGTTTGTTTCTTTAATATTGAGCTACACGAGCTGTTTATATATTTTGGAGATTAATCCTTTGTCCTTTGATTCATTTGCAAATATTTTCTCCCATGCTGAGGGTTGCCTTTTCATCTTGTTTATGGTTTCCATTGCTGTGCAAAAGCTTTGAAGTTTCATTAGGTCCCATTTGTTTATTTTTGTTTTTACTTCCATTACTCTAGGAGGTGGATCAAAAAAGATCTTGCTGTGATTTATGTCAAAGAGTCTTCTTCCTATGTTTTACTCAAAGAGTTTTATAGTGTCTGATCTTACATTTACGTCTCAAATCCATTTTGAGTTTCTTTTTTTGTATGGTGTTAGGGAGTTTTCTAATTTCATTCTTTTACAGGTAGCTGTCCAGTATTCCCAGCACAACTTATTGAAGAGACTGTCTTTTCTCCATTGTATATCTTTGCCTCCTTTGTCATAGATTAGTTGACCATAGGTAGGTGGGTTTTCTCTGGGTTTTCTATCTTGGTCCATTGATCTATGTTTCTGTTCTTGTGCTAGTACCATATTGTCTTGATTACTGTAGCTTTGTAGTATAGCCTGAAGTCAGGGAGTCTGATTCCTCCAGCTGCATTAATTTCCCTCAAGAGTGCTTTGACTATTCAGGGTCTTTTGTGTCTCCATACAAATTTTAAGATGATTTTTTCTAGCCCCGTAAAAAATGCCATTGGTAATTTGATAGGGATTGCATTGAATCTGTAGATTGCATTGGGTAGTATAGTCATTTTCACAATATCGATTCTTCCACTCCAAGAACATTTTATATCTCTATATCTGTTAGTATCACCTTTAATTTATTTCATCAGTGTCTTATAGTTATCTGCATACAGGTCTTTTGTCTCCCTAGGTATGTTTATTCCTAGGTATTTTATTATTTTTGTTGCAATGGTAAATGGGAGTATTTCCATAATTTCTCTTTCAGATTTTTCATCATTAGTGTATAGGAATGCAAGAGATTTCTGTGCATTAATTTTGTACCCTGCAATTTTACCAAATTCATTGATTAGCTCTAGTAGTTTTCTGGTGGCATTTTAGGATTCTCATGTCATCTGAAGTGACAGCTTTACTTCTTCTTTTCCAATTTGGATTCCTTTTATTTCTTTTTCTTCTCTGATTGCCATGGATAGGACTTCCAAAATTATGTTGAATAATAGTGCTGAGAGTGGACATCCTTGTGTCATTCCTGATCTTAGATGAAATTCTTTCAGTTTTTCACCACTAAGAATGATGTTCGCTGTGGGTTTGTCATATATGGCCTCTATTATGTTGAGGTGGGTTCCCTCTATGCCCACTTTCTGCAGAGAGTTTGCAATAAAATGGTGTTGAATTATGTCAAAAGTTTGTTCTGCATCTATTGAGATGATCATATGGTTTTTATTATTCAATTGTTAATATGGTGTATCACATTGACTGATTTGCATATATATTTTTTATCAGTCTCTGCTTTACAACAAAGTGAATCAGTCATACAAATACATCTGTTCCCACATCCCCTCCCTCCTGCGTCTCCCTCCCTCCCACCCCCCCATCACACCCCTTCAGTCGGCCACAAAACACCGAGCCGATCCCCCCTGCGGCACACGGCCACACCCCACCATCCATCCACCCAATGCCCGGCAGTGTATACACATCCATGCCTCTCCCCCGCCCCGTCACAGCCCTCCCCCCATATCCCCAAGCCCACCCCTACTAGGTCTGTGTCTCTATTACGGTTTTACCCCTAAGTTCTTCATGGCTTTTTTTCTTAAATTCCATATATATGTGTTAGCATACAGTATTTGTCTTTCTCTTTCTGACTTACTTCACTCTGTATGACAGACTCTAGGTCTATCCACCTCATTACAAATAGCTCAGTTTCATTTCTTTTCATGGCTGAGTAATATTCCATTGTATATATGTGCCA
This sequence comes from Mesoplodon bidens, assembly GCF_964165515.1. Classification (NCBI taxonomy): domain Eukaryota; kingdom Metazoa; phylum Chordata; class Mammalia; order Artiodactyla; family Ziphiidae; genus Mesoplodon; species Mesoplodon bidens. Next base: position 70,713,440 of record NC_138177.1, on the reverse strand, counting down.
CATCTTCTTTATCCATTCATCTGATGATGGACACTTGGGTTGTTTCAATCTCCAGGCTATTGTGAATAGAGCTGCAGTGAACATTTTGGTACATGTCTCTTTTTGAATTATGGTTTTCTCAGGGTATATGCCTAGTAGTGGGATTGCTGGGTCATAAGGTAGTCCTATTTTTAGTTTTTTAAGGAACCTCCATACTGTTCTCCATAGTGGCTGTACCAATTCACATTCCCACCAGCAGTGCAAGAGTGTTCCCTTTTCTCCACACCCTCTCCAGCATTTATTGTTTCTAGATTTCTTGATGATGGCCATTTTGACTGGTGTGAGATGATATCTCATTGTAGTTTTGATTTGCATTTCTCTAATGATTAATGATGTTGAGCATTCTTTCATGTGTTTGTTCGCAGTCTGTATATCTTCTTTGGAGAAATGCCTATTTAAGTCTTCTGCCCATTTTTGGATTGGGTGGTTTGTTTTTTTGCTATTGAGCTGCATGAGCTGCTTATAAATTTTGGAGATTAATCCTTTGTCAGTTGCTTCATTTGCAAATATTTCCTCCCATTCTGAGGGTTGTCTTTTGGTCTTGTTAATGGTTTCATTTGCTGTGCAAAAGCTTTGAAGTTTCATTAGGTCTCATTGTTTTGTTTTTGTTTCCATTTCTCTAGGAGGTGGGTCCAAAAGGATCTTGCTGTGATTTATGTCATAGAGTGTTCTACCTATGTTTTCCTCTAAGAGTTTGATAGTTTCTGGCCTTACATTTAGGTCTTTAATCCATTTTAAGCTTATTTTTGTGTATGGTGTTAGGGAATGATCTAATCTCATACTTTTACATGTCCCTGTCCAGTTTTTCCAGCACCACTTATTGAAGAGGCTGTCCTTTGCCCACTGTACATTCCTGCCTCCTTTATCAAAGATAAGTTGGCCATATGTGTGTGGGTTTATCTCTGGGCTTTCTATCCTGTTCCATTGATCTATCTTTCTGTTTTTGTGCCAGTACCACACAGTCTTGATTACTGTAGCTTTGTAGTATAGTCTGAAGTCAGGGAGCCTGATTCCTCCAGCTCCGTTTTTCGTTCTCAAGATTGCTTTGGCTATTCGGGGTCTTTTGTTTTTCCAAACAAATTTTGAAATTTTTAGTTCTAGTTCTGTGAAAAATGCCAGTGGTAGTTTGATAGGGATTGCATTGAATCTGTAGATTGCTTTGTGTCGTAGAGTCATTTTCACAATATTGATTCTCCCAATCCAGGAGCATGGTATATCTCTCCATCTATTTGTATCATCTTTAATTTCTTTCATCAGTGTCTTATAATTTTCTGCATACAGGTCTTTTGTCTCCTTAGGTAGGTTTATTCCTAGATATTTTATTCTTTTTGTTGCAATGGTAAATGGGAGTGTTTTCTTGATTTCATTTTCAGATTTTTCATCATTAGTGTACAGGAATGCCAGAGATTTCTGTGCATTAATTTTGTATCCTGCTACTTTACCAAATTCATTGATTAGCTCTAGTAGATTTCTGGTAGCATCTTTAGGATTCTCTATGTATAGTATCATGTCATCTGCAAACAGTGACAGCTTTACTTCTTCTTTTCCAATTTGGATTCCTTTTATTTCCTTCTTTTCTCTGATGGCTGTGGCTAAAACTTCCAAAACGAGGTTGAATAAGAGTGGTGAGAGTGGGCAGCCTTGTCTTGTTCCTGATCCTAGTGGAAATGGTTTCAGTTTTTCACCATTGAGGACAATGTTGGCTGTGGGTTTGTCATATATGGCCTTTATTATGTTGAGGAAAGTTCCCTCTATGCCTACATTCTGCAGGGTTTTTATCATAAAAGGGTGTTGAATTTTCGAAAGCTTTCTCTGCATCTATTGAGATGATCATATGGTTTTTCTCCTTCAAGTTGTTAATATTGTGTATCACCTTGATTGATTTGCATATATTGAAGAATCCTTGCATTCCTGGAATAAACCCCACTTGATCATGGTGTATGATCCTTTTAATGTGCTGTTGGATTCTGTTTGCTAGTATTTTTTTGAGGATTTTTGCATCTATGTCCATCAGTGATATTGGCCTGTAGTTTTCTTTCTTTGTGACATCCTTGCCTGCTTTTGATATGAAGGTGATGGTGGCCTCGTAGAATGAGTTTGGGAGTGTTCCTTCCTCTGATATTGTTTGGAAGAGTTTGAGAAGGATGGGTGTTAGCTCTTCTCTAAAGGTTTGATAGAATTCGCCTGTGAAGCCATCTGGTCCTGGGCTTTTGGTTGTTGGAAGATTTTAATCACAGTTTCAATTTCAGTGCTTCTGATTGGTCTATTCATATTTTCTATTTCTTCCTGATTCTGTCTTGGCAGGTTGTGCATTTCTAAGAATTTGTCCATTTCTTCCAGGTTGTCCATTTTATTGGCATAGAGTTGCTTGTAGTAATCTCTCATGATCTTTTGTATTTCTGCAGTGTCAGTTGTTACTTCTCCTTTTTCATTTCTAATTCTATTGATATGAGTCTTCTCCCTTTTTTTCTTGATGAGTCTGGCTAATGGTTTATCAATTTTGTTTATCTTCTCAAAGAACCAGCTTTTAGTTTTATTGATCTTTGCTATCATTTCCTTCGTTTCTTTTTCATTTATTTCTGATCTGATCTTTATGATTTCTTTCCTTCTGCTAACTTTGGAGTTTTTTTGTTCTTCTTTCTCTAATTGATTTAGGTGCAGGGTCAGGTTGTCTACTCGAGATGTTTCCTGTTTCTTAAGGGAGGATTGTATTGCTATAAAATTCCCCCTTAGAACTGCTTTTGCTGCGTCCCATAGGTTTTGGGTCGTCTTGTCTCCATTGCCATTTGTTTCTAGGTATTTTTAAATTTCCTCTTTGATTTCTTCAGTGATCACTTCGTTATTGAGTAGTGTATTGTTTAGCCTCCATGTGTTTGTATTTTTTACAGATCTTTTCCTGTAATTGATGTCTACTCTCATAGCATTGTGGTCGGAAAAGATACTTGATACAATTTCAATTTTCTTAAATTTACCAAGGCTTGATTTGTGACCCAAGATATGATCTATCCTGGAGAATGTTCCATGAGCACTTGAGAAAAATGTGTATTCTGTTCTTTTTGGATGGAATGTCCTATAAATATCAATTCAGTCCATCTTGTTTAATGTATCATTTAAAGCTTGTGTTTCCTTGTTTATTTTCATTTTGGATGATCTGTCCATTGGTGAAAGTGGGGTGTTGAAGTCCCCTAATATGAGTGTGTTACTGTTGATTTCCCCTTTTATGGCTGTTAGTATTTGCCTTATGTATTGAGGTGCTCCTATGTTAGGTGCATAAATATTTACAATTGTTATATCTTCTTCTTGGATCGATCCCTTGATCATTATGTAGTGTCCTTCTTTGTCTCTTCTAATAGTCTTTATTTTAAAGTCTATTTTGTCTGATATAAGAATTGCAACTCCAGCTTTCTTTTGCTTTCCATTTGTATGGAATATCTTTTTCCATCCCCTTACTTTCAATCTGTATGTGTCTCTAGGTCTGAAGTGGGTCTTTTGTAGACAGCATATATATGGGTCTTGTTTTTGTATCCATTCAGCCAATCTGTGTCTTTTGGTGGGAGCATTTAGTCCATTTACATTTAAGGTAATTATCGATATGTATGTTCCTATTCCCATTTCCTTAATTGTTTTGGGTTCGTTATTGTAGGTCTTTTCCTTCTGTTGTGTTTCTTGCCTAGAGAAGTTCCTTTAGCATTTGTTGTAAAGCTGGTTTGGTGGTGCTGAACTCTCTCAGCTTTTGCTTGTCTGTAAAGGTTTTCATTTCTCCATCACATCGGAATGAGATCCTTGCTGGGTAGAGTAGTCTTGGTTGCAGGTTTTTCTCCTTCATCACTTTAATTATGTCCTGCCACTCCCTTCTGGCTTGTAGAGTTTCTGCTGAGAGATCAGCTGTTAACCTGACGGGGATTCCCTTGTGTGTTATTTGTTGTTTTTCCCTTGCTGCTTTTAGTATGATTTCTTTGTGTTTAATTTTTGACAGTTTGATTAATATGTGTCTTGGCTTATTTCTCCTTGGTTTTATTCTGTATGGGACTCTCTGTGCCTCCTGGACTTGATTAACTATTTCCTTTCCCATATTAGGGAAGTTTTCAACTATAATCTCTTCAAATATTTTCTCAGTCCCTTTCTTTTTCTCTTCTTCTTCTGGAACCCCTACAATTCGAATGTTGGTGTGTTTAATGTTGTCCCAGAGGTCTCTGAGACTGTCCTCTGTTCTTTTCATTCTTTTCTCTTTATTTTGCTCTGCATCAGTTATTTCCACTCTTTTATCTTCCACCTCACTTATCTGTTCTTCTGCCTCAGTTATTCTGCTATTGATCCCATCTAGAGTATTTTTCATTTCACTTATTGTGTTTTTAATCGATGCTTGATTCATCTTTAGTTCTTCTAGGTCCTTGTTAACTGTTTCTTGCATGTTGTCTATTCTATTTCCATGATTTTGGATCATGGAAATAGAATCTTGGATCATCTTTACTATCATTATTCTGAATTATTTTTCAGGTAGACTGCCTATTGCCTCTTCATTTGTTAGGTGTGATAGGTTTTTATCTTGCTCATTCACCTGCTGTGTGTTTTTCTGTCTTCTCATTTTGCTTATCTTCCTGTGTTTGGGGTCTCCTTTTTGCAGGCTGCAGATTCATAGTTCCCATTGTTTTTCTTGTCTGTCCCCAGTGGCTAAGGTTGTTTCAGGAGGTTGTGTAGGCTTCCTGGTGGGGGGGACTAGTGCCTGTGTTCTGGTGGTTGAGGCTCGATCTTGTCTTTCTGGTGGACAGGTCCACGTCTGGTGGTGTGTTTTGGGGTGCCTGTGGCCTTTTTATGTTTTTAGGCAGCCTCTCTGCTAATGGGTGCGGTTCCGTTCCTGTCTTGCTACCTGCTTGGCATAGAGTGACCAGCACTGTAGCTTGCTGGTCGTTGACTGAAGCTGGGTGCTGGTGTTGAGATGGAGATCTCTGGGATATTTTCGCCGCTTGATATTATGTGGAGCTGGGAGGTCTCTTGTGGACCCGTGTCCTGAAGTTGGCTCTCCCACTTCAGAGGCACAGCACTGACTCCTGGCTGCAGCACCAAGAGCCTTTCATCTACCCGGCTCAGAATAAAAGGCAGAAAAAGTAGAAAGAAAGAATTAGTAGAGGAAAGAAAGAGAGAGAGAAAGAAAGGAAGGAAAGAAAGGAAGGAACGAAGAAAGAAAGAAAGAAAGAAAGAAAGAAAGAAAGAAAGAAAGAAAGAAAGAAAGAAAGAAAGAATGGAGAGAGGGAGGCAGGAAGGACGGAAAGAAAGAAAGACAGAAAGGAGGGAGGGAGGGAGGAAGGATACAAAAAGAAAGAGTAAAATGATGAAGGGAGGGAAGAAGGAAAGAAAGAAAGACAGGAGGGAGGGAGGGAGGAATGAAAGAAAGAGAGAAGGTAAAGTAAAATAGAATAAAGTATAAAATATAGTAGCATTATTAAAAATAAAAAAAGTAATTATTGAAAAAAACAAAGAAACAAACAAAAAAAAACTGATGGATAGAACCCTGGGTCCTATGGTGGAAGCAAAGCTATACAGAGAAAATCTCACACAGAAAGATACACATACACATTCACAAAAAGAGAACAGGGGAAAAAAAATCGAAAATCTTGCTCTCCAAGTCCACCTCCTCAATTTGGGATAATTTGTTGTAAAAAGAGGAAAAGGGGAAAAAGTCTGAAATCTTGCTCTCAAAGTCCACCTCCTTAATTTGGGATAATTCGTTGTAAGAAGAGGAAAAGGGGAAAAAATCTTAAATCTTGTCCTCAACGTCCACCTCCTCAATTTGGGATGATTCGCTGTCCATTCATGCACTCCACAGACACAGGGCACATCAGGCGGACCGTGGAGCTTTAATCCGCTGCCTCCGAGGCTGCACAGAGAGATTTCCCTGTCTCTTCTCTGCTCTCACAGCTCCCGGGTCTCAGCCTTGGACCTGGCCCCGCCTCTGCACGTAGGTCGCCGGAGGGCGTCCGTTCTTCGCTCAGACAGGACGGGTTTAAAGGAGCCGCTGATTCGGTGGCTCTGGCTCACTCAGGCAGAGGGGAGGGAGGGGCACACAGTGCGGGACGGGCCTGCGGCGGCAGAGGCCGGCGTGACATTGTACCAGCCTGAGGCGCTCTGTGCACTTTCCCGGGGAAGCCGTCCCTGGGTCCCGGGACCCCGGCAGTGACGGGCTGCACAGGCTCCCCGGAAGGGGGGGTGGACGGTGACCTGCGCTCACACACAGGCCTTGTGGCGGTGGCAGCAGCAGCCCCAGCGTCCCACATCCGTCTCTGGGGTCCGCGCCTTCAGCCGTGGCTCGCGCCCGTCTCTGGAGCTTCTTTAAGCAGTGCTCTTAATGCTCCCTCCTAGCGCACTAGGAAACAAAGAGGGAAGAAAAAGTCTCTTGCCTCTTCGGCAGCTCCAGACATTTTCCCCGGACTCCCTCCGGGCTAGCCGCGGCGCACCAACCCCTTCAGGCTCTCTTCCTGCCGCCAGCCCGAGTCCTCTCCCTGCGCTCCGACCGAAACCCGATACCCGAGCCTCAGCTCCCAGCCCCGCCCGCCCCGGCGGCTGAGCAGAGAAGCCTCTCGGGCTGGTGAGTGCCAGTCGGCACTGATCCTCTGTGCGGGAATCTCTCCGCCTTGCCCTCCGCACCCCTGTGGTTGCGTTCTCTTCCGCGGCTCCGAAGCTTTCCCCCTCCGCCACCCGCTGTCTCCGCCCACAAAGGGGCTTCTAGTGTGTGGATACCTTTCCTCCTTCACGGCTCCCTCCCACTGGTGCAGGTCCCTTCCCTATCCTTTTGTCTCTGTTTATTCTTTTTTCTTTTGCCCTACCCAGGTATGTGGGGAGTTTCTTGCCTTTTGGGGGGTCTGAGGTCTTCTGTCAGCGTTCAGTAGGTGTTCTGTAGGAGTTGTTCCACGTGTAGATGAATTTCTGATGTATCTGTGGGGAGGAAGGTGATCTCCGCGTCTTACTCTTCCGCCATCTTCCTCCGGATTCTGATTTGCATATATTGAAGAATCCTTGCACCCCTGGGTTAAATCCCACTTAATCATGGTGTATGATCCTTTTAATGTGTTATTGGATTCAGTTTGCTAGTATTTTGTTCAGGATTTTTGCAACTATATTCATCAGTGATATTGGTCTGTAATTTTTTTGTAGTATCTTTGTCTGGTTTAGGTGTCAGGGTGATGGTGGCCTCATAGAATGAGTTTGGGAGTGTTCCTTCCTCCACAATATTTTGGAAGAGTTTGAGAAGGATGGGTGTTAACTCTTCTCTAAATGTTTGATAGAATTCACCTGTGAAGCCATCCGGGCCTGGACTTTTGTTTGTTGGAAGATTTTTAATCACAGTTTCAATTTCATTACTTGTGATCGGTCTGTTCATACTTCTGTTTCTTCCTGGTTCCGTCTCAGAAGGTTATACCTTTCTAAGACTTTGTTTCTTCCAGGTTGTCCATTTTATTGGCATAGAGTTGCTTGTAGTAGTCTCTTAGGATGCTTTGTATTTCTGTGGTGTCTGTTGTAACTTCTCCTTTTTCATTTCTAATTTTTTTGATTTGAGTCCTCTCCCTCTTTTTCTTGATGTGTCTGGCTAATGATTTATCAATTTTGTTTATCTTCTCAAAGAATGAGTTTCAGTTTTATTGATCTTTGGCATTGTTTTCTTTGTTTCTATTTCATTTATTTCTGCTCTGATCTTTACAATTTCTTTCCTTCTGCTATCTTTGGGTTTTGTTTGTTCTTCTTTCTCTAGTTCCTTTACGTGTAAAGTTAGATTGTTTACTTGAGATTTTTCTTGTTTCTTGAGGTAGGCTTTATAGCTATAAAGTTCCCTCTTAGAATTGATTTTGCTAATCCCATAGGTTTTGGGTCATCACGTTTTCATTGTCATTTGTCTCTAGGTATTTTTTGATTTCCTCTTTGATTTCTTCAGTGATCTCTTGGTTGTTTAGTAACATACTGTTTAGCCTCCATGTGTTTGTGTTTTTTAAGTTTTTTTTCCATGTAATTCATTTCTAATCTCATAGCATTGTGGTCAGAAAAGATGCTTGATATGATTTCAATTTTCTTAAAGTTACTGAGGTTTTATTTGTAACCCAAGATGTGATCTATCCTGGAGAATGTTCCATGCGCACTTAAGAAGAAAGTGTAATCTGCTGTTTTTGGATAGAATGTCCTATAAATATCAATTAAATCTATATGGTCTATTGTGTCATTTAAAGCTTCTCTTTCCTTATTTATTTTCATTTTGGATGATCTGTCCATTGGTGCAAGTGAGTTGTTAATGTCCCCCACTATTATTGTGTTAGTTGATTTCCTCTTTTATAGCTGTTAGCAGTTGCCTTATGTATTGAGGTGCTCCTATGTTGGGTGCATATATATTTATAATCGTTATATCTTCTTGGATTGATCCCTTGATCATTAGGTAGTCTCCTTCCTTGTCTCTTGTAACACTCTTTATTTTAAAGTCTATTTTATCTGATATGAGTATAGCTACTCCAGGTTTCTTTTGATTTCCATTTGCATGGAATATCTTTTTCCATCCCCTCACTTTCAGTCTGTATGTGTCCCTAGGTCTGAAGTGGGTCTCTTGTAGACAGCATATATATGGGTCTTATTTTTGTATCCATTCAGTAAGGCTGTGTCTTTTGGTTGGAGCATTTAATCCATTTACTTTTAAGGTAATTATCGACATGACCATTTTCTTATTTGTTTTGGGTCTATTTTTGTAGATCCTTTTCTTCTCTTGTGTTTCCCACTTAGAGAAGTTCCTTTAGCATTTGTTGTAGAGCTGGTTTGGTGGTGCTGAATTCTCTTAGCTTTTGCTTGTCTGTAAAGCTTTTGATTTCTCCATGGAATCTGAATGAGATCCTTGTGAGGTAGAACAATCTTGGTTGTAGGTTCTTCCCTTTCATCACTTTAAGTATATCATGCCACTCCCTTCTGGCTTGTAGAATTTCTGTTGAGAAATCAGCTGTTAACCTTATGGGAGTTCCATTGTATGTTATTTGTCATTTTTCCCTTACTGCTTTCAATAATTTTTCTTTGTCTTTAATTTTTGCCAATTTGATTACTATGTGTCTCAGCAAGTTTCTCCTTGGGTTTATCCTGTATGGGACTCGCTGTGCTCCCTGGACTTGGGTGGCTATTTCCTTTCCCATGTTAGGGAAGCTTTTGACTATAGTCTCTTCAAATATTTTCTCTGTTTCTTTCTCTCTCTCTTCTCCTTCTGGGACCCCAGAATGCGAATGTTGTTGTGTTTAATGTTGTCTCAGAGGTCTCCTATGCTGTCTTCACTTCTTTTCATTCTTTTTTCTTTATCCTGTTCTGCAGCAGTGAATTCCACCATTCTGTCTTCCAGGTCACTTATCCGTTCTTCTGCCTCAGTTATTCTGCTATTGATTCCTTCTAGTTTAGTTTTCATTTCAGTTATTGTATTGTTCATCTCTGTTTGTTTGTTTTTTAATTCTTCTAGGTTTTTGTTAAAATTTTCTTGCATCTTCTCGATCTTTGCCTCCATTCTTTTTTCTGAGGTCTTGGATCATCTTCACTATCATTATTCTGAATTCTTTTTCTGGACGGTTGCCTATCTCAACTTCATTTAGTTGTTTTTCTGGGGTTTTATCTTGTTCCTTCATCTGGTACATAGCCCTCTGCCTTTTCATCTTGTCTATCTTTCTGTGAATGTGGTTTTTGTTCCCCAGGGTGCAGGATTGTAGTTTTTCTTGCTTCTGCTGTCTGCCCTCTGGTGGATGATGCTATCTAAGTGGCTTGTGCAAGTTTCCTGATGGGAGGGACTGGTGGTGGGTAGAGCTGACTGTTGCTCTAGTGGGCAGAGCTCAGTAAAACTTTCACCCGCTTGACTGCTGATTGGTGGGGCTGGGTTCCCTCCCTTTTGGGTGTTTGGCCTGATGCAACCCAACACTGGAGCCTACCTGGGCTCTTTGGTGGGGCTAATGGCAGACTGTGGGAGGGCTCACGGAAAAGAGTACTTCACAGAACTTCTGCTGTCAGTGTCCTTGTCCCCACGGTGAGCCACAGCCACCCCCCGCCTCTGCAGGTGACCCTCCAACACTAGCAGGCAGGTCTGGTTCAGTCTCCCCTGCGGTCACTGTTCCTTCCCCTGGGTCCCGATGTGCACACTACTTTGTGTGTGCCCTCCAAGAGTGGAGTCTCTGTTTCCCCCATTCCTGTCAAAGTCCTGCAATCAATTCCCACTAGGCTTCAAAGTCTGATTCTGTAGGAATTCCTCCTCCTGTTGCTGGACCACCAGGTTGTGAAGCCTGACGTGGGGCTCAGAACCTTCACTCCAGTGGGTATAAGTGTTCTCCTGTCTGTGAGTCACTGACCCAGCAGTACTGGGATTTGATTTTACTGTGATTGTGCCCCCTCCAACCGTCTCATTGTGGCTTCTCCTTTGTCTTTGGATGTGGGGTATCTTTTTTGGTGAGTTCCAATGTCTTCCTGTCGATGATTGTCCAGCAGCTAGTTGTGACTCTGGTGTTCTCATAAGAGGGAGTGAAAGGATGTCCTTCTACTCTGCCATCTTGGTTCCTCCCCCTCTATTTAGTTTTTAACAGGTCACTTTGGAATGGCTTTTCACTGTGTTTCCTGCTTTTCCTCCAAACTCTGGAACCCTACACTCCACAGGCCCTCCTTTCCATGTGCTGCCTCTTCCCTTCCCTGCAGATCCTAACCAGTGTAGAGTTTTGAATGTGTAAAATGTGCATAATTATGTGTGAGTGCTTTGCATGGGTATGCATGTATATATGTGCCTGCATATATGTAGTCATGTATGTATGTGCACATATGTGCATATTGTGTATATTTGTGTTCATGTATACACATATACACAAGTGAGAATAGATCCATACCTCTGTGTGTCTAATAAGTGCATTTCTGAAGTTTATTGCTGTCTAAGAAAGAGCTTTCTTTTTGAGTTAAAACAGGTACAAAAAATGAGAATCCACCTCATCTTGCCTTCTAAAGAAACAAGGCATCTTCTGGCAAGGTGGAAAGAATCAAATCTATCAGGCATGTCACTCAGAATGGAGTAGACCAATGCAAACTTCTGCAGGGGCTTTGTATCCCTGGACTCCTCCAGCTTTGGGGAACTGCAGCTCGTGCTCTTCGCATTGTTCCTTTCCCTGTATCTTTTCACCCTGACCAGCAATGTCTTTATTATCATAATCATCAGGCTCAACGGCCATCTGCACACCCCTATGTACCTCTTCCTTTCCTTCTTACCTTTCTCTAAGACCTGCTATACCTTGGGCATTATCCCTAGGATGCTTTCCGGCCTGGTCAGGGGTGGGCAGGTCATCTCCTATGCGGGCTGTGCTGTCCAAGTGTTCTTCTCTGCTTTGTGGGCCTGTACCACCTGCTTCCTCCTGGCTGTCATGGGCTTTGACAGATATGTAGCCATCTGTGCCTCACTACACTATGCCAGCCAGGTTGGCACCTCCTTCTTGAGTGGGTATCTCTTTGGGCTGGGAATGACACTGGTCATTTTCCACCTCCCATTTGCAGCTCCCATGAGATCCAACACATTTTTTGTGACACGCTGCCAGTGCTGAGCCTGGCCTGTGGAGATACAGGCCTGAGTGAGCTAGGGATCCTTATCCTCAGCCTGTTGGTCCTCCTGGTCTCCTTCTCCTTCATCACTATCTCCTACACCTACATTCTGACAGCAATCCTGAAGATCCCCTCCAATGAGGGGTGGAAGAAGCCCTTCTCTACTTGCCCCTCACACCTCACAGTGGTCATCGTTCACTATGGCTATGCCTCCTTCAAGTACCTGAGACCCAAAGCCAGTTGCTCTCTTGAGCAGGACCACCTTATTGCTGTCACCTATACTGTGGTGACTCCCCTCCTCAATCCCACTATTTATAGTCCATGAAATAGGGCTGTGCAGACAGCCCTGAGAAATGCTTTCTGAGGGAGGTTGCTGGGTAAAGGATGAAGGCTACCATAATGGGATAGTATCCTCTATGTAGGCTGGACATACACCAGAAACCCAAGCCAATGGGACAGATATTCAGGGCTTTAGACCAAAGCCACCCCAACTCCAATTCCCCGAGAGAGCCCCATCCTGTCTCTTGCATGCCCCCTCACCCCCAGGGCTTCTGGAGAATGCAGATACAGGGTTTCCTGCTCTGGTTACTGTGCTTAACTCACACTGATCTCAGACTCTGAATTTTCACTTTCAGCCTCCCATACACCACACTTAGTTCCTGAAACCCAGTTCATTAAGAATTTTCTAACTGAGCTGAACAAGATGAGGGGAGTTTCAAGTGCCCAAGTTCAAAGCAGGGTTGGCTGGGGCACTGTCAGGGATACTGTAGAGATTTCTAAAATCATTTCATAATTAGATTATCTGACCAATAATGTTCTTCCAGTATCTGAAACTCAGTGACTATAAGGTTGGCAAATCAGTTTGAATGCTTTCCTAAATGAAGAGGTCAGTTATTATTATTTTTTCTCTCCCAAAAGGTGTCTTTAATCTTTTTATGTAGTTGTCTTCTTTATCTCTGGCTCATTATTACTTTGCCCTATTCTTTTTAATTGGCTCTTCTAGTTGGTTAACTTCTATTTCAGAAAATAGATTTATTTCCTATTTCCTTCAATAATAGTTGTTGCTCTCTAATGGCCTCCTAATCTTGGATGTAAGGACCTCCTCACTTGAGTCACTCCCTAGTATGGATACTACTCTTTAGAATCTATGGTGGAACTCTCTGTCCTGCCTATTTTACTTTCAACTCACAATATGTCATGCATGGTACCAGACATTTCTAGGGATAAGTAAAGGTGGAATGAATTCACACAGTTGTCAGGAAGAAGTTTGAATACAGATTCTGCCACTTACAGTGTGACCCTGGGTAAGTTATTTAATCTTTCTCAGCTTCAAAGTCCTCACCTGTAAAATGGTTGTAACTTCATAGTTTTGTGTGGCTGACTAAACAGGTTCATACGAGTAAATAATTTAGTGCAATAATTGGATCATAAAAATCTTCCAATAAATGTCAGCTGCTACTATTAATAATGTGCTAAGCAAAGTGATACTGGCTTTTAGCTTAGGGAGAGGTTATTTTCGGTGGAGGATCAGAGCAGATTTCATGTCTAAGGTAGTACTTGAACTTGTTCCTAAAGAATAAGTAAATTTTGAATGCAGTAAGTGGAAATAAAGTGCATATATTCTAAGAAGACAGAACAGAATAACTACAGTCTCAGTGGCAAGACAATATAGGCTTATTACAGAGTGTGGTGAGTTGTCCAGAGGGACAAAATATCTCACAAATGATGGGTGAAGTTAACTTGGGTTAAGATTTCTTTGAGGAGAGCATTGTGAATACCTTGCTTCAGACTTGATACTTTTGGTAGTGGAAGATAGGATACAGTATACCTTTGAGCAGAGAGTGGAGTTGAATCTGGGAAGTGATTTAGGAAGATTAATCCAGCAGCAGAGAGGATGATAAATCTCAGCAAGGAGAAAACAGAGGCAAGAAGATCAGTAAGAAATCCATTGCCATCATTTAAAGAAAGGCAAAAAGACCTGAACAAGGATAGAGGTATTGGAAACTGAAAGAAATGGAAACATAAGAGATTCTGAAAATGTAGGATTCATGTGATCTTCAATGAGTTAGAAGTGGGACAAAACTTAAGAGAGAGGAAAGAACTTACATTGGGGGAATGTTTTTCAGATAGGAATCCATATTTTTACATGCTTTCAGGGAAGAAACATATCCTCTAGGGAGAATTCAGTGGAAATCAAATTTGGCAGGAAGAAAGCTAGTCCAAGAGAAGAGAATAGGTTGTAGAGAAGTAGGAGATTTAGTTAAATGGCAGAAAGACTTGGGTTAGGGGAGAAAAGCCATGTACTCTAGGCTCCTTTTCACTAGGTCTGGAAGTAATCTCCTCATTGCATTGAGGTATTTGAGCAAATTCATTTCCAAAACGTATTCAGTTCATCTAGCATAACATTCCCTAAATGCACACTCAGCAATGATGGGTAAAGATGTTCTAAAAATTGCTATGTAATACTCAAAGTTCAATCTACCTTCCAAATGTGGTAGTCTTAAGTATGAAAGGGTATAAAAATCACATGAGGGATCTTTCAGTATATGTTCCTGGGAGCCATCTCAATAGACCTTGACACAATTGATCTGGGGTGACAGGCAGAAATAGTTTACAAAATGTGCCTAGGTGATTCAAATTCCCTCCCTTGATTATGAATATGGCCATGTGCTTAAAAAGAACAAATCCTCCTCCCAGGTATATACATACGTATACACATAGCAAAGCAGAGGTCCCTCTGATGTGAACATGACCACATATGCCCAACTCATTGTTCTTTAAAGAGCCAATTTATTCCATAAAGCTCTGGAGTCAGATTTCCTGAGTTTAAAGCCTAGCTTTGCCACTTTTTAGATGTGTGATCTAGAGGAAGTTTATTAACATTTCTGTGCCTCTATTCTCAATGGCAAAATGAAATTTTAACAGTATCTATTTTGTAGGCCTTTTTGTGATGATTAAGATAAAATCTTTAGAACAGAGTCTGCCATACATGAAACAACCAATATGACCATATTTTATTATTTGGAGTTTCTAGGCAGAATCAATTTAGCCTGACATATTTGTTACCTAGTTCATGCTGGCAGAAGCCAGCGCTGGCAGTGTCCAGCATCTTATATTTCATGATATAACCAGCCAAAGAAGAGTAAAGTGCTGTTACCTGGCACAGTGTCTGACTGGAGAATGTAGGAAGATGGACCTAGATCCAGAGACCCGAGAAGAGTAAGTACTGGGAAATGGATCAGGCTATAGGAAAAAAGAATCAGATGCTTCCAGGCAAATGTTTGGCATCAGGGAAGCCCATAGAATGTAAAAGGGAGAGTTCTGTTAAGAGTGGAATCGTTTTTGAGTCCCAATCAAGCAATAAGAATCATAAAAGAAAAATCAAGGGCTTCCCTGGTGGCACAGTTGTTGAGAGTCCGCCTGCCGATGCAGGGGACACGGGTTCGTGCCCCGGTCTGGGAAGATCCCACATGCCGCGGAGCAGCTGGGCCCGTGAGCCATGGCCGCTGAGCCTATGCATCCGGAGCCTGTGCTCCGCAACGGGAGAGGCCACAACAGTGAGAGGCCCGTGTACCACAAAAAAAAGAAAAAAAAGAAAAATCAAGAATGTAGCCTCAGGGCTGGGTCTCAGAGGCAGGCTCCCCTCTATAAATTGTAAAGAAAAGAGTTACCAAAGAGCAGCAGGGATTCCAGTTCAAAGTAAGTAAACAGAAGGTCAAGAAAAGATCACTTTGAAATATTAGGAACTTAACCCTGAGATCAAGAAGAAAATTTGATACAAGTTCTAATTGTTATAATATTATAAATTGAATATTTATAGTCCCCAATTATGTATGATAATTCCCATATTACCATTTTTTGCTTGAGTGCATGGGTGGTCAGAATCTGATTTCAGAAGATGCTGTATGTAACTCTAACAGTACCATCTTCTTAGGGAATTTTTGTTGATTCTTTAGATAAATACAATCTTCTTTAGCCTCTATATTATTAATCTCCTTTTATGAGATGGTACTACTGGTCCTTTGCCTTAAAGACTAACCACATGCTTAATAATCTGCTTTAGCACTTACAGATACTTGGCAGGGTTCAGGAGAAGAATGAAACCATAGTCACTTTTGCCTTTGGTTATTACAAACATACATTTTTTAGATTTTCCATATTTGGGCAGTGTGATATTAAATGACACTGATTTTTGATGGCCTACTGGGCTATGAATATTTTCAACTGTAATCATATTTGGTAACTCATAATTTGGTAACACAATTTAGACATTTATAAACATTTTTTGAAATACTTTTATTATTGTCATACTTCATAGTACCCAATTGTTTAAGCAAAAATCAGTAAAAATATTTATACATTATTAGCAGCAAAGACAGCTTTATAGTTTTAACCAAAATTTCTATAAATGGCTCCTGTGACAGGATTTTTCCCTTAGCAAGGACTAATTTCTATACAAAGAATAGGATTGAGACTTGAAATGGTAACCAAGTGGCAATATACATGTATAAGGAGGTGGAGTCTGTGCAGGATACAAAAACAGCTAGGCAGTTTCATACTGAGCAAAGAAATGAACTAATTCTTCTCACAAGCAAATGACACCATAAATTTTTACAAGTCAGAACAGAATGTCAGCATTCAAACCTATTCAGATCAAACCTGGTCTGGAAATTATTTGGAAATAGCACCACCTCTTGTTTTTTTTTTTTTCTTTTTTCTTTTTTCTTTTTTCTTTTAGAGCTTTTATTTTATTTTTTTTAGAATATAATTGCTTTCCAATGTTGTGTTAGTTTCTGCTGTACAATAAAGTGAATCAGCTCTACGTATACCTATATCTCCTCCCTCTTGGACTTTCTTCCCCCACATCCCACTCGTCTAGGTCACCACAGAGCACTGAGCCGAGCTCCCTGTGCTATACAGCGGGTTCCCACTAGGGATCTATTTTACACATGGTAGCATATTTATGTCAAACCTAATCTCCCAATTCATCCCACTCTCCCCTTCCCCTTCTGTGTTCACATGTCCGTTCTCTACGTCTGTGTCTCTATTCCTGCCCTGCAAACAAGTTCATCTGTACCATTTTTCTAGATTCCACATATATGCGTTAATATACGATCTTTGTTTTTCTCTTTCTGACTTACTTCACTCCGTGGAAGCAACCTAATTGTCCATCGAAAGATGAATGGATAAAGAAGATATGGTGTGTATATATATATATATATATATAAAGGAGTATTACTCAGCCATAAATAGGAACAAAATTGTGTCATTTGTTCTTTTCCTTAATTCTATAAAAATTCTACTGACTCTTAACACTAATAGGAGATAGAAGTAAATCAAAACAAAGATTCTTTTTATCACATTAAAATTTTGGAGAAAATTCAGGGACATACAGGACAAAAAAAAGACCTGCCATGCTCATATTTTGCTGTTCTGAGAGTAATAACTTCACTTTAATGGGGAAGTATGAAAAATGGACAGATTAAGAAGAAAATGTGTGCTGTGCTGGTCTTCTCTGTGTGATTCCATTTTATAGACTAAAATATTGGGGTTTCCCAGAATATCAAATATCTCCATTTTCAAAAGTAAGAATTTAAACACATTTCAAGCTCAAGAAACATTGTTTGTAAGTTATCTTGGATCTTATGTATCTACTGCACCCAAGCACTTATTTACAGTGTAATTAGATGCCTATATTTAGATGACAGTACAATTCTCAGAAATATAGAAACCCAATTGAGTCAGGAACATTTTACTTCATATTGTGCTATCAAAAAGAACTTTAAAAATGTTTTTTTAAAAAAGGAAATACTTTATTCTATAATCAGAAAAGACACAAAGCAATAAGGATAGGTAGAAATCAACAAATGAAAAATAGAGACCTTGTTTAATACCCCTCAGCAGTGACTAGTTGCATATAAAATAAACCCATGGCCTCCTCTCCTCCAATTTTGTTAATGCCTTTATTTCCCAAGCTCAATAATTTTTTTCAGGTCCTGCAATAAATGTAACACACACACACACACACACACACACACACGACTATCTTTCCACCCTCTATACTCGCCTGTCTTCTTCATCCCCTAATACTTCCCACAACACCAAGATTCAATATTCTCTGACCCAGGAATAGCTGCTTATCACTTGCCAAAGTAGGAATTGATGAAGCCAACATAATCATAGCCAGCAGGCTGGCTTCGGCCGCGTGGGTCCATGTATTGCTGCATATGTGAGGCACAGAATGACACTTGTTCTGGGGTTAGGGCCTGAACATAAAAAAAGAAAGAAAGAAAGAAAGAAATACAGTAATAAGGATTAAAAATAGCTGGCTCTTTGGGGCTTTTAATATGCCCTAAACCCAGGAAGTGGAGAGACTTTGGAAGAAGAAGCCAGCCCTGGTCCTATCATGTGCTTTTCTTATAGAAAGAAATCTATAATTTCTAATGAATAAGACCAACTCATCTCTTCAACTTAGTTCTTATCCAAAGAGTCCCATCTCACTCTGACTGCACTATTTACACCATTCTCTAAATTTGGCTTATTAAATAAACAGGATAAATAAATAGCCTTAAAAACCAAGTAGCATGTTTGGGATTGACACTGAGAGTCGTTAGAGATTGACTGTAGATTTTTGAGTTGTGTCAAGACAACATGAGTGATCAAAGCAAATGATATCCAGTGCATAACACTATCTGAGAAAAAGTGGGGGAAGGAACGTGGTTGCCTATGATAAGTAGGCAGCCAAGCCTGAGATGAGCAAAATGTAGATTGTGATGAGAGTGTAATGAGAGTGGATACAAACTGGAATCTGACCTGCTTCATGTCCTCTTTGGTAATATAGGCCTTGCCCTCTGCCAGGGCTTGGAAAGCATCCTCTAGTTCATCACTGGACTTGATGTTCTCTGACTCCTTGTCGATCAGGAAGTCGGTATATTCGGTTTGTGAGATATAGCCCTTTCTGTTGGAGAAATAGATCAGGAATTGTCCCCTCTCAAGACAAAGAGGAAGGCAGATTCCTTTCTCATCCTACTCAGTGTCTCAGAGACAGAGAGAAGCTGGATTCTCCAAGTGTCTGTCCCATCTTAGCTCTCTGAGACTATGGGCTATGATCTCTATTTGACCCACATCCTCATGTCCTTACAGCCAAATAAACAGTTTCCTATGTTCTAGCCTCCGTTTCCACATGGGTCAGTCAGCCTGACTCTCTAAGTAGAATTTGGAGATTTTCCACTAGCACCAGTCTCTAAGTATCTCAAGCTCTTCAAGTTTAGTTGAAGACCTCTATTTCTGATCTTCTTTGGTCCTTGGTATAAGAAAGAATTGGTCCCTAATTAGTAACGTAATCCCTCTATGGCTCTGGTCCAAGCACACAGCAACCCCGTCTGCAGGAGCTGGCCTTTGAATAATCCATGTCTCGTTAAGATATTACACAAGGGAAGGAATTATTCTCTCAAGTTCCTTTCCAGAGCCAGCTGAAATTCCTAGATCAAACATAAACCAGGAATTGAACAAATTGCAGAGCTGGTGCCTGAGCTGGAGTTAGTGCCATGAACTTCTGAGCTAATCCTAAAAGGGCACCAAAAGCTGCTCAATTCATTTATGGTAGTCTGTATATTCCTACTCTCAAGATGAATTAATTTCATATTTTATGGATCATTTTACTTTCTGTGCTTGCCCCCCCCCTCCCCAAGCCTCATTCCCTGCTATGGTCTGACCCTTGGTCTTCCTCCTACCTCCCTGGATCAACAGCATCCAGGAATTTCTCAAACTTGGGCTCAGGTTCACCTTCCTCCACCATGGGCAAGTAGTAATTGAGCCCTCTCAGGCAGGACCGGAAATCTTTGTGACTTAAGCGACCTGTCAAATTCTCATCAAAGTGCCTAAAGAATAAAAACATTGTATCAAGTTCAATAGGAATCAGAGTAAAAAAGAAAAGAATAGATCTTTTTGTACTAGTTGGAGCTTTAGTAACATTCCATAAGGATAACAGTTGAGTGGAGAGCTTGCCTGTGTTTCCACACTTTTTTTTTTAATCTATTGTATGGAGGGAAATGAATAAAATGTTGAACATAAGATAAATGTATTTCCTAAAATCAAGGAATCTCATAGACATACTGAAAGCCAAGACTTGAAGCTAAATAACATATCTATATCTTCATTTAAGATCCTACTAAACCACACTGAGGGAAAAAAAAATAATAGTTACTTGGAAATTCATTTTGATTGTCTGGAAAACAAAGAACCAATCGTTATACTCACCTGAAGGCTGTTTCAAACTCCTGTAGTGTCTCCTCACTCAGACCAGTGATGTCTCTGTAAAGAAAAACAAAAATTAACCCATGAAGTAAACAGAGAAATAGAAAAAGGCATGCCATAAGAATAAGAGAGGAATTTTAGTGACTATTATGCTAGTCAAGTGATCTAGTTCAGGGGTTGGCAAACTATGGTCCATGGGCCAAATCCAGTCGGCCACTCACTTTTGTATAGTCAATGAACTGAGAATGGTTTTTACATGATTAAAAATAACCAAAAGAAGAAGTCTGTTTCCTTAAACATTAAAAATTGTGAGAAATTCAAATTTCAGTGTCCATAAATAAAATTTTATTGGAACATGTCCATGCTCATTCATTTATGAATTATCAATAGATGTTTTCTCTTCACAACAGCAGGGTTGAGTAGTTAACCCAGAGGCTATATGTCTCACAAATTGTACGATACTAATTATCAAGATCTTTACAGAAAAAGTTTGCCAATTTCTGATCCAGATAACTAATGCTGCCAAAAAAGCTATGGAGAACTAAGACTGCTCTGATATAATTAATTTATTTAGAAAAAAATGAAATTTTCTCTTCTGCTCTATACTTTGAATATTTATTTTATTCTAGACATTTTGGTGGGAACTTTACAAAAGGGAATGCTTTCTGAAGAGGTCATATAAGATGGTGAATAGACTCAGAGAAATGGGTGGCGAAAAGACACAGGGGGATGGGAGCACTGTGTCCCAGTTTATAATAGCCTCCTATAAAAAGATAAATAATCATTCTGTGGGTCAGTAAAGAGAGAGAATATCGGTTCTGGGGATAGTGAGTGTACTATCCCTGAAGCAACTCCTGTATACAGTACCCCAAACTTTAGCTCTTGGAGATAAGTTTCTAATACCTAACACCACCCACACCCTTGCCCAGCCCTGGCCACAGGTTCTCAATACCTGGCTTGGATCTGTTGTTCCAGACTGTGTTGCCTTCTCATCCCAAGCTGGTAGAGCTGGTCCCACTGCTGAGCCAGCCCAATGGTGCTGTATTTAATGTCCAGGACCAGAGCCTCTTCTAAGTTTTCACCCAGGTCCTCAATCTTGGTCAGCTTACGCTTCATTGCCTGAATCTCCTTCTGCTTCCTCTGGAAAAAGACAAAGAAAAGAGGCAGTCAACCAGGGTACCAGATCCAAACCTAGGGATGATACAGAAGGTAAGAAGCTAATAAGTTTAGTCTTCACTTCATTGCTCCTTTTCAATTATCTTCAGGAATTTTCCTGTCCTCTGTAAAAAATGAACTACTCACTTATATTTGTATTCCTCATTTATAAAGTGGTGGTTATCATTCTGGTAATCTGTAATATATAAATCTAAGTGTCAACAGTTATGTGCTGCAGATAAAGAAGGGTAGGATTTCCAGGATCCATGCTCCCAGTGATTTGCCTCATGTATTATTTGCACTATTGATTGTGGTTGAGCTCTGAGGTCCACTTAAACTTCCCAGTGTTCACACTTCAGTCTCCTTCATTGGCTTGGACAGACTTCCACAAGACTCTTCTGTCATTCAGGCATATTATGTGCCAAACATCTACATTTAGGTCATGTTTTCTGAACAGGGGAATGTCTTTTCCTAAAGAAGGGGGGAGTGAATTCGTTGTGATGAGGAAGGTAGTTGTGAAAACATATTAGATATTACAATGGTTTGTGGCCCTGCAAAAATCAGTCCTGTCTGACAACATCTTTTTAGATTAAGTTCTCTCATTAGGGATAAATTAGATTTAATTAGTTAATTTTTTCTTCTGGTGGTGGGGGGAAAGAAAATAAGGTTAAGGTTAAAAACACTGTTCTAGCCAACTGCTATTTTTTTTTGTTGCCATTTTATTTTTTTTAACACCTTTATTAGAGTATAATTGCTTTACAATGGTGTGTCTGTTTCTGCTTTATAACAAAGTGAATCACTTATACATATACATATGTCCCCATATCTCTTCCCTCTTGCATCTCCCTCCCTCCCACCCTCCCTATCCCACCCCTCTAGGTGGTCACAAAGCACGAAGCTGATCTTCCTGCTCTATGCAGCTGCTTCCCACTAGCTATCTATTTTACATTTGGTAGTGTATGTATGTCCATGCCACTCTCTCACTTTGTCCTAGCTTCCCCTTCCCCCTCCCCGTATCCTCAAGTCCATTCTCTAGTAGGTCTGCATCTTTATTTCCGTCTTGCCCCTAGGTTCTTCTGACCATTTCCTTTCTTTCTTTCTTTTTTTAGATTCCATATATATGTGTCAGCATATGGTATTTGTTTCTCTCTTTCTGACTTGCTTCACTCTGTATGACAGTCTCTAGGTCCATCCACCTGACTACAAATAACTCAGTTTCATTCCTCTTTATGGCTGAGTAATATTCCATTGTATATATGTGCCACATCTTCTTTATCCATTCATCTGTTGATGGACACTTAGGTTGCTTCCATGTCCTGGCTATTGTAAATAGAGCTGCAATGAACATTTTGGTACATGACTCTTTGAATTATGGTTTTCTCAGGGTATATGCCTAGTAGTGGGATTGCTGGGTCATATGGTAGTTCTATTTTTAGTTTTTTAAGGAATCTCCATACTGTTCTCCATAGTGGCTGTACCAATTCACATTCCCACCAGCAGTGCAAGAATGTTCCCTTTTCTCCACACCCTCTCCAGCATTTATTGTTTCTAGATTTCTTGATGATGGCCATTCTGACTGGTGTGAGATGATATCTCATTGTAGTTTTGATTTGCATTTCTCTAATGATTAATGATGTTGAGCATTCTTTCATGTCTTTGTTGGCAGTCTGTGTATCTTCTTTGGAGAAATGTCTATTTATGTCTTCTGCCCACTTTTGGATTGTGTTGTTTGTTTTTTTGATATTGAGCTGCATGAGTTGCTTGTATATCTTGGAGATTAATCCTTTGTCAGTTGCTTCATTTACAAATATTTTCCCCCATTCTGAGGGTTGTCTTTTTGTCTTGTTTATGGTTTCCTTTGCTGTGCAAAATCTTTTAAGTTTCATTGGTCCCATTTTTTAATTTTTGTTTTTATTTCCATTTCTCTAGGAGTATAGCTCACTGCTTCACTCAATTATTAAGAGATAATCTAGATTCAATTTTATTTTCTTACCACATCAAATAATAACAGAAATTTGTCAATGTTGCAAGTTTTAGGCCAGAAGCTTTTGCATTTGTTCCCTTACTTAATCAGTAGAGTAAGTCTATAATGTAGCTATTATTGACTCCATTGTATAGATACAGAAATTGAAGTTGAGATTTAAGCAAACTGACATCCATGTCCATGAAGTGGTGGCCAAAGGTTAGAATGCAAATTGTTGGCAGGGTTGACACCAGAGCCTTAAGCTTTTGACTTTTGAGCCAGGGTACTTACTGCAAAGAATCACCAGTTTCCTTTGAGTAGTTTTTCTTGCACTTTTTCTAATTCCAGCAATGTTTAGAGCTAATGAATGAACATTACTTACTTTATTTGCTTCCAGCTGGGATTCCAGAGTTCCTGTTTCTTTCAGCAAAGATCTAGTTAAGAACCACAGGAAAAC
Organism: Mesoplodon bidens; assembly: GCF_964165515.1. Taxonomy (NCBI): domain Eukaryota; kingdom Metazoa; phylum Chordata; class Mammalia; order Artiodactyla; family Ziphiidae; genus Mesoplodon; species Mesoplodon bidens. Next base: position 70,690,005 of record NC_138177.1, on the reverse strand, counting down.
ATTACTTATATTATCAGAGGTCAGTATTTTACACAAACAGACTAACCCAAAACCCCTACACTTCTATAGTTCTTCCAAGTTATATGGCTTTTCTGAAATGAATTTTCACAATGCCAAATTTTCACAAGGCCAAACCCTCTCTGTTTATTGGCAAAAAATGAAAAAGAAAGTAAGGCTGTCCCAGTTCTTCTCTGCCTATGAGAAAGCTTCCATACTTCCCTCCTAGTTATTATTCTCAAATATACCTTTAACCTAATGTAGGCAATACTTCACCTAGTGGGGTGTAGGGCCAGAATGATATACACTTTGCTTCTCTTTCTTACCCCACATTTTACTTAGGGACCATCAGATTGCAATGGGATGAAGATGCTTTAGTACTAAGGCCTCCTTAACTAATTCTTTCAGAATGATACAACAAAACAAACATGATAACATAAAATACTGACCCATCCAGAAAATAATCCCTGGATATGGATGTCCAGAACAGGAATCAGAAGAGAGAAAAGTGAAATCACATGTTAACATGGTTTACTTAAATGATCTTCTTTCTTCAGATTTATGACACATTCTAAATTCTTTGTACCTAGAAAGTATGAACTTGTTCCACCCACTGTCCCCAAAATGTCCCCCACACTGAGAAGCTCAGAGCCTTCTGTGCATCTCTTTACTTTAAGATGAAGGGCTCAGGTGTCAGGTGCTATGCTCAGTGTTGGGCACCTGCTGCCAGGGGAGGAGGGACCAAAACCAGAGGCAGAGGAGGGTGAGCTGTATATCCTCTGCTTTCTGTCAGATGTTTTATTTAGCCATGATACAGAATTTCTTTTTGTTCATTGTCTGATTTATCCTTGTCAACGTGTTTGTAGGAACATTAGCATGGATTGCCTAAAACAACACTTTAACTCCACAATGCTGACCCACCTGCTGAATATAGTCTACCACCTTTGACCATTTACTCATTTGTTATACCCTCTAAGTCTCCTCTTTTCCAGGTCATTTGCCCCAGAAGGTGTGAAAAATGTTATTTTCATGTATAGAACATTTTGCATTTAATAAAAGCAATTAGCATATATTATCTCACTTGATTCTTTTCACAGTTTTAGCAGTCAAGCAACATAATAATTTCCTATGAAGTATTCACAGTGTACTCTGCTCTGGTTGTGCCAATAAATACATATGTGATCTTGATCAAGTCAATTTATCTACTGAACTTCTTTCCACATTTGGAAACAGTGGTAATAGGATCAGCTCTGTACACTTTTCAAGGTTGCTCTGAAAGTTGAGATAATGGATCATAGAAATACTTTGTAAAGTACAAAGGGGAAGGCAAACATAAGGGATTGTTATTATTTTTGGACTGTAATTATAGGCGAGGGAACAAAAGTAAGAGTATCAAGGAAAGAATACAGAATGGGCAACGAGATGAAATTCTCATTTCTCAATTTTGCAATGACTGATTTAGAGTACAGTCAATTCCAAATACAGAGCACAGACAGGATATGGTGATTTTAGGACAGCATAAATACTGTAAGAGTTCCCGTTCCTTCCCTCAGTTATGTATTTCATCCCTATAGTAAATGGAAAGTATAGCTTATGGATGATGTGTTTGGGGATATCACAGCACACCTGGTCTGCACGATCCAATCAAGGAAGGCACTGGCATTCTGTTCAAATTCTTGGCACATCTCAAAGTTCTTGACCTGTCTTGTCTCTTCCTTTTCCAGCTCCTGCTCCCTGTCCTAAAACCCCAAATCACAGATAGTAATGTGCAGATTGCAGACCTTTCTTTGAAATAAAATAACTGTTTCTGAGTCTCACCTGCTCATCTTCCCTCTTTCAAATTTCACTTATCTTCCAATACTATTGCCTGTGTGCTCACTTTTCTTCCAACCCACCTCTTCTCATCTCAGAAATGTGAAAGAAGCTTATGCAAATTCCCATAAATACTTACAGGTGTTACCAAGGCCAGTAACAAATAAACTAGTAACAAAGGCAAATCTTTCCTCAACTCAATTTTTTTCCAGTTGAAATTTCATTTAAATGGACATAAAAGTAGCTTTAAAGGAAAAGATAATGAGTTGCCAAATAAAATTGGTGATTTTATAGTGAATTTTTTCTTTGTAAACTTTTAAAATACTTTCCATAGCTTCAGTAATGAGCATTACTATATACAGACAAAAATTAAACACAAACACATTAAAAAGGCACTTTTGGAGATGTGTATAAAATAGAGAATGCCTTGGAGTATATACACTGTAAAGGTATATACAAGCCTCATGAACTTCTCATAACCTATTTTTAGAGCCATCTCCTGGAGCTTGTGCTTGCTTCCTTGAATCACCACTCAACACCCAGATGCTTGAGACTCTAACCTAGGGCATAGGGCTATGCCTGTTGTGAATATATTTCCAAATTTTTTCTTAGATTGTCTCAGTGCATGAGTGCTGTCCTAATATAATTATTAATAGTGTTCCTTTCTTTCTCAAAAGTCCCCAAACTTGGATAATATATCAAGTGATCATGCTCACTATAGCCAAAGGAACTCTCTGCTCTGCCCCAAGCTACCTTGATGATGTCAGATAGGTGATTCCAGATCCTTTCTAGCACCTCCACTGTTAACCACGTATAGGGGCTAGAGGACACATTTAAGGCCTTAATCTGCTGGTCTAGCTCTAGCAAATAGTTGAAGTCTCCTTGGGCCCTTGACAAGGAGGCCAAGAAGTCCTCATGGTCCTTCTGCAGCTGCCGAATTGCATCCAGTGAGACACAGCGCACAGGCTCTGAGAGGTCCTCCTCAGCATTCTCACACCAGTTGTTGAAAGCTGAAGCCTTGTGTGCAAATTCCATGAACAGATCCTCGGCCTATAGAGGAAAAAAAAAGAAACTTCCATCTTTTCTGATAAAGTTTGTCAGCAGAAAAGAAGACTGAGGATAAAAAGATGACTGTCTTCAAATATTTTCAGGGCCAACACTCTAAGAGGGCAGAACTAAAACCTATGGAGACCATGTGATCAGATGGATGGACATGTGCATTCAAGGTACAAGCCCCCATCCTAGCATTTTCTCTTTTTCTTCCAAAATCTACAAATGAAGTTGGATGACTTCTAGGATTATATTAGTTATAAGATTCCAAAAGTGGCAAGGGTAGATTTAAATGATAAGATTTCATGATTTCTTGTTCTGATGTCTGTGTTCCAAGTCTACTTGGCACATAGTAAACATGCACAAATAAGTGTTAAATGAGTGAATTGATAACTGATTGAATAAAAATCAGCCATAAAAAGAAACAAAATTGAGCTATTTGTAATGAGGTGGATGGACCTAGAGTCTGTCATACAGAGTGAAGTAAGTCAGAAAGAGAAAGACAAATACTGTATGCTGACACATATATATGGAATTTAAGGGAAAAAATGTCATGAAGAACATAGGGGTAAGACAGGAATAAAGACACAGACCTACTAGAGAATGGACTTGAGGATATGGGGAGGGGGAAGGGTAAGCTGTGACAAAGCAAAAGAGCGGCATGGACATATATACACTACCAAACGTAAGGTAGATAGCTAGTGGGAAGCAGCCACATAGCACATAGCACAGGGAGATCAGCTTTGTGACCGCCTGGAGGGGTGGGATAGGGAGGGTGGGAGGGAGATGCAAAAGGAAGGGGATATGGGAACATATGTATATGTATAACTGATTACATTTGTTATAAAGCAGAAACTAAAAATAAATAAATAAACAAAAAGATATAATTTAAAAAAAAAGGAAGTAGGAAATTTATTAAAAAGGAGCTAATTAAAGTAATGCTCACATCTTTGGGCAAGACAATTAAAAGAAGACATGCAGGAGGTGGAAATGGTTCAGTGAAAACAAAAGCTCAAGGCTAGTAATAGGAAAGTGACATTTACTTTTACTTCTGAATTTAATCCCATCAGACAGTCTCCTAGGCAAAACTGTCCAGTAAGCTGTCAGCAGCAAACTTCATACTTTCTCTCTCATTGGGTTAGGCTTGCTTTCAAAAAAAAAAAATCAATTTGTGGGATAGGCATTTCTTCTTTCTCTCCTCTGATCTTCTGCAGACCACACTTCTTTGATGTCTCTTTGCTTATACTGCGTTCTCATCATACCTTCCTTCTAAACCTTGTTCAAGGCTCATCTCATGACTGAATCCCCTGCTTAAACCCATTTCCTACCCTCTAACCAGTATCCTTATCCATGCAATGCTCTTAGGAGTTATTCATATGCTCTGAATGACTTTGAATTTCTAAATGAGAGAAATAGCATGGATTTTCCTAAACAGTAGGTAATAGAAAAGTTTTAGATTTAAATACATCACATAGGGACTTCCCTGTTGGCTTGGTGGTTAAGAATCTCCCTGTCAATGCAGGGGACACAGGTTTGAGCCCTGGTCCGGGAAGATCCCACATGCTGCAGAGCAGCTAAGCCTGTGCACCATAAATACTGAGCCTGCACTCTAGAGCCTTCGAGCCACAACTACTGAAGCCCATGCACCTAGAGCCTGTGCTCCACAACAAGAGAAGCCACCACAATGAGAAGCTCGTGCACCGCAACAAAGAGTAGCCACCACTCGCCGCAACTAGATAAAGCCCGCGAGCAGCAACAAAGACCCAATGCAGCCAAAAACAAACAAATAAATTTATAACAAAAAATGAAAAAATATACATCATATATTTTGGGTCAGCATGTTGTACTTTCAAAGAGATTTATGTTATACAGATATGAAAATCAGTTTTCATCTCCAAACTTAGGGGTTAAAGAGAAGAAAATTGACCCAAATGGAAGGAGATTGCAAAGGTATTACACCATTACACCTTCTCTGTATTCATTTCAGCAATCTATACATTAAAATAGACCAAACACAGAGAAAACTAATATTGCCCCTACCCAAGAAGGACATGAAAAACTATAAATAATGTCATATTATATTCATAATATTATGTATCAACTGAATACTTTACAAAGATTTTAAAATCATAAAATAAAATAACAAAACTCTTTGCAGTTTGAAAATTGAGTAAAATAGAATTAGAACGTGAAGTATCTTCTTATGTAGAATGTGTGTATGTACATATATGTGTGTGCGTGTATATATATATAGATATGGATATACAGTTTTCCATTAATTGCTTTAACTTTTCACTAAGATTAATTTCTGTAGGTTCCATGTCCTTCAATAGAGTAGAAATTGAGACCCGGGGGAAGATGGCAGAAGAGTAAGACGTGGAGATCACCTTCCTCCCCACAGATACATCAGAAATTCATCTACACGTGGAACAACTCCTACAGAACACCTACTGAACGCTGACAGAAGACCTCAGACCCCCCAAAAGGCAAGAAACTCCCCACATACCTGGGTAGGGCAAAAGAAAAAAGAATAAACAGAGACAAAAGGATAGGGACGGGACCTGCACCAGTGGGAGGGAGCCATGAAGGAGGAATGGTTTCCACACACTAGGAAGCCCCTTCGCGGGCGGAGACTGTGGGTGGCGGAGGGGGAAAGCTTTGGAGTAGCAGAGGAGAGCGCAGCAACAGGGGTGTGGAGGGCAAAGCGGAGAGATTCCCGCACAGAGGATCGGTGCCCTCAGGCACACACCAGCCCGAGAGGCTTGTCTGCTCGGCCACCGGGGCGGGCGGGGCTGGGAGCTGAGGCTTGGTTTCGGGTTACGGTCTGAGCACAGGGAGAGGACGGGCTGGCGCGGGAAGAGAGCCTGAGGGGGTTAGTGCACCACGGCTAGCCCAGAGGGAGTCCGGGAAAAAGTCCGGAGCTGCTGAAGAGGCAAGAGACTTTTTCTTCCCTCTTTGTTTCCTGGTGCGCGAGGAGAGGGGATTAAGAGAGCTGCTTAAAGGAGTTCCAGAGACAGGAGCAAGCCTCGGCTAAAGGCGCAGACCCCGGAGACGGGCGTGGGACGCTGGGGCTGCTGCTGCCACCGCCAAGAGGCCTGTGTGCGAGTGCAGGTCACTGTCCACGCCCCCTTTCCGGGGAGCCTGATAGCCCGCCACTGCCGGGGTCCCAGGATCCAGGGACGGCTTCCCTGGGAGAACAGAGTGGACGGTGCGACTCGGGCTGGTGCAACGTCACACTGGCCTCTGCCGCTGCAGGTTCACCCCGCACTCCATGCCCCTCCCTTCCCTCTGCCTGAGTGAGCCAGAGCCCCCGAATCAGCGGCTCCTTTAAACCAGTCCTGTCTGAGTGAAGAACAGACGCCCTCCGGCAACCTACACGGAGAGGCGGGGCCAAATCCAAAGCTGAGACCCGGGAGCTCTGAGAACAAAGAAGACAAAGGGAAATCTCTCCGTGCAGCCTCAGAAGCAGTGGATTAAAGCTCCACAATCAACTTGATGTACCCTGCATCTGTGGAACACATGAATAGACAACGAATCATCCCAAATTGAGGAGGTGGACTTTGAGAACAAGATTTAAGATTTTTTCCACTTTTCCTCTTTTTACAACAAATTATCCCAAATTGAGGCGGTGGACTTTGAGAGCAAGATTTCAGACTTTTTCCCCTTTTCCTCTTTTTACAACGAATTATCCCAAATTGAGGAGGTGGACTTTGAGAGCAAGATTTATGATTTTTTTCCCCTTGTTCTCTTTTTGTGAATGTGTATGTGTATGCTTCTGTGTGAGATTTTCTCTGTATAGTTTTGCTTCCACCATTTGTCCAAGGGTTCTATCCGTCTGTTTTTATTTTAAATTTTTTTAATAATTACTTTTTTATTTTAATAACGCTACTATATATTATCATACTTTATTCTATTTTACCTTATCTTCTCTCTTTCTCTTTTTCCTACCTTCCCTTCCTCCCTCCCTCCCCCCTCCTTTCTTTCTTTCTTTCTTTCTTTCTTTCTTTCTTTCTTTCTTTCCTTCTTCCCTCCCTCCATCCCTCCCTCCCTCCTGACTTTTTCTTTCTTTCTTTCTTTCTTTCCTTCCTCCCTCCCTCCTTTCTGTCTTTCTTTCTTTCCATCCTTCCTGCCTCCCTCTCTCCTTTCTTTCTTTCTTTCTTTCTTTCTTTCTTTCTTTCTTTCTTTCTTTCTTTCTTTCTTTCTTTCTTCGTTCCTTCCTTTCTTTCCTTCTTCCTTTCTTTCTCTCTCTCTTTCTTTCCTCTACTAATTTTTTCTTTCTACATTTTCTGCCTTTTATTCTGAGCCGGGTAGATGAAAGGCTCTTGGTGCTGCAGCCAGGAGTCAGTGCTGTGCCTCTGAAGTGGGAGAGCCAACTTCAGGACACGGGTCCACAAGAGACCTCCCAGCTCCACATAATATCAAGCGGCGAAAATATCCCAGAGATCTCCATCTCAACACCAGCACCCAGCTTCAGTCAACGACCAGCAAGCTACAGTGCTGGTCACCCTATGCCAAGCAGGTAGCAAGACAGGAATGCAACCCCACCCATTAGCAGAGAGGCTGCCTAAAAACATAATAAGGCCACAGGCACCCCAAAACACACCACCAGACGTGGACCTGTCCACCAGAAAGACAAGATCGAGCCTCATCCATCAGAACACAGGCATTAGTTCCCTCCACCAGGAAGCCTACACAACCCACTGAAACAAACTTAACCACTGGAGACAGACACCAAAAACAACGGGAACTATGAATCTGCAGCCTGCAAAAAGGAGACCCCAAACACAGTAGGATAAGCAAAATGAGAAGACAGAAAAACACACAGCAGGAGAAGGAGCAAGAAAAAAACCCACCAGCCCTAACAAATGAAGAGGAAACAGGCAGTCTACCTGAAAAAGAATTCAGAATAATGACAGTAAAGATAATCCAAAACCTTGAAAATAGAATAGACAAAATGCAAGAAACAGTTATCAAGGACCTAGAAGAACTAAAGATGAATCAAGCATCGATTAAAAACACAATAAGTGAAATGAAAAATACTCTAGATGGGATCAATAGCAGAATAACTGAGGCAGAAGAACGGATAAGTGACATGGAAGATAAAATAGTGGAAATAATTGTTGCAGAGCAGAATAAAGAAAAAAGAATGAAAAGAACTGAGGACAGTCTCAGAGACCTCTGGGACAACATTAAATGCACGAACATTCGAATTATAGTGGTTCCAGAAGAAGAAAAATAAAGAAAGGGACTGAGAAAATATTTGAAGAGATTATAGTTGAAAACTTCCCTAATATGGGAAAGGAAATAGTTAATCAAGTCCAGGAGGCACAGAGAGTCCCATATAGAATAAATCCAAGGAGAAATACACCAAGACACATATTAATCAAACTGTCAAAAATTAAACACAAAGAAAACATATTAAAAGCAGAAAAGGAAAAACAACAAATAACACACAAGGGAATCCCCATCAGGTTAACAGTTGATCTCTCAGCAGAAACTCTACAAGCCAGAAGGGATTGGCAGGACATATTTAAAGTGATGAAGGAGAAAAACCTGCAACCAAGATTACTCTACCCAGCAAGGATCTCATTCAGATTTGATGGAGAAATGAAAAACTTTACAGACAAGCAAAAGCTGAGAGAGTTCAGCACCACCAAACCAGCTTTACAACAAATGCTAAAGGAACTTCTCTAGGCAAGAAACACAACAGAAGAAAAATACCTACAATAACGAAACCAAAACAATTAAGGAAATGGGAATAGGAACATACATATCAATAATTACCTTAAATGTAAATGGACTAAATGCTCCCACCAAAAGACACAGATTGGCTGAGTGGATACAAAAACAAGACCCATATATATGCTGTCTACAAGAGACCCACTTCAGACCTAGAGACACATACAGATTGAAAGTAAGGGGATGGATAAAGATATTCCATGCAAATGGAAATCAAAAGCAAGCTGGAGTAGCAATTCTTATATCAGACAAAATAGACTTTAAAATAAAGAGTATTAGAAAAGACAAAGAAGGACACTACATAATGATCAAGGGAGCGATCCAAGAAGAAGATATAACAATTGTAAATATTTATGCACCCAACATAGGAGCACCTCAATACATAAGGCAAATACTAACATCCATAAAAGGGGAAATTGACAGTAACACACTCATAGTAGGGGACTTCAACACCCCACTATCACTAATGGACAGATCATCCAAAATGAAAATAAATAAGGAAACACAAGCTTTAAATGATACATTAAACAAGATGGACTTAACTGATATTTATAGGACATTCCATCCAAAAACAACAGAATACACATTTTTCTCAAGTGTTCATGGAACATTCTCCAGGATAGTTCATATCTTGGGTCACAAATCAAGCCTTCGTAAATTTAAGAAAATTGGAATTGTATCAAGGATCTTTTCCAACCACAGTGCTATGAGAGTAGACATCAATTACAGGAAAAGATCTGTAAAAAATACAAACAGGGCTTCCCTGGTGGTGCAGTGGTTGAGAGTCCACCTGCCGATGCAGGGGAGACGGGTTCATGCACTGGTCTGGGAGGATCCCACATGCCGCGGAGTGGCTGGGCCCTTGAGCCATGGCCGCTGGGCCTGCGCATCCGGGGCCTGCATGTCTGGAGCCTGTGCTCCAGGGAGGGAGAGGCCACAATAGTGAGAGTCCCGCATATCACACACACACACACAAAATACAAACACATGGACATTCAACAATACACTAGTTAATAACGAAGTAATCACTGAAGAAATCAAAGAGTAAATTTAAAAATACCTAGAAACAAATGACAATGGAGACACGACCACCCAAAACATATGGGACGCAGCAAAAGCAGTTCCAAGGGGGAAGTTTATAGAAATACAATCCCACCTTAAGAAACAGGAATCATCTCGAGTAAACAACCTGACCCTGCATTTAAAGCAATTAGAGAAATAAGAACAAAACCCCCGCAAAGTCAGCAGAAGGAAAGAAATCATAAAGATCACATCAGAAATACATGAAAAAGAAATGAAGGAAATGATAGCAAAGATCAATAAAACTAAAAGCTGGTTCTTTGAGAAGATAAAGAAAATTGATAAACCATTAGCCAGACTCATCAAGAAAAAAAGGGAGAAGACTGAAAGCAATAGAATTAGAAATGAAAAAGGAGAAGTAACAACTGACACTGCAGAAATACAAAAGATCATGAGAGATTACTACAAGCAACTCTATGCCAATAAAATGGACAACCTGGAAGAAATGGACAAATTGTTACAAATGCACAACCTGCCAAGACTGAATCAGGAAGAAATAGAAAATATGAATAGACCAATCACAAGCACTGAAATTGAAACTGTGATTAAAAATCTTCCAACAAACAAAAGCCCAGGACCAGATGGCTTCACAGGAGAATTCTATCAAACATTTAGAGAAGAGCTAACATCCATCCTTCTCAAACTCTTCCAAAATATAGAAGATGGAGGAACACTCCCAAACTCATTCTATGAGGCCACCATTACCTTGATATTAAAACCAGGCAAGGATGTCACAAAGAAAGAAAACTACAGGCCAATATCACTGATGAACTTAGGTGCAAAAATCCTCAACAAAATACTAGCAAACAGAATCCAAAAGCACATTAAAAGGATCATACACCATGATCAAGTGGGGTTTATTCCAGGAATGCAAGGATTCTTCAATATATGCAAATCAATCAGCGTGATACACCATATTAACAAATTGAAGGAGAAAAGCATATGATCATCTCAATAGATGCAGAGAAAGCTTTCGACAAAATTCAACACCCATTTATGATAAAAACCCTGCAGAAAGTAAGCATAGAGGGAACTTTCCTCAACATAATAAAGGCCATATATGACAAATCCACAGCCAACATTGTCCTCAAAGGTGAAAAACTGAAACCATTTCCACTAAGATCAGGAACAAGACAAGGCTGCCCACTCTCACCACTCTTATTCAACTTAGTTTTGGAAGTTTTAGCACAGAAATCAGAGAAGAAAAGGAAGTAAAAGGAATCCAAATTGGAAAAGAAGAAGTAAAGCTGTCACTATTTGCAGATGACATGATACTATAAATAGAGAATCCTAAGGATGCTACCAGAAATCTACTAGAGCTAATCAATGAATTCGGTAAAGTTGCAGGATACAAAATTAATGCACAGAAATCTCTGGCATTCCTGTACACTAATGATGAAATATCTGAAAGTGAAATCAAGAAATCATCCCATTTACCATTGCAACAAAAAGAATAATATATCTAGGAATAAACCTACCTAAGGAGACAAAAGACCTGTATGCAGAAAATTATAAGACACTGATGAAAGAAATTAAAGATGATACAAATAGATGGAGAGATATACCATGTTCCTGGATTGGAAGAATCAATATTGTGAAAATGACTCTACTACCCAAAGCAATCTACAGATTCAGTGTAATCCCTATCAAATTACCACTTGCCTTTTTCACAGAACTAGAAAAAAATTTCACAAATTGTATGGAAACACAAAAGACCCCGAATAGCCAAAGCAATCTTGAGAACGAAAAACGGAGCTGGAGGAATCAGGCTCCCTGACTTCAGACTATATTACCAAGCTACAGTAATCAAGACAGTGTGGTACTGGCACAAAAACAGAAAGATAGCTCAATGGAACAGGATAGAAAGCCCAGAGATAAACCCACACACATATGGTCAACTTATCTTTGATAAAGGAAGCAGGAATGTACAGTGGAGAAAGGACAGCCTCTTCAATAAGTGGTGCTGGGAAAACTGGACAGGTACATATAATTGTATGAAATTAGATCACTCCCTAACACCATACACAAAAATAAGCTCAAAATGGATTAAAGACCTAAATGTAAGGCCAGACACTATCAAACTCTTAGAGGAAAACATAGGCAGAACACTCTATGACATAAATCACAGCAAGATCCTTTTGGACCCACCTCCCAGAGAAATGGAAATAAAAACAAAGATAAACAAATGGGACCTAATGAAACTTCAAAGCTTTTGCACAGCAAAGGAAACCATAAACAAGACCAAAAGACAACCCTCAGAATGGGAGAAAATATTTGCAAATGAAGCAACTGACAAAGGATTAATCTCCAAAATTTACAAGAAGCTCATGCAGCTCAATAGCAAAAAAACAAACAACCCAATCCAAAAATGGGCAGAAGTCTTAAATAGGCATTTCTCCAAAGAAGATATACAGACTGCCAACAAACACATGAAAGAATGCTCAACATCATTAATCATTAGAGAAATGCAAATCAAAACTACAGTGAGATATCATCTCACACCAGTCAGAATGGCCATCATCAAGAAATCTAGAAACAATAAATGCTGGAGAGGGTGTGGAGAAAAGGGAACACTCTTGCACTGTTGGTGGGAATGTGAATTGGTACAGCCACTATGGAGAACAGTATGGAGGTTCCTTAAAAAACGAAACATAGAACTACCATATGACCCAGCAATCCCACTACTAGGCATATACCCTGAGAAAACCATAATTCAAAAAGAGACATGTACCAAAATGTTCACTGCAGCTCTATTCACAATAGCCTGGAGATTGAAACAACCTAAGTGTCCATCATCAGATGAATGGATAAAGAAGATGTGGCACATATATACAATGGAATATTACTCAGCCATAAAAAGAAACGAAACTGAGCTATTTGTAATGAGGTGGATAGACCTAAAGTCTGTCATACAGAGTGAAGTAAGTCAGAAAGAGAAAGACAAATACCATATGCTAACACATATATATGTAATTTTAAAAAATGTCATGAAGAACCTAGGGGTAAAACGGGAATAAAGACACAGACCTACTTGAGAATGGACTTGAGGATATGGGGAGGGGGAAGGGTAAGCTGTGACAAAGCGAAAGAGAGGCATGGACATATATACACTACCAAACGTAAGGTAGATAGCTAGTGGGAAGCAGCCGCATAGCACAGGGAGATTAGCTCGGTGCTTTGTGACCGCCTGGAGGGGTGGGATAGGGAGGGGTGGGAGGGAGGTAGACGCAAGAGGGAAGGGATGAGGGAACAGATGTATATGTATGACTGATTCACTTTGTTATAAAGCAGAAACTAATAATGATTAAAAAATAGAGTAGAAATTAATTAAGGGTCTGATTTTGTATTTGTGTGTTTTCTGATTCCTGTAACTCCCTACCTTAAGTTGTTGCCAGGTACAATACTTCTTATGGTCTAGAAATACTCAGTAATTTCACTGACCATCTTGACTTCCTTTTACTATTAATATTTTTATCATCAACATTCAATACCTTAGCAGCCACCACTAGAAAGAACATTTTAAAACTTATATCCATATAAAACATGATTTTTTATATTGCATTTTCAGATCTATTATCTCTTTTAATAGTAATAACATAGAACGAGACATGATGGTGATATTACCCTGTTTTATAAATAGATAAATCAAAGTTCAGAAATGTTAGGTGACACAGACCAGGTCCCCCAGCTAGGAAATATAAGAACACAAGTTATACTTGTCTAATATTCCTTTTATTTGAGTTAGCAAAAAAGACAAGGACAACCTTGACTCCTACATGCCAGTATTAGTTCTTCCATACAGTAAGATCTTCTATCCCTTGTCTCACCTACTTCTTTCCATTATATGTACCTGGCTTCCATCATAAGTCAGCTGGAAAACTGATAAATCAGTCAAAAAAATACTCCCTATCAATCTAAAAAAATGAATTACTTCTTGCTCATAAGAATGTCTTCCTGATTCTTTGCAATGTACTCACTTAAATGTCTACAGTATTCAAACACGGTTTCCAGTATCTATTTCTGGATTTCATGGCTAAGGTACAGATAATCGAGGCCTGATGTTTTTTCATCTTTTTTTTTTTTTTTTTTTTTTTACCTTCTGTAGGGGCAGCTGTTTTTCCAGCAATTCCTGTCTGTGGGCTTCAGAAGCTTCCAGCAGCTGTTCCCAGAGCCTCAGCAGGGCAGCATGGCGCTCCTTAATGGCTTCAGTCTGGCTGTGCTCAGCAGCCACTAGTTGGTCCTTCAGGTCAGTTATCTCAGACAGTCTCTCTTGCTGGAAGCTCTGCAGACTGGCATGCAGTGTGTCCTGAGAAAGACCCATAGAGAAACTGTGAACAGAAAAATAATGTAGATTCCAAGGGGTCATTCATACCTGGGTTCCACCAGATTGGACCTACACAAGAGTTTAGAGTGGTGCCCAAGGAAAATGAAATAGGACTTAGAGACTTTTGTAAACATTTGGGATTGGAATTATAGTCAAATTCCCGTGTTTTAAAATTGGATTTTAGATTAGGTACAAAATTAATATTAAGGGAGTATTGGAGCATGATGTGATATTCCAAATATTTCCGAATCAAAACTAAATCCTTCTTAAGTCTCACATTCTAAAACTCTTTTATATCATTTATTAGATTTTGCATTCTAATTAGCAGTAGTACACTACTAGAAATTGTGGAAGTATTCAAACTAACAAAAGACCTTATACAGGTGCCAGTTATACAAATGATTGTGTATGTGTGTGTGTGTGTGTGTGCACAAATGATATCAGAATCACAAAATTCTGGATATTCCACTTCCAGCTTTAACAGGGTGGTATGTATTTGACAAATTCTCCCTTTGAGAACAACTTTTAATGCTGGATAAAAGTACAAAAAATCAGCTGTTTGAAAGGGATCAGAATGTAACTCAGGTAGCTATAACTTGAGGGATCAAAATTCCAGGGAGAAGGAAATAGTAGCAAACTAAGAGTAATACTCTCTGTCACTTTTCCCTTTGAAGTATAAGCTGTACAGGGTGAGGTAGTGGAGGAAGAAGATGCTCAGATCTTTTGATCATCTCATGGAACTAAAGGCACAAAAATAGGAGTTCTAGGAAACTGGGGAATCCACAGTTTGAGGAAATCATGAAAAGGGAGCTGCAGAAAAGGAGGCTCAATAATCTCCCTGTATGTCCCCCTCAGGGTATTTATAGATTCCTAAACACAAGTCCTAGAAGTCAAGCAGAAATTGTAGCTAAGAATGTAAAATCTAAAGAATCTAAAGTCTAAAGAATCTAAAATCTAAGAATTTTCTGCAGTCTCACAGTGCTGAGATCAGGACACATCAATTAGGAGCAGACTTAGTGAAAGAGGTTTAGTTGAAACCTCTAAAGTCCCTAGTTTTAAGAGCAAACAGAAAAAGGCTAGTCCTCAGGAAAACTGAAATCACATCTTGAATCATTACTGAAAAAAGTGGGGTTGGATAGGGGATAGGGTAGAGGAGGTGTCAAATTATAGCTTTAAATAAAACTCATGAATTAATTACTTTAAATGTAAATGGATTCACTACTCCATTAAAATCATCAATAGATAATAAATCAATACTCATCTATATTATATTTATAAAAGACACATCTAAGACATACAGATACTCTGCACTTCTATGTTCATTGCAACATTATTCACAGCAACCAAGATACAGAAGCAAACTAAGTGCATGTCAACAGAACAATAGATAAAGAAGATATGTGATATACACATATGGAATATTATTCAGTCAGGAGGAAGAAGGAAATCTTGCTGTTTGAAACAACTTGGATGAAACTTGAGGGCATTATGTTAAGTGAAATAAGTGTCAGAGAGAAAGACAAATACTGTAAAATGTTACTTACATGTGGAATCTAAAAAAGCCAAACTTAGAGAAACAGCCAAACTTAGAGTACATTGGTGGTTGCCAGGGGCTGGGAGGTGAGGGAAATGGGGAGAAATTGGTCAAAGGGAACAAACTTCCACTTATAAGATTAACAAGTGCTGGAGAGCTAATGCACAGCATGGTGATTATAGCTAATATTTCTGTATTATGTACTTTAAAATTGTTGAGAGTAGATCTTAAATGTTCTCACCTTAAAAAAGAAATGGTAATTATGTCACAGGATGAAGGTGTTAGCTAATGCTACAGTGGTAACCATTTTGCAATTTATAAATGTTAAGCAGAGACTAATAAAAAATATAATAAATAAATAAATAAAATAAAATAAAATAAATGTTCCAAATCAACAACAACAAAAAAAAAATATAAAGGCATAGAAATATTTTTAAAGGGTTGGAAATAGATATACATTGCAAAGAGTAAACAAAAGAAAATTGGTATAGCATACTCATATGTGAAAAAAAATTAAGAAGTGTTAAAAAAACGTGTTATTGGAGAGAAAGAGAAACTTCATAATTAAAAGAATCAATTCATCAAGATTATTTCATAATTCTAAATGTCAACACAACTTTTTACCTAGCTTTAAAATATATAAAAGTCAAATATTTAAATAACATAAGTAACAAAACCTGATAGGTAATATAAATTATTGCAAAATACACATTCTTTTCAATTGTACAAAGACTATTCACCAAAAGAGACCATTTGTTGGATATAGACCTCCTAAAGTAATGTAGATGGTGTTTTAAAAATACAGATGAATAAAATAGATATAAATGTCATAAAAGATAATTAGAAAATTCCCAAATATTTGGAAATTAAGAAATAAATGACAGAATAACCAATGGGTCAAAAAAGAAATTACGTTAGAAATAACAGAACATTTTTAATTGAATGATAACAAAAATAGCATATGAAATTTGTGAGATGCAGCTAAGGGTTTACTTAGAAGAAAATGTATATCCTCAAATCAATATATTAGAAAAGAAGAATGGTTAAATATTTTACAACCTCAATATCTGTCTTAAAAATTTTTAAAATCGAGGGAGGGAGACGCAAGAGGGAAGGGATATGGGAACAGATGTATATGTATGACTGATTCACTTTGTTATAAAGCAGAAACTAAAAAAATTTTTTTAAATCAAGTAATATCAAAGGAAGTTAAAAAATAATAAAGATATAAAAATATATTAATAGAATATAGTACAAAAATACAACAGAGAAAAATTATATAGCCAAAAATTGGTTCTCTAATAAAAATGAACACCTACTGGCAAGACTGATAAGGGAGAGAAAACTAGCAAATTATCTCTATCATGAAGGAAAGGGGAACAATATTATAGGTCTTACAGACAATAAAACCACAAATTTAGGAATGAAATAATCCTGTGTGAAGCTTCTGTGTGTTGTGGGTCTTGGACTTCACGGGCATCTATCAACAAGGCAACCCTGCTCTCACCTGCTTTGCCAGGAGAGTGAGGAAGGCAGCGAGGTCTGCACCATTGCCATTGATCTTCAGGCTTGTTTCTTTCTCAGCTGAAGAACAAAGATAATTAATAAGAAGGGAAATAGAGTTGGTCTTGTATCAGCCGTGGTAAGGAGAAAAGGAATATTTACTATAGACCACAAGAGAGCCTCCTGACTCTCAAAGCAGATGATTCATTGGAATATGGGGAGTGTAGTGTCCAGTGAATTGTTTTTCTAGACTTATGCAGGATAAAACTGACTGAAACAGAGCTGGAGCCAACAGGACTTTTGAATGTTTCATAAGGAAAACTGCAGACTAGAGATAAATTATAAGTAAATCAAACACACAGTTTATTGCCTAGAATGTTTTGTCATGGCCCTATCTTGCTGAATATCACATGTGAAATCACCAGTTTCCAAAAAAGATGTTCTCTGGAATTATAGTACTTAGTTATCCCCTCAGCATGTGTCTCTGTGTGTCTGTGTGTGTGGGGGCATGTGTGTGTTTGCACATGTGTGAGTGTAATTGTAATTGTGTCCAGATGGGATAGGAATGAGTAATGAAGGGAGCATCTTTCTTCCCATGGTAAGCAACAGAGCTCCAGGATCCACTCTATAAATGGAATTATCAACATTTCTCCAACCTAAGACCCTGGCCCTCACACGTCATACCTATCCAGGCCTCAGCCACATCAGCCTTCCAGCTGAACTGCTGAAAGTCATAATCATCTTCCAGTTGTAACTTCCAAGCAGCCATTGCCTTGGCCAGAGAAGGGGTCTTTTCTTTTAGAGCCTCTATCTTGGTAGAAATCTTCTCTTTATTCTGACTTTCCTCCTGTAACACCAAGGTCGAAAGGAGGAGAGACAGATATACTGATGCGTGTCCAGGGCCAGAAATGTGAATTCTTTAGTACTATTAAAAAGCTCTCATCTCTCCCATTCCAAATGTATAGCTACTCTCTTTTGTTTGTTTGTTTTGTTTACGGTACGCGGGCCTCTCACTGTTGTGGGCTCTCCAGTTGCGGAGCACAGGCTCCGGACGCACAGGCTCAGCGGCCATGGCTCACGGGCCCAGCCGCTCCGCGGCATGTGGGATCCTCCCGGACCAGGGCACAAACCCGTGTCTCCTGCATCGGGGGATAGACCCCTTCTAGGTCTAGTGAAATTATTCTGTTATTCACCTATAATAGCATAATATCTATTCCACCCAGATGATTGTTTCTACCCCAGCATTTGGACAATCTTCTCATGTTTGTCCATATAAGTGTGATCTTCTTAGTTGGCATAAGCATCTTGAAGGTACAGAGTCATCTCTGTTTAGGATTCTTTTGTATTCTTTAGGATTCAGCATTTAGATCACTGAGCCTCCATTAAAACAGGCAGCTAAACAAAACAATGGTTCTCAAATTACAAAGAGGTTTCAGTGGGGTCCTCATCTCTAGAGGCATGCAAAGAAATTTCTTCACATTCTTACAATACTCTATGACCAAAGCAAGTCATGTATAAGATATTTTTAAAGGCTGTATTCTGCAGAGGATAAGAGTAAGAGTGTCAACAAATGATTTTTTAAAAAATTTAAAAAGTGCACCTATAAGAACTTGAAAAAAAACTTCCAGAAAACAGAAATTGAATAAAAAATTATTTACTGAAACAATAACACAATAACAAAAATCCAGCTTAGGAGAGATTATCAATGTTCTATGTATGATTTTATCACTGCTCATGATTCTACATTTGGGCCAATCCTTTTTTGAAAATCCTTTTTTTACCCAGAACCCCTAGCACAACTCACCTTGCTCAGGATTTCTTCTCCTTGAGCACACACATTTTGCACTCGGATCTCATGAACAGCGAAGTCATTCTCCAAAGCTTCGAGTTTCTTTAGCAAGCTCTGCGTAAATGAGTCAGTGAGAATCAAAACTTCCAAGACTAGACAATCTATGCCACTTACATTCTGATTCCTTTTAATGCCATTCACCAGGGATGATTCAACTAAATTGTCAGACTAGATGAGTGTCCACTTACTCCTGCATAGCTCCACTAAATTCCTCTCCCCAAACTCTTCACTAGCCAGAAAGGCAATCTTACCAGAAAAAGAGCCAAAGGAATACAAGTGACATTGTTTCTAACTTACCATGTGACCTTAGACTTTTCTGGATTTGGGAATGAGTGTTGATCAAGGTAATACATAAGGATTTCCCCCACATTGAAATTTACATAATTCTAGGAAACATTCCATCTAGTAGAAAAATATTAAGTATCAAGAACATCGTATACTAAGAACTGACCTGAAAGTATTCTTCTTCCAGCAGAAGAAAGATTCTAATTTTACAGGTGAAAATGTTGACTACTTAAGAAAAGATTCCAATTAAAGAGAAGAAAATTGATCCATTCAGCCTGTTACTCACCTGAGTAGCAGACAAAGTGTCTCCAGAATCCCCTCGGGTAACCATAGCTTCCTTTTCACTGATCCAAGCTTCCTCCTCCTCAGCATTCTCCATGAATTCTAAGTATTCTAGGGACTCTCCCAACCGAATCCCTCTATAAGAGGAAAGTAAACCCCAAAAGATAAGAAAAAACTAGTAAGCAATGGGAATGTAGCAGAGTGGAACTATCTTGTAAGATTTTAATTGGCTATAGGACTATATGGTTATAAGGGAGAAAAATATCCCTTCATTCTTTTATTACTAAGCACTGCATGTAATGTTAAAACTGGGGAGATGTATAAAGTAAAACGGGGATGTGGGGGATAACGTGGTATGAAGGATAACACATGTAGGGCAACAATGATAAAAGACAGCTGCAAGTAAGCACAAGAGTAGAGGTATATTCAGAACACAGAGGCAGTGTCATTTCTGCCTGGGGTACATGGGGAAAGCTTCATGGAAGACTTGGCATTTGAGCAGGCACTTAGAAATTAGACAGAGATTGGTAGCTGGGGAGAAATGCTGAGCAAGCACTTAAGTATCTTCTCCATACCAACCGAATACCTGCAATTCAAGAAGAGAATTGAGCCTCATAGCCCCAACTCACCGAGCCTTGGTCAACTCTTTGAGCTGGTCCCAGTGTTGAACAAACTGATCCAGCCTCTCCCGGATCTCCTCTCGCCCCACGGCAGCCTTGTCTCCCAGCCTCTCCGCCATATCCAGCACATTCTGAAGAACACACCCCCTCCATGTCACATTACCCCACAACCTCTCCCCATTTATCCACAGTTTCCTTGCAAAGTATCTAGTCCTTCACACCCTCGGGCTCATTTACAAACTGGAGGTACTCGAGGTGGTCCTGATAATCCTGGGAGAATGAAGAAACCTGCAGTAAGATCTAGCAAGCTAAACTTTACCAAGTATTTGAACAAATACATTGACGTTTGCATGAGGCTACTTTCCAAGATCTGCTTTATGCATTATTCGTGGTCACAAGGTGACCCTGCTGCCAAGACAAGACTCAGGGTTGCCCTCTTTCCATACAGCTCAGCTCAGGTACAGCTTTTCCAGATGTCCCAAACTGTAACCTAATTGTCAGCAATTGTACCCTGGACTAAAAGTGCTCCTTCCACGGAAGAGCATGAGTTTCCATGCAGATTCTTCTGTTCACAGGAGACAAAATGTGGAGGAGAACACTAGTGAACTCTACGACTAACTCTCTATGTGACCTTGGCATGCCACCTTCATGTTTTGTAGCCTCAATTTATTTATCCATAACATGGACTACTATTAGATTATCCCAGTCTTTTCAGGTTTCATATTCTTACCTGGATGCTGGGTTCATGTGCCACCAACTCCCCTTCTAGGCGTTTGTGTTTCTTCAGTAATTTCTGAACCCCCTGCAGATCCCTCCCATAATCCTGGGATCGCACTCGTACCAACTTCTCCCTAAGACCAAGGAAAAGACAAAAAATATAGACTTTAGACATCTGAGGTCATCCTAAAATGAAGGTTTTCTAAGAGTGTGTGTTTGGCTGGGGGTGGTGTGGGGGTAAATTCTGGAACACCGTGGTATCATTAATCACAAAGTTAATTAGAGGCAGAGGCTTTCAGCAAAATATCTGACTTATGGCAATACAAGTTAAAATAGCATATTGATCTCTACCATATGCATAGTCGTAACAGCCTTCCCATTACTTCCTTTGCCTGTCTATGTGTGTATCTTCTCCTCTTTGCTCAAGAACTTACAGTAATGTTTCTCTTTCAAAAAATGTGAAAATTAAAGACACACACACCTACATATATACATATACAAACATATATGCATATATGACCTTTGTCATTTTTGTCTATTAATATCAGTAACTAATTTAGGTAGAATAGGTATAAAGAGGAACATTATAGGAATCATAGCCGTTGGATAGGTTCTGAGCATAAAATGTTTGTATATCACCATGAAGCATGGTAAAAGACTTCATAGACAAGATTATATCATCTTACTATTTCTAAAAAGGTTCAAAAATATCCTACTAGTTGCCCTATGCACATTTCTTTCCTCTAATTCGTTGATTACAAGTAAGAATCAGCAGGTTTGTAAAAGAGGAACATGATGAGGCAGGGTGGAAGTAGGGCAAATAATTTAATTTCTAAGATTTTCCAATCATATTTTTTACAACAAAAGTCAAATTAGCAATAATACCATAGCAGGTACTATGTAACATTTTATGCCAGTGTCAAGTTCAGTGGCATATTACAATAGATACACAAGATACAGAAAGAATCATGACAAAGATCTCATCAGTCCGGTAAGTTGTAAATGCTCAGCTGTCTCATTCAGAATGAACATTACACATTCTATGAACTATCCAAAACAAATATATACAG
This sequence comes from Mesoplodon bidens, assembly GCF_964165515.1. Classification (NCBI taxonomy): domain Eukaryota; kingdom Metazoa; phylum Chordata; class Mammalia; order Artiodactyla; family Ziphiidae; genus Mesoplodon; species Mesoplodon bidens. The sequence continues at coordinate 70,668,143 of NC_138177.1, read as the reverse complement.
TTTCTTAATTTTCTTCCCAGAATGTATGTGAACTGCTTCCCACTCCCTCCATGCCTGTCTCCCTCTGTCTGCGTACAGTGAAAAAATTTGGGAAAAATAAAACCAATGTTCATTTTAGGCTAAGGCAGACATGATTAAGAAGTAATGTGAATTGCAAGAAGCAACTATGTATTTCATTTCAGCATCAAATAAGAACATGTTTGGTGGATTATCTATTTTCTTGGACTATCCATGCAATGTGAGCTGGCAGCACATACTCTATCCAGAATTCCTCATTGTCTAGGTCCTGGAAGAACTGGAACAAGGCATAGGCCTCTTTCAGTTTATCATGGTGTTCAGCTGCCAATTTCTGGACATTCAGGAAGCGCTCGTTGACATTATCCCTTTTCTCCACAATCTGGTCAGTATTGAAAGTCCCACTGGAGATCAGATCTGCAGCCAATGTATTCAGGTCCTTGAGTGCATCCTAGAAAGCCCAAGTGTCCTCAGTGAATAGTACAGTATAGGTATTAAGTAGACCCTGGACTTTAACCACCACTAGTTCAAGTTCAAAGACTGGGTCAAATAGATCATTTCTGAAGATAATGAATTTGACCTTATGCTCTTTTAACTCAGATTGGATAAGGGCAAGACCAGAGGCAACATGGATAGCATGGCTACATTATTCGAACTATACATTTGGCCTTCTGATGTTTTCCCCTGTATTTTCTTCCTCTCCCCATATGGAACATAAGACCTTGGTAAACAATGCTGTGTCTCCAAGCAGAACTATCTTTTCACAGTATGACACAGATTGATGGATTGAAATATTCAAGAAGAAGCTACTCTATTGGTAATATTCTTAGGCTGGTCCCACCCAGAACACAGCCTTCTTCTGTGTCTCTTTGCATTCTAAGTCTGCCCCCTAGTGATGTCACAGCGAATATCATCAAGTCCTGAAACTGAACTTAGAAAGCCTTTGACTTCTTGCCCTTTCTGTGGGTATTTGTGTTACCCAATAAAACCGATAATATAAAATGCTCCAGTGTGAAATGAACACCTGTCTGAATGTTTATTACAGCTCCCAGGACACATCTATGCGTGATATTAGGATACAACTGGAATGCTCCATAAAATTTTCAGAGTGTATTTGTAGTTCAACTCCACAGCATGTGTCCCTTATTTTTTTTTTTTTTTCAGTAGTTCTGTAAAATAAACTTCTATTTTCTCTCAAAGACCAGATCAGATATTCAGCTTTGGAAGAGAGTGAGTTTATATACATAGGTCATTAAAAAGTAAACAAGATCATTTTTAGGATCTACTTCTTGGAGTCTTAGAATCTATTCAATATAATTTAATGAAAATAGGTTAATGGCTCTGAAGCCCATGGACTTGACCTGATTATAATGACTGGTGGATGAGAACACTAAGTTCAGTTTTGCAAGACTATGTTTTCAAATGGACTCCTAAGACAGGAGAGAGAAAAGTCACAAACATTTCCATTCTGGCCAGAGGAGTGGGATTCCAACACTACTTACCTTTCGGGCCAACATCTCTGTTTCCAATAGCTGATGCTTCTTTAGCAAGTTTCCTGCCGAAGCCAAATCCCTGGCATGATCTTTCATGGACAGCAGTGTCTCTGCCTTGGAATGGAAGGATAAATAAATAAAGCTGCCAGACACAAACTGTCTTTAAGGAGACCAAGATTAGCAAATACATCCCCAAACTTTTCCCAAGAAGAGTCAAGGAAATTGTTCATGCAAAAGTCTGTTTATCTGACAAGTATTTATTAAGCTCCCATGCCCACACCATTTCCAGGTATAATTACCTCTGAGAGCCAGAACTCAAAGTCCCGGATGCCCGTGTTGTACCTCTGCTGGCGACTAGCTTCATTGAGCTTCTGTCCTTTGTCAATTGTTCTCTCAAACAAGTAGTCCCAGTTTTTCTCCAACTCTTCTACTTGACCCTAGCCTCCCAAAATTGAGTGGTCATTATGGTGTTTAGGGTCCTGTGACAACTTGAAAAGATAACGTAGGGAGACTCTGGAGTTAGGGTCTAGTCAAAATCTGCCAGTACTGGAATCTTATATATTGATATTTTAAATCAGTTATGCTGGTTTAAATCTGGGAAAGCAATGGGAGGTGTTAGAAGAAATTTTGAATAAAGGGTCATGGGCTGATTACGGAGGCTGATGCCTAAATATCAAAGCTCTTGTTAGTAGGGATAGAAAATATAAGGCAAGCATGATAACACATAGGAATTAAGTCTAAAGCTTTCTTGGAGGTCAAGGTACAGAGTATGATGGGAGTGATAAGGTCTGAGCATCACTATTTTCCTCCTCCTTTGTGCAAAAATCAAAGGGAAGACAATTAACTATGAAACATATTCCATATCCCTACACGTGGAAACATTGAAAGAGTATAAAAGATTTCTCTTCATGTGCCTTTGTAGCCCAAAACCCATTGTGAGCAGAACCTACCTTCATGGTCTCTTCATTGCCATCACATGCCCTCCTCTCAATCAGAGTGTTCCCCAAGGTGATGACTCCTTTCACCTGCTCAGCTCGGCCATAGACCTCATTTTCAAAGGTCTTGTGCTTCAGATATTTTCTCTGAAGGGAAAGCAGAAACTAAATTACCACCTAATTTAGGAAGCAAGATGAGATAAATTCTGCTTAAAAGGAAGAATTAACATTTCTATCATAACCAAGGTGATGATAACTTCTGAAGAACTCACTCAACGTTAGACTCAGAAGCCCCTGAAGGCAGTGACAGTGCTCTGACCAGTAAGGAAGTGTTCAGTATCACAAGGTGACCATTCATCTAACAATCTGAGTATATTGAAGTTTTCCAAGATTCTTATCTTGAACTTGCCTGAATGTTGGTGGGGTCTTTGTAGGATTCATCACAGGCTATGGGCAGCATCTCACTGATCCATTCTTCTTGGTCCTTGAGGTCATGGTAGAATTGTTTTAGGTCAGCATAGTCTCCAAGTTTTGTTCGCTCAGCAATCAGCTGTTCTTTGAGAGCCTTCCATCTGGAAATCGGGGCTAGATTACTCTCTGTCTTCTACCCTTCCACCAAGCTTTGATGCCATATTCATGAATCTTCTTACTTGCTTACCTGCCCTTTCTCCTCTCATTATTTATATATTTTTATGTCATATATATAACATAGTTATATATTATTTATTCATATATTTCCTTATATATTACATATATTATATATTATTATGTATTCATATGTTATATATAACACAGTCTCATTATTTTCAGATATAAAATAAAGTGATTAAGTCAGGTAATTTCTAAGGTAACTTCCAAGTCTTTCATTCTATGAGACTAGATCAGAACATTTCCCAAATTTTCAAGATAGTTTTAGGCATTTAGAAATGAGAACTCAGTGTTATCACCATCCTCAATGTTGACAAAGAGGCCACTTTGCTACATCTACCTATAACTCACAAAACAATTGCTCGGGCCTGACCTGTCTAGTACCCGTTGGAGCCGAGCAGCAATCTCTTCCTTGGCATAGTGGTCATCAGCTATGAGCTGCTCAGCAAAAAGTTCTAGTTCAGTGATCTTCTTTTCCTAGATAAAAGAAAGAGAAAAAGCCCAGATGAACAGAAATTAGGCCCTTCGTGCAATCCCAGACTCCCTCTTAGAAAAGGTCTGTGATATCTTTGTGGCTTCACAAAGGGAAACAAAACCAAGGCCAAAAGGTAAATGCCTTATGGGGAGGTGTATTTTAACTCAACAAGAGGAGAAACAATAACGATACAGAAATGAGCTACTTCCCATCTCAGTATGGTGCTGAGTTCCCTATAGAAGAGACACTTCCCATGGCCATTGTAGATGATGATTCCTACACTGGATGGGATGTTAAGCAGTATATAAAATAGCTTCCAATTTTAAAAGTCAAGTTTTAAGAAGCTGGATTTAAAGTAAAAAGTCCAATGTCACAAGTGACTTGGCTAAGACAAAGCCACCATGTGCCCTGCCTACTTCAGAGTTTTCTCTAAGAATCAAATGGGAATTAAAATAAGTATAAACTACAAACATGTGTAGAATTTCTGTTATTATTACTAATAGCTATTATTGGAATTCTTATGTTAGTTTTTATTACCTGGGCAGTGATTGCTTTGTCCAAATCGTCACGTTTCTTCATCAAGGCCTCCAGACTGTCTAAGGAACCCTTATCATCTGACCTTAGGTAATTCTCACGTACCACCATCCAGCTCTCAGCCTGATCACAGTTCCCTCGGAAAAACTATGGGGAATAAAGTTAAATGTATATGATATATTCATTCCAAGTGGACAGAGGAAATTACCTCCCCAGTCTCCTGTGATATTGATATAAGGGACCCTGTAAGGGGTGTCAACATTCTTCCAAAAAACATTCATACCATAAATCTTAGCTATACTGGACCTTTTACTCTTCTCTGAAAACATGTTTTATGTTCTCATATAAGCTATACTCCATTCTTGGGGTACTATTTCCCATATCCTATACATAAATACTGGGTGGTTATTTCTTTAAGACTCTGGTAAACACTATTTTTCAGGGTACCATGTGACTGTCTCACTCCCTTCCCTCAAAAGTGTTAATCACTCCGTCTGCCATAATCTCAAAACACTCATACATATTATCAGTAATTATCTTACTGTATGAGAATGATCTGCCTGCATGTCTAATTTCATTACTTTTAGAAAAGGGACACTATCTTACTAACCTTTGTGTTCTCAGGGCCCTGCACACAGTAGGTTCTCAATAAAACTCAATCAAACCCTCAATCAATCAATAAAGTATAATCACCCAATTTTACACCCCCATGCCCTGGGACTGACCTCCATTTTGTTTGGCTTTTTTAACAGGAATAAGGAGTAAAGAACACCACAATGAACAGTCTACAGAGCAGGAAATACAATGTCAGATAATCAAGAGATGGCCTAATGCTTTCACCATGGAGGTCCAGTGAAATAAGCACCTGTATTAACCATGTAAAATTGCATAGATGAAACAGAGTGCAGCTAATCCTGCCTAATGATTGGGAATTTTCAGTACCTGCAATTCAAGACACTGATCTAACATCTTCTTGCGTTGTTCCCAAGCTTTCTCCAACTCATCTCTCTCTAGTTTGACAGCTTGAAGCTTTTCTTCAATGTCAGGGCTGGCACGGTGCCCACTGCTTATAAGATCTGTACCGAAGTCTTCTAAGGCTTGGAAGGTGGGAGCCTCGGCCTCCATTTCAGCAAGATGTTCCTGTGGCAAAAAGAGGGCAGAGACAGGTGGGGCCAGTGACATCTCACCAAAGTTGTAAAATGAGGGAAGGTCGTGAGGTCATGTGATCAGGGACTATGGCTTTTGTAACCATACCTGGTGTCGCTCTATCATGATCTCTGTGCCAGTTAAATCCTCAGCTAGCTCCTGGGATGATACCATGCCACCAATGCCACTAAGCCAATTCTGTTGGTCCCTAGAGAAAGAGAATATTGACAAGAGAACCTTGTAACTTGCTACAGAACTGTCCGTCCTTGGGTTTTTTCTCCTCTAGAAAACATTTCCATGTCAGTATTTTCTATCAGGTTTATATACTTCACAAATTTTAGATTTGTTGTGTTCACTTTATAACTTAATAATAGCATTCCCTTGCCTTTGAAATTTTCTTTACTTATTATCTCTTTTGATTCTTGCAATAATTTTGTGTAGAATTCTGGGAATTCTTTTCTTTCCATTTTGGAGATGCAGAAGTTGGCCTAGAGAATGTAAGCAATTTGCCCATGTGCTAAAACTAAAAGCAGACATCTGGAGTAGAACCCAGACACTGGAATCCTAGACTGGTACATATTCCATTACTCCTAATAAGTCCTGTTCCTTTAAAGTGGATGGATCTTGGGTTTAAAGACCTATTTTAGTATAGAATCTCAGGAAAGGCATGTCTTTCTTCTTACTTTTATTCCCAATAGAATCCAGTACATGTTTCTGTCCAACACATACACAGACATAGCACCCCCACCCCCTACTCCTATGCTATTGACTAAATCAGGGCCATTTCCCACTCTTTTAGCAGTCAAGAAATTAGACAAGGAGAGCTCAAGTCCATCTGCTCCAGATGGTAAATGTCAAATAATAATGCATTGACTTAAAAAATTATATATGATGGTCAGATTAAGCATCTCATGAAGAATGCCCTTGCTCTTGCTTGCTGAATAGGAATCAGCAGCTTTAGGGCAGAATAGTCTCTTCTTTTGTAAACTTATTTATTCACTTATTTAAACAACTAAGTTTTATTGGATGTTTACTAAGCACCAAACATTGTGAAAGAGATATATTTGTGTCTTCCAGGAGCTCACACTTTATATTGAAAGAAGAAAAAAAAAAGGCAAACAAAACATAGACACTAATACATATTTTTAAAAAGTACTAAAAAACAACACTGTCCTAAAGAGATAAAATAAGGTGTTAGAGTTGCTCTGAGGGTAGGGATATTACTTTTGAAATATTGAAGAGTAAGACTTCATAAAGAGAAAGAGGCAGCATTTAACTTGGAAGCTGAATTACAGGTAGAACCTATATATATACAGAGATAGATGAGCATATATATGATTTGGGGGAATGAGTATGGATGCTATTTATTTATACTGTATGAAAAACTATAGCTTTCCAGAGACCCTGAATTGGGGAGGGGTTTGCCAAGGGCAACTGCAATCATTTGCCAAAGTTGCCCCCTTTTTTCTTCAAAAGTGTTGCATTGCAAATTACTACTTCCTGAACCCTCAATTCTAAGTGATCCTCTCAGCAGACTGATATGATGGGGCAGAATGTGAGAACTGTTCCACAGATAAAGTGCATATTTGCTAAAACGTGATAATGTCTAAAGTCTTTAGCAAGGCAGTGAAACTTCTCCAGGACTTGATTTTAACATTTCTGAGTTTATCTCTTGCTAGTTCTCCTTACACCTTTGACATACAAAACCCACGCTCTAGCTGTCCCAACATCATGGATATTCTGTACCTTTCTTATTCTCACTCTTTTGTTTTCATAGTTCCATCTATTTGTTAGGATGTGTGTTTTAGGCTGTATTATGTTCTACCATGGTTATCTGTATTCTCCTTTGTTTCTCCAGTAGACTAACACCCCCCCATATCCTGTAATTCCTGATATAACACCCTATATATAGTATACACTCTATAGAAACTTACTTAATTGGCATAGATAACCTCACATTCCTTCAAACTGAAATATTTCAGTTTGAAGGAATTGGCTTGAAATATTGAAAATGAGAATTTTGTACCTTACTGGAGGTACAATCTGGACCTAGAGGTACACTCCAAACCCAGCAGTGAAGAGCACCTGTACATAGACTGCTCCTAGATGCTCCACTCATGGGTCAGACTTGGAAATTGCCCACCCCACCTGGTGGAAGTCTGCCTCTGGAGCTTTACCTGGCCTGGCTGAGGAACAGGAAGAATTTTAGGTCCTCCTGTAGGTTCTCCTTACGTTCCGCCGTAAGCCCCAGCAGGTCATCCCAGGCCTGATTCAGCTCCAGTCGCTGCCTCTGCAGGTCATCGGTGGCATCTGGGTGGGACTCACTGAGCCGATCTGCTGTCTCTCCCAATACAGCCACCTAGGAAGTCAAGAGCTCTGACAATCAGCCTGGAGTCACAACTGAATCATAGCAAAGGAAGAGTTCCAAGCCCCAGTGGTGCTCCTTCCTCAAATAGACTTCAACGAGGTACAAGAACACCTTGCTACATTATAAAATATTGTACATTTAAGAATAAACCTTTGTAAAAATAAATAAGCAAACAAACAAACAAATAAGTATATAAGAAGGCTATCAGGCAGGGTGATTGACTCGGTTGGTGGCAAGGGTCTAATTTTTAACGTGAAAATCTTTTCAATGGAGACATTTTCTGAGCTTCTTTTTGCTTTACATGATAATGCAAGTTCTATGATGTCTCTGATTTTTCCAAAGTGTATTTGGCAAGCTCTAGGGTTCATTTTTTGGTCAGAGTAGGATTAAGCTCCTTCAATCCCTTGCTAAGGAAACTCTGTACCATACTTAGTCATAGACCTGGTCATTTCCTATTTATCTGAGGCTACTGACCTCCAACTAACTTTGGTAAGTTCTGGCCTATTGGAACTCACTAAAGAGGTACTTAGATAATAGGAAGTTCATTTACAATAAATTTTCCCTCAATGTAATTTGGTGCAGCCACTGTGGAAAACAGTATGGAGGTTCCTCAGAAAACTAAAAATAGAATTATCCTATGATCCAGCAATCCCACCCCTGGGCATATATCCAGACAAATCTATAATTCAAAAGATACTTGCACCCCTATGTTCACAGCAGCACAATTTACAATAGCCAAGACACGGAAACAAACTAAATGTCCATCGACAGATGAATGGATAAAGAAGATGTGGTATGTATACAAAGGAATATTACTCAGCCATAAAAAGGAATGAAATAATGTCCTTTGCAGCAACATAGATGCAACTAGAGATTATCATACTAAGTGAAGTAAGTCAGAAAGAGAAAGATAACTACCATATGATATCACTTATATGTGGAATCTAAAATATGACACAAATGAACGTATCTATGAAACAGAAATAGAATCGTGGACATAGAGAACAGACTGGTGGCTGTCAAAGGGGAGGGAGTTGGGGGAGGAATGGAATGGGAGTTTGGGGTTAGCAGACGCAAGCTTTTCTATATAGAATGGAAAACAATAAAGTCCTACTGTATAGCACACATAACTATATTCAATATCCTATGATAAACCATAATAGAAAAGAATATAATAAAAGAATATATATATATATATATAACTGAATTACTTTGCTGCACAGCAGTAATTAACACAACATTGTAAATCAACTATAATTTTTAAAAATTTAAAAAGTTTTCCCTCCATGTGAATGGCTCTGGGGCATGCCCTCTTAGTGGACTTGCCTTAGGGACAAGGTAAAAGTACAAGTATGGAGTAGGATAAAAGTACAAGTATGGAGTAGGATAAAACTATAAGAATAAGAGACTCAACAATAAAACCAAAGAAAATGACATTAATAAGTATAAATATGAAGATGAACGTGTTGGAAAAGTTTAAAAGCATGTCTCACCTTTTCCTCCAGGGGTATGAGGTCTCTCTCAAAGCCCTCATGCTGTCGCTGAAGGGCCTGAACACTGAACAAGTCTGAGCCAGGGTCAGCAGCACTGAGGGCCTGGCACTTCTTCTCAATCTGTTCCTTGGTGTCATCTGCTTCTCTGGTACATGAGAGTGAAGAGTTTAAGGATAATAGGCATACTAGAGGCAGACTAGCTGAGTTCACAGAGAAGCCATCACTACCATCATCATCATCTTTTTTAGTGTGTTAGAACTTAGGTGCATTTAATCTTTACAACAACTACTTGAGGCCTAGTTACTATTACCAGTCCCATTCCATTTACATATGAGAAAACTAAAGTTTAAGAGGCTAAGCAGAAAAAAAAGAAAAAAAAAGTTAACTATTTTTTCAAGGTTATACCACTGCCAAATGGTGGATCCTAACTTTCAACCAGGTAGTCTGATGGCAAAGCTCCATGCTTAACTGTTACGATTCATGATTTTCAATCTTAAGCCATTCTAAACAAGACCTGTCTGCATTTCAGTTTTCCCTTCTCTGAGTATTCAAAAATACATTTATACACAGTAAAGGGGTTTGGTTTTCATTGGGCTTGTTCATTCGTTTGTTTGCTTACTTAGTTGTGTGTGTTTCTTAGTGTAGACACAGATTTGGAAATCAGACATAAAAAACTGTTGAATCAACAGTCAGAGTCAGTGTAATATTTCTTGCCCTCTACTGTCTACTTCTAGCTCAGACATGTAATTACTTAAACCTCTTGTTTCAATTTCAATTTTCATTCACTATCATGAAAACATAAAGACTGCTAGTTATGTATGTACCAGGGCCCAAGCCTAGGTATAGAAAATTGAATTTTGTTGTCTGGGAGTAGCCTATGTGCCAAGTGAGGAATCTACTACTGAAGCACCTGATTTCCGATTTTCTCCAGGAAGAAGGGTTAAATTTATAGCTATGGATCTACTATACTAAGTAGAATTGGCAGTTCTTGAGTGGGTTCTAGAGTAGCACTGCTTTTCAGGTAAAATTCTTACCTGTGAAACATTTGGACAGCATGGGCACTGCCCAACAGCTGGCGCTGTTCCTCTGCCAGCCTCTGCAAGGACCCCCAGCGGGCATTCAACTCCTGAAACAGGCAAACACAGACTTTAGCTAGGGAGCTAACTCAGACAGCTCAGTGGTGTCTAAAGACTAGATGGTTGTGGCTGAAACTTCCAAAACTATGTTGAATAATAGTGGTGACAGTGGGTAAACTTGTCTTGTTCCTGATCTTAGTGGATATGGTTTCACGTTTTCACCATTGAGGACAGTGTTGGCTGTGGGTTTGTCATATATGGCCTTCATTATGTTGAGGAAAGTTCCCTTTATGCCTACTTTCTGGAGGGTTTTTATCATAAATGGGGGTTGAATTTTGTCAAAACCTTTCTCTGCATCTATTGAGATGATCATACGGTTTTTCTTCTTCAGTTTGTTAATATGATGTATCACGTTGACTGATTTGCATATACTAAAGAACCCTTGCATTCCTGGGATAAATCCTACTTGATCATAGTGTATGATCCTTTTAATGTGCTGTTGGATTCTGTTTGCTAGAATTCTGTTGAGGATTTTTGCATCTATGTTCATCAATAATATTGGCCTGTAGTTTTCTTTCTTTGGGACATCTTTGTCTGGTTTTGGTGTCAGAGTGATGGTGGCTTCGTAGAATGAGTTTGGGAGTGTCCCTCCCTCTGCTATATTTTGGAAGATTTCAGAAGGATAGGTGTTAGCTCTTCTCTAAATGTTTGATAGAATTCGCCTGTGAAGCCTTCTGGTCCTGGTCCTGAGCTTTTGCTTGTGGGAAGATTTTTGTGTGTGTGTGTGTGTGGTACACGGGCCTCTCACTGCTGTGGCCTCTCCTGTTGTGGAGCACAGGCTCTGGACGCGCAGGCTCAGCGGCCATGGCTCACGGGCCCAACGGCTCCACGACATGTGGGATCTTCCCAGACCGGGGCACGAACCTGCTTTCCCTGCATTGGCAGGCGGACTCTCAACCACTGCGCCACCAGGGAAGCCCTGTCGGAAGATTTTTAATCACAGTTTCAATGTCAGTGCTTGTGACTAGTCTGTTCATATTTTCTGTTTCTTCCTGGTTCAGTCTCGGAAGGTTGTGCATTTCTAAGAATGTCCAGGTTGTCCATTTAATAGGCATACAGTTGCTTGTAGTAATCTCTCATGATCCTTTGTATTTCTGCAGTGTCAGTTGTGACTTCTTTTTCATTTCTAATTCAATTGATTTGAGTCTTCTCCCTTTTTTTCTTGATAAGTCTGGCTAATGGTTTATCAATTTTGTTTATCTTCTCAAAGAACCAGCTTTTAGTTTTATTGATCTTTGCTATCATTTCCTTCATTTCTTTTTCATTTAGTTCTGATCTGATCTTTACGATTTCTTTCCTTCTGCTAACTTTGGTGGTTTTTTTGTTTGTTTGTTTTTCTTACTCTAATGGCTTTAGGTGTAAGGTTACATTGTTTATTTGAGATGTTTCTTGTTTCTTAAGGTAGGATTATATTGCTATAAACTTCCCTCTTAGAACTGCTTTTGCATCATTCCATAGGTTTTGGGTCATTGTGTTTTCATTTTCATTTGTTTCTAGGTATTTTCTGATTTCCTCTTTAGCCACAGCAATCAGAGAAGAAAAAGAAATAAAAGGAATCCAAATTGGAAAAGAAGAAGTAAAGCTGTCACTGTTTGCAGATGACATGACACTATATATGGAGAATCCTAAAGATGCTACCAGAAAACTACTAGAGCTAATCAATGCATTTGGGAAAGTAACAGAATACAAAATTAATGCACAGAAATCTCTTGCATTCCTATACACTAATGATGAAAAATCTGAAAGTGAAATTAAAAAACACTCCCATTTACCATTGCAAAAAAAATAATAATATATCTAGGAATAAACCTACCTAAGGAGACAAAAAACCTGTATGCAGAAAATTATAAGACACTGATGAAAGAAATTAAAGATGTTACAAATAGATGGAGAGATATACCATGTTCCTGGATTAGATGAATCAACATTGTGAAAATGACACTACTACCCAGAGCAATCTACAGATTCATTGAAATCCCTATCAAACTACCACTGATATTTTTCACACAACTAGGACAAAAAATTTCACAGTTTGTATGGAAACACAACAGACCCCGAATAGCTGAAGCAATCTTGAGAAAGAAAAACGGAGCTGGAGGAATCAGGCTCCCTGACTTCAGACTATACTACAAAGCTACAGTAATCAAGGCAGTATGGTACTGGCACAGACACAGAAATATAGATCAATTGAAAAGGATAGAAAGTCCAGAGATAAACCCACACACATATGGTCACTTTATCTTTGATAAAGGAGGCAAGAATATACAGTGGAGAAAAGACAGCCTCTTCAATAAGTGGTGCTCGAAAACTGGACAGGTACATGTAAAAGTATGAAATTGGAACACTCTCTAACACCATATACAAAAATAAACTCAAACTGGATTAAAGACCTAAATGTAAGGCCACACACTATCAAACTCTTAGAGGAAAACATAGGTAGAACACTCTATGACATAAATCACAGAAAGATCCTTTTTGACCCACCTCCCAGAGAAATGGAAATAAAAACAAAAATAATCAAATGGGACCTAATGAAACTTCAAAGATTTTGCACAGCAAAGGAAACCATTAACAAGATGAAAAGACAACCCTCAGAATGGGAGAAAATATTTTCAAATGAAGCAACTGGCAAAGGATTAATCTCCAAAATTTACAAACAGCTCATGCAGCTCAATATCAAAAAAACACAAAAAACAAAGAACCCAATCCAAAAATGGGCAGAAGACCTAAATAGACATTTTTCCAAAGAAGATATACAGATTGCATACAGACACATGAAAGAATGTTCAACATCATTAATCATTAAAGAAATGCAAATCAAAACTACAATGAGATATCATCTCACACCGGTCAGAATGGCCATCATTAAAATATCTACAAAGAAGAAATGCTGGCGAGGGTGTGGAGAAAAGGGAACCCTCCTGCACTGTTGGTGGGAATGTAAATTGATACAGCCACTATGGAGAACAGTATGGAGGTTCCCTAAATAACTAAAAATAGAAGTACCATACATCCCAGCAATCGCACTCCTGGGCATGTACCCTGAGAAAACCATAATTCAAAAAGAGTCATGTAACAAAATGTTCATTGCAGCTCTATATTTACAATAGCTAGGACATGGAAGCAACCTAAATGCCCATCAACAGATGAATGGATAAAGAAGATGTGGCACATATATACAATGGAATATTACTCAGTCATAAAGAGGAATGAAACTGAGTTATTTGTAGTGAGGTGGATGGACCTGGAGACTGTCATACAGAGTGAAGTAAGTCAGAAAGAGAAAAACAAATACCGTATGCTAGCACATATATATGGAATCTTAAAAAAAAGAAAAGAAAAGAAAAAAAGGTCATGAAGAGCCAAGGGCAAGACGGGAATAAAAATGCAGACCTAATAGAGAATGGACTTGAGGATACGAGGAGGGGGAAGGGTAAGCTGGGACAAAGTGAGAGAGTGGCATGGACATATATACACTACCAAATGTAAAATAGATAGCTAGTGGGAAGCGGCCGCATAGCACAGGGATATCAGCTTCGTGCTTTGTGACCCCCTAGAGGGGTGGGATAGGGAGGGTGGGAGGGAGCGAGACGCAAGAGGGAAGAGATATGGGGACATATGTTTATGTATAACTGATTCGCTTTGTTATAAAACAGAAACTAACACACCATTGTAAAACAATTATAACCCAGTAAAGTTGTTTAAAAAAAGACTAGATGGGGCTTAAACCCTGGTTGTTTTCATGTTATCTCCTTTAGAAAATGCAGTGGTTTCTTTCTTTCTTGGATAGCTTGAATTTGGGTCTCAAGTCTGCCAATATAATTAAGAAAGGAATTAGTTTTCTTCTGAAACTGATGTTCTAGGGTGGAACAATGAACCTTGGAGCAGCAATTGATGTTGGCTGCCACAGAGATACATTACAACCTCTGAAAAGTGAGTGGAAGATGTTGCCTTGGTAGTTAGAAGGTATTACCTTTCTCTATGAGAAATATAATACCATTCTGCATCTTGAAATGACTAAACCAGGTAGCCTCTTAGAGCCCTATTTTACTGTAGAGAGTAAGCAAATTGTTCCTATGCACTTTCCTTATCACTCTTACCCCACGTCAATCACTACAAAAGGAGGCAGAGAATTCATCCTCACTGGTTTATGACAACTCAGAGAACTGGACTAGACATTCTATTAATTCATTACATCTCTTATGGAACCACAATTCCAAATCTGAGTCAGGTCTAGAATGCCTTCTCCCCTATCTCTACTACCTATATTCTTCTTTCATCAGATTTTGTCAGAGTATCTCTTCCAGTAAACTTTCTTGATTAACCACTTCCCACTGTCATAGCTCCTTTATCTGCACTTTCTTTGTATTCATGCATTTGATCACTGAATTTCTTGTGACGATGGGGGTGTGTGTGGCAATTTATAGATTTCAGATCAGTTAAAATGGATACATGGCTGGACTATCTGAACTACTTCCTTTGACCTTTCCTGTAGCTAGCTCCATACTCCCATTACCTTCTGCATATTCTAGTTGATCTTCAGAATATGAATAAACTTTTTTTTTTTTTTTTTTTTTTTGCTGTACGCGGGCCTCTCACTGCCATGGCCTCTCCCGCTGCGGAGCACAGGCCCCGGACGCGCAGGCTCAGCGGCCATGGCTCACGGGCCCAGCCGCTCCGCGGCATGTGGGATCTTCCCAGACCGGGGCACGAACCCGTGTCCCCTGCATTGGCAGGTGGACTCTCAACCACTGCGCCACCAGGGAAGCCCTGAATAAACATTTTTAAATGAAATGAAGATTCCCCAAACCTCGTAGTGAGAAGAAAGAAGGAGCCATAGTTACCTGCTGTATTTGAGCTCCTTCTGGTGTCAGAAGCTCTTCAAATTGAAGATCATCAGCCACCTTGTTGATATCCCTCAGCCGAGGCTCATTGGTCTTCAAATCCTAGGTGGGAAAGTGTATCCAAAGCAGTATAAATCCCCTTCTCAAGAATCTTTCATACTTACCTGCTCATCTTTGCCCCAACATGGCTACAGGTTAAAACATATTGCTAACTATATTTGCAGTACACAGCAAACTGCCTTCCTCCAATCTGACAGAAAGAAGAGTACCTTTAAACTCCCTGATACCCAGTGTCTATCAAAAACGTGACAAGAGAACTGTTATTTATATGGATTATGAAGCACTTTAGTTTTCCTAGATTTCTCCCTGGATTAAATTATACCATCAAAGGTGTCTATACCTGAGCCATGTAATGTTCTTTGATATCAATACAAATTCCTCCACCTTTTGTAGAATTTCATTGTCTGAGTTGCAATTTGCTTATATTAAGATATGTTGTAACAGCTCTAGGGAATTCATCACCATGTCTATGGTGATGACATTGTTTATTTCACTATGCAATGGCATTTTAATGAGTTTTCTCATGGAAGTCACATTCTTGATATTCTTTTATAAATTGTACCCTCTTTTTTTCCCCTTCCCTTTCTTTCACTTCTCTCTCTCTCCATATGTATATATATATGTACTTTATATATCTATCGATTGATAGCTTTGTATAACTTTGTATTCCATGTGTAAGGAAAGTATCATATGGAAAAGAAAGAAGGAAGTAGTTTTCACTAATTGCTAGTTAAAATAATAGAATGGATCTGAGAGAATAAAGGAGAATAGAAATGTTTTAGGTAGGCAGAAAATTAGAAATTATCTGGTTGTAAAGTCAGCTTGTTCTTCCCACCTTTCCATCCAAATTTCTCCCCCATAATTAGACCTTGCAAGAGTCTCACAACACCCCATCTCAGCCTGGGCAGCAGGAACACAAGACAGTATAGGACAAGTTGTGAAGATTCTGGGAGACCAGCACTTCCAGTAGGATGTGGGAGTGGCAGGAACTGCAGGCTGCAAAGTCAGGGTGATTAGTTTCCTCTGCATGTTCCTTCCACTTGTAATACCCAGAGGAATATTTGAAATGTGGAAGTCTCAGTAGATTTGGGGAGGCTATATAGCAAATATGAAATTAAGGAGTTACTGAGGAGAAGATATGGGGTAAAAGGAGATGATGATAACCCTCGTAAAGCTGTCTAGAGGAGTTAGTTCTTCTTTCTCACCATTTGGAACTCATCAAACTTTTTCTGCAGCTCCCAAACATCATCTAATTCCAGCCCGCTGTTTTCTGCCTTTTTCTCTCGGATCCAGTCCAGCATGTCTCCTGCCTCATAGGCCAGCAAAAACTCATTGTAACGTTGCAATAGATGACGTCTGCGTTCTTCTGCCCGATCCAGGAGAGAAAGGTACCTGGGTGGAGAAACAAAGAGAATGGGAAATGTGGAATAAGAGATGGAGAAAACACTGTAGAGTAGAAGCAGGGTGAGAAAGGAAGATAATGAAAGGGACAAAAATGAGAAGGAGGAAAAAAATCAAAATAAAACAGTATAGAGAAGAGGAAATAAAGATGGAAGGAAAATAGCATTGAGAACAGAGAGACAAAAGTGTTCCATTTAAAAACAATAAAAATGTCAATGTTCCAACAGTATGACTGGCAATACACCTTCCTCATTCTATAGAAGTGAAAATCTCACATTCCTATTGACAACTGGATATGAAGTAGCCTGCCATAGTTAACAAAGTTCACACGGAAGTCAGAAGACCTTTTGATAACCTTGAAAGAGTGAAAGATTGCCAGGCAGGGAGTCAGAATACGTGACCCTAATATGTGTCTGACCTCTGGCGCTTGAGTTAATGGTTCTGAGGTTCCCTTTCCTCATTTAAAAAGTAAAGAGTTTGAATTACCCTAAGTTTACCTTCAGCTCTTAAAATCTGTGAATTTGCAAAGCATCCTTAATCTAACAGATATAGAATCGTAAGACTTGTTTTTGACCAATCTGGAATGTTTGGCCAAACACTGTTCTGTTCTCCAGCCTTCAGAACTTACTGGTTTTCAATCTGTTCCTGACGCTGGGTGATGTCGCCTGGTTCTTCTCGCCTCCATTGCGGGAGCATAGGGAACTCATCACGGGCAAGTTTCCTGACGTAGACAGCTGGCACAAAGCCCTGGTGATCATCAGCTTCCACCTTCCACCAGTCCTAAAGGAGAGAAAATCCCCACTTCTTCCTTAGTTCTTGGAAAATCCACATATAGGAGAAGTTTTAACCCTCATAACTAAGTCTCTAGGCAAAGGGACAAGCTGATGGCCAGAAGAAGCAAACCATTGCTTATGGGTAGCATATATTTTTTATATATTACAAAGGACATACATCAGAGTTGCAGGAATTGCAGAGATAAGCCTCTGAAATCAAGGAATCTGATATTTGATGCTAGATCCTTAACTTTGATGAGGTTTTCAAAAACTGACAGCCATTCTCTTCATGATGGGGCATTTTGTCCACTAGGAATTCACAAAAAAAACCCATAGGGCCAGAACCAAACTGGGCTTTTCGTGGGTGAAGCACCTGTGTATGACAATATTGTATAATAACTTCTCACCGTTCCTCTCCCAGAGCCCCTAAAAATTGTGTGTTGCCCTGAAATTCACCTATGCGAATGCTTTTGCTTAAGTATGACCTTGATCTCCACAGGATGTTTGCTATGTTAACTGCTTGGGAGTTAACATTCTCAGAGAATAATGTGGTGAAATGAAGAAGACTGAGCAAAGAGAAAAGAGGACTGGAACACAGCTTATTTGATAATAAAAATCTTGCTTCTCTAAAAGAATTACTTGGCCTCAGAGTAACAAATCCCAAGCTTTCTTTTTTTCTTCTCAATCATTTTTGGAGATTAATGAAGCATTAGAATATAAAAATATTTCTCATGCTCTTATGAGAAATATATTTAAAATCCTAGACAATACTTTGTCAGTATTCTCACAGTCATAAAGGCTAAAGAAAATCTAAGTTGACAAAAGACTTCTCTTGACCAGGCTCCTCTTAACCCCAGCCATTTTTGTTCCATTACTAGGAACACTGGGTCAGAAGAGGAACAAGGAAAGATGAGAAGAAAGAGGCAGTTTAATCCTGTAAACATATTACATAATTGTCACTCATGGCTTACATGTCTTTGGGATAGTTACTTAAGCTCTTTGAGTCCTCACTTTGTTAACTGTAAAATTGGTATTATAATCTCCAAAGATATGTACATGATCCTACACAGCATCTGAAGGAAAGATACTGCTCAATAAATTATGGTTATTTAAGAGAGAGAGAAATAGAAAAATATTGGCTGGTTAAAATATGGGTATCTGGCAGGGTTTGGAGAGTAGACTGCAAGAGCCACCTTGTTGATGGGGAGAAAGGTAGAAGAGAAAGTCACCTTGTTGATGGAACTGAGCAGTGTTAATATATCATCTTTCTTCATGGTGACTTCTCGGGGGCTGCGGGCCTGGAAGTCATATAAGGCCATAACCCTCTCTTCTCGAGCAGCTTCCTCCACGGGTGCAGCCTGTTGTTGCTGAACAAAAACAGTAAGCAGAACAAGCCAGTCACCCATAAGAAAGATTTCCCTGTACAGCCTACCCATGGTGGGCCGTCCTGCACCTTACAGGAGAGAGGGGCCCCTGGCTGAAATCTTTTACATGGCTGCCAGTAACAGAGCTATTGCAATATGCCATCTTCAGAGATATCATTCCATCCTAACACTTCTCAGGGAACAGGTGAGTTCGGAAATACAAACACAGAGTGAGCAAGTAAGAATGTAAGTTTTCAAAAACATATTAAATGCTCTAAACCACCAGTTCTTAAGCAGGCAATAAAGGATTGTATACATTCATGTTCCAGAAAATTGTTTGAGAAAGTGAAAGACCCACTATCTCTCATCACATTCTCCAGTCCCTGGGTCTTTAAAGCATTTTGTCAAGCAACCGTGGACCTTCTTTTTTAGAGATGAGTGATCTACAGCACAGGAAAGGCCACAGAATTTAAAAAATTGAGAACATAAACTGAGATCAAATATCTTGTCTCTCTCTCTTTTTAACTTGTCCTTTAAGATATAGTCTTCTCTGATTTTCATTTTTCCCAAATATCATATATCTGAGAGAATGAACAAAATATAATCCTTCTTCATAAGCAATGGCCCACACCTTCTTCAGATTGGAGCTGAAGATGTACTTCCCCTTACATATCCCTCTGATTTTGTATCCTTCAAGTACTGCTTCTTCATAACTTACAATTCATAAATCCACCTGTTTTTGTGTAGGCACCCACTGTGCAGAGCTTGAGGAATGCACAGCACTGAAGCTCTGTAAATATATATTGACTTGACACAGTGAGTCTATGTCTTTTCTACTCCCAGTGTATGGATTCAGAGCTCCTCATAAGACAGAATTCCTTGAATGTAAGAAGTGTGTCTCTGTTGCTTCCACTATACTAGGAGATACCCATATCATTTAGTTGATTCCAGCTCCCATCACTCTTCAGGACACTTATTTTCACCTTGCAGTCTAGCCATTCTCACATTCTCAATCCTTTGCATTTCCCATTTCCCAAATACATTTGATTATTTTGTGCTTCATTGCATTTACTTTCATAGCTTATTCACTAGAAGAGCCCTTCTTCTCATTATCTGCATAGTAAACTACCCTTAAAAAAATAAACTGGCTTGCCTCAGCTATGAAGATTTTCCTATCCTCCAGTACTCTTATTTCAAGAGAATGAAACACTCTTTTCTTTGAGATTCTTTTTCCTGTTCATATATCTATTATATGCAATTATTTGTTAAAATTTATGACCTAATAGACTGTAATTTTCCTTCAAGTCAGGATTATTTTTTATTCATGCTTGCACATGGTAGATATTTAATAAGTGTCAGTATAAAAAAAAACTAAGAAAGGGAGGAAATAAATCAGGAGGAAATATAAGAGGAGAGATGCAAATAAAAGAAGTAAGAAAAGATGGAGAATGAAAATATAAAATGAAAAAGGAAAGTAAAAAAATAATATACCAGTGAATAAATGATAGTACTTACTGAGAAATTCTTATAAACTAAATCTCTGTAGGTGCTACAAAGATGCTACAGTGCCTGCCTAAAGATCGCAGGACTTACTATTTTCTATTGCAGTTGCTTCCTGGACTATGTAAAGTAAAAACTGGTAACAAAGAGAATCTCCTAATTCCTTTTCCTCTGTGGTGGAGAATGTAATTCTTGTCATACCTAAGTCCTTCTTACCTGACAGGCTTCTGCCTGATCCCGAAGAGCTTGCATACTGTTTCCAAAAGCCTTCAGATCCACTAGAAAGGCCTCATGTTTCTTTAGAAGAGCCTAAATTTGTTGATGGGAAGATCATCAGAAGCAAATACAGGAAGAACACTAAGCACCCCTGGGGAGTGTTTCAACTATTGTTTTGTGTTATACTTATTGTCCTAATTCCTGGTAAGAGACGCTCTCCACATATAATAAATTTTTTAACTATAAATTTGCAAGTATCAAGAAAATAAGAGTTAAATGAACAACAATATCAATATATTTGCTTTAATCAGAATAAAGCCAAATTGCACAAGTGTTTTCTCAATGCACATCACAGCTGAAAGAGGATACTGCTGAAAACATTGCTTTGTAGGATTAAATACTGGCATAACTTTAGATGCCCATATCAAGTATTTTTAGTGCATAGGGTTTGTGAAATACTATACTGGCTGACCATAGGACAATGAGCAAAACAAATAAATGGATATAAAGGGTAATTATGACCTTTGAAGTTCTTCTTGCCCCAACATGTCTGCCTGACTTTATTACAATAAAGTAATTAAGTGTATGTTAAAACTATGGTTGGTTTGTGAAATCCCAAGCTTAGTCTGGAAAATTTAGGATGGGACCAAGACAGGCATAGATATCTGGTCATGCCTTTTTGGGCTTAGATAATCTCTAAGAAATATGGATCTCTGTGGGGTTAGGAAAATTTGGTGTATCTTTTGGGATTTCTGTTAACTCAGGTTATCCCAGCTGATGAAGGCCAAAGGTTATCACTCTGGAAACTCAGAAAAATCTGAGAAAACCTATAGTTGTCACACAATCTAATCAGGTACTAATTTGGTACTAGTTTGGTGCGTACTAGACAATATCCTTCCTTGTGCCCACCTTACCCCAGCTGCTTCTTCATCAGCCCCATAGTTAGTGTTGTCTACTATAGGTTCCCTCTCTCTAATCCATGCTTCTGCTTCATGCAGGTCAGCTAGGTATTGCTGGAACTGGACATTGGCTTCAAGATCATTCTGCCGTCTAGCAGCTCGAGCCTGGAGAGATTCCATATTCTCATTCAAACTCTTGACCCTAGAGGCCACATCTTCTGCAGCAAAATGTCCTATGGAGTAGTTATAGAAAAGGAGAATTTTATACTCATTAATGTCCACTATACTTTAATCCTTTTGGTGACCTGGGAGAGAGAAAGGGAGGCATGAGAATGATGCTGCATGTAGTCAATGTGACATTTCACCTAAGTTCCTGGGAACTGGGATGTCATAAGTGAGATTAAGCATCAATAGATGGTAATGGGGGATAGGGTATATGTGTGGTGGTGAATTGGGTGGTACAATCTCTGATATACAGACTGAAAACAAAATACCTATGTGTGGGTACTGCTCAGAGTTCCAAAAACGTGTATTCTCTAGCTTAAGCAAAAATTCAGCAGATTTTCATTTCTTTTTTTTAATATCAATAAATTAAAATTCATTCTTAGGATTGCATTAAGTATGTTTTCTAGAATTTGGTGAACATCTCCACAGATAAACCAAGAAGATACAGTGAAGTGTTGGCAAAAATCAACAAGCAGGTTTTCATTTTTGCCCATAAAAGAGTTATTACTGCAGGAATTGTTCTCCCATTCTAAACAACTAGAAAACAAGACAGAGTATAAGATACAATGATTTTCAGAAGATAGGCAGAGGAGTGTGACTCCTGAGAGAAGGGAAAGAAATGAGCTATGCCTTATGATTGCCACAGTTTGTAGACTGCAGTGCTGGGAGGACTAGCCCAAATAGAACTAGCAATCACACCATTCTGAGGAGACAGAGATCAGAATTGGGGGAAAACAAGACAGATAAACCTTGTGGAGCAGAGTACTGAGAAGGATGCTGTACTGGGGATGGAGTTTGGGAGATACACATAGAGGTCCCGTGAAGTATGTGACTGATTACTCCTTTGCACACATGTGTCAGGAAACTCTTCAAGGGTAAGGAAAAGAAGACTGGAAAGCAGTAGGCCAAAAAACTCCTAAGGTCACATAGGGCTGTGAATAATTAAAATTAGCTCCCAACAAAGTGGAAATATATTATAACACATGAGGTAGTATCCTCAGAAGGGTTATACCTTAGAAGTGGACTAGTCTCTAAATTAGTTCCAGAATAAAACTTCCCTGGAAGAACCATAAGAAAGCAGATTCAAGAACCTCGACGATTGCAAAGCTAAAGAAACAAACACCACTACACCAAGTCATACTGTAATCAAATTGGTGCAAATTGGTGAAAAACAGTGATAAAAGAGTCAGAGGAAAAAAAGACATTACATACAAAGGAGCAAAGATAGTAATGAGAGGAGACTTCTCACCAGAAACTCTGCAGGTCAGAAGACAGTGCAGCAGCATCTTTAAAATGCTCAAAGAAAGACAATATCAGCCAAGAATTTTATATCCAGTGAAAATGTGTTTCAAAAATGAAAGCAAAAGGAAGTCTTTTAGACCAAAACAAAAGCCCACAGAATTTATTATTAACAGGACTTCACTACAGGAAATGTTAGAGGAACTTCATGTAGAAGGAAAATTATGCATGTAAAAGTATCAAAGTAGATAAAGGAATGAAGCCCTAAAATTGAAAAAAACCTCATAAATTTGGCACAGTGATGACAGGTCAATTCAATCTGAATCATGCATACCTTCCTCTACCATTTTGTTTCCCCTCTCTGTTATCGCTTGGATGCGTGGCTCATGGCTGGCAATATTAGCCTGGATGACTTGGTGTCTGTTCAAAAGATTCTTGGAGGCAATCAGGTCCTTGCCTAGAGATAAAAATAATTTCAAGGTCATTGTTATAGTGCACAGAATAATAAGAAGCTACTGTACTTCTTTTTAACTCTTGGGCATACAAGTTTGTCCCATTGAAGTTCATTAAGTGGGCTTCCTAAAATGTATGCTGTTTGTCTGAATTAACTCTGCTCAGCTTTGTTCTTCCCCTTGCCTCTTTGTACTAAGAAAATGCATTATTCTACAAAAGACAATGAATAAATCACTCTTCTCTTTGGATGATAGGTAGAAAGGCACGTAACTCTTCAGCTCAAACTTCCAGTAATTTCATGCAACATATTTTCTTTCAACATACTGTGGTATAAAAAGCAGGATCTTCAACTGGCTTATTTCTATGGATGCCAGAAAGTTATTAAGTCCTCTAAACTAAAAATAACCGTTTTGTAATTTTCTTTGTAAAGATTAGACATAACTTACAAAAAGTGCCTCACTCATTGGTTAACACTAACAAACACATAATAAATACTATGTACTGTTAATTTCCTGCTTCTAAAGTCCCCAGTTCCAGCTGTCTACTTCATCCTCCCTGTCTCCCGTCCACACTTCAACTCTCTTTCCTCCAAAATTTTCTTCCATATAGTTCACACTAAATGTCTCCAGAAACCCTCTATGCCCTTCTCTCCCTCAAAGAGATATTTTCTCTTCTAGGATGTTTTCCCAGACTAGCCCCTCTGTTGTCATATGGTCCAGCCTCTCACAGATGTACCCAATACATGTACATTAAGTTTGCTTTATATTTATGTGCACTTTTTTCTGTATTTCAATGTAAGTGTCCTGGCACTAACAATGGTGGACTGATAGATGCCAAAGGAAAGGAAATTATGTACTTTATCTGCTGCTTCACCCTTTTTACCCTTGTAATAGCTCATACATATCCTTGTGATAGCTCCCCTTATAAAAGGGAGCCACTGACAATATAAACAAAAACACTTGTGACCTCAAACTTTAACCATGACTACTCAGCCAAGGACCTTGGCAAAAACTTAGAGCAAGTAGCAAAAAGCTGGTTACTTTAGCTCTTCCCAGAGGCCTTAAATTCATGGCATTCTTCATGTCTGGTTTTAGGAGGTAAACTTTTCAGTATGAATTATTAAAAAATATTTTTTTTGGAAAGCAGGAAAAATGTTCAAGAGTCTAAGGGGAAAGACCTGGGGGCAAACTTTGCTACTGTATCCCAGATTCCTCAAACTATCTGCAGACCTTGGTCTTCTCCTTATGGCTCTGCCTGCTCGGGCTGTACGGCTGTACTAACCAAGGTAGGTGGAAGCTGCAGAAGGTTCAGTCTCTTGGATCCATGCCTCCTCATCCTCTGTGTCTCTGCAGATCTGGTGCAGGAGGAGAAGGTCAATGAGCTTATTCTTCCGGTTGGCCAGTTGCTTTTTCAGGTCTTCAAACCGAGACACCAGGGACTCCTGCCTTGCCCATATGTCCCCAGCATTGGGATGGCCTATTTCTTCAAAATATGCTGCCAGGTCTGTGAGGTTGTCCACTTGATCCTAAGGAAGAAATAGAATCGTGTCAGAAAATCCCATCATTCAGTAGAAAAGAATGAGAGTTTGGTATCTGGCATGGAGGGTAGGACAGGGGGTGGGTGATGATGAGGAGAATCAGCTCTATATGTACTCATGTTTAAACTTCTAATCAAATCAGTGAAATAGAATGGGAAAGTTTGCTACACTAAGAACCATTTATTCAAGCTAAAGGCTATTTATAAGAAAGTAGTTCTGAAACCACGTGTTAGAAAGGACAAAATATGTATAGAGTGTGCCAAAGAAATCAGGGAAACCAGAACTACAAAGACTTGCTTGTTTTGGAGTAGTGATAAATTGAGGCCCCAAAGAAAACAGCAGGAGGCTTTTTCTATCTCAGTTCCCTTTCCAGGCTCTTTCTCACCCTTTAAAATGAGCTGAAACTGTAAATAACAAGGAAATTTCTGAGGCTTAAGTTTGTTGCATAGCAGGAACCATGCCTATGAGATGAAATGTGACATTAACAAAAACAAATGTCCGAACCTCAGAAAGAAAAATTAAAAGGCCTTTCTTTGGCCACTAACTAGTTGTATGAATTTAAGTAAATAATGGTCCCATTTGGGTCGTATCTGAGAAAGGAGGAAAATAGAAACAGAAGTTTGAAGGACATTCCTAGAAATAAAATTTTAATCGTATTACTATATGGTAAAATACATACAAGAGATTCATCTCATCTTTATTAATGAGGTCAACTGTAACTGGTCTAGCAAGAGCACAGAACACAGGATTTTTGATTGCTTGTTTCATTTTGTTGTTGGAATGGGGGTGGTGGTGATAAGAGAAGTTCTTCAAAACATTGGTATTGGTTTTACTTATTCTATTTTGCCATCCAGTGTTCAACCTACACAGGGTTTGATCTATCTCTTCTTAATTTGGAGCAAACCATTGATCATCAATAGCTTCTTAAAATGTATACTCACTTCTCCATAAAGAAATAAAAGCTCCACAAAGAGTTAAAATTAAAATCTCCTACTAGCCAACTGTTCTCATCTCTTAGGACAATTTAACTTTGAAAAACATCATTGTGTAATAGAGTGATTTTCAAAGCTAATGTAGTGCAACATGCTTCAGACTAAAGAGATAGACGTGGCTGCTACTCAATTGCCATTTTATCCAGCTCTTCACCTGTTTTCATAATAGTTTCCTCACCTATATAATAAGGACTTTGGGCTAGAGAATACTCATGATCTTTTCCAGGTTTAATAGTCCATAGTTAAATTTTTTTTTTGCAAGCATGATATCTTAACCACTACTCCAACTAGGAGTGTAACCAAGGAGAATCCTATGGGGCCTTCCCGGGACAGATCCCTTCCATACCCTCTGTTTTAGTTCCTCTCTGAAGTTGCCAGGTAATAGTATCTGATGCATATTTCCTGAGTTTTTCAGATGCTAAAACCAGCACCAAATAGAAGAAACTAACTAGAATACTTGATGATCATGAACACATAGCCCCCAGAACTTCTGGAACTGAAGGATTAATAACGTTAACTGCCATGTTAGCTCAGCATCAATCAATCAGAGAATTGTGCACAAGCTGATCACATACCCTGTGATGCCCCCTCCCTCTCCTGGCCTCTAAAATGCTTTGCTACTCAAAATGGATTAAAGACCTAAATGTAAGGCCAGAAACTATCAAACTCTTACAGGAAAACATAGAACACTCTATGACATAAATCACAACAAGATCCTTTTTGACCCACCTCCTAGAGAAATGGAAATAAAAACAAAGATAAACAAATCGGACCTAATGAAACTTAAAAGCTTTTGCATAGCAAAGGAAACCATAAACAACATGAAAAAACAACCCTCAGAATGGGAGAAAATATTTGCAAATGAAGCAACTGACAAAGGATTAATCTCCAAGATTTACAAGCAGCTCATGCAGCTCAATAACAAAAAAACAAACAACCCAATCCAATAATGGGCAGAAGACCTAAATAGACATTTCTCCAAAGAAGATATACAGATTGCCAACAAAGACATGAAAGCATGCTCAACATCATTAATCATTAGAGAAATGCAAATCAAAACTACAATGAGATATCATCTCACACCAGTCAGAATGGCCATCATCAAGAAATCTAGAAACAATAAATGCTGGAGAGGGTGTGGAGAAAAGGGAACACTCTTGCATTGTTGGTGGGAATGTAAGTTGATACAGCTACTATGGAGAACAGTATGGAGGTTCCTTAAAAAACTACAAATAGAACTACCATATGACCCAGCAATCCCACTACTGGACACGTACCCTGAGAAAACCATTATTCAAAAAGAGTCATGTACCAAAATGTTCATTGCAGCTCTATTTAAAATAGCCAGGACATGGAATCAACCTAAGTGTCCATCATCAGATGAATGGATAAAGAAGATGTGGCACATATATACAATGGAATATTACTCAGCCATAAAAAGAAAAGAAATTGAGTTATTTGTAGTCAGGTGGATGGACTTAGAGTCTGTCATACAGAGTGAAGTAAGTCAGAAAGAGAAAAACAAATACTGTATGCTAGCACATATATATGGAATCTAAGGAAAAAAAAAGTCATGGAGAACCTAGGGGTAAGATGGGAATAAAGACACAGACCTACTAGAGAATGGACTTGAGGATAAGGGGAGGGGGAAGGGTAAGCTGGGACAAAGTGAGAGAGTGGCATGGACATATATACACTACCAAACGTAAAATAGATAGCTAGTGGGAAGCAGCCACATAGCACAGGGAGATCAGCTCGGTGCTTTGTGACCACCTAGAGGGGTGGGATAGGGAGGGTGTGAGGGAGGGAGATGCAAGAGGGAAGAGATTTGGGAACATATGTATATGTATAACTGATTCATTTTGTTACAAAGCAGAAACTAACACACCATTGTAAAGCAATTATACTCCAATAAAGATGTTAAAAAAATTCTTTGTTGAAACCCTTCAGGGTGTTCTGTTTTTTGGGGGCTCAAGTTGAGGCAGGAGATAGATGGTCCCCAGGCTGAACAGTTTCTCCCCTGTGGACAGATACTACAAAATAGCAGGAGGGAGGAATTGAACCCTGCCTAGGTAAGAGATAAAAAAACACATATTCCTCATTCTTGAAGTCAAGGAGACCTTTCCAACTACACATGTGCAGAAAGGCTCCCTGAAAGTAGAAAGGAAGGGGGCGCCACCCCATAGTAGGTGATGTCAACTTACACATAGGCCTCTTTGCTAGAATCCATCTTGGCTAAGAGATGTGAATGCACACAAGGGAGAACCCTGAGATATACCAAATATAGACTCAGAACCAGGAAAAGCAAGATAATTAGCCAAAGGAAACCTGGAAGAAATTCCCCATATAAGTGATTCAAACTATCACGAGGGCATGACTCTCTCTCTGAGCCCGCCCGTGTGTCTATCCACACATACTCATTTTCCTCTTAATAAACACTTTACTTGTTTCACTACTTTCCATCTCTCTGTGGAAATTCATTTCTACACAGCTGATGGGCCAGGGTCTTGTCACTGGCCACTGGTCCCTGGTTGTCTAGTGGCTAGGATTCAGTACTCTCACTGCCTCAGTCCGACCTCAATATCTCTCCGGGAACCGAAACCCTGCTCCAAGCTGCTACAGGCTGAGGTCATCTGAAATCAAAGCTACCCATTCTTTCATGGCCCTGCAATAAACCTTTCTCTGCTCCAAACTCCGAGATTTTGGTTTGTTGGGCCTCACTGTGTGTTGGGCACAAGAACTTGTGTTCCATAACAAGAGAACAAATTCCTGGTGATTGAATTTCCAAAATAGGGTCAAATGCTCCTACTTATTACATGTTTACACATGCTGTTCCAAACTTTCCAAAATAGGGTCAAACTTTCCAAAATAGGTTCCTAACTTTCCAAAATAAGGTCAAATATTCCTATTTGTTACATGTTTACATATGCTGTTCCTCTTTTTTGTATGTTTTTATTTACTTTTCACCAAATCTTTTCTTTTTCCTTCTTTGAAAATCTGCTCCAAACTCTCTTCCTCCATGTAGATTTCAAAGCTATCTTTATATGGTTTTCCTAACTCCAATCTTTTACTTCAAGCTCCATCAAGCCATACCTAGAGCTATGTAAGTGACTGGGTTTGTTTTGTTTATTTCTATTTTCTGTGGATTATTCTGTCTTTTCCTTTTAACCAAGAGTAACCAAAGAGCAGACATCATAAAAGTGTATTTTAACAGGAAAGATCAGTGGGACTTTGTAGGGAACAGCAGAATAATTTTTAAATACAAGCTAGGATTCCTGTGACGAGAGATTGAGTCACCTGGAAGTGGATTTCTGCTGAGTTCTCCAGAAACTCATATACAGTATCAATACTCTAGAAACATATTGGATACATTTATTTAAACTAACAGTTTGGTGGGATTTCAGTGGGTAACCCTGAAACTAAGAACCTAGACATCTGCTTCTTAGTCCTGGCCCTGCTGTTCATTTTCTCTGTGACATTGGGGAAGTTACTTCACTTCTCTGGGTTTCAATTTTCTTAAGAAAAAAAAATGGTATGATTAAAAATATTTTCAAACTTTGAATTTCAGGATGCCAGAATAGAAAGAGGCAATTTTATAAAAAACTTTTATTTTACAGGTGAGGATCCAGAGGTGTGAAAAGGTGAAAAGATACACCAAATATCACAGAAATAGTAAGTGATAAGGCTATATATAAAACCCAGGATTTTGGATTGAGAGTACAGTGTTATATTTAGAAGAGTCAATAAAGTCTTATATCAACCATGGGGTTCTGACAAAAGACACAAGGCACCCAGGAGAAAGGCTGGATTAAAGGAGATATTGGAAAGAGGTAGTTGACCAACTAAAAGTTTTGAATTTTTACCTTTGGTTTCCTGCTCTCTCTCTCTTTTATTTTAAACAATAATTACTTATGATCAGTGTGCTCAGAACATATACAGGTGATTTGGCCTATAATTGGCCAAAGAGCTAGCAACAAACCTGACGAGCAGCCATGGCAGACTCCAGGAGGCCGTGTTTCCTGAGCAGATTCTGTATATCAGCCAGACCTTTCCCATAATCCTCAGACCTAGCCTGCCATTCCACCTCCTCCAGCCAGTGCTTCAGGTCTTCTGCATTATTTTCAAATTGCAGCTGCTTGTTAGCTTCGTATAACTGGGTCCCTAGGAAAAGACAGCAAGTATAAGATAACCGATAACTCTCATAACTGATCCTCATTACATGCTAATATATGTTACATCAACTTAAGGAGCAATATAATATTTTGACCCTCCAGTGGGAAAAAGTATAACTGTCTCACATGTGATTATATAAGAAATTATCATAAATTTGTAGAATTCAGGTGGTATTTGTTTTTGAAGATAGTAGTGTGCTCAAAACAAAGATAAAGAATTTGTTCATTTCTTGTTGAGGTATAGTGCTGCTATGTTAGATTTTAACTATCTTGGGTATTTTCATGTCATTTGTTACTCTCTATTGAGACTTTTTCAAAGGGATTCAAACACAAACACTGCATTTTCTGAGAGAAGTATAAAACTTGGGGTTGGCTCAGTTTGAAATTTTGAAGTATCTTTTCCTAAATATCTTTCTCAGAACTTTGCTAAGCCCCTCTCTTAGTGCCTGTTCTTCATCACAAACCATGCCTCACAATTTTCTCTGCCAGAGAATATCTTGATTATCCACATTGTTCTCAGCTAAATTCTTTACTCTATGATCTTATAGCAATTATTTGCATTATTTCTATGAAGCAATTACTATGATGTAGAGTAGCAGCAACTTCTTATTGTTACAATCAAGTTGAATTTTTTTTTTCTAAACCAAAAATCAGGATGACATCCAACAAAATCAGTATGATGTATCGTTTCCATAACCAGGGCAGAGTCATGTCTGTAGATTATGCTTATAACAAGGGGGATATTGACAGAGAAACTTCATTATTTGTGTTAATTATGGCAATTGATTAATTTTCCAAAATAAGAGGTGAAGTTAAATTTAAGTAGAGGCTATTCAAGCAGACATGGGAATTTTCTAAGAGATTACAACAAAGCCTGAACATGCTCAGATAGGTAAAAAACGCAACAAGTCATCAAGCCCTATTCGTAAGAATAAAATATCATGGGAACATCATATGAGGCACCAACAATATTTTAATGTCTAACTTTATACCCTGGGTCAGAAAACCTTGTTTCATCTATAGAACCAAAATATGTATAATCTAATTTAAGGACACTAGTTTTAGGTGCATAGCCAATACTGAATTCATGGTATCTGAATGTTTATTCAAGAGGAAGAAAAAGTGGGAAAAAAAGTGAAGAAAACAAAAGTAATTTCAGTTGAAAAGACTTACATACATGAAGAAAACATAAAATTGTGTTAATATATAGTGTGATAAATTTAGGTTAGATTTTTAAATTTCTTGACCAATAGAGGAAGACACAGGGAAGCAAATGAGTAGCATCCCTTCTTATAGAGGTCACTAGGTAAACTCAAGGTGGTAAAGATGAAGAAGTTGGGTTTCAGAATTTAGGAATTCATTTTCAACAAGACTCTGCTTCTAACCTTTCTGTGCTGTAGCCTCCAGCAATTCCGTCCAGAGTTTGGCAACTTCACTCAAACGAACATCCACACTTTCAGAGGCATAATGATTGCTCTCAATCATCTCCTGGCCAGTTTTCTGTAGGTTATTGAGCTGGATCTTGTTAGCTGCCAATTCCTCTTCAAAGACTTGCTGCTTTTGAACCTGGCTCTTCAAGTTCTGTGTATCCTGAGACAAAATGAAAACAATTAAAGAAAACCATTCCTTGAAGAATAAGGGGCAGACATTTTGAGGACAGGAATTCCTTTTCACTATAAATCTAACTGAACAAAGAAGAGGATATAAGGCAGAATTTTCCTAGTCCAAGTATAGAGCGAGAAGAGGCTTAGGAAACTGTGTGACCAATCCTTCCTCTATACAAATGACAGACATGGCTAATCAACCCCTGAATTTATTTCTATTGAGTCTGGATATAGTCTGAAGACCATTTTAAATACGACACCCCATGCAAGCATTAACAATCTATCAGAGCTGTCATGAAAGATGTATAGTATATGAAACATCCATCCTTTTGTCCCATATACAGAAGATCTGTTTACCCTGCATACACTGGAACCATAACTCCTCAGGAGAACACAAGCACATAGTGCTGAGTTTTACAGAATGAAACGTACAGATTAGATGCTCAAAGCTCTATAAAAAAAATGAGAACAAAAGCATCAGAGGTATACATTTAAGACTAAATGACATCTAGAAAGTAAATACTGTGAATAGATATTGGCCTAGAAATCAAGAGACTAATTCTAGCCCTGATTGTAAATGCAAAAATTTGTGAGTATATATGTGTGTGTGCATAATAGTTTATATTGTGAGTGAAAAAAATGTGTTTTACACAAGAAGAAGGTAAAGAAACCTATGTATAGCTCAGATAATTCAGAAATTTTTCAAAGTCATACAAACTAAGACAAGAGGGGGAGAGAATTCAAGCCCAGTTTTTACCTTCTCCAAAGAGAATTAATGCTTCTACCCCTTATGTTAAACTGCATTCTAAACATTGATTCTTGGCTAACCTTGGGCAACTCACTTCACAATTCAGATCCTTAGTTTCTTCATCTGTAAAATAAGGACTTGTTCCTTTCCAGCTACGAAACCGTGTAAGTCTATATTATATCGAACCATTAGGTTACTTTTGAGTTCCGGGTAGCTTGAATGTACATTATGATTAGACACAACATTTTCCTACTATAAGTGTGCAGAAGGCAACAGAGGGCTAAATAAAGAGAGTTCCTCCCTTTCTTCATTCTGTTAAGGACCACTGGAAATTGTGCTAGAGAAAAGGGGTGATGGGCAACAGGGTGTAGGAAAACCAGAAACTAGATGTACAGTCTTGGAGGAGTCATTGCCCTTCTCTGAGTATCTGTCTCTCCATCTATAAAATGAGGCTCACCAGCTGAACGCTATTGTTCTATCAGTTCCAAGACTAATTCCATGAAATTCAGTCCCAATGAGTATGTCCAGGGTCTGCAGTTTGCAAATCCTGCCTACCTTGTAATCTTCATCATCTGCCAACTTTTTCTTCTTGTTGATCCAGTTCTTTAGGTCATCTGAGTCCTGATACAGTCGCTGCAGAAGCAATGAATCCTCCAGTAATCTGCGTCGAGTGGCAGCCCTTTCACGTAAAGCGTTCTGTCGGGCCAATAGCTGCGAAAACCATAAACAAACTCACTGTCAGCAAAATCAAATATGGATACATGAGATTCACTGCCCACCAAGGTTATCATGCTCTAACACTTTCCCTGATCCTGTGCATAAGCAGGCAGAGGCATATATGGGACCTTGGACATACCCCATCCCGGATGGCAGCAATATTCTCTGAATCATAATGGTCATTATCAATCAGTTTGGTTGCAGTCTTGTCTAAGGTCTGGAAAGAAAAAAAAAAGAAAAGGAGTGGTTTTCCCTCAGTGGCCACTGAGTAAGTGGCCACAGTTTGGTTAGCTGTTTAAAAAGGAAGCATGACAATGTCGGAAGTAGACAAGTTTCAGGGTCAGAAGATCTAGGTCCTACTTCTGACTACTGTTATAAATTGTATTTCAAAATGTATTGTATCTCAGGCAGGTTAATTACCTTCTCTATGTCACAAGTTTGTTTTTAACCTAGTTTACAGTATATGAATTCTGATGTCACTTCGAGGTGAATATCTGATCTAGTCTTAAATTTTTAAGAGGAAGCATTATTGATATAGTCACATCCAGTGCCACCAGTCTCTCTCTCTCTCTCTCTATCTATCTATCTACCTATCATCTATCTATCTATCTATCTATCTATTCATCCTTCCACCCATCATACATCATATATACTTTTATCTACATCTATATCTATAGCTACATGGGGAATGGAGTCACAAATTATAGATATGAATTTTTACTCATATTCATTCATGATTCCCAAAATTGCTAGGGCTCAGGATGGATTAATTGATTGGGAATAGGAAAATGATCTAAAGTGAACAGTAGCATTTTATAAACAGTAATTTATTTTACATGGTTAGCTTTTACCAGTGAAAATCAACTTAACAAGCATATGGACTGGGAATGACCATATTAAGCTCTGTATTGACTGAAGATTAACAGAGAAGACTTGGAATTTTGTTGTTAGTGTGGTTGTTGCTGTTTCTGGTTGTATACATGCACACATACAAGTTTAAAGCCAGCACTGTCCTAGGGAACATACAGTAGATTGGACAAATAAAGTCTTCCTCACACTTCTCTGAGACTTGCTTATGTATTGACATAAGACATTTTCTGGGACATTGTACTTACAGTTCACAAGAAGACTGTAGTAGCATTAAATGAGAAACACATAGATGAAGATATACAAGAAAAAATAGTTACTACTTAGATATCTAGATATTACTAAAGAAAACCAAATGGAGATATTATCAGAGGGGAAAAAGTATAAAAAATTAAATAATACATTCAAACTTTTAAGTTATGATTCTATGTTGGATATGGATCCAATAGTTTCTACTTATACTGCAGAAAAAATAAGACAATCATCCACATCATCAGAAAATATAAATGGCTCAAAATTTTAAAACTTTCTAAATATGTTTTGTGGAATAGAAATGTATTGATAAAAATGGGTATGATTATTTTTCTGGATGTTTTCTCTTTAAAGAACAACCTTCATGTTATGTCTGATAGTTATGAGTGATTCTAAGAATTGGTATTGTATGAGACGATATATACAAACATGAAGCCAATACCCAAACCAGGACCCATTTCTTACTGTAATCTTCTCCTCCTGGGCAGTAAAGGCTTCCTCAAAGTCGTCATGCTTCTGAAGAAGGGCTTCAACACTGCCCAAGGAGTTTCCCAAGTCCTCATTTTCCAGGAAGGCCTATAGAAGACAGAAAGAAACATCCCAGCTGTACCTCACTGGTGAGAAACATTCCCTCTGGAATATCTCTGAAAAAGGAGTAAGGAAGGAGGTGAGGGGAATAGAGAGAAAGGTGGGAATTAGCACAAAGTAGGAGAGGAGATAGAGGCTAACATTTAGCAGCAGGAGCTTCAGAGTCCCTTCCCAATCTTCCCATACAACTTTATCACTTTTGTCTCTGTGTCTGAACCAATCAATCTAGGCACTATTCTGAGATCTCAAATACTCAAGAGGACCACTCACCTCCTCCAGGAAATCTCTCATTAACCCTACCTGACTCATTACATTTACTCTTGTTGAACTCTTAACAACTGGATATTCATTTCACCTCATGTTCAGTAGAGCTTAAAGACTCTCTGCTTTGTATTTAGGTATTTTTCTGTGCATTTGTCCACGAGGGAATTTCAAGAGTCTCACAGAGAGGGCCAATCTTTTCTCCTCCTTGTGGCTCACCCTCCAGTTCCCAGGTGAACTGAAGTGGTTGTAAGGGTGTTGATAGTAGTAAATAAGGAGAAAGATAAGTGGCTTCTGGACACTTTCTGAGCCCCTTTGTTACCTCTTGTCTACTCATCCAACTGTCCACTTGCTCACTGTCACGGTAGAAGAGGTGTAGTTCCAGGCACTGTTCATATTGATGCCAACGTTTGTCCCACAGTTCCAGCAGAGCATCCCAATGGGAGGTAAGTACTGCCATCTTTGGAAAGGAAGAGATAATGTGCCAGGAAGATACTAATTAATTTATTTTATCCTATATTCACTGAGCATCTAATAAATGCAAGGCTTTTTGAAGGATACAAAAATGAATAGGAAATGGGATTTTCTCTTAAGGCTGCAACATCTAAGTGAATCACTGTAGTATAGGAAAAATGAGATAAATACCATAACAGAGGTACACCACACTTAACATGTATAAATAAAGAAGAAAAGATTAATTCCGATTAGAAGAACCAGGGAGTAGAAGTATAGAAAGTATTGTATCAAATAAAGATTTGAAGGGCAGGGAGGTGTGGATCAGGATTGTAGGAGGACATCATACCACAAGCAAATAATTACTCCAAGTAATCATTAGATTATACAAAGTGCTCCAGAGAAAAGTGCAGTGTCTAAAAAAGGTAAACATTTAATGAAATTCAAGTTTATAGGGCACTTAAATGATCAGATTGAGAAGCTTGCATTCTATTCCAAAAGCAAATAAGAACCATCATGGTGAAAGTGACATTCTCAAACTCATAAAAGCCTTTGTTTCTGCCCAAGCAACTGCCCAAGAAATTCCAGCTTATCAAAACAGCTGCTGTGTTAACTCCATTAAAAAGACAGGAACAATTCTCAGAATCCCAGGATAATAGGTAAGTTTTCAAGAATTTAGGGTCCCACTATTCCTTTGGCAGGAAATAGTTAAAAATAAAAATCCGTATTATAAGTTTCCCATAGAGTACTTGATGAACTGAAAATATGGTCATCTCAACCTTCATCATATAGCACTGGGGGCTGTGCTTGGAATCTAATGCTATGCAAAGAGCCTGCAAATCTTATTTCAGTTATCATCCCAAGGAGTTCCTGTGACTCTGTGACTGGAGTAAAATGTCTCAGGGATCAGGAGGTTTAGGTGAGCCCTTTGGATCTAGGAGGTTAGGATGATGGTAAACCTGAATCTTCATTCAGTGGAATCTGTGTGTTTAAAGCTTTCCTGTTGCTTAATGGAGATTTGAGAAACACAGATATAGGAAAATCAGTTTGATTTGAGGTTGTATAGAGGAGAGAAGAAAGGGAGCCATGTGCCAGGAACCATGCTAGGTACCTTAGGGAACCCAAAGATGAATAAGATGCAGTCCTCAAAGAATTCACAATCTAGAGATGAGCATGGGAAAGTGATAAAACAGAACACATGTGACAAGGCAAGATGGTATGGAGGTTTCAAATTAGGTAGAATGTAGGTGATGAAGTTAGTTAGGTTGATGAAGTAATGTCTCAGAGGTGAGGGAGCACACATCAAGTCCTGAGAACTTCAAATGCCTCAAATTAGCTAAAGCAACATATGAAGGAAGCAGGGTGATATTTGTGCCCACATTAAGATGTTTATACGTCTTCTGTCCTCTTTCAGAGATTGTCATATTAGTATGAGATTAAGTGAAGACTTAATATGTATCAAAATTTCACAAATTCTGTTAAACTAGATTACCTTATCCATGACTTCATCAGATGCTTCATGATTGGCATCCAGCAGGGCTTGACCAGTCTCATTAGCAGATTGAAATCGGTCATCATAAGAGTCAATCTCATGCTGTGGTCACGAGACAAAATGTTTTAAAATGCAGCAAGAAACCTTCTGGCATTGTTGGAAACTGCCGTCTTCCTCCTACTGGGGAGGCCCTTCCTCTCTACCTTATGCTGCTGATGCCTGTCCAGTAGGGCTTCCCCACCAGTCACATCTGTGGGCAGCTCATCAGCATTGATCAAAGCAGTCTTCTCCTTCATCCAGCCTGAGAGCTCATCATAGTCAGATAAGAACCGCTGGTACCTGAGGGAAAGATAAGGGAAAAGACAGGAAGGAGGAACCAGATACAAATGGACTTTGAACAAAGAATCAGGGTTGGGTTGGGCTAAGATGTACAACATGCGCCTTGCCGTAATCCTACACCTCCCATTCCTCTGATGTACTTCCTATTCCTTTAGCAGTGCAGGTTGTAAATCCTTCACTCCAGGTTGTATATTCCTAGGGCAGATGCGTCATTGTGTGATGAAGCACTTGGACATGACATCTCCAACATCACAAAGTCACATCCCAGATGCACTTAAAGTAGAATAAAGTACTCACAAGGAGGCCAATAAATAAGGACATAACATAACCAACAGGAAGTCTAAGGGACGACTAGAGTTAGGGTTAGGAGCCCTCATGTATTTTAGTTCACCCTTCACCATATCAGTAAAAACAAAAACTACAAAAAAAGAGATCACCTATTCAAAAAAATCAAAAGCTCACTAGTTCATTTTAAATCATATCAATAAGATAAACACTATTTTCTGGTGATTTAATAACTAATCATAAAAATTAACTACTGAAATGATGTCCAGATTTTTTGTAAGCTGACCTACATTCCAGAAATAATTCTAGATTTATTTTGTGTTCTTCAGCTTGGAAATTAATTCCAGTCCCTTAGCTAGGGCCAGAATTTTGACATGTTTCTTCAGCTAATTTTTCAGTTCCATGGACCACTTCATAGCTTCTTACAACTGTACAAACAGAGGAAGACAGGAAGGGTACAGGTGAAAGGAGGTGTCACGCTGAGGATTATATCAGCCTGCAAAGGACTTCTCCTGGTAAATTAAAATTTCTTTTGCCTCTACTGAGCAGGCAGGAGAGCTGGGTCACTCATTATTTTACTCCTTTCACTCTTTTATTTCTGCTTTTGATGTTATACTTTGACCTAGAGATAGTTAAAGCAATAGAGAAGAAGGATTTCTCACCTATAAGAAGCCTGCAGCTTTTCATATCTGCTGGTAGCCAAGGTGCGAATGTGCCCCCAGTTGGAGACCAGATCCTCTTTCATCTGCTGGATCTGCGCTGCATCTGAAGGATGGGAAAGCTTCAACTTGTCTGCTTTGGCACATAACTCCTTCACCTTTGGGATAAACAAGAAACCTAGTATGTGAAGGTGGTCAACTGTATGGTGATGGATGGCAACTTTGTAGTATATACGGATGTCTAATTATAATGCTGTACATCTGAAACTTATATAATTAAAAAAAAAAAAAAAGAAAGAAACACAGTGGGAAATCCAAGCATTCTGGTCCTCTTGGCAAAGTTTTATGGGAAGAATGTAACATAATAATCATAAAATTAGAATAATTTATTAGTGCTTTTATATTGATATATTTATATTAATATACTCATATAACTATATTAACAATAATAATTTACTGATTACATTTTGTCTCTCATTGTGCTAAGCACTTCATATGCATTTTCTTGTTTTATAGTCTTCCTTTAATAGTACTGTGAGGCAAAACTATTCTTGTTCTCTTTGTATGTGAAAAGTGAGAGGTTGAGTATTTTATTTGCCCAAGGTCATTGAGCTAGTCAGTGTCAGAAGCAATGTTTAGACATACATCTGTCCTTCATTACCCTCTATACGAACTCCATAAATATTATTGTGGGAACCAGAAATACATTTCTGCCAAGGAAAATTTCTGCCAAGAAAATTTCAGTAATGCCAGGCCATTTTGAGCACAATTCTTGAGGAGCAGGCCTACTAGGGCAAATTCCACATGCTACCATTAGTCCTTCTACTATACCCAACTATAATTAGGTGTTGTCTGGGACTTGAGATTTCATTATCATTGTTCATTAAATCATGGTATTTTATCATCCATAATTAGAAAAAAAAAAGACAAAAGAGGAAAAATGAGGACGAACAAAAGAAGTAGAATGGTGAAATCGTTTTCAGAAACTGGACCCAGGCACAGACCTATGATTAAAGCATAGCAAGTAGGGATCTTCCTGTGGGCTGACTCCACTGTAGAAGCTCAGGCGTAATTAGTTTGTTATGGTTAAGTTGTGATGGGAAGAAATAAGAATGGGAATCATTCAAGAAAACAGGCTTGCTCCAATTTCTAGTGTGTTTATACCTACTGTAGGTATAGGAACCGGGGTTTTCCAGTTTCCAGAAGAAAACCCAAAGGTGGGTTTAGTAATGTGTTTTTTCTTTTTTTTTAACATCTTTATTGGAGTATAATTGCTTTACAGTGGTGTGTTAGTTTCTGCTTTATAACAAAGTGAATCGACTATACATATACATATATCACCATATCTCCTCCCTCTTGCATCTCCCTATCCCACCCCTCTAGGTGGTCACACAGCACCGAGCTGATCCCCCTGTGCTATGCAGCTGCTTCCCACTAGCTGTCTACTTTACATTTGGTAGTATATATAAGTCCATGCCAGTCTCTCAATTTGCCCCAGCTTATCCTTCCGCATCCCTGTGTCCTCAAGTCCATTCTCTACGTCTACATCTTTATTATTGTCCTGTCCCTAGGTTCTTCAGAACCATTTTTTGTTGTTGCTATTGTTTTTTTAGATTCCATATATATGTGTTAGCATATGGTATTTGTTTGTTCTCTTTCTGACTTACTTCACTCTGTATGACAGACTCTAGGTCCATCCACCTCACTACGGATAACTCAATTTCATTTCTTTTTATGGCTGAGTAATATTCCATTGTATATATGTGCCACATCTTCTTTATCCATTCATCTGTCAATGGACACTTAGGTTGCTTCCATCTCCTGGCTATTGTAAATAGTGTTACAATGAACATTGTGGTACATGACTCTTTTTGAATTAAGGTTTCCTCAGGGTATATGCCCAGTAGTGGGATTCCTGGGTCATATGGTAGTTCCATTTTTTAATTTTTTTAAGGAATCTCCATACTGTTCTCCATAGTGGCTGTATCAATGTACATTCCTATCAACAGTGCAAGAGGGTTCCCTTTCTCCACACCCTCTTCAGCATTTATTGTTTGTAGACTATTTGATGATGACCATTCTGACAGGTGTGAGATGATACCTCATTGCAATTTTGATTTGCATTTCTCTAATGATTAGTGATGTTGAGCATACTTTCATGTGTTTGTTGGCAATCTGTATATCTTCTTTGGAGAAATGTCTATTTAGGTATTCTGCCCACTTTTGGATTGAGTTGTTTGTTTTTTGCATATTCAGCTGCATGAGCTAGTAATGTGTTTTAAGTGTCTGAGTTTATTATAAAAGGGGAAGAAGAAACTTACTCCCTTTTTAACTGAGTGAAGGACAAGAAGAAACAAGGTTCAGCTCCAACAGGAGAAAGTGTAGTTAGATAAAAGAAAAGACTCTCTGGCCATAGGGTACTGAGTGAGATTAGGAAACCATTCTTGAAGGTATCTATTTTGGTTTAAATTATGAAATATATTACAAAAAGCTTGAGCATATATAAAACATATATGTATATTTAAATAAAAATAATTAAATAAAATAAGAGATATCCAAGATTCATGTACAAGTTATAAACTAGAATAAGGAGGTATATTCAAGTGGCACAAAATTTCTCCTTCATTGAAATAGTGAATTTACTGTGTCCTATGGAGATGAGATGAACACCAAATGCCTCTTCTAGCTCAAGGGATTAGCCATTCTTCCAACAGGCTTACCTTGTCATTCATGACTGCAAGGTTCCTCTCAAGGGTCTTGTGACTGTGAAACAGTGCCTCAGAGCTCACAAGGTCTTTGCCATAGTCTTCAGAGGTGACTTGAGGCTCCTTCTCTTTAATCCACTGGATGGCTTCAGTCACGTCCCTGTCAGACATCTCCATGAGCTCCAGCAAAGGAAGAAGGCAGGCATTCCAGGGCAAACAGCACACAACAAGTACCAGTCTAGCTCACTCAGTCAGAAATTACCCTATCTTCCCCCACACTAGCAAAAAAGTAGTGTACACTGTTCCTTACTGATTTTAATGGTTTCCATTGAGAGTTAGAGACTTGGGCATCCTGACAACTGAGCCTCCAGATATACTTCCTATACCTGGGTAAACTCTTCATGAATGCCCTTCTTCCCAACTTCACCCTGCATTCCCTTACGGTTCTTAATCTGCTTTTCTTGCCTCTGCA
Source organism: Mesoplodon bidens (assembly GCF_964165515.1). Lineage (NCBI taxonomy): Eukaryota > Metazoa > Chordata > Mammalia > Artiodactyla > Ziphiidae > Mesoplodon > Mesoplodon bidens. The sequence goes on along the minus strand of NC_138177.1, from coordinate 70,626,783 downwards.
GAGCTTCCACCACTAATTTACCAGTGCTATTTGTATTGCCTTAAGCTCCATTAGACACATACTTGGCTATAGAGTGGGTCACAATTTTTTTGGGTCACAATTTTTTTAACTACTCTCTCCCTTGTTGTCTTAAAGGCAAGCACATGAGTTTCTGTTTTTTAGAGGTATTGGCCACTAATTGCTAACAGTAGACAGAGGCTAACACAAATAACAAGCATGGTGCTATTGTAGTTTCCTACAGTTCAGTGGTGAGATTCCTACCTTTTGAATCGCTGGAGGTCTGCAGCACTGGACAGTATTTTCTGTCGTTGGAGAGCCAGACCATGGAGCCGCTCCCAGGCTGCATTCACTTCCTTCTGCTTTGACTGAATCAAGGGCAGCTCAGGATGCTTTTCCTGTGGGAGAAAGTCAGTGCTGGACTAATGCAAAAAATCATTTAAACACTTCTTATTTCACATTGGTCCATACTTTGTCAAAAGTGGAGGATGGCCATTTAGCCAGATATTACACTTCACCTTAGCCCTGCTCCCTAACTCTTACTTGATCCACATCACCAAAATCTAGAAAACCAAACCACCAGATATTGTATCTTTTGCTCACAGCTCCAGACTAGCCTACTAACACAGGTTGCCCAACCTCATTATTTTCAGAACTCCATCATGTTGATGCCTGCTAACTCCCTTCAAGATCCTGGAAACCAAGGAAAAGAAGAGAAAATTCCTTTTGTGAAACCTGACTTAATTTTTCAAAACTCTAATACTGTGGGTCTTGGTTCTTTTGGGGTCCTGATACCTCTGAGAATCTAATGAGAGCTATTTCCCTCTTTGCAGAATTATACAGACATGCAGATAAACTTAACTTTGCAGAGAACTTCGCACATTTTTGCAAACTAACTGAAGCAATGAGATTTATGAATACTAGATTAAGCTAGCAGCATCAGCCCATTTTTATACTTGGCAATTTTGAGTAGTTCCCAAATACCCAAGTCTCCCTACTCCTCCTATCCCTGTTTATTCCCATTTCCATTTCTATTTTGAAGGCTCATCAGACTGAATTTTCTACTTCTCCTTCCTTGCTTATAAACAGAAATGAGCCCCAGCATTTAGGAATCAAGAGGCCTTTCAGCTTCTGTTCTTACCTTCTTGGAACACATAAAAAAGCATGACCTACTGAAAGATGAGGCAGCATATGGAGAAAACCTTCATTTTCCTTGCTAAATCTCCAGACATTGGAGCAAGGCCATTTTAGAACTTCCACCCCAACTGACTCATTGTATAACTACAGTTACTTAAGAATACCAGGTGATATCAGCAGAATAACCCAGCTGAGCAGCTGAGTCACTGAGTCATGAATCAGTGAATCTGATTCACTGAAAAAAATAGGTTGTTTGTTATTTTCAGTTTTGTGGTAGTTTGGTAGATAGTGATAGATAACTTAAAAATCTCCACAATAAGAAAAAGGTGATAGAGGGAGAAAATTTGGGGACTCTTGGAAATGTGGCCTGGAAAAAAATTGAGAAATGTTATTTTTCCCTACTCCAGTACCCATTCATCCTGAAATCTTGGTTCTATTAACACAGAAGCATCACTCCCATTATAAAGCTGCAGTGATAATGAAACCTTAAATGGAAAAGCATGATAGCCAACTGTTAGAATTTCTAATTCCTTCATGTACATATAAAATCAGACTGACTTCCCAGTTCTCACATATGTTAGGATTATTTATTCACACACTGAGATTTTACATGCCCAGAAATTAAAAACTTATTTAAGCACTTTCTTAAGAAAATGAAGGTAAATCTGCCTCCTTTTTCCTTCCTCCCAAAATACAAAAAAAATAGTTTAATTATATCATATATATTATGATAGCCCACCATTATTTTATATTCTGTGCCACTTTATTCTAGTTCTTCTTCATGAAGAAAGAGTGCTTCATAAACTTGAGAAATCAATGTACTGCATGGCGCAGGAGTAACCCCACTGTGGATTGAATTCCTTTATGTAAACACACATACACTCACTCACTCTCATCTCCATTTCTGTGGACTGGCAAGGGATAAATTAAGAAAGGAGAGGAAACTGCTGTGGGCATGTTGCTCCAGGGACAGGCATACCTCTGCTTTCTCACAATGTCCTATATCTTTCATGTGCCATCTACTAATGGCCAGAGAGTTTTCTTGAAGATCAGATCCTTTCCCTGGCTTGGCTCTCTTGTTCCCCACCTCACCTCAGCACACTCATTGGCATATTTGTTCACTCCATTCACTCTCTCTTTTCGAACTGCCAGATCCTCTTGGAAATCGTCAAACTTCTTATGCAGAACCTCTGTGCGCTCCCAGTCCTCACCCAGCTCCACTGATGTCACTATAGCCTCCTGTAGACAGAGAAAACTCTGTTAAGTCACCCGTAAACATGGAATTCCTGCAGGACAAATGCCCAAAACCCTTGCTCACATTCCCAGGATAACTCAGAAGGAGATACTGGTGGAACTTGGGAGAACCCTTCAGGAAAGAACCAGAAGCAGCAGTGTATTTCCTGAGGTGACATTCTGGCCCAGGGAACAGTGGTCTTTGGGGTAATTCTTTGGAGAGACCAGGAACATTGTTGGCAAAAGCCCCTGGGAACACCCTTTTGTGTTTTGGAACCTGAAAAATAAATTCATCCTGGTTCTACTAAATTCAACATACTGAGCATTTACAAAAGTATTGTGCTATGCACTTGCTTGTGTAAATGTTCACTCCTAACCATAGGATTATTCTTTAAGTATGTAGAAAATAAAAACCTCCCAAGTTATAGGTAATGAGAGACAAAGAATTAGGGAAAGAACTGCAATGCTCTAAGCTGGACACAGAGTAAAAGTGAAAATCTAGGAGTGAAGGCTCATGGAAGGTAGAACGGAGACAATCCTAGATCATCTTTCAATGCAGTTTTTGTGTAAGGCTTGCCTTCTTCATATTCAGATTCATACATTTAGACTTATCCCCCTACAGTGTTAACTACCTCCAGAATACCCCAAAATCTTTGCCAACATTCCTCTTTCTTCCAAGGAACTAAGCCCAGGAAGAGACATATTGACTTCTTTATGAAAGGCCTGCATTAAATTTCTATGGGATGTCTGGGGCAGATGGATGGGAAGTCCTATATGCATACTGTCTGGTCCTATACCTTGTCTCCAATCCACTCCAAGATGTCAGCACACTCCTGTAAGTACTGCTGAAGCTTCAGGGCCCGCAGCAACAGGGTGCCCTTCTCTTGAGTCAGCTCCAGAAGCAGGTCCCACAGGTGACTGAGTTCCTCCAGAAGGATCTATGGGGAAAGTAAAACCACTCAGGCACAGTACCTGCTGTGGAGCAGCAGGTATGGACTCAGAGACCTGTGCAGAGAGGGACCTGGATAAAAATCCCTCCTCCCATTCACTCGTGCATTAGTTGATCAACAAATATTTAAAGGAGGAAATAGGACATGTATGTGAATAGCAATTAAACCATATGATCTTCCATAATAGAAAAAAATGAATAATGTTTTGGTGTTTTAGAGGATGAAGTGATTACAGACAATAAGACAGGATAGAATAAGAATTCATGAAAGAGTGCTTATTTGAATTGGACCTTGAGGAACAGGTAGAATTTGATAGGTAGACAATGGGCAGAGGGTGTTCAAAGTACTGAAAAAGGCATAGAAAAAACTTAGCATGGACTGTTTGTCAGAAAGGATAAGAGTTACAACGTTTTTCTGACTTATAAAGGAAATAGTGGCACCAAACAATGAGAATTTGAGAGTATATAGTTGAGGGCTCTAAGGCCAAGATAGCTTAGAAGACCAGATTTTACATATACTGTAAAATTGAAGGTGTCATATATGTTATGCCTTCAATATTCTTGTATTTTTCAACTACTTCATGGTCCTAAGGTAACATGTAGCATGTAGACCACATTTATCTCTGAATCCTGCCATGGTACAGACTGATATAGCCCCAGTGATTCTGATAGATGTGAAGATATTTCAGACATGTCTCAAATATTTTAATTAATCTAAGGGATTGGTTTTTGTATAAATTATACAAAGTGATTTCTATTTTATGACAATAAATAAAATTTGAGATTTTCTTGTTACAGAGTCTTCTTTCTAATAAGGTTTATTCTGGTTAATGTCTGTATCGCCTGACCATGTTTTGTTGACAGTAAAGTAAACTAGAATTTGTATGCTAAATATGGAACTACAGTCCTAATTCTTAAATATAACACACATTTGTTTTGAATTTTTAAAAAATATTTAAACAATTTAAAAAATCACTTATACAAAAAAGAACCTGAATTGACTGTATCAACACAAACTTTTTGGAAGAGTATATGAATTAAGTCAGAAAAAAAGATGATACATTAATAATGGGTTCCATAGTGGTGGTGGTCTTCAGTTTTCAGGGTTTAAGGAAGACAAGGGATTTTAGGAGGTTTTTTCCCCAAAAATGAACAAATGAAAGGGTTTGGAGAACCTCAATAGTAGTCACAGTATGTGGGCTGTGAAGAGAAAGAGGCATCATAGATAAAGGGAGAAAGATTTCGGAGAGGATTCAAAGAAGGAGCATCCCTTGTTTAGAGAGTTTAAGGGACAAGGACTCTGAGGCTAGCAGAATTAAGTAGAAAGGACATTTCAGAAATACTGTGGTGGCATAAGCAGGAATGTGATGCTATTTGATGACAGCTTTGTATCATAGCTCTTCTCCCCACTCCAAGGAACACTAGGACATCCCATCGTTTTTCCTGTCCCAACCCAAGTAAAAGATATAAGGCAGTACCATGGTTCCAAGCCAGTTATATCAAGGTTTATACCTGTTGTAATCAATTAAAACTCTGATAATGTAATCAACATGATAACTTAATTAGAAACATCTCTCACAGAGCCCTGCCATAAATTTACCTTGGTGTCCTCATGGGCAAAATGCCCCTCAGGAAATCGAACTTTCCTGGTTTCTTCCAGCTCAGGAATGACCCGTGATTTTGCTTGCACCTCTGCTTCAAAGGATTCATGCTTCTGATATTTCCCCTGAAGATTAGAAATCAGAGTTTATGGCTAATGCAGCCTGGTCTCTCTGGAAGGGAGGTTCTTTTATTCCTCTTCTATCTTGCAGTCAGAACTACTTGTTTCCCAACCTAGATTAAGTGATAACCTATGACCATACCTGGAGGAATCCTATCTGAAAAGAAGCGGTGGTGGCACCACTGCACTTAGGTTTTCAAAGGGTCCCAGGCTCAATGTCCAAGACCATAGAGGAAGTTTCTTTCCAGCCCCCACTGCCTTCGGGGAATTTCCAGTAAATATTATTTTAAATTCTCAATTGCCTTCTGTGGAAATGAAATAATGTAACACAGAGTTTTTCCTCTTCAGAAAAGAGGAACTAAATGTTACTGAAAGTAGTGAACAATGAGGAAGATGATCATGGCAATAATGTTTTTTTTTAATTGAGAGGTTTTTGCATACCAGATTATGCTTTTTCTGTCATATATAAATTGATCCATTTAGTAGATAACACTTTGTTCTTGTTCCGGGTGCTTCCTCTCTAATATCCATTGCACATTTTAGGCATGCAAGCCTTTCTTCTGATCCTGACTGTGCCTCCTTCTATAACATTGTACAAGTAGGAGTGGGAGCTTCCACCAAAGCTCTCCACCTGACACCTCTCATTTGAACTTAACAAGAGGCATGAATAGCCATTTGGGAAAAACCCCGGTTAAATCATATCTTTCTGAGGAGAGTGAAGAGCAGTTGTTTCAGAAACATTGATGTCTCTTCACCTCAATTCCATCCTTCATGTCACAAAATATTGAAATCACAGTGTGTCATAAATTCTTTGAATTCTCAGTGTTTTGCCCATGGGTTAACTTCAGAATGAGTTTATAAAATATTATCTAGAATGAGTTTCCTTTGTAAATAAGACATTGAGGCTTAAGGAGTTGAAGATATGTGCTATTTAAAGACAGAATTACAGTCCCCAAAGTCTAATCTTTCTGTTACATCATCACTCTACAGTTTACCAGATGTACACTTACATTATGAGAATGTTTCCCTCCCTAGAGATCTTAGAGTCTACTCTGGGGAAGTCAATGAAACTAAATGACCTGTATGTTAGTTGGGTCTTCATAGCTTTTATCGCCTGCAATCTTTATTTTCTCCATGATCCATTTCTCGAGGTCATCTGCATCTCGTATGAAAACCTGGTAGTGATAGGAATCTTCAAGCTTCTGACCCCTCTCAGCAACCAGTTCCTTGAACCTCTGGTACCGGGTCAACACCTCCTGACGCCTCTCCTGGATCTCTTCTGCTGTTTCCAGCACCTTTGGCCCACCACTCTCCATAGCCTGCAAGTTAAAAAGCTTCTACCTAGTGCTGGTTCTCAGATCTCTAGTATACTGTCCGTTTATATGTCTCAAGGCATTTACTCATATTGAACTTATGTTCAGATATCTTTAAGCCTATAAAAGCCTGTTTTTAGAAAGACTGTAGTACATTTATGTAATTTTAACCATATACAGCTACAACCTGGGCTAATAATTCTTGATCATTCAGAACATTTTTCCAACTTTTCACATAAGTGTATGCTAACATTAATAAGTTTAATAAACTTAATAAAGTTTGATAACTGCTTATTATTGGACTAATAATCAAAGACAAGTTTAAATTAGCAAAATCACAGACTTACAGATTGATAAAAAAGAAATATAATTTTATTACTTTCAAAGGCTGAAGAGGTGTTAAAATGTACTGATAATGATGAACTTAATTTAATGAATAAATAAAAATGGCTTGCAATTAACTTGATGAATGATATACCCCAAAGTTTGAAAGGATTGAATTCTTCTTACATAAAAATATAACTAATATATTGTTTACTTTTTTATTTGCTTTATTTATAAACACTACAAATCAAAAAGTTTGACACATTTGCAACCTAATTATCACAAATTTCAAATTATTAGCATCTCGGTAATTGGCTTTTGTTATATAAAACATTGTATTACTATCAAACAACATAAAATATTATTTTCCTATAGTGAATCCAACCTATATGTGACAACATCCAGCAAAATCTCCATAGGGTCCACCTTCATTCCTCTGGATATAAGCACAGTTTTCCTAGCTTACCACAATGAAAACATTCAATATAAAGTTTAAATTTTAGTCTCCTTCTGCTATACATAATTGCTATTCTGTGGATGGCCTTTACAAGTTTGGCTATAGAATTAAATCCTTCTATGGAGACTCAAACCTTTACTGTGTGTTACTTTGCTCCAAGTTACTAGGTTGTTCTCCATGTGAACCCATGTAAACAGGTCATTGCTAGATTTTGGTGCTGTATACTCGAAAGCTCAAGGTCATTGTTTAAAGTGAGACATTCATAAAAAGAGTTAAAATTAAACTTCTTTATTTCATAAGAATCAAGAAACAATTCTTGCTGATCCTGTCAAAGATAGTACAGAAAAGTCAAAGGAGACGGCTTTCCTAATTATATTGGTGACAAATTATACTGTAAAGAATTCTGTACTCACGGTTTCCTTTGGAAAGTGTTACGCTTTTCCTAAAGGTCAAGAACCTGTCAAAATAAAATGTATCCAAAAGACAGAGAGAGACAGAGAGAGACAGAGAGAGAGAGAGACAAATGGAGAGGAAGAGAAACAATTCACATGTAGTTGTCTAGTCTAATTCAGATAGAGATGAGAGAAACGTTACATATGTGGCAAGACAAAGAAAAAAAAAGCCCTTTACTTGGGCCAGAATCCCGCCAGCTACAATCTACATTATCTTCAGGAGACAGATTCAGCTGAGACAGCTGCTAACTTTCACAGATGCTGGGTGACTCAGCGGCTTGAAGGACTATGGCTCTCAAAGTTTCTCAACAGGACTTTATAAAAAAATGAAAGCAAATTTTTTCGATGAAATATTAGGAAAAAAACTCAGTTATTGATGTAAGATAGAGGCAGTGTTAAGATGGTGTTTTGTTTCTTTGATTAGTTTTAAATTTTATATCTGAGAATTGTAAATCAGGAAGGAATGGGGATGCCCATTCTTCACACTCTGTGAAGAATTACAAGAACTCAGGGCATACATATATTCTTGTTCTAACCTATCTCTAGGAAATGCAAATCAACGACTCCATCAAAACCCAACTACAGATTTTTAGCACTTTAAGCAACAAGACATCCTAATTCTTGCTGTAGAGCCTTTGTTAAAATAGAAAATTTTATTCTTTGCCTCACAGATTAGGTTTTTAAAAGTCTGATTTAGCCTTACCCTTAATCATTTAAATAAAAAGAGCAAAGGAAGTAAGATATATGCTTTTTTATTTGTATTTTGTGAAACAAAAATTAGGATACTTCATTTGACAAACTAATGAAGTCATAAAATATTTGAAAATTGGACAGAGTTCTAAACTGTAGAATAAAAGTCATCCTAATTTATGTATTATTTTTAATGGAGAGAAAAGAAACAGAAATCCTTCTCCAAACATATAGTTCTTTTAGGCAACTTTACAAAAATGAAACAAACAAACCAAAAGAAAATAGTGGGTTGGTTTCAGACCCTCCTAAAAAATAGTGGGTCTATCCATGCCAAACTTCATTCCATATCCAATTTGAATAATCTAGCTTTCATGGTCTACTAGGGTATATCAAGGTTCTACATTTCTAGTTTCCTTTCTTCCTGGATCATCTCACCCAATGAAATTGAGAGAGCTTTAAATTCTCTTCTTGAAAGTATAATATTTACTTTTTCACATAGTTTCTTTATATTAAAATCAAATTTGGGTGCTAAAGGCATGAACACAAATCTTAGAGAATGCATTATATCACATGAACAAGGGAAACTCTGACTGGAGTTGGTTAGGGAGGAAATACATTTTTAATCTTTGTCCAAGAGATAAGAATCAATTCTAATCTACTGTGTCTTAATTTATATATTGACATGATTAATTTACATTAATTTCTACTCTTTAGAAGATTCTGTGAAGCAGATATTATCAACCTCATTTTTATATGGGAAAACAAAAGTAGTCTCTGAGAGGTAGTCTCAGTGGTTGTTTGGTTTGTAAGTATTTAAACAAAGGATAAAATTCATGTGAGTGTGACCATAATGCCACTCATCTGTTTTAGTCAATCTTCTCTTAGTCCACCAATAATTCTGGTTGACTTATTCCAGGATCTTCTCACCAAGAGTGTCAACCATGTGATAGAGCATTGTAACCAAAGAAATATTGGGACCAAATTAGCAGGATTGGTCATCATGAAATAGAATAAAAGTGGACCAGAACAATAGTCACTAGAGCAGGTATCAATGTGAAAGTGCACAGGAGACAAGGAAGAGAATTTATACATCAAGACAGAAGTGTTCTTTGAGTTTTCAGTTTGCACCCAGGAGAGATTCATGCTAATAGTTTCTGTGGAATACCCTGGCTGCCACTCTGGCTGCTGCTGACTTTAAACTCAGTCCCACCCTATCTTCTCACTCCCTTTAGATTGACAGAGTTTCTTCAGTCTCTGAGCATGTTTACCATTATTAGTACAAAAGTATCAGGGTGTCTCCTTGGGATTGATGGAAGGGCATGATGAAAAACTCTTAAACCCTGGTAGCTTAACACTTGGACCTCTGACCTTCTTGTCACTATTAGAGTTTTCCAAGAATGCTTATTGGCTCTGAGGACATGGAGGCCTTGAGTACCGGGGACACAGGTAAAGAATGTATGAGAGACACTGTGGACGTTTAGAATCATGTATAATCTTTAAAATTGCATGTAGCCATGTACATAAATGAGTGCTAAGAGGTTACAGGGAAAGCATGAGTTGATGACAGACAGCTTCATTAAAGAGAAGTCTTATATTCAGTTTTACAGGGTGGGAGTAATTTGGAGAGCTGTTTTATTTGATCATGGTTATCAGCTCTAGGCAGAACTGTACTTCACACACTAGTTTTATCAGCACTGCCCAGCTTGCCTGAGTCTCTTCTCAGTTATCAGATCTTCTTTTCCTGGACTCAGAAACTCCAAAAGATGCTTTATATGCCCAAATTCTAAAGTCTCCCCAATTTTCAACAATAAAATTCATACGCTTACTGTGGATATTTTGGAGTTCAACTTTCTCAGCCCATTTACCAAAAAGGAAAAATATGTTAACTTTAATGTAAAACTAAGTTTTCCCATGGAATAGAAGTCATCATTATTTTATTTTTAAAATTTTATTTTTGTTTCTCTAGAGTTAGTTCTCATTTTAAAAGGTCTCAAATTGTTGTCTCCTAAATGGGTTAAAATATTAAATATTGTCATCCAAAAAAACAGAAATACCTTTTTGCAGTGAACTGTATCCACTTTAACTCTTATCTCTTCGGGGCCTCTAAAGTTATTTGTCCCTTAACTCTATAAGGAAAATTACATAATTAAAGTTTACAATCCTATAATAAAAAATAAAACTTTTTTCCCTTACCATTATCTTCTCTCACTCTTCCTTACTTATTTTATTATTTTTCTGTTTTATTTATTTGGTATTACTGCATTGAATAAGAAAAAACAAAACCCATGATGTCTTCTTTAACAACAAACTATGTAATTATAATTGAAAAAGACCTTGGGATAATGGAAAGTGCACTGGATTTGAAACTGAAACCATCTAGTCTGAAGACTCAATTCTACCATTTTATTATTTTTTTAATTTTATTTATTTATTATTATTATTATTATTATTATTATTATTATTGTGGTACGCGGGCCTCTCACTGTTGTGGCCTCTCCCACTGCGGATTACAGGCTCCGGATGCGCAGGCTCAGCGGCCATGGCTCACGGGCCCAGCCGCTGCGCGGCATGTGGGACCTTCCCGGACCGGGGCACGAACCCGCGTCCCCTGCATCGGCAGGTGGACTCTCAACCACTGCACCACCAAGAAAGCCCAATTCTACCATTTTATAATCAGATGAATATTGGAAATTTGCTTAAATTTTATTAAGTATATAATGGGAATAGTAATGACAAGGCTACTTATTCCAGAAAAATTTTATATGACTTAATTTAGATGGTTGATTAAAAAGCACTTTATTTAAATATACACAAAAAAGAATGTTTATTGTTATGAATAATACCAAGCACATATATTTCATTTACTTCAAGTCATATATTTTGTTCTGAATCAGAAATCTGAAGTGCTTATCTTTTACAAAATGATTTGCAATGTATCATTAGAAAATGTTATATAAAATTGCTGAACGTTTCCATCCAGTAATAATTATCTCTGAATACAGCAACCCTTAAGGAAACCATATAAGCCTAAATCTTTACAAACTTTATAAAAATGGCACTTTTGGTGACATGGTCCTACTCAGGGAAGAAAGAGTACAACCAAAAAAATTATTTCTTATTAGAATAAAGGAAAGTAGGAGCCAGGACTAAACATTATTTCCTTTATAACCATGACTAAACTATGAAGTTTAATTCTTATATTTAAGGGATTAGATTCCCAAGATATCAATACAATCCTATTAAACATGTAAATAAAGGCCAGTCATTGAAATTTAAGTGGATTATCTGTGACATTGCTTCATTTCACTATTAAAAATGACTCTAAGTGTAAATACACTATGTATCTTATCTTTATTCATTATCGCTGGCTCCCCTGACATCCTCTGTTGAATGTGTGAATAGCCTGAGTTTTCTATAACATAACTTTTTTATAAATTATAGTTTTGTCAGGAGACAAAGAATGCCTCTGTTTATTTACTCTTTTAGTGAACCATTATTGAGCATTCCTCTGGGCAAAGAATTCTAACCGGCATGGGGAATATAGAGATGAACAAAATAAGGTACCTACTTTCAAAGAGTTCACAAACTAGAGGGCTCACAGAAGACATGCAAGCCATGACACAAGATAGAATAAAAACCATACTAAGTAGAAGCTCAAGAAATGTGTTATAGAAACACAAAACAAAGAATGTTTCTTTCTTGTTTCAGCTAATTATAGCAGGAGATGTTTTGCTAAATCTGGCTCCCTGTGCACCGATGCTAAATAAAAATACAGAGTCAGAGAACTGGAAGATAAGAAATATAGAGGATTTTTATTTTCTTTGCCAGGTAAAGGGAAGACACAGTAAACTAACACCTGAAGAACTGTGCCCCCCTCCTTGAAGAATTGGAAAAGATTTTATACGTGGGGCTCATGGTCTGGGATAGGTGATAAGGATCAAAGTAGTGAAGGTCTTGCATTTCTTTTCTTGTGCAAATTCATGGCCAAAGCTGGTATCAGGCAGCTCAGCAACCTGTTCTGTTGTCACTGAAGTTATGGGTTGTGACCTTCTTTCTGAAATGAAGAGTGCTACAAGGGAGTGTAAGAGGAGAAGAAATGCCAAGTCCAAAGGGTAATTCATATGGAGTCAGAGAATAATCAGTTTTGTGAAGGACAAGTCTAGCTACAAGTGTTTGTTAGTAGTAACAGCTAAAGAATAACCAAGATTGCTTAACTCTATCAGGCCTGTTTATGTTGTTTCCCCAGCCTGTTCATCATTTCCTTATTTTCCTTGTTTATCAGAAAAGTCTCATTTCTATTCTTGCTGCAACAGTGTCAGGACAGAGGTAGAATTTTATGAGTCCTTCTGGATTCAAAGAATAAACGACGGGACTGTGTGAGTCTTTGCCCCCATTTTCTTTGTATTCTATGATTAATCAACCTCTGAGAACATTTCCTAAGTGAACAGAGATTGGATGGATAAATGTCCCACTTAGAGTCAATGCACAGAAAAAGTAAACACAACAGCAACACACTGAAAACATAAATACAGATACTGGCATAAATATACTTTGTTAATGGGTATGTCTTTTGTCTTATTTGATAGTAGATCAGCATGTGTGCACTTTTATGGCTTCTTTGATCTCTTTACTCCTTAGACTAGATAATTGAGTTAAAGGATGGCCATAACACTGCAAAGAGTGGGCTAATGGTTGTGTCCCAGGAAAAGGAATCCTTAGTAGAGAAGCACAGGGATATAAAGGCTACATTTCCAAAACAATATCAAGAAAATAGTAAGGTGGGAAACATATGTAGAAAAGGCCTTTGGTTTCATCCAACAGAACAGATAATGTAGGATTACTGCAATGATACAAACATAACCCCAAACCACAAGCAGTATAGCCGTGATGATCTCCACAGCATGTACAATTTCTACAACCTTGATTAAAATAATCTATCAGTGTTCATGCATGTCAGATTCAGGATGAGATCAAAGTTGCAAAAGATATTTTGAATTTGATTTGGACCACAAAATAATAGTGTAGATATTCAAGCAATCTCAGGAAGTGGCATGAAGAAGCCACAGAAGCAACAGCCTACAGTCAGCTGAGTGTAGGGCAGAGGTGTTATGATTGTGGGGTAATAGAAGGGGTTGCAGATAGCCAGGTATCTGTCCATAGCCATGGTGGTGAGCTTGTAAACCTCAGAAATGACAAGAGAGTAAAATAAATACATATGCAGGAGGCAGTTAGTCAGAGAAATGGTCTTCTGCTCACTGACTTGATTGGAGAGCATCTTGTGGATGACGGTTGTAGTATACCAGATCTCCAGGAAGGACAGGACACTGATGAGGAAATACATAGGAGTGTGGAGGTAGGAATCCAGTTTATTGAAAAAGAAGACCATAAGGGTCCCAATGATGATGAACAGGTAAATTAGGAGCAAGAGATAAAAATAAGAGTTCATCTTCCTGCAAATGAAAAAAAAATCCAGTGAATATAAATTCAATCACTGCTATCTGATTTTTACTTAAAATCTTCTCAATGTGGGGCAGAAAAAGGAAAATAGAAAGAAAAAAGGAAGTAGTAATTGGATAATCAATTCATTCATTTATTATATTTTTATTTGTTCATTCAATTATTTGGTCAGAGCTTACTATGTTCCATGTGCTGTGTAATATGGTCGAATGAGAGAGATCACTTAAAAAGAACCAATATTCCAAATGCATAAATTGCTGTATTTCTCCTAGCTAGCCACACCATAAGATTCAGCTTATATAGGCAATTGCTTCTGTTACCCAAGAACACAACTTTATAATTAGCAGAATTGTCCCCTTTATATTTCCTTCACTTCTTTCCTCCATATCAGCCCCTCTCCTGCTCAGAATAAAGAATAAATCAGGGTTCAGCTCAAATAATACTTCCCATGAATTATTCTAGTTAGATTAAATTTTTCTCTCTGTGGTACTCCCATAGCAATTAATTTTGCACTTCCTATATCATGGCTAATAATACAGTACCTGTCTGCTTCTCCAATTCCTTCTTATACTCTATTTTAATCAGGTGTTTTACATGAACAAGTGCTCAGTAAACATGTGTGAATGTGGGGAGGCAGCCTTGCCCACCGGCACACTTAAGCAGTCATGGCTCCAACAAAATAGAAAGGCATACACAGCCCATATATAGGAGACATCCTCATACGCTGTTGGTGAGACTGTAAATTGGTGCAACCACTATGGAAAACAGTATGGAGATTTCTCAAAAATTTAAGAATAGAACTAGTACATGACCCAGCTATTCCACTCCTGGATATTTAACCAAAGAGCACAAAAACTCTAATTTGAAAATATATTTGCAACCCTACCTTCATGGCAGCATTATCTACAATAGCCAAGATATGGAAGCAACCTGTGTCCATTGATGCACAAATGGATAAAGAAGATGTGATACACACACACACATACACACACACACAATGGATTATTAGTAAGCCATAAAAAATGAAATCCTGCCATTTGCAGCAACATGAAGGAAACTTGAAAGTGTTATGCTGAATGAAATGAGTCAAACAGAGAAAGACAAATAATATATGATTTCACTCATACATAGAATCTTAAAAAAAACAAACACAACAAAGCAAAAAAACAGATACAGAAAACAGATTCGTGTTTAGCAGAGGGGAAGACTAAATGCTAATTGGGTTAGTTGGTGAGAGGGTAAAATGGTGATGGATGGTAACTAGACTTGTGGTGGTGATCTCTTTGTAGCATATACAGATGTTGCATTATAATGCTTTGCACCTGAAACTTACATAATAAAAAATATATGAATAGAACTGAATTGTATTGAAAGTGGAGAGGTAAGTAGCATATGGCTGAGCAAATTGAATTCACAACTATGGCAACTTTGACCTGAATTTTGAAAAGTGAGAAAAAGTTTGTCATCTCCCTTTTTCCTGCAGATGAGCACAATAAATTCAGTTCTTCTCAGTGGGCATGTCCTATGTGGAGCAAACAAATAACATGGAGAAAGAAAATGATATATGTAATTGGAGTTGGAAAGAGTGTTTGACTACTTGATCTCCAATACTTTTTGGAAGATAGGGAATAAATATATAAATGAAACAAATGCCTTATCCCACTTAATGGAACCTTCATTCTTCCAGTTCTTTAGACCAAATTCTTTGGAGTCAAGCTTGTCTCCTCTCTCACACCCCATATTCAATCAGTAAGCAAGTCAATTAGTGATACCTTCACAATATTTCTAGAAGCAACTACTTTTTTTTTAAATTACAACTTCTTTATTATATAGAGTTTTAATACTTACTTATTGGACAACAGATAACATTTTAAAGAAAGAAACAATATAAATTATATCCCTCTCCTCAAGAATAGAAACTAATATAACTGCTTCAGGAGTCTCTTCACTTTACATAACAGATATCCTAAAAGTTTATTGTGATATGATTTGAGGTCACTGGATGTTTTGGGCAGAAATTATTTCAAACAGAACCTGAGAGAAGTCACCTTGGCCACTGAAAGTCCTGGGAATGTCACAACAGCACTCTTGGTACAGTTGGAGAGAGTCCCCTATAGTCTTGAGGTATTATAGTAGTTTGTGAGTCATGAATTTAGGGACTCAGGTTTTAGGAGCCGAGGCAATGTCAAGGGCCCCATGATGCCTGGTGATATTTGAAGGAATCTGATTCTTAGGATTCAGATGTAATGACCAAATGGACTTCTCATTCTAATTGTCAAAAGGAAACCAAATCCTGAATTGCTCTCTTGCTAGTACAGAGAAAAGGACACTGCAATGTATCATGGAATTCCACCAGGTTAGAAGGTTTTATATGTAGCCTATTTTAATGTTGGGTTTAATCCTGGGTTTAAAAACAAAACTCATAAAAATACATTGATTTCACTTACCATCTTCTCTCTTTTAAACCTACTACTCATAGGTGTACGACTTAATATTTGGAAATGGCAGGCCACATGATTCATCCTTTTAATTTAAAATAGTGTGTGTGTGTGTGTGGAGGTGTGTTTATTTTATTTATTTATTTATTTATTTTTGCATATAACCTATGCACTTCCTTCCATATACTTTATTTTTTTAAACATCTTTATTGGAGTATAATTGCTTTACAATGTAGTATTAGTTTCTGCTGTATAAAAAAATGAATCAGCTATACGTATACATATATCCCCATATCCCCTCCCTTTTGAGCCTCCCTCCCACTCTCCCTATCCCATCCCTCTTGGTAGTCACACAGTACTGAGCTGATCTCCCTGTGCTATGCAGCTGCTTCTCACTAGCTATCTATTTTAGATTTGGTAGTGTATATACGTCAATGCTATTCTCTCCCTTCTCTTTTACTTCACTATGTATGACAAACTCTAGGTCTATCCACCTCACTACAAATAACTCAGTTTTGTTTCTTTTTATGTCTGAGCAATATTCCATTGTATATGTGTGCCACATCTTCTTTATCCATTCATCTGTCGATGGACATTTAAGTTGCTTCCACGTCCTGGCTATTGTAAATAGTGCTACAATGAACATTGTGGTACATGACTCTTTTTGAATTATGGTTTTCTCAGGTTATATGCCCAGTAGTGGGATTGCTGGGTCATATGGTGGTTCTATTTTTAGTTTTTTAAGGAACCTCCATACTGTTCTCCACAGTGGCTGTATCAATTTACATTCCCACCAACAGTGCAAGCAGGTTCCCTTTTCTCCACACTCTCTCCAGCATTTATTGTTTCTAGATTTTTTGATGATGGCCATTCTGACTGGTGTGAGATGATATCTTATTTCTCTAATGATTAATGATGTTGAGTATGCTTTCATGTCTTTGTTGGCAATCTGTATATCTTCTTTGGAGAAATGTCTATTTAGGTCTTCTGCCCATTTTTGGAGTGAGTTGTTTGTTTTTTTGGTATTGAGCTGCATGAGCTGCTTGTAAATTTTGGAGATTAATCCTTTGTTAGTTGCTTCCTTTGCAAATATTTTCTCCTATTCTGAGGCTCGTCTTTTGGTCTTGTTTATGGTTTCCTTTGCTGTGTAAAAGTTTTTAAGTTTCATTAGGTCCCATTTGTTTATTTTTGTTTTTATTTCAATTTCTTCAGGAGGTGGGTCAAAAATGATCTTGCTGTGATTTATGTCATAGAGTGTTCTGCCTATGTTTTCCTCTAAGAGTTTTATAGTGTTTGGTCTTACATTTAGGTCTTTAATCTATTTTGAGTTTATTTTTGTGTATGGTGGTAGAGAGTGTTCTAATTTCATTCTTTAACATGTAGCTGTCCATTTTTCCCAGCACCACCTACTGAAGAGGCTGTCTTTTCTCCACTGTATGTTGTTGCCTCCTTTGGAACCAACTACTTCTTAAAACATTCATACTGCAACCCTGGCCGAAGCCATCAACCCTTGCCTGGATTTTGCATAACCTCCAAAAGTGTCTGCTTTTGTCGTTGCCCTCTTTCAGTCTATCCTCAGCACCAAACTAAGATAAATCCTATTAAAAGGTAAATGAAATAATTTTGCTTCTCTGCCAAAAACCCTCCAATGGGTCCCACTTTACTCCAAATGAGAAGCAAAAGCTTTTACAATAGTCTTTTAGTTCTTATGTAATCTGGCCCAAGAAAACTTTTTCTGATTCATCATCTATGTCTCTACACCCACCCCAATCACTATCCACGTGCCACCTGGAATGCCCTTACATTAGAGCCTTTGCACTCTACCTAGAACATTCTTCCTTGAAATATTCACATGCCTAGAACTTATTTTCTTTTACTTCTTTTGGCCATAATTCAAATAATACTTGCTGAGAGATGCCATTCCTGATTACCCTACTTAAAATTAATCACATTCCAGCCCCAAAACTCCTTATTTGCTAACCGTATCTTATTGTTTTTTCTCCCTACCATCTTTTACTACTATTTAAAATATAATTGCATTTTATTTAGATTATTGTCCACCATCCTTTCATGTATAGACTCTGTGAGTACAAGGATTTTTTTCTCTTTTTAAAATAGTTTTATATGTAATGCCTAGAACAGCAATTGGTACAGAGTTGGCATGTAATTCCCTCTTTAGAATTTTATGATATATACCATTTCTATTCCTCTCAGGTTGCTGTTACATACAGAGCAAGTATCTTGAAATGCCTAAGACAGAGATAGCTCAAAGTCCCTATGGCTGATGGAAAAGATATAATTAGGTAACAATACTCATATTACAGAGGAAAGGTGGTGAAAGTGTTAATTGCATCAGGCTATGAATATTTGTAAATGAATAGGTTAGAATAATGATGGGAGGATAAATTCTGAATTTATAAGTAAAATATCTAAGAAATTGTTTCCTAACTGTATAATGATCAACACTTTAAAACCTTCAGCCTGCAATTAAGTTTTAGATTGTTCATACCTACTTGCCCTAAGGTAAATGAATTTAAAAGAGTAACAAACACTCTCTTTTTCTAGGAAACTAGATGCTCTGTTTCAATAGACAAACCTCTGAAAATCTATTATTCAAACTGCAGGAAAGTTAACAAGAGCAAAATAATGTCAGCAACGGAACGGTAACTCATAGCATCTCCTCATTTTTGCACTCTTCATAGATGTGACAGTACAGAAAATCAGAAGTCATGAAGCAATTCAATAGTCATTTATTGAGGTCATTATTATGTAGAGCCCAGTGCTAGGCACAGAGAGCAATGTACATATGAACCAATGACACAGTACTTCAAGTCTGATGTATTAATGATAATTCAAGGTAGAAAGCAAGCAGTGTCATAAGAGCGGTACAGATAAAGTACAATGAAACTTCAGAGAAGTTACTGCCCATTGTCTCTGGAGTCAGAGTGTTGGGATTCTTGTCCTTGTTCGGCTACTTTTATGGGTAAATTACTTACCTGCTCTTTGTCTCAGTATTTTCAACTGCAAATTAGAAATGATGAGATGACTCATATTGTAAGTATTAAATAAAGTAAGAGATGTGAAACACTATGTGCTCGGCACACAGAGAAAATAAATGTTAGTTATAATCAAAATAATTATTTATTCTCATTTTTTAAAGGGATTAATAAGTTAAATATGCTTATTAGGAGAGTTTAAGAACAGCACAGTCAGTAATGCTGAGACAACACTATTAAGTATTGCTGTGGTGAGAAAAGCATGCCAGTTTGAAGTCTGGACTCACTTTTTTTTCACTTGCTCTATCATTAACCAACTATGTGAACTTAAAAAGTCTGTTTGCTTCAATTTTCTTTTTCTTTTTTTGATCTGCACAATGGATGTGATAATATCAACTGCATGAGTTTGTTATGAGGATTAAGTGAGGTAATCCAGTGAAAACTTGGTTTATAGGCCATAGTTCTTATTAAAACCAGCCTCAAGTCCTCAAGCCCATGTTGGTTTGTACCAAAATATCTTCCTAAATTAAATGTAAGTAGAGTTCTAAAGGTATATAAATAAAGATTAAAAAACAAAGGTAAGTATATGATAAATATTTTTCATGTCTCAGAACAAATACAATTTCTCTTTGTAATTATTTCTTGATTTTCCAGCACAGTTACTACTCCTGCTATGATTTTATGAATTTTGTTGTTATTACTTTTTATATTGTACTTTTATGGGCCTCTCCAATTCTTTAGTGGAAACTCTTTTAGGTAGAGGTTGTATCTTTGTCCAGAACTTACCACACTGCTTGACATGTAAAGTTTGCTCAGTAATTAATTGTTCAATATGTTCATGCAGATAAGATTTCTGATATTAAAAAAATTGATGGAAAATAATTAACAGTGAACATAAATAGCCATCTTCAGATTACATACTTAATTAGTTATGAAAGATTTTCAGTAAGTGATTATATATTCTTTCATTCATTTATTTATGTATTCAATATATTCTCCCCAAAATATCATAAAATATAATAAGCAGGCTGGTGAGGTGGGAAGCAGTGTGAGAGAACTCACTGCTCAACCCTCAGCAATGTGAATTCAAAAAAAAATCACTGTAAGAAGTTCCACCAGTAGATTAGCACTGTGATCTCCCCTCTGAATGGTGTCCTTATTTTTGACCATCAGACACTGCTGTACGCTGTTTCTTTTCCTTTTGTTTTTTTCTCAGTTTGGAATCTTCTTTATTCAACACACATGAACACACGCACGCATGCACAGATACACAGGTTAGCTAGGAAAATTACATTCACAATTTGGAGTGAGGGCGTATTTAATCTTAGAACGTTTTAAAGCAGCATAGTAAAGCAATAAGATCTAAGTTTTAAGAAATAAAGTAGTCTCAGTTGGGAGAGCAGATAGAAGGTGAGAAAGTATGGATGTAAAAAGGTAGTTTCAGCTATATACATTTTTAGGGACAATGATAAATTTTGAGGGACTAGGAAAGTGATAAATAAATTTTATATTTTAAGGCAGGACAAGAGTTTTTCAACATAAAATTCTCTCTGTGTGTCCATTTGGGCCCCCTCTCTCTCTCCTTAATGTGCAGTGTGTATCTGCATTACACATCAAAAAGAACTTCTCAAAGATGGGAGTGTCTGCTGGACCGTAAAGATCGTTTTGGTGTTTTTTTTGTTTGTTTGTTTTTTCCTTTCTTCTGACCCTAGCAATGTAACTTCTTAAAAAAAAATATTGTTCTTTCCCAACTCTCTAGGGAGTCATGATGACTTGATGCTTGTTTTGTAACTGCTTACCAGGACTATGTATCCTTGTTGAACTTTATGTAAAATATCAATATGTCATTTTGATGCATGATACTTTGTCTCAAAAATGTATCTGACTGTGCCTTTGACCTCTAACAGGAGGAACAGTTCTCAGAGCTTTCTGAGAGCCTGTCTCCCTGGTTATAATGCTCAGTTTGGCTCAAATAAAGTTCCCTTTATTCTTCTTAACTTGATTGTTAATTAGACTTTTATTGAGAAATTGATTATATACTACAAAATCTTAAAACAGACAAAACAGATAAGAAAACTGTGTAACCCTTTCATATGGAGATTTATGTATATCAATTCTGTAATAATATTGCACTTAAAAAGTACAGTTAAAATAATTAATCTATCAGTAATTTCATTCCTCATGTTTTATGAAGAACATTAAAAATACATACACTATTTAAACCCAGCAACACTTCTCGTATCCCTTTTTCCCTCTTCCCTTATTTTCTTACACTAAACTTACTTTCTGAAGACTTTCCTTTACCAAGACCTCTCCACCCACAACCTATGATTTTTCTCACATTTTCTCTCTTCTCTATCTGAATTCTTTATTAGATAACATTATCCTCTTCTTATAAGACATTTCCCTTTACTTCTGTCTTTGCATCTGACTTTTAAGTATCATAAGACTTAAGGGTGAGGATGAGGGCATGGCTATGGCACACTAGTGGGGAAGTGAGGCTGACTACCATAGGATTCCTGTAGGTGGGCTAGGGAAGAGTGAAAATCTACTAACATTTGCAGAGTAATCAGCTTTATTATTGCATCCCCATGAGGTGTGAGCCTTGGAGAAAAGCACCTTTTATGAAGCATGTATAAAGAGAAGAATCCACAAGAGAAAGAGTCCTCAAACAAAATAAGATTAAAAAACATAAAGAGACTTCGGGTAAGATGGCGGAAGAGTAAGACGAGGAGATCACCTTCCTCCCCAAGGATACACCAGAAATACAGCTACACGTGGAACAACTCCTACAGAACACCTACTGAATGCTGGCAGAAGACCCCAGACCTCCCAAAAGGCAAGAAACTCCCCACATACCTGGGTAGGGCAAAGCGGAGAGATTCCCGCACAGAGGATCGGTGCCGAGCGGCACTCACCCGCCCGAGAGGCTTGTCTGCTCTCCCGCCAGGGCGGGCGGCGCTGGAAGCTGAGGCTCGGGCTTCGGTCAGAGCGCAGGGAAAGAACTGGGGCTGGCGGCGAGAACTCAGCCTGAAGGGGGCTAATGTGCCACAGCTAGCCGGCAGGGAGTCCGGGAAAACTCTGGAGCTGCCGAAGAGGCAAGAGACTTTTTCTTCCCTCTTGGTTTCCTGGTGCGCGAGGAGAGGGGATTAAGAGCGCTGCTTAAAGGGGCTCCACAGACGGGCGCAAGTCACGACTGAAAGCGCGGAGCCCAGTGACGGGCGTGGGACGCTGGGGCTGCTGCTGCCGCCGCCGGGAAGCCTGTGTGCGAGCGCAGGTCACTGTCCACACCGCCCTTCCGGGAGCCTGTGCAGCCCGCCACTGACGGGGTCCCGGGATCCAGGGGCGGCTTCCCTGGGAGAACGCACGGCGCGCCTCGGGCTGGTGCAACGTCACGCCGACCTCTGCCGCTGCAGGCTCGCCCCGCACTCCGTGCCCCTCCCTCCCGCCCGGCCTGAGTGAGCCAGAGTCCCCGAAGAGGCTGCTCCTTTAACCCTGTCCTGTCTGAGCAAAGAACAGACGCCCTGCGGCGACCTACACACAGAGGCGGAGCCAAATCCAAAGCTGAGACCCAGGAGCTGTGAGAACAAAGAAGAGAAAGGGAAACCTCTCCCAGCAGCCTCAGAAGCAGCGGATTAAAGCTCCACAATCAACTTGATGTACCCTGCATCTGTGGAATACATGAATAGACAACAAATCATCCCAAATTGAGGAGCCAGGAGTCAGTGCTGTGCCTCTGAGGTGGGAGAGCCAACTTCAGGACACTGGTCCACAAGAGGCCTCCCAGCTCCACATAATATCAAACGGCAAAAATCTTCCAGAGATCTCCATCTCAACACCAGCACCCAGCTTCACTCAACGACCAGCAAGCTACAGTGCTGGACACCCTATGCCAAACAACTAGCAAGACAGGAACACAACGCCACCCATTAGCAGAGAGGTGGCCTAAAATCATAAAAAGTCCGCAGACACCCCAAAACACACCCCCAGACGTGGACCTGCCCACCAGAAAGACAAGATCCAGCCTCATTCACCAGAACACAGGCACTAGTACCTTCCACCAGGAAGCCTACACAACCCACTAAACCAACCTTAGCCACTGGGGACAGACACCAAAAACAAAGGGAACTACGAACCTGCAGCCTGCAAAAAGGAGACCCCAAACACAGTAACATAAGCAAAATGAGAAGACAGAAAAACACACAGCAGGAGAAGGAACAAGATAAAAACCCACCAGACCTAACAAATGAAGACGTAATAGGAGGTCTACCTGAAAAAGAATTCAGAATAATGATGGTAAAGATGATCCAAGATTCTATTTCCCAGATCCAAAATCTTGGAAACAGAATAGACAAAATGCAAGAAACAGTTAACAAGGACCTAGAAGAACTAAAGATGAATCAAGCATCGATTAAAAACACAATACATGAAATAAAAAATACTCTAGATGGGATCAATAGCAGAATAACTGAGGCAGAAGAACGGATAAGTGAGGTGGAAGATAAAATAGTGGAAATAACTGCTGCAGAGCAAAATAAAGAAAAAAGAATGAAAAGAACAGAGGACAGTCTCAGAGACCTCTGGGACAACATTAAACGCACCAACATTCGAATTATAGGGGTTCCAGAAGAAGAAGAGAAAAAGAAAGGGACTGAGAAAATATTTGAAGAGATTATAGTTGAAAACTTCCCTAATATGGGAAAGGAAATAGTTAATCAAGTCCAGGAAGCACAGAGAGTCCCATACAGAATAAATCCAAGGAGAAATACGCCAAGACACATATTAATCAAACTGTCAAAAATTAAACACAAAGAAATCATATTAACAGCAGCAAGGCAAAAACAACAAATAACACACAAGGGAATCCCCATCAGGATAACAGCTGATCTATCAGCAGAAACTCTACAAGCCAGAAGGGAGTGGCAGGACATAATTAAAGTGATGAAGGAGAAAAACCTGCAACCAAGATTACTCTACCCAGCAAGGATCTCATTCAGATTTGATGGAGAAATTAAAACGTTTACAGACAAGCAAAAGCTGAGAGAGTTCAGCACCACCAAACCAGCTTTACAACAAAAGTTAAAGGAACTTCTCTAGGCAAGAAACACAACAGAAGGAAAAGACCTACAATAACGAACCCAAAACAATGAAGAAAATGGGAACAGGAACATACATATCGATAATTACCTTAAATGTAAATGGACTAAATGCTCCCACCAAAAGACACAGATTGGCTGAATGGATACAAAAACAAGACCTATATATATGCTGTCTACAAGAGACCCACTTCAGACCTAGA
The DNA here is from genome assembly GCF_964165515.1 of Mesoplodon bidens. Lineage (NCBI taxonomy): Eukaryota > Metazoa > Chordata > Mammalia > Artiodactyla > Ziphiidae > Mesoplodon > Mesoplodon bidens. The sequence continues at coordinate 70,602,321 of NC_138177.1, read as the reverse complement.
GACACATACAGACTGAAAGTAAGGGGATGGAAAAAGATATTCCACGCAAATGGAAACCAAAAGAAAGCTGGAGTAGCAATTCTCATATCAGACAAAATAGACTTTAAAATAAAGACTACTAGAAGAGACAAAGAAGGACACTACATAATGATCAAGGGATCGATCCAAGAAGAAGATATAACAATTGTAAATATTTATGCACCAAACATAGGAGCACCTCAATACATAAGGCAAATACTAACAGCCATAAAAGGAGAAATCGACAGTAACACAATCATAGTAGGGGACTTTAACACCCCACTTTCACCAATGGACAGATCTTCCAAAATGAAAATAAACAAGGAAACACAAGCTTTAAATGATACATTAAACAAGATGGACTTAATTGATATTTATAGGACATTCCATCCCAAAACAACAGAATACACATTTTTCTCAAGTGCTCATGGAACATTCTCCAGGATAGATCATATCTTGGGTCACAAATCAAGCCTTGGTAAATTTAAGAAAATTGAAATTGTATCAAGTGTCTTTTCTGACCACAATGCTATGAGACTAGATATCAATTACAGGAAAAGAGCTGTAAAAAATACAAACACATGGAGGCTAAACAATACACTACTTAACAACGAAGTGATCACTGAAGAAATCAAAGAGGAAATTAAAAAATACCTAGAAACAAATGACAATGGAGACACGACGACCCAAAACCTATGGGATGCAGCAAAAGCAGTTCTAAGAGGGAAGTTTATAGCAATACAATCCCACCTTAAGAAACAGGAAGCATCTCGAATAAGCAACCTAACCTTGCACCTAAAGCAATTAGAGAAAGAAGAACAAAAACACCCCAAAGTTAGCAGAAGGAAAGAAATCATAAAAATCAGATCAGAAATAAATGAAAAAGAAATGAAGGAAACGATAGCAAAGATCAATAAAACTAAAAGCTGGTTCTTTGAGAAGATAAACAAAATTGATAAACCATTAGCCAGACTCATCAAGAAAAGAAGGGAGAAGACTCAAATCAATAGAATTAGAAATGAAAAAGGAGAAGTAACAACTGACACTGCAGAAATACAAAAGATCATGAGAGATTACTACAAGCAACTCTATGCCCATAAAATGGACAACCTGGAAGAGATGGACAAATTCTTAGAAATGCACAACCTGCCAAGACTGACGCAGGAAGAAATAGAAAATATGAATAGACCAATCACAAGCACTGAAATTGAAACTGTGATTAAAAATCTTCCATCAAACAAAACCCCAGGACCAGATGGCTTCACAGGCGAATTCTATCAAACATTTAGAGAAGAGCTAACACCCATCCTTCTCAAACTCTTCCAAACAATATCAGAGGAAGGAACACTCCCAAACTCATTCTACGAGGCCACCATCACCTTGATACCAAAACCAGGCAAGGATGTCACAAAGAAAGAAAACTACAGGCCAATATCACTGATGAACATAGATGCAAAAATCCTCAACAAAATACTAGCAAACAGAATCCAACAGCACATTAAAAGGATCATACACCATGATCAAGTGGGGTTTATTCCAGGAATGCAAGGATTCTTCAATATACGCAAATCAATCAATGTGATACACCATATTAACAAATTGAAGGAGAAAAACCATATGATCATCTCAATAGATGCAGAGAAAGCTTTCGACAAAATTCAACACCCATTTATGATAAAAACCCTGCAGAAAGTAGGCATAGAGGGAACTTTCCTCAACATCATAAAGGCCATATATGACAAACCCACAGCCAACATTGTCCTCAATGGTGAAAAACTGAAACCATTTCCACTAAGATCAGGAACAAGACAAGGATACCCACTCTCACCACTCTTATTCAACATAGTTTTGGAAGTTTTAGCCACAGCAATCAGAGAAGAAAAGGAAATAAAAGGAATCCAAATTGGAAAAGAAGAAGTAAAGCTGTCACTGTTTGCAGATGACATGATACTATACATAGAGAATCCGAAAGATGCTACCGAAAAACTACTAGAACTAATCAATGAATTTGGTAAAGTAGCAGGATACAAAATTAATGTACAGAAATCTCTGGCATTCCTGTACACTAATGATGAAAAATCTGAAAATGAAATCAAGAAAACACTCCCATTTACCATTGCAACAAAAAGAATAAAATATCTAGGAATAAACCTACCTAAGGAGACAAAAGACCTGTATGCAGAAAATTATAAGACACTGATGAAAGAAATTAAAGATGATACAAATAGATGGAGAGATATACCATGCTCCTGGATTGGAAGAATCAATATTGTGAAAATGACTCTACGACACAAAGCAATCTACAGATTCAATGCAATCCCTATCAAACTACCACTGGCATTTTTCACAGAACTAGAACAAAAAATTTCAAAATTTGTTTGGAAAAACAAAAGACCCCGAATAGCGAAAGCAATCTTGAGAACGAAAAACGGAGCTGGAGGAATCAGGCTCCCTGACTTCAGACTATACTACAAAGCTACAGTAATCAAGACAGTGTGGTACTGGCATAAAAACAGAAAGATAGATCAGTGGATCAGGATAGAAAGCCCAGAGATAAACCCACGCACATATGGTCAACTTATCTTTGATAAAGGAGGCAGGAATATACAGTGGAGAAAAGACAGCCTCTTCAATAAGTGGTGCTGGGAAAACTGGACAGGGACATGTAAAAGTTTGAGATTAGATCATTCCCTAACACCATACACAAAAATAAGCTCAAAATGGATTAAAGACTTAAATGTAAGGCCAGAAACTATCAAACTCTTAGAGGAAAACATAGGTAGAACACTCTATGACATAAATCACAGCAAGATGCTTTTGGACCCACCTCCTAGAGAAATGGAAATAAAAACAAAGATAAACAAATGGGACCTAATGAAACTTCAAAGCTTTTGCACAGCAAAGGAAACCATAAACAAGACCAAAAGACAACCCTCAGAATGGGAGAAAATATTTGCAAATGAAGCAACTGACAAAGGATTAATCTCCAAAATTTATAAACAGCTCATGCAGCTCAATAGCAAAAAAACAAACAACCCAATCCAAAAATGGGCAGAAGACTTAAATAGGCATTTCTCCAAAGAAGATATACAGACTGCCAACAAACACATGAAAGAATGCTCAACATCATTAATCATTAGAGTAATGCAAATCAAAACTACAATGAGATATCATCTCACACCAGTCAGAATGGCCATCATCAAGAAATCTAGAAACAATAAATGCTGGAGAGGGTGTGGAGAAAAGGGAACACTCTTGCACTGCTGGTGGGAATGTGAATTGGTACAGCCACTATGGAGAACGGTATGGAGGTTCCTTAAAAAACTAAAAATGGAACTACCATATGACCCAGCAATCCCACTACTAGGCATGTACCCTGAGAAAACCATAATTCCAAAAGAGACATGTACCAAAATGTTCATTGCAGCTCTATTCACAATAGCCCGGAGCTGGAAACAACCTAAGTGTCCATCATCGGATGAATGGATAAAGAAGATGTGGCACATATATACAATGGAATATTACTCAGCCATAAAAAGAAACGAAACTGAGCTATTTGTAATGAGGTGGATAGACCTAGAGTCTGTCATACAGAGTGAAGTAAGTCAGAAAGAGAAAGACAAATACCGTATGCTAACACATATATACGGAATTAAAAAAAAAAAAAAGTCATGATGGACCTAGGGGCAAAACGGGAATAAAGACACAGACCTACTTGAGAATGGACTTGAGGATATGGGGAGGGGGAAGGGTAAGCTGTGACAAAGCGAAAGAGAGGCATGGACATATATACACTACCAGACGTAAGGTAGATAGATAGTGGGAAGCAGCCACAGAGCACAGGGAGATCAGCTCGGTGCTCTGTGACCGCCTGGAGGGGTGGGATGGGGAGGGTGGGAGGGAGGGAGATGCATGAGGGAAGGGCTGTGGGAACAGATGTATATGTATGACTGATTCACTTTGTTATAAAGCAGAAACTAATTAAAAAAATTAAAAAAAAAAAGAGATACACTCAAACAAAAAACAAAACAAAACAAAACATAAAGAGTCCAACATCCTGAAATCCAAGGGAGAAGAGATTGAAAGGGAAGCATTATTGTCCAATATGGTTGATCAGTTGTCTGGGACAATCAGAATGCAGTATGGTGATATTGTTTTATTTAATCAGTAGATATTTATTGATATTATTGCTTAATTAATAAGTACAATACATTTGATTATAGTGAAACCAAGGATTACATTTTTGAATTTATCATGAAAAAATATTGATTAGCTAATGAATAGATTAGTTATATTACTTTACTTATTTTTAGAACCAAGATTTTTGTTTCTTTATTTATTGCACTTAGAATATTCTTCTGTGACCTTCTTGGCCTGATAGTCCTTAACTACCACAGAACTGCAACCAACCCTTTTATGAGGTTTCTCTCTCTGTCAGTTTTAAAGAGCCCTATCCATTCTCCTCATTTCTAGTGGTCATTGATATTAATGAAGTTGATTTGGGGTTCAGCAAAACAGCCTCCACTAACTTGACACACACAGGCTCAATACAGGTAGACACAGGGCTTAGTGTCTGTTATTGACACAAACATGGAATCAAGAGTGTGTAGTACTGCCAAGATATAAATCATACAAGGGATTCATAATAGAACCTGCTGAAAAACATTTAGACTGCTATTTATCAATGCATGAATACTCAATTAGAAATTAGGGTTATTCTTCAAGTATATCCATTGGGAATACCATGGAGAGAACTTAGTCTTATGAAGATGGTTTTCAATTACTATACCTTACAAACAGAAGTCTCGACTCTGTTAAAATTAGTAAATTTTTACCCAGATTATTTCCACAAATTAAATTTACCTTGAATAAATTGAGTGGCAGAAAAATTAATCAGAAAAGTCAGATCCAAAATATGTCAAATTGAATAAAGGTTGAAAGAAACTATTGTGTTCAGTTATTAGTGAATTTAGTTTTTTGGTGACTTTTGGGAGACCAGTTTCAGCAAAAGGCTGATGGGAAAAGATGTATTGCAGAGAGTTGAGGATAAAAATGCTCCAACAATTATATAGACTCCCAACTACTAGATCTTACTTGAGGTCGCTGGTCTTATGAAAAATGTTAGCTTGACTTATGTGCTTTTTTCTAGCTTCCTTTATCTCTTTATTCCTCAGATAGATAATGGGGTTAAAAAAAGGGAGACAAAACTACAAAGGCCAGAGCAATGACTGTATCCCAGAATAAGGAGTAGGTGGCAGAGAAGTGTAGGTACATGAGATCCACACTGCCAAAGAAAACCAGAAAGCCAGTGAGGTTGGAGACACATGTGGAAAATGCCTTGCAATGACCCTCAGCTGAACGAATACATAGAATTACAGCCACAATACCAACAGAGGACATGAAAATGAGCATCACATCTGTAATGATCTCCACTGCATGGACAACATCCACTGCCTGCATCATGATGATATCTTGTGTGTCTAGGCAGGCCAGACTTGGCACTGGGAGCAAGTCACAAAAGATATGCTCAAGGTGATTAGAGCCACAAATAGCAGTGTGGAGATCCAGGCAATCTCAGTGAGGGGCATGATAAAGCCACAAATACAGCAGCTTAAAGTCAGCCGGGCACATAGCTTAGGGGTTATGATAGTGGGATAATGAAGAGGGCTTCAGATGGCCAGGTAGCAGTCAAAAGCCACAAAACCTCACTCATGCCTGTGGAATGGAAGAAATACATCTGCAGGAGACAACTGCTTAAGGAAATACTCTTCTCACTAAGCAGGCAAGACAGCACCTTTGGTATGGTAGCTGTGGTTTACCAGATCTCCAGGAAAGAAAGGGCACTAATAAAGTACATGAGAGTGTGGAGGTGAGTATTCAGCTGGACCACTGTGATGATGACTAGGTTTCCAACAACAATGAAAGCATAAATGAAGAGCAGTAGAACAAAACAGATGACAGGATCTCCCCAGGAATAAGGGAAAGCAGAGAAGATAAACTCCTGAGTAGTGGTTTGATTGGGGCTCTCCATCTCCAGGTGAAAAATGAGGATTTCAATTCCTACTGCACTCAAGCCTTCTAGGAGATGTTTACTATTGGTCATAGAGTGAGTACACTTACCAAATGCCAGCATCTGAATAAATCCCTGTATTTGGGCTGTAGAAGAAGAAGGAATATTCCATATTCCATAGATGCTTACAACTAAAATTGGAGTATGGGGAAAAAATACAGTCAGAAAACACAGCCAGTATTTTAGACCAATGATCCTCAAAATTCAGCATGCATCAGGATCACTTGGAGGGCTCGTTAAAACTGAGATTACGGGTCCCCATACTGAGAGTTTCTAATTCAGTAGGTGTGAGGTAGGGTCAAAGAATTTTCATTTCTAACAGATTTCCAGGGAATGCTAATCCTGCTGATCAGAGGACCATATTTTAAAACCACTGCATTTAGACAAAGAAAGAACTAGAAGAGATAGTGAAAAAATAGCAAGGTGATGCTTTTGCCCATATTCAAGTCATATTGATTTTCTAACAATCTCCCCATAACTGTTTCAAAATTCTTCCTTATAAGCTCTCAGTTCCTCATCTGATTCTTTTGTTTGTTTGTTTGTTTGTTTTTTTACAGTACACGGGCCCCTCACCACTGTGGCCTCTCCCGTTGTGGAGCACAGGCTCCAGACACACAGGCTCAGCGGCCATGGCCCACAGGCCCAGCCGCTCTGCGGCATGTGGGGCCTTCCCAGACCGGGGCACAAACCCGTGTCCCCCGCATCGTCAGGTGGATTCCTAACCACTGTGCCACCAGGGAAGCCCCTCATCTGTTTCTTAGCATATGATTTAATTGAATATTTTAATGATGAAGACAGACATCATTAATAAATTCCACCATCTTCTTCCTTTTTCTGCCTCTAAATAACGCATCCTTTCTTTCATCTCTCTTTTCCTTCTCCATCTTCTAGGAAAATGGAGCTGAAATGTATTTTGTACCAGAAGCCTTTAGTCAAAAGAAGTAATAGATGGAAACTGACTATGTCAAGCAATAAATGCAAAGCTTTTCTAGTATAATTATACTGGGTGGTTGGGTGGACAGAGAGAGCTGTAGTGTTCTGTAGAATAGAGTTTAAGTACAACACATTTTAATATATTGTCCTATTCCTTTATCTTCTGTTCAGAACTATTTATTTTACTTTCTTTAATGATTTCCTCTCTTCTGCTATCAAATATGCACAAATCTTATCTTGAGAGGAAAGTCCTATCTCTATTCAGACTATTTCTCTCTTTTGTATCAACATCATTATTTCCTATCATGTTAATACGTATTTACTGTCTTCATTCCCTCCTGAATCCCTTTGAATCAATTGTCTTTCAACTTTCCATGCCTCTTTTCTTAAATTATACCAATGACTTTCTCATTGAAAATTCAATGGCCTCCCTCTGTCTTTGTTGCCACTAACCTTTGAAGGTCAATCACCCAATCCTTGGAAGTCTTTCCTTCTTTTGCCTATTCCACACTACATTATACAGGTTTACCTCATTGTCTATTCTGTCTTCCACCTCCCAAGTTTATGGAAATAACACAAAATTCTATCTTTGTTCTTTGTTTCTCATTCCATCTTCCCTTCTTCAGAGATAACTCATTTATTCAAGATTATTGATCAGCTCCTTAGGTTTTCAACTCTCATTAATTAATGTGACTCCAGAATTCCTTGTTTTGTATCTCAGTCCTGAGCCCCACATTTTCTTTAGGACTCTCTCACTTAGATGCATCACCTTGACCTAAATTTGCCACCTCCACCTGTTATGGAGTGAATTGGGTCCTTCCCCTGAAATTCATATGTTGGAATTCTAACCCTGATACCTCAAAATGTGACTGTATTTGGAGATAGGATCTATAAAGAGATAATTAAATTAAAATGAGATTATTAGGTTGGGCCCTAATCTGATATGACCAGTGTCATAAGAGGAGTAAATATGGACACAGTTTCAGAAGGAGGCTCATAAGAAAATTCAAGGAAAGACAGCCATCTACAAGCCAAGGAGAAAGGCCTTGGAAGAAATCAACTCTGTCAAAACCTTGATCTCAGACTTCTAGCTTCCAGAACTGTGAGAAAATAAATTCTTGTTCAAGCCATTCAGTCTGATACTTTGTTATAGCAGACCTAGTAAATTAACACACCATCCTTACCCCCAACACGCAACCAATTTCCCTTGCTGATTTTCTTATTTTTGTTCTTCTATATATCAACTTTACACATTTTTGCATCTATTGTCCCATCATGTCTCAAACCTAATTAATCATCAAAGTCTGCTTAACTATTTTTTTTTTGCTGTATTACCAATATCTTTTATTTCCATTGTCTTACCCCTAATTCAATGTCTAGTCATAATGTCTACACTATTGTAATGGATTTCCAAATGTTTCTGCTTAGGGTCTTACTTTTCTCATACAAGCCTCCATTCCCTCAAGATTAATCTTGCTAGAGCATCAGTTTACTCATGTGACTCCCCTTCCACACCTATACTTAAGTTTTACATTCTCATCATTTTCTTCCTCTAAATTGTCCCTTCTTTAAAAAGGAAACAATCTCAAATCCTCTAGGATAACAAATTTCTAATCACTGAGATAGGAAAAAATAAGCTCCCTTTTTGTCTGTCATTGATTAATAACCTTGTGTTGTGTGTGCATTAGGAAAGGGCACTTTATTAATGGTCTATTATTTGTATTAGCTATAGATATTTGTTCATTGATTATGTGACTAAGTCCCATCAAACTCCCAACTACATTGTCTTTCTTTAATATTGCATTGAAACGAATTTTTTGTTATTTCAGCAGAAAACAAAGCCATCTTACCTACTGTTGCTGTAAAAATTATTCATTACCAGTCCAGTTTAGTAAACCTGTTATTAATCCAAACATGTCACTTTCATTTTCTGGTCTCTGAATATTCCTGAAAGAAATCTTTCCTGCCTGAAATATCCTCTTGTTCTTTCCAAGCTCTGCCTCCTTTATATATGTATATATTTTTAATTTTTTTTTAATTTTATTTATTTTTTTATACAGCAGGTTCTTATTAGTTATCCATTTTATACATATTAGTGTATATATGTCAATCCTAGTCTCCCAACCTGCCTCCTTTTTAAACTAACCAAATTCTACATGTGTCTTTTCTAGTTTTAACAAGCTAATCCCACATCTCTAATCACTCTATTTCCTGTAATAGTTATGTATCTATATATCTTTTCCTCTTAAGATAATTTTCCCTTTTAAGTGTTCTTGATTTTTCATATGCATATCTGATCTTTCCCATAAGTCTTGATGTCCTCAGTAGTAGTCACCACGTCTTGTGACTATGGTCCTATGAACTAAACTGGTCTACTAGTTCAAGAAAGTGCCCCTCAGCAGACCCAGGTCTAATTCCCTATTCTATTGAAGAGATGTGGCCTAGCCAAAGAAAAGGTAAGGAAAATCGAAACCAAAAAGAAAAACTATTAGACTTTCCCCAGTGAACACTCTATCTTTATCCAAAGCTCAGTAAAGTTATGTCTAGTACAATTGTCAATGACGTTAATGCCTAACAGTAAACTGGAAATCTCACTTGATTCCTGAAACACTGATTCCTGAAACATTTCAGAAATCAATCACAATGCTCATTTGTTGTTTTAAAGCCATCCCATGAGCTTTGACTCCTTTGTATCCCACCCATTTCTTGGGAAATTTAGTAAGTGAAATCATTTTTCTTTGTACTAACTTGCCTTATAAAAATCTTTCCTGATTTCCTCTTGCCCAGCCTTCCCAACAGTTACTCACAGTATCTATATTCATACTAGGGCTCTCTATTGTCATGTGTGAGTATTTTTCTTTCTCTGGATATCTACCATTCCCCAAAATTAGTTAAGTTACTGACCTTGTTGCTCTTGGGTTCCAAAGTTGGAATGAACATGGGTGAAGACTCTATCTTTCTCTACCCTGATGTGGTCAACAATATAAAGCTACTGAGACAAGAGACAAGCATCTTTTTCTCTTCTGCTATGTTTCTACTCTGAGCTCTCCATCTAAACTATATTTCCTTCATCAGTTAGAGATTAAAAAGATCTGACTTTCCTTTAGAGCTCTCTCCCTCTCTCCCACACCTTTGTGTGTACACAAGTATATCTTTTCCTAAGCCTAACTAGAAAGAGAAGATGGACGTTTGGGAATTCTACACAAGTGAGTTAAGATAAGTAGGAAAACAATCATTCACATAACGGTTCCAATCAGGAAAAAAGTTCAGGCCTGTAATTAGGAAAACCCCAATCTGAGGCAACTCCAATCCAGGAAAAATGAGAAAATCCAGGAACTTGAGTCATTGAAATAAATGTTTGTTTTTTATTAACTTCCCTTTCTATGGCACTTCTGATTGGATTAGCTTTAACTAAATCAAAAGCTGAAATTCCAAGAGTCAGATTTGAAGAATGTTAATGCAGTAGAGGGGAGGAGATTTGTGGAACAATAAAAAGAGTGATCTGCGCTTACATCTACTTACTAATTTCTAAGACATTCAGCCAAATTTAGGAAAAATAATTGGCCTTCCGTATGCTCCACCTATTAGTTCCATATTGAATTTTGTAGCCAGTGTTTTAGCTAATCCTGTTGATTTTTCCCTGTTTTGCCTCTTTTTTTGTGCATAAATGTCAGGGAAGATAAATGACAGGCAGGACAGTGCCCCAAATGTTAAACCAAATCAATAGTTTTGTATGTTACTCCTATTAAGATTGTTTCCATTTTCATTCATTTATTCACTAAACTTTCTGAGAATAAAAAAGATTAATAAAATGTAATCCATTTCCTTCATTTCTTTAAATGTAATGACTTTTCTTAGTCAAAATAAGTTAAATAAATATGCAGTAATAAATGGTATTATGATTTCAGACAAAAACACTCTCACAAATTTTCCTAATACAACAGTTACTAGTTAAAGAATATCACATAGAATTAATAAGAATTTTGTGCCACATTTGGACTAACCCAAAACATTTTGCTTATGTACATATGACAAGCAACAAGAATAAAAATGTAGAATTGTCTTTTCTACTTGTTAAAATTCTTCATTCTGTTGTGCATATTTCTTTTTCCCACAGGGTTTGAAGAGTTTTTTAGCTTTCATTTTACCTTGAAAGATTTTTTAATTCCATAACTTTATATTCAAGCACAGATCAAGTGCAACGTGACTATAAGCCACCCACACAATGAAGAAAAAATGTAGGAAGGAGAATGTAATGTCCAAAGAATGACTCCTTTGCATCTCTTTATTTTCCACTACTCAGCCCCTGCTCTATTTCTAAATGATCTCAAATCCCTTTAATGTGTAAAAGTTCTTTAACATACAAAAGAACAGGCAGCATGGTTAAATAACTACACATCTAATGCAGGTAATCTTTCTGGAAATGGTAGAATTATTTTAAAAGATTTTTAACAATACAGTTCTAAAATACCTACAACTCAAAAGAATATCTTAAGATTCAGATAAGAAGCATTAGTTATTAAATTTCTGCAATCTCAGGATGGTACAATGTCAGACAAAGCCCACACACAGCAGAGTACAGTAATTTATTAAGTGTTTCACACATTGATTTTAAAACAATAATCATTTATCCTCACACACATAAGTCTGTTAGTCAGCTGCAATAGGATGAGCTATGCTCAACTTCAGGCTCTGGGCTCTGGGTTCTGGGCTCCAGGCACCAGACTTCAGGCAGGTTTTGTTCAGGTCATCTCCACACATCTCTCGTTCTCTGAACCAGTGACTCTCAGAGACAAGGTTTCATATGGGTCCAGGGATGAAAGGGAAGCAGCTATCTGAAGCAAATCTAACTACAAAGGAACATATTCAATACCTGTAACATTCATTGATATCTCAATAGTCAATTAAAGGAAAAACCCAATCCAAATCTGTGTGTCAGGAAAGTATATGCTACCCACCATGAATCCATTCATTGGAAAGTTATGAATTTATAAATCTGTTGCAGGGATGTGAAGAATTGGGACCAAAGACTCAAATTATCATCATTTCTTATTATAATTGTACTGCAATTTCAGCTTGCCAATGATAGAATTGATATGATCCACAGAATAACTAGACTTTCATTTAATCTATACATCAGTTACCATACTATTGAAGTTTTATCAAAAGTGTTACATTGATACATTATTTGTGCAAACATTTACAAAAGCAATATTTTTACCAAGAGCTATAAACATATTTGCACATTTGCTTTTAATGTCAATTTCTTGAAATTTATCTTGAAACAGAAGTTTTTGAAAATGGAAAGGACTTTATGCAAGAAAATGATAATTGCCATATTTATAAGAATGGTGATAGTCAAAAAAACAGTATAGAGAAACAAACAATAGAGAAACAAACAATAGAGAAACAAAATGGAAAAATAATTTGTATGTCCAATCAGTGAAATATTTTACCATAATTAAACTGATGGTTTTAAACATATTGTGGAAACACAAATAAATTTGAGTACATAATTTTGTTTTAACATATTCATTATCATATCACATATATATTATCTTAAAATATTATACAAAGTATATATTTTAGCACAACATGGAAGGAAAAATAAACAATTTTTAGAGAGGTGGATTAAATCATTAATAAATTTGATTGACTTTAGATGGAAATATATGCATTTATTATGTTTTAACGCTCTCTTATATTGATTCTAAATAGGATAGTAAGTTTCCATGGGTAGGAATCTGACCTTCCTAACTGCTTTTTTATAGTAGTTAACACAATACCAAATGCAGTTCATGATGTCCCAGTCATGATAGCATCACATTAAGATCACATCAGTACATGTATTTTTTTCTTTTTTTAATTGAAGTATAGTTGATTTACAATGTGTGTTAGTTTCAGGTGTACAACAAAGTGAGTCAGATATATATATACACATATATATATATATATATATACACACTTTATATATATATTCTTTTCTATTTACCATAGCCAAGACATGGAAGCAACCTAAATATCCATCTAAAGATGAATGGATAAATAAGATGTGGTGTATTTATACAATAGACTGTTACTCAGCCATTAAAAAGAATGAAATAATGCCATTTGCAGCAACATGGTTGGACATAGAGATTATCATACTAAGTGAAGTAAGCCAGCCAGTACATGTATTTTAAATGTCAGCAAAGCTGACTGAAAAAGAAACAAAGATGAGGGATAAAGTCAATGGCCTGGGTGCCAGGAATTCTTGCTTCTTAATGTCCAGTAACTTATTGAAAGGGCTTAGAGAAATCACCTTAGTAACACAGAGAGTTATCATGTAGTGTCACTGAACTACATGGGCTTCATAAGGAAACTAAGAGTATTGTAAAGACAGATTAGATATCAAAGAGAGGTATTGAGTAGTAAAGGTAATACCTATTAGTATTATATTAACATTTATGCAATTAATAATTTTGAAGTAACAGTAAATTAAAATCAAATAAACAAGACTATAGATACAGAAAAAAAATTACACTGACCCTAGAAAGTCAGAAATAGAATTGTTATTGTTGTCATCTCTGTAAATCCTCAGAGGACTTTCTTTACCAGTCTATTCACCAGTTATGGGGAAGAAAGTTGGACTAATTGTATAATTCTTTGAAACCCTAGTCTATTTGGGCTCACTATTTTGTGAAGAAGTTCCATTTGTATAGAGGACTGCAGCCTAAATTACATACCAGATATATTAAACACTTTTGGGGAGCAAAGGAGCTTCTTAATAGCATCTTTCATGTCCTTATTTCTCAGGCTATATATAATGGGATTGAAATAGGGAGCAAGCACAGAGAACGTTAGAGCAATGATGGTATCCCAGAATGGTATATAAATAGCAGTGAATCTAAGATACATGAGGGCCACACTGCCAAAAAACAGTAGGAAGTCAGCAATGTGCACAGCACAGGTGAAAAAGGTCTTTTTATGACCCTCAGGTGAAGGTATGTCCTGGATAACAATGATAATTCGAATGTAAGAAAGAGAAATAATCAGACATGTTATTAGAATAGCGAGAGCATGAATCACACCTTGCACCAAGATCACAAAGGCATCCGTGCAGGCTAAATTTAATAAAGGAGTGAAATCACAGAAGATCTGATGGATTTGGTTGGGACCGCAGAAAGGTAGGGTAGAAATCCACATAATCTCAGGTAGAAGGATGAGGAAACCAAAGATACAAGACCCTGCAGAGAGCTGAGCACATAGTCAGGGAGTCATGATGGTCAGGTAGTGGAGCGTGTTTCAGATGGCAACATACCTGTCAATGGGCATGACAGTCAGCAAGCCTCCTTCAGTGTTTCCGAGTGAATGGAAGAAGTACATTTGCAAGAGGCAGCCAATGAAAGAGATGGTGTTTTGATTGCTGATCAGATTGGAGAGCATCTTAGGAATGGTGGCTGTGGTGTACCATATCTCAAGAAATGAAAAGATACTTATGAAATTATACATGGGATTGTGAAGATGGGTATCCAACCTTACAGCAAAGAAGATCATTAGGTTCATTAGGTTCCTGATTACAATAAACATGTAGATGAAAAGTAAAGGAAAAAAGTATAGGAGGCCACCATCCTGGAGTTTGGGGAACCCAGTGAAGATAAACTCAGTTACTGCTGATAGATTTCCACTCTCCATATTCCCAGAAGAGCTACCTGTGAATGAAGAAGATGGTACACCCAACAAACAGAGAAGAAAATCAGTGCAACATAAATGTAAATGGTACTTTTTTACCTGGTATTTTTGTGTTTTGACATTTCCCAGATTCAAAATAACTGATAACTTGTCTATATCACTAATCTTTTTGTTTGAGAGACAATATAGCATGATGATTAGTAGCATGGGTTCAAATCAAACATTCCAGGCCTGAATTTTCATTCTGCTACTTATTAGTTGGCTAAATAGGCAAGTTACATAATCTCTCTGAGCCTCAGAGTCTTCTGTAGTTGAAAAACATTAGTGCAGAATTATGAGTATTAAAGGAATTAATGTATCAACGTCCATCATATTAATATTGATCCATATTTGTTAGTTATCATTTCCTACCTTGAACAGCTTTCTAAACGAATAATATTAACAATTTATTAACTGTTAATTGTCATTAACAATTTATTAATTGTCATTTAGATCTTGTTCACTCCTCAATCACTTGCTATGTGACTGCTTTCTCTACTACTATACAGAAGCCATTCTGTCCTATGTATCAGTGACATGGTAACTGCAAAACAGTGAAAAAGGTTCAGTCATTACATTACAACTACACTTTGGCACCAGAAACTACTGATTACTACTAACTGAAGATTATCTTCCTTGGCTCTCATGAAACCACCATCTCCAGGTTTGCCTTCTTCCTGAATGGAAGCTTCCTCTCGGGTGTTTTGTCATAACACTGTTTCTTATTTTATGTTTTATAAACTCATCTTCTTGACCCATTCTATAAATGGCTCTGTGCTCCAACTTCCTGCTGTGTTCCCTAAAACCATGTCCTTCCTTGTGGTTGATGAACACATACTCCTGTACTTTTCAGTTCTTTCAAATCTCCAGCACAGATATGTTTCCTGAACTTTAGACCTGCATATCCAATATTCCCCATCTACCACTCTCTCATGCTGCACTATGGCAGTTTTCAGAGTTCACCTTGATTTCTCCTGGGTCATTGTTTATGTGAATGTTAACCCTCTCCTTAGAAGCCACTCTTACTCCCTTTTCTTCACTTGAATACTTCCTAGGCTTTCCTCAAGTTTCAGCTCAGCCATTGCCTCCTATCAGAAGCTCTACAACTCTTGCTGTGGTCTCATCTTCTTCCCCACATTCACACACACACACACACACACACACACACATACACACCTGAATTTATTCTCATCTATGTGTCCTACAGAAGGCTTCTACCATAATCCTTACTATGTCTTATTGTAACTTATTTGTTTAGCTTCACTAGACTGTGAACTTCTATTAGAGCAGGATCAACATTTTGTCTTTCACAACCCCTGGAATGTATTAAGCACTTGAAAGTAGCTTTTTTTTTTTTTTTTTTTTTGAGGTACGTGGGCCTCTCACTGTTGTGGCCTCTCCCGTTGTGGAGCACAGGCTCTGGACACGCAGGCCCAGCGGCCATGGCTCACGGGCCCAGTTGCTCTGTGGCATGTGGGGTCTTCCTGGACCTGGGCACGAACCCGTGTCCCCTGCATCGGCAGGCGGACTCTCAACTACTGGGCCACCAGGGAAGCCCGAAAGTAGCTATTTTTTAATGAATATGTTTGGATCAGACTTACAAACATAATTAAAGGTAGAAAAATCCAGAAGGCTGGTAGGAAGGAAACTTATAAGCACTTATATCTTAGACAGCTGTAAACTCTGAATAACTAGATGTTATTTCTGATTATAAATATGCAGAGCCCAGAACTCCAAAGATAGCAATTTATCATAAACCCTAGTCCAATGCCAAAATTCAAGCCTGTCCAAATCTTCATTATTTGAATCTTTAGAGTGTGTCTCATCCCCAACATAGGAAATGAATACTTCCTTTCCAGACCTCAGTGACCCTCAACTCACCTCTGCCAGATAGCCTACTATCATCCTTTTCCCTGGGTCTCTGCGTTCTTAAATGTTCCTTCATCTTCTCTGAAAGGGTTGTTATAGCCATCTTAAGAAAAATACTAAAAAGGCAATGAGTTCCACTGGGGCTTCATCCCTTGGTAATAAATAGAAAGCAATCTTTTTTTTCCCCATGGGGTCAATTATCAGAGTGCATCTGCAGTTTTTTCTCAGTAGATCTCCAGATCAAAGGGGAATCAGTGCTCCAAGGAAGACTTACAGGTTCTGATGACCATTGTTACCCCTTTTCTTGTCATCATTATGATTTAACCAGCCAGTCTCCATTTAGGTAGGGAATTGAAAGTGTATCATATACAGAAGAGCCTGGATTGGACCCTATCCTTTCAAAAACACTAGAAATAAGACATGTTGAAGGAGACTCACTGGCATGTTAATTATTGTGAATAAATGAATGAATAGAAAAAGGAACCGTTTCCATGAAAACAGGTGATTTGGAAGTGTGCCACACTAAACAAGATGGAAGAATGGCAAGTTTTTCCTCCAACAATATACACAGGGTTTCCCTTCAAATTGTTTCTATTGATTCTGCTAAACTCTTTATATTCCCAGTTTTTTACTGCAAAATGTGTTAAAGATTTGTATGTGCTTCTTGTATACCACTTCCTTCCACTCATTCTTTCTGAAATACCTGTAATTTCTTCTCACCTTTCTGCCATAAGAAATACCTCCAAAAATTTTATGAATTTATGAACATAAATAAAAACATATCTGTTTGCTGTAAAAATTGAATTCTTCTGTGTGTGAGAAGACTTATTAACATAAGATTATATTTGTTCCAATGTAACAAAATATATCTTCCCATTTAAAAGCAAACTCAATGGAGTCTGTTTGTAGTAGGATGAGTAACTAAAAAAAAATTTTAAATTTAATGTGACACAGCAAATGTTTGAAAATAAACATGAAAATTTGGATAATGAAGGCTTACTTAGAGAAATAATTAACTGCTAGATATTCAAACTTATTGTAAAGCCACAATTATCCTATCAATATTGTGTAAGGACATGTATATGTCAACATGTTAGAGGGTAGATAGCTAATTCCAGAAACCAATAGGGGAAGAAATGAAGCATTTCTTGTGGGAAAATGTGGTATTGTATCACTGGAGAGGATGATTTATTTAATATGATCTGACATAAGTGGATACATCAAAAACAAAATCATTTTAAATGATTATTTTGCACCATACCCAAAAATTACTTCAAAGAGATTAAAAAAGAGAAGAAAGGAAATAATAATTAGACAAAATATATATGGAGAAGAATTTCTAAATCAAGAAAAAGATATAAAACCATAAAGAAAACTATAGAGATAGTTGGCTGACTAAAATTTATCCCCTCCCCAAGGGAAATATAATAGTGTATTTTTTTTCAGAAAACAAATTTAATGATAAATAATTCATGTACAAAAGTGCAAAACTTATAAATATGTATCTAAATAAAAATTTACATTGTGAACATACTTTTCTAAACTCTACACAAATCAAGTATGAGTTCTATTTTATCCTGTTATCAAACATGTCCTGTTTGTTAACCTGCTTTTTTCTTTTAGTTTTAACATATTTATTGGAGTATAATTTCTTTCCAATGTTGTGTTAGTTTCTGCTGTATAACAAAGTGAATCAGTTATATGCATACTTATATCCCCATATTCCCTCACTCTTGTCCCTCCCTCCCACCCTCCCTTTCCCACCCCTCTAGGTGGTCACAAGGCGCCGAGCTCATCTCCCTGTGCCATGCAGCTCCTTCACACTAGCTATCTGCTTTACATTTGGTACTGTATATATGTCAATGCTACTCTTTCATTTCATCCCAGATACCCCTTCCCCTTCCCCACATCCTCAAGTCCATTCTTTACGTCTGCGTCTTTATTCCTGTCATGCCCCTAGGTTCTTCAGAACTTTTTTTTTTTTTAGATTCCATATATATGTGTTAGAATGTGGTATTTGTCTTTCTCTTTCTGACTTACTTCACTCTGTATGACAGACTCTAGGTTCATCCACCTCACTACAAATAATTCAATTTCATTTCTTTTATGGCTTAGTAATATTCCATTGTATATGTGTGCCATGTCTTCTTTATCCATTCATCTGTCACTGGACACTTAGGCTGCTCTCATGTCCTGGCTATTATAAATAGTGCTGCAATGAACATTGCAGCACCATGTCTCTTTTTGAATTATGGTTTTCTCAGGATATATATGTCCAGTAGTGGGGTTGCTGGGTCATATGGTAGTTCTATTTTTAGATTTTTAAGGAAGCTCCATACTGTTCTCCATAGTGGCTCTATCAATTTACATTCCCACCAACAGTGCAAAAGGGTTCCCTTTTCTCCACACCCTCTCCAGCATTTATCGTTTGTAGATTTTTGGATGAAAGTCATTCTGACGGTGTAAGGTGATACCTCATTGCAATTTTGATTTGCATTTCTCTAATGATTAGTGATGTTGAGCATACTTTCATGGGGTTGTTGGCAATCTGTATATCTTCTTTAGAGAAATGTCTATTTAGGTCTTCTGCCCATTTCTGGATTGGGTTGTTTGTTTTCTTGATATTGAGCTGCATGAGCTGCTTGTATATTTTGGAGATTAAACCTTTGTCAGTTGATTTGTTTGCAAATATCTTCTTCCATACTGAGGGTTGTCCTTTTGTCTTCTTTATGGTTTCCTTTACTGTGCAAAAGCTTTTAAGTTTCATTAGGTCCCATTTGTTTATTTTTGTTTTTATTTCCATTTTTCTAGGAGGTAGGTCAAAAGGATCTTGCTGTGATTTATGTCACAGAGTGTTCTTCCTATGTTTTCCTCTAACAGTTTTATAGTGTCTGGCCTTACATTTAGATCTTTAATCTATTTGGAGTTTATTTTTGTATATGGTGTTAGCAAGCATTCTAATTTCATTCTGTTACATGTAGCTGTCCAGTTTTCACAACACCCCTTGTTGAATAGGCTCTCTTTTTTCCACTGTATATTCTTGCCTCCTTTGTCAAAAATAAGGTGACCATATGTGCGTGGGTTTATCTCTGGGCTTTCTATCCTGTTTCATTGATCAATATTTCTTTTTTGGTGCCAGTACCATAATGTCTTGATTACTGTAACTTTGCAGTATAGTCTGCAGTCAGGGAGCCTGATTCCTACAGCTCCGTTTTTCTTTCTCAAGATTTCATTGGCTATTCGGGGTCTTTTGTGTTTCCATGTAAATTGTGAAATTTTTTGTCCTACTTCTGTGAAAAGTGCCAATGGTAGCTTGATAAAGATTTCATTGAATCTGTAGATTGCTTTCGGTAGTATAGTCATTTTCACAATATTGATTCTTCCAATCCAAGAACATGGTATATCTCTCCATCTGATGGTATCATCTTTAATTTCTTTCATCAGTGTCTTATAATTTTCTTCATACAGGTCTTTTGTCTCCTTCGGAAGGTTTATTCCTAGGTATTTTATTCTTTTTGTTGCATTGGTAAATGGGATTGTTGCCTTAATTTCTCTCAGATTTTTCATTGTGGTGAATAGGAATGAAAGAGATTTCTGTGCATAAATCTTTTATCCTGCTATTTTAACAAATTCATTGATTAGCTCTAGTAGTTTTCTGGTAACATCTTTAGGATTCTCTATGTATATTATCATGCACCTGCAAACAGTGACAGTTTTACTTCTTCTTTTCTGATTTGGATTCCTTTTATTTCTGCTTCTTCTTTAATTGTTGTGCTAAAACTTGCAAAACTATGTTGACTAATAGCAATGAGAGTGGGCAACTTTGTCTTGTTCCTGATCTTCGAGAAAACGGTTCCAGTTTTTCACTATACACAATTATGTTGGCTGTGTGTTTGTCATATATGGCCTTTATTATGTTGAGGTAGGTTCCCTCTATGCCTACTTTCTGGAGAGTTTTTATTATAAATGGGTGTTGAATATTGTTGAAAGCTTTATCTGCATCTGTCGAGATTATAATATGGATTTTATCCTTCAGTTTGTTAATATGGTGTATCACATTGATTGATGTGCATATATTGAAGAATCCTTGCATTCCTGGGATAAACCCCACCTGATCATGGTGTATGATCTTTTTAATGTGTTTTTGGATTCTGTTGCTAGTATTTTGTTGAGGATTTTTCCATCTATGTTCATTAGTGATATTGGTCTGTAGTTTTTTTGTGACATCTTTGTCTGGTTTTGGTATCAGGGTGATGGTGGCCCTGTAGAATGAGTTTGGGAGTGTTCCTCCCTTTGCTGTATTTTGGAAGAGTTTCAGAATAATAGGTGTTGGCTCTTCTCTAAATGTTTGATAAAATTCAGCTGTGAAGCTATCTGGTCCTGGGCTTTTGCTTGTTGGAAGACTTTTAATCACAGTTTCAACTTCAGTCCTTGTGATTGGTCTGTTCATATTTTCTATTTTTTCCTCATTCAGCCTTGGAATGTTGTGCTTTTATAAGAATGTGTCCATTTCTTCCAGATTGTCCATTATATTGGCATATTGTTGCTTGTAGTAGTCTCTCATTAGACTTTGTATTTCTGCAGTGTCAGTTGTCACTTCTCCTTTTTCATTTCTAATTCTGTTGATTTGAGTCTTCTCCCTTTTTTTTCTTGATGAGTCTGGCTAATGGTCTTTCAGTTTTGTTTATCTTCAGAAAGAACCAGCTTTTATTGATCTTTCCTACTGTTTCCTTCAATTCTTTTTCATTTATTTCTGATTTGATCTTTATGTTTCTTTTCTTCTGCTAACTTGTTTTTTGTTTGTTTGTTTGTTTTTGTTGTTGTTCTTCTCTCTCTAATTTCTTTAGGTGTAAGGTTAGGTTGTTTATTTGAGATTTTTCCTGTTTCTTGCGGTAGGATTGTATTGCTATAAACTTCCCTCTTAGAACTGCTTTTGCTGCATCCCATAGGTTTCGGGTCATTGTGCCTTCATTGTCATTTGTTTCTAGGTATTTTTTGATTTCCTCTTTCATTTCTTCAGTGATCTCTTGGTTATTTAGTAGCATTTTGTTTAGCCTCCATGTGTTTGTATTTTTTACAGTTTTTTTTTTTCCTGTAGTTGATATCTAGTCTCATAACGTTGTGGTCAGGAAAGATTTTACTATTGATAAGATTTCACTTTTCTTAAATTTATCGTTGCTTGATTTGTGACCCAAGATATAATCTATCCTGGAGAATGTTCCATAAGCACTTGAGAAGAAAGTGTATTCTGTTGTTTTTGGATGGAATGTCCTATAAATATCAATTAAGTTTATCTGGTATAATTTGTCTTTTAAAGCTTGTGTTTCCCTATTTATTTTCACTTTGGATGATCAGTCCATTTGTGAAAGTGATGTGTTAAAGTCCCCTACCATTACTGCGTTACTATCAATCTCCCTTTTTATGTCTGTTAGCATTTGCCTTATGTATTGAGGTGCTCCTCTGTTGGGTGCATAAATATTTACAATTGTTATATCATCTTCATGGATTGATCCCTTGATCATTATGTAGTGTCTTTCATTGTCTCTTGTAATAGTCTTTATTTTAAAGTCTATTTTTTCTGATATGAGAATTGCTACTCCAGATTTCTTTTGATTTCTATTTGCATGGAATATCTTATTCCATCCCCTTACTTTCACTCTGTATGTGTCCCTAGGTCTGAAGTGGGTCTCTTGTGGACAACATATAAATGGGTCTTGTTTTTGTTTTCATTCAGCCAGTCTTTGTCTTTTGGTTGGAGCATTTAATCTGTGTACATTTAAGGTAATTATCAATATGTGTGTTCCTATTACCATTTTCTTAATTATTTGGGGTTTGTTATTGTAGGTCTTTTCCTTCTCTTGTGTTGCCCGCTTAGAGAAGTTCCTTTAGCATTTGTTGCAAAGCTGGTTTGGTGGTGCTGAATTCTCTTAGCTTTTGCTTGTCTGTAAAAGTTTTCATTTCTCCATCAAATCTGAATGAGATCCTTGCTGGGTAGAGTAATCTTGGTTGTATGTTTTTCTCTTTCATCACTTTAAATATGTCCTGCCACACCCTTCTGGCTTGCAGAGTTTCTGCTGAAAGATCAGCTGTTAACCTTATGGGGTTTTCCTTGTATGCTATTCTTTGCTTTTCCCTTGCTGCTTTTAATATTTTTTCTTTGAAGTTAATTTTTGATATTTTGATTAATATATGTCTTGGCATGTTTCTCCTTGGTTTTATCCTGTATGGGACTCTCTGCACTTCCTTGATTTGATTGACTATTTCCTTTCCCAGATTAGGGACATTTTCAACTATAATCTCTTCAAATATTTTCTCAGGCCCTTTCTTTTCTCTTCTTCTGGGACCCCTATAATTTGAGTGTTGGTGCATTTAATGTTGTCCCAGAGGTCTCTGAGACTGTTTCAGTTCTTTTCATTCTTTTCTGTTTATTCTGCTCTTGGTAGTTGTTTCCACTATTTTATCTTCCAGGTCACTTATCCATTCTTCTGTCTCACTTATTCTGCTATTGATTACTTCTAGAGTATTTTTAATTTCATTTATTTTTGTTCATGTTTGTTTGTTCTTTAGTTCTTCTAGGTCCTTTTTAAATGTTTTTTGTATTTTCTCCATTCTATTTGGAAGATTTTTGATCATCTTTGTTATCATTACTCTGAATTCTTTTTCTGGTAGACTGCCTATTTCCTCTTCATTTGTTTGGTCTGGTGGTTTTCATCTTGCTCCTTCACCTGCTGCATATTTCTCTGTTTTCTCATTTTGTTTAACTCACTGTGTTTGGGGTCTCGTTTTCAAAGGCAGGAGGTTCATAGTCCCCGTTATTTTTGGTGTCTGCCCCCAGTGGGTGAGGTTGTTTCAGTGGCTTGTGTAGGCTTCCTGGTGGAGGGGACTGGTGCCTGTGTTCTGGTGAGTCGGTCTGTATGTTGTCCTTCCGGTGGACAGAGCTGCATCCAGTAGTTTATTTTGGAGTGTCTGTTAACTTAGTATGCCTTTAGGCAGCCTCCCTGCTAATGGATGGGGCTGTGTTCCTGTCTTGCTAGTTGTTTGGCATGGGGTATCCAGAACTGGAGCTTGCTGACCGTTGGGTCGAGCAGGGTCTTAGTGTTGAGATGAAGGTCTCTGGGGGGAGCTCTCACCAACTGATATTACATGGGGCCTGGAGTTTTCTGGTGGTCCAAGGTCCTGACTCGGCACTCCCACCTCGGAGGCTCAGGCCCAACACCCAGCTGGAGCACCAAGACCCTGCCAGCCACACGGCTCAGAGAAAAGAAGAAAGAAAAAACAAAAACAACCCCCCCCAAAACAATAAAACAAACAGAGAGAACCCTAGGAGAAATGGTAAAAGCAAACCTATACAGACAAAATCACACAAAGAAGCATACACATTCACACTCACAAAATAGAAAAAGGAGAAATATATATATATATTAAAAAAAGGAAGAGAGCCATGAAACCAATAAACAAATCCATCAATGATAATAAACACTAAATACTAAACTAAGATAAACATAAAACCAGAAACAAATTAGACACAGAATGCAAGTCTACAGTTGCTCCTCAAGTCCACCGCCTCAATTTTGGGAACATTCATTGTCTATTCAGGTATTCTTCAGATGAAGAGTTTATCAAATTGATTGTGGGGATTTAATCTGCTGCACCTAAGGATGAACAGAGAAATTTCCGTTTCTCTTTGTTCACACCGCTCCTGGGTTTCAGCTTTGGTTTTGGCCCTACTTCTGCATGTAGCCTGCCCTCAGGAGTCTGTTACCCACCCAGACAGGAGGGGGCTAAAGCAATGGCTGATTAGAGCTCTCTTCCTCACTCAGGCCGGGGCGGGGGAGGGAGGGGTACCTTAGTACTAATTGGAATGCAGGGCAAGCCTGAGGCAGCAAAGTTTGCAACAGCCTGAGGCAGGCTGTGTGTTCTCCTGGGAAAGTTGTCCTGGATCACGGGATCCTGACAGTGGTGTGCTGCACAGTCTCCTGGGGAGATGTGGTTAGGACCTGAACTTGCACACAGGATTCTTGGTGGCAGTGGCTGCAGCGTTAGTGGTTCATGCCCGTCTCTAGGGTCTGAGATGATAGTCACAGCTTGCACCTGTCTCTGGAGCTCACTTAGGCAGTGTCCTGCCTTCTGTGAGCACACTGGGAAGGAATCCCCTCTCCTCAGGCACCTCAAAACAAAGGTCTCTTGCCTCTCTGGCAGCTCCAGACTTTTTTCTGGACTCCTTCCCAGCTAGCTGTGACTCACTAGCTCCCTTCAGGCTGTGTTCATGCAGCCAACACCAGTCCTCTCCCTGGGGTCTGAACTACAAAGCCCAAGCCTCAGCTCCTAGCCCACACCTGCCCTGGCAGGTGAGCCAACAAACCTCTCATGCTGGTGAGTGTTGGTTGGCACCCATCCTCTGTCAGGGATTCTTTCCACTTTGCCCTCTGCACCTCTGTTGCTGTGCTCTCCTCTGTGGTTCCAAAGATTTCCCCCATCCACCCTCCATCTCCATCAGTGAAGTGTCTTCCTAGTGTGTGGAAACTTTTCCTACTTCACAGCTCCCTCCCAGAGGTGTGGGTCACATCCATATTCTTTTGTCTCTGTTTTTTCTTTTTTCTTTTGCCCTACCCAGGTACGTGGGGATTTCCTTACCTTTTGGGGAGTCTGAGGTCTTCTGCCAGCATTCAGTTGGTATTCTGTAGGAGTTATTCCACATGTAGATGTATTTTTGATGTATTTGTAGGGAGGAGGTGATCTCCAAGTCTTACTCCTCCGCCATCTTGAAGGTCTTCTGTTAAGCTATTTTTTAACCTTCAGTATGATTGTGAATTTCTCCATTGTTCATTTTGGTTCTATCAATTTTTGTCATAAATCTTAAGCCTATGTTTTTTGAAACACAGACAGTACAGTATATTCCATTTTAGTTAGAAACAGATTTATTTTTGTATGGCTTTGTTTGAAGATAATTTCATTTATTATAACTGTTGTAGAAATTTTAAAGTTTCCTCATGTTATAGTCTCTTTATTTCCAGAATTTCAATTCATTACTATTGCATTTCTAGGATTTAGTTTTCACATAATCTATCTTGCATGACATTATATTTTCTTTGAATTATATATTTTCTCAAGTCAAAACTTTAGATTAGTTTTCTAGTGTTCAATATTTTCTTTACTTCTTCCATTGAATTTTTATATTTTCTAATGATTTTTAGTTATCACTAACATTACCATAACAAAGTAATATATTTCATACATTAAAAGACCTCTACAATTTCTTTATAGATTTAAATTTAGAATATTTAAAATTATTTTTGTAATTATTTCTTAGGGCAACTTATGGTTAAATATTTGCTATTTTTAACAGAATATGCCCATTTTTGACATACCTTAAACTCTGTCCAACTGTTGTACCATACCTGAAAATGCAGATTCCAATGTAGAGTTCTCATACACACACACACACATCCCTAAATGGCTCACATGAAACATTCATAGAGATATATACACAGTGCTGAGGGATGGGATGGGGACATATGTGCCTTCAAAATAAGCAAACAAAGAGAAACCCTGTGCACAGCAAAGAAGACCCAATGCAGACAAAAATAAATAAAGAAAAATAAATAAATTTAAAAAAATCGAGCAGTAGAAGATTTTGTAAGTAGGAAGAATGTCCAATAGGTGACCTATGAACTCTCTCTTTGGAACCTGTTCTTGAAATCTTTCAATCAGGCTCCTAAAGATTCAATCCATTAGAGATATTGAAAAGAATCAGAGATTCTTAATGAATACCTAAGTCTTCCTCTTCAAGTTTCTCAATTGACTTACAGACGAGGTAATTTTCTGATATTAAAATTTTAAGGATAGGAGATTTGGAGAAAATGGCTGAAATGCCTCAAGGAAAAAAACTGAGCAAACTAATACATTCAGTGTTTTCTGTGATATATCCATGGCCTACCTGAGGTTGGAGATCACACTTTTTTTTCTCCTTCATCATCATTCAGGAATCTAGTTGTAGTGTCTAAAACATTACATGGTGGCATTGACTCAAGGCACTTGATAGAATAAGGTAGACTTTTGTCCAAGAGAGAAAAAAATCCCAAAGATAATGGCATAAGTTCTTTAGCTTTATGGATTTGGGGGTTTAAGATGGATGGATAAGAATGTGAAGACAATAAAGCATTGATAACTGAGAAAATAGATAGAGGTCTAGAGACTGATATTTCAATGAGACTCAAGAGGAATTGTAACAGAAATAATCTAATCAATAAGCTAAAAGGAAAAGACCATATTCTTAAAGACAAATATATTAGAGTTTAAAATATTTAAGATGGAATACTTACTATATGTCTAAAGTCCTAGACATGGGAGAAAATCGATGTTATAAATTCAAGGGCATTTAGTAAAATTTTCTGAGAAAAGTTGTTAGATGAGTCATTCCTGTGGACTTTAATGTCTTCGGATGATCCGACTAGGACTGAAGGCATCAAACTATATGCCAAAGAAACAATCTTTAGGTAGCAGCAATATAAGGAGATAGAAGATACCAATAAGACATTTTCCCTAGAATTTTTCTCAGCCTAGAGGCACATAGGAAGCAGTAGAACAGGCAACTTTCATCTGAAAAATGTATTGTTTCTGGAAAAGAGATTGATTTCAGTTAAGCGAGAAGGTATATAGACATTATAGACACAGAGAAGGTTATTTTCCAAGGGAAAAAATGCTGTTGGGGAGTCATAGGAAAGAATAGGAAAGAATGATATTAGTTGGGATTAGTAAGAACAGAGCTATATTGGGATGAAACTCCCAGACAAATGATAAAAGAGTACTATATTAGATAATGGCCAAATATGTTAGGATTGAAAAAGATGTCCAAATATTACCTGGAAACCTGGTTTAAAATATTTCTATATGGGTGCTCAGTTTCATGGGAGCTATGAAACGGGGGTGGGGGGTGAGAATTGGCACTTTCTCTCGTCACGCTCTCACAGTAAATGATTCAAAGCTTCACTGTTACTTTCACTTGTTTCAGTTGTTGCTTTAATCCACTACTCTGACACCTGGCAGTTCAACTCTCTCTTAGCTCAGCTGAGCCCTGACACATACCCATAAAGAAATTAAGGGAAGGAGCAAAGAAGATTTATATTATCTCCAATTACAAATCTGTGAAGAGATAACTCCTACTAATTCCTTAAAATGGAGAGATTTTGGACCTCTAAAGCAGTCACAGCTGTTGTCTTCTTGTGTTTCTAGCCTCTCTATTTATTTCCCCTGAGTGACTGGTATTAATACTTTTAATAGAATCTAGGTGCTTATATTTTAGCAAAATCAATATTGTGCTCTATAGAACTTAATATGAAATTTATATGTTGGCGACTGGGAGAAGAGAAATGAGCTGACCCAATACCATTGGAGAAAGGAAGATGTGCATAAAAAAATTGATCTGGAGCTACAGACTGTTTAGTTTGAGTCAATATTCTGGGATATGATTTTCAGAAATAGGCTACTTATATACTTAACCTCTCTTTATTTTATGTTCTCGTTTGGTTTATATTCACTTCACTGGGAAGAGAAGCCAGTGTGTAAAACGGTATCCCCTGGATCAGAGTTAATTTAGAGAAAATCTGAAGGTGTGAGAGCAGAGGAACTATATCATTATTAGGGAAAAAGTCTTAATTATTCAGCCCATCATGCCCCAGATAAAACATAACATTTTCACTGATTTTTAATCTTATAAGTATATCTCCTCCCCTCTGAACCTAATTCCATTCAGCCATTCATGCAATCTCAAATATGTCCCCAAATATTTGGTATTTATGTCAACAGAAGGAGCACTAGATAAGTGTCCTTCCCTTCTACCCAGTAGGTAATTTACTTTCTCATTAACACCGACAAACCTGCATCTTGGACCCACGTGCATTCTCCTCTTACCTCTGACAGAGACAGAGATGTCTGTTCCCTTTTCTGTGTTTAAGCAGTTCATGTCCCTTAAGTACATCAGGAAAGACTGTTATACCTCTTTCTGAAACCTTATTGGGGAGATTTCTCTACTGGAAGATTTCCCCTGATGACTGGAGAAAAACAGCAATTCTATTTCCCCATAGGATAATTAGTAGAAACCTTCTCCTCTGATCTTCTCTCATTAGTTCTCCTTTGTGTTAAGAACTCTGAGTCTTCCTTATGTATGGTCTCTTTTGATAGATTTGCTCAGGATCAATACACATGAATACACATTATTATGAAGAATTTCTTTCAACAGGATTAGGGTGTTTTTTTTTTGTTGTTGTTGTTTTGTTTTGTTTTTTAACTTCCCTACCCTCTGAAAGGATAGTGGCATTTTTCAAGGCCTGTTGAATTTCCCTGAGGAAGATAAAATATCCATTGCAATAACATTGTTGACTGTAACACACTATGCCATGATAAATTTGTCTACTTTGCTGAAGATACTCCTTTACCACAAGCTCTAAATATAGACCACTACCCCTCAATATGAGACCACACATACAGGATTAGTTCTAGTGGTTCCAGTAAAGATTTTAGCATAATGTGGGGATACCAATCATCTCCATATGGCAAAGAAAATGGCACAATCTTAACACTTCCCTGTATCCATGCCCTTTGCAAGGTGATTTGACAGCTCTTCCTACCAAGAAGTGAAATCTCTTTCCCTCCTCTAAGTCCCCCTTGTGAATTAATTTGGTTATAGAATGCAACAGAAAACATCGTGTGTTCATTTCTGAGCTGAGTCTCAAGAAGCCCGTGCATTCAGGCTCTGTATTAACACTCCAACCAGCCTTTATGTGGACAATAGGGACTAGCTTGCTGCAGGAGGGAAGACTTGGAGAAAGAGTACAACTGTCTTAGCTAACATTGTCTTAGTTCAGCCAGCTCTAGGCAAACAGTTGCTGACCCCTCGCTGCATGAGCGAACCAGGACTAAAAGAACAATCTATTTGATTCCAGCCAAAATTAACACATAAATTATGAGATAAAGAGATATTTTCTGTTTTAAGCTCTAATTCTGGAGGCAGTCTGTTTTGTAGCAGAAAAGCATTACCATGTTCCCTTAAATCATCTTTTCCACCTCCACTTTAATTTGTATTCATACAACAGAGATGCTGTTCTAAGAATCTAATATCTTACTTCAGTCTCTTCAGTGTCTTCACTTGGCAATTGGAGTAAATTCCAGTATCTCATAACATGGTCCACAAGTTTGCATATTTTGCTTCTAATCTTCATCTCATGACTCTTACTGTGTTTCATTTGCACAAGTGCATTTTGTTCCTACAATGGTTTTCCTAGAAACCCAGCTATTTCTAATCTCAGGATGTGTGCACAATTGTTTTATCTTATATATTTTCCTGGCTGATTCCTTCTCAGTCTTCAAGTGTCAGCTTAAATGCTGCTTCATCAAAAAAGCATTCTCTGCCTCTACTTCTAAATAGACATCCAGGCTTATTAATTATTTTGATGCATATTGTTAAATTGCTCTAGAAAGGATTATGCTATTTTGATATCCTGTTAGTACTGTCAGAGAGTGCATAGTTATTTTCTTCATCACATTTAAGTTGTCACCATTTTTAAAAGTACAACTTGTTTTTTTAATAAAATGCAATACTTAATTATAACTAAATTAGAAAACTATCGATAAATACAAAGTTAAAAATAGAAACAGCTTATTAACTCTCTATGACAGTCTCTAGGTCCATCCACGTCTCTACAAATGACCCAATTTTGTTCCTTTTTATGGCTGAGTAATATTCCATTGTATCTATACACCACATTTTCTTTATCCATTATTCTGTTGATGGACATTTAGGTTGCTTGCATGTCCTGGCTATTGTAAATAGTACTGCAATGAACATTGGGGTGCATGAGATATCATCTCACACCTGTTAGAATGGTTATTATCAAAGAGATAAGAAACAATAAATGCTGAGGATGTGGAGCAAAGGGAACCCTTGTGCACTGTTGCTGTTACAGCCACTGTGGAAAACAGTACAGTGGTTCCTCAAAAAATTAAAAATAGAACTACAATATGATCCAGCAATTCTACTTCTGGATATTTATCTGAAGAAAACAAAACCACTATCTCTAAAAGATAAATGCACCCCCTTGTTCACTGCAGCATTATTTACAATAGCCAAGATATGGAAACAACCTTAGTGTCCATCGATGGGTAATGGATAAAGAAAATGTGGTATGTATATACAGTGGGATATTATTTAGCCATAAAAGAGAGTGAATCTTGCCATTCGTGGCAACATGAATAGACCTTGAGGGCATTATGCTAAGTGAAATAAGTCAGACAGAGAAAGACAAATACTGTATGATCTCACTTATATGTGGGTTCTAAGAAGCAAAACAAAACAAATAAACAAAACGTCAAGCTCATAGATACACAGACAGACTGATGGTTGGCAGAGGTGGGGATAAAATGGGTAAAGGGGGTTAAAAGGTACAAATCCCATCTATAAGATAAATAAGTAATAAGGATGTAATGTACAACGTGGAGATTGGGACTATAGTTAATAATACTGTATTGTATATTTGAAAGTTTTCATCACAAGAAAAAAATTTCTAACTATGTATGGTAACGGATGCTAACTAGACTTATTGTGGTGATCATTTCACAATATGTACAAATATTGAATCATTATGCTGTACATCTGAAACTAATATAATGTTATATATCAATTCTATCTAAATTTTTACAAAGGTCTGACTAAATAAATAGATAAAAAGTAGAATTATAGAATACATTCCTCACCTGTACAATCTTGCACAACATAGTTATTCCTTGTAAAAAGAAGAGAAAGAAACAGCTTATTAGATATGTATCCAAAGAGAATCAAAGTTAAAGACTGAAATTCAGTTTTCTTTCAAGCTTAGGCTCACAACCCATTAGTGAAATCAGTTCCAAAAATGGTTTTAATGAAATAGAATAGGGGGGAGAAAAGAAGAGAAAAGATAGGAAGTACTGTATCAACTAAGCATAAATAGTCTTTTGTAAAAATATTGTTTTAGTTATAAATTGGATATGAATATGTAAATATATGCATATATATGTACTATATTATGGTTTAAAATATACTGTGAATATATATATATATATTATATATATGTAATATATATATAATATATATATACTGTGAATCACTTAACAGTATTTTAGTGATCCCACTTGCTGCTTATTACCTCACTTCTCTGCTTTCAGTGGTAGTAAAACTCCATGAAAGAGTGGTCTGTACTTGAAATTTCCAATTTTTCTTTAATTCTTTTCTATTCAACTGATCAATTCAGGCTTTTACTTCCACTATTTCATGTATACTTCTTTCATTAAGTTTAACAATGACCTCCAAGTGTCTAAGTTCAAAGTCAACTTCCAGTCCTTATCTTACTTGACTATTTGCAGGATTTGACAAAGCCAATCACTTTTTTCTCCTTGATGTATTTTGTCCACTTGAAGTTCAGATCTTTGCTCTATCTTATTGATCATGCCTTTGAATCACATTTTCACTAGCTTTTACTGCTGCCTGGATTATTCATTATTCTCCCTCCATATATCCATGTGAATAACTCAATTTTCTTCAAATCTTTGTTCAAATGTAACCTTCTAATGAGGTCCAGTTATGATCACTTTATTTAAAACTATGATCTCCCCACCCACACCAGATCCTTTTATCCTGCAATAGTTTTTTTTTCTATTGCATACAGACTACATGATTTCCTTTTATTTTGCAATTTTTTTGTATTTTAAATATATATACATTTTAATATTGCCTCTATCACAGTGTAAGCTACATAAGGGCAGGGGACATTTTTCGGTCTTATCACAAGCACCTAAAACAGTGCCCGGCATAGTGGCCTTAGTAACATTTGCTGCATGAATAAAGAAATGGGTCACCTAATTATTTCCTTAGTGGGTTAGCATCTTTTAAACTCAGCAAGATTTTAGAGCTAATTATAGAAATGTTTAATAGACTCAAAACTTATTATTTATATTTTGCACTAAAGAATTTGTATATATTTAGTATTTTATGTATTTGCATTATTTAAGATAATTTGACCTATTAGAATACCAAATCTACCTTGCAATTCTAATTTTAGATTTGTAATTGAACAATTAACTTATAATTTTTTAAATCAATCTTACTGAGGTAAAATTTATAGTCCATAAAATGCACACATTAAGTTAAGGTATTGGGCCTTTTTATTTAAAATTGAAATCTTACTACATTTGTCACAGTATTAAAATGTTTAAAAGGATTTAGGATTAGCCATATTTATAATTTTGTTTCTTGTTTTGGAGGGCTTTTTTAAGATTATAAATGTTATTTTTAAAACCTGTGGACGCTTTGTTTATTGAGTCAGAAAACTGAGGTACTTAAAAACAAAATAGTGTATATCATATTTAAATGTAATTTAAAATGATTTAATTGCCAAGTTTATAAATCAGACCAAATATTTGTCAGGGCTTCCCTGGTGGCGCAGTGGTTGAGAGTCCGCCTGCCGATGCAGGGGACACGGGTTCGTGCCCCGGTCCGGGAAGATCCCACATGCCATGGAGCGGCTGGACCCGTGAGCCATGGCCACT
This sequence comes from Mesoplodon bidens, assembly GCF_964165515.1. Classification (NCBI taxonomy): domain Eukaryota; kingdom Metazoa; phylum Chordata; class Mammalia; order Artiodactyla; family Ziphiidae; genus Mesoplodon; species Mesoplodon bidens. The sequence continues at coordinate 70,569,146 of NC_138177.1, read as the reverse complement.
GAGCCTGCACGTCCGGAGCCTGTGCTCTGCAACGGGAGAGGCCACAACAGTGAAAGGCCCATATACCACAAAAAAAAAAAAAAAGGAAAGGCTTTTCTGATACCCCCCCACACACACACACATATAAATATACACATCATTTACAACCAGGATAGACCAGATTCTCCTATTACATGATTCCAGAGAACTGCGTATTTCTGAATTCCTCCCATTTCTAATAACTTATCCTGTATCTATTTACAAACTGAACGTAAGCTTCATGAAGGCAGAGATTGTGTTTGTTCCATGTGTGTCCATTCAACGCTATTTATTTATTTATTTATTTAGTGGCCACGCCACACAGCTTGTGGGATCTCAGCTTCCTGACCGGGGATTGAACTCAGGCCAGGACAGTGAAAGCCCGGAATCCTAACCAATAGTCCACCAGGGAACTCCCGTTCATGCTATATTTTTATTGCCTGATACAACGCCTGTAGTAGAGAAGACATTCAGTACACTTTTTCAAATGGATATAAATAGTTTTTTTCCTGCCTATACTTGTCTGGAGGGTTTTATTATGGTTAATGAACTTGCTCTTTTTGTTTTGAAACCCAAACACAAGACACTTTCTTACCTCAATTAGAGTGCATCTTGTGAGATTCAATCTATTTTCCTAGTGCTTTCTGATGCTTTTAGATTCTGATTCTTCCCTCTGCCCTTTTGTGTATTCCTCCCAACTTTATCCACAGATTTGACAGGTATAATATTTAGGTTCTCCTCCAGGTTATTGGTTCCACTGCTGATTGAGTAGAGACCACTGTGACAGACCCCTAGATCTTTTTTTGAAAGTAATTTTGAAAAAAACATTCTTTAGGAAAAGTTATTTTTCTAGCTATAAGCTGTCCTAACAATACTCTCATCCAACCCACATTTTTCCTTTTCTCCCCAGGTATATCCAGGGCATGTTCATAGGATTGGGATCCTGTAGGCAAAAGGAAATAGAAGGTAAGAAGTCCTGGTAATACTTGAGTAGAGCTAAGAAAAGCATTGTGTAAAACATCAAAGGACGCTGTCTCAGAATCAGAATCATCAGTGGGGAGATGCCTAATTAAAAACCAACATGAAAATGGTAAGTGACTACTTATTAGTTTGTCCTGAGAATATAATTTGTCCTAAGATTATAATTTAATCAACTTAATGCTTACCAGTCTATACATTATAGAATAACATGTAAATACTGTAGGGAAAGCGTGGGCAAACTTTATTAGAGCCAGATAGAAAATATTTTACGCTTTTCAGGCCCTATGTCTCTGTAATAACTACTCAATTCTGTGGCTGCAGCACAAAAGTAGCCATAGACAATATGTAAATAAATGTATGTGGCTATGTTCCAGCGAAGTTTGTTTCCAAAAACAGGTTATGTACCTGATTTGGTCCATGGGCCATAGTTGGATCCAGGGCTGTAGCTTGGGAACATTTTTTATGCGTGCATGCATGCACACACACACACACACACACACAGAGAGAGAGAGAGAGAGAAACATACACACTATGTTGAATGACTTTCCTCTGACTCTAGTGTTTTGAGACTGCTTCCATTTGTCATGATGCCTGAAAAGACATCTTTCCCTACTCAGAAAGTAATCATTCTGCAAAAAAGTCTTAAGTGAATGTAGGGCAAATAGATATTCTTCTACGAGTTTTTCTTATTAAGTTTTGATGCAATTAACAAACGTAGAATTTTAGAGAGCCACACCCTGTCTCTCGGAACTGGAAGGCAGTGCCCTTTAAATGACTTATAGGTGGCAGAGATAATACCAGCAAACCCTGGTAGGAGCAGTGATCTCAGTGAAATGTCATCTAAGCCCCCTTTAGAGGAAGGAAAAAGTGGCATATTAAGGTGATGGGGGTTTCCACCAGGCACCAAGTGAGTCAGAAGGAAATAAACTATAAGGAGGAAAGGAAAGAAATAACCTATAAGAAGGAAATAAACTATAATTGAAAGGAAACTCTAAAGCCATCACTTGGACCTCAAAGTTTGTTTAGAAACTCTTTTCTAAATCTCTTGATTATTGTTAATAGGAGAAACATAAGAATACAGTTATTTAAGCCCCCCAAAACTAGACAATTGTGCATACTAATCAAATTGAAGCAAAGTTCTTCAATATGATTAATGTTGACTCTGCTTAGAAGTCTACCATAAGCACAGACCACATCTGTTTTGCTTTTATGAATTCAGAGAAAAAAACAGTACTGTATTGTTGTTAATTTTCATTATGCACATAAAAATTAAGCTTTCATTTTTTTCATGAGCTATAAAATATTATTTGGTAGATTTTAGGATGTCATAAAGCATGTCCAATATGAAAGATTAAGAATGGTCATAACTTGTTTTTGTAGTTAGTCCTTTCAGATGTATCTGATTTCCCCACACACAAAAAGAGTTTAACCTTTGTTTTTTCAAGAAGAAAGATTATAAAAATTCAGAACAGCTTTTAATTTCTAAAGCAATAATCACATTAACTTCCACCCTTCCGTTTAAGTTTGTAGGAATCTAAAAAAAATAATTCTTTTAGCAAGTTTTAAACTGAGCATTATGTGGAACTTTCTATAAACTTGTGACAGGCACCCTATAACCTCCTGTTTAGGATTCCAATCTCTGAATATTTTTCAGCTTCTCTTATGGAATATACATTCTGACATGGCCCATTTTAGTTCTGTTTCTAAAAGAAACATTAGAGAAAAGCATCACATTCAAAAGAATTCTTTACCATATAAATCAAAGCTTAAATTATAATTTCTTCTAATACTGTCACCTTCATAGGCCACTGAGTATAACTAAATTATCTTGTAAATCTGACTCACTTGATGCCTGGTGGAAACCCCCATCATGCTAATGTGCCACCTTTTCTCTTCTCTTTCTTCTTCTTGAATGTCATGCCTATTCTTGACCTTGGGAAAAAATTGTCAAATTCCATGCACACCGTTTTTGGAATTTCATATGAGATTTTGTTTTATTAATAGGCCAATTTAGGGAGAAGAAATATTTTTCTAATATTGATGTCCCATACATGAATGTGTTCTATATCATCACATATAAAAGAGCTATATAATGACTTTAAATACAAATTTATGAGTTTTCAAAAATGTCATGAATATCTTTTTTATATATATATACAGCAGGTTCTTATTAGTCATCAATTTTATACACATCAGTGTATACATGTCAATCCCAATCTCCCAATTCATCACACCACCACTCCCACCCTCCATGGCTTTCCCTCCTTGGTGTCCATATGTTTGTTCTCTACATCTGTGTCTCAATTACTGCCCTGCAAACCGGTTCATCTGTACCATTTTTCTAGGTTCCACATATATGCGTTAATATAAGATATTTATTTTTCTCTTTCTGACTCACTTCACTCTGTATGACAGTCTCTAGATTCATCCACGTCTCTACAAATAACCAAATTTCATCCCTTTTTATGGCTGAGTTTGAATATCTTTTAAGTACTATATATATATATATATATATTATAAATTGTCTCTTTCCTTGTATTTTATGATTGTTGTTGTTATGCAATAATGCAGTTGTTTTGGTTTTTTTTAAATTGAGTAACATCTAGCAAGCTGGTCAACCATATTGATGCTAATAATTTATCCATGGTTATCTATGCTTCAATATAAATACCACCTAAAAATAATTAAAGTTTTATCCAGTATTTATACTTTTAATTTCTTTACTCTTTTTGCTTATTTGCTTCAATAGCCAGGAACTCCGATAAAATGCTGACTAAAAGTTGTATTATCCATTAATCTCATTTTGTTCTTGATCTTAAAAGAAATGCTTTCCACACATCACTATTAGTTATGCTGTATGATTTTAGAAAGTGCCCTTTATCAGGATAAGGAAGTCTTTTTTTATTTGTAATTTTATTATTGTTTCTTACTTTTAAATTATGAATTATTATTGAATGTTTTTTTATTCTTGAATCAAGAGATATTCATCATGGTTTTTCTTTTTTAATCTGTTAATATTATAAATCATATTATTCACATTTCAAATGTTAAGTAAATCTTGCATTTCTGAGATAAACCAAATTCAGTTATCATCACTTAATATAGATCATTGAATTTGGTTTAGGATTATTTGGAGGGAGAATTTTGCATTGATGTTAATGAGTGAGACCGGCCTGTGGTTCTTTTCTTCATACGCTGGTTTTATTTATTTTGGAACCAGCAACCAGCAAGCTTCAGGAAATGCTTTGCTGAATTGTACTTCCAGTATATTTGTTCTCTTAATGAGTTCTATAAAAATAGGAATTACCTTTTTCTTCAATATTTGGTAGAACTCTCTTGTTAAGCCATCTGAGCCCAATGATTTTTTTTTCTACTAATATTTTTAATTTCTAATTCAATATTACTAAGATTTTCTACTGCTTCTGAAGTTGATATTGGTAATTTTCAATTTTCTGAAAATGAATCTAGCTAATTAAATTTTTAATTAATTAACATATATTGTTAATACTATCATCACTTTAAACTTTGTAGTTTAAACCTGTAGTTATATCAGTTTTTTATTCTTATTATTTCCTAATTTTACTCCTCTCTCCCTTTTATTCTTTGTTAGTCTTGTCAGGGGTTTATTTATTTTTTTCCTAGAATGAACTTTTTGATTTATATATCCTCTTTGCTATATATTTATTTTTATTATATTAATTTCTGCTCCCATATTTATATTTTTCCTCCTTTTACTTTCTTTGTTTTTTCTCCCTAATATTATTTTTCTAAGTGCCTAATTTGGATGCTTGCTTGACTAATCAATTTTGCATATTTTTTCTTTTATAATGTAAACATTTAAGGCTATGAATTTCTCTCTAAAAACACTTTAGATTTATCGCATCAGTTTTGAAATTATAATTTTTATTATTGTTCAGGGCTAAATGTTTTCTACTTTCCCTTATAATTTCATCTTAGATTCATAAGTTGTTTAGAAGTGTTTTTTTAATGTCAAACTTAAGGATATTTACTAATTTAATTATATCATGAAACTAGTCTACAGTTTAGAAACTAGTCTACATAGTATTAATTCTCTTAACTGTGTTGAGACTTTTAATTTATTTTTTAGTTTTATTGACATATAATGGACAAATAGAAATTGTATATTTTTAAGGCATACAACTTGATGTTTCAATATAAGTATACATTGTGAAATAATCACCACAATCAAGCTAATTAAAATATCCATTACCTCCCACAGTATGATTTTTCTTCCTTTCTCTCTTTTTGTCTTTCCTCCCTCCCTTCCTTCCTTTCTTTCTCTTTTTGTTATAAGAATTCTTAAGATCTACCCTGCTCTCTTAGCAAATTTCAAGCACACAATACAGTATCATTAACTATGGTCACCAGGGTACAAAATTTCAGTGAGCCTTATATTATAGTTTAGCATTTGTTTAATTCGACATGAGCTTAAAGTCAATCTGTATTCTATGTTCCTTCAGTGGAATATATATCTGCCTGGTATATATTTACTCAGGAAAGGGTTTTCCAACATCTTACTATGATAATGGGTGTGTTAACTTTCCTTATGGTTCCCGCACCTGATTACCAATAAGCACTGAACGCCACAGCCCTCCTCCATGGCGACAAGTTCCTTCCACTCCATGGCAGAGAGCATAACACACAAACTAGGCAGGCTGGTTCCCAAGAATAGGAACAGAGAAAAAGGCTGGGCTACACCTGCCCAGTTCCTCTTCCAGTTTCACCAGATTAGATCCATGGCTCTCAGACTTGAACTTACTTCAAATCACCTTGTGTTTGGGGAAAGTTCAAAAAGGTTTAATGATTTGTTCACTGAGTCAAAGAACTAAAGAAATTACCTATAATTTCTTATTTTTAGAACTTTATGACTCTAGGGGAAAAATACCTTTCTAATACTGACTATGCAGGCTCATATAAATCATATTTGAAAGGATTTTCTCTAGCTAACCTACATTTAAGTAAAAAGTCATCTGTGACCTGATTCCTGGGTTCATACAGACTGAAAAATCCATAGTTGACAGGAATTGTAGGGAGAGTGAAGACTCAGCCAGCAGAATTAGACCCTCTGTTTTTTAAAATGTTGTTCTTTCTTCTTGCTCAGTAAAGTTAAACTTTTTGAATTGAGTTCAGACTCTTTACCTACTAACTGAATTTGGAAAGACATTCATCCATTTACCTGCTATGGGAGATCTAATGAGAAAATGGACACAAAATATTCAAGTATAAATGGTAAGAGCATGGGATGGCTCTGGGAGGCAGAGAACCCACTCCTACTTTTGAAAAGGAGAGATGGCAAGAAGCCTAGAGCAGAAAGGCTGACCAGAGAAATCCTTGTTAAATCTCATGGTAGTCATGTTCTCTAGAAGAAGGAGAGTTATTCTATGGGAAGAATAGTTTGTATGTCACTCCACATACATTTTCTCCCAGTAATATAAATTAAAATAAACACCAAGTTATCCTTGCAATAGAAATAAAGTATTTCCACATCATTAGTTCAGGAAATCCTAAACTCATTTACTCAATCATTTCAAAAAATGCTGCCCAGGAGAACTATTTTTAAAATGAGTTTTCTTTTTGTATTTTCAGTATAGTCGTGACAATGTTATCCGATACAAAGAATCTCCAAGGGGGATACTACAGTTTCATGTCTTATTTGAAGAGAACTTCAGAAAAGTACCAACCGAGTGCCCAGGGTTTTAGGATCCCAAAATCTGAGACTTGAGGAAAATGTGAGAATAAACTTCTATGAAACTTTTGTTTTCATCATTCCCTTTCTGCCAATCTGTGCACTCCTTCCCTCCACTTTCCATGACCTCCACCATCACAGATATACAGAAATTAAAATGGAAAAATCTATCTCTTGATATTAATCAATATGTTGCTGCTGGGGTATAGAGCGTGTGTGTTTGTGTGTGTGTTTGAGAGAGAGAGAAGACAATTGACCCTTCACAACAAAACTATAAGCTATTTGAAAACAAATTGTGCCTCCTTTTTATATCTCCTCTTGGTTTCCAGACCTAGTTTTGCACTCAAGGACCCCTATGAACAATGTTGCCTTGTTGACTAACTGATGATTTCAAATTCAAGTCTATAACTCACATTTAACCATCAGCACACCCAGGACCCTCATTTCTAACCCCCTGATCATCCCAATTATAAAGTAAATTTTGAGATCCAGCTTTAAACATTCTTTTATGCTAGCTTCGCCCAGAAACACTGAACTCCACACTCTTATGAACCCTATTCCCATGGCTCATCAATTAACATCTAAACATTTACCCAAGAAGTTCTTTTACTTTTCATTCCACTTAGCTCCTTTACTACTTTCTCAATGTTTCTCCAGGAATTCTATCTCGAGCAAAGTCTCACAGTCAGTTTTTTTCCAAATTCTTTTAAACACAATTATGTCTCTCTCTAAGGTCTAAGTCTACCTTGGTATTTGCGCTTCCATCATTATTATTTGATTATTTTTTAAGCTATATGATCTTTCACCCATATTTGACAAGTGTGGGTTCAGAGGCCATATTTCTCCACCTTCTAGAAATTTCCCAATTTGTCCCTATCTAAGACCTCAATCCATTTAAATTGGTATGTGCACTATATTTAACAAATTATTTGATTAGTTGATAGACTAAGCAACTAAAGCCTACCCTTACCAAATGAATGGCCTATGGATTGATCCTCAGAGTCTCTTCAACAAAGCCCTAATCCTTTGGGTGACACTCCTGACAGCCTCCCTCACTTCCTTGTTGCTGAGAGTATAAATAATGGGGTTGAGAAAAGGAGTAAGAAAAGTGTACACCAAGGCAATAAGCTTGTCAGTGTCTTCAGGGTGACTCTCAGGTGGCCCTAATAGACAATGAAGGCAGAGGCAAAGAATAACGCTACTACAGTTATACGGGAGGAACAGGTGGAAAAGGCCTTGGCATGGCTGGCAGCTGAAGGCAGCTTCAGCACAGCTCTAAAGATACAGTCCTAAAATGAGCACAAGATTGCATGCATTGATAATGCCAATCACTGCAATATGGACTTGCGCATGCCAGCTTGTGTCCACACATGCCAACTTCGTTAGTGGTGCCAAGTCACAAAAGTAATGAGCCAACTCTTTTAAACAGAAGGACAGAGTGGATGTGAGGCTGGCCGGCACAAATGCAGCTGAGAAGCCAGCCACCCAATTGGGCCCTGCTAGCCATAATTTTCCCTGTCTGCTCATGAGTGCATGTTAGTGGAGTGGGCGACAGATGGCAAGGTAGCTGTCCAGTGCCATGACACCCAACAGTTAGCACTCAGTCATGCCCAAGGAATGGAAGACCTATAGCTGGACAAAACACACAGTTGATGAGATGGGTGGATGCCAATGGAGCAAGGTATGCAGCAGCATGGGAACTGTGGTGCTGACATATCAGAGTTCCAAGAAGGAGCAGACACTGATGAAGAACTACATGGGTGTGGACAATCCAGAATCTGCCTGAATCAGGGCAATGATGAACAAATTCCCTGCCAGGGTGAGGAGGTAGATGCACAGTGTCCCCAAGAAAGCAAGGGGTCACAGGGTTCCAGTGGTAGTGAAACCAGCAAGGAGAAAATTCTGGGTCCGTGTGTGATTGACATGATCCAGGATTCCTATGAGCAAGGTGTAAAGACAGAAAATTAACAACATCAGGAATTTTCCTCTATACAGAAAATTTCCCTAGGGTCAAGAACACCACATGTGGGCACCTGAAAGGAACTTAATATTATCTAAGCAATGCTCCTCACTTTGTAATAGAGAAATTGAAGTCCTGAAGGTACACATGGTTGGAACTGTTGTTGACAGGGTTGGAACTAGAAACCAAGGCTCCTGAGGCCAGTTCAGTCCTTTTCTATACTATAATATTGTGCTCTAGTGACTCCGGAAACTGACTTTCTTCCCTACTCCACCATCAGGAAACAAGAGAGACCTAACTACTGGTTGAAAATAGCTATAACAAGGGATGATGGAGAGAGTAGAGGAAATAGACAACAGTCTCCAAACTTAAAGTAAAACTGTCATTTATTAAGTTCTGTAGACAGGAAGATATAGAGAAGCATGCATAAAGCTGAGGGTCAATTCTCTTAGTACCTTAAGATTACAAACTTTAAGAAATATACCTTTATGTAAGGTATATTTAAATCTAAAACTGAATATATATATGTATCTATAACTGAATCACTTTGCTGTACAGTACACACTTTGTGTGCTGAAACTAACACAATATCATAAATCAACTATACTTCAATTTTTTGTGTACATATATATATAAAGGAAACTGAAGAGATAAGAAAAAACTTATCTCTATCCTTCTTATCATTTTTAATGATTAAAAAACAGCAATATATGGCTTTGGAGAAGAGAGAAAAAGTATCCCCTAAAAGTGACTGCTGAGGCTTCTTTCAGGAATCCTCTCTAGAGTTTATAGACTAGTTTTCTAAGGAGTATAAAAAAAATAAAAGGGAAATAAAAGAAGCACAGAATTTCTGAGAACAGCCCCTGCAGTCTCACGTCCATGGTGCCTGATGATAACTCACTTAAGAGTTTCACTCCTTTGAAAGATGATCTCCAAAGGAGAAATGCACTGGGAATTCTCAAGGAGGAAAACCATGAAGTCAGAACACCCAAGCAAGAAGTTCTATAGTATTTAAAAAAGAAAAAGTCTTCCTTTAAGTCGGAGATTTGGCTTTGAGAACTTGCTCTGTCACTAACTGGCAGTGCACTGTTGGCTAAGCAACTCCGTGCATAACTGCAACTTCTTTTTCTCTAACACGAAAATGTTTGAATGGATGTTTTCTAAAACTCTTACAACACAGATAATTTATAGTTTCCTAAAATCACTGAAAATGTTTCTGGGCTGTGAGGGACATGAACACCATGGTTCCTAGCATTTTCCTCTCATAGCCTAACAGACCTCAACTAGGAAATGTCAAAGTGCTCTCCTACTCCTCTTCTTCCGCATCTCTTATCTCTGATGCACCATCCAAAACCATTACCTGTTTGGATGAAATTAGGACTTGTTGTATCTTCCTCAGCATTCTTTCACCCCAAAACACTTCTCTACTTATATCTCATGTTCCTGGAGATGCTGGTCTCCCAGGGGATGCTTGCCATTCATTCAATGGTATTGCTGAGTGTAACTAGCTCTCAGTAGGGGTTCCTCTGGGGCAGGATATTGGGCACAGGAAAGTGAAGCAGAGTAGCTCTATTTCTTAAATGACTTTTCTCAACCCTGCAACCCTGATTGTTGAGCTCTGGGATCAAGTCTCAGGGACATTGTCTTTCTAGGCCACTAGAACTTTGTGAAAATTCCATATAGCTTTCTATGGAAAGAGACAACCCATCTTGCATAATCTTATGTACACAAATAGAATAACACATTGAGTGCCCCAGAAGTGAGTTTCATCTTCTTGAAAATTGCATTGCATGGAGACTTCTCAGTTTCATTTCCACTCAACTCCAGTAATAAGACCTAGGTGACCTAGGAAGAGTAAATCATCAATTTGTCCACTACTAACCTACTAGTATAAACAAGATCAGCGGCACCATCACTTCTGCTTTGACTCTCTTCATCCCCATGACAATCATCACCACCACTACCTTCTCCATATCCACTATCATTTATTCATTGATTCAATCATTATTGAATATTTACCGTGTGTCAAATACTGTTCTAAACCAACACAACCACCAGTATTGCTAATCGCTATCATCATTTATACCACCGCCACAACCATTATAATTATATGGAACGTCTACATAATGCTTATTCAGTTTTCCATCATCGTTGTCATTTTTATTACCATCAGCATCATCTTGATAAAATTCCTGCAGTCAGCATACAAATTCTGACCTTGACTGGGCATTATACATAAGCATGGCCTGCATGGATATAATGGTCATATAAGTAACAGATTGAAAGAATTAATCCACTGGAGAATAGTAGATTTGCACCATTGGCTGATGCAAATGTGGTTTCACATTTAGGAATCAGAGGCAGAGGACAAGATAATAACAAAATTAAACTGGCTATCAGAACATTAATCATGAAATATTTGCAGATAGACCACATAAACCTAAGAGAAACGATTAAATCTCTGCAAATCAGCTAGGAAAATCTTCCTGTGAGAGCTGGAGTTGTTTTAACAACAGAAAAGTGTGATATTTGTTTTTGAGAGTTTTGCTTTAGACAATAATGTTACCTAACAATTGGAAGAATCTGTCCTTGAGTAATATTATTTTCCAGATGCTTGGGCATTTAGAGGTTCTTGTTCAGTCTTTTCTAGCCTTGTGCATAGATTCCACTTCAAATGAAACACCTGACATTTCTCCAGGATAAATAGTTGCAACTACCATTTGATGAAATTGCTGCATCCCTCGCATTCCCGAATACCAAAACATCCCAATTTGTAGCCTTGTTTATGGATCTATAAGGCAGATTCTGGGACAGACTTCACCCATGCTTTGCAGTGTTCAATTGTATATAATCCTGACTTGCACCAAAAGAGTATATAATGGCTGTGCATTTGCCTCCAGAAAGCAATCAATGTAATACAAATATGTGTTTATAAGGAGCTCAAACACAAACTGAAATCAGTGCAAAATATATATTCAAAATATTTAGCACTGTAAATGAATAAGGAATGAGGTGTTTGACCTAAAAGTAGCATGAAGAGGGAAAATAAAAATTGAAGCGTTTCAAGTTTAGGTCTTGCTTAGCTAAGCAAATTGTTTATTTTCCTCTCATGTCATCCCCCACCAGTAAAACATGCTCAATTAACACTTATTCTGTATTAGAAATGGAGCAAAAGAAAAGAACAAGATCTGATGCTTCCATTAAGAAATGCATGATTTAGCAAAAGAGGTAGCAAAGAATGCCTATTAGAGTGTTAAGAGAAGAAAACATTATCTCAAGTGTCAACATTGTACAATGATTGTTAACATTTGAAAAAAAAGCCTATATTACAGGAGATTATTAGAAAGGAATAGATGAATAATTGTTTTAAAATAATTTTATAAGTGATTTAGAATTTTTATTTATCTATATATTCTATATTATGCATATATTTATATGGAATATTGTTTTCCAACAGAAAAAATGTGATGATCCAAGGGTTAGGAAAGGTGTTACCAAAGGCAGCTTAAATAGTGTATGGAGAAGGGGAACCAGTGATTCTGTTACTCATTCATGAAATATATTTATTAAATGCTTCCTATTTCACACACCTCTTACTGAGCAAAGTATAAGATGAATAAAACATAATCCCTTTCCTCAAGATACTTAATTTGGAGTGTGGGTGATCAATCCCCAAATAGGCATTTATAAAACAATAAGGTCACTTAAATACATGAAAAGATATTCTTCTTAACTAATAATGATACATGCAACTTTAAACTGCATTGAAATACTTTTATCACCTTCAGATTTATAGAGATCCAGAAGTTTAAAAACACGCTTTATTGGGAAAACTGCAGGGAAACAGACATTTTCATACATTGCTCATAGGAGTACAAAATAGCAAAATAAATTTGGAGGAAAGCTGAGCAATCTTTATGCAAACTACACGTTCACTTGTGCCCAGCAATCCTACTTCTAGGAATTCATCTTGAAGATATGTATATGAAATGATGTATGCACAGGGTTATTCATTATAGTTCTGTTTGTAATAGTGAAACTGGAACAACCCATGAGCCCTTCAGTAGGGGACTGGTTAAATTAAACACACAATGGAACACCATGGAACTGTTTATCAAAAGGAGAAAGCACTTTCTACAGTGATAGGAAATGGTCTCCATGGGGCTTATAAGAATACTCATATTTACTTGTTTTTACATAAAGAAACACTGCACTGTTGTAGGAAACACTGATGAAAGTTGTTTCTTATCGTGGGGAGTAGGGCTGGCACGGGACCAGTGGGCCTGGGTTGGAGAAATACTCTTTACATATACCTTTTTATGAACTATTTTGATTTTTTAATAATGTAGGTATATTATCTATTGAAACTAATGTGTTTATTCTTAAAATATATGTCAATACAGTGGCACAATGCAATCATACATCCTGGTTTGCTCAAGTGAGTTCTGGTTAATGCCTGTTGTCCCAGGATAACTATTAATAGTGCGCTGCTTTATTCTTAAAAACATTTGGGCTTTACTTCAATGATAAACTGAATATACATCCTACGTGATAGAATGTTAACTTTGATACTACTGCAGAATTTGCAATCAGAGTTGATATTATACATATAACTTCTTCTAGAGTGATAAACTGCTGTCAACATGGAAAAAGGAAGAGGTGACCCTGAGGGATCCACCCCAATGTGTCACATTCATACATTGCTTCCCACTTCTTTTCACATCTTAGCAAATTTTAAAAAGTGTTAATAAAGATTGCTTAAATGCAAACTGTCCAGAGGCTGTAATTTCCTCAGGCTCTATCTTATGACTCAAAGGGTAAGGTAGAGGGAGATGGGCAACTCAGCTCACCTAATACCTATGTTTGTTAGGAAGCTCTGCCCTAAGGAAGGTCTAAAGAGAAGGACCTCAGAAGGTTTAGAGAATAAAATATTGTGAAGTAAAGAGAAAGATGAATTTGAAACACTGAGTTGATCTAAAAAAGAGTAATGACTCCTGGTGGGGTTATAGAAAGGACACAACCTCTGTCATCTCATTTGACACTTAGGAGTTCATTCTTTCATTCATTATTTTGTTCACTTATTCATAAATGAAAGAATACACCAGGCTCCATACCAGAAATCACTGGTGAAATATATGCTACCTTGAGTTGTAGGATGTCTCCACAATAGGATTGTAAGTCCTCAAGCTCACTACACAGTATTGATTAATATGACCCAAGAAATTGTCAGTGATTCTTTTGGACTGCCACCTGGGAATGTGCTGACTGAATAGTATTTTGCTACCCCCATGACCACCCCAATAAAGACAAGTTGAGATAACCACAGTGTAGAAGAACAGAAAGAGTAAGAAGAGGATAAGGGCCCCAAAGTCATGCATTAAAGGATAGTATAAATTTCACAAGGGCAAGGATAAACACACAGGATGTCTAGGGTGATTTTGGACACCTAGGCCCAAGGAAGATGTTCAGTTTGGAGTATTATCAATTCTACTGACCCACAGATGTGACAAAAGTGTGAGATATATGTAAAATCAGGCATGCCTAGGGGAAGAAATTCTCCTTGAAAAAAATTATGTGACAAATTTGAAGTAATAATGACTATCTCATATGTAGTGTTAATTATTCTATATGTTTTATGTATATAAAATAATTTAATCCTCAAAAGAATTATTTGAATGAGGTTCTACTGCTGTCCCCATTTTACAGATGAAGGAACATCTTACAGATGGAAAACAGGAAGATTAAGTGAATTGTTCAAGGTTGTGCAGAAAGAAAGTGGTAGAGATGATGATTGAATCCAGGTACCAGTCTTCAAACTCCCTTCTCTGACTAATACACAGCCCTGCCTCTAGAATAATAAAGATTTTATTATTTATGGAGTACCTCAACTTCAGGAACATTTAAGTACTGATCACTTTACATGTTTTGTTTCCTTTAATCTTTATAGGACTGTGTGGTAGAGATCATTATAAATATTTTTCTTTCAAATATGAGGAAACGGTTGCTCAGACAGAGGTTAAGTTTTTATATTTGGAATCATATAGCCAAAAAGCAGGAAAACTAGGATTCGGACCAACACTATTTCCTCTATATTCTCTTTATTCATATCTTACTCATCCAGGTGGAGTTTGGATCTTGCTTTCCTTACAAATGTTGCAATTGTGGAATTAAAACTTCCTGAGCAGAAAGGAATGTGCTCAGTCACCCACTTCTTACTCTCATTTGGCAAAGAGAGAGAATGAGGCCGAGGAAGCCTTGCCAAGGTCACCCAGTCCACTGGAGTGGATCTGGGGTTGAATCCATGTCCAGAAACATTTCTAATTTCGTTTTTGCATAAGAACAATTAAAAACATTTTCATAAAGAATATTCATGATCCATACAGTGACCTGTCTCTGCCAAACTCTGGTCTTGTCTTAGTCCCTAATAAGCTGTGCATCTTTGGTAGTTCACGTCACCTCCTTGGCCCTCAGTTCTCTCATCTGAAAAAGTGAGGAAGTGAAATTGAATCATCTCAGCAGAGGAACTGGTTGAGGAGCCAGGGTAGAAAAGAGGGCACAGGGAGTGGCCAGAGCTTTGGGTCCCCATTTCTACTTTCTATTTCAGTCTGTTT
This sequence comes from Mesoplodon bidens, assembly GCF_964165515.1. Taxonomy (NCBI): domain Eukaryota; kingdom Metazoa; phylum Chordata; class Mammalia; order Artiodactyla; family Ziphiidae; genus Mesoplodon; species Mesoplodon bidens. The sequence continues at coordinate 70,553,869 of NC_138177.1, read as the reverse complement.
TCTTCTTTGTACTCATCTATTTTATGTATTATGTTTCTAATGCTGTACGTCTGTTTGAAAATATGAGATCAGATGATTTCCTGGTGTCTTCTTTGATATTTCAAGAATGCTGCGTCTGCTTCATGCTAGGGCTACACAGCAATTGATGAACTAACGTAAAGAAGGAAAGAGCATTCCTTATTCCAGGACACCTACCTACCTGTGGCAGACATAGACAAGGGTGCATTCTGAACAGGTAGTGTAAGTCTATGCACTCTACAAAAGAGTCAACAAGACTAGAGCCTCAGCATACAGATTGAGGTCCAGGAACCCAGGGCTGGATGATGGCATAACTTAACTAAAAACTCCTACCAATGGTGAGGGGCAGAGCAAATGGGGAAATTGGAAGAGGATCTGAGACCCCGACATACTAATGAATCTTCTCTTTCTGCTGTTGCACACAGAAACTGTGTACTGTACTTTAAGAGACTAAGGACGAGTCTTTTGGTAGATCCAGATACCACAGGTCAGGGAAGGTAAAATCAGGGTAATGGTGACCTTTAACATTTTCTGAATCTACTATCTCTAATTGCACCTCCAATTTATTCCCCTTGTATACCTTCCTTTCCATCTGTTACTAATTATTGAACCCATCTCCCTACCTGTCCTATATTAGTGTTTATATAAAATTTTCTCCTCCCCCTCCCCTAACCTAGCCATGATCACTAGATGCATCATTTTTGCTATGATCCTAAACTAGTCACATAGCCTTTCTGAGCCTCAGTTTCCTCATGTAGTATAAGTTTATATATCTATTATTGTGGGCACTCAATAGATAGTATTACTGCTATAACTACTAATTTGTTGGTGGTAAATATATAGGTATCAAATTAAATTACTGATGGTTGGTCTGAATGGGCTGAAATGTTAAGCAATTTTGAATGTCATTTCACCTGATCTTAACTAATAAGGGCTAGAAATCCCCCAAAACAGTGAAGTCAGTCTCTGTACAAGGTAGGCCTCAAGCCCCTATTTAAAAAACAGAGAATAATAACATTTATCCTGTCCTTCCTTGCCTCAGTGGGGAGGCGCTGCTGCAGTGTGAGAGTGCTTGGTGAATATGAAAGAGCTGTACCAATGTGTGGGGTCTGTAGGAATTCTGTATGTGGGGAGGAGTCCGGACAGCACAGGCACCTCTGCACAGAGGACCAACAGCACAAGATGAGCCTGGAAATCTTTGAGCAGTGTGTCCAACACAAGTCAGATATTCCCTTCCCTCAGATCTCAGGCAGTTGTAGTGAACATCCATACCCTTAGCCAGCCTAGGCTTTTCCTTCTACTTCCTTTGGTCAAGCAGAGGAGCCTTGGGGCCACCACTGAATTATCACTGCCACACACAGCTTGTTTGAAGGACCTGGTTACGGAGGTATCCCACAGGGAAGCATGAGAGGCCCACTATCCAGCTAAGGAAATCTTCCCGCAAAACTTTTCTTCTGAGCAACTCGTGAACAGAGCACGTGCTAACAAATTTGCTAATGAGAAGGCAAACAAGCTGTTTAGTTGAGCTGGGAAAGCCAGAGGGTGAGGCCAGGGAACCATTCCCAGGAGGGGATGCACCTGCTTAATGAAGCAGAGCCTCAACTTTAGTGATAATCAGCAGTTTCTCTGTAGAGGCCTCCCCCTGCCTGAGTTGAGGAGGAGGGAGCTTTGGGGAGGCCTCAGTTGTCTCCTCTTGCCTCCCTCCATGATTACTAATTGGAAAAGTGGGAATGCAGAGCAGTATGTCAAAAAAAGCAGCTCTAAGATATGGTCCTCCTAGGAGCCCTTTCCCCAGGCCTGCGGGAGACACCAGCCTCTCAGCTTTGTCTGAACCATGCAGAAGGGCATCTGTTCCCTACATTCATAGGAGGCACTGTGGAGGTAGAGTGGAAGTCAGGAGGCCTGAGATTTAACTGAGGTTCTGCCACAAACTACTTCTGACTCAAAGTGGGTCACACACCTTCCCTGACCTATTTACTTTTTTTTTGACCTGTACTACTTTTAATATCTAAAATATGGAGATTGGACTTCATGTATTAAAGAAACATGGTGTCTTTGAGCTGTGATGTGGGTTTTGTTCTGATAGCCCTGGTAACAGCATCAAGAAACAAGAGTGTAGTAGCCTCACTTCTGCCAAAAAAAAAAATTAAAAAAATTAAAAAAGTTTATTGAGTGTAAAGGAGGTAAAGGGAGAAGTAAGGAATATGAGAGCAAGATAAATATATGCCCCAAGAGACACCCCGCCCCAACAAAAGAGAGTATGGTATGTATGGTATACATACCATCTAGGTTCAAACAAAGGAAGGTGTTACCACACTACCTTGCACTTTCAGAACATTTTTTAAACTCTCATTTCCTTTTTGGGAAAAAAAAAATCCTATCATTTTCTTTTAGAAAAAAATAAAGCAGTTCTAACCATCTTCCTGTCTGCACCTCTCTGCTTGTCTACATACCTATAGACACATATATGGCACTATGACTCTCAGACAGTACCAAAAAATCAGAACCACGAGTGCAATTTTCAGTGTTGGTAATAATATAAAGAACGTGCAATAAGAAAACCCTGGGTTTGAATCAGCAGTTGTAAAATCACAATCACAAATCAGCAGTTGTAAAATGTAGTGCAATTTAGATAACCCCTTTTTGCCTCATTTGTAAAACTGAAATTGTTAATAGCACCTATCTTTTGGGTTGTTGGAGAATTAAGATAATTTATGTTGGAATTGTCAACTACAAATTGGCACTTGCCATTGGCACTTGCTATCTACCTCTACAAGGATTAAACCATGTGCTGCTTCAGCTGCTGACTTTCAACACCCCCCTGAAAGGAGCAGAAATGAGGCACCAGTTAAATGCTACAAGAATAACATCTAACTTTGTTGATTGCTATTATTATTAACATTATAGTTACATGTCTAATACCTAATAGAACCAAGGAGATGACTCCTAAATCCACAAGAGGAATTCGACAAAGAGCTGAAATCCCAAATAGTCTTAGTTCTGTAGTCACAGTGTCCCTTCAAAAGCCCTGCAACCACTCATAGGCCAAGCTGCTTAATAGTGGTCAGAACCACTTCAGACACTTACTCAGACTTAGTTATCTTTAAGGATTTGAACTCTTCTTCTAATAAAGGGCAAGCAGACCAGAATGTGGTTGTAAACATGATGGTGGGAGAGATGGAAAAGGAATCTTGCTATGAATAAGTAGAATTGTTTAGGATGAATTTGATTAGGAGTTGTCTGCTGGATACCAGAATCCCTGCACCATATACAAGTTGCCTCTCTCTCTTTCAAATTATTTCCCAGTATTTCCTACTCCTGAATAACAGGAGATCGCCAATTCATTCATTATTTCATTCATCCAGTATTTATTGAGCACCTACTATGTGCTAGACACTTACTGACTATGTGTAGGTACTAGTAAAACTGGCCATTTTTACATGATAAATATTTTCTAATTAAGTTGTGCTTGAGAAGAGTTTATAAATGTTGGATTCAAAACATCATAAGTCAAATAAAGTTTCTTAAGTCGTTAACTGTGTTAGTCAATCTTCTGAATCTTAATCATAACTATTTTCTTTAGCCTTGTTGCTTCAACAATTGAGAGAGATATGATGAAATCTCCAGCTGTAATGGTAGTTTTGTCAATTTCTCATTGTAGTTCTTTTGAATTCTTCCATATATTTTTATATAGTTTACATATATACAGGTTTCCCCCACTATCTGAAAGGAGAGTGTTGCTATGAAACCTTTCATAAGCCAAAACGGCATAAAGCAAAGAGCGTCCCCCACTTTCCAAAAGTTTGCCTTTCACCACTGCACTTTTACCAAAGACCTATATTAGTACCGTTTTTGTTAACTGAAAAAAATCCAGAGGATTTTCACCTTTACAAAAAAAGCCATTACCGCACTAACGTAGGTCTTTGGTAAAAGTTAAGTGGCATAATGTGAACTTTTGGAAAGCAGAGGATACCTGTAAATACAAGTATATATACTATGTAAATAAAGGGAAAGAAAAAATTACTATATGTTGTCATATTGAGTAATGTAAAGTAATAACAAGTTTTGTATATGTGTAGATATATATATATATACACACACACATATATATATAATGTAAATACATAAATTATATTTTCTCAGGGGTTGAATATGTTGTCATTATGCAGTGAAACTCTGCACTGATACTTTTTTCTAAAAATCTATTTAAAGCTACACTATTATATCTAGTTATTCAACTTTTAAGTGACTGTGCTTTATGTGTATTTTCTCAACAACATATAGCTGGATTTATTTTTAATCCAAATTGAAAAAATTTGTCTCTTGTCCATTTATGTACCTACTTTATGTATATATTTTAACTTAATTCTTCCATCAGAGTTTATTAAAATTTGTAACACTTATTCTATGCTTTCTTCTTCTCCTTTCTTGTCGTTTCTTTAAAAGTGTTTATCTTCTTTTTAAGGACAAGAGTCTTAGTTCTCATATTCTCTGGTCCCCCAACCTCCAAACCTACCATGTTGACATACTTCCTGTTTTCTTTTTTGTTCTGGCTTTACTTATTTGTAAAACATCTAATGAAGGCATTTGCTTACCCTTACTTTTCTTTTGGCTGCCAACATTTCTTTTCTTATTGAATAGTTCTTCCCAAAGAGTTGTTGATGAGGGTCTTTGTGTTGCAAAACTTGTGAAGCTTTGAATATTAGAATAGTTTTGTTTTGTTTAATTGTGTTAAAATACACATACCATAAAATTTACCATTTTAACCATTTTAAGTACAGGTATATCTAATTTTATTGTGCTTCATTTTATTGCACTTGGAAGATATTGTGTTTTCACAAATTGCAGTTTTGTGGCAGCCCTATCCAGCAAGTCTAATCAGCACCATTTCTCAATAACATTATATTTAAATTAAGGTATGTACACTGTTTTTTAAACATATAATGCTACTGTATACAATAGACTACAGTATAGTAAAGATAACTCATATGCACTGGGAAACCAAAAAAAATCATGTGACTTGCTTTATTGCAATATTTGTCTCAGTGGTCTGAAACCAAACGCACAATATCTTTGGGGTATGCCTGTATATAATTCAACAGTGTTAAGTACATTTACACTGTTGTACAACCAATCTCCAGAACTCTTTACATCTTGCAAAAGTGAAACTCTATATCCATTAAACAACAATTTCACCATTCTCCCTCCCCCCATGTTCTGGCAAACACCAGAAACACTACTTTCTGTCTCTATGAATGTGAATACTCTAAGTACCTCATATAAGTATAATCATACAGTATTTGTCTCTTTGTGACGGACTTATTTCACTTAACATAATGTTTTCAAAGTTCATCCATGTTGTAGCGTGTGTCAGAATATCCTTTCTTTTTAAGGTAAAATAATTTTCCATTGTATGTGTATACCACATTTTGTTTATTAATTCATCTATCGATGGACACTTTATTGCTTTAATCTTTTGGTTATTGTGAAAAATACATCAATGAATGTGGGTGTGTAAATATTTCTTTAAGATCATGTTTTTACTTCTTGGGATATATACCTAGAAGTGGAATTACTGGATCATAATATTATAATATTATTTTTAATTTTTTTGAGGAATCCCTATATTGTTTTCCATAACAACTGTACATTTTTACATTCCCACTGACAGTGCACAAGTGTTCTAATTTCTCCACATCCTCACCAAAGCTTTTTATTTACTGTTTCCTTTATATATATATATATATATATATATATATATATATATATATATATTCATGTACAGATCCTCTTCCCATGTAAATTATTGCAGCGTGTTCCATAGACCTCCATTGCTATATGGTCGGGCTTTTTGATATATATATTTAATATGTATTTGTATACATATGGTAACCCTAATCTTAATTTACCCATTCCCCCCTCTTTTCCTTTTAGATAAGCATAGTTTTTCTAAGTCTGTGAATGTCTTTCTCTGTGGAAATGTGTTCATTTGCATCACTTGTTAGATAACGCCTATAAGTGATATCAGGGGATATATGTATTTTGCTTTCCGACTTACCTCATGTTCTGTGGTTATCTCTAGGCTCATCTATGGTGCCTCAAAGAGCAGCGTTTCATTGTTTTCCATGGCTAATATTCCATTGTGTATATGGACCACTTCTTCTTTATCCATTCATCTGTTGATGGACATTTTGGTGGCTTCCGTGTATTGGCTGTTATCCAAATGGCTGTGGTGAAGCTGTTGCATGTTGTATCTTCTCGACTCTGGTCTTCTGAGGTGAGAGGCTCAGTGGCGGCCCTGCTGGATGGAATGGTGGCTCAATTTTTACCTATAAATGCAACTCCTTTCTGTTCTCATTATTGTCTCTTACCACTTTACATCTCACCAGCATCTAGAGGGTACACAGTTCTCTAATACCCCTTCAGCATTTATTGTTTGCAGACTTTTTGCTGATAGTAGTTAACTTGTGTGAGATGAAACCTTTTTGTAGATTTGATTTGCATGAGTCTAATAATTCCTGATGTTGAGCTTTTATCAATTTTATGTTTTTTTGGAAAAAGACTGAGTAAAACTTACTTCTTCATACTATCTCCTTGAAACATTTGCCTCTTTTGAATTTTTTTGGCCATTCCCTAGCTCAGGACATTTTTTGAGGGCAGGTGTCCTTTACAGCCCTGAGTCCTTGTGAATGTTAAGTGACCGTTAGCTGTGGGTTTAAAACCGCTCTTGCGGGAAACGGCCACAAGGTGGCAGCATTTCTACATTTCCAACTGGGTTTTTGGGCAACAGAGCCTTCCTGGAAATCGTGTTAGTAGGCTGCAAATTAGAGTGGAATGTGCCAGGACCAACCCCCAAGAGCTTATGTCTCCTTACTTCTTGTTCGATTTTTAATTTAATTTTTATTTATTATCAAAGCAAATTTGATAAAAATGTAGTGTGTGTTCTAGGTGTGCAGCATCTGGTTCATTATATCTATGTATCGATCTATTCATCTTTGGATTCTTTCCTGTGTAGGTTATTATAGAGTGTTGAGTAGACCTCTCTTGGTTTTCCATAGGTATTTTGTGATTATATATTTCATATGTATTAGTACATGTCTGTTACATCCCCATATCCTAATTCATATATTCCTTACACATCTCCATTTTGATTAATGAACTTTGGTTTTCTGAATGCATGCATGTCCTTCTCTTGGAAATAATTTCATGGGTATAAGCTTTTATATAACACCTATAAGTAGTGTCATAGGATATCTGTCTTTTTGTTTCTTTCTTACTTCATGTTGGGTGATTATCTCTAGATACTTCTATGGTGGTGCCAAAAGCACTGTTTCATTCTTTTCCATGGTTAATATTCCATTGTGTACATGGAACACTTTTTCTTAGTGCATTTTTCTCTCGATGGACATTTTGGTTTCTTCCAAGTCTTGGCTATGGTACATGGTGCTTCAGTGCAGGATTGCCAGCCTGTGTCTTTTTGATTCTAGTCTACTCAGGTGATAGGCCCATCAGTGGGCCTACCAGATCACATGGTGGCTCAACTTTTACCTTAAAACACACCTCCATTCTGTTGTCAGTACTGGCTGTTACCAGGTTACATCCCACCAACAGCTAGAGGGTATGCAGTCCTATAAAACCCCTTCTGCATTTATTCTTTGTAAAGTATTTTGCTGATGATCATTCTGACGGCTGTGAGGTGAAAGTATTTCTACACTGAATTTGCATGACTTTATTAATTCTTGATGTTGAGGATTTTTCCATGCCCTTTTCTTAACAAAAAAAGAAAGAAAGAAAGAAAAGAGAAGACAAAATGTGCATAAGATATGCCCCTTGAAATCGTCATTTGGAAATATGCTCGTCTTTTGTGTTTTTTGCTTGACATACGACGCAGAGATTTTTTTTGAGGGAAGGTGTCATTTACAGGCCTGCAATTATTGTGAATATCAAGTGACCATTAGCAATGGGTTTAAAGCTGCTGTTTTGAGAAACGGCCACAAGGCAGGAGCAGTTCCCCTTTACCAAATCGGGTTACTAGGGCAACTAGAGCCTCAATGGAAGTAGTGCTCTAGGCTGTAATTTAGAATGGAATGTGCCAGGAAAAAGCCCCTTAAGTTTATGTCTCACTACTTATTGTACGTTTGTTTAATTTAATTTTTATTTTTTATCACAGCAACTTTGATTACAAAGATCTGCTTGTTCTAGGTGTGCAAGATGTGGTTCTTTTACACATATACATATATCTATTCTTCTTCAGATCCTTTTCCCATGTAGGTTATGACACAATGTTGATTAGTCTTCTCTTGGTAATCTGTAGGTCTTTGGTGATTATATACTTCACCTGTGTTTGTATATCTCTGTTAACCCCAATATCCTAATGTATCCAATTCTCACACCTTTCCTTTGGTGAACCATAAATTTGTTTAATGAGCCTGTGATTGCTTTTCTCTGTGGAAATATCTTCACTGGTATCAATTTTTAGGTAACACCTATAAGTGATCATATAGGGTATGTGTCTTTCGCTTTCTGACTTACTACAAGTTGCATAATTACCTCTAGACTCATCTGTGGTGCTGCAAATGGCATTGTGTCATTTTTTTTCCTTGGCTAATATTCCATCTGTACATGTACGAGTTCATCCTTGTCCACTCATCTGTTGATGGACTTTTTGGTTGCTTCCATGTCTTAGCTATTGTAATACTTCTGCTATGCACATTTTCCTGCCTGTCTTTCCTATTCTGTCTTCTTAATTTATAGGCCCAGGAGTGGGCCTGTTGTGTCATATGGTACCAAAACGCTTACCTTGTAAAGTCACCTCTATTCTGTTCTCATTAGTGGCTCTTACCAGGTTACATCCCACTTAAAGATGAGGGTATGCACTTCTCCACAACATCTTCAGCATTTATTGTTTGTAGTTTTTTTGCTGATGGTTATTCTGACTGGTGTGAGCTGATACGTCTTTGTGGTTGGATATGCATGCATCTCAAAATACATTGAAATTGAGCTTTCTGGCATGTCCTTTTTTTCTTCAAACTGTGAGAACAGCTTACCTCTTCAAATTGTTTTCTTGAAGTATGTGCCACACTTTAAAATATTTAACCTTTAGCTCCATCAAGACATTTTGAGGGCAGGTTTCATTTACAGCGTTCCAGTACTTGTGCATATGAAGTGACCCTTAGCACAGGTTTCAAAGCTGTTCTTACAGGTAACGGTCAGAGGGTGGCACCCTTTCTGCATTCTCCACTCTGGTAACTAGGGAAAGAGACCTTCCTGCCAGTGGTGTTCCTCAGTTATAAATTAGAGTGGAATGTGCCCGGATAAACCCCCAAAGGCTGATGTCTCCTTACTTACATTTGTTTTTTAATTGAATTTATATTTTTTATTAGAGAAATATTCAATTGTGTACATGGACCACTTCTTCTTTGTACATTCCTCTGTTGACGGATATTTTCGTGGCTTCCAAGTAATGGCTATGGTAAATATTGCTGGAGTGCAGGATTGCCAGCCTGTGTCTTTTTGATTCTCATCCTCTCAGGCGATAGACCCAGAAGTGGGTATGCTGGATTGAATGGTAGCCAATATTTACCTTTTCAAGGCACCTCCTTTTTGTTTTCATTACTGGCTCTTACCATGTCCCACTTTGAACTGAGGCTACACATTTCTCCACCACCATTTCAGCATTTATGGTTTGCAGAATTATTGCTGATGGCCATTCTGACTGGTGTGAGCTGATAGGTTTTTGTAATTTGGATTTGCATGTCTTTAATAATTCCTAATGTCCAACATTTTTCCATATCTTTTTTGTTTTATTTCTGTTAAACAAAAACAGAAAAAAAAGTGCGGGTACAATAAACGTCTTGAAATTATCTTCTTGGAAGGTTACCATCTTTTGAATTTTTTGTTCGATTTTCGACCCCAGGATGTTTTTTTGGGAGCAGGTGTCATTTACAGGCCTGCAATGAGTGTGAATATTTAGTGACCATTAACACTGGGTTTAAAGCTGCAGTTGTGGGAAACGGCCACAAGGCAGCAGCATTTCTCTGTTCCCAAATCTGGTTACTAGGGCAGCAGAGGCTTTCTGGAAGTAATGTCCCAGCTTGTAAATTAGAATGGAATGCACCAGCAAAAACCCCCATAAACTTATGTCACATTACTTCTTGTTGGTTGTTTTAATTTTTGTAATCGGGTTAATGATTAGAATATTGATTGTCCTAGGTGTACACAATTTGGTTCATTTGTATTTTATATATATATATATATATATATATAATAGCCAACCTAATGTATGTAATGTGGTATTTCATTGTGTTTTATTTGAATTTCCATAATGATTATTGATATTAAATACTTTCTCATGTGCTTATTGATCATTCATATATGAACTTTGGAGAAATGTCTACTTCAAATTTTTCATATATTTTCTAATCAAGTTGTTTGACTGTTTTTCATTGAGTTGTAGAAATTTTTACATATCATGGATATTAATCCCTTTGCAGATATACAATTTTCAAATGATTTTTTAGTCCATATGTTTCCTTTTCACTCTGTTGATTGCTTACTTTGATACATAGAAGTTATTAATTTTGATGTCCTCCGATTTATCTTTTTTGTTGTTGTTGACTATACATTGGACGTTACAGAAAAGAAACCATTGTTAAATCCAATATCATGAAGTTTCCCCTGATGTTTTCTTCTGAGAGTTTTATAGAGTTAGCTCATATATTTAGATCTTTGATCAATTTGAGTTAATTTTTGTATATGAGGCAGGTAAGTGTTCAATTTAATTCTTTTGCATGTGAATATCCTTATTACTCAACACCATTCTAAAAAACTATCCTTTCTTAATTAAATGGTCTTGATACCTGTGTCAAAAATAATTTGACCATATATGTGAGGATTTTATTTTTGTGCCCTCTATTCTATTCCATTGGCCTGTTCCATGTCTGTCTTTATGCCAGTACCACACTGTTTTCATTGAAATCAGGAAGTTTGAGACCTCCAAATTTGTTAGTCCTTTCCAAAATTGTCTTGGCTACTTGGGGTCTGTTGATATTTCATAATCTTAGGACGAATATTTCTGTATCTGCAAAAATAAAATGACATTGGGATTTTGATAGGGATTACACTTACTCTGTAGATCACTTTGGGTAGTATTGACATGTTAACAATATGAAGTCTTCCAATCAATGAATACATGATGTCTTTCCATGTATTTGTGTCTTTGATTCCTTTCAGAAGCATTTTGTAGCTATCATTTTATAAGTCTTTTGCCTTCTAGGCTAAGTTTATTTCTAAGTGTTTCATTATTTTTTAAGCCATCATAAATTGAATTGTTTCTGAATTTACTTTTCAGATTATTAGTGTATAAAACATAACTGATTCGTGTGTATTGACTTGTCCTGCAAATTTGCTGAATTCATTTATTAGTTCTAACAGGGAAATCTTTAGGGTTTTCTGCATATAAGATCATATTGCCTTGAGTTGATTTTTGTGTATGGTGTAAGGTAGTGTCCACTTTCATTTTTTTGCATGTGGATGGCTAGAATCCCCAACACAATTTGTTAAAGAGTCTATGCTTTACCCAGTGTATATTCTTGGCATTCTTGTCAAAAGCCAGTTGACTGTATATTCATGGGTTTATTTCTGTGTTCTCTATTCTGTTCCATTGTTTTTTATGTCTGTTTTATGCCAGTACCATACTGTTTTAATTAGTATAGCTTTGTAATATATTTTGAAATCTGACAGAGTGATGCTTCCAGCTTTATTCTTCTTTTTCAAAATATTTTTTGAAAAACTATAGCTTTTTTTTTCAAAACTATCTCTGGGTCTTTTGAGATTTCATATACATTTTAGGATATTTTTTCAATTTTTGTAAAAGATGCCATTGAGATTTTGATGTAGATATCATTGAATCTGTAGGTAATTTTGAGTAGTATGGACATTTTAACAGTATTAGATATTTCAATCCATGAAAACAGGATATCTTTCCAACTGTTTCTCCTTTAATTTCTTTCTTCAATGTTTTGCAGTTTTTAGGGTACAAGTCTTTTGTATACTTGGTTAAGTTTATTCCTAAGTATTTTATTCTTTTTGATGCTATTGTACTGAGATTGTTTTCTTAATTTCCTTTTGGGATGGTTCATTGTTAGTGTATAAAAAAGCAACTAGTATTTGTATGCTAATTTTGTATCCTTCAACTTTACTGAATTTGTTTATTAGTGCTAAGTTTTTGGTGGAGTCTTTAAAGTTTCCTACATATAGCATCATGTCATCTGAAAACACAGGTAATTTTCTGTCTTCCTTTTCATTATGTATGTCTCCTATTTCTTTTTCTGGCTAGGACTTCCAGTAATGTATTGAAGGGAAATGGTAAGAATGGTCAGCCTTCTCTTGTTCCTGAACTTATAGACATGCTTTCAGCTTTTGAACATTGAGTATGACATTAGCTGTGGGATGGTAATATATGACTTTATTGTACTGAAGTAGTTTTCTTCCATACCCAATTTGTTGAGAATTCATGAAGGGTGTTTAATTTTATCAAATGCTTTTCTGCATCTATTGAGATGATGATATGATTTTTGTCCTTTTTTCTGTTAATGCAGTTTATCACATTTATTGATTTTCATATGGTAAAACTTCCTTGCATTCTTGCCATAAATCCCACTTAGTCATGGTGTATGATACTTTCAATGTGCTGTTGTATCCTGTTTACTATATTATTGAGGATTTTTGTATCAATATTTATCAGAGATATTGATGTGTTGTTTTCTTTTCTGGTAGTGTCTCTGTCTGGCTTTTGTATCAGGGTAATACTGGCCTCCAAATCCCTAAAGAATTTGGAAGTATTCTCTCCTCTTCAATTCTTTGGAAATGGATTGTTGTTAATTATTTAAATGCCTAGTAGATTTCACTAGTAAAAGCTTCTGGCCCTGGGCTTTCTTTATTAAGAGATTTTTATTTTGATTCAATCTCCTTATCTGTCATTGATATGTTCAGATTTTCTATTTTTTCATGATTCAGTCTGGGATGGTTATATACTTCTAGGAATTTATCCTTTCACCTATGTTATCCAATTTGTTGGTGTACAATTGTTTATATTAGTCTCATAATCCTTTTTATTTCTGTGACATTGGTTGTAATGTCCCTTTTTCATTAATAGTTTTATTTATTTATGTCTTCTTCTCTCATTTTCTCTTAGTCTAGCTAAAGTTTTGTAGATTTTATCTTTTCAAAAATATAACTTATTTTCATCAGTTTTGTCTATTGTTTTCTAATATCTATTTTATTTATATTAATCATTTTTTCCCTTCTGTTAGCCTTAGATTTTGGATAGTTTATTCTTCTTTTTCTAGTTCCTTGAGGTGTAAAGCTAGATTGTTGATTTGAGAGGTTTCTTATTTGTAAATGGTAAGGGTTCACAGATATAATTTTTTCTCTTACAACTGCTTTCATTGCATCTAGCGAAATGATATTTTGTGCTTTCATTTCATTTCTCTAAATATTTTATAATATTTCCTGTGATTTCTTTTCTGACCAATTGTTTGTTTGAAAGCATGCTGTTTAATTCTACATAGTCATGGATTTTCCAGTTTTCTTTCTGCTACTGAATTCTAGTTTTATTCCCTTTTGATTGGAAACTATACTTTATATGACTTCAAACTTTTAAAGTTTATTAATACTTATTTTGTTGTCTAATTTATGGTATATTCTGGACAGTGTTCTATGTATACTTGAGAAAAATGTTTATTCTGCTGTTGTTGGGAGGAGTGTTCTGTGTATATTTCTTAGGTCTAATTTGTCTATAGAGTTGATCAAGATCTCTATTTCCTTATTGATCTTCTGTCTGGTGGTGTAATTAATTATTGAAAGTGGGGTAGTAAAATCTGGTAATATTATTGTAGAGCAATCTATTGCTCTCTTCCATTCTGTCAACGTTTGCTCCCTGTGTTTAAGAATTCTGATGTTTGGGGCTTCCCTGGTGGCGCAGTGGTTGAGAATCTGCCTGCTAATGCAGGGGACATGGATTCGAGCCCTGGTCTGGGAGGATCCCATATGCCACGGAGCAACTAGGCCCGTGAGCCACAACTACTGAGCCTGCGCGTCTGGAGCCTGTGCTCCGCAACAAGAGAGGCTGCGAGAGTGAGAGGCCCACGCACCGTGATGAAGAGTGGGCCCCACTTGCCACAACTAGAGAAAGCCCTCCCACAGAAACAAAGACCCAACGCAGCAAAAATAAATTAATTAATTAATAAAAGAACATCAAAGAAGTTTAAACACAAATGCTCAAAAAAAAAAAAAAAGAATTCTGATGTTCGGAGCATACATTTTATAATTGTTACATCTTCTTGTTCAATTGACCCATTTATCACTATACAATGTCTTTCTTTATCTCTTGTAACAGTTTTTTTCTTAAACTTTATCTTTTCTGATATTAATATAGCTCTTCTCTTTTTTGGTTATTATTGTATGGAATATCTTTTTCCATCCTTTCAATTTTGATCTATGCATGCCCTCAGATCTAAATTGGATCTCTTGGAGACTGCGTAGTTGAATCCTCATTTATAAAAATTCTTTCTACCAATAATGCCTTTTAATTATTTAAGTAATTTAATTTAACCCAATAGTTTAATCTATTTATATTTAAAGTAATCACTTATAAAGAAGAACTTAAAATTGCCATTTTGTTATTTGCTTTCTGTATGTCTTAAAATTTCTTTGAACCTCATTTAGTACTCCCTTTTCACTTTCCTTTGTGTTTAGATTATTTTTCATAATGACATATTTTGATTCTTTTCTCATTTCCTTTTGTGTATATTCAATAGTTACTTTCTTTATGGTCATCATGTGGATTACATAAAACAACTCCAAAGTTATAACAATATATTTTCAACTGATAATACCTTAAGTTCAATCACATACAAAATCTCTGCACTTTTAGAGCTCCACATCACTCATATATTTATGTAATTGATGTCACAAATTACATCTTTACATACTGTGTACATGTTAATACAGGTTTGTAATTTTTATGCTTCTATCTTTTAAATCCTAAAAATAATAAAATATAGAGTTATAGACTTAAATTGTTATAACACAAGTTTTTATATTTGTCCATATAGTTACCTTCAGCAGAGAAATTTATATTTTGTATGGGTTTGAGTAACTGTGTAGCACCCTTTGTTTCAATTTGAAGAACTCCCTTTTGCATTGTTTTGTAAGGCAGGTCTAGTGCTAATGAATTCCTTCGGCTTACATTTATCTGTATATGCCTTAATTTCTCCATCATTTATGAAGGACCAACTTGTAAGACATAGTATTCTTGAGTGACAGGTTTTTCCTTCAACACTTTAAATATATCATCTCACTACCATCTGTCCTGCAAGGCTTGTGTTGAGAAATCTGCTGATAATGTTATTTAAGCTCTCTGTAAGTGATAAGTTGCTTTTTGCTTGCTGCTATCAAGATTCTCTTTGTCGTTGACTTTTTATTATATGTTTCAGTTGTACAGATTGTAATTCAAAATCTATATCCACCACAAAGTAATCACAGCCACAGGTCTACTTACTATCATCACAATACAGTTGACTCCCAATTTTACCCACCTCACAATCCATTTTCCCTCTGGTAACCACTAAACTCTTCTTCTTATTTATATGTTTGTTTTTGTTTTTTCGTTTAGATTTCACATATGAGTGAAATCATACAATATTTCTCTTTTGCAGTCTGATGTAATTCACTTAGAATAATACCTTCAAGATTCATCCTTGTTGTCACAAATGGCAGGATTTTATTCTTTTTATGGCTGAGTAGAATTCCACTGTGTATATATAACACGTCTTTTTATTTTTATCCATACATCATTATAAACCTAAATTGTTTCATATCTTGGCTTTTGTAAATAATGCTGCAGTAAACATAGGATTGCATATATCTTTTCAAATTAGCTTTTTGATTGTTCTTTGGATTATACCAAGAAGTGGAATACCTGGGTCATGTGGTTGCTCTTTTTTTTTTTTTGAGGAATTTTCACAATGTTTTCCAGAGTATATGCACCATTTACAGACCCAACAACAGTATATTAGGTTTCCCTTTTCTCCCCACACTCTCCAATATTAGTTAACTCTTATCTTTTTGATAATAGTTATTCTAACAAATAACTGTCAAGTGATAAGTTATTGTGGTTTTGATTTACATTTCTCTTATAATTAGTGATGTGGAACATCTTTTCCCATGCCTGATGGCCATCTGTATGTCTTCTTTTGAAAAATGTTCATTCAGATTTTTGCCTGTTCTTTAATCAAGTTGTTTGCTTTTCTGTTGTTGTTGAGCTGTATGAGTTCATTAAATATTTGGGATATTACCTGCTTATTGGTTATATGATTTGTAAATATCTTCTCCCACTCAGTACATGGCCTTTTTGTTGTGATGATGATTTCTTTCACTGTGCAGCAACATTTTAGTGTTGTGTAGTCCCATTTGTTTATTTTTGCTTTTATTTCCCTTGCCTTTCCAGTCAGATGCATAAAAACATTGCTAAGACCAATGTCAATGAGGTTACTTCCTATGTTTTCTTCTAGGATTTTTATTGTTTCAGGTCTTACACTTAAGTCTTTAATCCACATTGAGTTGATTTTTCTATATAGTGTGAGAAAATAGTCCAGTTTTATTCTTTTGCTTGTAGCTGTCCAGTTTTCCCAACACCACTTGTTAAAGAGGCTACTTTTTCACCACTGTACATTCTTGCCCCCTTTGTCACAGATTAAATGACCAAGGATTTATTTCTTGGCTCTCTATTCTGTTTCCTTGATCTATGTGTCTCTTTTTGTGCCAGTACCATACTGTTTTGATTAGTGTAGCTTTGCAATATAAACTGAAGTCAGGGCACATAATACCTCCAGGTCCCCCTGGATATTTTAACTCTCAGATTTGTCCACACTGAGCATCCAGCAATTGGTCAATTATAGTTCAGGCTTTTCTACCCAAGCACTGGTTCTTATAACAGTTGCCACCCCTGGGAACCTTACTTGCCACCCAGCAAGCTGTGACTCCCTGTATTTTGTATTTCTGCCTCTCCAGTCTTGAGGGCAATAGTTTGCCCTGTATCCTCATCTCTTTAGGATCCTAGAAGAGTTGTTGATTTTCAGTCTGTTCAGCCTTTTACTTGTTGTTAGGATGGAGTGGTGACTTTCAAGCTCCTTACATGCAGAAACAGAAGCATAAAATCCCAATTACTTTATTCTCATTTGAATAATGAATTCCCATCCAAGCTTGGGTTATGGTTAGGACATCATCAGAGTAAGAAATTGATTGCTTGCTATTTGCTTGTATAAAAATACATTCAAAAGTTATGCATATGATTTAAACATTATTTCTATCTACTTTTGTTAGTTAGAACAAGGTTTTTAACTCCATTAAACCATCTACATGTTGCTATGAACTTAAGTAACTTCTTATATGACCAAACCTTTGTAAATTCATTATATTTGTCTTCTAGGATAGCCCCTTAATTTTATCTCTATTACGTTCCTACACTCTCTTTGAGAGGCTCTATTTAAAAATTCAATTGTAGAACTGAAGAGACATAGCCTTGCTTTGCAAAAAATCCTGAAGAATTTTAGCTGGCAAACCAGAGTCCAGGAAAGAAACAGATATTGGGGAAGACTCAATATATTGAGATAGAATGAAAAATTAGTTAGTTACTAGAAGCATACATGTTACACAGATTTTTCATAGTTTATTGAATGAATAGTTGTAGCAGATATCAACTCTTTCTGACATAAATCCCTTACAAGACATTTGATATCTTTGTATCCAAGTACTCTAACAAGCTCAGCTGCCCTGGGGTTGGAAGCAGGAGAAAACAGGAACATATCTCATTGCTACAGAAATGTCAAGCAAAGAACTACCTAGTACAAGAGAAGCTTAAATATGGTTTCCTAAAAGGAGGGCTCTGTAAGAAGACTTAGCCTAAGATACATGTACCTGTAATTGTTGTCCTATATCTTCTATTTATACTTTCACAAGCATCTTTCCTTATAAGAGGTAGTTACTATTTTCTCAAAAAATGTAAAAATGTATGTGGGTCTTCTGTTGCAGAAACAATGAATAGGAAGGCTGCAATCTCTGAAATTAAGGATAATATACAAAACATAAATATAGTGTGGAAGGAGATGAATTTTGTTTCCCTGGTTCAACTGAGAACAACAGACCAGAGGTCAAAGCTGATACCTGAAATTTTATAATTTCATTGAGGTAGGAAATGGATAGACAGTTTACTTTAGATAGGTTAGCTTTTCAAAAAGGCAAATAATTTGGTTTAGACTTTGGGAAACTAGATTCCTGTTTTACACATACATCATACACTAGGAAGCATAAGAATTTAAACAATTCTATTGTACTCATGTTTTAAGTGGGATTTAAAAAAAATTTTTTTGTCCATGCAGCACAGCATATGGGATCTTAGTTCCCTGACCAGGCATTGAACCCATGTACCCTACACAGAGTCTTAACCACTGGACCACTAGGGAAGTCCCAGTAGAGTTTGTTTTAATAAATTAAGAAAATCACATTCATATAAGCTTTAAAGTATATTAAACCTTTGTTAAATGAGAAAAGATTTGTAGAAATTAACATAACAGGGAAGTGATGTCACCTAATGTTCAAAAGTGAGGGCATGGAGTAAATCAGACCTGGTTTGATTGTTGGGTTTTTCTCACTAGTCACATGATATTGGGGAAATTGTTTGTACGGATCTCTCTAAAATAGGGGAACACCCTACTTCAGAGAGATTATTTGAGAGTTAAATGAGATTATGCATATACATTACTTATTACAGTTCTGGAACATTTTGAGAAGTCAATCTGTGGTAGACAGTATTATTCTTAGCATAATAGAGAAATTGAGAGGCTCTAAAAAGAGGAAATATCATGTGTAAATACTCAAAAGTGTGAAACAGCCTAATGAGCTCTGTACAAATTAAATTTTGGTAGGTAGAGAAGTGTACAGAAAAATGAGGTTAGAGAGGAATAAATGGAGCCAACATACCCAGAGCTCCACTTCTCTGAGATTCTGGAGAGAAGGAAGGTATACAGAGGTGGTGCATTCATTGGCTGAGTCTTTGGTTGTATGGATGTGGGTGAGACAACATGAGACTTACAAGAAAACAGCTGCTATGGGGTTTGAAACATAATATCAGTACAAGAGATACTCATTTTGGCAACATGTATACTAAAATTGAATGATAAAAGGATTAACATGGCTGCTATGCAAGAATGGCATGCAAATTTGTGAAGTGTTTCATATTTTTTCATCAGAAACCTTACAGGCCAAGAGAGTGGGATGATGTATTCAAAGTGCTGAAAGAAAAACATTGCCAACCAAAAATATTCTATCTGGAAAAGTTATACTTCAAAAATGAAGGAGAGGCCTCAAAAGCTCAAGATGGTGGAGTAGAAGAACATGCAGTCACCTCATCTTATGAGAACACTAGAGTCACAACTAACTGCTGAACAACCATCAAAAAAAAAAAAAAACAGAAAAAACAAATGTTGGAACTTAAAAAGAGAGATACCCTACATCCAAAATCAAAGAAGCCACATCGAGATTGTAGGAAAGGCACAATCATAATAAAATCAAATACCATAGATGCCAGATGCGTGACCCACACATTGGAAAACAATTATACCACTGATGTTCTCCCACTGGAGTGAAAGTTCTAAGCCCCACATCAGTCTTCTCAGCCTGGGGGTCCAGAAATGGGACTAGGAATCCCCAGGGAATCTGAATTTGAAGGCCAGAAGGATTTGATCTCAGGAATTACATAGGACTGAGGGAAACAGTGATTCCACTCTTGGAGGGTGTGCACAAGGACCTGTGTACACCAGGACCTAGGGGAAAAAAGCAGTGACTCCCTAAGAGACTGGGCCAGACATACCTGCTAGTATTGGAGGGTCTCCTGTGGAGACAGGGAGTGGCTGGGGCTCACTGTGAGGACAAAGACAAGGTAGCAACAATTCTGGAGGGTACTCATTGGCAGAAGCCCTCTTAATGGCTACCATTAACACAACCAACAGCCTATAGGTTCCAGTGCTGGGAAGTCTCAGGCCAAACAACAAACAGAGCAGGAACACAGCCCCACCCAACAACAGACAAGTGGCATAAAGTCTTACTAAGCATGGCCCTGCCCAGCAAAGGGGCAAGACCCAGCTCCACCCACCACTAGTCCCTCCCATCAGGAAGCCTGCACAAGCCTCTTAGCTAACCTCATCCACCAGAGGGCAGACAGCAGAAGCAAGAAGAACTACAGTCCTGTAGTTTGCAGAATGAAAGCGACAGTCACAGAAAGACAGAATGAAGTGGCAGAGGAATATGTCATAGATGAAGGAAAAAGATAAAATCCCAGAAGAACAACTACGTGAAGTGGAGATATGCAATCTTCTGGAAAAAGAATTCAGAATAATGATAGTGAAGATGAGCCAAGATTTTGGAACAACAGAGCACAATCACAGGAGAACAGCCCCAGAAGAGGAATAATCAGAGGCTTCTCTCCCAATGGAAGTTCTCCAATCCCACCTACCTTTCACAGCAGATCAGAAACAAAGTTAAGAAACAGATCTTGAGGCCTCTACTTCCACAACTAGGGACCACACTATGCCCCTCACGGGGCAGTGACAACCACAAAGCAAAGAGGAGGCCCTGCTCAATATCCATCTCACCCACCAGGGGCAGACACCAGAAGCAAAAGGAGCTATGATCCTGTAGCTAGCAGAAAGGAGACCACAAACAAAATGAGTTAGACAAAATGAGACAACAGAGAAATCTGTGGCAGAAAAAGGAGCAAGATAAAAACCTACAAGAAAACTAAAAGAAGGGGAAGTAGTCAATCTACCTGAAAAAGAATTCAGAATAATGATAGTAAAGATGATCAAAGATGTAGGAAAAAGATGGAGGCATGGATTGAGAAGATGAAAGAAATGTTTAACAAAGACCTAAAAGAACTAAAGAACAAAAAAACAGAGGTGAACAATACAATAAATGAAATGAAAAATACCCTAGAAAGAATCAATAACAGAATAACTGAGGGAGAAGAATGGACATGTGACCTGGAAGACAGAATGGTAGAAATCACTGCCACTGAACAGAATAAAGAAAAAGAATGAAAAGAAATGAGGACAGTCTCAGAGACCTCTGGGACAATAATTAAATGTCCCACTATTTGAATTATAGGGGTCCAAGAAGAAGAGAAAAGGAAAGGGTCTGTGAAAATATTTGAAGAGATTATAGTCAAAAACTTTCCTAACATGGGAAAGGAAATAGCCACCCAAGTCCAGGAAGTACAGAAAGTCCCAGGCAGAATAAATCCAAGGAGGAACATGCTAAGACACATAGTAATCAAATTGACAAAAATTAAAGACAAAGTATTACAAGCAACAAGGGAAAAGCAACAAATAACATGCAAGGGAACTCCCATAAGGTTATCAGCTGATTTCTCAGCATAAACTCTTCAGGTCAGAAGGGAGTGGCACAATATATTTAAAGTGATGAAAGGGAATAACCTACAACCAAGAATACTCTACCCAGCAAGGCTCTCATTCAGTTTTTTTTTTTTTTTTTCTTTTTGCGGTATGCGGGCCTCTCACTGTTGTGGCCTCTCCCGTTGCGGAGCACAGGCTCCGGATGCGCAGGCCCAGCGGCCATGGCTCACGGGCCCAGCCGCTCCGCGGCATATGGGATCCTCCCAGACCGGGGCACGAACCCGTATCCCCTGCATCGGCAGGCGGACTCTCAACCACTGCGCCACCAGGGAGGCCCTCTCATTCAGTTTTGACAGAAAAGTCAAAAGCTTTACAAACAAGCAAAAGCTAAGAGAACTCAGCACCACTAGACCAGCTTTGCAACAAATGCTAAAGGACCTTCTCTAAGCAGAAAAGAAAAGGCCACAACTAGAAACAAAACTACACATGGAAAAGCTCACTGGTAAAGGGAAACAGACAGTAAAGGTAGGAAATTATCCACAGACAAATATGATACCAAAACTAACAATTGTGAAAAGGGGATATCACAAATGTAGGATATTGGAATTGCATTTGAAATTAAAAGATAGCAACTTAAAACCATCTTGTTTATATAGAGACTGCTATATCAAAATCTCATGGTAACCATAAAATGAAAATCTACAATAGATACACACAAAAAAAGAAAAATGAATCGAAACACAACACTAAATTCAGTCATCAAATCACAAAAGGAGATAACAAAAGAGTGAGGGAAGAAAAAACACCTACAAAAATAAATCCAAAACAAGTAACAAAATGGCAATAAGAACAGACATATAGGTAATTACCTTAAATGTAAATGTAAATGCTTCGACCAAAAGTCATAGACTGGCTGAATGAATACAAAAACAAGACCCATATATGCTGTGTACAAGAGACCCAATTCTGATCTATGGACACATACACACTGAAAGTGAGAAGAAAAAAGATATTCCATGCAAATGGAAATAAAAATAAAGCTGGAGTATCAATACTCATATCAGACAAAATAGACTTTAAAATAAAGACTGTTACAAGAAACAATGAAGGACACTACATAATGATGAAGGGACCAATCCAAGAAGATATAACTATTGTAAATATATATGCACCCAACATAAGAGCACCTCAATATATAAGGCAAATACTGACAGTCATAAAGGGAGAAATCAGCAGTAACACAATAATAGTGGGGGATTTTAACACCCCACTTTCATCAAAGAATGGATCATCCAGAGAGAAGATCAATAAAGAAACACAGGTCTTAAATGACACATTAGACCAGGTGGACTTAACTGATATTTACAGAGCATTCCATTCCAAAGCATCAGAATACATATTCTTCTCATGTGCACATGGAACATCTTCCAGGATTGACCATATGCTGAGCCACAAAGCAAGCCTTGGTAAACTTAAGAAAACTGAAATCATATCAAGCATCTTTTCTGACCACCACACTATGAGATTAGAAATCAATTACAGGTAAAAAAAAAAAAAAAAAACACCTCATGGAGGTTAAACAAAATGCTACTAAAGAACAAATGGATCACTGAAGAAATCAAAGGGGAAATCAAAAAATACCTTGAGACAAACGGAAATTAAAGCACAACAATCCAAACCTATAGGACGCTGCAAAAGCAGTTCTAAGAGGGAAGTTTATAGCAATAAAACCTTACCTCAGGAAACAAGGAAAATCTCAAATAAACAACCTAAACTTACACATAAAGCAACTAGAGAGAGAAGAACAAACAAAACCCAAAGTTAGCAGAAAGAAAGAAATCATAAAGGTCAGAGCAGAAATAAGTGAAATAGAAATGAAGAAAAAATAGAAGCGATCAATGAAATTAAAAGCTGGTTCTTTGAAAAGATAAACAAAATTGATAAACATTTAGCCAGACTCATTGGGAAAAAAGGGAGAGAGCTCAAATCAATAAAATCAGAAATGAAAAAGGAGAAATTACAACAGCAGCACAGAAATACAAAGGATCAAGTATCATAAGAGACTACTACAAGCAACTACATGTCAATAAATTGGACAACCTGGAAGAAATGGACAAATTCTTAGAAAGGTACAATCTCCCAAGACAAAACCAGGAAGAAATAGAAAACATGAACAGACCAACCACAAGTACTGAATTTGAAAGGGTGATTAAAAAACTCCCAAAAAACAAGCATCCTGGACCAGATGGCTTCACAGGGGAATTCTACCAAACATTTAGAGAAGAGTTAACACCTCTCCTTGTGAAACTAATCCAAAAAATTATAGAGGAAGGAATATTCCCAAACTTATTCTATGAGACCACTATCCTGATAACAAAACCAGACAAAGATACCACAAAAAAGAGAAAATTACAAGCAAATATCACTGATGAACACAGACGCAAAAATCCTCAACAAAATACTAGCAATCCAAATCCAACAATACATTAAAAGTATCATACACCATGATCAAGTGGGATTTATCCCAGGGATGCAAGGATTTTTCAATATCCACAAATCAGTCAGTGTGATACACCACATTAATAAACTGAAGAATAAAAACCATATGATCAACTCAATAGATGCAGAAAAAGCTTTTGACAAAATTCAACACCCATTTATGATAAAAACTCTCCAGGAAGTTGGCATAGAAGGCCATATATGACAAACCTACAGCTAACATAATACTCAATGGTGAAAAGATGAAAACATTTCCTCTAAGATCAGGAGCAAGACAAGGATGTCCACTCTTACCACTTTTATTCAACATAGTTTTGGAAGTCCTAGCTACAGCAATCAGAGAAGAAAAGGAAATAAAAGAAGTCCACATTGGAAAAGAGTAAGCAAAACTGTCATTGTTTACAGACTACATGATACTATACATAGAAAATTCTATAGATGCTACCAGAAAATTACTAGAGCTCATCAATGAATTCAGTAAAGTATTGTAACAGGATACAAAATTAATATACAGACATTTGTTGCATTTCTATACACTAACAACAAAAGACCAGAAAGAGAAATTAAACAATTACATTTCCATAGCATCAAAAAGAATAAAATTCCTAGGAATAAACCTACCTAAGGTGACAAAAGACCTATATCCCGAAAACTATAAGATGCTGATGAAAGAAATCGAAGATGACACAGATGGAAAAATATACCATGTTCTTGGATTGAAAGAATCAGTATTGTGAAAATGACTATACTATCCAAGGCAATCTACAAATTCAGTGCAGTCCCTATCAAACTACCAATGACATTTTTCACAGAATTAGAACAAACAATCTTAAAATTTGTATGGTGACACAAAAGCAATGAGAAAGAAAAATTGAGCTGAAGGAATCAGGCTCCCTGACTTCAGGCTACACTACAAAGCTACAGTCATCAAAAAACAGTATGGCACTGACACAAAAACAGAAATTTAGATGAATGGAACAAGATAGAAAGCCCAGAAATGAACCCACACATCTATGGTCAATTAATCTGCAACAAAGAAGGCAAGACTATTCAGCAAAGGAAAGACAGTCACTTCAATAAATGGTGCTAGGAAAACTGGACAACTACATGTAAAAAAATAAAATTAGTATGCTCTTTAAAACCACACACCTAGAGACTGTGATACAGAGTGAAGTAAGTCAGAAAGAGGAAAATAAATACTGTACATTAACACATATATATGGAATCTAAAAAAAAATGGTTCTGATGAACCTAGGGGCAGGACAGGAATAAAGACACAGACATAGAGAATGGACTTGAGGACACGGTGAGGGGGAAGGGTAAGCTGGGACAAAGTGAGACAGTATAAATGAAATATATACACTATCAAATGTAAAATAGCTAGCTAATGGGAAGCAGCTGTATCACACAGGGAGATCAGCTCAGTGATTTGTGACCACCTAGAGCAGTGAGATAGGGAGCGTGGGAGGGAGGGGATATGGGGATATATGTATACATATAGCTGATTCACATTTTTATGAAGCAGAAACTAACATAACATTGTAAAGCAATTATACTCCAATAAAGATGTTTAAACACACAGACACATACACACACACACACACACACATAAATAAACTCAAAATGGATTAAAGACCTAAATGTAAGACCAGATACTATAAAACTCTTAGAAGAAAACATAGGCAGAACACTCTATGACATAAATTGCATCAATATCTTTTTCAATCCATCTCCCAGAGTAATGGAAATAAAAACAAAAATAAACAAATGGGACCGAATTAAACTCAAAAGCTTTTGCACAGCAATGGAAACCATAAACAAAACAAAAAAAAAGCAACCCAGAATGGGAGAAAATATTTGCAAATGATGAGACTGAAAAAAGATTAGTCTCTAAAATTTATGAACAGCTCAAGCAGCTCAATACCATAAAGACAAACAACCCCATCAAAAAATGGGCAGAAGACCTAAATAGACATTTCTCCAAAGAAGACATAGAGATGGCCAAGAGGTACATGAAAAGATGTTCAACACTGCTTATTATTAGAGAAATGGAAATCAAGACTATACAGTGAGGTATCACTTCACACCAGTCAGAATGGCCATCATCAAAAAATCTACAAACAATAAATGCTGAAGAGGGTGTGGAGAAAAGGGAACCCTCTTGCACTGTTGGTGAGAATGTAAATTGGTACAGCCACTATGGAGAACAATATGGAGATTCCTTAAAAAACTAAAAATAGAGCTATTATATGATCCAGCACTCCCACTCTTGGGCATATATCTGGAGAAAAACTTGGTTTGAAAGTAAACATGCACCCCAGTATTCATTGCAGCACTGTTTACAATAGCCAAGAAATGGAAGCAATCTAAATGTCCATCAAGAGATGAATAAAGAGGGCTTCCCTGGTGGCGCGGTGGTTGAGAGTCCACCTGCCGATGCAGGGGACACGGGTTCCTGCCCCGGTCCGGGAAGATCCCACATGCCGCGGAGCGGCTGGGCCCGTGAGCCATGGATGCTGAGCCTGCGTGTCTGGAGCCTGTGCTCCGCAACGGGAGAGGCCACAACAGTGAGAGGCCCGCATATCGCAAAAAAAAAAAAAAAAAAGAAAAAAAAAAGAGATGAATAAAGATGTGTTATATATATATATACAATGGAATATTATTCAGTCATAAAAAATGAAATAATGTCTTTTGCAGCAACATGGATGGACCTGGAGATTACCATACTAAGTGAAGTAAGTCAGACAGAGAAAGACAAATATCATATGATATCACTTACATGCAGAATATTTTTTAAATGATACAAATGAACTTATCTACAAAACAGAAACAGACTCACAGACTTAGAGAATGAATTTATGATTACCAGGGTGGAAGGGGGAAGGGGAGGGATAGACTGGGAGTTTGGGATTGACATGTACACACTGCTCTATTTAAAATAAATAACAAAGGACCTACTGTTAAACATAATAAGTTAAAAAAATTTTAAACACATTATTTTAAAAATGAAGGAGAAATAAAGACTTTCCAGACAAACAAAATTTAAAGGAATTTGTCAACACTAGACCTGCCTTACAAGAAAGATTGAAGGAGTTCTTCAAGCTATATTTAAAGGATGCTAATTAGTAACATGAAAATACACAACACACTGGAAAAAGGAGATACTTAGTCAAAAGCAGACTACTCAAATACTGTAATATGGTCGTATCTTAACTATAATATGGTGTCTTATAGTATAAATGTTAAAAGGCAAGAGTAGTAAAAAGTAACTACTATAGCTACTATATTAACAAATATACAACATAAAAGAGGTAAATAGATGAATGGATAAAGAAGATGTGAGATATATATATATATATATATATATATATATATATATATATATATATATATATATATATATATATATATAATGATTGAATATTACCCAGCCTTAAAAATCAATGAAATTTTGCCATTTGCAGAAACACAAATGGAACTATAAGGCATTATGCTAAGTGACATAAGTCAGACAGAGAAAGACAGACACTGGATGATCTCACTTATATATGAAATCTAAAAATTTTAAACTCATAGAAACAGAATAAGTTGGTGATTGCCAGGGACTGAGGTGGGGGAAATGGGAAAATATTGGCTAAAGGGTACAAACTTCCACATATATGATTAATAAGTTCTAGGGTTCTAATGCACAGTATTGTGATAACAGTTAAAATAATGTATCATATATTTGAAAGTTAAGAGAGTAGATCTCAAATGTTCTCATCACAAGATAATAATGACAATTATGTGACATGATGGAGGTATTACCTAAGGATATGCAATCATTTTGCAATATATACGTGTATCAAATCAACACATCGTACATCTTAAATTTCTACAGTGTTATATGTCAATTATATCTCAGTAAAGTTGGAATAGAAAAATACAGGTACTGCACACAATGCTGAGGGACATCAGAGAATTCTAAAATAGAGATATATGTATTTGCCACCTTTGCCATCCAGGTTGACCACAGAAAGATTGAACCTCAGAAGGAAGGGCCAAGCACTAGTGTAGGGACTATTATATAACCCACTCTAACAAAGCCTAAAACCCATCTGACATGAGTCAGAGTCTGTGTCACACCAGTTCATGAGGATAGGGGAACATCTTGGGATTTACACAGATCTGCCTTGATAAAGCCTAAAATCAAGCCATGACATGAGTCAGAGAAAAGTCAAGCTCTGACCAAAAACAAAGCACTTGGGAAATATCTTGGCCAATCTACCAGAAAGTCATAACAATTCCCTAAATGCACCTAATTACAGAATTTCAAAATTATAAAACAAGAACCAATAGCAAAATCAAATCAACAATCATAGTTAGCTATTTAAAATCTCTGATTCAATAATTGATAGACAAGAAGAAAAATATCAGAAAAATTTAATACCACATGTAACTAATATGATCTAATTTCCATAAAATATGATCTAACTTAACACCATTAAAATAAGTGGAGTCTACATGTTCTTTTCAAGTGTGCCAAAGTGAAATAAAATGCAGGGACTTACAGTGTCTCAGTAAAATTCATGTCTGAAATCTTAGAGTATATTTCATGACCACACAGGGTTAAATCAGAAATCAGCAATAAGATATCTAGAAAATTATCAAATATCTCAAAATTATATAATACATTTTAAAATAAGCCATTAGTAAATACATGTCAAAGTTTACTAGGGATGGTAAAGTACATCCCACAAAACCTAAGGGAACAAAGCAAAAGTAATACTTAGAGGAAACATATTTTTACTTTAAGTGTTTATATTAAAAAAGAAAAGTAGTAATGTAATTGATATAAATTTACATCTTACAACACTAGAAAAAAAGAGTGAAGAAAGCAACAGTATAAGGAAGTAAAGCTATAAGCAGAAATCAATACACAAATTTATTTTGTGTATTGTGAAACACAAGTAAACAGACAAAACAAACAATAAGCAGAAAAACAATAAAACAGAAAGAACATAAAGAAAATTAATAGAGCCAAATGTTGGTTCTTATAAAAGATTAACTTAAGTGGTTGATAACTTGGTAAATACATAAATCACCTTGGCCAGCTCAGGCTCACACACTAATAGGTTTTGTTCTGGTGCTTAGGCATAAGAGCTAAAGAGTTTTGATTTACTATACCCAACACCCTTTTCCCTTCCATTTTCTTCTCTGAAACTACAGACCTTTCAGGTGTATCTTTATCCCAAGGTCTAATATGGAATTTTGAGTTGCATGTTATTTCTTGGTGCAATTACTCTTCTGCTTGCTCTGACACATCTTCTTAGAAGGCTTCTGGTATCTGCTAGACATATGGCATCGACCTGGTGGGGACTCTACACTGAGGAATTTGAGTGATCTTCTGTAATAATACTTGAGATGATAGGAGGTCACACAGGTTTTTCCAGGCATTTTTTCCCATATTAAGAGTTCTCTCATTTCCCACTTAGCTCATTTCCCATTTAGCTCATCTCATTATAACAATGAAGCGTTGCACATTCTAGAAAAACACAGATCCTCTAGAAGTGTTGAGAGCCTGACAAATCACTTTGTATCCCTATGATGGCCCTAACCATCAACCACTTGGCCACTAAGAATCAGAAAAAGGTCACATTTTTTTCCCCACTTCTTTGGTCCATCTTTTAAAATTTCAACTGCACAGTATGGATTTAAGAGCGTTGTTCTGACTTCCTCTTATTTGGGCCAATAATGTGTGTGCTTTCTGTTGCTGAAACTCAGCCCCTGTTCACTGGTGCCAAATAGAAACACAGAGACAGAATTTTGCTTGAAGTAGAAAAGAGTAGCTTTTATTGCTTTGTCAGGCAAAGAGGACCACAGTGGACTAATGCCCTCAAGACTGTGTGACCCACCCTGAAGGGGGTAGTAAGGAGTTTTATAGTGTTTAAGGAGCAGGGTATGATCAGCTCTTGGAAAATTCTCAGACTAGTTGGAATCAAGGTGAAGTTTCAAGCATCACCTTTCTGGTTTCAACCAGTCTAGAGTCTATGTTCTTGTGGTCAGCAGTTTTCATCTGGAGGGTTTCTGTTCCCTGTAAAAACAACTTAGGAATGTGTGTCAGGCCTTTATCTATATCTTTCAGGGAACTAGGAGTTTGGTGATTCTGCTGTGTGGTGGATTTATAGTCTAAATTGCTACCAGTTGTCAAGCCCAATAGCTATTCTTTATTTCTGCATCTTCACATTTCCTGATCATTAACATTTTTTCTTTTATGGTAGAGAGTTTTTGTTTTTTGGTTTTTTTTTACATTTTTATTGGAGTATAATTGCTTTACAATGTTGTGCTAGTTTCTGCTGTTCAACAAAGTGAATCAGCTATATGTATACGTATATTCCCATATACTTTCTCTCTTGCGCCTCCCTCCCACCCTCTCTATCCCACCCCCCTAGGTCTTCACAAGACACCGAGCTGATCTTCCTGTTCTATGCAGCAGTTTCCCACTAGCTATCCACTTTTCATTTGGTAGTATATATATATATATGTCAATGTTTCTCTCTCACATTGTCCCAGCCTCCCCTTCCCCTACTGCATCCTCAAGTCTGTTCTGTATGTCTGTGCCTTTATTCCTGCCCTGCCACTAGGTCCCTCAGTACCATTTTTCATATATATGCATTAACATACAATATTTGTTTTTCTCTTTCTTACTTACTTCACTCTGTATGACAGACTCTATGTCCATCCACCTACTACAAATAACTCAATTTTGTTCCTTTTTATGGCTGAGTAATATTCCATTGTATATATGTACCACATCTTCTTTATCCATTCCTCTGTTGATGAACATTTAGGTTGCTTCTATGTCCTGGTTATTGTAAATAGAGTTGCAATGAACATTGTGGTACATGACTCGTTTTGAATTATGGTTTTCTCAGGGTATATGCCCAGTAGTGGGATTGCTGGGTCATATAGTAGTTCTATTTTTTATATTTTAAGGAACCTCCATACTGTTCTCCATAGTGGTTGTATCAATTTACACTCCCACCAACAGTATAGGAGGGTTCCCTTTTCTCCACACACTCACCAGCATTTATGTTTTTAGTTTTTTCAATGATGGCCATTCTGACTGGTGTGAGGTCATACCTCATTGTGGTTTTGATTTGCATTTCTCTAATGATTAAAGATGTTGAGCATCTTTTCATGTGTTTGTTGACAATCTGTATGTCTTCTTTGGAGAAATGTCTATTTAGGTCTTCAGCCCATTTTTGGATTGGGTTGTTTGTTTTTTTGATATTGAGCTGCATGAGCTGCTTGTATATTTTGGAGATTGATCCTTGGTCAGTTGCTTCATTTGCAAATACTTTCTCCCATTCTGAGGGTTGTCTTTTCATCTTGTTTATGGTTTCCTTTGTTGTGCAAAAGCTTTTAAGTTTTATTAGGTCCCATTTGTTTCTTTTTTTTGTTTTTTGTTTTTAGTTCCATTACTCTAGGAGGTGAATGATTATTAACTCTTGAGTCAGCCTTTTACTTCAACAAGTGAGGACACTGGGGCTTGCATATGCTTTCATTTCTGCTGCAGAAACAACTGAAGAGTTTCTAGTAACAGGAGAAGAAAATGTCCTGACTCATGGTTGTTCCTGTCATGTGTCCTCTGTCTCCTGCTCTGTGGGTTGGGACCCTCTGAAGTGCCTAAAGTCCCTCTCTCCCCTTTACATTTAGACAGCACAACACATCCACATAAGCAGCACTAAAGTCTGTAATGGAAATGCATGAAAACCTACTGGTTATTGTGGTGCTCTTGCCAAATCCTCCTTGATTTTCCCTGACTTACTCCTGCATATTCAGATTTTAAAAAAGTTTTAATCTAGATTTCAACTCTCTACTCCACAAACCTAGTTTGAATTAACTCAATCAGTTTTATTCTCCCTTCAGGAGACCTCAAATCATCTACTAAATGTACCAGGTCTTTGGGATCATTTTTCATTTCATGGTCTCATCCTTCTTACAGATCAGATAGTGGGCTACCACAATATTATCTACTGATTGGTTTCATTTATTTGACATCTCAGGATTATTTTTCAAATATTTCCATTGTACTATAGGGGAAAAATGTAGAAAATTTTTTTTATTAAATCCTCAACCTTCTAGAAGCTCATTGCTCTTCCAGAATTTGAAGGATTCATTGCAGTGATGATATAAGCCCATTACTCACTTGTGACTCTGTGAATAATTCTGAAAGGCAAGTGTAATCATGCAAGTGAATCATAGAAGTAGTGGATCTTTGTCATAGGCAAGAGGATAACAAGGGCAAAATTTATTTCCAAATACTGTAGGAAGAAATTACATGTAAATAATGATTTTATGTCTCTGGTATGTCAACTATTAATAACTATGTAAATATTTCACATAGTATTGAAACTAGAGGCAACTTCACAGGCAATTTTTCTCCATCCAGGAAGTACAGTCAAGTATTGGTAGTGATAGATGCTTCTAACCAAGATCTGCCACTGCCACTGTGTGAACAGAAAAGGAGGAATAAGTAGCTAGTGACTTTCCTTTTCCTTTTGAAGTAAGAGCCTTGATTAAGGGGCTTTGGTATCTATTGATCCACATCTAAGTCTGCTGGATAAAAAAAGTTTTTTTGTTTTTTGTTTTGTTTTGTTTTGTTTTGCGGTATGCGGGCTTCTCACTGTTGTGGCCTCTCCCGTTGCGGAGCACAGGCTCCAGACACGCAGGCTCAGCGGCCATGGCTCACGGGCCCAGCCGCTCCGCGGCATGTGGGATCTTCCCAGACTGGGGCACGAACCTGTGTCCCCTGCATTGGCAGGCGGACTTTCAACCACTGCACCACCAGGGAAGCCCATGTTCTGCTTCTTTTAATACTGAAAACCATTAACAGAGAAATTAAACTACTTTCAGAAAAGAAAAAAAAACAAACTGAAGAACAGACTGGAACAAAAAGGAATAAGGCATCTCAGGAGCAGATTCAGTCTCTGTACCCTTCAGTAACCAACACATCCACAACCGTGGGCCTTCCTCCACCTCCCCAGGCCTGATCATCAACTCCATCCTCCACTCACCTACCTGAGGTACACATTTCCTGTTTCTCTTTTCCAAGTTTTCCTCAAGTCAGTAACAGGTGCATTTCACAGTGACTATTGTTAGTCTGTATATAACTATTGTTACTGATTAACTTGCTTTGGCAAAGGTGTTTCCTTTGTCATGGTAAATTGGTCACATTGATGAGAAGCCATATCCAGGTAAAGTCCAATCATTTACAGGTGATCACCATGTGTAATATTCCAGGTCCGACCACTCTAAGAACTTCTGGTCTGTGGAGGTAGATAGCTTGGCTCCATCTTTCATGAATACATCACACACACACACACACACATACACACACACACACACACACCGCTTGCCTCCCATACTTCCTATTACAGACCAGGCAACTTTCCCATTATGAAAGTATTCTGTTGCAGCTCAATCAAATCAGGCCACTGTGGAGAGAGGAGATACAGGTAAACAAACTTGTCCTCTGTTTTCCTGTTAGCATCCAAGCCACTGAGAAATACTGTGGATACACCGAAGAGGACATGGTTCTAATCAGATATCTTTTATTTGAGCCAGTTTAGAATAGGGAATTCTGAGCCACTACATGTCTTTCTCACTACTTGTAGCAGACTATTATTTCTTCAGAAGAGGCAATATTTTGAATCCTCAAAATGGTCCCAGGTTCTCTAGTGATACTTGAAAACCCTTAATGTTTGTGGTTTGAAGTAGGCACCATTCTCTATTTGCAATGCTATCTTAGTTATTTTTTCACTCTATTTTCTTTAGTTGTTTAAGTGAGTAGAGGACATATTTGAATTTATTATTATATTTTAATCTATCCCTCAAATGTTTCATGACAATGTTCTCATCTTCCATGGCTCTGTGTTGCTCTTGCTGAGGATCATTCTTTAATTCAGAAAGATTATTCTGTTTATAATGGATGGTCTAACTTCTATTTCTGTTGTCTGCTACCTTATACTAAGCATTACCAGTTCATTACTGTTTCCTTTCCATTAAGTACTTCCTTTCTAGCCTGACTCCAGATCCAAATATCTAGGAAGGTTGTGTGGCCCAATGTTATGATTGAGGTTTCACTCAGAGAAAGAGACTTTGTATTTCTTGCTCAAACTTGTAAGTTTATTTTCCTGTTTCCATCCAAGAAAGAACCAGAAAACGCAGGTCTAAAATAAAGTAGCTGCCAGGAGAAGTATTCTGAAAAAGGGCCCAATGACAGTGATAGTACTGAAAGCAGCAGAGCCATTTGAATATGAGTCACCAGAAGGGGGGAAAAACACAATGTTTCATGCTACAGTGATTACTGCAAGTCAGTTTTTCCAAGTGAAGGTTTTTAATACCAACCTTAAAGAGAAATTCACAAAGCAGAAGGTCATTACCATATCAGATTACTTTGAATGCAGAGGAATCCTGGAGATAAAAAAAAGCATCATCTGTGTCTGAAGTTGGTCTTGATCAAAAGTGTGAAGTTCCAAACAGCATTGTCAAAAGAGCAAAAGAAACTCCCAAGATGGGTAGTCTTTGCAAGCAAGCTTCAGGAACATTTATGTATGGGTTGTTTGTGTTATATCAGGTAATCTCTTAAAATTGTTTTTCATTTTCTCGATCAGTGCCTGAAATTGAATGTCTTCACTTGCCAAGCTCTGCTTACTGACTGAATATTGTAACTCAGTTCTCAGTTCTCTTTCTTGACTAGAGATAGGTGGTCAAGTCTGCCACATAACAGGATATGGGATTGGGTGGCCTGTTAGCATTCTTCTACCCAAGATACCTCCAAGCAAGTACTTGAAAAGATTCACCAAGAAACCTTGTCATTTCTCCAGTTATAATTACCTGTTCTCAGACACCATGAACAAGGACTATGCAGGGTATAAATCAATATGCACATTCTAATAATTTTATCTCAGAACTCCACTGCAAATTCATTACTTTCTTTTTACTTTTAAGAATGGATTGCCTTACTCAGATTGAATTCCAGTTGTGACATGCATCCAGAGTAATAAAGAGATTGGTTTGTATTCTCCTGAATGCATATACATTCAACAGTTAGGCAAATGATATAACAATTCAATGCTGTCTCCTCTAGATTATTCACTCATTTAACCAGTTATTCATGAACAACTAATTGAAGAAATACTGTATTGCATGGTATTTGGAAAATATGGTAATCTAATTCCCTTATTTATAAAAAAAAGAGGCATAGAGAGTTTAACTGATATGTCAATTTCCAAATTCAGGGTACTAGAGAGTATGATACCTTAAATCGCCCCTAAAATTTACAGACTTCTATGAACTCACCTTACATCTTATATAATTAACTGCTTCATAAACCTGCATAAGTGTCTCCTAAGATAGCCCCTTAATTTACCTCCATTACTTTCTTACACTATCTTTGAGATCATGCCTATAAATGCAATTATAGAATTGATGAGTCATAGCTTACATGAGTGAGACATATAGAGTGTGAACTGTGAGACCTACATCAATGGAAATAAGATATTGGAGAAGAGTGAGTAAATGGAGAAGGTAGGGGAAAAAATTAGTGAGTTACCAGAGCCTAACCTGTTACATAGATTTTTAATAACATATTAAATGAAAAGTTATAGTCAATGTTCATTCATTTCTGCATAAAGAGAGGAGCCAAAAATGTCCATCAGGGATTTCTTTTTTTTTTTTTTTTTTGGTGGTACACAGACCTCTCAATGCTGTGGCCTCTCCCGTTGTGGAGCACAGGCTCTGGACGCGCATGCTCAGCGGCCATGGCTCACGGGCCCAGCTGCTTCGTGGCATGTGGGATCTTCCCGGACTGGGGCACGAACCCGTGTCCCCTGCATCGGCAGGTGGACTCTCAACCACTGCGCCACCAGGGAAGCCCCATCAGGGGTTTCTGATTCCCCTGATTCCAGTTGTTTTAAGGAAACAAAGCTGTCCTTAAGGTGGAAGCAGTAGAAAATAGGAAGAAAACTCACTGTTCTAGAATTGCCAGATAGAAAACATTTAGAACAAGAAAGGCAAAAATAAAAAATCAAGACAATAAAAGGAAAGTTCTCAGAGAAGACCTTGTCAAAGCCATATATGCATACCTGTGCCTATAACTGCTTTTTTATAACTTGTGCTTATTGTGTCACAAGGGTCTTTCTCATACATATAGAGGTTACTATATTTTCAGGCACTGAGTATTAAATTTCTGTTGCAGAAAAAAGTAAATAAGAAGAACATAATCTATGAAATACAGGATAATACAGGAAAGATGGATGTTGTGGGGAATGGAAAATGGCACAATATCAAGTGTGAGGAAGGAGACAAACTTTGACTTTTCTGCTTTCAACTGAGAACAATTGACCAGAAGCTGAAACTCACATGTGAAAATCACAGCTTCATCCAGTTGGGAACTGGATGGAGAAACATTAGTTTTCCAGAAAGGCAAATAATTTTGTCTGGGTTTTGAGAGCACCAGTTTCTATATTCTTACATATAGAGTCTAGCAGGTGGGAGGAAAACACAATGTTTTTGTGTTCGTTAGTAAGTGGAGGATTTTTTAAAGGATGTGAGGAAATGACATTCATATAGATTTCAAAAGGATTTGATACTAGTGTTAAATAATAAAATATTTGAAGACATTAGAAGGCAGAGGAATAATTTCACATAGTGGTCAAGAGCAGGGCTTTGAATGGGACTGGCCTGATTTGAATCCTGGCTTCAGCACTCACTAGTTGCCTGGTATTAGAGAAACAGCTTAATTGGTCTTCCAAAAGGGTCAAAGTCTCTATCTCATAGGGTTGGTTAAAAGCTAAGTGAGACAATACATATACATTATCTCACTGCCCGACACAAAGTGAAAAATCTGCATTAGATACTATTTTTTCTCAACAAAGTAAAGACATTGGAAAGAGTTCTAAGCCAAGAAAATGGCACATGCATGTCCTCAAAAGTGTGAAACAGCATAATGAGTTCTGAAATCCAGTAGATGTGAAAGATTATGAGAGATGAGACTATGGGAGACTATTAGGACATGAAGTGTGGGTGAAGGGAGAAAAATGAGTAGAACTTAATGTCAACTGCTAGGATCTCATTGTGTCTTTCTTATCTCTCCTTCAAGGTCATCAAGACTAAGAAGATAAGAAGGACCAATCAGTTTTCATTTAATTCTGAAAGTTGAAGAGTAGATCCGCCCCCTTTAAATCTTCAGTTGACTTTAATACTGATATTCTTAAAGTCGAGACTTATATTTAAACAATAGATTCAGTAGACATAGCCCAGCACATTAAGAGCTTTTTATACCTGAGCTGTGGATTAGGTTACTTCCTTTTATAAAATTTACTTATTACCTAAAATGTTCATCATTTAAAAAAATAAAAATTTCGGGCTTCCCTGGTGGCGCAGTGGTTGAGGGTCCACCTGATGATGCAGGGGATACGGGTTCGTGCCCTGGTCCGGGAGGATCCCACATGCTGCGGAGCGCCTAGGCCCGTGAGCCATGGTCGCTGAGCCTGTTCGTCCGGAGCCTGTGCTCCGCAACGGGAGAGGCCACAACAGTGAGACGCCCGCGTACTGCAAAAATAAATTAATAAATAAAAATTAAATAAATAAATAAATAAATAAATAAAATTTTCTTTTGTAAAGGTCATCGTTCTCCAAAAGTACTGGATATGGTCTCTTTATTGCAGAAGTGAGCCACTTGGGGGTAGTTGATCTGTGCACTATGAGCCATACAGGGTGGGGCACACAGAGCCTCATCAACATTAGGGTCTACATTCTGAATGTGATTTCCGTAGGACAAGGCCCTAACCAGGGCCAGCCTAAGGTGATGCAGTTTGGTCC
The DNA here is from genome assembly GCF_964165515.1 of Mesoplodon bidens. Lineage (NCBI taxonomy): Eukaryota > Metazoa > Chordata > Mammalia > Artiodactyla > Ziphiidae > Mesoplodon > Mesoplodon bidens. The sequence goes on along the minus strand of NC_138177.1, from coordinate 70,516,013 downwards.
CACAGCCCATGTTTAAATCTATAAGCCCTGTGCCCTGGGGCAAGGTTTATTTGGTCCACACAAAGAGTTACTTTCTGCAACTAAATCCCCAGAAGGGGAACATTTGTGTAATTGGTTTCTCTGGAGGAGGCACCATTGGTGATTGACACAAAGGTACCAATATTTGCAAGAAGCTTCCCTATCCCTAGCTGGTGTGGAATATCTAGTCCTACTTCTCTGATCTGTAGGTATACTCATTATTAGTTTTCCAACTCTATCTAATTATTCTCACATCTTAAATATGTGGATTCCAGACCCCACATAGGGACATGCAATGAGGAAAAAGTAATGAATAGTGAATGAAATCTATTCTAAGTGACAGTAAATGTCACCTAAAAAATTAAATATGTAAAATCAATATTTAAAATATAACTATCTACTTCTCTTTCTGGTGATTACAGAGTAGCTTACCACCATAAGCAACAATATTACTCAATAAAATAACATGAGGTGAGAGTTTTCAGTCTTCAAACAACCGGCAGCACAAGAATAAAATCCCTGAGAGAAGGAAAACTCAGAACATAAGCTTTATAATTGCCCAAGATCTCTACCTTGGAGGATTTCCTGATTGCAGGCCAGTGAGTAGGTGTCAAAGTGGAGCATGACAAGTCACACCGGGTGAAGGTGTAAATTTAGTTTTCATGGTACCTAACTATCTGGAATCTGGAGAGAAGGGAGCCATACAGAGCGCTCATTGACTGAGTCCTGGGTTGCACATAAAGAGGGTAAGATAAAATTAGGTCCACCACAGAGCAGACCCTAGGAGTTTGAGAACAGAACAGAAGAACAAGAGAGCAAACAGTGCAGGTAACGTTGAATGCTGCCAAAATAAAGACACATATTTAGCACCTGGGCATCAAACTAACAAAATTGAGAGGCTGTTAATTAGGAGTGAACTTTATACAGTAGACTAGCAACTACTCTAGAACCTTCCTAACAAAGCCAAAAAACAAGCCTCAACCTACGTCAGGAAAGATAGTGTCTGAGTTGTTGTTTTTTTCCAGCTTTGTTGAGATATAATTGACATATATCATTGTGTTATATGTGAGTTATGTATAGTGGGATTATCTGATACCATTGTATCTTGAGAAATGACCACCAAAATAAGATTAGTTAACACTTTCATCACATCACATAATTACCTTTTTTTGGTGATGGTATTTAAGAGACACTCTCTTAAAAACTTTCAAGTATATAATATAGTATTGTTAACTATAGTCACCATGCAGTACAGTAGATCTCCAGAATTTATTCCTCTTATATCTGGAATGTCATACCCTTTGACTAACATTTTCCCATTTTTCCCAAGCCCCTGTCCATGGCAACTACCAATCTATCCTGTGAGTTTGTTTATTTTAGATTCCACCTTTAAGTGAGATCATACAGTGTTTGTCTTTCTCTGTCTGACTTATTTCACTAAGCATAATCCCCTTAAGGTCCATCCACCTTGTCACAAATGGCAGGATTTTCTTCTTTCTCATTTCATGACTGAATAATATTTCACTGTGTGTGTGTGTGTGTGTGTGTGTGTGTGTATACATATCCATATATGGATGGGCAATTGTATTGCTTCAACCCTTTTGGCTACAGGGAATAAAAATGTAATGAACATAGGAGTGCAGATATATCTTTGAGACAGTGATTTCACTTCCTTCAGATATATACCCAGAAGTAGGATTGTTGGATCATACTGTATTTTTATTTTTAATTTTTTGAGAAATATCCATACTGTTTTCCAAAGTGGCTGAAGTAATTTAAATTCCTACTAACAGTGCACTTTTCTCCAAATACTCCCAGCACTTATCTCTTGTCTTTTTTTAAACTTACTTTTATTGAAGTCAGGGAGAGTGATTCCTTCAGCCCTGTTCTTCTTTCTCAAGATTTTTTCAGCTATTCAGGGTCTTTTTTGTTTCCATTCCATTTTAAAACTTTTTGTTCTAGTTCTGTGGAAAATGTCTCTGGTATTTTGATAGGGATTGCATAGAATCTGTAGATTACCTTGGGTAGTATGGTCTTTTTAACAACATTGATTCTTCCAATCCAATAATACAGTATATCTTTCCATCTCTTTGTGTCACCTTCAACTTCTTTCATCAGTGTCTTATAGTTATCAGAGTACAGGTCTTTTGCCTCCTTAGGTAGGTTTATTCTTAGGTATTTTATTCTTTTTGATGCAATGGTACATGGGATTGTTTCCTTAATTTCTCTTTCTGATATTTTGTTCTTAGTGTAGAGAAATGCAACATATCTGTGTATATTAATTTCATATCCTGCAACTTTACCAAATTTACTGATGAGCTCTAGTAGGTTTCTGGTAGTGTCTTTAGGATTTTCTATATATAGTACCATGTCATCTGCAAGCAGTGACAGTTTTACTTCTTTTTTTTTTTTTTCCAGTTTGGATTCCCTTTATTTCTTTTACTTCTCTCATTGCTGTGGCTAGGACTTCCAAAACTATGTGAATAAAAGTGGTGAAAGTGGGCATCCTTTTCTTGTTCCTGATCTTAGAGGAAATGTTTTCAGCTCTTCACCATTGAGTATGATGTTAGCTGTGAGTTTGTCATATATGGCCTTTATTATGTTAAGTTATATTCCTTTTATGCCTACCTTCTGGAGAGTTTTTATTATATATGGATGTTGAATTTTATCAAAAGCTTTTCCTGCATCTATTAAGATGATCATATGGTTTTTATTCTTCAATGTGTTAATGTGGTGTATCACATTGATTTGTGGATATTGAAAAATCCTTGTATCCTTGGGATAAATCCCACTTGATCATGGTATATGATCTTTTTAATGTATTGTTGAATTTGGTTTGCTATTATTTTGTTGAGAATTTTTTCATCTATGTTCATCAGTGATATTGGCCTGTAATTTTCTTTTTTTATGATATCTTTGTCTGGTTTTGGTATCAGGGTGATGCTTGCCTCATAGAATGAGTTTGGAAATATTCCTTCATCTGCAACTTTTTTGATTAGCTTCATAAAGATAGGTGTTAACTCTTCTCTAAATGTTTGGTAGAATTTGCCCGTAAAGCCTTCTGGTCCTGAACTTTTGTTTGTTGGGAGTCTTTAAATTACTGATTCAATTTCATTACTGTTAATTAGTCTGTTCATCCTATATTATAAAGGTAGAGTAATCAAAACAGTATGGTACTTGCACAAAAACAGACACACAGATCAATGGAACAGGATAGAGACCCCAGAAATAAACCCACACAAATTTAGTCAATTAATCTATAACAAAGGAGGCAAGAATATACAGTGGAGAAAAGACAGTCTCTTCAATAAGTGGTGCTGGAAAACTGGACAGCTACATGTAAAATAATGAAATTAGAATATTCTTTAACACAGCATACAAAAAAAATCAAAATGAATTAAAGACCTAAATGTAAGACTGGATACTATAAAACTCCTAGAAGAAAACATAGGCAGAGCACTCTTTGGCATAAATTGCAGGAATATTTTTGTGATCTGTCTCCTAAAATAAAGGAAATAAAAGCAAAAATAAACAAATGAAACCTAATTAAACTTAAAGGCTTTTGCACAGCAAAGGAAACCATCAACAAAACAAATGGACAGCCTACTGAATGGGAGGAAATATTTGCAAGTGAATGACCAATAAGGGATTAGTATCCAACGTATATAAATAGTTCATACAACTCAACATCAAAAAGAACCAAACAACCCAATTTTAAAAATTTTAAATGGGCAGAAGAACTGAATAAACATTTTTCTAAAAAGGAAGTGCAGATGGCCGACAGGCACATGAGAAGATGTTCAACATCATTAATGATCAGGGAAATGTAAAACCACAATATATCACCTCACACATGTCGGAATGGCTATCATCAAAAAGAACACAAATAACAAATATTGGAGAGGATGTGGAGAAAAGGGAACCCTTATACACTGTTGGCAGGAATGTAAATTGATACAGCCACTGTGGAAACAGTATGGAGGTTTCTCAAAAAAAAAAAAATAGAACTATCATATGACCCAGAAATTCCAACCCTGGGTACATATCCAAAAAAATAAAAATAAATAAACAAAAACACTAAGTCGAAAGGATACATGAACTCCAACACTTATAGCAGTATTATTTACAATAGCCAAGACATGGAAACAACCTAAATGTCCATCAACAGATGAATGGATAAAGAAGATTGGTACATATATAAAATAGAATACTACTCAGCCATAAAAAAGATGAATTTTTGCCATTTGCAGCAACATGGATGCTTTTTTCTTGTGGTCTTACAAGATCTCCTCCTGCCACTGCCACTCTGAGAACAGTGAAGGAGGGAGAAGTAGCTGGATGACTCACCTTTTTATTTGAGCCCAATTTAAGGAACTTTGGTTTTTTCTGAACCACATTTAAGTTCACTGGATAAGGAAGTTTTAATGTTGGAACTTCTTTCAGCTATGAATTTGTTATGAAAGACTAAACGAAAGTATTCCTGCTACCATTCTTCATTTTGAATAAAATATTCACAGGAGGAAATTGTGCAGTTTCCTGACTGCACAAAAGCTGCAAACATTTTTGGGCAGAATTTCAATATCACCTTATAACTTCAAAACCTCTCTCCCTGGGAGGAAAGAAAATGAGGGAGGAAATTATCTCATGGCACAGCATGACATAGCCAGCACTAGTCACCTTTTTAAATGATTTAAACTAGCACCATTTTTCATTGTAATCCTTCTAAATACATTATTTTCTCAGTCTTTTTCAAGATTACAGCATTCTACATTTTAGTCTACAGAGATTTTTACTAATTTATCTTTCTTCTCTTACAAGACAGTGATTTCTGCATTCCTAAAATATCTCAAGATCAAGACTACTATGGAGGTTCGTTCCACAACTTCCACAGTAGTCTTGAGTCTGGTTTTGGCACCAAAAAAACAAAACAAACAAAAAAAGATTACCGTGGAAGAAGTCCAGTAAGGTTAACCTGTGGGGATTTCTGTAGTGAAAGATCTGGGCACCTAATTAGTAATCACATGTTCACAAGGGCATTTTTTCCTTAGTAAATTTTTTTTCTTGTTTTTCTTTTGCTCCATTTTCTTTAATCCATATTATTGTGCTTGAACCTCAAAATTGTGTCTCATTTCATCTTCTGCAAAACATAACTCCAATTATGATTTAATCAAAGGCATATTGAAAATTAGCTACACTTTCATCTTTTGCTTCTACAGGGGATACTTGGTGAATTTGACACTATTTCTTGCCTCAAGAAATTTTCTGTCTTTTGTTATCCTGAGAGGTAGTAGGGAGAGAAATATGAATCATCCATAAGAATACAGGTGACAACAGCAATAGATTCATTGTCTGCTAATTGAGTCTCTTTCACACTTCTTCCCTTTGCTTACTACTCAAAGTTTCTTCAATACACTGTGTTTCCATCTGCTTCAGGATTTTCACAAACCAAACTTGGTCAAACCTTTTCATTGTTTGAGTTCCAGTTTAATGTCTCCTCCTCAGGAAATCCTCCTGTAGATCTCATCTTTGGCTAGACGTCTTCTTGGTGTTTACTTGTATAGGATCTTATTTATTTTTCTTTTCTACAAATTGCAACTACTGTAATTAATATGTGTCATTTCTCCCCCACTATAAGTCACAAGAGTAGAGCTATAGAGGAACTTAATTGACTTGTGTACAGGGCTGGTGGTAACTTTGTGCAATTATGTATAATTACTGCCATCTTGAGGCCAACTCTAAGAGCTACACCTCCTCACTTCAAATAGCTGAGGAAAATACAATGCAAGACAGACACAATCAGTCCCTTATCTAAAGTTCCTTAGATACCACATAACAATTTATAACTGTATAGCACTATATGCGTACATCATCACTTACATTGTTCCCTTTAGCCTTGATAGAAAACATGTTAGAGAAACCATGTGCTTTTTCATTGAATTTTTAAAAAAATGTGTTAACTGGCTTATAACAAGTTTCATGTGTACAGCATTATGTTTCTACTCCTTTACATGCTACCGCCTGCTTACCACCAAAAATTTAGTTTTCATCCATCACCATACTGTTGGTATAATTGATCCCTTTTAACCATTTCACCCTTCCACACCATTCCTCTCTGGTAACCACTATTCTATTCTCTGTATCTATGTGTTTGTTTTTGTTTGGTTTGGTTTGTTCATTTATTTTGGTTTTTTGTTTGTTTCTTTGTTTTTTATATTCCACATATGAATGAGATCATACAGTATTTGTCTTTCTCTGTCTGACTTATTCCACTTAGCATAATACCCTCAAGGTCCATCCATGTTATTGCAAATGGCAAGACTTCATCTTTTTTATAACTGGGTAGAATTCCATTATTTATGTGTGTGTGTGTGTACATATGTATATATACCACATCTCTTGTTATCCATTCATCCCTTTATGGGCACTTATGTTGTGTTCACATCTTGGCTATTGTAAATAATGCTGTGAAGAAAATGCAGATGCATGTATCTTTTCAAAATAGTGCTTTTGTCTTCTTTGAATAAATACTCTGAAATGGAATAGCTGGATCATATGATAGTTCTACTCTTAATTTTTTGAGGAATCTCCATACTGTTTTCCATAGTGGCTGCACCAATTTACATTCCCACCAACAGTGTATGAGGGTTCCCTTTTCTCCACATCCTTGCCAACACTTGTTATTTCTTGCCTTTTTGATAATAGCCATTCTGACAGGTGTGTGGAGATATCTCATTGTGGTTTTGATTGCATCTCCCTCATGATTAGTGATGATGAGCATCTTTTCATGTGTACTTTGGCCATCTGTATGTCTTCTTTGGAAAAATGTCTATTTAGCTCCTCCTCTGTTTTTTAATTGAGTTGTTTTTTGTTATTACATTGTATGATTTCTTTATATATTTTTATTTTTATTTTTTTATATTTGCATGAAAAATAACTATTTTCTAAGACAAAAATCTTTAGTGGCATTGTTTTACATTTTTGAAAATGTCTTCCAATGTCTACCTTGATATAAGACAGCTGAATTCTCGTCTCTGCTTCTGTGTTCAGTCTGTTGCCACGTGTTGTGCTTGTTGAAGTATGAGACGAAAATCCAGCTATGCATAGATGTCAAGGGTGAAAAGGGGAGGGCCCTCTGAAAATGCCAGGGAGATCGCCAAGGGACCCTTGAACAACACTTTGAGAACCACCATTTGACACTTCACAGGACTGTTGAGGAGGCTATGGATTATATTAGTGAATGGTAGCCAGGGTTGGGGGAACAACCTCCCAGAACCACATGGCCGGAAAGGTAGGGAAGGAACAGTTTTCCAGAAGAGTGGGGTGATGTTTCGGAAGGAGAGAGGGATGCAGAGCAGACAAGATACAGAGACAAGTCTGTGAGTCTCTTCCTGCAGGGCTTGGCACGTGTTCATACAGTTTATTTCCAGCTGCTCAAGCTCTTGGGTTGCTTGAAACAAGAGATCCAGCCAGAGGTGTCCTGAGGGAAGAGGAGGAGGGCTCCTGAAGTGTCCCTGGGACCTGGGGACAGGACGCAGCTGGGTCTGGGATTATGCACCATTGAGGACTCTACTTCTCTGTCCCTACACCTCTCCTTCCTGCTCCTTCCTCACTGCAGACCATTTCTCTCCATTTCCACAGGCTGAGAATAGTTCTGTCAACAGTGGCCAGTCTGCATGTTCCATGTCAGTGACCCAGAGATAGATGAACTCATCTGCCTTAGTTCCAGTCACACATTTCTTGGGAAGAAATCTGACTTGTCTAGCAGGGGTCCAGAGGCCACCCCTGGACCCATCAGCTGTTGCCATGGCCTAAGATCACATGGTTCACAGAGGGCAACTCCCTTTGTTAAAACGTGGATGGTGGGGCTAGGGGAGATGGGCAGTTTCTGAAAAAAGAAGGTTGGGAGCAGAGTCTGGCAGACTGTCATCATAATGCACAGAAATCTCTTGCATTCCTATACAATAATGATGAAAAATCTGAAAGAGAAATTAAGGAAACACTCCCATTTATCATTGCAACAAAAAGAATAAAATACCTAGGAATAAACCTACCTAAGGAGAAAAAAGACCTGTATGCAGAAAACTATAAGACACTGATGAAAGAAATTAAAGATGATACAAACAGATGGAGAGACATACCATGTTCTTGGATTGGAAGAATCAACATTGTGAAAATAACTCTACTACCCAAAGCAATCTACAGATTCAATGCAATCCCTATCAAACTACCAATGGCATTTTTAACAGAACTAGAACAAAATTTCACAATTTGTATGGAAACACAAAAGACCCCAAAGAGCCAAAGCAATCTTGAGAAAGAAAAATGGAGCTGGAGGAATCAGGCTCCCAGACTTCAGGTTATACTACAAAGCTACAGTAATCAAGACAGTATGGTATTTTCACAGAAAGAGAAATACAGATCAAGGGAACAGGTTAGAAAGCCCAGAGATAAACCAACGCACATATGGTCAACTTATCTTTGATAAAGGAGGCAAGAATATGCAATGGAAAAAAGACAGCCTCTTCAATAAATGGTGCTGGAAAACTGGACAGCTACATGTAAAAGAATGAAATTAGAACACTTCCCAACACCATACATAAAAATAAACTCAAAATGGATTAAAGACCTAAATATAACCCCAGACAGTATAAAACTCTTAGAGGAAAACATAGGAAGAACACCCTTTGAAATAAATCACAGCAAGATCATTTTTGACCCACCTCCTAGAGAAATGGAAATAAAACAAAAATAAACAAATGAGACCTTTTTAAACTTAAAAGCTTTTGCACAGCAAAGGAAACCATAAACAAGACATAAAGACAACCCTCAGAATGGGAGAAAATATTTGCAAATGAAACAACTGACAAAGGATTTATCTACAAAAAATACAAGCAGCTCATGCAGCTCAATATCAAAAAACAAACAACCCAATCCAGAAATGGGCAGATGATCTAAACAGACATTTCTCCAAAGAAGATATACAGATTGCCAACAAACACATGAAAGGATGGTCAACGTCACTAATAATTAGAGAATTGTAAGTCAAAACTACAATGATGTATCAACTCACACTGGTCAGATGGCCATCAACAAACAATCTACACATAATAAATGCTGGAGAGGATGTGGAGAAAAGGGAGCCCTCTTGTACTGTTGGTGGGAATGTAAATTGATACAGCCACTGTGGAGAACAGTATGGAGGTTCCTTTAAAAACTAAAAATAGAACTACCATATGACCTAGCAATCCCACTACTGGGCATATACTATGAGGAAACCATAATTCAAAAAGAGACATGTACCACAATGTTCATTGCAGCACTATTTACAATAGCTAGAACCTGGAAGCAACTTAAGTGTCCATTGACAGATGAATGGATAAAGAAGATATGGCACATATATACAATGAAATATTACTCAGCCATAAAAAGAAATGAAATTGAGTTATTTGTAGTGAGGTGGATGGACCTAGAGTCTGTCATACAGAGTGAAGTAAGTCAGAAAAAGAAAAACAAATACCATATGCTAGCACATGTATATGGAATCTTAAAAAAAATATAACACACCATTGTAAAGCAATTATACTCCAATATAGATGTTAAGAATAATATATATTTCTGATCAACCTAGGGACAGGACAGGAATAAAGACACCGAAGTAAAGAATGGACTTGAGGACAATGGGAGGGGGAAGGATAAGCTGGGGGGAAGTGAGAGAGTAGCATTGACATATATACACTACGAAATGTAAAATAAATAGCTAGTGGCAAGCAGCTGCATCACACAGGGAGATCAGCTCAGTGCTTTGTGAACACCTAGAGCAGTGGGATAGGGAGAGTGGGAGTGAAATGCAAGAGGGAGGGGATAAGGGGATATATGTATACATACAGCTGATTCAGTTTGTTATGCTGCAGAAACTAACACAAGATTATAAAATAATTATACTCCAATAAAGATGTTAAAGAATATTTTTATATAGAAAAAACTAAAATAAATTAACCTCCCCAACCTCAAGAGCTGTAAAGTGGATGTTCTAAAACTGAAATAAATTAACAGTGTTTTTATTTCCAAGTTGCTGTCGCAATGCTGTTTCAAATTCCCTTTATCCTTGTAACTTCTGAAAAATGGCTTACTTCATATGCACATAATGTTTGCCTCCTAGGTTATTTTTATATTTATACTCATGATCTTTATTCTAAGTGCCTTTTGTTATAAATACAAAATTACTGCAGTTTAGTGATAAACTAGATTATTTGACTTGGGAGTCCAATAAGTAGGGTGGGGTGAAAGAACTGTGCTTAAAAGAAGAAAATAGAAGACAGATTTAGTATGAGGTGACTTATTAGAAGGGAAAAATAATAATATATTTTGACTCTGAACCTCTGGGTATTAGCCCTGTGTGACTACTTCTGGTCTAGGCTAGCACCAAGAGCCCTGGCGAGGGAACCTGCTGACTCTGCCTCCAGGAGCTTAAGGCTAAACTCTTCTGTCCTGGCGTTAGTGCAGAGGAACTGATAGAGAGAATCTGTCCTCCTGAATAATTCAAGCCAAAATTAACCTTGGATAAGAAGGCCATGGTCTTTACTCTAGTTTTGAGCTTTCAATTTATATATATATATATATATATATATATATATATATATATATATATATATATATACTTAAAAATATATATATATATTTTTTTCTGTACTTAGATCTTAGCTCCATAAACATCAATATTAATGACATCCAGGTTTTTAGAAGAACAGCTCTAATCAGGTTTCCATATAAGATTCAGGATTGAATGGTTATTCCTTGCTTTTCCTGGCCTTGGTGACCTTGAAGAAGAAAGAGATAAGATAAACAATGAGATGACCCTGATTATATATTTCCCCCTTCACTCACACTGTGTCACCTTGCTATGGGCTGCATCCCTTTTTCTCTTCCCGTCTGAGGGGCTCTTCTCCCACTCTCACCTATCTTCTTTAGTGAATTCCTGTCTTTTGAGCCACCACCCCAAATTCTTGGCTGCGACACTGAAATGAGATATGCACTCACACCCAGCGTGAGCGCATGTGGACAGGCAGGAGTTGTTGGAGAACAAGAGAGAGGAAGGAGCAGGTGTACTCAATGCCACGAGTTGAAGGGAAAGTTCTTACTGGGAGAAAAGGTGGAAGGAAGGGGCAATAGTTATCCTTGGTGCCATGCTGTGCAGGAAGGATTGGGATATCTCATTGAGAGCCTGAGCACTGGGAAGATCGACGAGCACATGCATTTCTGAGTGCCTGGATATGTCAGCCTTTGTATTTGATCTCTTTGCATTCCAGCATAGGCATACCTTGGAGATATTATGGGTTCACTTCCAGACCACTGTGATAAAGTGAATATTGCAATAAAATGACACACAACTTTTTTGCTTTCCCAGTGCATATAAAAGTTATGTTTACACTACACTGTATCCTATTAAGTGTGCAAGAACATTAATGTATATACCTTAATCAAAAAATACATTTTGCTAAAAACAGCTGACCATCATCTATCTCTCAGCCTTCATAGAATTGAAGAGTGTTAGGGCCTTACCCTGGGAATGTTGTGGCTGGTTTGACCTTCTATCCAGACCACTAAAACTTTTTCCATATCAACAATAAGGCTATTTTGCTTTCTTATCATTCATGTGTTCACTGGGATAACATTTTTAATTTCCTTTAAAAACTTTTCTTGGACTTCCCTCGTGGCGCAGTGGTTGAGAGTCCGCCTGCCGATGCAGGGGACACGGGTTCGTGCCCCGGTCTGGGAAGATCCCACATGCCACAAGCGGCTGGGCCCGTGAGCCATGGCCGCTGAGCCTGCGCGTCCGGAGCCTGTGCTCCGCGGCGGGAGAGGCCGCAGCAGTGAGAGGCCCGCGTACCGAAAAAAAAAACCTTTTCTTGTGCATTCACAACTTGTCTATTTGGTGCAAGAGGCCTAGCTTTTGGCCTCTTTTTTTTTTTTTTTTTTTCCCTTCCTCACTAAGCTTAATAATGTCTAGTTTTTGATTTAACATGAGGGATATGTAACTCTTCCTTTCACTTGAACACTTAGAGGCCTCTGTAGGGTGATTAATTGGCCTAATTTCAATATCGTTTTGTCTCAGGGAAATAGGAGGCCCAACAAGAGGGAGAGAGTTGGGGGAATGGCCCAACAGTGGAGCAGTCAGAACACACATAACATTTATCAAAGAAATTCACCATCATATATGGGTGTGTGGTTCATGGCACTCCAAAACAATTTCAGTAGTAACATCAAAGATCACAGACCTCTCAGGCTGGTGAGTGCTGGTCGGCACTGATCCTCTGTGCGGGAATCTCTCCCACTTTGCCCTCTGCACCCCTGTTGCTGTGCTCTCCTCCGTGGCTCCAAAGCTTCCCCCCTCCGACACCCGCAGTCTCCACCAGTGAAGGGGAGTCCTAGTGTGTGGAAACTTTTCTTCCTTCACAGCTCCCTCCCAGAGGTTCAGGTCCTGTCCCTATTCTTTTGTCTCTGTTTTTCCTTTTCTCCTTTGCCTTGCCCAGGTACATGGGGAGTTTCTTGCCTTTTGGGAAGTCTGAGGTCTTCTGCCAGCGTTCAGTAGGTGTTCTGGAGGAGCTGTTCCACATGTAGATGTAGTTGTGGTGTATTTGTGGGGAGAAAGGTGATCTCCACATCTTACTTCTCTGCCATCTTGAAGGCACACAAAGAATTTTTAATTTCATTTTTTGTGTTGTTCATCACTGTTTGTTTGCTCTTTAGTTCTTCTAGGTTCTTGTTAAACGTTTCTTGTATTTTTTCCATTCTATTTCCAAGATTTTGGATCATCTTTACTATCATTACTCTGAATTCTTTTTCAGGTAGACTGCTATTTCCTCTTCATTTGCTTGGTCTGGTGGGTTTTTACCTTACTTCTTCATCTGCTGCATATTTCTCTGTCTTCTCATTTTACTTAACTTATTGTGTTTGGGGTCTCCTTTTCACAGGCTGTAGGTTCATAGTTCCCGTTGTTTTTGGTGTCTGCCCCCAGTGTGTAAGTTTGGTTCAGTGACTTGTGTAGGCTTCCTGGTGGAGGGAACTGGTGCCTGTGTTCTGGTAGATGAGGCTGGATCTTGTCTTTCTGGTGGGCAGGACCACATCCAGTGGTGTGTTTTGGGGTGTCTGTAACCTTAGTATGATTTTAGGCAGCCTCTCTGCTAATGGATGGGTTTGTGTTCCTATCTTGCTAGTTGTTTGGCATGGGACATCCAGCACTGAAGCTTGCTGGCCATTGGGTAGAGCTGGGTCTTTGAGTAGAGACAGTGATACCTGGGAGAGCTCTTGCCAATTGATATTATGTGTGGCCAGGAGGTCTCTGATGGTCCAATGTCCTGAACTCGTCTCTCCCACCTCAGAGGCTCAGGCCTGACACCAGGCCAGAGCAGCAAGACCCTGTCAGTCACATGGCTCAGAAGAAAAGGGAGAAAAAAAGAAAGAAAAAATAATAATAATTTAAGAAAAGTAAAGTAAAAAAAGAAAAGAAAAGAAAATAATTAGGGGCTTCCCTGGTGGCGTAGCAGTTGAGAATCCGCCTGCCGATGCAGGGGACACGGGTTCGTGCCCCAGTCTGGGAGCATCCCACATGCCACGGAGCGGCTGGGCCCATGAGCCATGGCCACAGAGCCTGCGCATCCGGAGCCTGTGCTCCACAATGGGAGAGGCCACAACAGTGAGAGGCCCACGTACCACAAAAAAATAATAATAAAAAAAAAAAGAAAATAATTAAAATAAAATATATAAATGTAATAAAATGAAGAGAGCAACCAAACCAATAAATAAATCCACCAATGATAACAAGTGCTAAAAACTATACTAAGATAAACATAAAAATCAGAAACAAGTCAGTCACAGACAGCAAACCCCAAGTCTACAGTTGCTCCCAAAATCCACCACCTCAATTTTGGGTTGGTTTGTTGTCTATTCAGGTATTCCACAGATTAAGGGTACCTCAAGTTGATTTGGGGGATTTAAGCCACTGCTCCTGAGGCTGCACAGAGAGATTTCCCTTTCTCTTTTTTGTTCGCACAGCTCCTGATATTCAGCTTTGATTTTGGCCCCACCTCTGCATGTAGGTTGCCCTCAGCCTCTGTTCCCACCCAGACAGGATGGGGTTAAAGCAGCGGCTGATTAAGGGGCTCTGGCTCACTCATGCAGGGGGGGAGTAGTTATAATTGGAATGCGGGGTGAGCCTGCAGTGGCACAGGCCAGCGTGACGCTGCAACAGCCTGAAGCACACTGTGTGTTCTACCCGGGAAGTAGTTCCTGGATCATGGGACCCTGGCAGTGGCAGGCTGCACAGACTCCTGGGGGGTGTGTGTGTGTGGGTAGTGACCTGTGCTTGCACACAGGATTCTTGGTGGCTACAGCAGCAGCATCAGCGTTTCATGCCCGTCTCTGCTGTCTGTGCTGATAGTTGCAGCTCATGCCCATCTCTGAAGCTTGTTTAGGTGGTGCTCTGCCTTCTGTGGGGAGACAGGGAAGGAATCCTCTCACCTCACACCCCCCAAAACAATGGTCTCTTGCCTCTTAGGCAGCTCCAGACTTTTTCCTGGACTCCCTCCCAGCTAGCTGTGGCACAGTAACCCCCTTCAGGCTGTGTTCACGCAGCCAACCCCAGTCCTCTCCCTGGGATCTGACCTCCGAAGCCCAAGCCTCAGCTCCGAGCCCTCAGTCTCCCTGGTGGTTGAGCAGACAAGTCTCTCAGGCTGGTGAGTGCTGGTCGGCACCGATCCTCTGTGTGGGAATCTCTCCACTTTGCCCTCTGCACCCCTGTTGCTGCGTTCTCCTCGGTGGCTCTGAAGCTTCCCCCCTGGAACCCACCCCCCATATCCACCAGTGAAAGGGCTTCCTAGTGTATGGAAACTTCCTCCTTCACATCTCCCTCTCAGAGGTGCAGGTCCCATCTCTATTTTTTTGTCTCTGTTTTTTCTTTTTTCTTTTGCCTTACCCAGGTGTGTGGGGATTTTCTTGTCTTTTGGGAAGTCTGAGGTCTTCTGCCAGCATTCAGTAGTGTTCTGTAGAAGTTGTTTCACATGTACATGTATTTTTGATGTATTTGTGGGGAGGAAGGTGATCTCCATGTCTTACTCCTCTGCCATCTTGAAAGTCCACTCTATAAAAGTATTTTGAAACGAATAATTTCTAAAGTCTCTCCAAGCTTATAGAGGAGAATAAATGATTCCTTTTAATCAACATAAAATTATATATAATTACCTTCTGGACTACAAACAGCCTATTCACAATTGTTTTATGCAGCTGAGTTTGAAGCTTATGATCTTTGAGGTTTCACCAGGTTTTCTGATAATGTGCTGTGGGACACTGATCTGTTGGTCAGATTCAACATCACACACAAGGGAGGTACTATTTGCTTCCAGGAAACAACTATGCCAATAATATTTTGATATCATAATTTTTTGGAGTGAATTTATTCTTCAGCGATTTATTGAAAAGTTTTACATAAAAGAATGCACTCTCCACAGCCACTGCAGTGTGAAACATCTATTGTTTTCCTTCTTGGGTCTCAAATTCAAATGGCTTCATTGCTTTCAGCACCGTGCCTGTCACAGGCTTTTCTGCAATGCTCTTGCCTGATGGATTCCTGCTGGGCCACCATCTTTTTCCACTCAGGCTGAAGGCAACAGAAGAAAGACTTCAGCTTGAGTAAAGAAGGTACTATTGAGGAAACATTACTTCATTCATGATATTAAACCTCTGAAAGCCAGCCAAGGTAGATGGAGCCAAAGAAGAAATATAGAGGGGTTAGGAAGAGATATGAGATCTAGAATCATCTAGATAGACAAGAGAGTGTATAGGCAAGATTTCATGTCCTACTTTCAGATGAGACCATATTACCAGCTTTGGAGGCAGACTCTCTGAACTGTATCCTTGCTTTTCTACTGTATGTGAAGAGCCCATCAGATCTCTGAGACATTGCTTACAAGGCAAAGGGGTGAAGCTGGTCCTTCTATTGACTCCATTAGGATACAAGATGTCCTCATTCCTCCACCCAATACTGTCCTGAATATTAATTTTCTCTGGTATAAAAGTAAGGGAGTTTAATTATCTGCACAAACATTCCCAAATTTTTAGAGATGCTCCTGTGCTTGATAAAATGACAGATTAAGTTAGATGTGAGTAAAGGGAGTGACCTAGGTCTGAGATCCTACAAATGAGTTAAAGAGAGAATTAAAAAGAAGAATCAACCCTACTTTTATGAATTTACCCTTAGAAATAATGAACTACCCCTAAGGTTTATATAAAAGAATTATATCTTGTCATTTGTAACTCTAAAAAATTGAAATAATTTAAATATAAAAAAGGGATTTGATTAAATTAAATATGTGATAGTCAGACGAGAGAATACTATATAAATATTAAAACTGCTTTAGAGGAATAGTATGATAAATTGATTCAAAAGTGGTAAAGGTCCCAAACAAAATATACAATGTGTTTCTTATTAGATAAATAAATATTAAGTCACACACACAATCACACTAGAGAGATATTTACCAATATCAAATATGGTTTTCTCTAGGTGATAAGATTATAGGTAATTATTTTCTTTGTGCTTTTCCAAATTAACAGAGATAGGAGATCAGGGTGTCATTTTAGAAGCAAACGCTACTTTTGAAAAGCAAGTTGCTGTCCAAACTCAAAGGGGAATAGAGAAAAACAGAGGCATATAAGGCCAAGTGTAGGACCTCCTGAGTGGAATCTCTAGTAGGACCTGGAGTGCAGGAAATGTCTATCCATTAGAGGACACTATCCATTAGAGGACCATGAAACAGACTCTATTTGAACCAATTGAGGAAAGTGTCAGCTTCACTTAGGTCTACTCCAAGATTTCTTCTCTTTGTACCACGTACCTATAGCTGGATAATGTATATTTCCATTACTGATGACTGGAAGTCACCGCTTACACCTGAATCTTGTCTCCCTGTCCAGAGAAAGTAGTTGCTCTAGACAAAAGGAAGAGAGTATGTATAATCAGTTTCCAGAGTTCATGCGTCTATAAAATGATATACCTGCCTCACAGGGAATGACATTGCACGCTTGTGGTGAATTCTGTGGTGAGTCTCCCATATGTTGTCTGCTGCTCCTCTTTAGGAAAGGTAATCATTCTTATAGAAACCAAGACCCTCTCCAGGTATCACTCTTGCCTGAAGAGGGCTACCTCATCTTAGTGCAGGTGCATAAAGGTCTTCCTTCCTGTATCCAAATTATGACAACTCTGAAAGGTATTCCCATCTCCTGAGCTCCCTGTGGGATTTGCTGGGGTCTTTGCTGTAATGCATTGGAGCTGAAATTTCGCCTCTTCTTCTCTGTCATTCCCTTGCAGGTATTAATCCTGAGAACACTCTCACATATACTGCCTGAAAACAACTGTCTATTCCAGAGTTTTCTTCTTATAGAATCCACCCTGTAACCATGTGTTAAGATGCCCAGAGCCTGGCAGAGATTAGGAGCTCAGTAGGTGTTTAACCTGATGAATCTGAAGCAATTTCCCTTTTTGTTACCCAGACATACCTTTCATATTATAGCCTTGTTCTCTTTACTTGCATGCTGTGCGATAAAGAACAGAGAGCTCCAATGTAGGACATGACAAAGACAGTGAATGGAGGATGCTCTTACAAGGACTGAGGCCCCTCCACTTGCCCATCACACCTAATATGAGAGACTTCTAGTAGGGCATGTTCATGACATAATTTCTGGGAGCTGCAGAAACATCAGGAATCACTTCAGCTTGACTTCTCTCTTTCACTAGCTTTGCTTCTTTTTTCCATTTGTATTTCTTATCAATGGGTTAAAAGTAAATAAATGCACATTAATCCAGAAGAGATAAACATAGGTAGCTGAGAAAATGTAAATATTTCCTCTCAGGAATACAAGAAAATTATCTTGAGTCAAAACTTGCACTGAGATCACACACACCTGCAGCTGCTTCAGCATATTGTAGCAGTAGGTAAATACCTTCAGAGATACAGGTACAGGAATATAATGATACACAAAGACATTCTGACTCTGGCATAGATGTTGTCAGACTAAATCCAGGAGAACATATTGACCAGAAATCTACTGTAAGAAATAACAATGGAAATTTTTCAGGCTAGAAGAAAGAAATGTCACACAGAAAGAAGAACTTACTGAAATAATGAAGAACACTTTAAAAGGCAAATACATGGGTAAATATAAAGAGTATTGACAGTTTAATACCACAACAATGATGAGGACAGTGACAGCAATGATGATGATAATGATTACACTGTATGTGATTATAACATGTAAAGGTAAAATATATAATAATAATAATCATAATACTAGTACAAAAGATGGGGGGCACATAAGTTAACTTTTACTGCATAATAAACCACCCCAAAGCTTAGAGGCTTAAAAAAACAAACATTATTATCTCTTATAATTCTGTAGATTGTCTGAGCAGTTCTTCCAATCTTGACTGGCAGATGACTTCTCATACACATACGTCTGGGACTTCAGCTGAGATGCTGGGAAGACTGTGATAACTGGGGCTTCACCCCTTGTGGTGTCTCATCACCTAAATGCTAAACAAGGTTTGTTCACAGTAGGGCAGAAGGGTTCCCAGAAACAAGAGAAGGCAAGCTCCAATGTACACATGGTTTTCACATCTGTTCTTCATGTTTCCTAATGCCCCATTGGCTAAAGCAGGTCACATGCCTACACCCAGAATCAGAGGTTAAGATATGGAGTCTTCACCTCCTGATGAGTATCTGCATGATCACAATGCAAGGTGTGATAGCGTGTTTACAGCTTACCACAGCGTCAATTCATCCAATTCCCCAAAAGGTACCATTAAGAGTGTGAAAACCAAGCCACAAAGTGAGAGAACAGATACATTTCCATTTATTGACTGAGATAGTAGTGTACCCAGGGGGTTCACTTTTTGATACTTTATGTGTATATATAAAACAAAGTACTGGTATCCAGAATATAAATAACTTTCATCCACACGTTTCAAAGGTAGACACACCACCAGATAAGTAGGCAAAAAAAAAGTATTGTCGCCTTGCTAAAGATATACAAATGGTCAATAACCATATAAACATAAACAGTGCTCAACCTCAAAAGTTATCAGAGAAATGCATATTAAAATACTCTTTAAAAAATGGCAAATTTTTTTAAGTAAATAAGATTTTTTTAAAAAAATGTGAACTAAGTAGAATTATCAAATTACTACACGACTTCAGAAAATAGTTGGGAACTCTTTGCTAAAATTCAATATATACTAGCCTTACTATCCAGTAATTGCATTCACAGGTGTACAGCCGAGAGAAAGATTCACACACATACACAATGTTATATATATACTTATATAATTGCATACATATGTGTATATATAAATGAAAAGACATACTTAATGTTCATAATATTTATAATGAACCTAAGTGATCATAGCAGCACTGTTCATAATGGCCCCAAATAACAATCAACAGTAGACTCTCTCTCTCATATATATGTATAAAACTATATATATATATATATATATATATATTTATATGTATAAAACTAAAACATGAAATGTTATACAGAAATTAAAATGAACAAACTACTGCTACAAACTATATCATGGATGAAATTATACTAACGTCATTTGAAAAAAGAAAGACAAAATAATTTGCACTGTAAAATTCCTTTTATATTCAAAAACAGGCAAAACTAGTCTCTGGTGTTAGAATTCAAGATAATGGCTATCTTTAAGTGTGAGTCTTAGAGGGAGAAAAAAGGGACTTCAGGGGTGCTGACCAAGATGGTATATCATCTTGCATTTACTTTTTGATAATTTATTGAGCTTTATTCTTAAGATCTGTGTACCTTCTATATTTGTGATATAATACAGTAAAAAGTAGTACATATATACACATATATACCAAAATGTATATCTATATCTATGCATATATATATTTACATGTATAAGGTATATATATATATTTATATATAAATGTATATTTCACCTGGTAACTTAAATTATTTGAATAAAACTAAAGTATCCTCCCTGACAATGCCTATTCACTAACCTTTCATTTCCAACCTATCACCAAATCTTAATACTTCTCAAATCTCTCTAAATTCAGTATATTTTCCTCCATTTCCATTTTATAAGCAAATCAAAGTTACTATTATCTCTTCCAGACCTATGGTAAGAGTTGTTCTCCCCAAAGTCAAACTGGCTACTCATTTTTTCCCAAATAGTATCCAGAAGTTTCACTATAAAATGAAATCTAGTAACACGCTATGGCCCCAAACCTTTTGATCAATCACATCTGATAAAAACAAAGAATTCTAATCATGTTCCACAGGGCTTACACTGTCTTCTCTCAAAGGGCATCATACCACCCTTCAGAGATTCTCTGTACTTCAGCCACACTGGTTTTCTTTCAAGCCCTCAAGAAAGTCAAACTCCTGCCACAGGCCTTTTTCACACTGTGTTTCCTCTGACTGAAGCTAATTTTCGTTCCTGTTCATTTTCAGAGTTTAGCACAAAAGTCACTTCTCAAGAGAAGCCTCAGCTGACCAACTCCCACTCTAACTCCCGGCTGTTGTTAGGTTTCTTTGACACATGCTCTGCAACAACCATCATCCTTTCAGTTGGAACTCTTACCTCAGCTTATTAATTCATTAATTTGTGGTCAAGAAAAAGATCTACCTCTCTCATTAGAATGTAAGCTCTGTAAACCTTGGATGTGTTTTAAACTCCCTGCTTTATCACCAGAACCTAAAAGAGTTCCTGTCACCTATTAGATAACTCAAGGGATGTTTACTGAATGGGTAAGTGGATGGATGGGTGGATGACATGCTGGCCCCTCACCAGTGACACCACAGTGCAGCTGTATCATCTGCCTTGGGTGCCCTAGGTCTATGGCCAAGTTATATTTCTTCATGAAAAGCTAACTTCTAGCCTTGATTTTAAAAACACCATATCTCAAGATGTCATTTTCCATTATTTGGTGGGGGGTGGGGGGGTTGTGGTGGAGGGAACAGCATTCTCTGGGTTTTTTTTTTTTTGTATTTAAGTATAATTTACAATGTTGTGTTAGTTTCAAGCATACAACAAAGTGATTCAGTTTTTTCAGATTATTTTTCCATTATAGGTTATTACAAGATATTGAGTACAGTTCCCTCTGTTCTGCTCTGCTCTGCTCTATGGCACATGAGGAGAGGTTGTGAGAAGAATCTGATACAGCATTCTGTGTGCAGACATGCCTGGTTATGCAGAAAGAACCTTCAACAAAGGATGAAAGATGAACCCTACAGGAAACAAAACAAAAACTGGTTTCCTACCAAAATAGTTAAGGGTGGCATGGAGCACAAATAAATTTGCTACATACAAAGTAGACCTAAGAATACTCCAGGATGGAATTTTTAAACAAAATAGGAACCTAACTGACTTCTTATATGGAGTACAGAGCTACCAGTCATTCATAACTTTCCAACCAGATTCCCTTACTGAAATATTGTCCCATACTGGATCATTTTTACCTAGTCAGGATAATAAAATTCTAGGATCATTACAACAGCAAAAGGAGGAAAGATTGCAGTAGGGGAAATTTGATGCTATCCTGGACAGAGAGGAATGAATTCTTCAGTTTAGAGAAAAAACAAAAGGCATTCCTAAATATCTTCAGCCTATGCTCACCAACCCTCTAGATTCCCGGCTCACCCTCAGAAAATCACAAAGCTTTGGGTTACTTGGGGCAATTACGTGTAGTTACTGCCACCTTGAGGCCATCTCTAAAACCTACATCTTCTAACTTTGCTGAGCAGAGGAAAATACAATGCAAGACACAGTCAGTCCCTTCTGTAAAGTGCCTTAGAAACTAGATAACAATTTATATCAGTGTAGCATCATGTGCTTATATCATCATTTACATTCATCATTTACATCATTTACATTTATCTCCTCAGTGTATATTCTCTACCTAGGCTTTCTAAGCCGATAGTGTAGATGAAAGCCAGAATAAATCACAGTTGCCAACTCACATGTATCCTTGTAGAATGATTTCAAAAGGAAGAATGGTTGAGAAGGCTTGTTAAAATCTAAGTTTTACGTCAAAATATATTCAAGGTAAGTAACTTGGCAACTTCTATCCCAAATAAAGTAATCCAACTTTCTATTGTACCATTATACCAGCTAACCTAGATTCTAAGAAAGAAGTAAAACATGGTATAGTACAGGGAACTTTAAAGTAATTCAGTTTGTGTAAACTTGTAAGCTGATACCAAATCAATCATGGAGTTTATCTGAATGCATTTCTGCTATTAGTTACTTTAAACCATATTTTCACTGGCGAATACAGTAATAATTGACACCATGGTCATATTTTTATTCTGGACATATCAATACATTTTGAAACTACAAAATTACACAAGCCCTAAATTACTGTCATAACATTAAGAAGCAATAACTTACCATATTTCAAACCCCTGGAGGAGTTATATCCCTGTTCCCAAAGTCATCCTGTTCTTTACTTTGTTAATTGCTGATCCCAAGACTAGAGTCCCAGAATGAAGTGCTTACATCAGTGTTTGGCTTTATAAGCCTGAGAAGCAGTCTGTCATTTGTCATGGCCAGGGAACAAGACTGGCCAAGTCGGTAAGCATTTCCTCCCATAACTTTCTACCACTTGCATGTCAATAATTCCTTTTTTTTTTCTTCTGACACACATGAGGTGATGGCTTAACCAATTTAAGAATACAGGAACATTTATTTGGGTGCATAAGAGCTTCTTTCCTTGGGCCAAAATTCTTAAGCCCCAATATGAAACTAAAAGGAAAGAAAATTCTGAATCCAAACACCACTACTCCAGTACTTTTAAATTATTTCCCTCGTCTCAATAAGTCAATATATATCAAGTAAAAAAAAATACTATGAAATTTAAGTTCTAATTCATTTTGCCCCCTTTGCTGAGTAAATCTTAGTAAATTATATATTTTAGTAATGGGACAGTCTCAAAATTAGACATTAGGGTGGAGAGTTAGTGTTTTCAACAGTAAAGTATCTCATCACCAATTTTAGTGTGAAGTAATATCTGAGAAAATCTTGAGAGTAAAAAGAGGAAATCCTGAAATAAAGCAGAATAAAGGAATTCTTGTTCTAGCAAGGATCATCAGAGAAGCCCTCCTGGAGGATGGTCTGTCTCAGACAAAATGATCAAATCGGGGATGAAAATAGCAGAAAAGGCAGAGAGGTGGGAAAGTATGCCTTGTCCACTATTGTAAGGGTCAGAGAACAATAGCTATGATGAACCAGGAACTGCATCCATTCATATACTTTCCCTGTGCCGTGCAATGCAGATGAGATTAATGGCGCCAGTTCTAGGTGTGTACAGTAGGACAAAACTGAGCTACATCACCCCTGATGTTTTCATAGAGGTTCAGTCTCCTTTCCTGCTCCAGCACTGAGTCTCATCTTTATTCTACTTAAAATGGGGAGATCATTACAGAGCCACTGATATCTTTTCTACCACCAGAACTATCCAAGGTTTATGGTATTAGTTTGGGAAAAAGAAAAAAATAAAGAAAATAAATTTGAGATGCAGATTGCAGAATGGGAGAGGAGAAAGACTATATGAGAGAAACATTCGAGTTGGAAAGAAAAGAATTCCACCTTATAATTTAACTAAATTCCCACTTGGTGCAAGTGTTCCAACTTCCCTCTCATGCCTAACCTTTCTAACCCTAGCCCTCGTCAGATATACCTTTCACCCTAAATTTTGCACATAACTGCTTGTCACTGCATTTTGGTTTTTGTTTTCTGAATTCTTAATCTATCTTATTTCCTAACCACCATAATGTTCTACTCCTGATTTTCAATTAAAATTTATTTTCCAGAAATATCCACTTGCTCTCTCCTGGCAGTTCATTCACTTCACCATGTTCTGGGCCCTGGCTAGACAGTTTCCATACTTTATCTCCTAACCGACCTATAAGCATAGGCGATATTAAGAAATATTTAACAAACTGCATGGCGCAAGGATTGACCAACTAGAACAAGTGTCCACTGTAAATGGCCAGTATAGTCATACAAGACAATCATCACTTCACTGACCTTATCTTCCACAAATTTCTCCCTCATTCCACTCCAGGCACACTGGCCTCCTCAGAGTTCCTCAAGCTTCCAGGAACACTCATATTTCAAAGACATTTGTAACTGTTGGGTTTTTGTCTGCCTAAAAGATCTTTTTCTAAGTGTATTTGGTTTGTACTTATCACTCTCTATTCTATATGTTTTATTCATTTTACTCATTTTATTCATGTCTCTACCCACTAGAATGTACACTCCATAATGGTAAAGATATTTTTCTATTTTGTTTCCTGTTTTATTTCCAGCATATGGAAGGGTGACTGGCACAGAGCCTGGGCTCAGTGATTATTTTTGTATAAATTAATTTACTAATTTAATCTACAGAAGAGTGCCCTGATATAGATAATTTTATTGTCTCCATCTTATAAAAAGGGAAATTGCAAATCAGAGAGACTGTATAATTTGTCCAAAAATACACAGCCAGTCAGTGGCAGAGCCTGGATTAATCTCCATCTATTTGATTACAAAAGTCATGCTCTTTCTACTGTGCCATGCTGCCTTTAAGGAGAAAATGGTTCATGGTTGGTGTCCGGTCCAACACAGACATAGATGTGTGGATTTTGTGCCCTCTTAAGTTCCCTTCTGGCTAAAGAATTGTATTCCCCATGATGGATCTAAATCGCTCTCAACATGGCTTATATTTTTATGTTTAGATCCTGAGTTTCCAGGATATATACTAGGGTCTTAAGGAAGTGCAAAACAGAAACAACAGTGTAGAAGAGGAGGGATTAGAGCTTAGGGAGGTTGATCCACAGGCACTCACCAACAATTAAAGGTAAAAGAGAGAGAGAAAAAGGCAATTATCCCAAGTTTCTAGTTTGGAAAATTGGATGGTAAACAAAAATAAGAAAGGAGGAATTCATTTACTATAGACAGAAAAGTATGCATGGAAGAAGTTTTGATACGTCTTTAGGACTTTAGAATTTTAGGGCTGAGATATCTGAGTACCCACCTGGTTCATGGCCCAACTCATTATGTCCTTTCCCATGTAATGTGCTCCTCATTTTGATTACCTGTCCTATATCCCTGGTTATGAATTTTCCTGTTTTCCTCATCATGTCATTTGTTCTGATTTAGCTTGATAACAATTTGGCTGAAATAAAGTGGCTTAAAATTTTGAGCAATGCAGACTGAAGTAGAGGGGAGAGCAAGGTGAGAAGAGTGGAGGTGAAGCTGGGGTGCTGACTCAGTAGGAGGGCTTATTCTGCTGGAGGCATCAGCATTCCATGGAACTGCATCCAAAGAGACAAGGCAAAATAGAAATTGGCTCAGGATATATCAGTAACTGGAACAATCCAATGTGGCAGGAAATGTCTATAATTTAAACCAGCGGTTCCCAACATTTTTGGCACCAGGGACCGGTTTCATGGAAGACAATTTTTCCATGGGCTTGGGTGGGAGATAGTTTCAGGATGATTCAAGCACATTATATTTATTATTCTGCAGCTGATCTGACAGGAGGCGGAACTCAGGCAGTAATGAGAGCGATGAGGAGTGGCTGTAAATACAGATGAAGCTTCACTTGCTCACCTGCCACTCACTTCCTGTTATGCAGCTGGGTTCCTAACAGGCCAGGAACCACCACCGATCCCTAGCCCAGGGCTTGGGGACCCCTGATTT
Organism: Mesoplodon bidens; assembly: GCF_964165515.1. Taxonomy (NCBI): domain Eukaryota; kingdom Metazoa; phylum Chordata; class Mammalia; order Artiodactyla; family Ziphiidae; genus Mesoplodon; species Mesoplodon bidens. Next base: position 70,490,233 of record NC_138177.1, on the reverse strand, counting down.
AAACCTTATGGGAGCCCCATAAAAAAATATGAGACTCAAAGAAGGCTAGGCAACTGAGGCTTATATACCATCCTGAGCTAAGCAGAAGGGGGTAGGGTTCTGGGGCTTCAAAGGGGAGGAAGAAAGTTCACAGGAAGATAAGAAGAACAGATGTTTGGTAAATAGATGTTTGCCCTACCATGCAGATAAGTCTTTCTAATGTAAAAAGTTACCTTTGGTAATAGCTCTCTTTCTGGTAGAGGCCCCCTATCTAAATTCTTTTAGGTAGGTTTAGGGAGATGTAAAAAGGTTTTCCTGAGTCTGCTCTTTCTTAATTGCCTTTAGCTCAAATTCCACACGTCAAAGTGCTACATTTGGGGGTGACATTGTGCTCCTCCTCATTCCTAACTCTTATTTAGACTCTTCAGTAGGTTTTGCATCATTTGCTCATGTGTCTCTTGGATTTGTTGCTTTAAGCAATTGTCCTCCAACTCTGGGATTTCTTTCCTCTGCCTATTCTGACTACTGGCCCTACCAAATATTGACTCAAATGGCCATCCTAGCCTCCTAAGGGAAGGGAGCTTGGGACTGGAAAGATGGACGTAAGAGGCAATAGGATCTAAGAAATACACAACTATCTTCTCTACTTGAAGTTGCCAACATCTACTAGCTGTATATGTGCCAGATTCAACCTGTAATTTTTCCCTTATATCTCTTTCTGGAGGCTGTTGCCAGCACTTCTGATGTCTGATTGATGTAGCATTCCTTAATCAGATTACAAAAAGCTGGGTGTTGATTTTATTTTTGCAGAAAGCAGAACAGAGGAATCATATATTATATGACCTAAATGACAACACAGGAAGGATGGAAGTATTGGTGTTTGGAAAAGAGACAAAATCCAGTGTAAAGAAGGGGATAAACTTCAACTTACTTTCTTCAAGTTGTCAAAAGCTGGAGAAAAACTACAGCTGAAATCTGGAGTTCATAGTGTCATTAAGGTGAGAACTTCACGGAGGAAAGTCAACTCTCCAAAAGGATAATGTTTTGTGTTTGCTTTCAGCAAACTGGACAGGTGCTATTGAAGAGATTATGGAGTGGAAGACCCTGATATTTAGTTCACTTACAGCTCACAGAACTTAGGAGCTTCCTTTTAGGAAGTACACATCCTAGACACACAGTTAAGAGGACATGCACTTCATAAGGCAGAGACACATGCTGTGGTACCCACACAACCCTACAGACTATTGAACACTTACTGTTCAACACTAAGTCTAATGCAGGCGGTTTGCCCAAAGTTGGACAAATTATTCTGAAAGAGGTATATAAAAGTAGACACAGACCAGGTATACCTTGAGGACACATTTCTCAAAGTCAATTCCTTGCACCTACCATAGTCCAGGGAAATTGAGTCAGGATAAACCCCTACTGCTGAGTTTTCATCTCTCCCTCATACCAGTACATCTTGCTGCCACTACTTGGTCCTCTTCACCATTTCTTAGCTTTGTTTGCACTGGCTGCTGTCTCCCTTTTTAAGAGTGGGGTGGAGACTTGAGACACTGGCATATGTGCCCGTGTTAAGTAGGAGTGTATATCTCAAGCCAGATTTAACTTCAGGAGAGTGATTCAAGAGTGAACAATGTACTGGGAGAAAGGGAAGAAGATAATTTTATGAGAAGAAAAGAAAGATGCACTTTAGGAGGACAGTGGGAGCATTAAAGGGGTAATTGATCAACTTCATCTCAGACTATATATATTTTTTCTCCATCCAGGTTATTAAGGTCAAAAATTGAAATGAAATGGATCAATTCAGATCAACTGGTCTAAACAGATTTAATTGAAGAATACCTAATACAGACAGCCTCTTCAATCAGATTGTGAGTTACCGGAGAGCAGCAGTACACAGGTTCCTTCCCAAACCCAGGTTAGCCAGAATGGGATAATTCCTGGTTAAACAATTCCAAAATCTCAACATCTTATCACAATAGAAATGTATTTCTCATTCATTGCAGCCCACAGCCAGGACAGGGCTCTGCTCTATGTAAATATTCAGGGATATTATGTTGTTCAATATCTGTTGAATGAATATAATGATTAATGGAAAATAGGCACTATACGTAGTTATACAAGTTAATATAGATGAGGAAAAATAACCAAATTCACAGGAAATCAAAGATTTATAGCATGAAAAGATTGTCAACCTCACTGATAATCTGAAAAATGAAGTTAATATAAAATTTACTTTTTTATGTTTAAGTGTACTAGAAGACCACTGATGTTCCAAAAGAGGGCTTGGCAAAATTTTTCTGTAAAGCATCAAATAGTATATATTTTAAACTATGTGGGCCCTAGAGTTTCTGTTACAGATGCTTAACCTTGCACTGGCTACAAAAGGAGCCATAGACAATCCATAGATGAATGAGCATGTTTGTGTTCCAATAAAACTGTATGGTGGACATTGAAATTTGAATTTGCTATGATTTTCATGTGTCACATTCTTCTTTTGATTTTTCCCCAAGCATTAAAAAAATCTACATAAGAAAATTTTTTGATAAGTTAAACTTCACCAAAATGAACATGTCTTTTCAAAAGTTACCTTTAAATCACGAAAAGGCAAGCCATAGATTGAGACATAGTATTTGCTAGTGACATAGTCACTAAAGACCCTGTACCCAGAATTTATAAAGGATTCTCAAAACTCAGTATTATGAAAACAAACAGCTGAAGTTTTAAGGTGGGCAAAAAAAAATACATAGGTGGCAAATAAGGACGTAAAAAGATGCTCAACCTAATTTATCTTTAGGGAAATGCAAATTAAAACTACAGTGAGATACCACTATGCACCAATTAGAATGACTAAAATTTAAAAAGATTGACCATACCAGGGGCTGATGAAGATGAGGAGGAATTAGAACTGTCATACAATGGTGGTAGGAATGTTAAGTTGTACACTACTTGGCAAAAAAGTTGGATAGTTTCTTTGTTTGATTTTTTAAAATTAACATGAACCTACAATGCTAAACTCTGAGGTGGATGCAGAGCAACTGATATTCTCACACATTGCTCAGGGGAATGAAAAATGCTACAGCCACCTTAGAAAACAGTTTGGCAATTTCTTATATATTTGAAATACATTTACCATATGAACCAACAGTCTCACCCCGAGATTTTTATTCATTGAAATGATAACACAGGTTCACACAAAAATCTGCATGGGAATATTTGCAGCAGTTTTATTTGTAAATATGTCAAAGTGTCAACAATCTAATTGTTCCTCACTTGGGGAATGGATAAACAAACTTTGGTGGGTCCACACATTGAATTCTACACAGCAATAAACAGGAATAAACTGATACACACAACTACATGGATGAATCCTAAATGTACTATATTAAGTGAAAGAAGTCAGACTCAAAATGCTATATACATTTTAACTTCCATTTTAGGAAACTCTGGAAAAGGGAAAAGTTTAAGTTAAGAAACTATATCAGTGGTTGCCAGGAGCTTGGATTGGAGGAAGCGTTGACAATAAAGTGGCATGAGGGAAATTCTTGTTATGATGGAACTGTTCTAATCATTAGGAACATGATCTTACCTTCTGTCCCTTATTTTTCTTACTAGGAGAGTGAAAAGAAGAACACTATCAACCCTCTAGAGCTAATATAAGTGACACAAAATAATTGCAAAACACCAGGTACCAAATATGTGATCAAGAAATATACTGTAAGGAAACTATATTCAATATCCTGTAATAAACCATAATGGAAAAGAATACAAAAAAGAATACATTCATATGTATAGCTGAATCAGTTTGCTGTACAGCAGAAATTAACACACACTATATATCAACTCTACTTCAATAAAATACATGTAAAAACTACATTGTAAATTTCAGTGTTAGCTATCTACTTTCTGCCATTGTACTCTAAACTAAATTAATTATTCGTCAGTGTTTGCCTAATGCAAGTCTTTGCCTGGAGCAACTTCCTCATAGGATCCACACATGTGAGAAACAGGAAGTATAGCTGCAGAGCTATTTACCTGTTAGTACCTGAATAAGTAAGTGGAACCAGTTATTTCACATCAGACAGGGCTAGAATTACTTCCAACGTATACTAGTGACTTCATGCAAATCATCAGAAGCTGCCTTATTTGGTACACAAATTACCCAATTATGGCCCCTCCAGGAGATCAATTCTGAAAAGATATCATTGTTTTGGACTAAAGCAACTCCTCCCTAGGATAGGGGTTGGCAATTGAAGCACAGACTGGATTTCAGCTGCTCTGCCTTCCTCTTGGGTTTCTTTGAGCAGGGCACAGCTTGTTCAACCTGTTCATTCTTGACCAGAGTTATATTCTGTAAAGATCACAACCAAAGTATAAATCCAAATATTGCTTGGGTCTTAAATGTCCCTATCTGATTTGCAGCCCACAGACTATTTGCTTTTAAGCAATGAATTAGATTCCTAGGGAGGAATGGCTTTAGGAAAAATCATGTTTATTATTTTTTCCAAATTATAAAAGTTATAGATGCAAAATTAGGCATTGAGATGGTACAGAAATGTATTAAAAAAGTGAAAAGCACCCCATTCCTAAGAATTAATGGCTAGTATATATAATGCGGTATTTCAACTATATGTATATATATATACTATTTTTTCTGTACTTAGATCTTAGTTCCATAAACATCAATATTAATGACATCCAGGTTTTTAGAAGAACATCTCTAATCAGGTTTCCATATAAGATTCAGGATTGAATGGTTATTCCTTGCTTTTCCTGGCCTTGGTGACCTTGAAGAAGAAAGAGATAAGATAAACAATGAGATGACCCTGATTATATATTTCCCCCTTCACTCACACTGTGTCACCTTGCTATGGGCTGCATCCCTTTTTCTCTTCCCGTCTGAGGGGCTCTTCTCCCATTCTCACCTATCTTCTTTAGTGAATTCCTGTCTTTTGAGCCACCACCCCAAATTCTTGGCTGGGACACTGAAATGAGATATGCACTCACACCCAGCGTGAGCGCATGTGGACAGGCAGGAGTTGTTGGAGAACAAGAGAGAGGAAGGAGAAGGTGTACTCAATGCCACGAGTTGAAGGGAAAGTTCTTACTGGGAGAAAAGGTGGAAGGAAGGGGCAAACGTTATTCCTGGCACCATGCTGTGAAGGAAGGATTGGGATATCTCATTGAGAGTCTGAGTAATGGCAAGATCAACGAGTATGTACATGTTGGTGGGAATGTAAATTGATACACTATGGAGAACAGTATGGAGGTTCCTTAAAAAACTAAAACTAGAACTACCATACGACCCAGCAACCCCTCTACTAGACATATACCCTGAGAAAACCATAATTCAAAAAGAGTCATGTACCACAATGTTCATTGCAGCTCTGTTTACAATAGCCAGGTCATGGAAGCAACCTAAGTGTCCATCGACAGATGAATGGATAAAGAAGATGTGGCACATATATACAATGGAATATTACTCAGACATAAAAAGAAATGAAACTAAGTCATTTGTAGTGAGGTGGATGGACCTAGAGACTGTCATACAGAGTGAAGTAAGTCAGAAAGGGAAAGACAAATACCATATGCTAACACATATATATGGAATCTTAAAAAAAAAAAAAAGGTTCTGAAGAACCTAGGGGCAGGACAGGAATAAAGACGCAGGCATAGAGAATGGACTTGAGGACATGGGGAGGGGGAAGGGTAAGCTGGGAAGAAGTGAGAGAATGGCATGGACTTATATATACTACCAAATGTAAAACTGATAGCTAGTGGGAAGCAGCCGCATAGCACAGGGAGATCAGCCCGCTGCTTTGTGACCACCTAGAGGGGTGGGATAGGGATGGTGGGAGGGAGACACAAGAGGGAGGAGATATGGGGTTATATGTATATGTATAGCTGATTCACTTTGTTATAAAGCAGAAACTAACACACCATTGTAAAGCACTTATACTCCAATAAAGATATTTAAAAAAAAAGGGGATCATCAGAGTAGCTACTTCATAGGGTTATTCTGAAAATTAAATGAGAAAATCTATGTAAGATATTTAGCACATGTCCAAAATTATCAATATCATCCACTCAAGCAAGCTCTGTTCCACATTGACTATCTTCAGTAATAAGCAAATTCGACATTAGCTGATTCCACATGTTTTGTGCAATGATTGGGTCCTATGGGATTAATTGCAATTAAGTACTCCAAGTTTGATGTCCTTTATTCCTAGCACTAAAAGCACCATCATGATGAATGGCAGGGAGCAAAATTATAGTTTGAGAGTTTTTTACAACCTCAGTCACAAAAGAGATTTTGGGGAGAACACTCAATCATAAAGACCTTTTTTATATCTACTATTTCACTTAAATGTCAGATTAGAGAATAGGCTTTAATTAAAGTTTGTAATAAGTAAAAAAAAAAAAAAAAGAGCATGTGCATTTCTGAGTGCCTGATATGTCAGCCTTTGTATTTGATCTGTTTGCATTCCAGTGCAGGCATACCTTGAAGATATTATGGGTTCAGTTCCAGACCACTGTGATAAAGCAAATATTGCAATAAAATGATACACAATTTATTTTCTTTCTCAGCGCATAGAAAATTTATGTTTACACTATACTGTAGCATATTAATGCAGTAGCATTAATTAATGTATTAATGTATATACCTGAATCAAAAATACTTTATTGCTAAAAAGACATTAACCATCATCTGAATCTTCAGTGAGTCATAATCTTTTTTTTTTATGGAGGAGGATCTTGCCTGGATGTGGATGGCTGCCGACTGATGAAGGTGATGGTTGCTGAAGGTTGGGGTGGTGGTGGCAATTTCTTAAATAAGATAATGATGAAGTCTGCTGGATTCATTGACTCTTCCTTTTCATGGAAAATCTCTCTATAGCATGCAATGTTGTTTGATAGTGTAGGGGAACAAAGTTTGCCACCCCAAAATATGTCTTTCTGGCATGAGGATTAATTTATGTTGATTATTTTTAAGAAACAGAAGAGTCTGTAAGTTTTTCTTTTCATCTCCCCTTTAGCTGTGTAAAGAATTTAGATAAAGGGGCTGTTCCCAGAATAAAGGCCTCATCAGAGGTATCTGCAAAGAATATAGGATAGGTGTAGTGGAGGAAAACTTGGCAGGGCCCAGAGATCAGAGTCCACTCTGTGTCCCATCCTCTCTGCATGCCCAGAAAACATTTGTTTACCAAAACATTTGTTTTTCCATCTTCATGTGAATTGTCTTTCTTCCCAGTGGAAGTCCCAAATAACTACCTCCAACATCCTCTTTTGTCATTAACTGAAGATGGTATTTAAGGTGAGTGTTTCAGCCATCTTGGTGAGTTACTCACTTTTTCTGGGTCTCTCCCATGTATACATGCTATTAAACTTTTGTTTGCTTTACTTCTATTAATCTGTCTTATGTCAATTTAATTCTTAGACCAGCCGAAGAATCCAGGAGGGTAGAAGAAATTTTTTTCCTCACCCACAATAGCATTTTACACACAGTAGAACTTCTTTCAAAATTGGAACCAAACTTCTCAAACCCTGCCACAGCTATATCAACTAAGTTTGTGTAATATTCTAAATCCTTTGTTGTCATTTCAACAGTATTCACAGCATCATCATCAGGAGTAGATTCCATCTTAAGAAGCCATTTTTTTTGCTCACCCATAAGAAGCAGCACATTATACATTGAAGTTTCATCATGAGATTGCAGCAATTCAGTAACATCTTCAGGCTCCATTTCTAATTCTAGTTCATTTGCTATATCTACCACATCTACAGTTACTTCCTCCACTGAAGTCATGAACCTTTCAAAATCATCCATGAGGTTTGGAATCAAACTTCCTTCAAATTTCCTTCAAACTCTCATTCATGTTGGTATGTTGACCTCTTCCCATGAAATAGGGATGTGCTTAATGACAGCTAGAATGGTGAATCCTTTCCAGAAGGCTTTTATTTGACTTTGCCCTTATCCATCAGAAGAATCATATCTACTGCAGCTATAGCCTTGTGAATGTATTTCTTAAATAATAATACCTGGGCTGCAGAATGGATGTTGTATTAGCATGATAACAATATTAATCTCGTTGTACGTCTCCATCAGTGCTCTTAGGTGAACAGGTGCATTGTCAATGAGCAGTAATATTTTAAAAGGAATCTTTTTTTTTTCTGAGTAGTAGGTCTCAACAGTGGGCTTAAAATATTCAGTAAACCATGTTGTAAACAGATGCACTTGTCATCCAGGCTTTATTGTGTCATTTACAAGAGCAGAGGCAGAGTAGATTTAGCAAGCTTAAGGGCCCTCAGAATTTCAGAGTGGTCAGTGAGCACTGATTTCAACTTAGTCACCAGCTGCATTAGCCCATAACAGGAGAGTCAGTCCATCCTTCAAAGCTTTAAAGCCATGCACTGACTTCTCCTCTCTAGCTATGGAAGTCCCAGATGGCATCTTCTTCCAATATAAGGCTGTTTCATCTTCACTGAAAATCTGTTGTTGAGTGTAGCAACCTTTATCAGTCATCTCTGCTAGATCTTCTGTATAACTTAGCTGCAGCTTCCACATCAGCAGCACTCGCTGCTTCACCTTGTACTTTTATGTTATAGAGATGGCTCCTTAAACCTCATGAACCAACTTCTGCTAACTTCAAACTTTTCTTCTGCAGATTTCTCACGTCTCTCAGACTTCATAGAATTGAAAAGTGTTAGGGCCTTACTCTGGGACTATTGTAGCTTGTTTGACCTTCTATCCAGACCACTAAAACTTTTTTCATATAAAAAATAAGGCTGTTTTGCTGTGTTATTCATAGGTTCACTGGCATAACATTTTAAAATTCCTTTAAAAAGTTTTTCTGTACACTCACAACTTGTCTATTTAATGCAAGATGTCTAGCTTTTGACCTCTTTTTTGCCTTTCTCACTAAGCTTAAATATGTCTAGTTTTTGATTTAACCTGAGAGATATGTGATTCTTCCTTTCACTTGAACACATAGAGGCCTCTGTGGGGTTATTAATTAGCCTAATGTCAATATTGTTTCATCTCAGGGAATAGGGAGGCCCAAGGAGAGAGAGAGAGATGGGGGAATGGCCCATCAGTGGAGCAGTGAGAACACACATAACATTTATCAAAGAAATTCACCATTTTATATGGGTGTGTGGTTCATGGCACTCCAAATGATTTCAATAGTAACATCACTGATCACAGATCACCATGACAAATATAAGAATAATGAAAAAGGCTGAAATATTATGAGACTTGCCAAACATGACACAGAGACTCAAAGTGACAAATGTTTTGGAAAAATGGCACCAGGAGACTTGCTCTACACAGGATTGTTACAAACCCTCAATTTCTCAATTTGTAAAAAAAAAAAAAGGCAATATCTGGAAAGTACAAGAAAGTGAAGTGCAATAAAACTAGGTATGGCTGTGTTAACTTTTGTTAGTGTTCCAGGAATCCATCCCACATGAATGTGTATATGTGAGTTTGACAAAGACCATGGAATTTGCCCTGTAGGACCAAACACCTCTGTTGTAGACCAGTATGTGTATCTCACTAAAGGCAGGTAACTTTGTGTTCTGAAATGCTCAGGGAAATCCTTGATCATTTAGATCGAAATGAGCTCTATTAACTATCCTCTGGGATAAAAGGTATTTCTTCCATTCTATAGATGATGAATCAGAGGTTCCTAGTATTTAAGTTATTAGTCACCTAGCAAATGACAGAGCCAGTATTTGAAACAAATCTGCCTTAAGGAAGTCCAAATTTACTAAATAATCTACCTGGTCTGAAAATTCAAAGAATTCTACAATATTTAGCTTAGATATCATACCCTTTGATAAACTCTCTGAAGTTTCTCTCTTCAATATGATTAAAAATACCCTTAAATGCAAACTATAAGATGCTGATGAAAGAAACTGAAGATGACACAAACAGATGGAAAGGTATATCATGTTCTTGGATTGGAATAATCAATATTGTTAAACTGACCATTCTACCTAAGACAATCAACAGATTCAATGCAATCCCTATCAAATTACCAATAGCATTTTTCAAAGAACTGGAAAAAAATTTTTTTTAATTTGTATAGAAACACAAAAGACTCCAAATAGCCAAAAGAATCTTGAGAAAGAAGAACAGAGCTGGAGGAATCACGCTCCCTGACTTCAGACTACTACAAAGCTACAGTAATCAAAACAGTATGGTACTGCCATAAAAACAGACATATAGATCAATGGAACAGGATAGAAAGCCCAGAAATAAACCCACACACTTATGGTCAATTAATCGTGACAAAGGAGGCAAGAATATACAATGGAGAAAAGAAAGTCTGTTCAATAAGTGGTGCTGGGAAAACTGGACAGCTACATCTAAAAGAATCAAATTAGAACATTCTCTAACACCATATACAAAAATAAACTCAGAATGGATTAAGTACCTAAATGTAAGACTGGATACTATAAAACACCTATCACAAACATAGGCAGAACACTCTTTGAAATAAATTGCAGCAATATTTTTTTGGATCAGTCTCCTAGAGTAATGGAAATGAAAACAAAAATAACCAAATGGGACCTAATTAAATTTAAAGCTTTTGCATAGCAAAGGAAACCATAAACAAAACAAAAAGACAACCTATGGCCTGAGAGAAAATATTTGCAAATGATGCTACCAACAAGGGATTAATTTCCAAAATATAAAAACAGCTCATACAGCTTAATATCAAAATAACTAACCCAATCAAAAAATGTGCAGAGGAAACACTCCCATTTACCATTGCAACAAAAAGAATAAAATATCTAGGAATAAACCTACCTAAGGAGACAAAAGACCTGTATGCAGAAAATTATAAGACACTGATGAAAGAAATTAAAGATGATACAAATAGATGGAGAGATATACCATGTTCCTGGATTGGAAGAATCAATATTTTCAAAATGACTCTACTACCCAAAGCAATCTACAGATTCAATGCAATCCCTATCAAACTACCACTGACATTTTTCACAGAACTAGAACAAAAAATTTCAAAATTTGTTTGGAAAAACAAAAGACCCCGAATAGCCAAAGCAATCTTGAGAATGAAAAACGGAGCTGGAGGAATCAGGCTCCCTGACTTCAGACTATACTACAAAGCTACAGTAATCAAGACAGTATGGTACTGGCACAAAAACAGAAAGATAGATCAATGGAACAGGATAGAATGCCCAGAGATAAACCCACGCACATATGGTCAACTTATCTTTGATAAAGGAGGCAGGATGTACAGTGGAGAAGGACAGCCTCTTCAATAAGTGGTGCTGGGAAAACTGGACAGGTACATGTAAAAGTATGAGATTAGATCACTCCCTAACACTATACACAAAAATAAGCTCAAAATGGATTAAAGACCTAAATGTAAGGCCAGAAACTATCAAACTCTTAGAGGAAAACATAGGCAGGACACTCTATGACATAAATCACAGCAAGATCCTTTTGGACCCACCTCCTAGAGAAATGGAAATAAAAACAAAAATAAAAAATGGGACCTAATGAAACTTCAAAGCTTTTGCACAACAAAGGAAACCATAAACAAGACCAAAATACAACCCGCAGAATGGGAGAAAATATTTGCAAATGAAGCAACTGACAAAGGATTAATCTCCAAAATTTATAAGCAGCTCATGCAGCTCAATAGCAAAAAAACAAACAACCCAATCCAAAAATGGGCAGAAGACCTAAATAGACATTTCTTCCAAGAAGATATACATACTGCCAAAAAACACATGAAAGAATGCTCAACATCATTAATCATTAGAGAAATGCAAATCAAAACTACAATGAGATATCATCTCACACCAGTCAGAATGACCATCATCAAAAAATCTAGAAACAATAAATGCTGGAGAGGGTGTGGAGAAAAGGGAACATTCTTGCACTGCTGGTGGGAATGTGAATTGGTACAGCCACTATGGAGAACAGTATGGAGGTTCCTTAAAAAACTAAAAATAGAACTACCATATGACCCAGCAATCCCACTACTAGGCATATACCCTGAGAAAACCATAATTCAAAAAGAGACATGTACCAAAATGTTCATTGCAGCTCTATTCACAATAGCCCGGAGATGGAAACCACCTAAGTGTCCATCATCGGATGAATGGGTAAAGAAGATGTGGCACATATATACAATGGAATATTACTCAGCCATAAAAAGAAACGAAATTGAGCTATTTGTAATGAGGCGGATAGACCTAGAGTCTGTCATACAGAGTGAAGTAAGTCAGAAAGAGAAAGACAAATACCGTATGCTAACACATATATATGGAATTTAAGAAAAAAAAGTCATGAAGAACCTAGGGGTAAAACAGGAATAAAGACACAGACCTACTTGAGAATGGACTTGAGGATATAGGGAGGGGGAAGGGTAAGCTGTGGCAAAGCGAGAGAGAGGCAAGGACCTATATACAGTACCAAACGTAAGGTAGATAGCTAGTGGGAAGCAGCCACATAGCACAGGGAGATCAGCTCGGTGCTTTGTGACCGCCTGGAGGGGTGGGATAGGGAGGGTGGGAGGGAGGGAGACACAAGATGGAAGGGATATGGGAACAGATGTATATGTATGACTGATTCACTTCGTTATAAAGCAGAAACTAATAAAAAAAAAAAGGGCAGAGGACCTAAATAGACATTTCTCTAAAGAAGACATATAATGGCCAACAAACTCATAAAAAGATGCTCTATATTGCTAATTATTAGAGAAATGCAAATCAAAACTATAACGAAGTGTAACCTCACACCAGTCAGAATGGCAATCATTAAAAAGATTACAAGGGGGCGGAGTCAAGGTGGCGGTATGGGAAGACACCGAGTTACCATCTCCCCACAACTAGGGAGGCTGCCTGCTGCTGGTGGAGGACCCTGACACCCAAGGAGATGGAGGAACCCCGAAGTGAATGGGTAGGATGTGGGGGGACTGAAGGGGGAGGCCAGACAGGATCGGTGCCCCTGAGGACAGGGAGATCAGGAGAGGCAGGTGGGAGGGGCCCTCTGGGAGGAGGAGCTGGAGAGGGCTGGAGGGCGATTGCCTCACTCACTTGGGCCCGGGGAGACTGCTGAGCTCCCAGGCCAATGCCCTGCCCTCCAAAGGCCCCTCCAGGCCACGTGGGTCCTTGAGGGCATAGGAGGGAGGTTAGGGAGATCAGGAGAGGCAGGCAGGAGGTGCCCTCTGGGAGGGAGGAGCAGGAGAGGAGAGGAGGGTGTTTGCCCCACCCACTCAAGTTCAGGAAGCCCACTGGGCTCCAAGGTGAGGTCCCCTGCCCTCTGAGACCTCTGTTCGGTTGAGCCAAGGCCCCACCCCCCACTGTTCCCAGAGCCTTTTCCAGCACTGTGGGTCCTAAGCATAGTCCCTGGCCACTGCCCAAACCTTGCCCTTGCTTAGGCCCTACCCTCCACAGTCAAGGCCTTTTCCACCTATTTTTTTTTCTTTTTTTTCTTTTTTTCCTTTTTAAATTTTTTTTCTTTTCCCTCCTCCTCTTTTTTACTATTGTGGTACTGTTGTACCTTCCAGTTGATAATTCATTTATATTTTTATTTTTATGTTCTTTCTAACATATCTGTTAGTTTCTGGTCCAATTTTATTTTTTACATTGTTATTGTTCTCTCTCTCTCTCTCTCTTTTTTTTTTTTTTGCCACCCTACATGGTTTGCAGGATCTTGGTTTATGAGCCAGGGGTCGGGTAGAAGCTCCTGCGGTGGGACCTCCAAGTCCAAACCACTGGGCTAACAGAGAATCTCAGATCCCAGGGAATATTCATCAAACTGAGGTCTCACAGAGGTCCTCATCTCAGCACGAAGACCCAGCTCTACCCAACAGCCTACAAACTTCAGTTTTGGAAGCCTCAGGCCAAACAGCAAGTAAGACAGGAACACCATCCCACTAATTAAAAAAAAAAATGAGATGGCAAAAAAATATGTCACAGATGAAGAAGGAAGGTAAAAAACCTACAACACCAAATAAATGAAGAGGAAATACACAATGTACCTGAAAAAGAATTCAGAGTAATGATAGCAAAAATGATCCAGAATCTTGGAAATAGAATGGAGGCACAGATTGAGAAAATACAAGAAACATTTAACAAAGATCTAGGAGAAATAAAGAACAAAGAGAGATGAACAACACAATTACTGAAATGAAAAATACACTAGAAGGAATCAATCACAGAATAACTGAGGCAGAAGAACAAATAAGTGAGCTGGAAGACAAAATGGTGGAAATAACTGCTGAGGAGCATAATAGAAAGAAAAGAAAAAGAAAAGAAAAGAATTGAAGACTATCTCAGAGACCTCTGGGACAACACTAAATGGACCAACATTCACATTATAAGGGTCCCAGAAGAAGAAGAGAAAAAGAAACAGTCTGAGAAAATATTTGAAGAGATTATAGTCAAAAACTTCCCTAACATGGGAAAGGAAATAGTCACCCAAGTCCAGGAAGCAGAGAGAGTCCCATACAGGATAAACCCTAGGAAAAACACACCAAGACACATATTAATCAAACTAACAAAAATTAAATTCAAAGAAAAAATATTAAGTGCAGCAAGGGAAAAGCAAAGATAATATACAAAGGAATCCCCATATGCAGATTTTTCAGCAGAAACTCTGCTGGCCTGAAGGGAGTGGCAGGATATACTTAAAGTGATGAAAGAGAAAAACCTACAACCAATATTACTCTACCCAGCAAGGATCACATTCAGATTTAACAAGAAATCAAAAGCTTTCAGACAAGCAAAAGCTAAGAGAACTCAGCACCACCAAACCAGCTTTACAACAAATGCTAAAGAAACTTCTCTAAGTGGGAAAAACAAGAGAAGAAAAAGACCCAAAAAAACAAAGCCAAAACAATTTTTAAAATGGTAATAAAAGCATACATATCAATAATAACTTTCAATGTAAATGTATTAAATGCCCCAATCAAAAGACACAGACTGGCTGAATGAATACAAAAATAAGACCCATATATATGCTGTCTACAAGAGACCCACTTAAGACCTAGGGACACATACAGACTGAAAGTGAAGGGATGGAAAAAGATATCCTATGAAAATGGAAATCAAAAGAAAGCTGGAATAGCAATACTCATATCAGATAAAATAGACTTTAAAATAAAGACTGTTACATGAGATAAGGAAGGACACTACATAATGATCAAAGGATCAATCCAAGAAGAAGACATAACAATTATAAATGTTTATGCACCCAACATAGGAGCACCTCAATATATAAGGCAAATGTTAACAGCCATGAAAGGAGAAATCGACAGTAACACAATAATAGTAGGGGACTTTAACACCACACTTACACCAATGGACATATCATCTAAACAGAAAATAAATTAGGAAACACAAGCTTTAAATGACACAATAGACCAGATAGATTTAATTGGTATTTATAGACCATTCCACCCAAAAGTGGCATAATACACTTTCTTCTCAAGTGCACACGAAACATTCTCCAGGATACATCACATCTTTGGACACAAATCAAGCCTTGTAAAATTTAAGAAAATTGAAATTATATCAAGCATCTTTTCTGATGAAACACTATGAGATTGGAAATCAATTACAGGAAAAAAAAAACTGAAAAAACACAAACACATGGAGGCTAAACAGTGCACTACTAAATAACCAAGAGACCACTGAAGAAATCAAAGAAGAAATAAAAAAGTACATAGAAATAAATGACAATGAAAACACATCGACCCAAAACCTATGGGATGCAGCAAAAGCAGTTCAAAGAGGGAAGTTTATAGCAATTCAATATCACCTCAAGAAACAAGAAAAATCTCAAATACACAATCTAACTGTACACTTAAAACAACTAGAGAAAGAACAAAGAAAACACAAAGTCAGTAGAAGGAAAGAAATCATAAAGATCAGAGTAGAAATAAATGAAATAGAAATGAAGAAAACAATAGCAAGGATCAATAAAACTAAAACTTGGTTCTTTGAGAGGATAGACAAAATTGATAAACCCTTAGCCAGACTCATCAAGAAAAAAAAAGGGAGAGTATGCAAATCAATAAAATTAGAAATGAAAAGGGAGAAATCACAACTGACACTGCAGAAATACAAAGTAATATAAGAGACTACTACCAACAACTTTATGCCAATAAAATGGACAGCCAGGAAGAAATGGACAAATTCTTGGAAAGGTACAATTTTCCAAGACTGAACCAGGAAGAATTAGAAAATATAAACAGACTTATCACAAGTAATGAAATTGAAACCATAATTAAAAATCTTCCAAAAGATGAAAGTCCAGGACCAGATGGTTTCACAGGTGAATTCTATCACACATTTAGAGAAGAGCTAACACTGATCCTTCTCAAATGCTTCTAAAAATTGCAGAGGGAGAAACACTCCCAAATTCATTCTAGAAAGCCACCATCACCCTGATACCAAAACCAGAAAAAGATATCCCCAAAAAATAAAATTATAGACCAATATCACTGATGAACATAGATGCAAAAATCCTGAACAAAATACTAGCAAACAGAATACAACAACCCATTAAAAGGATTATACACCACAGTCAAGTGGGATTCATCCCAGGGATGCAAGGATTCTTTAATATATGCAAATCAATCAATGTGATACACCACATTAACAAATTAAGGAATAAAAACCATATGAACATCTCAATAGATGCCGAAAAGCTTCTGACAAAACTCAACACCTATTTATGATAAAAACTCTCCAGAAAATGGGTTTAGAGGGAACCTACCTAAAATAATAAAGGCCATATATGACAAACCCACAGCAAACATCATACTCAATGGTGAAAAACTGAAAGCATTTCCACTAAGATCAGGAACAAGACAAGGATGTCCACTCTTGCCACTCTTATTATTCAACATATTTTTGGAAGTCCTAGCCATGGCAATCAGAGAAGAAAAAGAAAGAAAAAGAATACAAATTGGAAAAGAAGAAGTAATACTGTCACTGTTTGCAGATGACATGATACTATACATAAAAAATCCTAAAGATGCCACCAGAAAACTAATAGAACTAATCAATGAATTTGCTAAGGTTGCAGGATACAAAATTAATGCACAGAAATCTCTGGCATTCCTATACACCAACAATGAAAAATCAGAAAGAGAAATTAAGGAAACACTCCCATTTACAATTGCAACAGAAAGAATAAAGTACCTAGGAATAAACCTGCCTAAGGAGGTGAAAGATTTGTACTCAGAAAACTATAAAACACTGAAGAAAGAAATCAAAGATGACATAAACAGATGGAGAAATATACCATGTCCTTGGACTGGAAGAATCAAAAGCAATCTACAGATTCAATGCAATCCCTATCAAACTACCAATGGCATTCTTCACCGAATTAGAACAAAAAGTTTTACAAGTTGTAAGCAACACAAAAGACCCTGAGTTGCCAAAGCAATCTTGAGAAAGAAAAATGGGGTTGGAGGAATAAGGCTCCCCGACTTCAAACTATACCACAAAGCTGCAGTAATCAAGATAGTATGGTACTGACACAAAAACAGATATATAGATCAATGGTAAGGATAGAATGCCCAGAGATAAACTCACGCACGTATGGTCACCTAATTTACAACAAAGGAAACAAGAACATACAATGGAGAAAAGACAGCCTCTTCAATAAGTGGTGCTGGGAAAACTGGACAGCTACATGTAAAAGAATTAAATTAGAGCACTACCTAACACCATACACAAAAATAAACTCCAAATGGATTAAAGACATAAATGTAAGACCAGACACTATAAAACTCTTAGAGGAAAACATAGGAAAAACACCCTTTGACATAAACCACAGCAAGATCTTTTTTGTCCCACCTCCTAGCATAATAGAAAAAAAAAACAAAAAAAGACAAATGGGACTTAATTAAACTTAAAAGCTTCTGCACGGCAAAGGAAACCATAAACAAGACAAAAAGACAACCTTCAGAATGGGAGAAAATATTTGCAAATGAAACAACAGACAAAGGATTAATCTCCAAAATATGCAAACAGCTCATGGAGCTCAATATCAAAAAAAAATCTAATTAAAAATTGAGCAGAATACCTAAATTGACATTTCACCAAGTAAGACATACAGATGGCCAAGAGGCACATGAAAAGATGCTCAACATCACTAATTATTAGAGAAATGCAAATCAAAACTACAATGAGGTATCACCTCACACCGGTCAGAATGGCCATTATCAAAAAATCTAGAAACAATAAATGCTGGAAAGGGTGTGGGGAAAAGGAAACCTTGCTGCACTGTTGGTGAGAATGTAAATTGATACAACCACTATGGAAAAGAGGATGATGACCTAGAGGAGTGGGATAGGGTGGATGAGAGGGAGGCTCAAGAGGGAAAGACATATATGCATATGACTGATTCACTTAGGTATACAATAGAAATGAACACAGTATTGTAAAGCAATTATACTCCAATAAAAATATATTAAAAAAAGATACTATGTGGATTAAATGAGATAATGTAAAGAAAAAAAAAGTTAAAGTAACAAATGCTGGAGAGGGTGTGGAGAAAAAGAAACCTTCCTTACACTGTTGTTGGGAATGTAGATTGGTGCAGCCACTATGGAGAACAGTATGGAGGTTCCTTAAAAAGCTAAAAAGAGAGTTACCATATGACCCAGCAATCCCACTACTGGGCATATGCCCTGAGAAAACCATAATTCAAAAAGAGACATGTACCACAATGTTCATTGCAGCACTACTTACAATAGCCAGTACACGGAACCAACCTAAATGTCCATCGACAAATGAATGGATAAAGAAGATGTGGTACATATATACAACGGAATACTACTCAGCCATAAAAAGAATGAAATAATGCCATTTGCAGCAACATGGACGGACCTAGAGATTATCATACTAAGTGAAGTAGTCAGAGAAAGGCAACTATCATATGTTATTATTTATATGTGGAATCTAAAATAATGATACAAATGAACTTATTTACAAAACAGAAGTAGACTAACAGACATAGCAAACAAACTTATGGTTACCAAAGAAGATAGCAGTGGGAGAAGCAGAAGTAAATTAGGAGTTTGGGATTAACATATGCACATAATTATCTATAAAATAGGTAAACGAGGACCTACTGTATAGCACAGAGAACTATACTCAATATTTTGTAATAACCTATAATGGAAAAGAATCTGAAAATGAATATATATATATATATGTGTGTGTGTGTGTGTGTGTGTGTGTGTGTGTGTGTATAACTGGTCCCCTTTGTTGTACACTTGAAACTAAGAAAACATTGTAAATTAACTATACTTCAATACAAAAAAATAAATTTAAAAATATCATTAAAAAAAGAATAATGAAAAGAAACTTTACACCCACTAAATGGCAAAAATTAGTTCTTGTTCCACCTGCTGGACTCTCCGTAGTAACAGCAGTCTAATTTTCGTAAAGACTTCTACTTTGGAACAATAATGACCCCCCAGAAGATCTCACCTTGATGAAACTGTGAATTATGGATCTCAGCTGCCTCTTATCCCCACTTAATGCCAATTCAAAGCAGATGAGTCCAAGTCTATCGCCTTTCTCACAGCTGATTCTGGTCAGTCGTTGTCCATAAACCAGGACTTCCATCACACCTGTATTATCTTGTATTTCATAATATATGCATTCATTACATACCAATTTCTGCAAAAGAAAATTAGCATCCATCTTCTGAGAACTGGATCAGGAATTTCCACAACTTTGAAAAATATAGGGTGTTAGTGGAAACTGTTGTCTCAGACCAGTTACTATGAGCTGGAGGTCCAGAATTACAGGTACCAAATAGTGTAAGATATCTTGTTCAGTTTATCCTCCCATTTAAATTCTCTTTCTATCTTTCCTTCCTTTAAGTCTTTGTGTGCTGGGTTCTTCTAGAAAACTGGATTACTTTCCTAATTTTTCCTGCTCCCATCTCAGAATAGCTGAGATTTCTTAAGAAACTTGGATACAGTGTGGACTGATAAGCTTCACAGGTTTCTTTGGATCTCCCTGAGAACAAAGGCCATTCATGTCTTATTATGAGTCTCAAAAAGATGGTTGCAAATCCCCCTTAAGCAGATTATTATTTCAATATGTAATTCTTTCCTCTGTCTTCTCTATTTATTCATTCTTCCCTAATCTGCCCAATCTTGAATCTAGATCATCTACTTCCATTGTTCTAATTTCAATATCACTTACTTTACTCATTAATTCTAAAAATGCACATGTGTGCACAGTCACTTAAACAGTGTATGGAAAACAACAGGGGGATAGGTAAAGAGCCACCCTAGAAGACATATATAATGGAATATGAAACAATACTTCACATAACGGTTAGGTCAGCTAACCTTAGTATTTCTATGATGTGTTGGGACTGAAATACCTATGAGCTGGAGGTCATTCTAAGAATTCAGCAAAATTCTGCATTTTATTGCCATATTAATATATTGTGGAATGAAACGACTTGATTTTTCTAGTGTTTTCAACATCCATATTTCTCTTATTAGTTAATGCCAAGGATTTTTGCTCAACAATTTTTGATGAATGAATGTGAAGAAGTGAGAACACTTTAGAGGTCAAATGATCAGAATCTTAGCTAACCGTGGATAAGAGCTGATTCTAGGGCAAAGTAGTCTATTGATTTCTGACTCTGGTTGTCACAGTTGAAATCCAAGCTTGGAAGGGCAATTCTTTATTCACAATTAAGTTAAACTGTCACTGAAACAGGTGAGGTAGAACTCAAAGAAACAAAACCAGAAGGAGAGTTCTCTCTCCCCACCCCCCACCTCTCTCTCTATATATATATATATAAACATATATAGATGGATATAGATTTGTACGTATCTATATATAGAGAGAGATATAAACTCTGCCCTTTACTGGCTCAGGTGGCTATGAATGGATTAGCACAGCTGTTAAAATGCCATGATTTCTGAAGGACTTGCATGCTGTTACCTTGGGAAGAAGAATGTTAAGAGATTGTCTATGTTATATTCTGAAGTGGGAAGACAGCACCCAGCTATCCCTGGTCAGGGGGGCTTTGACTTTCTGTGTTTATGAAGTTAACCAAATTCATTCAGCAGCTAAGACTTTTATGTTCCGAGGTTGCAGAAGAAATATTGCAAAACAATGGTGTGGGCTTACCTTATGCACCAGAAACACCCCATTCACAAATGTTCCTAGAGCTTGTGAGTAAAGATGACTGATTTTAGGAGTTGCATTTGCGTTTTTAATCAGTCTTTTAGAGATCTCCATCTTTCGTTCAGGGTTAACATCAGACACGGATGAGGCATTGAACACCTCCAGGAACCCATTGCGGCCAAAATAATCTGATATGGCAATGATTTTCTTTGGGATGAACTTCTCCTTCAGGTCAACATGATAAACCTTCACTTGGAAGAACTGGCTCTCAGTAGCCACTGTGGCATGAAACATCTTCCTCTCGCCTTCTCTGAAATCATATGTAAATGGTTCCGTTGCTTTCAGCACCATCACTTCTTTGGGCCCCCTCTGGAAGCCCTCCTCTCTGGAAGCTTCTTTAGGTACAGCCTTCAATCTTGGTTTCTACATAGAAGTATACACCAAAAACAGGCACAATTAAGAAAAGGATTCACTCTCTAATGAGAATCATCTACGGCTAAATGTTGACCTCAACAAAGAACATAATTAGGTGGAGTTGGGAAAAAAAACAAAAAAACAAAAAGAACCTAGACAAAGATCACTGACATGGTATATATAATCTAATGGAATGTATGGAGACAATTTAAACAGTGATTTTTCTCTTTTTCATTGTTTTATGAGTGTGGTAGGAAGAATACTTATCTTTAAAAGGTATTAACTCAAGGAAAGAACTATTTCTCCCAGGAAGAGCTATGTAGAGTACAGAGGCAGTGGGAAATAGCAATGCTGTTGTGTAGTGATTTCTAGTAGAGATGAGGATGAAAAAATCATCTTAAATTATCCCATCAACTCATTTCAGTGCCCAAGATAAGATACAAATTTGGATGAAAATAAATTGCCCTTGATAGCACTGAGAGTAGGGAATGGCTCCAGTCAGAATCCATTGACCTCATCCCAGTAGATGTGGCAATTTAAAGACCCAAATTAGAAAGTCCCTTTTCAGGAAAGCAGTGTTATGTTGAAAAAGGGTTAGTAGAAAGTCTCTGGAAAAAATCCCATGAACCTCCTGAATTTGGAAATGTCCTGGATAAAGGATGTTTTGAAGAATAGCAGAATCAGCCACCCCAAAATATGTTTCTTTGGCACAGGATTATCTTAAGCTGATTATTTTGAAAAACAACATACATAGAGGAAGCTCTGAAACCAGAAAGAAAGTTGCCCTTTTGTAAGGGAAATGTGTATTTATAAATTAAATCTCCATTTCTAAGGGTGTCTGCCCCTGTGTACTAGGAAGAGAAGGAAGACTCTAAATCTCAAGAGAATACTATCACCAGAGGAGAAACTGACTTAAGTTTGCATAACAAACATCACCCTTGTTTTTCCTGCTTTTCCTGGTAACCTCCACATAACTGGCCTCCCCACACTTTCCTTTCTTCTGTCTTCACTAAAGATGGTATTTAAGCTGGTGGCTTAGGCCACCTCAGGGAGTTACTCATTCTTCCTGGGTCTCTTCTATGTATAGACGAGGTATACCTGTTAATAAACTTCTGCTAGTTTTTTCTTGACAGTCTTTGCTTTAATACAGGGGTCTCAGCCAAGAACTCAGAAAGGTAGAGGGGAAATTGCTTTTCCTCCTCTACACATCCCTGTTAGAATAATGGCAGGACCCTTAGGAGAAGAATGCCAAAGGAGAAGTCAGATGTCAGGGGACTTTTCTATGGCCCTGTCTACCCAGTGCCTGCACCATTTCTGAGTTTCAGGAGAGCAGTTTGAATTGGAGGGGAGGCTACTGATCTGTAAGAAGCGTGAAGGCAAGGGGGGGCCATGGGAGTTCTAGGGACCAGTTCATGGACACAGGTCAGCTGCCTCCACAGACCAGCAGTGCTCCATGTCATCTGACTTGTACCATTATACAGGCCACAGCCTGGAGGTCATGGGGCTTAACTCTGATTTCTCATCACTGTGGCCAATTCTTCCTATATCTGAATGTTCATTCCCAGGCCAAGTTAATCAGTAACAACAAATCTCATACTAGTAACAACAGCAGCACCTTGACAAGAAGTGCACAGGACTTAAGGAAGAAATTATGTATCTATACTCAGGGTCATGAAAGAAGACCTGATGGACACATGTTCTTATTATGTTCATTGTGTGTGTAGAGAATACTGGAAATAGCCAAAAGTCAAATAGTAAAGGATTATTTTTAAATTTATAAAATTTTAAAAATAGTTATTCTCTTATGTTAAAGTAATAATTTAAATCTATACTTATTGAATTAAGTAGCACTTCAAGATATAGCAGGTGAAAGAAAAAAATTGAATTATAGAAAAATATGTGTAATGTGATCAACCTGGAACAAATTGATATTCTTTGTATATATATAACAAAAGGTAAAATCAGAAAGACTGTTTACCAAAATATGGCATTTGATAGAAGGGAGATTTCAGATAGTTAAAATTAACTATTTTTGTCTATGTATCTGCCTTTCCTAAATTTCTCAGATGATATTACTTCCATAATTTAAAAAAAAAGAAAGAATTGGTGATAGTGCTTTGTTTGTTTCTGTATTTCTCCACCTTACTGCACCCTAAGCTCTCTCACTCATGGTATATTGAGAGAAACACAGAAATAAAATTAAACAAACAAATTACTAGTTATACCCATGACTGAAGAGGAATGATTTATGTGCACACTAGGTCATAGAATATCCTAATGCAAAAGGCAGCATAATAAGAGTCCGAATTTGAATGTAGGTAGGATCTCAAAATACACACTCAATAACAATACGTGTGATCTAATTAATAAAGAATTGTATGTCATAGGGGATTAGTGTGAAGTTCCTTTATGGTTCTAGAGAACGCTGTCATTATGTTGTAGGGAGGGAAAATACTGAAAACAGGAGCCTGGTACCTTGGTTGAGGAACTGCTGGATGAGGTTGGTGACAGCATCTGAAGAGTCTGAAGGCAGTCCTCATTTGGGATTATGCTGGGGTTTGCACATTGTGGAAGCTGACTCTGCTCCAGGCATAATTTCCTTTTCTCAGAGTCAAGTGTTTTATTGGTTGTGTCTTCTATTTTTTGAATCCAAAAATATGTATTTTCTTCTTCCTGGTTAATGGTTTTCAATATCAGATGAACCATAACATTTCTCTCTTACCCTCTATCTCTCTCTGTCTCTATCTGTCTGTCTGTCTCTCGCACACACACACAACACAGGATCTTCACTCTGCCAATTTGCTCTGGAATAATAGTATATCTTCAGATACCCTCAACACCTCCCCAGCTTGGAGTCCAACCAGGATTGCAAACTTCTCTCTGCAAATGTTAAAAACTCAGGTGATCAAAATTTCATCGGTCTGTTTTGGAATTCTGGCTCTACCTCTGCTGCAAACTGGCCTGTATCAACTTCACCAAGACAACACTTGGAGTAATTTATTAGTAGAAAACTCTACCAGGTTATAATGGAAGCACATCTCTGAACAATGTTGGCTGTACTTATGGACATTTTATTAACTAAGTCTTCATTACCTTATATATTTACCAAATAAACAAATTGGTTTCTATCATCTACTCTTCAAATCCAGGAAACCCAGGTCTGCATCCATTTGAATGCTTTGTTTATCAGCATACCAGAGACATTGTCTCAAATTCCAGAGGCAGGATTCTGCTATCTACCTAGTCTCTATCAAGCAACCAAATCTTTCGTAGTTCTCAGCAATAAACAGACTCATTCACAATTTCACCCAGGGCATTCTCAGTTACATGGATTTTTATAATTGTTTAAGCCAGGGCAGGAAGTGTCTGTAAAATCATTTATTTTGACTATCTTTGGTTTCACTGATGAA
Source organism: Mesoplodon bidens (assembly GCF_964165515.1). Taxonomy (NCBI): domain Eukaryota; kingdom Metazoa; phylum Chordata; class Mammalia; order Artiodactyla; family Ziphiidae; genus Mesoplodon; species Mesoplodon bidens. Next base: position 70,465,265 of record NC_138177.1, on the reverse strand, counting down.
AGACCATTTCTAACATTCTGCAGTATAGAATTGCCACAGTTCTTACCACTTCTAGCATTCATTTAACCAATCCATAAAGTATCAGTTGTTGATAAAATTGTAGATGAGGGAGCTGCTTAAAATGCCTGTCTCTGGCATGCAGCTACTTGATTAGAATACCCTCTGACCTTCCTTGTCGCTTCATTCCTCATTAGAAGGCTTAAGAGCCTGGGCAATGGAAACAAATATGAGATATAACATTATCTGACATAAATTTTTACAAATAAATGTCAGATATTATAGCATCTATACTACAATATATGAAATTAAATGCTCAAGTTTTAGAATTCAGTTAGGCTACATTTGAATCCTGGCTCTAACATTCACTTTCTGCATGACCTTGGAGAAGATTTCTAACCTCTAAGAACTTCAGTTTTCTCATATGTAAAATGGGATTAACAATAGCATCCTCGTGTGACGTTATGAAGAACAAATGAGATAATGTACACAAAGAACACAGGTTTTAGAGTCTAGCACCATTAAATGCTCATTACCTAGAAATATCACTACATTATTATTTTACAGTAGACACAGGGCTTTCTATTTTTGCTCTGATCCACAGATGTTTCATGCTTAATGTTGGCCTTCTTGATGGAAACCCAATATAGAGGAGGTATGGGAAGCACTTTATTAAAGAAGCTTCTCTATTCACTTCTGCTACATTTAGTAATTTAATTTCATTGACAAGAGCATCTTGTTCATTTTTTACAATCGGTTAAACCAAAAACTTCCATCATAACAGTAGGATTTAGGTCCCTAAAACATACTATATGGCTGGATAATATTTAAAAATAGTAATTGAATTTTTTCCCTTGGCTTATTTCCTTCACCACTCTACCCTGTTCTTGAATCATGCCAATGTGTGCTGTTTGCTACTTGGGAGACATAGCAGCAGGAATCAAAGAAAATATTGGTCTGCTTTTGTCTTTGAATCCCAAACAGAGCCTATATTACAAAGAAAATAGTTGGGAGACTCCATGATGAAGAAGAGCAAGGCTTTCCTGCTCTTTCCCCTGATGAATCAAAGACAGAATGGGTCAGATCCTCTTTGTGCCAGGTCTCCTACAGAGGTGGCTGGGCCCCAAAGAAGAAATGACTGAATGGTGTGTTTAGGTGTATGAGGCCAAAAGGACAGATGAGCCTCCCTGGGATTCCTGTGTTCCAAGGAGTTTTAGGAGCAGCAGAATGATTCCTATGAAAGTAGAAATGACTATGTCACAAGTTTAGGCAGATGGGACCTTAGAAAGTGTCAATTCTAAGCCTGTATGCATAGAAAAATAGGGTTGTCTTGCAAAAGGGAGGGGATATGGGGATATATGTATACGTATAGCTGATTCACTTTGTTACACAGCAGAAACTAACACACATTGTAAAGCAATTATACTCCAATAAAGACGTTAAAAAAAAAGAAAAATAAGGTTGTCTAGGGATGTCCACGTAAGTCATTGTCGTAGCAGAGAGACTGTGAGCCTGAGGTTTCAATGACTAGACCAAGGCCAGCTGGACCTAGAGGCAAACAGGCACAGATTACTAGCTCCATCCCATAAATAAAACAAAGAGAGACTATGTGAGGAATTATTAATTATTGGAGGTAACAGTAATAAAAACAATAACAAAATTTGAAAAATCTTGTCAGAAGAAATCTGTCTTCAACTGGTATGCATGGATTTGCATAGAGGGCTTCAGCCTCAGCAGCTTGGAACTTGGGTGACAAACTATTTTAGAGAATAGTGATTTAAATACTAATTTTGCCTATTCCTCAGTCACTTGCTTATTTGCTGCAGAAATAGGCATTGTATCCCAGTGTGATGATAAGCACAGGGGTCATATCAGGGCAGAACAAAGGCAGGCTAGGATAGGAGCTGATACACACGTGTGTACTCACTTTTCCATTCTCATCTGGTATTTGCTGGGAGAGGGCACTGTGAATGAAAACTATGGCCTGCCACATCAGTAAACGAAGGATGCTGCAGCCATCAAGCCATCACATTACAGCTGCCCCGATGGTAAGCCCTGAGGGAACTCAGGATAGAAACAGGATGCCATCTAGCAGTCAACTGCTGCAGCCAACCCTGATGGTGCACCTTGAGGAAACTCAGCATGAGAAAGCACAGGAGACTGGCCCCAGATAGCTGAGGTTCATAGCAAAGGAATGATTTCAGTGAGTTCAGACTCTTGCATCTTCCTATACATAGAAAAGTGCCAAATTCCTTAACTTGAGATATCTGGCTGTCTTTATTAACAGTAATCTTTTGATGTTCCAACTACCTGGTTTTGTTGAAAAACCTCCTATACATCCTGGCTACCCCCTTGCTTCTTCAGAGCAGTCTGTCAGGCCTATCTGAGATTCTGTGTCCCCTGCTTAAGTCCTCATGTTGTCTGCTGAATAAAACATAACTCTCAACTTTTAGGTTGTGCATTTTTCTTCAGTTGACAGGCACCTTATAACTGATGTTATAGTATAGTAACAAAGAAAAATGTACATTTATTACAGTTGCGATAAGTGCTAAACAGGAAAAGGAAACGGATCTTTGAAAGCAAACAAAAGGAATACCTAGGACTTCCCTGGTGGCACAGCCATTAAGAATTGCCTGTCAATGCAGGGGACATGGGTTCAAGCCTTGGTCCAGGAAGATCCCACATGCCACAGAGCAACTAAGTCCATGCACCACAACTACTGAGCCTGCGCTCTAGAGCCTGTGAGCTGCAACTACTGAGCCCGCGAGTCACAACTACTGAAGTCTGCACACCTAGGGCCCGTGCTCTGCAACAAGAGAAGCCACTGCAATAAGAAGCCCACACACCACAATGAAGAGTAGCCCCCACTAACCGCAACAAAGACCCAACGCAGCCAAAAATAAAATGTAGATAAATAAATAAACTTATTTTTTTAAAAAAGAGGAATACCTAATGTATTCTGGGAGGGGGGTATCAGTGAGGACTTGTATGAGGAAGAGATTCAGGTTTGCACCTGAAAGGTGAAGACACCTGAACCAGTGGTGAATCAGGACAAGTGATTCCAAACAAAGAAAGCAGTCCGTGTCAAAACATCTGACATGGGAAGGAGCACAGAACTTTGAAAATAAACCCTATCATGTGGTCAGTGAACAAAGGGGAGTAGGGCCAAGGAAAGTGGAATGTAAGGGTGAACACACATTAATCTTGACTTGTCTGGTCACCTTCCCCTCCTCTTTCTATTCAACACAAGAGTGTAACCCTCTCAAAATTAGAGATTATTTCATAAATACATGCTTTGTAAATAGCCAAGGAGTTAGAATAGAGTGGGATCACAAAACATACACGAAAAAATGAATGAGTGATTATATTAAATAAGTAAATGGTAAATTGTGGGAAATGAGATTATGATAATTCTTGTACTTATGTTGTAGGAGGTACAAGGAATGGAAACAGGAAGCAGGTACCTTGATGGAGAAACTGCTGGATGGTGTTGGTGGAGGTATGGACTTCACTGGACAACTGCTCCCAGTTGGGCATGTGCTGCTTGCTGAAGTTCCTGGAAACTGACTCTGTTTCTGAGATACGATCTTCCTTTTTAAGTCATTAATTTTGGTGGCTATGTCATTTTTTTTCTCGAGAAAAAAAGATTTTTTCCTTAGTTCTTGATAATGATTTTCAAAATCACATAGAACACAACATCATTTCTTTTCTTTTTTTTAATGTAGAGTCTTAAGTTTTCAATTTTTTTCTGAAATAATAGCACATATACAGATACCTGTATTACCTATCCTTCTCCTATCTCAACTAGGATTACAAATTCCACTCTCCAAATATTAAAAGCTCAAGTGAAATTTCATTGGTTTGGAATGGAATCCAGGTCCTACATCTGATGCAAACTGGCCAAAGCAGGAAGGTAAACTTCCCTGGTTATAAGGGAAGCAAATCTCAGTCCAAAATGGCTGCATTTAAGGATGTTTATTAACTATGACTTTCTGATCAAGAAAATACACAAGTGGGTTTCTGATATCTGCTCTTCAGGCTCCTAGAAACCTACTGATATTTTGGGAAAGATTACTGGATGAAATATGGACTCTTGGAACTAAAAAGAAAAATGACAACAAGGAAACAACACCCAAAATAGAGAGTCCCTTTATATGGGAGGTCTGTCTTCAAGAGTCATGTGTGTGGGGGTGGGGTGGGGGGGGATTCAGCCTGAGTCAGAGGGCAGCTTGGGTCTTAGGTGAGAAACTATGTTAGAGAATAGTGGTTTAAATCCTGCTCTTGCCTACCCTTCATGTTGTCTTGGGACCATCTTTTAGTGCCCATTCATCTCAAATACAGGCTCCATAGTCCTGGGTTGCATATAACCACAGGGCAAAACAAAAAGCAGATTGGAATAGGAGTCAATGTCTACAGGTGTGAAATCACTTTCCCACCCCTGTCTTGTCTTCCTCTGGGACAGGTTACCAATAATCTGAGCACCTTGTCTAGAAGAAAAGAAAAATGTAGAGTTATCACAGCTGTGATATGTACTATAAAAGAATAGTAAAGCGTCCTGTGAAGGCAAACAATAAGAGTATCTGATCCTTTCTTGAAAGGGGTTGTTTCAGTGAGGACTTCCCTGGGGAAAGAATTCGGGTTGGTACCTGAAGGTTGAATGCATTTGAGCCAGAGAAGAGACTTCCAAGAAGGGATAATGGATTCCCAATCAAGGAGAAAGCCTATGTGCAAACACCTGACATGGGAAAGAGCATATAATGCTGAGAACTAGTTTAGACCCATGGTTAAGGGGAAAGGGGTGAAAGGAGACTGAAATGTAGGGGAGAAACATACACTTATAGTCATGTCTAATTGTCTGGCCACTCCCATTCCCTATTTCAGGACCAAACATAAGACAGTTACATTCTTGAGGTCAGGAATTATTTCATAAATTCATACCTTGCCAAAAGCTACAAGACTTAGAATACATTGAGGTCTCAATATCTGCATTTGATAAATTAATGGGTGCTTTTATTATTTAAGGAAATTTTATATCATAAGGGATTACTGAGAAACTCTTTCAAGGTCATGAGGATCCTTATAATATGATGTAGGGTGGTGAACGTATTAGGAACAGGAAAATGGTACCTTGGTTGAGGAACTGCTGGATGGGTTTGGTGGAAGCATTTGAGGAGTCTGGGGAAGGCTCTCAGCTGACTGTGTGCTGGTTACTATCAATCCTGGAAGCTTACTCTGCTCCTTTAGATTCATCCTCTTAGATTCCTTAGTTTTTGTGGTTTTCTTTTCCTGAAAGTAGGGTTTTTTCCTCTGGTTAATACTTTTCAATAATAAAAGAAACACATTTTTACCACTGAGCAAATCAAATTTTTATTACTAGATTCTAATTATACTAAAATTTATGTCCTTGGGAACTCCAGGGAACTACATATAGTCCATTGTCTGAAGAGATGGCCAGAAGGTAAGCAGTGCACATGTATGTTGGCTTCATACGAATAGCAAGGAAAATTTTATACATGTCATTCCTGTATTCACTTCTGTGTTGATAAGAGGAGCACTGGACTTGGATTTAGAAAATCTAAGTTTGAATTTAATCTCTTTGAGTAGGCTGTGGCAAGCTGTTTTCCTAATCTGATTGCTATTTTAATATACATCTAAAAGAGGGGTAATGATTTCATATTTCCACCATAGGGAATTATATTACACAATTTAAAATGTACAGTAGTTCAGAAACATAATGGGTGATCAGTACCTATTAATTCACTGGCTCTAAAATTAATTTTCACTCTGGCCCTGGATCCCCTTTTCTCTGATTCATTTATTTGCATGTTGAGAAATGAATAAAGAGCTAAGTGTTCATAAGAAGGTAACAAGTAGAAAAGCCACAGTAAAATCTCCTTTTGTGAGACCCTAGCCATCCTACCTTCACAGGTGTATCCTTGATTGGTTCAGGTCCCAAAGCTTTATTAGTGGTGGATGTTGACTGGTCAGGACTGGGTTTACTCAGCTTGCTTTTTTTCACTGGAGTTGCTTCTTTTGCTCTGTTTCTCCTAATAACTGATGTGGTAAAAGAGAACATGATAAATCCAGAGGAGCTGGTCTAAGATACCTGAAGCACCTTCAATACTATTTCCTGTCACTTCCTGCTTGTGGATCTGAGTAAGCTTGTATCTGCCTCTACTGCGTTAGCCTAGCTTGGCCATAGGTGGCCAGCAGTAGCAGCATAGGTATAGGTACTGGCTCAGACTTCCTCTGTGGTTTCCTTTCTTGTCCCCTGTACCACAAGCATATTCTTCCTGTCCTCTGGACTCCTATCTAGCTCAGTCGAACCCTTTTACAATCCACTGATTCTATATTTTCCTTTTAAGAATCTAAAGTTTTCATGATGTTAGTGGTGGGTCAATTTCTACAGAAGATCTATTTGAATTACTGAAAACACAGAAAATGAATATAATCTAATTTGTGATGGGACAAAGTGGTGATACTGGACTTTGACTTTTTAAAATATGTTTTCCTAATCCAATGGTTTTATAAGAGGCAAGTTCTTCACATCTCTCAGAGGTAGGTTTTTATTTAAGTACTGCCTCAGAGTTGTTTCTAGAAAGTATAAAAATGATGGAGTAAATATGATAATAGAGCATGCATATTAACTGATTTAAATATTTCAAGAACCTACATGTTCTAGTTCTGTTTCATCATTGTCTAACCTTTCTAATGTATGGAAGCCTCAGCCTTTCTCATCAGCTCCTTCTAATATTTTCTTTGCCCACACCCCCAAAATACACCCTCTAAAACATACCAGATCTCTTTGTAGGAAAGGCATCCTCTAAGTTGTCAATTTTTTGGCATCTAAAGTACTACCATTGTCATGGCTACTGAGTCCTAATTTGGGAAAGAGAGGTCTAAACTTTGACCAAATCAGGGTTCTATTTAAGGTTGAGGTTAGTACAGAGAGAGTGTGAAAGAGGTTCTTCCAAGTACCTTTTAACTTCTCATTTTTAAGAGTTTTAGCAAGGTCTTTAATTTCTTCTATATCTTTGACCAATTCTATTAATTTGTCAACACAGGCAGGCCCATGGAACTTTACTTCCATCAAGTCAGCAATCTTAACTCTGTCATATTCATCTTGCATTTTACTAGTCAGTCTTAAATCCTTGGCCAGTAGACACTTAATCACACGAAACTGATAATCACTGATGTGCTGAAATCCTTTCAGCAGAACAATTCTCTTGAATTCATTCCCCATCTCTCAAGTTAGGGACGTGCCTGCAAGAGAAAAATAACATACAGTGTTACACCTTTATACAGACAATTTAAAAGACTGGTTATGTCTATGTGAGTCAATGGCATATGTCAAAGTATCATCCATGGGTGTGTGTGACAAAAAGAGACTATTACCAGACGTGTTACTGTGGAAAATGGGTTGAAAACTGCTGCATGAGAAACTTCTAAGAAATTCTCCCATTTTAATGATGACCTTGAGTTGGTTTAAGGGTGGGTACGGTGGAAGGAGGTCCAGAAATAAGCAATGGTTGCAGTGTGTCAAGTATGGACTATGCAGTGTCAAAGTCCCTGATTCCTCCTCCCATCCTTTATTGGAGCTGCAGCCTACTTCTTGAATGTCTGCCTTGCTGGTTCATGACTCTTTCCACCACGTCTGAAGTGGCCTATGAACAAAATGGGCTGCAACCTCTCACCTTATACAAATATCCTTCTGCCATAGCACTACAGTTCCACGCTGGGTACCAACCCTAGTCCATCCACTTGGCACTTCCCTAGTCAGTTCTCATTATCATCATCTCTCCCTGGGGTGTGGACCATGTTCTCTGTGTCCTATGTGCCCATATCAGTGTCCCTTTGTTGGACTTCACCCTTCTCTCTTAGACAGGATCACAGCTGGAATTATTTCAATGGCTGCTTGATTTTTCTCCTTCCAGGCTTAATTTCTCTAATCAGTTCTTTTCATAGAACCAGATATTTCTCTATAAAGCCACAGTTCTATCCCATTTGACATCCTTCAACAGTTCCCCATTTTCTCTTTGAAAAAGTTCTTGCTCCATAGCCTGGCTTAAAATGCCTTGAATAATCTGCCTCTTTTTTTACCTCTGTAATTTTTATGTTTCTTGCTCTAGAAATATACACCACACCTTACCTTTTCATATTTCATGACTTTGTTAATTCCCTTCCCATGGTCTAGAAGGCCATTCCCATCTCTATTCCTCTGAATACCTCCTTAGAGAATTCAAGACTCAACTGAGGCTTTGTCTTCTGAAAGCTACCAGGGGCCTGATTTGGGAGTGAGTGTCACTCTTCTGGGCCTCTTTAGCACCCTGTGCACCTCCTTGATGGCACTCAATATATGGTATGCATTCCAGTTTTCTGTTTCAAGTCATGAATTCTTTTAGTTAGGTAACATGTGTTTGTGTACCTTTTTTATAATTGGAATTTTCAAATTCCCAGGGTTGTGAATTATTCCTTCTTGAGAGATCATGAGCATCCTCAGTTAGATCAGGCCTATAGAGTGATGAGCCCACACCAGCCCAGGACCACCACAGTGCTACAGCCTGCCTTATCAGAAACAAGCCAATCCACCAGCAGGCCTGAAACAACCCCAGAATCTCCTGGGCCATTGCCCTGCCTGCCAGTAGGTCAAAACCAATTCTGGGACAACTTGGACCCCTTAGCCAGTGGCCCTAGGCTTTGGCTCCAACGACCAACAGGTTTATACCAGCTTCAGGACTTCCAGGGTCCTATAGCCAGAGGCCCTGGGACCTGGCTTCACCTACCAGTGAGCCAGCACTAGTCCCAGTAAGCCCTGGTCCCTGGTCCTGTCCTTTAGCAGGCTGACTCCAGCCCTGGGGCCACTGGGCCCCTGAACCAACCACCAACAGGCCAACACCAGTTCCGAGACACACTGGACCCCTCAGCCAGCTGCCCCATGACCAAACCCCACTCACCAGTGATCAGCACCAGTTTTGGGACACGCCAGAACCTGTAGCCTGCTGGCCTGCCCACCAATGGGCCAGCACTGTCCCTGGGACCCCCAAGGTTGCACAGCCAGTAACCTTGTGACCCAGCCTCACCAACCATTGTCCTTGGCACAAGGCAGGGGCTGGCAACCAACTGGGGCCAGTCACACCTACCAGACTATCCACGATAGTCAGCCGACCACAAAAGAAGGACTTGCATAGCTCTCATAGGGGGAACCCCTAGAGCAGGGGCCCCCAAACCCTGGGCTACAGACTGGTACCAGTCCATGGCCTATTAGGAACAGGGCTGAACAGCAGGAGATAAGCAGCAGGCAAGCAAGCAAAGCTTCATCTGTATTTACAGCTGCTCCCCATTGCTCACATTACTGCCTGAGCTCCAACTCCTGTCAGATTAGCGATGGCATTAGAGTCTCATAGGAGCGCAAACCCTACTGTGACTGCACATGCGAAGGATCTAGGTTGTGCACTCCTTATGAGAATCTAATGCCTGATGACCTGAGGTAGAGCTGAGGCAGTGTTGCTAGCACTGGGGAGTAGCTGCAAATATAGATTATCATTAGTAGAGAGGTTTGACTGCACGGAGACCATAATAAATCAATTGCTTGCAGACTCATATCAAAACCCTATCAGTGAGTGGCAAGTGACAATTAAGCTGCATCTGGTGGTAGGCTTTATGGTGGCAAGTGAGTTGATGTACTTCAGTTGTACAGCTGTATCTGGTGGCAGAGCTTAAGTCAGAATCCGACACTTATTTTAGTCTGCACATGGCTGGTCCGTTATTTTATTTACTACTTCTGTCCATGCCTCTTTCCCGAACTGCACACTTGTCTCAGTCACAGTTTTGGCAAGCCCGCAAGCTAACCCTAGCCAAAATGAGTAAAAAACAAAAGTCACTGGAGAGCTTCTTTGAAAATGGGGAAAGACCCAATGATGAGATAGCAGAAGACTCTTAAGACTGCCCACAAAAAGAAAGCTGCATTTAAAAGAAAATACCAAGAGTCCTACTTAAATTATGGGTTCATTGCAACAGGTGATTCACATTCTCCAAGCCCACTTTGCATGATATGCGGTGACCAGCTATCCAACGAATCCATGAAACCTTCAAAACTGTTTCACCACATGGAGACCAAGCACCCTGCATGAAAAGAAAAGCCTTTGGATTTTTTCAAAACAAATAAATGTGAACACGAAGAACAGAAGCAATTACCGAAGGCCACCACTTCATCACATGTGTCTGCACTGACAGCATCATTCTTAGTGGCCAATTGCATTGCTAAAGCTAAGAAGCCCTTTACTATTGGTGAACAGTTGATCCTTCCTGCTGCTAAGGACATTTGTTATGAAATTTTAGGAGAAGCTGCAGTTCAAATATGGCACGTGTTCCTCTTTCAGCTAGCACCATAACTAGACGAATTGATGAAATAGCAGAGGATATTGAGTCATAATTGTTAGAGAGGATTAATGAGCCACCGTGGTACGCAATCCAGTTTGATGAGTCTACCAATGTTGACAACAAAGCAACAATGCTTGTTTTTGTGTGATATATTTTTCAGGAGGATGTGCATGAGGATATGTTATGTGCACTTTTGTTGCCAACCAACACCACAGCTGCAGAACTATTTAAGTCTTTGAATGATTACATATCAGGAAAACTGAACTGGTCATTTTGTGTTGGTATATGCACAGACAGAGAGGCTGCCACTACTGGACGGCTTTCTGGTTTCACTACTCAGGTCAAATAGGTCGCTTCTGAATGTGAGTCTACGCACTGTGTCATCCATAGAGAAATGCTGGCTAGCCGAAAAATGTCACCTGAACTTAACAACGTTTTGCAGTATGTGATTAAAATTATCAGCCGCATTAAAGTACATGCCCTTAACTCACATTTGTTCATGTAGCTCTGTGAGGAGATGGACACAGAGCACACACATCTCCTCTTAAACACAGAAGTGAGATGGCTTTCTAAAGGTAGATCACTGGCGAGAGTTTTTGAGTTATGAGAGCTGCCTCAGAGACTTCTTTTAGAAAAACAGTCATCGTTGGCAGCACATTTCAGTGACACAAAATGGGTCTCAAAACTTGCTTACTTGTGTGATGTATTCAACCTGCTTGACAAACTCGATCTGTCACTTCAGGGGAAAACTACAACTGTGTTCAAGTCAGCAGATAAAGTGACTTCATTTAAAGCCAAACTGGAATTAGGGGGTTGACGAGTGAATATTGGGATTTTTGATATGTTTCAAACATTAGCAGAGATTTTGAGAGACTGAGCCAGGGCCTTCTTTATCCCAGCTGGTGCATGATCACCTATCTCAGCTTTCAAGAGAGTTTGAGCATTACTTCCTAACCACAAAAGGGAAGGGAAGGAATGGATCTACAACTCATTTGTGAATAAGCCAGGTGAATTGACTTTGTCCATGCTAGAAGAGGATCAACTGCTTGAGACTGCAAATGACAGTGGCTTTAACAGTATGTTTGAGACAACTTCAAATCTCCATGCATTCTGGATTAAAGTCAAGGTGGAATATCCTTAAATTGCCACAAAAGCACTGAAAAGCCTGCTTCCATTTTCAACATCCTATCTTTGTGAAGCAGGGTTTTCTGCAGTGTCAGCAACCAAAACGAGATTACAGAGTAGACTGGACATGAGCAACACACTTCAGCTGTCACTGTCTCCCATCATTCCCAGATGGGACAATCTAGTTGCAGGAAAACTGCTCAGGGCTCCCACTGATTCTGCATTATGGTGAGTTGTATAATTATTTCATTATATATCACATTGCAATAATAATAGAAATAAAGAGCATAATAAATGCAATGTGCTTGAATCATCCCAAAACCATTCCCCCCACCCCGGTCTGTGGAAAAATTGTCTTCCATGAAACTGGTCTCTGGTGCCAAAAAGTTGGGGACTGCAGCCCTAGAGCATATAGCTCTGGTGACCAGAAGGGAGTGCACTGCTGGGACAAATAGGACATCTTCTACAAAAGACTACTTCTCCAAGGTCAGGAAACATAACCAATGTACCAAATACACAGAAATAAAACAAGAAATTAGGCAAAATGAAGCCATAGAGGAATATGTTCCAAATGAAGGAACAAGATAAAACCTCAGAAGAACAACTAAGTGAAGTGGACATAGGCAACCTACTCAATAAATAGTTCACAGAGGTGACCATAAAGATGCTCAAAGAACTCGGGAGAAGATTGGATAAACAGAGTAAAAAGTTAGAAGTTTTTAACAAAAAAATTAGAAAATATAAAGAAGAATCAAACAGAGATAAATAATAAAATAACTGAAATGAAAAATATACCAGAAGGAATCAACAGTAGAGCTAATGATACAATAGAACAGATCAGCTAGCTGGAAGACAGAATAATGGAAATGACTGAAGCTGAACAAAAAAAAGAAAGAAAGAAAGAAAGAAATGAGGACAGTTTAAGAGAACTCTGGGACAACATCAAACATGTTATCATTCATCATATCATAGGAGGGTCCCAGAAGGAGAAGAGAGAGAAAAAGGGGCAGAGAACATATTTGAAGACATAATAGCTGAAAACTTCCTTAACCTGGGTAAGGAAACAGCCAGGAAACACAGAGAGTCCCAAACAGGATCAACCCAAAGAGGACCTCACCAAGACACACTGTAATTAAGATGGCAAAAATTAAAGATAAGGAGAAAATATTAAAATCAGTAAGGGAAAAGCAACAAGTTTCATACAAGGGAACTCCCATAAGGCTATCAGCTGACTTTTCGGCAGAAACTCTGCAGAAGGGAGTGGCATGCTATGCTTAAGGTGATGAAAAAGAATAATCTACAACAAAGAATACTCTTGCCAGCAAGTCTTTTGTTCAGATTTTATGGAGAGATTAAAAGTTTTACAGGCAAGCAAAAACTAAAAGAGTTCAGCACCAGCAAACTGGCTTTAAAAGAAATGTTAAAGGGACTTTTCCAAGTAAAAAGAAAAGAAGCATGAAACATAAAAGGAAAAAATCTCATTGGTAAAGGCAAATATACAGTAAAGGTAATATATTAGACATGTATAAAGCTAGTAGGAAGGTTAAAAGACAAAAGTTGTAAAATCATCTATATCTACAATAAGGTGTTAAGGGATACACAAAACAAAAAGATGTGAATATGATGTCAAAATTATACACATGGAAAGGGGGGAGGAAATGCAGTGTTGTTAAAATGTGTTTAAACTTAAGAGGTCAGCAAGGCCAATCATATATATATGAAAAAGACAAGGATGCCCACTCTCACCACTTTTATTTAACATAGTATTAGAAGTCCTAGTCACAGCAATCAAACTAGAAACAAAGAAAAATAAAAGGAGTCCAAAGGAAAAAAAACTGTTACTGTTTGCAGATTAAATGATACTATACATAGAAAATCCTAAAGACACCACAAAAAACCTACTAAAACTCATCAATGAATTCACTTAAGTTGCAGGATATGAAGTTAATATATAGAAATCTGTTGCATTTCTATACACTAACAATGAACTATCAAAAACAGAAATTAAGAAAACAATCCCATTTAAAATCACATCAAAAAGAACAAAATGCTTAGGAATAAATCTGACTAAGGAGGTAGAAGACCTGTATTTGCAAAACTATAAGATACAGATGAAAGAAATTGAAGACAACACAAAAAAATGGAAAGATATAATGTTCATGGATTGAATGAATTAATATTATTAAAATGACTAAACTACCCAAAGCACTCTACAGATACAATGCAAGCCCTATCAAATTACCAATGGCATTTTTCACAGACCTAGAACAAAAAAATCTAAAATTTGTATGGAAACAAGACCTCAAACAGCCAAAACAATTTTGAGAAAGAAGAACAAAGCTGGAAGTACCATGCTCCCTGATTTCAAACTATACTACAAAGCTACAGTAATTGAAACAGTATAGTAATGGAACAAAAACAGATATATAGATCAACAGAACAGAATATTCCGACAAACAAATGCCCAGGACCATATGGTTTCACAGGCAAATTCTATCAAACACTTACAGAAAAACTAACACCTATCTTTCACAAACTCTTCCAAAATATAACAGAGGGAGGAACACTCCGAAACTCATTCTATGAGACCACCATCACCCAGATACCAGAACCAGACAAAGATGTCACAAAGAAAGAAAACTACAGGCCAATAACACTGATGAACATAGATGCAAAAATCCTCAACAAAACACTAGCAAACAAAATCCAACAGCACATTAAAAGGATCATACACCATGATCAAGTGGGGTTTATCTCAGGAATGCAAGGATTCTTCAATGAATGCAAGGATTCTTCAATATATGCAAATCAATCAACGTGATACACCATATTAACAAACTGAAGAATACAAACCATATGATCATCTCAGTAGATGCAGAAAAAGCTTTCAACAAAATTCAACACCCATTTATGATAAAAACTCTCCAGAAAGTAGGCACAGAGGGAACTTACCTCAACATAATAAAGGCCATATATGACAAACTCACAGCCAACATCATTCTCAATGGTGAAAAACTGAAAACATTTCCACTAAGATCAGGAACAAGACAAGGTTGCCCACTTTCACCAGTATTATTCAACATAGTTCTCAAAGTATTAGCCACAGCAATCAGAGAAGAAAAAGAAAGAAAAGGAATCCAAATCGGAAAAGAAGAAGTAAAGCTGTCACTGATTGCAGATGACATGACACTATACATAAAGAATCCTAAAGATGCTACCAGGGTTTCCCTGGTGGCGCAGTGGTTGAGAGTCCACCTGCCGGTGCAGGGGACATGGGTTCGTGCCCCGGTTCGGGAGGATCCCACATGCCGTGGAGCGGTTGGGCCCGTGATCCATGGCCGCTGAGCCTGTGCGTCCGGAGCCTGTGCTCTGCAGTGGGAGAGGCCACAACACTGAGAGGCCCGCGTACCACAAAAAAAAAAAAAAAAAAAAAAAAAAAAAAGATGCTACCAGAAAACTACTAGAGCTAATCAATGAATTTGGTAAAGTAGCAGGATACAAAATTCATGCACAGAAATCTCTTTCATTCCTATACACTAATGATGAAAAATCTGAAAGAGAAATTAAGGAAACACTCCCATTTACCACTGCAACAAAAATAATAAAATACCTAGGAATAAACCTACCTAGGGAAACAAAGACCTGTATGCAGAAAACTATAAGAAACTGATGAAAGAAATTAAAGATGATACAAACAGATGGAGAGATATACCACACTCTTGGATTGGAAGAATCAACATTGTGAAAATGACTATGCTACCCAAAGCAATCTACATATTCAATGCAATCCCTATCAAACTAACAATAGCATTTTTCACAGAACTAGAACAAAAAATTTCACAATTTCTATGGAAACACAAAAGACCTTGAATAGCCAAAGCAATATTGAGAAAGAAAAACAGAGCTGGAGGAATCAGGCTCCCTGACTTCAGACTATACTACAAAGCTACAGTAATCAAGACAATATGGTACTGGCACAAAAACAGAAATATAGGTAAATGGAACTGGATAGAAAGTCCAGAGATAGACGGATACACCAGAAATACAGCTACACGTGGAACAACTCCTACAGAACACCTACTGAATGCTGGCAGAAGACCCCAGACCTCCCAAAAGGCAAGAAACTCCCCACATACCTGGGTAGGGCAAAGCGGAGAGATTCCCGCACAGAGGATCGGTGCCGAGCGGCACTCACCCGCCCAAGAGGCTTGTCTGCTCACCCGCCAGGGCGGGCGGCGCTGGAAGCTGAGGCTCGGGCTTTGGTCAGAGCGCAGGGAAAGGACTGGGGCTGGCGGCGAGAACTCAGCCTGAGGGGGGCTAATGTGCCACGGCTAGCCGGCAGGGAGTCCGGGAAAACTCTGGAGCTGCCGGAGAGGCAAGAGACTTTTTCTTCCCTCTTGGTTTCCTGGTGCGCGAGGAGAGGGGATTGAGAGCGCTGCTTGAAGGGGCTCCACAGACGGGCGCGGGTCGCGACTGAAAGCGCGGAGCCCAGTGACGGGCGTGGGACGCTGGGGCTGCTGCTGCCGCCGCCGGGAAGCCTGTGTGCGAGCGCAGGTCACTGTCCACACCGCCCTTCCGGGAGCCTGTGCAGCCCGCCACTGCCGGGGTCCCGGGATCCAGGGGCGGCTTCCCTGGGAGAACGCACGGCGCGCCTCGGGCTGGTGCAACGTCACGCCGACCTCTGCCGCTGCAGGCTCGCCCCGCACTCCGTGCCCCTCCCTCCCGCCCGGCCTGAGTGAGCCAGAGTCCCCGAAGAGGCTGCTCCTTTAACCCTGTCCTGTCTGACCGAAGAACAGACGCCCTGCGGCGACCTACACGCAGAGGCGGGGCCAAATCCAAAGCTGAGACCCAGGAGCTGTGAGAACAAAGAAGAGAAAGGGAAACCTCTCCCAGCAGCCTCAGAAGCAGCGGATTAAAGCTCCACAATCAACTTGATGTACCCTGCATCTGTGGAATACATGAATAGACAACAAATCATCCCAAATTGAGGAGCCAGGAGTCAGTGCTATGCCTCTGAGGTGGGAGAGCCAACTTCAGGACACTGGTCCACAAGAGACCTCCCAGCTCCACATAATATCAAACGGCGAAAATCTTCCAGAGATCTCCATCTCAACACCAGCACCCAGCTTCACTCAACGACCAGCAAGCTACAGTGCTGGACACCCTATGCCAAACAACTAGCAAGACAGAAACACAACGCCACCCATTAGCAGAGAGGTGGCCTAAAATCATAAAAAGTCCGCAGACACCCCAAAACACACCACCAGACGTGGACCTGCCCACCAGAAAGACAAGATCCAGCCTCATTCACCAGAACACAGGCACTAGTACCTTCCACCAGGAAGCCTACACAACCCACTAAACCAACCTTAGCCACTGGGGACAGACACCAAAAACAAAGGGAACTACGAACCTGCAGCCTGCGAAAAGGAGACCCCAAACACAGTAACATAAGCAAAATGAGAAGACAGAAAAACACACAGCAGGAGAAGGAACAAGATAAAAACCCACCAGACCTAACAAATGAAGATGTAATAGGCAGTCTACCTGAAAAAGAATTCAGAATAATGATGGTAAAGATGATCCAAGATTCTATTTCCCAGATCCAAAATCTTGGAAATAGAATAGACAAAATGCAAGAAACAGTTAACAAGGACCTAGAAGAACTAAAGATGAATCAAGCATCGATTAAAAACACAATGCATGAAATAAAAAATACTCTAGATGGGATCAATAGCAGAATAACTGAGGCAGAAGAACGGATAAGTGAGGTGGAAGATAAAATAGTGGAAATAACTGCTGCAGAGCAAAATAGAGAAAAAAGAATGAAAAGAACAGAGGACAGTCTCAGAGACCTCTGGGGCAACATTAAACACACCAACATTCGAATTATAGGGGTTCCAGAAGAAGAAGAGAAAAAGAAAGGGACTGAGAAAATATTTGAAGAGATTATAGTTGAAAACTTCCCTAATATGGGAAAGGAAATAGTTAATCAAGTCCAGGAGGCACAGAGAGTCCCATACAGAATAAATCCAAGGAGAAATACGCCAAGACACATATTAATCAAACTGTCAAAAATTAAACACAAAGAAATCATATTAAAAGCAGCAAGGCAAAAACAACAAATAACACACAAGGGAATCCCCATCAGGATAACAGCTGATCTATCAGCAGAAACTCTACAAGCCAGAAGGGAGTGGCAGGACATATTTAAAGTGATGAAGGAGAAAAACCTGCAACCAAGATTACTCTACCCAGCAAGGATCTCATTCAGATTTGATGGAGAAATTAAAACGTTTACAGACAAGCAAAAGCTGAGAGAGTTCAGCACCACCAAACCAGCTTTACAACAAATGCTAAAGGAACTTCTCTAGGCAAGAAACACAACAGAAGGAAAAGACCTACAATAACGAACCCAAAACAATTAAGAAAATGGGAATAGGAACATACATATCGATAGTTACCTTAAATGTAAATGGACTAAATGCTCCCACCAAAAGACACAGATTGGCTGAATGGATACAAAAACAAGACCCATATATATGCTGTCTACAAGAGACCCACTTCAGACCTAGAGACACATACAGACTGAAAGTAAGGGGATGGAAAAAGATATTCCATGCAAATGGAAACCAAAAGAAAGCTGGAGTAGCAATTCTCATATCAGACAAAATAGACTTTAAAATAAAGACTACTAGAAGAGACAAAGAAGGACACTACATAATGATCAAGGGATCGATCCAAGAAGAAGATATAACAATTGTAAATATTTATACACCCAACATAGGAGCACCTCAATACATAAGGCAAATACTAACAGCCATAAAAGGAGAAATCGACAGTAACACAATCATAGTAGGGGACTTTAACACCACACTTTCACCAATGGATAGATCTTCCAAAATGAAAATAAATAAGGAAACACAAGCTTTAAATGATACATTAAACAAGATGGACTTAATTGATATTTATAGGACATTCCATCCAAAAACAACAGAATACACATTTTTCTCAAGTGCTCATGGAACATTCTCCAGGATAGATCATATCTTGGGTCACAAATCAAGCCTTGGTAAATTTAAGAAAATTGAAATTGTATCAAGTGTCTTTTCTGACCACAATGCTATGAGACTAGATATCAATTACAGGAAAAGAGCTGTAAAAAATACAAACACATGGAGGCTAAACAATACACTACTTAATAACGAAGTGATCACTGAAGAAATCAAAGAGGAAATTAAAAAATACCTAGAAACAAATGACAATGGAGACACGACGACCCAAAACCTATGGGATGCAGCAAAAGCAGTTCTAAGAGGGAAGTTTATAGCAATACAATCCCACCTTAAGAAACAGGAAACATCTCGAATAAACAACCTAACCTTGCACCTAAAGCAATTAGAGAAAGAAGAACAAAAACACCCCAAAGTTAGCAGAAGGAAAGAAATCATAAAAATCAGATCAGAAATAAATGAAAAAGAAATGAAGGAAACGATAGCAAAGATCAATAAAACTAAAAGCTGGTTCTTTGAGAAGATAAACAAAATTGATAAACCATTAGCCAGACTCATCAAGAAAAGAAGGGAGAAGACTCAAATCAATAGAATTAGAAATGAAAAAGGAGAAGTAACAACTGACACTGCAGAAATACAAAAGATCATGAGAGATTACTACAAGCAACTCTATGCCCATAAAATGGACAACCTGGAAGAGATGGACAAATTCTTAGAAATGCACAACCTGCCAAGACTGACTCAGGAAGAAATAGAAAATATGAATAGACCAATCACAAGCACTGAAATTGAAACTGTGATTAAAAATCTTCCATCAAACAAAACCCCAGGACCAGATGGCTTCACAGGCGAATTCTATCAAACATTTAGAGAAGAGCTAACACCCATCCTTCTCAAACTCTTCCAAACAATATCAGAGGAAGGAACACTCCCAAACTCATTCTACGAGGCCACCATCACCTTGATACCAAAACCAGGCAAGGATGTCACAAAGAAAGAAAACTACAGGCCAATATCACTGATGAACATAGATGCAAAAATCCTCAACAAAATACTAGCAAACAGAATCCAACAGCACATTAAAAGGATCATACACCATGATCAAGTGGGGTTTATTCCAGGAATGCAAGGATTCTTCAATATACGCAAATCAATCAATGTGATACACCATATTAACAAGTTGAAGGAGTAAAACCATATGATCATCTCAATAGACGCAGAGAAAGCTTTCGACAAAATTCAACACCCATTTATGATAAAAACCCTGCAGAAAGTAGGCATAGAGGGAACTTTCCTCAACATCATAAAGGCCATATATGACAAACCCACAGCCAACATTGTCCTCAATGGTGAAAAACTGAAACCATTTCCACTAAGATCAGGAACAAGACAAGGCTGCCCACTCTCACCACTCTTATTCAACATAGTTTTGGAAGTTTTAGCCACAGCAATCAGAGAAGAAAAGGAAATAAAAGGAATCCAAATTGGAAAAGAAGAAGTAAAGCTGTCACTGTTTGCAGATGACATGATACTATACATAGAGAATCCTAAAGATGCTACCGAAAAACTACTAGAACTAATCAATGAATTTGGTAAAGTAGCAGGATACAAAATTAATGTACAGAAATCTCTGGCATTCCTGTACACTAATGATGAAAAATCTGAAAATGAAATCAAGAAAACACTCCCATTTACCATTGCAACAAAAAGAATAAAATATCTAGGAATAAACCTACCTAAGGAGACAAAAGACCTGTATGCAGAAAATTATAAGACACTGATGAAAGAAATTAAAGATGATACAAATAGATGGAGAGATATACCATGCTCCTGGATTGGAAGAATCAATATTGTGAAAATGACTCTACTACCCAAAGCAATCTACAGATTCAATGCAATCCCTATCAAACTACCACTGGCATTTTTCACAGAACTAGAACAAAAAATTTCAAAATTTGTTTGGAAAAACAAAAGACCCCGAATAGCCAAAGCAATCTTGAGAACGAAAAACGGAGCTGGAGGAATCAGGCTCCCTGACTTCAGACTATACTACAAAGCTACAGTAATTAAGACAGTGTGGTACTGGCATAAAAACAGAAAGATAGATCAGTGGGTCAGGATAGAAAACCCAGAGATATACCCACGCACATATGGCCAACTTATCTTTGATAAAGGAGGCAGGAATGTACAGTGGAGAAAGGACAGCCTCTTCAATAAGTGGTGCTGGGAAAACTGGACAGGGACATGTAAAAGTTTGAGATTAGATCATTCCCTAACACCATACACAAAAATAAGCTCAAAATGGATTAAAGACTTAAATGTAAGGCCAGAAACTATCAAACTCTTAGAGGAAAACATAGGTAGAACACTCTATGACATAAATCACAGCAAGATCCTTTTGGACCCACCTCCTAGAGAAATGGAAATAAAAACAAAGATAAACAAATGGGACCTAATGAAACTTCAAAGCTTTTGCACAGCAAAGGAAACCATAAACAAGACCAAAAGACAACCCTCAGAATGGGAGAAAATATTTGCAAATGAAGCAACTGACAAAGGATTAATCTCCAAAATTTATAAACAGCTCATGCAGCTCAATAGCAAAAAAACAAACAACCCAATCCAAAAATGGGCAGAAGACTTAAATAGGCATTTCTCCAAAGAAGATATACAGACTGCCAACAAACACATGAAAGAATGCTCAACATCATTAATCATTAGAGAAATGCAAATCAAAACTACAATGAGATATCATCTCACACCAGTCAGAATGGCCATCATCAAGAAATCTAGAAACAATAAATGCTGGAGAGGGTGTGGAGAAAAGGGAACACTCTTGCACTGTTGGTGGGAATGTGAATTGCTACAGCCACTATGGAGAACAGTATGGAGGTTCCTTAAAAAACTACAAATAGAACTACCATATGACCAAGCAATCCCACTACTAGGCATATACCCTGAGAAAACCATAATTCAAAAAGAGACATGTACCAAAATGTTCATTGCAGCTCTATTCACAATAGCCCGGAGCTGGAAACAACCTAAGTGTCCATCATCGGATGAATGGATAAAGAAGATGTGGCACATATATACAATGGAATATTACTCAGCCATAAAAAGAAACGAAACTGAGCTATTTGTAATGAGGTGGATAGACCTAGAGTCTGTCATACAGAGTGAAGTAAGTCAGAAAGAGAAAGACAAATACCGTATGCTAACACATATATACGGAATTTAAAAAAAAAAAAAAAGAGTCATGAAGGACCTAGGGGCAAAACGGGAATAAAGACACAGACCTACTTGAGAATGGACTTGAGGATATGGGGAGGGGCAAGGGTAAGCTGTGACAAAGCGAAAGAGAGGCATGGACATATATACACTACCAAACGTAAGGTAGATAGATAGTGGGAAGCAGCCACAGAGCACAGGGAGATCAGCTCGGTGCTTTGTGACCGCCTGGAGGGGTGGGATGGGGAGGGTGGGAGGGAGGGAGATGCATGAGGGAAGGGATGTGGGAACAGATGTATATGTATGACTGATTCACTTTGTTATAAAGCAGAAACTAATTAAAAAATTAAAAAAAAAAAAAAAAAAAAGAAAGTCCAGAGATAAAACCATGCACATATGGTCACCTTATTTTTGAAAAAGGTGCAAGAATATACAATGGAGAAAGGAGAGCTTCCTCAATAAGTAGTGGTGGGAAACTGGACAGCTACATGTAAAATAATGAAATTAGAACACTACTTAACACCATACTCAAAAATCAACTCAAAATGGATTAAAGACCTAAATGTAAGGTCAGACACTGTCAAACTCTTAGAGGAAAACATAGGCAGAACATTCTATGACATAGATCACAACAAGATCTTTTGGACCCATCTCCTAGAGAAATGGATATAAAAACAAAAATAAACAAGTGGGGCCTAATGAAACTTAAAAGCTTTTGCACAACAAAGGAAATCATAAACAAGACCAAAAGACAACCCTCAGAATGGGAGAAAATATTTACAAATGAAGGATCTGACAAAGGATTAATCTCAAAAAGTTACAAGCAGCACATGCAGCTCAATATCAAAAAACAAACAACCTAATCCAAAACTGGGCAGAAGGCCTAAATAGACTTTTCTCCAAAGATGATATACAGATTGCAAAAGATACATGAAAGAATGCTCAACATTATTAATCATTAGGGAAATGAATGGCCATCATCAAAAATCTACAAAAAAAAAAAAAGTCATGAAGAACCTAGGGGTAAGATGGGAATAAAGACACAGACCTACTAGAGAATGGACTTGAGGATATGAGGACGGGGAAGGGTAAGCTGTGACAAAGTGAGAGAGTGACATGGACATATATACACTACCAAACATAAAATAGATAGCTAGTGGGAAGAAGCTGCAGAGCACAGGGAGATCAGCTCGGTGGTTTGTGACCACCTAGAGGGGTGGGATAGGGAGGGTGAGAGGCAGGGAGACACAAGAGGGAAGAGATATGGGGACATATGTATATGTATAACTGATTCACTTTGTTATAAAGCAGAAACTAACACACAATTGTAAAGCAATTATACTCCTATAAAGATGTTAAAAAAATCTACAAAAATAAATGCTGGAGAGGGTGTGGAGAAAAGGGAACCCTCTTGCACTGTCGGTGGGAATGTAAGTTGATACAGCCACTATGGAGCCCAGTGTGGAGGTTCCTTAAAAAACTAAAAATAGAACTACCATATGACCCAGCAATCCCACTACTAGGCATATACCCTGAACAAACCATAATTCAAAAAGAGTCATGTACCACAATGTTCATTGCAGTTCTATTTACAATAGCCAGGACATGGAAGCAACCTAAGTGTCCATCGAGAAATGAATGAATAAAGATGTGGTACATATATACAATGGAATATTACTCAGTCATAAAAAGAAATGAAATTGAGTTATTTGTTATGATGTGGATGGACCTAGAGACTGTCATACAGAGTGAAGTAAGTCAGAAAGAGAAAAATAAATACTGTATGCTAACATATATATATGGAATAAAAAAAATGGTTCTGATGAACCTAGGGGCAGGACAGGAATAAAGACGCAGATGTAGGGAATGGACTTGAGGACACGGGGAGGGGGAAGGGTAAGGGGGAAGAACTGAGAGAGTGGCATGGATATATATACACTACCAAATGTAAAACAGATAGCTAGTGGGAAGCAGCCACATAGCACAGCGAGATCAGCTCAATGCTCTGTGACCACCTAGAGGGGTGGGATAGGGAGGGTGGGAGGGAGACACAAGAGGGAGGAGATATGGGAATATATGTATATGTATAGCTGATTCACTTTGTTATAAAGCAGCAACTAACACACCATTGTAAAGCAATTATACTCCAATAAAGATGTAAAAAAAAAAAAAAGAAAGAAGTAATGAATCACTATGTTGCATAACAGGAACTACCACAATGTTGTAGGTCAGTTATACTGCAAAAACAAACAAACAAACAATCAAACAAACTCATAGAAAAGAAATTAGATTTGTGGTAACCTGTGAGGAGAAAGGGAATTGGATGAAGTCAGGAAAAAGGTGAAAACGTTCAGTTATAAGATAAATAGGTACTAGGGATGTAATGTATAACATGATAAATATAATTACCACTGCTGTATGTTATATATGAAAGTTATTATGAAAGCATATCCTAAGAGTTCTCTTCACAAGAAAAAGAAAATTTTTTGTACTTCTTTAATTTTGTATCTATATAAGATGATGGAAGTTCATTAAACTTATTATGCTTATGGCTCCATGATGGATATAAATCAAATCACTATGCTGCACACCTTAAATTCATACAGTGCCATATGTCAATTATGTCTCAATAAAACTGGAATAAAAAAACATAAAATGCAGACCTTAGCTCCCTCTCCCCGGATAATAAATTATATTCATTAAGTAGCCTTTCTGAAGTTTCCAGATTGTGAATTTCACAACATATCTAGTCCCAGGGGTAAGAGAAGAGGTACTCCCCATCTATCTTGAGGGAAAAATAATTTTTAGAGTAGAATTTTTAATCTAGTCCAAATGATACTTAAATATGAGGGCCTCAAACACTATTGTATTCGAGGCATTGGTAGTTTTGGCAGATAAAGACCCACATGGAAACATCTATTGGAAGAAATAGTCGGTAAAAATTAATATATAAAGTCAAGAAAAACTGTAAGCTGAAAGGTAAGTAAGAGTGAAAATTTAACTTGATTAGGTGTGTCTATGCCTTAAAAATAAATAAAGCTCTGACTGAAGAGAAGAGAAGCAGGAAGTATATCAACATGGTAGAGGGAGAGAGGGAGGACAAAGAATATGACAGTTGACTAATGTAGTTGTCTTAAATGGTAAGTCAGATAGGGGTATAAGTAAAAAACAAAAACAAATCAAAAAAGGAGAATATAAAAGTATCATAAATTGAAATGAAGAAAGCAGATACAAGACAATATATGTTAATTATCAGCATAAAGGGTCTAACCGGTTAAGCTTAAGTGACAAATTGGTCAACTTGGATTTAAGAAATCTGCCAATGTATTGTTAACAAAAGATCACTTAAAGGTGGAAAAATAAAAGAAAAATATTTATCATGCAAAGAGTAAGTAAAAGAAAACCAGTTTATCTATATTACTGTGGTTTTATATAGATCTGAACATAAAAAGTATCATCAGAGCACAACACAATGATAAAACGTCCACCTCCTAGGGAAATACAACAGTTTTAATCGTGTATTTGCCTATTAAAAGTAAATATAATAAGTGTGATTAACAGCATTTATCTAACATACATAAGATTCTGAAGTGAATATTAAAAATCTTATATTCTAGTCAAGCACATACAAAATATTACAGTATCAGGCCATACAGAAAGTCTTTAAACAATTCTAAAAGTAGACAATAGAAATCTATTTGTAATTGCCTCTCTCTGCCTCTCTCCTATGCCTTGCCACGAGAATAAAAAGTATTAATTTTCAGGAAGGCAGAAAGTAATCCTAAAAGAAACTGAAATAAAAACACTGGCAGCTGGTATAAAATGGAGTCTAAAAGAAAAAGTAAACTGTCTTAAGAGAGGTAAAGAAGCCATGTTTTGTATAACTGTACTTGTGGAATTGAAACTTGTCTGCTCTCCTCTGTATGTGTGTGTTTTCTAAAATTAGGACAATGCCATACAATACATTTTTATATCCAGATGTATTTTTTTACTCAATATTATTCTATGATGCTTTTAGCATGCCCCTATCTTGACTTTCACCCAGGCCCCCACCACAGCCACAAAGTTTCCTGTGCATCTTCCAGGGAAGGAAACCAAACCTTTTCTCTAAATATAGCTCATGCCGATAGTTGCCTGGGGAATACATTTTAATATCTTCTATAGTCAAAATTCATTTCCCTTTGTTCAGGCTTCAGTTGTAGTGGAATAAAATGTCTATTATTTGCCTAGGCAGTAAAGGACTAGAATCAAGCTACTGCTGTTTTCACTTTTCTGAATATAGTTGATATAAAACCTTTCCCCCCAAATTCTTCATGACTAAAGCTTCCCTTCTCATCTTGAGTCTACCAACCAGGTACCCACAACTCTCTACAGAAATCCCTACCAGTCTTACCTCAGTGAAAATGTCCTCCACAGTAGTCTAGATCTTGAGGTTTTCTTTAGAAATGCAAGAATCACTGCTTATTTTGCTTAAGTAGGACGATAAATCAGTAAAGCTCTCAGAGACTGAACTGCAGAATTTTATAAACTCCTGAAGGGCAGAGGAAAAAGAAGTATTTTGAAAGACAACAAGGAAAAAGGGCGCTGGCTAGACAAAAACTTGATTTAGCGCTGGCTACCTCATACGGTGCTTTCATGGAGAGAGAGAAGTTAGGAAACAGCATTGAGACTCCTCCCACCAATGTTCTTAGCTTTCAGTTTCATTAGTCAGAGAAAATAAACGGTTTATTTCCTGTAAATATCTTAATCAAAATGAAAAATTACGGCAAAGTTACACTCAAAAATTTTTTATTATAAATTTCAGTAGATGAAAAGAGTTCCAACATTAGAACTTTGTTATCCAGCAGACTTACATGAGGGGTCATTAGAAAACTATATTCCCTTGAATGACTCTCAAATATACAAGAAGTAAGGTTAGCCATCTGGCCACTTATCCCTTACTTCCTGTTCTCAGAGTAGCAGTGGCAAGAGGAGATCTTGGAAGAACCGTCTATCTCTACTGTTTTTGACTGAAACTCCTGAAAGGGGGTGAGTTTTCTATAAAATAGCTGTTGGTTTAAATAGTACCTAAAACATTCACCCAGTTAATGACTGACACACCTGGAGCTTGACAGAAGTAGAAGGTCATTACAAATATGTTAATCCTTCCTCAGATATGTAGAAAAAAATGTGGCGTTAGTGGCCCTCCTGACTATGACTAGCTACTTAACCTCACTGATTAACTTCATGCTTACTCATCATGCTTTCTGCATTAGTCATGGGTAAACACAAGTGGCTAGTGGGCTTATATCATGACAGCTTCGAAACCTTGCAAATTCTGGAAGAACACTGAACCTCTGGAATAAGAGGGGCCTGATAAACATTTTGGTCTATGATGTTACTTGTGTGAAGGACAGTGGATGCCTTTCAGGGTACCATACGCCCTGAGATGTCAAATAAATGGCAACAGCCAGCAGAGCTTACAGTGGTTACTCACCAGCTGATCTGCAAGTAGAGTGAGAACATGACTGCAAATAGGTCCTAAAACAGCTAATGTTCATATATAATCCGAGGTCTTCTAAAGAGAAGAAAGCCAATTACTTTCACACAAACTAGAGTGATGGAAGGGATAGTTGAAGTCTGGATATGAAACCATCTGAATAACTTCACCAAAGTAGGAGTAAGTCAGAAAAAAGCAAAGAGGATCTGGAGTGAGGTCCAGAAACACTTGTGGGTGTTCACTGTTTTCTGTCACAGGTTTTAGGTTGCTGTTATGTGGATGCATGGAGCTGATGTTAAGGTAATGCGTAAAGAGGAAATTTAGGGAGGTCAGGAGAGCCCATTCCAGAGATCAGAGGGCAGTGGACACATGGGAGGAATGGCCATAATTCAGAACATTTTCCTGCCCCTTTTCTTATAATCAATTCATGTGGAGTAATGTTCTCGGTTGAGACTCCACTATACAACACACAGATTACTGTTATCAATAAACACAGTTCAGAGCAATGCTCCATAATTCATATTGTGCAGTTGATATTGTAATAGATGAAGCAAAGGAATGTTAAAAAACCTTAACTTTGCCAACCTAGTTAAGGTTTACAGAATTTCACTCTCAGGAGGATGAAATGTATGGCATGGAAACAGAGGCAGACTCAGTTGTGCAAACCAAGACAGTTCAGCTAGAGAGGAGAGATAGGAAGGGAGTAGGAAATGTCAGCACAGTTAGTATGTGTGTTACTGGTTCTATGGCAGCAAGACAAATTCTAGACTCCTCTGAGGAGTGAGCTAGTTACTTCATGCCGTGGTCACGACTGGCTTGGAAATTCAATGGGATTCAGCATTTGAGGAAATTACAATAACCAAGGGACTCGAGTGTGCAGATTAACATCAATCTCTGGCTTTGGCAATTCAGCTGAATAATATTCTTTTCAACCTTTAGGTTTGGCTTTTATTACCCAAACACACACACACACACACACACACACACACACATACATACACATACATGTATGCACTCTCACACATGCATGTACACACACATGCACAGAGAGCCAATCATTCTCTTGTTTCTGCATGCTTGGAAGAAAATTCTTCTATCTATTTTTTAAAATTCAACAAATATTTAATAATAAGTAAGATTTAAGGATCTAATGTACAGCATGGTGACTATAGCTAATAATACTGTATTGTATACTTGAAATTTGATGAGAGTAAATCTTAAGCATTTTTACAAAAAAAGGTAACTTTTAAAGTTTGTGTATGTGTGCTCTTTTTACTCTTAAATGTGAGTAAACAGACATGAATCACGTTCAGAAAAACTCCTAATGTGAAAAAGAACAAAACATGCAGAGAAAGGAACTTAAAAGAAACAGAGACAAAGGATGAGGAAGAAGAAAACTACATATATATATATATATATATATATATATATATATATATATATAGAGAGAGAGAGAGAGAGAGAGAGAGAGAGAGAGAGAGAGTGTCATCAGAGATAGAAGGCATTGTATCAATGAAACAAAAAGATCATGCTAACAAATGTGAAAAAATAAATCAACAGGAGAGATTTTAGAGATGTGTCTTTTAAATGTGATAGCAGAAAAAATTTAAATTTAATAGAGTGGTAGAGGATAACTTTGAGGAGTTCCTTTTCAGTGTATACCTGGAAGACAATGAGACAGAGAAAAGGGAGAGAAAAGAAGAAATGTAGAGGTTTATGCTTGGGTAAACATTAACCATCTCAAGGTGGTTATATATAATAGATGCCCAAGCAAGTATGAACCAAGAAAATAAAGAAAAGGAAGTTATCAAAGAACTAACATCTAGCTTGCTGAATGGGGAGGGGACAACATATATAAAAGCACATTATTTTAAAATCACAAAATACCAAGGAGAGAGCAAGTCTTAAATCTTCCAGAAAAAAAAAAAAAAAAGATCACATCCAAGGATTAGGAATAAGAATGGCATGGCCTTTTTTTAAAACATCTCTTTTGGAGTATAATTGCTTTACAATGGTGTGTTAGCTTCCGCTTTATAACAAAGTGAATCAGCTATACATATCCATATATCTCCATATCTCCTCCCTTTTGTGTCTCCCTCTCACTATCCCACCCCTCTAGGTGGTCACAAAGCACTGAGCTGATCTCCCTGTGCTATGCGGCTGCTTCCCACTAGCTATCTATTCTACATTTGTTAGTGTATATATGTCCATGCCACTCTCTCACTTTGTCCCAGCTTACCCTTCCCCCTACTTGTATCCTCAAGTCCATTCTCTAGTAGGTCTGGGTCTTTCTTCCCGTCTTGCCCCTATGTTCTTCATGACCATTTTTTTTTTAGATTCCATATATATGTGTTAGCATATGGTATTTGTTTTTCTCTTTCTGACTTACTTCACTCTGTATGACAGACTCTAGGTCCATCCACCCCACTAAAAATAACTCAATTTCATTTCTTTTTATGGCTGAGTAATATTCCATTGTATATAATGGCATGGCCTTCTTGACAGCAGCACCGGGAGCTAGAAGACACGGCGGGTGGGAGGGGGGAGCAATCGCTTTACCACTTGAAGGCAAACAATTTTTAGCCTGGTATTCTATACCCAGCTGATAATTAATTACACATAAGTGTAAGGAAGGAGCAAAATTGTTCAGGGAATCCCCAGGACGACGATGAAGAGAAGTCCCTGAACCTTGACCCGTGCAGAGCTGGAGAGCAGAGCAGCTTGTCCAGATGGAAGGGGAGGACACGGAACTCAAGGAGGACTCCTGACCAAAGAAAGAGTGGCGGGGGGGTGGGAAGGAGGGGTCTGCCTGTGCTGCAGGTGGTGAGTGGCTCTTATAAAGTAAGTGAGTTTGCTTTGAGGGGAATTTTACAATTATGGCAGTTTAGAAAGACCTAGGGATCAGGGCATAAAAAGTTGAACAAACTATTAAAGAAATGTCATTGACTTCAGAAAAAAATTAAAGATGCATAAGGAAGGAACACAATACAGTATATAGCTTACCTGTGAGTTTTATTTACATAGTCATAGTAATATAAAATACCAAACATTGATTTGACCAAAAATTTTGAAATGACTGTATTGGGGAAATGGAAGGAAGGAATCACATGTATTCGTGAGATGTGGGGCTCTCACAATGTACCAAAAAAAAGGGGGTTCATATAAAACAAACTTGTGGTTACCAAGGGGGAAAGGTGGGGAGGGATAATTTAGGAGTTTGGGATTAACATACACACACTGCTATGTATAAAATAGATAACCAGAAAGGATCTACTGTACAGCACAGGGAATTCTGCTCAATAGCTTGTGATAAGCTATAAGGGAAAAGGATCTGAAAAAGAATATATATATATGTATATGTGTGTGTGTGTGTAGAAATACATATACATATATATATATATATATATATATATATATATATATATATATTCTGAATCACTGTGCTGTATACCTGAAACTAGCACAACATTGTAAATCAACTATACTTCAATTAATAAATAATAATAAATTGTTAAAAGATTAAATTAAAACATAAGGGGCTCTGCTAGATGCTGATTAAAGTATCAGAATCTTCCCACCTGCTTATCCTAAGGATCTATTAATTTTACACAAAATTTCAAACACAACCTACATTAAGATATAATAGTATTTTATAAGTAGAATTAACTACTTCCAGCTAAGAGAATTTGGGAAGTTTCCATTAGGGAAAAAGGGCATTTGGGCTGTTCCTATCAGAAAGAATCAGATTTCAATAAGTGGGAATACAAAAAATAGAATCCCAGGTCAGCAGAATGGAATAGTCCATTTCAAGGACTGTCCATGTAGAGTCAACAAGTCATCTATTCCCTGGGGTCCCTGATTGCCTCTGGCACAGAGAGCTAACCTTTATCACTAGCCTTTAAGTGGTAGGGTCTTCCATAGGTTCTCTCATGTAACATCACAACACACTATGTGTAAATACATTAACCACACCACATGGATGAGGGAACTGAAACTGAAAGGCATTAAGGCTCCTGTTCAAGGGTACCCAGCTAGTCAGTGGTGGAGACAGAATTTAAACTCAGTTATTTTCTGTTAAATGCCCTTTTATTTTCTATCACTGTGCCCTGCTTTCTGGAATATCTGCACATAATTTATAGACGACACACCAATATACAGAAAGCCATTTTTTAGGAGTACAGACAGATCAAATAAAGAAACCCTAGAGGGGCAGGCTCTGCACTCACCCACAACCTTTCTCACCACATCCTTCCCCTTAGCTCTCACACAGCTCAACACATAGATAAATGTTCTACCAGAGAGGAAGCAACAACCTCAGGCTGTTCAAGATTCTTACTGCAAATAACACAATCGACTATGGCTAGTTGTTCTTTTTTTTCAATTTGTTGTACAATGTGATGATTTAATGAATTGAAGGGGCTTTTTTTTTTTTTTTTTTTTTTTGCGGCACGCGGGCTTCTCACTGCTGTGGCCTCTCCCGTTGCCTCCCGTTGCGGAGCACAGGCTCCGGATGCGCAGGCTCAGCGGCCATGGCGCACGGACCCAGCCGCTCCGCGGCATGTGGGATCTTCCCAGACCGGGGCACGAACCCGCGTCCCCTGCATCGGCAGGCGGACTCTCAACCACTGCGCCACCAGGGAAGCCCTGAAGGGGCTTTTTTAAAGGATATTAACCTCTCAGATCATTGGGAAGGCTGAAGGAGCAAAATCAAGCCTAAACTCACACAAACAAAAAATGTCGCATGCTTCTCACACCTCCTTACCCCGCCCATATTCACACACTCCAAGCCAGGCAGCAAAACTGTTCTGAATGAGCAAGCTCAGTGCTTCTGCCACTGCACACAAGATGTCAAGACCTGACTTCACCTTATTCACGAAATCTGCAGTACTAATGCCTCTTCCATATCAGGAAGTTGACCTTTAGATTGCTGCATTCGCCTAAAACCCACACATCTTTGAAAACAGCTGTATCAGCAAGAGGGAAGCCCCATGTGCATCCTGGTTCTCCTGCTGAGGACTTCCAAATCAAGCCTCATTTGGAAGCAGGTGACAGGGCAAACCTATGCCACATGTATCCAACTGGGCTGCAAGAGAACTTGAGAGTCTGACTTCTGAGTTGGTAGGTGAGAATTGTTACATGTGAATTATTTAAAAGATGTTGGGCAACGACGAATATGACATGTCTGCTGTAAACCCATTCAAAAGACATAGGACTCATTCATCACTCACGGATTTCTGGCTCAAGAACATAGGTGAATGATGGGGTGATTACAGAGAATATGAACACTGGAGGAGGAGTACATCAGGACAGGTGAAGAGATGTGGTTTGAGTGCTAGAAGTGTTGAGTTTGAGGTTCCTGTGAGATGTAAATGGAGATTTAATTGCATATATGACCCTGGAGCTTAGATGAAAGGTCAGAACTGCAGATAATAAAATGGACAGTATCAGAATACAGACAGCAATTGATGCTGTAGAACAGGATGAGATCGTCAGGATATGCTGAGTGAAGACAGTGTGGGCCTTGGAGCCACAGAGGGCTCAGACAGGAAGTGGTTGGGCAGAAGAGGAAGAGTCAGCAAGGGAGACTTACAAAGAAAGGCCAGAGCAGGATAGAAAAGACACAATAGCTGGCGCGGTTCTGGAAGGCAAGACAGAGAGTGTTTCAAGAAGGGTGGGGTTCAGACCCAGCAAACCCTTCTAGAAACAGTCAGTAGGTAATTATTCATTTCCTCCATTTACCCCTCATTCCATAATTTTAATCTGGTTTCCCCTGTTTACGTTGAGTCACAATGACCTGAAACAGACAGTAGGTAAAAATGTAGCACAAGCGAGGCAATAATAAAAGCCTGAGAGTCGATCCTAAGGCTCTTCCAGATTCTAAATCATATTCTCCCCTACATTCTCAGTGCCTCCTCCTCTTCCTACTTTGTGAACACGGGCCCTTTGTTCGTGTTGTGTGGTCATCTTTCTGTTCTCTTCCTGGTCATCTTATCCATTATGCTCTGTGGCCAGGCCTTTCCCCACATCCCTCTGCCCCGATAGACTAAGCTCAGGCTACCCTGACCAAACCTGCCCTCCATTTCACCCTCGTCCTTCATTTGGTTAATTCCTATTCACCTCCAGATCTCTCTTTATATTTCATTTTCTCCAAAATTATTTTCAAGTCCTCCCAGCCTAAATTTGGGTTAAGTACTCCAACTGTCCATCCCCATAAAACCCAGGACTTCCATATATCGACATTGTGTGAAGAAATGCCTGGGCTCTGGCTCTGCACAAAGTTAGAATTCCCACTCCACCTCCTGTGTGAGCTTGGGAAAGTCTCTTACCCCACTGGAGACCGACAGTGCCTAATCCATGCAGGTGCTGTGAAAATTTAAAAAGTTCAAGTACTTAAGGCACTAAGCAAAGTAATTGAAAGACAGAAAGCACTTGGCAAACACTGTGCGTTATTATTAATATCATCCGTATTATCACTCTCATCATATTGTTTAAGGCCTAATATCTGCCTTTTTCCCTGATATGTAAACTCTGTAGGGGTAGAAACTGAATCTGTCTTGTTTAAAAACAAAAGAAAAAAATCAGCACTGGGACTGGAATCTAGTAAGACTTCAATGCACATTCATTAAATATGGGATTCTCATGTACTTGTGTAAAAAATAATTCCAAACCCAAAGGGCCCAGATCCCCCACAAACCTGCTACCCTAAAAGTCATTTCTATCCAAATGTATAATGAAAAACTCACACTCAGCATATCCTAAATCAGTGATTATCTTGGGCCCCTAAGTACCATCTCTTTCTGATTCTGCTTTTACTGTTAATGGAACCACAATCCTACCAGTGACCTAGGCTCCAAACCTCATAGTCATCTCCAATTCTTCTCTCTTCCTTGACCCCTACATCTAGTCAATTTCATAAATACTGACAATATTAGGAACAAGGCTGATTCAGGGGTGATGGTAAGGATAATGGTAGTCAGGTGAGGTTGTGATAAAAAAATAAAAATGATCACCATACCTGATAGTAAGTTAATCTTTCAATATCCATGGGAAGCCAGCCTGAGGGAACTGTCCTCATGCTGAACTGCAGAAGGGCACCTGAAGACAAAAACAGGGGGATCAGGATGGTGATTTTGGTATTTATATTCCAACATTTATATTAATCATTTATTAATGAATTTTTAATGGTAATAACCTGTCAAACCATTTGTGTGTTATGAAAAGCAACTGCAGGCTTTCCCTTCATTCTCAAGAGTCTGTTTTTGAATTTAATAGTGACATGTAGCACAGTTGGGTACATTTCTTCAGTGCTAAGTGGTCCTTTGACCCCTGAGGTTTTCTGCATAATCGGAGATGTTCCAATTTACTCTTGTTCCTTTCCTACTTCTCATTTACCACAGTGGATGATGGAAAATTACAAAATGATAGAAAAAGTTAATGCAACTGGTGATAAGCCAGGAGAGTGACCCTAATTGGGACATCAAGTAGGCAGGAAGAGGGGGAGGAGGGATAGAAAAAGCATAGGGTTATTTTGACATTATCAGGCATAGCTGAGGTTCTGGGGTGATTGAATTGGCTCTGGCAAATGGAATGATATGTGTATATGTGGGACATAAAAGTTGTGTCTCTGACACCTGGATCCTACATCTTCCTGGCCATGTGGCCATTGTACATGCCTTAGAATCATGGGATGAAGATGCACCAGGTACTAGGAGCCTCATGAGTCAGTTGGGACTGATGTTTATTGTTTCATAATGTCAAGGAAATGACCTAAAGCTTCACACTGGTTTTCCTAATTATATCCCCAAGCATATGCTTCCAAAAAGGTAATGATGTCCCTCCACCAAGCCCCAACCTCAATGAAACTATAGTGTCCAAATATCAGCTGCAGCTTTTTCCCCTACATATTGTTGGTTAAAAGTAGCTATTTTTAAGCTTATCTCCATTCTCACACTTGATCTTAGTCCATCATCCAACTCACTACATCTTCCTTTCTTTGTCTTTTCTTGAAACATAACACAGTATCCTGGCTAAGGATTGTCACACATATGAGAAGGACAAAGTTTTCATAGAAACTCCTGGCCTGGGTGATGGGCTATCTCTGAGCCACTCACTGCCCTGGGTACATACAAGTATTGTTTAAATTAATAATCCTAACTGTGCAAAGTAAGCATGATTATTACCCCCACTTTATAGATGAGAAAGTAGAGGCTTAGAGGTGTTTTGTGACTGGCCTCAAATCATATAACTAATGAGTAGCAGTAATAGGGTTTGAACTTTAGCCTTGTGAAGCCGGAGCCAAAGCTCTTAAAGATTATAAAGCACTGCCCTCTGGTGGCAACATGAAGAGGTACAGCTCAGTGACCAGCAGGATAAAAACCACGTGGATCAACAGGAGGTAAATATATAGCATATGTCTTGCTTAAAGATGTAGCAATTTGGGATTGTTTGTACAGCTCCACTACATGCAGGCATCCTTACTGAGTCTCGCTATCTGGCTCTTCCTTAAGAAGTTCTTTTCCTAGTTCTATTCTTTTACTCTCAGCGTAGCTGAATGCAAAACAAAACACAAGGCACTCTGCTTAGTTCTCTAAATTATGTGCCAGCCTGGACCAAAAAAGACTACTCAGGGACATTTTCCTGGGTGCCAGAATCACAATATCACAATAACAGAACTGGAGGCTGGAAAACACTACCCAGATCCCCAAACCCCACAAGGAAAACATTTATTCCTCCAGGAGTATTGGCTGCTGACAGCTGAGTTTGTCTCCTGGGACTGCTCAATGCTGAAGAAGCTGCCTTGCCCAAGGTTACATTCTCGTATGGACAGGTTCAAAGTTCCAGCCCTCCTGCCTCAGTGAGAGACCACTGGAAGCCATCCCAACTCTAAAGTAACAGAGGGATTGGCTGCATCCCCATTACAATTGCACCGCGGTTCAACTTCTTCCTCTGCCCTAGCCGCTTCCCTCTCTCCTTTCAAGTGTTTCCAAGAGTATCCTCTAATAAGCCTCCCACAGGCAAATCTTGGAGTCTGTTTCTCAGGCAACCAACCTAAGATAGTGCTCAACTCTTAACTTGAATCATATTCACAAATACTGTCGCCTTAAATAAGGTGCAGGAGTGCAGGGTAAAGATATATATCAGAAGAGCACATGGATATAAAGTTCAGAAACATACCAGAAGGTAAAAGTCATATATGAATTGGGGATCAATCAATCAGTCCTCATATGCTGCTAGAGTATGTGACCACTTCACATTTCATAACTTTGTAATCGCCATCATGCCACTTAAATTACTTGTCCTTCAGTTTTTT
Source organism: Mesoplodon bidens (assembly GCF_964165515.1). Lineage (NCBI taxonomy): Eukaryota > Metazoa > Chordata > Mammalia > Artiodactyla > Ziphiidae > Mesoplodon > Mesoplodon bidens. The sequence goes on along the minus strand of NC_138177.1, from coordinate 70,428,733 downwards.
AATCTCTACATAAAAGGATGTAATTAAATGTTTTCTATGGTCACTTCAGACCAAGTCCAAAACTTTACCTTAAAACTTCATAGTAGGGCTTCCCTGGTGGGGCAGTGGTTGAGAGTCCGCCTGCCGATGCAGGGGACACGGGTTCGTGCTCTGGTCCAGGAAGATCCCATATGCCGCAGAGCGGCTGGGCCTGTGAGCCATGGCCGCTGAGCCTGCGTGTCCGGAGCTGTGCTCCGCAATGGGAGAGGCCACAACAGTGAGAGGCCCGCATACCGCAAAAAAAAAAAAAAAAAAACTTCATAGTGAAAACTCTTACAATCTTTCCTACAAGGTTGTGTTTGAAGGTTATTTGTTTGTTTTCATTTTGACCTTGAGCTGTTCATCTACTGTTTTGATATGGTGATTAGGGATACAGGTCTTTTCCATCAGTATCAGCATCAAACATATGTAAGGCATGGTTCAACTCTAGGAAACCTAGGGACAGTAATTGTTGATTCCCCTTTGGGGTAAAGTTCCCTTTTAAGTTGTTGCTAAAATTTTTCACTAGGAAGAAGCTCACTCTAATTATCCACATTAGCATGAAGTGTCTCATTCTCAAAGACTCAAGCTCAAATCCCTCCTGGAATCCCTCTTATTCAGTAACTTTCTATTGACCTTCTTCCCCTTTTAGTTTCTTCTTTGAATGGAGACATGGGAATAAAGGTACAGACTGTCATCAGGAAAGATGAATGAGTGTTAAATGAGAAAACTCAATCCCAATGTTAAACTTATAAAACTTAGTTTGCACGGTACTAAGGAAATGTTGAACTTAGGAAGACAGTACAAAATAATACAAGATAAAGTAACTTAAATAGCACAGCTAGAGAAAAGAATGATGGGATAGAGGTTAAAGTTTCTATATTCAGGCATTCTTGATCCCACAGGTGTAGAGGACAGAAAAGTTTTTCTTCAATCAAATTATTACCACGTGTTGTTATGACCCCTGAAAACACCAGGGTAGAATCAGTCCATAGTGACACTTCTGTCATGGTATGCTTTGGCAGGTTCTGTCTTCCCTTTTTTATATTATAGGCTGGGTCCCTTTTCATTATTCCCATCAAGGAAGAAGAGGAGGAACTCCTGTGAGCCTTAAAGATTCACAAGTTACAAGACCATCCTATATGCCTGAGGGTGGATACCATGAATAAAATTATATACTTACAAAACACAATCGTTACATCACTAATCATTAGAGAAATGCAAATCAAAACTACAGTGAGGTATCACCTCCCACCAGTCAGAATGGTCATCATCAAAAAATCTATAAACAATAAATGCTGGAGAGGGTGTGGAGAAAAGGGAACCCTCTTGCACTGTTGGTGGGAATGTAAATTGATACAGACACTATGGAGAACAGTATGGAGGTTCCTTAAAAAACTAAAAATAGAACTACCATACGATCCAGCAATCCCACTACTGGGCATATACCCTGAGAAAACCATAATTCAAAAACAGTCATGTAGGGCTTCCCTGGTGGTGCAGTGGTTGAGAGTCCGCATGCCGATGCAGGGGGCACGGGTTCATGCCCCGGTCCGGGAAGATCCCACATGCCGCAGAGCAGCTGGGCCTGTGAGCCATGGATACTGAGCCTGCACGTCTGGAGCCTGTGCTACGCAATGGGAGAGGCCACAACAGTGAGAGGCCTGCATACTGCAAAAAATAAACAAACAAACAACAACAAAAAAAAACCAGTCATGTACCACAGTGTTCATTGCAGCTCTGTTTACTATAGCCAGGTCATGGAAGCAACCTAAGTGTCCATCGACAGATGAATGGATAAAGAAGATGTGGAATGTATATACAATGGAATATTACCAGCCATAAAAAGAAACGAAATTGAGTTATTTGTAGTGAGGTGGATGGACCTAGAGTCTATCATACAGACTGAAGTAAGTCAGAAAGAGAAAAATAAATACCATATGCTAACACATATATAGGAATCTAAAAAAAAAAGGGGGGGTTATGAAGAACCTAGGGGCCGGACAGGAATAAAGACACAGACGTAGAGAATGGACTTGAGGGGACATGGGGAGGGGGAAGATAAGTTGGGACGAACTGAGAGAGGAGCATTGACATATATACACTACCAAATGTAAAATAGATAGCTAGTGGGAAGCAGCAGCATAGCACAGGGAGATCAGCTCGGTGCTTTGTGACCACCTAGAGGGGTGGGATAGGGAGGGTGGGAGGGAGATGCAAGAAGGAGGAGATATGGGGATATATGTATACATATAGCTGATTCACTTTATTATACAGCAGAAACTAACACACTATTGTAAAGCAATTATACTCCAATAAAGATGTTAAAAAAAAAGAACAACAATAAAGACACAATCTTAGATGGAAAAAAAAAAAACCACAATCATTACATATATCCTCATTATCTCTGTTTTGGGAGCAATCTGGATGGCATGAACCAAAGCAGCCAGCTCAAGGTTTTCCTCTCCGGATGCCCTTTTATTTGGAAAATAACTTAGGAGGCTGAAGTGTAAGAGAGGTACCAATAAATGATATGCAAGTGTGTGTATATCAGTGTGTATGTGTGTTTGTGTGTATGTTCATCAAATGCCAGTAATTGCCAAAGCGAAACTGGCTTTGTCCCTCTCCGTTGAAAAGGTCCTCTTTAAGAAGTGACCATTTAAACTGGTGTCACCTCTAGAAGTGTTCTGTCATGGAGGGGCTTCAAGGACACATAAAATAAAAAATGAATGGCATCCCTGAGTTATGCAATGTAACAGGAAGCAATGAGGGTGATTTGTCCATAGACACATACCCTAAAGATAGCTCTATTTCTTTCATTCAAATTAAGGAAGGAAATGATTAAAAAGTGAAATCCTTAGGTCAGTCTGGATCTTATAGTGAATTAAAGATTCTTCACAAAAGAGAGCAAATAATTATCATCTAGCAATCCACCTCCTGGTATTTACCTTAAGAAACAAAGATGTGAACTCAGATTTAAAGAAATGGCTATTCATCCTAATGCAATTTTAACAGTAAAATATGAAAATATTTTCTGAACAAAACTAAGAATGGCATTGAAGAATATGATGCAGGAGATGGTTCACCTTGTTGCGTTAGTTATCTGAAAACAGTAAGTTACCACATAATATATACAATAAGTCCCAAATTTCATGAATATATGTTCATCTGGAGTTTGTGATAGTATATAACAGTTTTAGCCCTAATTAGGCAGAGCATAAGTTAAACCCCACCAAACATGCCCCACAATTATACAGATTAGAGACTGGCTCCCATTCTCTGCCCACCTTACATTATCAGACTGAAGCAGTCAGAAGCTCTAATCTTCTGGGGGAGGGGTAAAACATGGTGAAGCCGGAGGAGGGGTGGGAACATTGCCCCATGCAGGCAGCTGAGAGGGGGAGAGTGTATCCTCATGTCCCTGTATTCTCCAGGCCCAACCACAACCTAAGGATAGGAACAATCACAGTGTCTATGCTCAGTGTGAGACACTAGGGTGTGAAGAGGACGGGTTCTTTGCCTGATGTTACAAAGGTATAAGTAGAGGGTAAGAATTTGATCCCAGGTAATTATTCTCTAGAGCCTAATATTTTAACCAAATACCAATCTGCTTCTGCATAAGTAAATTACTGGAAAGACATTAACACACACTCACACACACACATGCACACACATAGCTCCATGACATTTACAAATGGAAGGGAGTATTAGTGATGGCATGTATAATTCTACAAGGTCTAGCATATTATTTCAATTTATCTCCCTGGCTATACAATATTAAAAGGCATCTGAATTTCCTGAGGGTCAGTGGATGTAGCCAGACACATTATATTCTGCAGTGGCAGGGTGGCGGGGGGGAGTTGGGGAATGTATTTAATACTTGCTACAGATTACCTAGAAAAAATAAGTTGATGATATTGATTAGTGGATTTGTAGCTGCTTTAAAAGGTACATCTCTAGAGTTTTGATTTGTGAATAGAATTCAGCTTGGAAGAACAATCTGGAGAGGCATGCCACAGGATTCTGTTCTGATGGAGCTTTGTCATCATTCACTCAGAAGCAAACACCAGATTTGTTGAAAACACAAAGATTCAAGGGAAAGCTTATATCTATTGGTTAACACAATAGATATCTCAAATAGCCTAAAAGGACCAGAAAAATATGCACAGTAAATTTGCAAAATCAATTTTCATAAATTTAAGTTTTGGAATATAGAATGAAAACATCAAATGTATAATTGACAGGAAAGAACTATATTAATAGTCATTCTCATAGTTCCATATGAAATGAAAAAACATTACACATAAATCACCTTCAAGTGGATTGAAAACTTAACTGAGAAAGAAAATACTATAAGACTTTTAGAAGAACACATATAACAATAAATTCATGACAGAGGAGTTGTAAAGGGTACAGAATGAAAATCATGAAGGAAAAGTTGATAAGATAAATTATATTAAAATTGGGACCTTCTGTTGACTAAAACATCAGAGAAAGTGGAAAAACAATCTAAAAATTGGGAGAAGATATGTGAAGGCCCATACAACCGACAGAGGTTTAGTATCCAGAATATACAGAGAAGTCCCATAAATCTATAAGAAAAAGACAAACAACCCAATAGATACATGAGCAGAAGATTAGAGCAGCACTTTACATGTGAAGAAACACAACTGGCAAACTAATATGTGAAAAGGCACTTAAATTCATCAATGGTAACCAGGGAAATGAAAATTTAAACCACAGTGAGATGCCACTTAACCACCACCAGAAAAGCAAGTATTAAAATTTGACAAATCCAAATATTGGTGAGGACATGGATAAATGGAAATTAGTCTTTTTAAATTTTTTTAAAAAAATTTTTTGCCATGCCGCACAGCATGTGGACTCTTAGTCCCCGACTAGGGATCAAACCCATGCCCCCTGCATTGGAAGCACGAGTCTTAACCACTGGGCTGCCAGGAAAGTCCCCCAGAAAGTAGTCTTATCCACTGCAGAAGTATAAAGAAGTATAAATTGTTTGGATCATAATGTGGCATTATCAATTAATTTTGAAGATACACATATCCTATGATACAGCACTCCCCATGCTAGAAAAACTTCTTAGCAGCCCTGCTAAAGCAAAAAAAAAAAAAAAAGAAAGAAAGAAAGAAAGAAAAAGTGACCAACCAGGGGCTTCCCTGGTGGCTCAGTGGTTAAGAATCCGCCCGCCAATTCAGGGAACACAGGTTCGAGCCCTGGTCCAGAAATATCCCACATGCCATGGAGCAACTAAGCCCATGCACCACAGCTACTGAGCCTGTGCTCTAGAGCCCGCGAGCCACAACTACTGGGCCCATGTGCCACAACTACTGAAGCCCACGCGCCTACAGCCCGTGTTCTGCAACAAGAGAAGCCACTGCAATGAGAAGTCCGTGTACCACAATGAAGAGTAACCCCTGCTCGCTGCAACTAGAGAAAGCCCGCGTGCAGCAACGAAGACCCAACACAGCCAAAAATAAATAAATAAATTTATTTAAAAAAATAATAAAGTGACCAACAATAAAATGGACAAATAAATTGTGGTATATTCATGTAGTGGAAAATTACACAACTGCAAAAGTGAACTACAGTTAAAACAACAATGTGAATGAATCTTAGCAAGTTGCAGAATATACATATGATTTCATGTATTTAAGGTATAAAATGTACAAATTAAACAATATATTGTTTACTGATACAAAACTTAAAAGAAAAGCAAAGGGATAAAACCTCCAAATTCAGAAAAAGTAGTTACTTCAGGGGAGTGGGAAGTGAATGGGACTGGAGAGGCACATGGGGCTTTGGAGCTAATGATCATATTCTATTTCATAAATTAATTGGGTGGTGGGTACACAGGTATTTGGTGTGCTTTTATACATCTGCATCTTAAACATGTGCTTATAAATATTATTTTGTGTATCTATGCAGTAGTTAACAATTTTAAGACATCAAATATTCTCAGTGAGGTTTTTTTTTTTCTTTTTTTAGTATGGGTAACTTGGCATACCATGAAGCTCTTTTACAATTATTTATGATGGTTTACATTTTTAAAATAATTTTTCCAAAATTGAGGATTTTGTTCTACCTTTTCATTTTGTGTGTCTAATGTATTTTCAGTGTTATTCTCATTCTAGGCTGCTTGTGCTAGCAAAAAAGATAAAACAACCTAACTATCAAAAAATATATATTTTACTATTTCTTTCACTAAGCTCGGTTTATTTTTCTTTTTGTTGCTGTGACAGAACAATTTGAATCATTACTGAAAATCAGAAAATGTAGCCAAAAAAAGTAGACAAGAAAAAAAATACTCATAACCCCATAGAGGCAAGCACTCCTGACACTTCTGGGAAAATCCTTTCAGATCAATTTCCTTGCTGGCTATGAGATAATAAAAAAATGGAAAGAGTAGTACTTTGTTATACATGTTTTATAATCAACCATCATTTAGTCAATCTATGTCAGAGAGCAGAAAACTCTGAATCTGCCCTCTCTCTTTTCCTCTGTATCCTAAGGGATTTATAAAATAATTCAATCCTTCCCTCAAGGCAGGAAAAAACAAAGAGGTTGGATGGAGAATAGTGCTCATTATGAATGTCAACTCCGATCAGTTGGTGGTGGTTGCATGAGCTCTGTTTTGAGACACTTTCTGAGAATGTAGCTGAGCAGTGAACTCTGTCTGTGCCAAGAGCTTGGGAAGAGAGAGGGAAGAAGCACCCATGCCCAGAGTCTGCCATCACAGCCTACAGGGCTTCTTTGTTTACATGACAGCTTCCTTGGTGATCTCAATTTTCCCAGCTAAGTTCTCTAGAATTCTCTCTACTATATTCTGCACCTTTCTTTGTCTTCCTCCTTTACAGCCTATGTTGAAAGGTACCTAGTTTACTCTGGCTAATATTGAAAGTGTATGTAACTTGAGATCTTTAAGGTACCACGCTTGCTTTGAAGTGGAAAGAGCTACACTTAAAATATCGTAATGGATGCCTGGAAATCTATAATGGCTAGAAGCATTTAAAATTTAAATAACTTAATTGGCATATAGTACATTGTATACTGCCAAGAATTCCCTATGAAGGAGGTAGGAACACTGAAAAGGAAAACATTACTACTTCAATTTGTACTTTATACTGATGACCATAGGTGTTCATTTTCAAATCAAAGTTATTATGATGATAGAAGGGGACTAAATTGAGAAGAATTTGCAGAGCATATGGAATTGGACTAGCATCTAATTTATTAAATCTCAATAAAATTGAGCCATCATATCACACCAGCCCACTTTTATAAAGTCTCCCCTGTTAAAATAAAACAGATTGTAATGTGTCTTGGTAGAGTAGGTCTGGACTCTAAGAAGGCTCTTCTACCAAAGGAAAGAGGGCTGGTTCCTGATAAGCTTTCTTTTGAAACTAATGTACAGCTGTGATGATATCCATCCACAGTGTTACTACTCACTGAAAAGGCCCTCCTTTAACTAGCTTTTAATTTTAGTCCCCACCCACACCTTCTCATTTGAGATTTAAGAGAGGCAACTTGGTGTAGTGGAAAGGGCAGGAACTTTAAAATTTTTTCACATCTTCATTTCTTGGCTTCTCTCATTCACTAACCAATGACCTTGGGCATGTTACTTAGCCTCTCTGAGTCCTACCTGCCAAATAAAGATATAATGTCCCCCTTGCAGGGATGTTGTGAAGAGAAATAGGATAATATGTCAGTATAACCTATTGCAATGGCTAATGAATTGTATGAGCTTAATCAGTGTTCAGTTGTGCCATGTATATCAGGGAAATAATAATCTAGGATCTAATAACTAAATTGTCATTTATTTTTATTTCAAAAACTTTTAGTGGCTTTTGATGCTACTTATCCACAGTCTCCTTTTCCAGCTTTAAGAGACATTTTTAAACTATGGCTTCCTAAGGCAACTTCTCTAAAATTTTTCTGACTTCTATGACCTACTAGTGGCTCCTTGAAGAATGATCACAGCCAGAACCGCAAGTGGTACTCTCAGGCAGACAGACCATGGCGACAGAGTGCTACTCACTAAAGAGTCGGAGCTGGAACCAGCCAAGAATGCATGTAACTCTTTGTAGGTGTTACCAGCCATGAGAGCAGAGGTATATATAAATGGGCTGCTTGAAGATTTTGTCTCCTGGAGGGGCTACAAGGGGACTGCATTGGCCTTTAGTCATACACACACACACACACCACCACCACCACCACCACCGCCACTTCCCTTCATGCTTTAATCCCTTTCCTGCTTATGATCTGGGTGATTTCCAAGACATTAGGTTGTTCTGGGATTGAAGCAACTCTAAGACACAGAAAATCCGAAATTGCAAGAAAGCCCTCAGGCCTCTCTTTCACCCTCCAAGAGGATGAACCCTTGAACTGCAGGATATAGAAAAGTGAGAATTCTCCCCAAATCTTAGGCAAAGCACTAAGTCCTGTAGCTGTGTTATCTCTGAGATCTGGCATTCCTTAAAAGTCACTGTGCCAATGTTTTATATTCTTAGGTATCCACCCTGATGGAGCCTTTTACACTTTATAAAGCCCTTTCAAATACATAGTACATGTAATTTTAATAACCAAATGAGGTGAGTAACATTTCCCAAAACTCCATAAGTGAGAACACAGTGGCTTCTAATCCCAAGGTGAATTCTTTTCTACTAGCCAATGGTTACATCACCCCAGGCCTTGTACATTCCAGTCCCCTCACGTCCCAGCCTGCAACACAGAACTACCTTCTTCAGGAAACACTCACCACACATGGACACAAAAATTTCAGAGCCATAGCAAACCTGTTTAGAGTTATGAGAAGTATAGAGAGACACAAGTGATTATACAAGAGACAATACAAGTGAAAGTGGATTTTGAACCAGAGTGCCTGGGTTCAAATCCTCCTTTCCCCACTGAACTGAGTAACACTGGGCAAGTCACTAATCTTATGCTTTAATTTTCTTATCTCTAAAGTGGAGATAATAGTAGTACTTGAGAATCACATAAATCAACGCATAGAAAACACTTAGATTAGTGCTTGTTATGTGGCACAAACTAAGTGTTAGCTCACATCACTAAACTGGCAAATCAATTCTCTTATCTCAATAATCGCAGGTGCAGTCGGAGCGCAGGGAGAGGACTGGGGCTGGCGGCAGGAAGAGAGCCTGAAGGGGTTAGTGCACCACGGCTAGCCCGGAGGGAGTCCGGGGAAAGGGTCTGGAGCTGCTGAAGAGGCAAGAGACTTTTTTCCCTTTTGTTTCCTGGTGCGCGAGGAGAGGGCATTAAGAGGGCTGCTTGGGGAAGCGCCGGAGACAGGCACGAGCCGCGGGTAAGGCACGGACCTCGGAGACGGGCGTGGGCCGCCGCCGCCGCCGCCGCCGCCCGCCGCCGCCGCCGCCGCCGCCACCGCCGCCCGCCGCGGCCCGCCGCCGCCGCCGCCGCCGCGGCCCGCCGCCGCCGCCGCTGCCGCCGCGCCACGGCGGCGCTGCCGCCGCCGCCGCGGGGCCTGTGTGCGAGCGCGGGTCACTGTCCGCCCCGCCTTCCGGGGGGCCTGTGCACCCCGCCACTGCCGGGGTCCCCGAGACCCGGGGACGGCTTTCCCGGGAAAGCGCACGGAGCGCCACGGGCTGCTGCAACGTCACGCCGGCCTCTGCCGCCGCAGGCCCGCCCCACACTGTGCGCCCCTCCCTCCCCTCTGCCTGAGTGAGCCAGAGCCCCCGAATCAGCGGCTCCTTTAAACCCGTCCTGTCTGAGCGAAGAACGGACGCCCTCCGGCGACCTACGCGCAGAGGCGGGGCCAGGTCCAAGGCTGAGACCCGGGAGCTGTGAGAGCAGAGGCAGGGAAATCTCTCTGTGCAGCCTCGGAGGCAGCGGATTAAAGCTCCACGGTCCATTTGATGTGCCCTGCGTCTGTGGAGTGCATGAATGGACAGCGAATCATCCCAAATTGAGGAAGTGGACTTTGAGGACAAGATTTAAGACTTTCCCCCCTTTTCCTCTTTTTACAACGAATTATTCCAAATTAAGGAGGTGGACTTAGAGAGCAAGATTTCAGACTTCTCGCCCTTTTCCTCTTTTTACAACGAATTATCCCAAATTGAGGAGGTGGACTTGGAGAGCAAGATTTTTGATTTTTCCCCCTGCTCTCTTTTTGTGAATGTGTATGTGTAATCTTCTGTGTAAGATTCTCTCTGTATAGCTTTGCTTCCACCATATGTCTCAGGGTTCTATCGGTCCGGTTTTTTTTTTTTTTTCAATAATTACTTTCTAATTTTAATAACGCTACTATATTTCATACTTTATTCTATTTTACTTTACCTGCTCTTTCTTTTTTTCCTACTCTCCCTTCCTCCCTTCCTCCCTCCGCTCCTCCTTTCCTTCTTTCTTTTTCTTTCCTCCCTCCCACCCTTCTTCTTTCCACTTTCTTTTTCTTTCCTTCCTCCCTCCCTCCTGTCTTTCTTCCTTTCCTTCCTCCCTCCCTCCCTCCTTTCTTTCCTTCTTTCTTTCCATCCTTCCTCCCTCCCTCCCTCCTTTCTTTCTTCCTTCCTTCCTTCCTTCCTTTCTTCCCTTCTTCCTTTCTTTCCCTCTCTCTTTCTTTCTTCTACTAATTCTTTCTTTCTACTTTTTCTCCCTGTTACTCTGAGCCGGGTGGATGAAAGGCTCTTGGTGCTGCAGCCAGGAGCCAGTGCTGTGCCTCTGAAGTGGGAGAGCCAACTTCAGGACACGGGTCCACAAGAGACCTCCCAGCTCCACATAATATCAAGCAGCGAAAATCTCCCAGAGATCTCCATCCCAACACCAGCACCCAGCTTCAGTCAACGACCAGCAAGCTACAGTGCGGGTCACCCTATGCCAAGCAACTAGCAAGGCAGGAACACAACCCCACCCATTAGCAGAGAGGCTACCTAAAAACATAATAAGGCCATAGGCACCCCAAAACACACCACCAGACGTGGACCTGTCCACCAGAAAGACAAGATCGAGCCTCAACCACCAGAGCACAGGAATTAGTCCCCCCCACCAGGAAGCCTACACAACCTACTGAAACAACCTTAGCCACTGGGGTCAGACACCAAAAACAACGGGAACTACGAATCTGCAGCCGGCAAAAAGGAGACCCCAAACACAGTAACATAAGCAAAATGAGAAGGCAGAAAAACACACAGCAGGTGAAGGAGCAAGATAAACACCTACCAGACCTAACAAATGAAGAGGTAATAGGCAGTCTACCTGAAAAAGAATTCAGAATAATGATAGTAAAGCTGATCCAAGATTCTATTTCCATGATCCATAATCTTGGAAATAGAATAGACAACATGCAAGAAACAGTTAACAAGGACCTAGAAGAACTAAAGATGAATCAAGCATCGATTAAAAACACAATAAATGAAATGAAAAATACTCTAGATGGGATCAATAGCAGAATAACTGAGGCAGAAGAACGGATAAGTGAGGTGGAAGATAAAATAGTGGAAATAACTGCTGCAGAGCAAAATAAAGAAAAAAGAATGAAAAGAACAGAGGAGAGTCTCAGAGATCTCTGGGACAACATTAAACGCACCAACATTCGAATTATAGGGGTTCCAGAAGAAGAAGAGAAAAAGAAAGGGACTGAGAAAATATTTGAAGAGATTATAGTTGAAAACTTCCCCAATATGGGAAAGGAAATAGTTAATCAAGTCCAGGAGGCACAGAGAGTCCCATACAGAATAAATCCAAGGAGAAATACACCAAGACACATATTAATCAAACTGTCAAAAATTAAACACAAAGAAATCATATTAAAAGCAGCAAGGCAAAAACAACAAATAACACACAAGGGAATCCCCATAAGGTTAACAGCTGATCTCTCAGCAGAAACCCTACAAGCCAGAAGGGAGTGGCAGGACATAATTAAAGTGATGAAGGAGAGAAACCTGCAACCTAGATTACTCTACCCAGCAAGGATCTCATTCAGATTTGATGGAGAAATTAAAACCTTTACAGACAAGCAAAAGCTGAGAGAGTTCAGCACCACCAAACCAGCTTTACAACAAATGCTAAAGGAACTTCTCTAGGCAAGAAACACAACAGAAGGAATATACCTACAATAACGAACCCAAAGCAATTAAGGAAATGGGAATAGGAACATACATATCAATAATTACCTTAAATGTAAATGGACTAAATGCTCCCACCAAAAGACACAGAGTGGCTGAATGGATACAAAAACAAGACCCATATATATGCTGTCTACAAGAGACCCACTTCAGACCTAGAGACACATACAGATTGAAAGTAAAGGGATGGAAAAAGATATTCCATGCAAATGGAAATCAAAAGAAAGCTGGAGTAGCAATTCTTATATCAGACAAAATAGACTTTAAAATAAAGACTATTAGAAGAGACAAGGAAGGACACTACATAACGATAAAGGGATCGATCCAAGAAGAAGATATAACAATTGTAAATATTTATGCACCCAACATAGGAGCACCTCAATACATAAGGCAAATACTAACAGCCATAAAAGGGGAAATCGACAGTAACACAATCATAGTAGGGGACTTTAACACCCCACTTTCACCAATGGACAGATCATCCAAAATGAAAATAAATAAGGAAACACAAGCTTTAAATGATACATTAAACGAGATGGACTTAGTTGATATTTATAGGACATTCCATCCAAAAACAACAGAATACACATTTTTCTCAAGTGCTCATGGAACATTCTCCAGGATAGATCATATCTTGGGTCACAAATCAAGCCTCGGTAATTTTAAGAAAATTGAAATTGTATCAAGTATCTTCTCCGACCACAATGCTATGAGACTAGACATCAATTACAGGAAAAGATGTGTAAAAAATACAAACACATGGAGGCTAAACAATACACTACTCAATAACGAAGTGATCACTGAAGAAATCAAAGAGGAAATTAAAAAATACCTAGAAACAAATGACAATGGAGACACGACGACCCAAAACCTATGGGACGCAGCAAAAGCAGTTCTAAGGGGGAAGTTTATAGCAATACAATCCCACCTTAAGAAACAGGAAGCATTTCGAGTAAACAACCTGACCCTGCACCTAAAGCAATTAGAGAAAGAAGAACAAAAATACCCCAAAGCTAGCAGAAGGAAAGAAATCATAAAGATCAGATCAGAAATAAATGAAAAAGAAATGAAGGAAACGATAGCAAAGATCAACCAAACTAAAAGCTGGTTCTTTGAGAAGTTAAACAAAATTGACAAACCATTAGGCAGACTCATCAAGAAAAAAAGGGAGAAGACTCAAATCAATAGAATTAGAAATGAAAAAGGAGAAGTAACAACTGACACTGCAGAAATACAAAAGATTATGAGAGATTACTATAAGCAACTCTATTCCAATAAAATGGACAACCTGGAAGAAATGGACACATTCTTAGAAATGCACAACCTGCCAAGACTGACTCAGGAAGAAATAGAAAATATGAATAGACCAATCACAAGCACTGAAATTGAAACTGTGATTAAAAATCTTCCATCAAACAAAAGCCCAGGACCAGATGGCTTCACAGGTGAATTCTATCAAACATTTAGAGAAGAGCTAACACCTATCCTTCTCAAACTCTTCCAAAATATAGCAGAGGGAGGAACACTCCCAAACTCATTCTACGAGGCCGACATCACCTTGATACCAAAACCAGGCAAGGATGTCACAAAGAAAGAAAACTACAGGCCAATATCACTGATGAACATAGATGCAAAAATCCTCAACAAAATACTAGCAAACAGAATCCAAGAGCACATTAAAAGGATCATACACCATGATCAAGTGGGGTTTATCCCAGGAATGCAAGGATTCTTCAATATACGCAAATCAATCAATGTAATACACCATATTAACAAGTTGAAGGAGAAAAACCATATGTTCATCTCAATAGATGCAGAGAAAGCTTTCGACAAAATTCAACACCCATTTATGATAAAAACCCTGCAGAAAGTAGGTATAGAGGGATCTTTCCTCAACATAATAAAGGCCATATATGACAAACCCACAGCCAACATTGTCCTCAATGGTGAAAAACTGAAACCATTTCCACTAAGATCAGGAACAAGACAAGGCTGCCCACTCTCACCACTCTTATTCAACATAGTTTTGGAAGTTTTAGCCACAGCAATCAGAGAAGAAAAGGAAATAAAAGGAATCCAAATTGGAAAAGAAGAAGTAAAGCTGTCACTGTTTGCAGATGACATGATACTATACATAGAGAATCCTAAAGATGCTACCGAAAAACTACTAGAGCTAATCAATGAATTTGGTAAAGTAGCAGGATATAAAATTAATGTACAGAAATCTCTGGCATTCCTGTACACTAATGATGAAAAATCTGAAAATGAAATCAAGAAAACACTCCCATTTACCATTGCAACAAAAAGAATAAAATATCTAGGAATAAACCTACCTAAGGAGACAAAAGACCTGTATGCAGAAAACTATAAGACACTGATGAAAGAAATTAAAGATGATACAAATAGATGGAGAGATATACCATGCTCCTGGATTGGAAGAATCAATATTGTGAAAATGACTCTACTACCGAAAGCAATCTACAGATTCAATGCAATCCCTATCAAACTACCAATGGCATTTTTCACAGAACTAGAACAAAAAATTTCAAAATTTGTTTGGAAAAACAAAAGGCCCCGAATAGCTAAAGCAATCTTGAGAACGAAAAACGGAGCTGGAGGAATCAGGCTCCCTGACTTCAGACTATACTACAAAGCTACAGTAATTAAGACAGTCTGGTACTGGCATAAAAACAGAAAGATAGATCAGTGGATCAGGATAGAAAGCCCAGAGATAAACCCACGCACATATGGCCAACTTATCTTTGATAAAGGAGGCAGGAATGTACAGTGGAGAAAGGACAGCCTCTTCAATAAGTGGTGCTGGGAAAACTGGACAGGGACATGTAAAAGTTTGAGATTAGATCATTCCCTAGCACCATACACAAAAATAAGCTCAAAATGGATGAAAGACTTAAATGTAAGGCCAGAAACTATCCAACTCTTAGAGGAAAACATAGGTAGAACACTCTATGACATAAATCACAGCAAGATCCTTTTGGACCCACCTCCTAGAGAAATGGAAATAAAAACAAAGATAAACACATGGGACCTAATGAAACTTCAAAGCTTTTGCACAGCAAAGGAAACCATAAAGAAGACCAAAAGACAACCCTCAGAATGGGAGAAAATATTTGCAAATGAAGCAACTGACAAAGGATTAATCTCCAAAATTTATAAACAGCTCATGCAGCTCAATAGCAAAAAAACAAACAACCCAATCCAAAAATGGGCAGAAGACTTAAATAGGCATTTCTCCAAAGAAGATATACAGACTGCCAACAAACACATGAAAGAATGCTCAACATCATTAATCATTAGAGAAATGCAAATCAAAACTACAATGAGATATCATCTCACACCAGTCAGAATGGCCATCATCAAGAAATCTAGAAACAATAAATGCTGGAGAGGGTGTGGAGAAAAGGGAACACTCTTGCACTGCTGGTGGGAATGTGAATTGGTACAGCCACTATGGAGAACGGTATGGAGGTTCCTTAAAAAACTACAAATAGAACTACCATATGACCCAGCAATCCCACTACTGGGCATATACCCTGAGAAAACCATAATTCAAAAAGAGACATGTACCAAAATGTTCATTGCAGCTCTATTCACAATAGCCCGGAGCTGGAAACAACCTAAGTGTCCATCATCGGATGAATGGATAAAGAAGATGTGGCACATATATACAATGGAATATTACTCAGCCATAAAAAGAAACGAAACTGAGCTATTTGTAATGAGGTGGATAGACCTAGAGTCTGTCATACAGAGTGAAGTAAGTCAGAAAGAGAAAGACAAATACTGTATGCTAACACATATATACGGAATTAAAAAAAAAAAAAAAGTCATGAAGGACCTAGGGGCAAAACGGGAATAAAGACACAGACCTACTTGAGAATGGACTTGAGGATATGGGGAGGGGGAAGGGTAAGCTGTGACAAAGCGAAAGAGAGGCATGGACATATATACACTACCAAACGTAAGGTAGATAGATAGTGGGAAGCACCCACAGAGCACAGGGAGATCAGCCTGGTGCTTTGTGACCGTCTGGAGGGGTGGGATAGGGAGGGTGGGAGGGAGGGAGATGCATGAGGGAAGGGATGTGGGAACAGATGTATATGTATGACTGATTCACTTTGTTATAAAGCAGAAACTAATTAAAAAAATAAATAAATAAACTTAAAAAAAAAAATAATCGCAGGTGCTACAACCACTCATCCATAAAAGAGAAATAAAAGAAATAATCACTTCATCCTGAGGTATTCTTTCATTCTCAGGAGGGGTCCCCTTCATTTTTCTGATTTTGTAGACCTTCAGACAATTTATGAAAACACATTTTAAAAAATTTCTATGACATAGTCGAGAGCTGAGACAGAAGAAGCATTTCTATCACAAATTCAGCTACCTGAAGCCTAGCCACTATTGCTAGCTTACATTTGAAGACCTTTCACATACACAATAATAAGAACTTAATCTCTTAAAATCATCAGCACAAATAACCAACCTTTTTTGAGACAGAATTTTCTCACATTCCACCTCCCTCTCACCATAGAAGGCATCAACCTCTAAGCGACACAAAATCTATGGATTATATGCCTTTTTTATTGGATGCCTGTCATATGCCAGGCACTGTGTTGGCCCTGAAAAATACAACAGAAAACCAGACAGATACAGTCCCTCACCTCACAGAGCTTAAAATTTAGTGTTGCATGTGCTCTCCAACATGGTTACCATGAACAATGTGTGGCTATTTAAATTTAAAATTAATTAAAATCAAATAAAAGTGTATTTCCTCAGTCACACTAGCCATTTTTTTTTTTTTGCCATGCTGCACGGTTTGTGGGATCTTAGTTCCCTGACCAGGGATTGAACTCAGGCCCTCAGCAGCGAAAGCACAGAGTCATAACCACTGGACTGCCAGGGAAGTCTCTAGCTACTTTTTAAATGTTCAATAATCATGTATGCCTAGTAGCTACTGCATTGGACAGCACAGATATAGAATATTCCCAGCCTTGTGAAAAGTCCTACTGGAGGGTGCTGATGCAGAGAAAGATAAAGGTAAGTAAACAGGCAATGGGAATATGGCACAGAAAATGCTATGACAGAGAAACAGGATGCTAAGGGAAAAATCCCTAACTCAGACTTGATAGGAGACAGGGATTCTGGAATAATTCCTAGAGATAGTGACATCCAAGCTGAGGCTTGTTCATTTGTTTAACAAGCATCTATCATGCACCAGGCACTGGGAGTAGAGGAGCATATAATATAAACAAGGGCTCATTTTCACAGAGCCTCAGTGGAGGAAGACAATCAATAAACAAATACACTCCCCAAATAATTTCTGTTTGTGACACACACTATGGAGGAAAACAATGGCATAATGAGGAGAGGCTACTTCAGTTTGCTGAGAAGTGAAAACCCAGCTGAGTTCGGGAATCTTAAATATATACTATTGATACTACGTATAAAATAGATAACTAGGGCTTCCCTGGTGGCGCAGTGGTTGAGAGTCCGCCTGCCGATGCAGGGGACACGGGTTCGTGCCCCGGTCCGGGAGTATCCCACATGCCGTGGAGCGGCTGGGCCCATGAGCCATGGCCGCTGAGCCTGGGCGTCCGGAGCCTGTGCTCCGCAATGGGAGAGACCACAACAGTGAGAGACCTGCGTACCGCAAAAAAAAAAAAAAGATAACTAATGAGAACATACTGTATAGCACAGGGAACTCTATTCAATGCTCTGTGGTGACCTGAATGGAAAGGAAGTCCAAAAGGGAGGGGATATATGTATATGTATGGCAGATTCATTTTGCTGTACAGTAGAAACTAACACAACATTGTTAAGCAATTATACTCCAATAAAAATTAATTTTAAAACTATATATAATGACACAAGCTTCATGTTGTGTGATTTTTTTTTTCACCAGTGCTCAGTAACCCCAAAGTAGGTTCAAAAAAGGCAGACAGTTAGGATTTTGCAGCAGAGGATGGTTGAGCAATAGAATTAAGGATAAGGGGAGGAGTTATAGAAGTTCTAGGCCATGCAATTCAAGTTTCATAGAAAAATCAGTGAAGACAGGTGGGGCAAATAGGCACTGAGAAAATAGGTCCAAAACTGGAGATCCAGATAAAGCAGAAGGAGACAAAGGGCAGGGACAACTGGGTGATAGAACTGGAAGGACAGAGAGACATGAAGGTGTGGTCAGAAGACAATGTGAAAATTTTATTATTCAGAGAAAAAAAGTTCCTATAGGAGTGGCGATAGGACTAGATGGATACAATGAAATAAAGGTGAAAGCTGATGTAAGTGAAATACCTAGGATCTGAAACTCTGACTCACCTCTATAATGTACAGCTAACAACCATGTTCCACAAGGTTTTCATAGACCTGTTTTGTTTTGTTTTGTTTTCTCCCATAGACCTACCGTATCACTCTGTGTCTGATTATATTAAGGACTTTTCTTTCTTCATATCACATGCTTGAATCAAGAGCAGGGACACAACTACACCTTCCTGGTGCACTAGGTCCTCACTGGCATGTCCTACACTGACTTTCCTTAGTAAAGGACTTCCTACAGCTCTGGGATACTCCCATGTTCCTTAGAAAAGCCAAAGGATCACTTAATCTTACCCTTGTGTGCCTAAAGTAGAATTCTAACCTGGCAACAGGTAAGCACAACCTTAGTAACAAGGTTAGGTTGAACTAAGGGAGACTGATTTAAGAAATGTCAAGGAGTGAACTGGCTTCAAGTGATACTCCCACCAGTGTTTACATTTACACATTGGCCTTAATAATTGCCTTCTTTGGGGATATAAAACAAGAGCAGAGTGTAATTCTTACTTCTAGTCTTAGCCATTTATTTTGGCTTCTACCTTGGAAATCGTCTATGCTTCAACCAGGGACCTACACTCTGCCATCAAATTATGAACCCTTAGGACATGTCCACAATACATAAAAAGTGAATTCGTAGATAAAACCTAGTAAAAGTCAGAATTCATCACTATAGGTAAACTCTTTACAGAAACATGGACTGTCCTTTCTCTACCTTATAATGTCTGAGATACTCCAACTCACCCATCCAGACCCCACTCATTTGACTCTCCATGTTCATGAAGCCTTTCCAAACCTTCCCACATCTTCCCCCCATAAAACATTCTCACCTCTGGGCCACCACTCTTTGTCTCTACTGCATTTGTTTTTTAATCTGTTTCCCGTTATAAACCACATATTTCTTGAAACAAAGAATAATATTTTATTAATCATTGTTTTCCTGATTTTTATGTATTAGGTAGTGCCTAATACATAGAATATGCTTAATGAATGTTTGAGGGAAGGAAGAAGAAAAGGGAAATAGGGAGGAAGGAAAGAAGGAATATGTGAATTAGGAAGGAGAGTGACACTCAGGCTACAGATAACTTGATAAAATCCTGCATGTTCCTATTACAAAAGGGGAAAGCAGGGATAAGTAGAAATGTGACTATAAGACCCTTCCTGAAGCTAAGCTTGTGTTTATGCTTAAGCTCTAGATCAGTCCAGAATGTTCCTCTACAACAATGAATCAGGATACATGCATTCTTCTTCATACCTTCTAGCCATAGAGGAGGCAGCATGCTTAGTGAAGAGGGGGCCAAAGTCAATGACCTGGTTCTTGGCTCTGTGGCCTTGCATGAGCTCCCTAACCTGTCTGGATCTGAGTCCTATCTGTAACACCAGGCTATTAACATCTGCTCTATGACCTATGCTCAAGTGAGATAACTGAACTGAAAATCTTCATAAAATCTAAAGGGCACTGCCCATGGATGAGATCACTGTCATTGGATCTAGCTCCACTTGGTTTCCAGACCTACCCTCCCCCCAGGCCAAAGTGTATTCCAGCTGTTGTAGGCTGTCTCATCCACATGTAGCACAGGGAGTATACTCACTTTCATCATATGTTAGCTGGGTAATATCACATATGCTCACAGTTTTACCATGTTTTATTTTCCCTGTCTACTGTGCTGGGCTTATGATAATCATCAGCTTAGTGTTCATCTCAGAGAGACTGTCAGTCACTGCAGCAAAGCTTGCCCGGGTCAATCTGGAGAGAGAGTCATCTCTCTACCTCATCAAGTTTAGAATTGAAGATAAGATAGAGGTATGTTTGCTTAGTCCTCGATTCATAACTTCGTGGTTCTGGGACAGGCATAGATGAGTAAGGTGGCTGGACCAATCATTTTCTAGAGTCCTGAGTTAGTGTCTACCACTGATTGAAATGCGAGAGAAGATGAACTCGCTCTTAAACCATCCTCTTTCGGTTGCTGTACAGATATTTTTCTTCTCTTGGCTGCAAAGAGGCAAGAACACCTTCCCTGAAGATCAGATCTAAAACATGAAAGGAAATTCTAGGTGTAGCTTTCAATTCCTTACCAATCATCTCCCTCTCCCAAATTCGCCCACACCAACACCAAGAGGATGCGAAGGAGCTATTCTGGAACCCAATTAAACAATGGGGGTTTGACATGAAATCTATTCTGGCTAGTATTTCCTCCCACAGTTGGTAACAGATAGTCCTATCTCATCCTGAATTTTCTTATATATTAAGCAGAGCTAACAGAGAAAACCTACATGTTCTTTTTGTTTCACGAAGTTTCTCACCTTTCCCCAAGTAGGATATAGGATCTGCATCATTCAGGGCATTTGAATGTCAATGTTGAATACGAAGATGAAGATTATGGGCTGAATGTCAGAAGATCTGAAAGGCTCATGAGGAGAAGATGGAAAGAAACTACAGCAGTGACAGGAGCGTTTCCCCTCTGTCAAAAAAAGGAGAGTGGTTGGGGTTTGGGGTTTTTTTGTTGTTTTTTTTTAAATTTGAGAGAATAATTTCTTGTTATAATAACAAAAGATTGCACTGAAACTAGAACAGTTGACAGAATATGGTTGAACTTAATTAAACCTTCAAGGGGGAATAAGAAGAGGGTCAAACAAAGTCAATGAATGGAGAAGCCCAAGACTGGTCTGGAATTAAATAAAATAGTAAGATTGAGAGAGCTCTATAAAGTACAGAGTATTGTGCCAATGTCAATTCCTTTTAACTTTTAGAACCATTACTGCAGGATTAGCCTTTCTCTTAGATAAAACAGATAGTTGCTTCTGTGGGATTATTTCTAAGGATCCTGAAGACCTACCTGTCTTCCAAATTGCCCCTAAACTGATTTGTAATAAGATGGTCAAATCCTATGCCACACAAAGTTCCAATACTACTTTGGGAAATAAAAACGAAAAATATCTAGTTTAGGAATAAACGAATGAGTCGTAAAACCATGAGCTATTAACACCATGGCTCTTTATAGCTAGCCAGTCACCCTGCAATGTTTTGAGGAAATGGGCCACAGATCACGTAACTTTTCACTTATTGTTTCTCTCATTCAACAAACATACATGGAGTGTCTATTATGTGTGAGGCATTCTGGGCTCTTCTACTACATGGTAGAACAAAAAAGACAAGGTCCCTGACCTGGAGAAGTTCATAGTCTAGCTGGAGAGAGGAGCAATAAACATAATAGATATGTAAGTGAGATAGTATAAATATCAAACATATGTAAGTGAGATAGTATACTTATAAGTATAAGAAATGCCAGGGCAGAATAAAAGGGGTCAGGGATGCAGGGGAAGTGAGTGATGGCAATTTCCAATTGGGTGGGCAGTCTATGTCTCCTTGAGAAGGTAAAATTTAAGCAAAGACCTGAAGGAGTTGATTATGCAGATATCTGGGGAAGAGCATTCCATAAAGAGAAAACTCATGTGAAGGTTCTAGAGCAGTAGCACACGCATGAGTTCAAGAATCACTGAGGAGCCCATAGTGATCACAGCAGAGCAAGAAGCAGGGAGATAATACAAGGTGAGGTCAGAGAAGTATGTTGAGAGAGGGGTAGACAGATCATGTAGGGCCTTACAGGTAGAAGGGCCATATAATTTATTGTCCAGGTTGGAATTCATGTAAGGATAAAAGAGGTGTTACTAATAATTACACTGGGGCAATAATCTTAAAGCAGGCAAACCCGGATATTTGGTGGCCCTACTGATAAGCCACTGTCTGGCCTCTGGTTTTTACTTTGAAGCAAATGGGAAGTCACAATATATACACTACCAAATGTAAAATAGATAGCTAGTGGGAAGCAGCCGCAGAGCACAGGGAGATCAGCTTGGTGCTTTGTGACCACATAGAGGAGTGGGATAGGGAGGGTGAGAGGGAGACGCAAGAGGGAGGAGATATGGGGATAAATGTATAGGTGTAGCTGATTCACTTTGTTATAAAGCAGAAACTAACACACCTTTGTAAAGCAATTATACTCCAATAAAGATGTTAAACATAAATAAATAAACAAACAAATAAATAAATAATAAAAGGAGGGGGCGGG
This sequence comes from Mesoplodon bidens, assembly GCF_964165515.1. Taxonomy (NCBI): domain Eukaryota; kingdom Metazoa; phylum Chordata; class Mammalia; order Artiodactyla; family Ziphiidae; genus Mesoplodon; species Mesoplodon bidens. The sequence continues at coordinate 70,406,205 of NC_138177.1, read as the reverse complement.
GGAAGAAAGCAGTGTGCCCTGAGGTTGAAACTGGGAGATAATTTGTAATTAAGATGAAAGAAAGTCATCAAAAACTTAACACTTCAAGCAATTCCAACCCCAAAAGCCTCTACTTTTCCTATCAATACTGACTGTATGCCAGGTTTCCTGCAGATGTGAGTGGGAAGAATCTGCTTGACACATTTGGCAAGATGACTCCTTAGAGCAGGAGGGGTGAGCCTGTAGGCCACAGCAGACATCAAAGAAGGCAATGGTACTAGTCAGTCCTTTAAAAGAGGGACAGAAGGGGACCATGGATGGTCAGAGGGAATCTTTGTTTACTCTCCCTCAGAGTATTTCACCCCTACTACCACGGTTAATCCACCCCAGACAAAGAACCACATCTTATTACATTTTAGGCCCTCTACTTCCTTCTTACCCAGAGAAGTTTACAACTCTCCCCCAGTCTAACGGTTATCACTCTTGTTGCATATTTTTATGGTGATAAAATATATATGACATAATATTTATCATTTTAACCATTTGTAAGTCTACAATTTAGTAGCATTAAATACATTCACAATGATGTGTAAGCATCCCCGCTGTTTATAATCAAAACATTTTCATCACCTGAACTCTTGCTGCTTTTTAATGTTTATTCTAAACCCAGTGATTACCTCTCACTCAAACCTCCACAGTGATGAACACCTCATGGCTGACAAATTCACATTTCTGAAGGCAGAGTGTTCAGGTTCTGAGGCAGCTCAATGTTACTGAATGTTACTCAGTGTTAAATCTTCACTCTTCCTTTCTAAAATTATCCCATGTGGTCTCAATGTGTCCAGTTTACAAGCAAGCAAAGAGAGAGAAAAACACTACAAAACAGCTCCCACCTTCCTCAGCCTCCCTGATGCATAGGGAGAGCCACATGACAGAGTGCTAACTCAGCAAAAGTTGTGGGGAGGATCTCACAGCAAAGCTTGTGAAGGAGTGGAAGGGGAGGCACAGACAAGCCCTTTGCCCATCCACTTCTACTGCTTTGAATAGGACACTAACATGGAATTGGAAGAGCCATTTTGTGGCCATAAGGTGACAAGCACACCCTATGTGTGACTAAGTGGAAAAAAAGAAGTATCCTGAGTACCAGATGGCTTTGCAAAGCTGCTACACCAGCCCTAAGTGGTTGACTACCAGACATAAAAATAAGGCTTTGGATTAAATGTCTGTTAAATCAATGGTTTTGTTTGTTTGTTTGTTTGTTTGTTCATTCAAGTCTCTGTTTCTTTCAATTGAATACAAATCAAAAAAAACTTCTCTGTCATGGGATCATCGTTGCTTTAATATGGTCTGTGCCAACCAATAGCAAAGTTGTCTAAACTCTCCAATTGTGTCCTGACCATTTCTAACAGGCAGTATTAAATTTTTACAAAAACTGTATACTGATAAAGATGTTAATCACACCTCTGGACTTAAAAATGAATAGACGAGCCACATAAATTATCTTCCTTTTAAAAAAGCCATTTCAAGAGATTTTCTCAATAGCATAAAATATTTTCATGGATAAGGGAGGTTGCAAACACACATGTACCTTTGGACAAGATTATTTCCTCACCTCCACCCCTTACTCCCACGTGAAGGTGGATGTGAGATTGGAGAAATGAATACAGGAGGTGGAAGAGATGGGGAAAAGGTTGGTACAAAGAACGGACTATAACACTGTCTTTGGTTACGCTCCTGTGTCCCAGCAGAACTGCCACAGGTTCCCTTCAGCCTAGCTTCCCACCAGCAGGGCACCCCTGCAGACGCACCAACATGCTCAGATGCTTTACTTCCAAACCTCTGGTCCTCAGTCAGGTTCTTCTATCTTCTCTAGAAACCTCTCTAGCCCTTTTCTTTTTTGGAAAATGTTAAAGTCTCTAGAACTGGCTAGGGACCTGAAGAGAGGCATGATTTAGGGGTGAAAAGAAAAATCATCAAAATTTCTTCATACGCAGGCTTCAAGAAAAAGACGAGATACGTGAAAGAAAAATGAGAAAATGGCATAAATAAGTACCCACTTGTTTTATTTTTCCCCTTGAGACTGAGCAGCGCCCTGGGGGGCTCCTGGGCACAAAAGCCTTTCTGTGTCCCCCAATTCTCTGATTACAGGAAATAGGCTTCATTCAGCCTCCATGACCTTCCCTGAGTTCCAACGGGCAGATTCAAGAAGTTGTTAATTAGAGAAGGGAGGGGATGCCAGACCAGGGGGAAACAAACAGTCAAGAAAAACCATAGTGCAGCCTTGGGGCAAGGTCCTGACTCCTCATCAAGGGATACACACAGCAATATCTTTGAGCTGTTTTGCACAGACTGAAAGCCCCACCGCGTGGGAGAAATTAACGGGTAATATATGAAGGAATGCTGCCTGCAAGCAAGTAGACCCCAGACCGGTTGGAACCTGAAGGTTGATGATGCTGACTCCCACTTACCTCACCACCAACCAATCAGAAGAATGTTCATGAACTGCTCATTCCCTCTTTGAACAATTACTATAAAACTCCTCGCTACCTCCTCCAGGGTGGGTCACACAGTTTTGAGGACATTAGCCTGCTATGGCCCCCTTTGCCTGGCAAAGCAATAAAGCTATTCTTTTCTACTTCACCCAAAACTCTGTCTCTGAGATTTAATTTGGTGTCAGCATACAGAGGACGGATTCGACTTCACCCTTAACCCACAGTTTTTCTTTAATAGGAAGTAATACTTTACCTCCTCCTCTATGATGGATTAAGGGTACATTACAGGAAGTATAGAAACTTTATCAAAGAAATTGAAATTAATTAATTACTACCATTTTATGCCTATTAAATTAGTAAAGTTAAAAACTACAAATATATTTATGGGGACTCTGATAACTTGCGGGACATCCTAGAAAGCAACTTATTGATACATATCGAGTCAAAAAATAGTTACAACTTTGACTTAACAATTGCACTTGTGATGTATCTTGTGAAATAACTCGAAAGAAGATTCCACATCAGTTACACATAATGAAAATTTGAAGATGCTCAGTTCAGAGTTACTTAGGATAGCAAAAGAAGAAAAAAGAAACAATCCTAATGCAATAAATATTAATGACAATGTGCCAGGCTGTGTGCTAAGCAATGGAAATACAATTCAAAAAGACAAACAAACCCCACGCCCAAATGAGGCTTATATTCTAGTGGAAGAAACAAATAAAAACATGTGTCAAGTAGTGATCACATCAACAAAAAATAAATGAAGCAAAGAAAATCATTGAGCTTCTATATGATGGAGCCAGAAATTAAACTCAGGTCATGTGAGTTAGGCTCTTCTCAATGCTTTACCAACTTACCTCAAAGCAGACCCAGGAAATTCATTCAGATCTGGTGCTCTCAATTCCCGCATGGAGAACAAGAAAGGAAACCATATTAGAGAAGCTATGAAGAAGAGAGAATTTCAGGACCCCAAGGTGCTTTTCCTCCCAGGAGGGCAGGTGACTTTGTGAAGCCATGGGAGTGACCAGCTCACAGGACAGAGGCCAAGGCAGTGAGTGGGGTTTCTCTTCACCTTCTTCCCTGATCTATGAGTGTGGCTGAGACCAAGACCATGGCCCTACTTCCACATAAAACTTGCTTCAGGAGTCATCTTACAACATCTTATTCAATGGAAGCTCTGAGAACCAGAATCTGAAGTGTCACCAAATTGGGGGGGCATCATTTATGCACAAAATACCCAAATTCTATGTTCCTTCAGACCCTCTTGCTCTGCCCTTGGTATACAAGGGCCTATGGACCTCAAAATGTCATTTAGAAAAAAACTATGATGATTTTCCGATGCAGCTATTCCCAACTTTCCAGCAAATTATCTGTGAAGACAAAGATAGATGTGAAGATTTGCAAAGAAAAATCTTACACCATCAGTCAACCTATTGCCAGGTGAGAAGCTGATGGTAATGACCTGATAAGTGCAACTAGTAGCCTTAATATACTTTATTACCCAAAACCAAAATCAAAAAGTGTGGAGACATTTTGTCCCTCCCCCAATTGCTGCCCCTCCAGATTAGAGAAATTGAGTCTGTGCCAAGTAGAACTGAGATCAAACCCTTCTTTGCATGAATATTGATATTTTAGTGGCCAAAGTGTCACCTGTTCTAATCCTCCTTCTTTCTACATACATTCATGAATTACAATATCTAGAAAACATCAGGGAAAATTTGGAGTGAGGGTGGAGGTGCTGGATCCTGGCAACTCATTCCATTAGTGGTCCAGGGAATTATACATCCTCACTATAACATGTTGTAGGTGGGGTAGAGTCAGGTAGAGCTCTAGTAACAACTCTTACTGGGGATTGTGGTTTTCTTGTAATCCAGTGTTCAGCATGTATAATGAACAGTCAGTACACCTGAAACTAATATAATATGTCAATTATATCTGAATTTTTTTAAAAAGCAAAACATAAATGAATAAAATAAACAGTAGGACAAGACTCATATCAGTTAGAAGAAGCCACACAATACTAGCTCGTAACAACAACCACAGCGAGATCAGGTAGAACTGGGTACATTCATCTGCATTTTGACCTCAGATTAGACTGATGATTATTCTAATAGCAGAGTAGACAGGGAATGAGGCCTAGGGCAGCCCATATCTCCTTTGAGAGATGTGGGGCTGTATAGAACTCTTCTTTATCAAGAAAATTAAAACAACCTGGCATGAGGCCTAATAAAACACCTTATAGAGCAAAGCAAAAGAGATCTTGTTATATTTTGGAACTAGATAGAGTAGTGCTTGCACAACACTGTGAACATTGTAAAAGCCACTGAATTGTTCACTTAAAGATGGTTAATTCTATGTTATGTGAATTTCACCTCCATTTTAAAAAAGGAGTGAGAAAACATCTGGTAGCAATTTACTTGGACTCTAAGAAAATGACTTGTCCCCACAGAATTAATGACATAGGACTTATGAAACAAGAAGCAAGGGAAATATATAAATATTGATCCTAAAAAAAAGATGTTTAAAAAGAAGAAAGCAAACATAGAAGAAGTATAATATGAAAATAAAGCTAATCACACCAAATCCAAATATATCAATTACCCCAATACATGTAAATTATACTTGTCAGTTAAAAGAGAAAGACAGATTGGATTACAACACAATCCAACTTCTGTGCTACTTACAAAAGACACACCTACAGCATGAAAATAATGAAAAGTTGAAAAGAATGAGAAGAGATACATCAGCCAAATACTAACCAAAAGACAGCCAGTATAGATATATTAATATCAGCCAAAGAAGACTTTAAGACAAATAGCATCATTAAGGACAGAGTTCCTATGCAATGAATAAAGATTAAAGTCACTAAAGAAATGTAACAATTCTAAACATGTACACACATTATTAAATAGACTCAGTCGATTTAAACAAAAATTGGAAGACCTGCAAAAATAAATTGACAAATCACCATGATGGTGGGAGGTTATAGCATGGCTTTTTTCAATCAATTATGATTCAAGCAGCCAAAACAATTCAGCAAAAATATAGAAGAGTTGAATAACACAATTAACAACTTCATCTGATGGAACATTTAGAAATATTTATTATGTATTTAATAGATGTAATAAAATACATCTTTTATGTATTTTAAAAGATGTCTCAACCAATTTCAAAGAATAGTTGTCACATGAATCTAACTGGTTCCTCAAACTCTAGAAATTTAGCCATAACTGTGGGAAAAATGGGGTTCAACCTTAAATGAACAGAAATAAATTTTCTGCCATGTAATACTATAAGAAATAGAAATTAAAATGTGTAATAAAAAAAAGTTTAAAAGCTATACTTCTTGCCCTTCTGAATCTGTGAAGAGTTTTATCTGCTAGGTATTTTTTTAATTGCAAGAATAATGTGTAATACAGTTTTGTACTCTGCTGTTTTTAGCCTATTATTACATCATAGGCATTTTGTCATGCCATTGTTCTTGTCTTTTTCTTAGAAACCGATCCCCAGCCCTAAAGTTTTTCCCTCATTCAGCCAGAAGTCAAAAGTCTCTAAAAATAAACTCACATCAATAAGACACCTGCAGACCAACACATCTAGAAAATCAGAATTCCTTTTAAACTCAGTCTGGATCAACCTCCTGCACAATATATTCTAATTCCTGCCAGAGCCAAATGCATTTCCTTTTGTTAAGGTCTCAGTTGTGGTGAAATAAAAGCTAACTTCTATTCCCTCAGTCAACTGAAGATTTAGAATCAGACTACCCACAGCTTTTCCTTTTGTGGAATATAGTCAGTGCCACCCCTTTTCCCACCACAGAAATCCACAGCTATTGTTCCTTTCTAATTTTCCAATGAGCAAATGGTTCCTCAGAGCTTTTTCCAGAAAAATTCCCACAGGCCTTACCTCACTGGAATCTTGTTCCATAGCAAACTAGTCCTGGAGTCAATGCTGCAGGGATGACTATTAGTCTTCTTAGGGTAGAAAGATATATCAGGTAAAGCTCTTCATTAGTTAACAGTGGGACATGATAAGAAGAGGATTTGAAAGGTAACAAGGAAAAATTGTCCTGGCTAGTTTCACTTGGAAACTGGAGTAGTCCTTGCTGTTACCTGGGTGCTAAACCCTGGAAAAGAAAAGGCACAATTATTACAGGATTTTAAGACTCCTCCCACCAAATTCTTAGTTTCCTGTTTCCTTTCCCAGTCAAGTCTGAACAGTTTTTCTATTCATTTGAGAACTCACCCAAAGATATTTCAGGTAGAGGGAAATGAAAGCAAGGAGGTCTTCCTTTATTTTGTTTCCCAAATTTCAAGGGAATTCACATCTGGAGTAGTGGGTCTCAAAGTGTGGCCCCTGGACCAGCAACATCTGCAACACCTGGAAACTTGTTAGAAATGCAAATTCTTGGGCATCACACCAGACAAAATAAATCTGAAACTCTGGGGGTGGCACCAGCAGGCTGTGTCTGAACAAGCTCTTCAGGGTGATTCTGATGACAGTGAATTTTGAAAACCACTACTCAGAACATCCCTGTCTAAAGGTCTGCCAGCTGAGCCAATAAATTCTTATAGCCTTGGGTGAGGTTCAGGTTGCAATTTTAACCAGATTGCCAAGCAGAGAGTTGAGTGAGCAAACAAATCCTGCCAGAAAATCAGGGCAGTGGAAGTGGCTGAAAGAGATACTGGTTAGAATAATGATCACATTAGTACCACACTGAGGCTCTTAGAGCAGGCATGGGCAGGTCTACTATGGAATCCAGATAATCTCCCAGCTCCAGGGCTGGGAGCAAATAACGTAATATCTCGGTTCTCCTAGGACCACTCCCAACAACAATTGTTGAGCCTTTGTGCAATGATGTCCAACATGGTATCAGCTCAGATATAAGGTACAAGAAGATGTGACAGACCATATGAGGGACAGAAAATTAGCATTAGGGGCTCACCAGACTGACACCTGACAGAAGCATAAGACCTAAATATCAGCTCTTATTCTTCCATTCATCTACGCATTCATTCAACAGATATTTGTTGAGCACTTATGTGGTCAGACACATTTTTTAAGTAGCTAAACTGCTATAGCATTTACATATAGCCATTGTTTGTCATACAGCCATTTAAAAAAAAAATTTAAGTAGCTGAACTGCTATAGTGACCTCTCCATTCTTCAGAAATTTCTTGGAGGTACTTATGGTTCTTTTAAAGAGTGCTGAACTAGGCATTTTTAACCTTGCTTTAGGTGAGTTCTATCAACTCTAATGAATACAATAGGGTTGAAAGCCGGGTTATGCCCCTGGACATTGAGGACTAATACTTGGATTGTCATACCACTGTGGATCTGGATATTTGGGCCACCTGGTATGCACGTCATCTGGAATTCAAATCCCTATAAGAAAATAACTCATCATATCTGGCAGGAACTGAACTTTTCTTGACCACTACCGTGATCATGCCTCAGGGTTAGGAATGCAGGCCCCTCAAAGTAGAGTCTCTATGCAAACTTAAAAGTAAGCAGTTATTTGTCCCATCCTAGGTAGATGACCCTGGCAAAACCAAATGAACAAGTAGGTTTGAGGGTAGAGCTTTCCCAGATGGCATTTTTTTGAAATAGGATGGTGCCCATCTTATAGTGTGATATATGTCTTTAAGAATTAGGCGGACTTCCCTGGTGGCGCAGTGGTTAAGAATCCACCTGCCAACGCAGGGGACACGGGTTTGATCCCTGGTCTGGGAAGATCCCACATGCTGCGAAGCAACTAAGCCCGTGTGCCACAACTACTGAAGCCCGTGGGCCTAGAGCCCATGCTCCACAACAAGAGAAGCCACCGCAATGAGAAGCCCATGCACTGCAATGAAGAAGAGTCTCCGCTCGCCACAGCTAGAGAAAGCCCGCACGCAGCAACAAAGACCCAACACAGCCAAAAATAAATAAATAAATAATTTATTTTAAAGAAAAAAAGCATTAGAGAGGGCATGATGTACTGGGTTAGGTTAAGATTTGGGCAAGAGAAGATTTCCTGAAAAAGAAAAAAAAAAAATGCTGGTGCTGTAGCCAAGTTTCAGGGAAAGGTGATCTTTCTTAAAGAAACTGGAAAATGGACAATAAGGTGGTTAATGGGATACGATCTTCTAGTAGTGCCTTCAAACCCCCAAATGGGCTATATTCCTTTTAGTCTTGGGGGCTTACCATTAAATACAGAGGATGTCTTGTCTTATATCATGGAGGTAAACTTGTTTGGAGAACATATCATCATCATCCACAAATGAGGCCTCTAAGCTATCACGCACGTATTGTGTGCGTGCTGCACTAGTTGGCCCAGCTCCAAACACACCAAGGACTGTTGTGAGTGAGGAACAGTGTGGGGTGTTTTTGATAGATTTTCTGGGTAGCAGCCACTCTCACTCACTGGATTATGAAGAATCACATTTATTAACTGCTGAGATACTAAAGTTGTATCCTGAAAAGAAATGCATTCCTTAATATTTCTGTGTCCCTAAGAGTGCCTGGAAGGCTTTTCCTATACCACTTTCCCCCTTTTGAGTGGTTATTTCCCGCAGCCCCAAGACTGAGCTTCATGAATACTCCAGCCTCACAGCTGTAAAGATTTCAATGAGTGAGAATGGATAGTGGGCACATACTGACATAAGGCTCTAGCCATACTGTCAGAGTTTGAATTTCCATCCTTCTTCAAGAGGAGGGCAGAGAACCCAACAGGATTAACTGAGGCACAGGAACCTGTTTTAGGATTAAACATTCTTATCTACATAATACCAGAAGAGCTGTTCTTCTGGTTCCAAGAGTAAATACTGCATATAATGAAAGGCACAGCCACATTCTAATGTGAAGGTAAGTCTGCATCCCATTGTGAAAAGACCTTTCCCTTGATCGACTATATGATTTGTTAACACCCAGATACAGGTAAAACAATTAGGGAGGCTGCCTGTGACAGTAGGCAATACTGGTGAGAGTATAGGTGTGCTGGGGATTACCGCAGCATAGGATTCCAGCCAGGATGTCCAAGTGCAGAAGGAAGCCATATGATAGATGAAAGGTCATCCACACAGAGTGTTACAGGTGTGACATCATAGGGATGGTTCCTGTAGTGTGTGCATTGGCTCAGTAGGTGGCTGGGGCCACTGAACAGGCCAGATATAGAAAGTATTTCCAATGGCTTGAAACTCAACTTTACATGGAATCTATAGTTATGAACCAGTATCCAAGGCCGTGGCCTTAAGTTGAAAAGAGGGATGAGTAGACCTGAATCTGACCATTTATCTCATTACTTCTCAAGAACAGAGCATTTCTTACCTGGGATGTGTTTTATGGAGACACCAGGCTTTCCAGGGGCACAGACTCTAGGACTGAGGCTACTATTTGAGGAGCATCAAAGGGAAATTCCTTCTCCACTCCTCCACAACTTTCACTGATTCTCTATTCCCTTCCTCTGGAGCCATCCCTGCTAGGAGCCCAGGTGAAGCTGTCTGGAAGGTGTGGCCTTGACCATTATTATAAATCCAGGTTAGTGGGACAAAGATGGTTTTCACCAGCTCACAATATTAGCCCAACTGACCTGCATGACTCCTGAGACTGTTCATTCAAATTTTCCTAAGGGAGCATACAATCTCATGCCAAATCTTAGAAGAGCAGACATAAATCACTATCATACAAGATGCCTGATCATTCTCTTCCAGTGGATCCTGAGAATGGTTGTGGCCCATGTGGACCATGTCTGACTGGGAAAGTGGCTTCATAAAGACCACATGAGGCAGCCAGGGATCCTGCATAGTTTGCCCTTTTAATCCAGCTTCTTGTGCAGTAGTATAACACACTTTTCAGTCTCCCTTTTTAGGCAGGATAACAGAAATGCCATTTTTAAGCCTCTCCTCAAAGTGTGAGTGCCTGTATCTCCACTGATATTTAAAGCTGAATTAGGAATCATATCTTTTTCCTAGGATTGTAGAAGTTGGGTCTGTAGGCACAAGGTAAGCAACTCTATCCCTGACCTTTGCATTGGCTACAAAGCCACCAACCAGACACAGAAGCCCAAAGAACTATGTTTATTAGGCAAAACTGCTGTTGTGCATGATTACCTTTTATCAGAAAGGTGGGTGTCCATTATACTCGGCCCCATGTGATATTCTGGGAACCTGAACGCAATGCAAGGGTGAAACCGTGGACTTCAGGATGTTATGAATGAATCTGAGACAGAGAGACCCAAGAGACAGTATAACAGGACAAACTGAAATCAAAGCTAAGGAAACATCACAGATAGTCAGTATGAAGGACTACACTGAAAAGGAGCCCAGGCATAAGGCAACAGAATCACAATAGAGGAAAAACACACATGAGCACAAAGGGTTTAAGGTGGAGAGAGGAAAACTGAGCCTGGAAGAAGACAGTGGCCTGAGTTCATAGAACCCCTGTGGCCTTGGGTTTGATAGGAAAGCGTCCAATGAAGTGACCAGTCCAGCTTGGAAAAGGTCTGTGCACTTCAGGCCTTCCATAGTCACTTGGCAGTTTCTCAAACTGTAGTAAGAAATCTGGATGCTGCAGAGAAAAAAACTTAAGATGGAAGAGGTACTGAGAATTTTTATTTAAAGAAATTGTAGAGAAAGAAATACAGATGAGTACAGAAAATTGAAAAATTGGTTTCCACTACCAAGTTGCTTTTTTGTGTTACTTCAGCAACAGTTGTTTCAGAAATGAGTGAGAATAATGAATAAGTAACTAGGGATGGCAATAGCTTTTATAGAGAGTAGTTAACAGAAATTTTGCAGCCAAGGGAAGAACAGAAATAGGTCAATACATCTTGGGAGGCTTAGTAAATAGCAGAAAAATAAACTATGCTTTATATGGAGGTGACAGGTGTGTGTGTGTGTGTGTGTGTGTGTGTGTGTGTGTTAGGCTGAAGGCCAAGTGTCAAAAGAAATTTCATGAAAGAGTGAGAGTAACAGAAGATCAGATCAGGGTCCCAAAGGCATCAGGAAAGGATGTGCCCTGGAGCAAAGGTGACATTAACTATAAAGAAGAAGAGAAATGCTTCATCCTATAAGGCAGAAGATCTGGGAATATGGGAAAAATAATAACACATCAAGTTCGTGCATTTTTTATATAAATGCTTATTTCAAACTGAGAAGCACTGGGTTATCCAGTAAAATATGGTTTCTCCAGGTGGGTCGTAAGTCAGGTAAAGTGCGGTTATTGATCTCCTTCCCTAAATCAGTGGATGGTTCTTTGTACAAGGGGAAAAAATGGAGGATGCAGAAGGTCAACAGCAATGGTTCAGGCTCAGAGCCCCTAAAATAAAATGGCTCAGAAGCAAGTAAAATAAAACAAATTGAGGTCACATTTATCTTGCTAGACTTCTGGATCAGGATGACATTTTGAGCACAGATTTGAATTCCACCCTCAGGTCTTTGATATGAAAAATTTTATACAAAATATTTCAAATATAAATTTGAAAGAATAAGATCATGAACACTTGTATAGCCATCACTTAGATTCAAGAAATGTTAACAATTTGTCTGAATTGTAAACATTATTTTGGTGTTTATCTGTATAAATTTACTGCTGAACCATTTGAAACTGGGTTAGATATCATGATATTTAGCCACTAAATACTTCAGCATACAACTCCTATAGGAAAAAAGTCTTCTATAGAGCCTCAATACCTTTATCACCACCTAGGAATATTATCAAAAATACCCTGTTATCAAGCAACTACTGGGCCATACGGTCAAATCTCCCAAACAGACGAACAATTGCTTTTATAGTGAGTTTTTTCACACTAGAATCCAATCAAGGCTTATGCACTACATTTGTTTTATATCTTTTGTTATTTTTGAACCAGAACAGCCACCCACACACACATATATTTTTTTAATACCCGTGACGTGGGGATTTTGAAGAAATTCTAACAATCACCTTATAAAATTACCATATTCCTGATGCATTCTCTCTTGCAGCATTGTTTAACATGCTCCTGTGTCTCCTGTATTCCCTGTATATTGGAACTCTGGACTAAAGTCTTGATTAAATACAGATGAAACATTTTAGGCAAGGGTATTTCAAAGGCAATGCTGTTGCTTCACATTGCATCACACCAAGAGGCACACAATGTCAAGTGGTCCACTATCAATGAGGTAGATTGATGCCAACAGCCCTCTATATTTTAAAGGTACATTTAACCCTTTGCAAACAGGAAGTAATCTATAGGATGATACTTAGCATCATCCAAACATTCTATTTCCTAAAAAAACTTTCACTTAATGGTTCCAAATTCACTGATAATAACTGCTGGAATTAATTATTTCAGGATGGCAAAATGGTGATTTCTAGTGGCATCATTCCTTCTATATTTATTAGCAGGTGATCTGCAATACTCACATCACTTCCTCCTTTAAAAGGCAATGCAGTGGTCATTTGGGCTACCCACCAATATTCCATTTTTTTCTTCCTTTTGAGTAGAAGGAAGAAACCCTTAGAAGGAAGGACTAATCCACGATGGGTGGATTAGTCAGCTTTTGCTTCAGTAACAAACAATCCAAAATCTTACTGGCTTATAACAACAAACATTTCTTGTTCACAAGTCTGTGATTTGTGGCTCAGCTGTAGCTCTTCTGGGCTTTGCTCCAGTCTCCAGATCAGTGTAATGTGTCTCTCAAACCAGGAGTCTGAAAAAGAAGCAATGGCTCCGGGGGGCCTGCTCTTCTCTTGCTGGATGGCATGAGCTCTAAAGAGAGAGTAAAAGCCTGAGATGCCTTGTAAAGCATCTGCTCCAGGCCAGTGTTCTGTCACTTCCACCCACATGGCATCAACCAAAGCAAGTCACAAAATCAGTAGAGGAAGGAAGTTTACTCTGTTCCTGGGGAAAAGGGGAGAAGAAAGTTATTTCCTAAAAAATTTATACAATCTGCCATCGTGGGATTGAACTTTTCTACCCTTCTAAATTGGGACATGACCATGTAACTTGCTTGGGCCATGGAAATATAAACAGACATGTGGTGTTTTTTCCAGCACCTTCTTTTCCACTGCCACAGCAGCATTCTAAATTATTGAGTCTCTGTCACTTTGCATCCCTAAGTGAGGATGACATAGATCAGAACACCTGCTAACCCAAGATAGACATGTAGTGAAAGTGAAAAATAAACTCTCTTGTTTCAAGCCACTAAGATTTTGAGGTTGTGGCAAAACCTACCTATCCAGACTAACACAAAGTAAAGTTTAATTATTTCTTTTTAATTACTAATTTTCAGAATAAGGAGTTGGTGTACTAAGAATCCCCACTGTAGCAAATAAACTTTTTATTTCCCCCTTTCTCTATTTTTGTTTTTCCTTTTCTTTTCTTATCTTTGTTTTGAATATCATTATGGACTCATTTTGATTGATCAATCATAGCATTATTCTTTCGAGGCTCATATTGTCCCAAACTTGGCCAGTGAGAGTTCTGCCCTTTTAACAAGATGATTAATCTTCAGAATTTCCTTCTACTCTGACAGAGTAAGAAATCTTAAGCTCACTTTAAATTTTCCCTGCTTCACACCTAGAACTTGCCATTTCTCTAAGGAGCCTTGGTTCTTTCTAATGAGAATGGTATTTCAGAAAACAATACCTGAATGTCAGGTGTGCTCATTGCTACTGGAATATATTGATTTCTAAGCTCTTTCATTGAACAGAGCATATTCTCACATTTTCTTTCTCTCCCTGTCCCTCTCAACACACACATATATGTATTGTGTATAGATAGATAGATAGATAGATAGATAGAGATAGAGATATATAATAGACTTACAGATTATATGCAGATAAATATAAATTACACAGATTATATTGTACACATGCTATATTTTATATAGACTATGTGTAGATGATATTATATATAACCTTGTGCTCTTATTGATATTTCCAACTCAGATTTTATATTATAGGGTTCTCCCCATTACCTTGTTTCTTTTCTTTTTTTTTTTTTTTCTTTTCTCAGACACTGAAAAACTTGAATCCTAACACCATGAACAGTTTTGCTTATTTGCTTTTTTTTTGTTTGTTTTCTGGCCACGCCATGTGTCTTGTGGGATCTTACTTCCCTGACCAGGAATCGAACCCAGGCCCTCGGCAGTGAAAGCACAGAGTCCTAACCACTGGACTGCCAGGGAATTCCCTGCTTATTTGCTTTATTCTACAACATGCATACAATAATTTCAAAATTATAACATCAACAATAAAACAACTGAGTGAAGTTTAGGATTCCCTTGAGTTCTTTTTGTCCTTATAAAACCTGCCACCAAAATGTGGACTCTGTGAGTCAGAGTCCTGTGTGCAAAAGACATTTGAAATATTTCCTTTTACTGTATAGTTATATGTTATCTATTAAATATGCAATTTGGTTAACTGGTTACAGTTTTTAGTTGAGCAGACAAGATATGTGCAACTTGTCTTGTGCAAGGATCCTGGTGCAGCTTGCTCTGCCACCTCTTCCCGTCTTTCTGATCACCTGTGTCATTATCACAGCTATTGGCCTGTCTTTTGTTCCTAAATTGTCCTCCCCTGCCAGGGAGCTGGCTGTGAAAAATGTTAGGTATTTAGTATCCCTACACCAATTTCAAAGAAAATCCTTCTTTGTTATAACTCTTGGGCCAGATGTGGAAGACTGGGCTGGCATGTGTAGAACTGCCAGGGAGGAGGACATGATTGCAGGGAAGACAGAGAGAATCAATGAGGAGAAGATGAAAGGAGAGAGTGACAGCTCAAGAGAGAAGGAGGGAACTAGCTCTGACTTGGAAGGGAAAGACTGGTCATGCACACTAGTGCTGTGAGGATCCTCCAAATAAGGTTGAAGAAACCTGAGTCAGAACCTTAATATCTGCAGGCAACTGATTCTTTTTTAGCAGGTACTGTTCTAATGACTTACCCCTATTGGCTCATTTAATCCCTCTGACAACTAGATGGTAGGGTGTATGATTATCCCCATTTTACTGATGAGGGAAGTGAGGCAGAGAGAGGTTTTGTAATTCACTCAGAGTCATACAGATGTTGAGTGGCAGAGTCAGGATTCAAACAACAGAGCCTGGTCCAAACTCCAGCACATCATAAGAAGCTCTTCCTCCAAGAGCCAGGTAACTGGCTCTTAGAAAGTCAAAGGATTATTCAAGACCAGTGAGATTCCCTACTGCCTGCATAAACTGGTGATAGAAACTGTAAAGGGAGCCCTCCAACCATGTTTTCATTCCAGTGAAGCCCCTTAATCCCTAAGTGACTGTGGAATAATTTTCTTGTTTAGAAACCACAATCTTACCCAACACCATGACTCAAATAACAGGCTATGACAACCATTTTAAGTACAGACTCTGCTTGATTGTATTGTGGGGGGACCTGTGAGCACAATCTGTATACGTGGGAAAATTATGAGATCTCAGACACTAGTTTGGTGTGATTCTGTAAGCTCCTATTTTTGTTTGGTTTTGTTTTCTAGGTTTTTGTTTACTTGCTTTGCATGTGTAATGTTATCCTCCTTCAACACATGGGCTCTCAGTTTTTCTTCTATTCAAGTATATTTAAACCTGGGCTCCAGGCTCACAACATGGTTTTAGGTTTTAAACAACTCTTTCATCTCCCTGTGCTGGTTTTATAAACCAGATAATGACCATAGGGTACTTACTCCACTGACAAATCTTATATTTCAAGGGCACTCTGCCACATGGGAAGTAAGAAATAATAATGAAGCAAATTCCATGGATGTTAAGTGGTGAGAAAGCACTCTTCCTTTGGAGTCCGAATTTAAAATCATGTCATTGAAACTTATGGTCTTTACTGTTTATACATTTTTTATATACAGGACAAGAGTTTAAGCCAAGAGCCTACATACATCCATCTTTGGCTCCCATCCAACACCTGGGCTACTACCATGCAGTTGAGTCGAGCAGAGAAAAAACAAAGGAATGAATGCATGCATGAATGAAATAAACATTGTTCTTCTATTCTCCTTGCTCTTTGTTGATGTTATTATTCATCTGAAGACATAATGGCAGGAAGGGTAGAAAGGACCTAGGGAGAAAAGGGAAAGGGCTACAGATCAAGAGAAGAAGCTAGCTGATCACAATTTGTAGAGAACAGAATAGTCTGAGAAGGTTTGCTAATATCAGCAGCTGTATTCATCCAAGTGATACCAGAAAACCCAGAAGTCCCAGTGGACTATTTGCTCACATTCCAGCCTGATGTAAGTGTTCCTGGTGGGGCAGCTTTCCTCCAAGCAGTGACTCAGATGCCCAGTTTCCTTCCATTTTTGTGGCAGTTCCATCCTCAAGACTTGGTTTCCAGTATCACCACTGTTATGAATATCCAGTAAGCAGACAAGAAAAAGGAGAGTGGAGAAAGAGCATTTGCTTCCCAACCACTTCGCCCTATAAGACATTCACATTACATCCATACATATGCCATTGGCACCCAGTCCCTTCTAGATACAAGGCAGTCTGGAAAGGTGGCCCCTGGAAGGGGAGCATGAATTCTTGGTGGGATGTTAGCTGTCTATGCCATAACTCTAGGAGGGTTAGTCAGGATCCTGTCCTGAGAACACTTGTTTAGGAAAAAGAAATGGCACTGGGAAGGAATTCAAAGGAAAAAGGATCACAAGCTGCCATTTCTCAAAAACCCTAGACATGGGCAGAACAAACTAGCCTAAGTCAGTCAAAACTGTGAAGTCAGGTGCAGAAGACAATTCCTCTCTTCCTTAATGCCTTGCTCTCCTCTGATGTTCAGACAGGCATTCATTCAGTGCTCTCATGGTGACCCCTAGCTCTTTGGACCCTTCTATTTAATGGTAATTCTGCCCCATTCTCTCAAGACATTGCTAGAAGACCAGCTAATCAAGAGCTAAGATGTACACAACTGAATTGATCCTGTCTTTCATATATTTGCATTTTTACTATTCTTTATTTTCATAACCTAAGGACTGTAGAAACCTTGGACCCCACGAAAATGATTAACTCATGTTATCACAGTCCAATTTAGGAGAAATTTGACAGACAGCTAGTCCTTTGGAAGCCCCTCAATCATATTACACAGCCTGCTCTATGAGTGAAGTCAACACACTAATAAAATAGTAATAAATAATAATTAAATACTAAAACTCATAAAATGTCTGTCATTATCATAGTTCCTAATATTTTACAAAGGCCTTTAATATGCATGTACAAATCAAAACAGCAGTATGAAATAAGAAAAACATATGATCTCCATTTTACTGATGAAGAAACTAAGACTCAGATAAGCTAAATGACTTTCCTTAAGTCACATAATCAGTACAGAGCAGACTAAAAACTAAAGCCAAGATGTTTTGATTCCTACTTCAGTGCTCTTTCATAATTCTGAGGAAATGGGCCCTTTCTTGTGATGTTCAGTATTTCTTGGATATTTAGAAGTCTCTGCCTTTCAAATGATCTTCCAGCAAAAATTAGCCTGTTTACCTGTCTTCCAACCTGGTCTTACATTTGAGATCCTTCTCCTTATTTTCTCTTCAACATGTATTACCTCTACATTCATGTTCTAATTGTCCTCTTTCTCCACCTTCAATATTTTCTTATGGTCAATTATCTGGGGGAAAAAAAGGTTCATATTTTGATTAAAGTGCCATGACATATTCCTGCAGTTATTTCCCAATCCACAGAAAACTTTCCACGACTGCCATCCTTCCCAATCACCCTTGCCAATCTACTCTCCATGGCAGTAATGCACTCTTTTCCTCCTTTTTTTTTTCTTTTTAATCATGAAAGCTGATTGAACAAGCACTAAACTAACAGTGTTGGATTGTGGCAGGAAAGCAAGTAAAGACCTATGACCCGACACATATGGTTAAAAGAATACTGTAGTGATAAGCCACAAGATGGGAGTAAATTCCTCCTTAAATCCCCCTGCAAATCCAGTCTGTTACACAGCAGGGCTTGTGTGTATTTGCCAGTAACTATGCTTAGGAGAAAATCTGCCTTGTCTACTCCATTTTCCCAGACTCTACTTGATTCAAGATACTCTCCGTTCAATTTTCATCCCATATCCTTGCCTTTTTTCCACATTTCTCATTCCTTTAAATAATTGCCTCACAATCTCTGTTCTTCCTTCCCTTTACTTTCTTTTGTTCATTTTGTTTTCCAGATTATTTCTTAACTAGTCATACTTGATCTTAATATTTCTGCTCATTGCTTCCTCCCAAAATATATAATATTAAATCCCCAGAAGTTTTTTATCTATCATCCAGCTGCTCTAAAATTGAAGATGAGGGCTTCCCTGGTGGCACAGTGGTTGAGAGTCTGCCTGCCGATGCACGGGACATGGGTTTGTGCCCTGGTCCAGGAAGATCCCACATGCCGCGGAGTGGCTGGGCCCATGAGCCATGGCCACTGAGCTTGCGCGTCCGGGGCCTGTGCTCTGCAACGGGAGAGGCCACGACAGTGAGAGGCCTGTGTACCGCAAAACAAAACAAAACAAACAAACAAACAAAAAATTGAAGATGAGCTTATAGGACTTCAGTTGGCAAACTACAGGCCAAATCCAGCCTGTGGTCCGTTTTTGTAAGGCTTCTAAACTAAGAATGGATTTTACATGTTTAAAGGATTGTAAATCCAAACAGACAGAAATGCCCACAAAGCCTAAAATTAGGCTGTCTGCCCTTCTACAGAAAAAGTTTGCCAGCCCCTATTCCAGACTATAAAAAACTTCTGATCTCTAATCCATTGCTATCCTTGATAATCTTGATGATTCTTTGAGAATCTCTGCCCAGTTTTCAAGTAGAGGACACAGGATAACAAGGCAACAAACTGCAAAAAGGAACCAGAACCCAAGGCCCCTAATATTTTTCTTCATGTGGCATGACCATTATTAGAAGGGTTTAGAACTTCTTTTTATCTCAATTTATTGTTTTAGGGGTAGAGTATTTTGGGTCATAGAGGACAACTCCTCAGATGATGGCCTTCACATTCCCACTGTATCAGGGCTACACTGGAGAACCAGCATCCTTCTCTCCAACCAGGAGAGTAAGAGAGAAGCAGGTGAGGTGGACCAGCATGCAAGGCAGCAGGGAGGTTGTTCAGGAGGAGAAAGGTCTGAATCATTTAGCCTCCCGGTGCATCCTAGGTGGTGGTGACTGGGTCTCCCCCAGCCACACCAAGATAGAGACTGATCTGAAACTTTCCCGCATATGAATTACAACTCCTGGCTCTGCTTCTGATGCCCTGTTAGCAGGTTGAGGTGTCACTAGAGAAGTAAAGAGCCTGGGAGGTTGTGATAGCAGTGTCCCCGGGGTATTGATGGGTGTGGTGGTTGTGCTGGTTGTGCTGACAAGCCTGACTGCTTCTCTGAGACAAATGCCAGAGCTAAGGTGTGTGTGTTTGTAACAGCAGATCTCAGGAAAGCCTCCACTAAAAACCCTAACTGTTATGAGGGAAAACACTCTCTGCAGGAAAAATAGGATGAAAACAAAATAACAGACAACCAGCAACACACCGGAGCAAGCTTTATAACAAAAACCTACCTAATTGTAGGCACACACCAGCTGCAGAACAAGCTAAACTCACATGTTTAGCTCCAGGCTGTGAGAGTAGATTTAGGAGACACATATAAAAACAATAACAACAATACCAATAATAAGGTAGAAGGAGAAAGACCTTTTGCTGGCCCAGAACGTTACTCTTACTAGAATGTAAGATGTCCATAGGGTGATTTTCATTTTTTAATAAATGTTTATTAAACCTATATGAACTGCTAATTTTGATCTAGAGCTCAGACAGAAGACACTCATTCAAGACCACATGGTTATAAAAAACAAGACAGAAAATAGAAGAACAGGGAAAGCACAGGGAAGAAGAGCACAGATGAAATTAAACAGATGTGACTTCAACTCTCAAGTCTTTTTTTTTTTTAAATTTACTTATTTTAGTTTATTTATTTTTGGCTGTGTTGGGTCTTCGTTGGTGCGCGCGGGCTTTCTCTAGTTGTGGCGAGCGGGGGCTACTCTTCGTTGCAGTGCACGGGCTTCTCATTGCAGTGGCTTCTCTTGTTGTGGAGCACGGGCTCTAGGCACATGGGCTTCAGTAGTTGTGGCACGTGGGCTCAGTAGTTGTGGCTCACGGGCCCTAGAGCGCAGGCTCAGTAGTTGTGGCACATGGGCTTATTTGCTCCGTGGCATGTGGGATCTTCCCAGACCAGGGATCGAACCTGTGTCCCCGGCATTGGCAGGTGGATTCTCAACCACTGCGCCACCACTGAGAAGCGATCTAATTCTGGGTGAGTTACTCACCTCTCTGAACCTCAGTTTTCTCATCTCTAAAGTTGGAACAGTATCTACTTTTCAGGGATCTTGTGAGGATTCGAGGTTGTTTTTCTAATGTAATTGGTTCATGGATGATTCCCTAGAGGGAAAGAGGACAGAGAGAGGAAGCTGTAGGTACTAGGTACTCTTACTCCAGGAAACATGGGGCCAAGGTGGCCTGAGTGTCAGGATAGCAGAATTTCAGGCAGGGTTATAGCCACATTTCCATATCCTTTGGGGATGAAAGATTAGAAAACTTGCAGTTCTCACAATCCATACTATAGTGACCATGGGAATTCCTAGCTGCAAAAAGCATTTCAACTCTGGGGCCAAGTTTTCTGAACAGAACGTTTGCAAATCAAGCCCTTCCTTCATTGCTTTCTGGACATTCCAGACCCTCAAATATGTGTGCAGGGCAATGTCCCCTTCTTTTTCTGCTTCTAACTTTGAATCTCCTGTTTTCTGACACTCTCAGCCTCCTGGGAGACTCCTAACCACATCCATGTGATAAGAGATATTCCTGTCTGAGAATGAGGGTTAGGGAAGGAAGAAGTGAAACAAAGGGAAATGTGCCACCAAAATTTCACTGGCCTGAGAGTGCCCACCCATTTCCTGAACTGTGGTTATCTCTAAAGGGAGAACCAGGTAATATCCCTGCCTCCAGGTTTGCAGTCTCTGATATTATCAGTAATGAAAAGACAGCCTAAAATTGGTAAAAAAATGTATCACTTTGGAAAGCAATAAAGTATACCCTGATGAGGCTGACTAGGAATATAACCTATGATTTAGCAATCTTATTCCCAAGTATATGGTCTGAAAACTCTTGCACCATGAGATACAAGAATATTCTAGCAGCGCTGGTTATAACAGAAAAACCTGGAAACAAATCACATGTCTGTCAAAGGCAAGGTGTATTAATAAATTGTGGTATATCCATATCATAGTGCACTACACATCTGTGGACATAAATAAACTGTTGTACGTCTAAGGACATGGATAAATCTCAAGAAACACAATGATGAGGGAATCAAACAACACAAAAGAAGGTTTCCACTTATATACAGTTTAAAAATAACCAAAACTAGGTAACATATTATTTAGCTATAAAGAAAACTAAGGGGGTGATTTGTTACATCTGGAGGCTGGAAGAGGGGTACCATAGAGGAGGCTCACCCAAGCATCTTCAGAGGAACTGGCAATGTTCTCCTATTAAGCTGGCTGGTTGGAACTTGAGTGTTTATTTTAGGATCGTAATTATACATTTTAAACTGTTTGGATATTTTATATACATCCTTGGCTATGAATAATTTATTTCACAATAAAAAAAATTAATGTAACCCAAATGTGCATGGGGCCCCTTGCAGAGTAGCCTCTGCTCTTACTCTACACTGAGCCCAGAAAGAGCACCAGTGTCAACCTTGACAAATAGCACAAATTTTAATAAATGTTTTGTAGAAGATGGAAATGAGTGTTACATATTGTGTAGCACATGGCAAAAGTTAAACTTTCCCTTTCTTTAATCACTTCTGTTCTTCCTTTTTTCCTGCACAAATGCTTTCTTTTTCTCATACATCTGTCTCCTCCGAAGCCTTGAAGAAGCCCGTCTAGAAACTATGACAATCAATTCTTCCCACCTCACAGAGCCAGCTGTCCTGGCCAGCCCGAGCCCCCGCAGCATGACTGGGGGGCATTGACTGATACAGAATTTTGAATCTCATCAAAAAGCTATTAACTACCACAACAAACTAATGTCAGAAAAACAAAAGCACAGATGAACAGGAATCTGTCTCTGTCAAAAAGGAGTTACAGAGCCAAAGAGTACTGACAAGAGAGATGTTGACTATCTGAGGAACTGGCAAAATTAGTTTCATGCCATGAGAAACAGAATAGGTCCAATCACTCATTCACTCATTCTTAGTTCATGGTTTCACCTCATTCTTAGTGAGAGAATAGAAGCCACTGGATGTGAAGCCCCACATATTCTGACCTACAAACCCACCTACTCACCTGCACTCATTGCATCCTTCCTCCCTCTTGAAGCTCAACCTTTCCCTTGGGTTCTGGACTCCATCTTTTCTTAAATCCTAGAGGACGTCAAGCCTTACATTATCTTTCTTCTCCTGAACCTGCAATTTCTGTCCCTCTCCTGGATTATCTTCATTGGCATAAAAACATAATCCACTATCTCTCTTTAAGAATATAACAACAACAATAATCCTTCATTGATCCACACCTCTCCATACCTACTGGTCCATTTCTCAGTTCTCTTCTACAGCCAAACTTCTTGAAAGGGTTACTTACACACACTGCCTCCGTTCCTAAATTCTGAATTTTATACTACTGAAATCTAGCCTCTGACTTCACTGCTCACTGAAACTGTTCATGCTGAAACACCAACTGACTTCCATGTTGTGCAAAGTTCAATGGACACTTCTCAGTCATGTTACTGAACTTCTCAGCAATGGCACTCCCTCTTCCTTAAAACTTTTCTTATTTGCTTCCTAAAACCACTTTCTCTCTTACTGGCTGTTTCTCCTCGGTTTTCTTGAATGGTTCCTCCTCCTTTACCCAAATTTCAAATCGTGGGAGTCCAAAGAGCTTGTCTGAGCCCTCTTTGCTCTTCTCTCTACATTTTCTTCCCTAAATAACCTCATCAATTTCCACAAGTCTACTACTTATGATCTTTATGTGGAGGCCTTTTAAATTTACACGTGAAGCCTCTGAGCTCTTCTGAGTTTAAAACTCATATCCAACTACCTGCTTGGAGCCTTCTCTTGGAAAATTTACACACATCTCAAATGTAAATAGAACTCTTATCTTTCTCCTGAGCCTGTTTTTTTTTTTTTGAAGTATATAGTTGATTTACAATGCTGTGTTAATTTCTGCCATACAGCAAAGTGATTCAGTTATCCATACATATACACTCTTTTTTTATATTCTTTTCCATTATGGTTTAATCTTAGGATATTGAATACAGTTCCCTGTGCTATACAGTAGGACCTTGAGCCTGTTTCTTTCTCCTTCTTCCAAATCATCCCAGATCAGTACATAGCAATCCATTACTTCAGTGAGAAACATCCTTGATTCCTTTCTTTCCTTCATCATTCACATCTAAATCATCAAAATATCTGATCAATTTCTATCTTTAACATATAATCTCAAACCTACATTCTTCTGTCTTTACTGCCCTTGCATGACTCCAAGACAGTACCATCTCCTTCACTGTGATGGTGATGCTCCGGCAGCATCTTGTCACTCATCTCCCAAGTCCTCCCTTCTGAACTCCTAACTATGGGGCAACATCTCTGTGTGATCTCACTCCTGTATCTGTCCAGGATGCCCAGCTCATTCTATTCCATCCATATTTAACTCAGGGCCTCATTCTGCCCTTTCCTCTGCCTGGAGTTGGCCCCCCTTTCCCTACTGGGAAAGGCTTCTTGTTCATCTTACCCAAAGTACCTCCACCCATCAGCCTCTGTCTCAGTCTCTTATTTATTCCCTTCATAACAAACTAATTACAAATGGTGGCTACTTCATTGATTTTTTTTTTCTGCTGCTTTCCTTTTTGTCAATATCTCCTACCTGAATACATGTTTCACGAGGGTCAGGACCTCCTATGTCTTGTTTGTTCTTCTTCTTCCAGTTCCTAACACAGTGATTGATATAAAATAGTTGCCAGACATAGCGACAGAAGCCAGATAATGACAAATTCATCAAAAGTCCACAATAAAATGACTTCAGTATAAATTAATTGCCTCTTACGTGTCAGCCATTCTGTTGGGGAGACAGAAATAAAAGACAAGTAAATATCGCATGGGGAAGGCTACGACAGAGGTATACACAGGAGGTGACAGGCAGTCAAAGGTAAGGCACCTGATCTAGATGGGGTGGAAAGGTTAGCCAAGAAAGGCTACACAGAGGAGTCTGACATTTCAGAAGATGTTTTAAGTCATCCAGTGAAGAAATGGAGGAAGGGCATTGCAAGCGGAGTGAATAGATAAAGTGTACCAGTCTGAGAAGACTCTCCTCCACCTAACTCCTTCAGCTGGAAATGTGTAAACCAAGGGCTCTGCTTACACTCTCCTTTCCTTAACCCCAAACTAGACAAATGTGCCACACTTCAAAATGTCATCTCATCCCCACCCTCTGCTTCCAGGAAGTACTGTCTTTATTAATCTCAGGCAGACCTACTTAAAAAGATATATTTAACCCACCTGTAAAATGCATATATCTCAAGCAAAAGTAACAACCTGGAATACACTGTCTGCTTCCAAGTTTGCTACATTAACCTGAATGAGAGACTCACCTGAGATGATGCTGCCATGTCACAATACCACTTACTCCATATGCTCAGCAAAGGCAGAGAACAACCCAGAACTAGGATCATGGTCTAGGAAACTTTTGAAACTGTGTGTTAATGATGGAGAAGTTTCTGTGGCTGTGCTGTGTAAAGTTGTTTTCTCAAGACTTTTATAGTTTTTTAAAAAAAAGCAGATAGGTAGTGAAGATTAGCCAGACTCTGGGTATAATCATTAGTCTCTAAGACCTGTGGATTCACAGGAGTCATTTCGAGTTATACTTAATTAAGGAGAACTTTAATACAATGTTTCTTTCCACCTTAAGGATTTGCAATTACACTTTAAAACACAAAAGTTAAAATGAGAAGGACTTTTAGGAATAATCTTCTTCGCTCCTTCGTTTTATAATCCAAGAGACTTAAGACCAATAGAGTAAGACATTCATGTAATCAAGGTGTTTGTGGTGGTTAATTTTATGTGTCAACTTGACTGGGCCGGGGGTGCCCACATACTTGGTCAAACATCATTTCTGGGTGTGTCTGTGAGGGTATCTGTAGCTTGAGTAAAGCAAATTGCCCCTCCCAATGTGGTGGGCCCCGTCCAATCTGTTGAAAACCTGAATAGAATAAAAGCCTAAGAAAGAATTCTTCCTCTCTGCCTGTCTTCAAGCTAGAACATCAGTCTTCTCCTGCCTCCAAATTTGGACTTGGACTGGAACTATATTATCTGTTCTCCTGGGTATGAGTTCCTCAGCCTCCACGATCACATAAGCCAGTTCCTAATAATAAATCAGTCAGTATCTCTCACCCTCCCTTCCCTTCTGTACACACATACACAGACACACACACATACACACACACATTATTGGTTTTGTTTCTCTCAAGAATCTTCACTAATACAGTGTTCAGTGTCATCCCAAGGGAATCACACGTCCGACCTCAATAGCCTCCTCCAACCACCAAAGTCCTGGGGTTCCAGGTCAAACGCCACACCATTAGCAGCATTTGCCACCCAGGTCCTGCCATTTTCCTGTGTGACTCTCTCTGTCCACATGGGTGGCCTGTCCTGAATCCTACCTTCTCTTTTTTTTTAAAATAATTGAAGGATAGTTGATTTACAATATTATATTAGTTTCAAGCATACAACATAATGATTCAGTATTTTTATAGATTCTACTTCACTTAAGGTTATTATAAAATATTGCCTATATGCTAGACAACATATCCTTGTAGCTTATCTATCTTATACATAGTAGTTTGAACCTCTTAATCCCCTACCCCTATCTCGCCCCTCTGCCTTTCCCTGTCCCCACTGGTAACCATTAGTTTATTCTTTATATCTGTGAGTCTGTTTCTGTTTTGTTATTTTCTTGCATTCTCTTTTCTTTGACTTTTCCATTCCCATTAACCTTCTCTTTGCTTCTGCTGCAAGCAGATTCTTTTCCTCACGTAAATTGATACAATTAAATACTCTATACTCTGAGAATAACCTTGCAGCATCACAGCTAGTTCACTGAATTGCTCCCAGCCTCTCGCCTGCTTTTTGACCCATCCCTTAGTCCCCCTCTGACTTCATTTCCATGCACACCCAGCTTTGCTCCTAGGGGCTGTAGAAAACCCCCACTTGCCAGTATCCTAAACTTCCTTCGTCTCTGTCGTTCCTCCACATCCGTTTCCCTCCCCCCAGACTGTAACTCCAGTCACTTCACCTGTCAGTTTTCTCCACATTTGTACCCAGCTGCGAATCGCTGCTAGAGAAAATCACACAGCTATAAATTAATGATAAACTTTATCTGCCTTCTCCACGCTGCTCCACAAACATACTGTGCTTTCTACGCAGCTGATTCTCCACATTTCAATAATAATTACTTCAAGATTTCTTCACTCTCTTCAGATACTTGACCCCTCTACATCTGAGTTCACTCTCAGAAAATTACTCTTATTCTACTTCATAGAAGATAGAGATCCATCAGACCAAACTCCTTCAACTTTCTAACTGTAGTGGATTGAATAGTGTCCCCACCAAAATATATATATCCAGATCCTAATCCTCAAAACCTGTGAATGTGACCTTATTTGGAAAAAGAATTTTTGCAGACATAACTAAGTTTAGGGTGAGCCCTAAATCCAATGGCAGGTCTCTTGATAAGAGAAAGGCAGAAAGAATTCTGAGACACAGAGAAGCCGGCCATGTGAAGAAAGAGGCAGAGGTAGGAGGTATGCAACCTCAGACACGGGACCCCTTCAGAGGGGGAGAGACCAGATGACACCTTAATTTCTGGACTTCTGACTTCCAAAACTGTGAGATAATAAACTTCTGTGTTCTTACACCACCCAGTTTGGGGTAATTTGTTATGGCATCCCTAGGAAATTAATAATGCCAATCAAGCTGGCACTTAACCTGCATCCATAACTGCCCCATATCCTTCCTCTTTATTTACAAGAACAAAGGGTGGATACCTCCTATTTATGTCTCCAGCTAGGCTGAGGATCCCACAACAAGGCCTTGTGATTAATAGTTCAAGTCTCAAGTCAGATGCATGGGTATGAATCCCAGATCCACCATGTACAGCATGGCCTTGGTACCTATTTGTGCGTCAGTTTCCTCACCTCAAAGAAACGGGATAATAAAAATAGTACGTATCAGGGCTTCCCTGGTGGGGCAGTGGTTGAGGGTCCGCTTGCCAATGCAGGGGACGCGGGTTCATGCCCCGGTCCGGGAAGATCCCACATGCCACGGAGCGGCTGGGCCCGTGAGCCAGGGCCGCTGAGCCTGTGCGTCCGGAGCCTGTGCTCCGCAACGGAAGAGGCCACAACAGTGAGAGGCCCGTGTACTGCAAAAAAAAAAAAAAAAAGTACCTCTCAGAGAGGCTGTATAAGACTCAAATGAGACAGTGCTCTTAGAACAGTTCCTGCACAAAGAAGGGTCCAGTAAATTATTATCTTTTTTTTTTTTTTGCATTACGTGGGCCTCTCACTGTTGTGGCCTCTCCCGTTGCGGAGCACAGGCTCCAGACGCACAGACTCAGCGGCCATGGCTCACGGGCCCAGCCGCTCCGCGGCATGTGGGATCCTCCCGGACCGGGTCACGAACCCGCGTCCCCTGCATCGGCAGGTGGACTCTCAACCACTGCGCCACCAGGGAAGCCCCAGTAAATTATTATCTTTTAATTAGCTCTCGTTATCTTCTTAGGGACTAAACTATTTAGTGAGTACTTCCTTTCTTGTTCCTTCAGCCTTTCTTTCATGGGATAACTTCCATGAGTATTGAAACATTCTCAACCCTTTTATTTCCAAAAAACAACAACATCACTCCCCTAACCATATCTCTCCCACCAGCTCCCACCCCATCCCTAAACTCCATTTCACAACAAATCTGCACTCACTGCCTCCACTTTCTCATCCCTTCCTCATGCCTCAGTTTGCATGTGAACTGACTGAAATTGACTCTGGCCCTCCACTGCACCTGCACTGGACAAGGCTATACATGACTAACTTCTAAAGAAAACATCAGTTGCCATCAGCAGCCTTTGCCACTGTTGCCCACACACCCTTTTTTAAGAGCTTCTTTACATTGGCTCTGGCACCTGCCCTCCTGGTTGTCTCCCAGGCTCTCTGGCCGGTCTCCTGTGTTGGCTTCCCCTCTTCTAATGATTCCTTAAATGATGGGTTCCTCGGGGCTTCTTTTCAGCCATTCTTTTTTCTGTACCTTCAGTGAGATGTCAACCACTCCCAAAACATCAATTTACTCCCAACAGGCTGATGATTCCTGACTTGTCTCTCCAGCCCAGATTCCTCTTCCTCATTCCAGGCTCACATATCTCATTGCTCACTAGACATATCTACCAATATGTCTTAGACATTTCAAATTCAACATGTCCAAGGGGGAATACTCACCTTCCCTGACCATTTCGAGAATCTACATCTTGTCTAGTACTCACTGTCTCACTAAGTGGCACCTCCCCTCACCCCTTGGTTCAAGCCAGAAAGCTGCAAGCCATCCTGTACTCGTCTCTCCCCTTGACCTCGTAAAACCAATTTCCACCAAGTCTTATCCATTCAACATCTTAAATATCTCTCAGATTCACTCACTTCTCTCCTTCTCCACTGCCCTAATATAAGCCAATACCACATCACACATACCTTGAAACAAATGTCCCATCGGGGGTTTTCCTCCAGAACATCTCCAAATTTCAGCTAGAATAATCTTTCCAAAATATAAATCTGAGTGTGGCCACCCCTGCCCCCATACACACACATACAGTGAAAATTTTTCATTGCTGGTATTTGCTCTTATAATAAAACCTAAACTCCTTAAAAAGATTTATCAGCCCCTCCACAATCTGGCTCTCAGCATTCAGCTCCCGTCCCATAGCCTGCCTGGTGTCTTTTTGTTCTTTCTTCCATGGCTTCATACCACTTCTTCCAGGAAGACCTCCGTGACTCTCTGTCCTCCAGATATTCCATGACATTCTCTGTACTTCTTTTAGCAGAGAACTCACTAGAACATGTTGGGATGCCATAATTAATGTCTGCTTTCCACACTACAGAGCAAGCTCTGTAAGGGTCAGAATCATGCCTGTGTTGTTCCC
Organism: Mesoplodon bidens; assembly: GCF_964165515.1. Classification (NCBI taxonomy): domain Eukaryota; kingdom Metazoa; phylum Chordata; class Mammalia; order Artiodactyla; family Ziphiidae; genus Mesoplodon; species Mesoplodon bidens. Next base: position 70,376,550 of record NC_138177.1, on the reverse strand, counting down.
CATATCTCCCCAGTGCTTCTCACAGCTCCCAACACACAGTAAGCATTTAATGAAGAAGACAGGCTGAGGAAATAGACAAATGTTTTTCTAAGAGGGAGGGGATATTTGTATACATATAGCTGATTCACTTCACTGTACAGCGGAGACTAACACAACATTGTAAGGCAATTATACTCTAATAAAAAAAGTAAACAAATGCTGCTTTTCTTGTGAATAACTCAGTACTTTATACAGCATTCCTCTAAATTCCCCGTGAATCATGACTGAGTCTGTATATGTAAAATGACCATAATTAAAAGTTATTGACTGAATTAAAGGAGCAATTAGAGTGATTTATCTCTGAACTCTCCCATAGAGTAAGTTAATTTAAAAGAAATGAATTATTTGAAGAAAACCTAGAAACTGGGAGCCGTTTAGTGGTGTGACCTGGAGCCCTTGGAGAAAAGGTTTTAATGGCGTCGTACTCAGATTAAGATAGACCATGAAAAGGATCCTTTATAATAGACTGGTTTCCTGAGGGGTCAAGTTTGGAAATTATAAAGAAATACATATAGAGGAATTTAGGATAGGAAGCCATGGACAACATCCAAATTTGAGGGATTACTAAATAAGACATCTCTTAACCTGGTCAAATTTGGACTCTATCTTTTATACTTTCTACACATTTAACCAACAATCTACTTCTTATTCACGCCATTTCAGATAAGTCTGACATCTTATTTCTCTTCTTTCCTATATGGATCATGGGTGAGGTTTACAGACAATGTGTGCATTCAAATGGGATAGATGCAATCTTTGACCAAAATCAAGTCAGAAAAGAACACATTTTAATGTTTGTGGTTTGACATGCAAATCAAGAAAGTAAAAGAGTATCTAATAAATGAGGCTCACATACCATGAGGGAAATGCTGTATGCAGGAACACTGACTTTCCAGAGAAGAAAGGTTTAGATTTTGCATTGGAAAAGCCTGGCTGGCATTGTTGAGCAAGATTTCCAGCAGGTGGCGCCCTGAACCAATTAAAGTGAAACACAAACGCCAACATTTTAAGAATTAAAATGTTTTAAGAATTAAATCACCTCCCTTTTGAGATATATATACTCTGCTCACACACTCAGGAGATTGTGGAGTCCATGCCTTCTGTGCAGACACATATACATGTGCCTAGACACATTCCTCCACTGGGGAATAGAGTAGCATTTTATATACCACTACTATACTCTGAAGGCTAACATTAACAAGCCAGACATACAAACACACATACATATATATGTGAATTGGATCTGCTTCTCAGGGCCAATCCATCTCCTCCAAACTGGTCCTTTAACACCATCTGCTAAATAGTCCACATTTCTCTGCTATAATAGCATTCTCTCTCTCTCTCCACAATAACTAATCCACTTTCTATGCTTTCTTCAAACATGCAACATACTCTTTTTCCCAGTTATTCTCACAAGATGACATGATTATTTACTTTAAAAGAAGGAGGAAGAGAGGAGGAGAAGGAGTCACCTCCATTATCAGGTGAAATTTTCTTATCTTCCAGATGTCAACATGCAAATCTACATCCGCACACATGCTATCATCTTACAGTAAGAGAGAAGCTGACTCTCAGCTACCAAAGTAAATCCCTTCACGGTACTCTACATCATATTCCCAACTCCCCTCCACTTCCTCAGAAACCTTGGCTATCATTTTTGACTTTTTCCTCTATTTCACTCTCTTGACTATTCAAACTCTCCTTCTCAATGACTTCCTCCCCAGTGGGTTTCAAACAGCTCAAGTCTCTCCCACTGAAAAAACAAATAAAATGGGTGGATGTATAGATACAAGTTTGGCCATGAGTTAATCATTGTTGAAACTAAGTGATGGGTACATGAGGGTTCATGATACTACTCTGTTGAATTTATTTACATTTGAAAATTTCCAGAATTAAAAGTTTTAAAATAGAAAAAAGCAAAAAGATGTTCTTGTTTGGTTCTTCCTGCCATCCAGCCTCCCCTCATCCCTTCTCAGCCAAACTTTTAAGAGTTGCCTCTCTGTGTTTCCTCCATGTCCTCCTCTCTCCCTTCCTCTGCACTCCAATCCAGTTTCTTGCCCTGATACTCCATAGAAAGTGAAATGACTCCCGCCACTGGCTTCCACGTCACTGAGTCTAACAGATAAGTTTAGTTCTGCTTATTCTTGACTTTTCAGTAGCATGTGGTACTAAACAAGTCCCATCTTGAACGCTCCCTTCCTGTGAGTTCAGAAATGATAATATTCCGGTTTCTCTCTTATTTCTCTTGCCATTGCTTTTCTCTTTTTCTACTGTGCCATTAAATATTAGAGTTCCTCTTAGCTCATTCTTAGGTCCTTCTCACTCTACACTTTCTCCCAGGTAATCTCATTCATACTTTTGGCTTCAAATTCCAACATGCAGATGACTCCCAAAATCAAACCATCAGTTCAGACCCTGACCCGGCTCTCAAATTCATAGCACCTCAAAGTTAGAAGCTCAGAGCTGAACGCACCTACCCCAAACCTGGTCTTCTTTCAGTGTTTCCTATCTCAGTCAATGGTAGGCAAGCCAGAAATCTTGGAGCCATACTTGACAAGTCCTTCCTCTTTGTACCATTTCCAACCCACCACCAAATCCTGCACATTTTAGCTCCTAAATATCTCTAAACCCCACCTACTTCTCTCTGTTTGCACCACTACCCTCCCCCCTGCCAATCCAAGCTAACCTCACTTTGCACAACAACTACTGAACTGCTATTCAGCTCCAGCATCTATCCTGGCACCCTTCCACCCTGGCCCATGAGCAGCAGCTGTAGTAATGCAAAAGCAAGGCTAAAATGCAAAACTAATCATGTTATTCTTTGACTTAGAACCCTTCAGTGGTTTCCCCCTGTTTTTCAGATAAGGACAAAACCCCCTGCAGTCACAACAAGGCCCCGTGGGGTCAGCTCCTGCTTCTCTCTCCAACTTCATTTCACGCCACTTTTTGCCTTCCTCTCTGTAGTCAAACCACACTCGCTTTTCAGTCATTTGTCCTCCCTCCCACCACAAGACCTTTGTGCTCCCTGTTCCTTTGTCTGGAAAGCTCTTTCCTTTCTTCTTTGCCTATTTCCTACTGATCTTTCAGATTCAAGTCAAGAGACATTTCCTGGAAGAAGCTTTCCTTGGCCCCTCTGAGGAGGTCAGCTCCCTCTGCCATAAACGACCTGGGCTCCATCGACCTCTCCTTCACTCACAGTTGCAATTCTACATGTATTTGTGTGATAATCTCTGTCTCTTTTTGCTTATCCTTGTATCCCCGCACCTACTTCGATGCTTAGTACGGAGTAGGCACTAAATAAATATCTGTTGAATGAGTAACTGAATGAATGTTCATTCCCTGCCAGGTTTCTATCTACTTAACCAGTCTCTAGGCTATCTCCCCCATCACCTCTGAGTGAATACTCAGGGGTCACAAACTCAGTCTTAATATTAATATATCTCTGTGATTTTATAACTGATATATACCAGACACCCATATGTGGGACATACCAGTCATTTTTATTACAAGGTTTGGAGCCAGATAATTATTTTTGTACCTAAAAATGAAGATATAATGAAGTAGAACCCAAAATTTGTACTAGAATGTAGCATAAAGTATGATACTTCAAAGCAATGTTGTACTTGGCAAAAGCCGCTTTAGGCTCCGCTTCCTGACACCTGGGGGTAAGCAATCACTCTCCTTCACTACTTGGGGCACACTTAAGTACAAAAATTTTAAAGTACGGGCTTCCCTGGTGGCGCAGTGGTTGAGAGTCCGCCTGCCAGTGCAGGGGACGCGGGTTCGAGCCCTGGTCTGGGAGGATCCCACATGCCGCGGAGCAACGGGGCCCGTGGGCCACGGCTACTGAGCCTGAGCGTCTGGAGCCTGTGCTCGGCAACAGGAGAGGCCGCAACAGTGAGAGGCCCGCGCACCGCGATGAAGAGTGGCCCCCGCTTGCCGCAACTAGAGAGAGCCCTCGCGCAGAAATGAAGACCCAACACAGCAAAAATAAATAAATTAATTAAAAAAAAATTTTAAAGTACTGTTGGAAGTTTGTGCATAATTAGAAAAGAAAAAAGTTGCATATTCCTTCAAAATAAGTATAATTGGTCCTAAATTGTCTGCTATTTTGGATGGTACCATTTCCCTAAAAGGAAAGAAGGAAGAAGAATATTAGGGGTTGTTAGTGATTCCCAGATGATGCTTCTCCAAGACTCAGGACTGAGCTGGGTGCATGGCAGGCAACACTCCCAGAAAGTGCCCTGGTCAGGAACACAGCAGCCAATCTCTGGTATCCTATCTCCTCCCAGCTCCCCAGGAATTTGTCTTTAGTCTCATCCCACCTTCCCTGTGTAGACATACTTGCCCTCATACCTAGCTTTAAAGCCCTGCATTGCTCCTAGCAGAAAAGGCTTCACATAACCCTCTCCACGGGGCCTGTGAAACCTTGTCCCCAGGGCTGGACTAAGGATTGCTGCAAGGTTTCGATGCTCAGAGACCTAGAGATAAATCCAGGGCTCCCACAGGGACCACAGGGGAGAGAGTCCTCTTGAGGGTAACTACTATAGAAGATACATTGTACACTTCTTACTTCCCTTAGCACTCTACTATGCCCAAGCATTTTCAAGGTGGAGAAACATGTGGTCCATGGCTAAGTCCCCCAGAGCCTCAGACAGGATCTCCAAGAAAATAATGTGTGGCATGCAGTCTGAAGAAGTCTGGTTGGACAAACTGTCCGTAAACAAAGGAAGCCAGTGTTTGTTTTTGCACCTACTATGTATGTACCTATCCAGACACTTTTCCATTTTATCTTGTTTAATTCTAGATATTATTTGGTTCATTTTCTAGATGAGAAAACCAAGGCTCCAGAAACCTAGTGCATGCCCAAAGTTATGCAAGTAAAGAGCAAGCCCTCTGATGCAGACCGAGATCCATGTCATCCCCATGCAGTTTCTTCCTCCATTACGCTCCTGTTTCCAGCTTCTTGTATCATATGACTCTGTGTCTCACCTGTTGTCCATTCTCTCAATGGAACCACCACAGGAAAACATTACCATTACAGAAGCAAAAAGATATATCTTCCAAGGAAGACATGGAGAAGTTTAAAGACATTCTGTTCCATTATAATTTATAGAAACTGCAAAAGATATAAACACTGAAATCATGTTTAGGAGAATAAGTTCCATTTCCTATGGCTCTTAAATACAAACAAAATGAACATTTTTTTTGCTAGTAAGTGGAATCATTGTAATGACAATAAATAAAAGTAACTAGTTCCTAGACAAAATATAAATGATCCATGCCAGACTAGCTCTCCAGAGATGATAAATCACTTTTGTAAGTGGGCATTGTTATAAAACCCTCCACTTCTGGTGATACTAGCTCCACCACTTGGGAACCACAGTGCCACGCCTCGCTGCTTCTAAAAGGTGTTGGGTCCAGCAGACCTGCAAACATTCCCCTCCCCCCAATCCAGTATATTCTTTACCAACAGCCAAAATTATCCTTTTAACATCTAAATCAGATCCCACCACTTCTATGCTCAAACCCACCAACGATTTTCATTACTATGAAGGAAAGTTTGGCCTACAAGCCTTATGTCAGCACTTGCCAGTTGGTCTGCAATTGCCCCTAGGTAGTGGTTTGAAAATTTAGTAGAGTATTTTTTGTTTTTGTAATGATTGGGGACCACTGCTAGCCACAGAGAGGAAGATTACCTGGTATTTGTGTGTCCTGCAATGTGTAGATGCATCTCACACAAAGAAGACTTTGCCCCATGTTGTGCACTTCTTTTGAATGACCTACTGAAAGGCTAGTTGTTGGTGTCTGGACCTAGGGTCTATCTTATTTTTCCATATAACTACAGTTTCTGCATGGTTTAAAACTTCCTAAAATATTGAGGAATGCAAAATGTTGCATACTTTGTAAGAAGATTTAATTTGTTTTGATCATAAATTTATCAAGTGTGCACCAGCTTGGAAAATCACAACACTGCTTGTGACTGACATTCCTTGTGATATTTAAAACATACCTGCATTTTTTTGGCATATATAACATCTATAGCTGTTGCACTGAAGGTGATTCTTCATATAGGTATGACTGCTAGTGTGGCATTTATGTATTAAAATACACAGCATCTATTACAAATTTATTTCCTTATATTACAAAGAGGATATTTTATTGATTTGTTTTAATTATGTGTGTAGGAAGTTATATAACCTATAAATTTCACTGCAATATTGTAAAGGAAAAGTGAGGAGACACTGGACTTATTATACAAGGCAGAGTTGGCCAGAGTTTACTGATAGGGCTGAGTACATTATCCTATATGACATGCCCCATATTTATCTCTGAACTTTACTCTTCATCACTCCCTCCCCTCCAACCACACTGACCTTTGTGCTTTCCCTCAAAGCCATCAAGCTCATGCCCAACTCAGATTATCTGCTCTTGCTGTTTCTCTATTTGGACCACCCATCTTCTGGATCTCATTGAGCTCTCTTGCTTCATTCACTCTTCACTCAAATGCCACCTCCTGGGAAAGTCTTTTGTGACCACCACACTTCACATCACTCTATCTTTAATCATTAGTTCCTCCAGCAGGTATCCCTACCTACAATTCTATCATAATATTATTTACCTATCTATTCTTTATCTCGCCCATGGGAATATGCATTCCATGAGGGAAGTGGGCAATGCTATTTTGGATCCCAGTGCCTGCAACATGGAAAGTGGCATAAAGTGGGCACTTGATAAATATTTGTAAAGTGAATGAATTAATGCGTGAAGATATCCCCTGTGTTCCTGATCCCTAGGAGCTACGGCTCTTTCTCTTTCCTATCTACATAATTTATAGCGAGTCTAAGTCAGCATTCATTCTTTCAAATATATCCATCAAATGCCGGCCATATTTCAGTCAGTGCGAATACAATAATAAATAAGACATATCCTGCCTGCACACTTTGTAATTAATGATCATCTTCAGCACCTGTGAAGCATTTGAGTCCTACAGTGAAATGAGTTTATTAAAAAAAAACTCACCCATTTCTATTTTATATTCTGAGTATCTTTAAAATACAATTATGATATTCATAAATTAGAAGTTATCTCTCATATGTTAAGAAGAAAGTTGTTATCACATATAAAGGAATTTTTACCAATGAGGAAAATCTTGCTGCCAGTGCTGGTGATGTCCTTCTTCAAGTCCCCAAAACATCACCCCTCAGAGGTTGAGGGAGCTAAAGGCTAATGATGTTTGAATAAGTGGAGGCTTTTATTTCCCTTCAGTGGTGTAGCCAGCAGGGGCCTCTACCTACCTGGCTGAGATGAAACCACCTATGTAGGGCACAGAGGGACCATCTGCCCTCTGAAGGACTCCACTAGCTAGAAAGTCCATTCTATCCTCTTTGTTAGGGTGGCACAAGTCAGCATCAGCCCCAATTGGTGGCATACAGCCACAGTGGAGGTTCCAGGCAGGAGCTGATCATTCAGACCCTTTCATTTCCCTACTCTCTGACCAGGCATCTTTCCCACATGCTGAGGAGAGAGATAAAAGCAACCCCAAAACTAACAGAGCCTATATACTTGTACAGAGCTGTACAATGGACTTTCTCATTCGTTTTTACGTTTGGAGGATAGATAGTACCATTTTGTTTTTATAAATTAGCAAATTAAAGTTCAGAGAGGTTTAGAAACTTGGCAAAGCTGCAAATTAAACCAAGGTCTTCTGGTTCTAAGTTAGAAAATGGAAATCATTGGCTAAAATAAGTTTGGGGGATTATCTGTGGGGTTTAATTCTCACTGGTATAGAACTTTACATAAAGAGCAGGCTACATTCCACTCTGATCAAACACTTGAACAAATCTTAATTCACTGCCTACTTGGGCACACATTCCCTCCCAGTTCCCATAATTTCATAAAAACTACATTCTTAGAAAGCTTCTAGAATTGAGAAAACCTTAGAGTAGGCCATGATGAACCTGTACTCTTACCCCAAACTTTAACAGTGACAGAAGAACAACCCTCTTACTTTTCAAAACTGTTACTGTTGAGCAGAACAATTATAATAGAATGATGCAGGGGCAGGGGGGCTAGAAAGAGGTAGGTAATATTCTGAATTAAGGCTGAAAACTCTGATATGCCCCTTCTCTAAACCTCCTCCCTACACGTCCTCCCGCCACACACCCCCATCCACACACACAGACCAATTTCCTTTCAGGCCTGACCTTTAAACAAAAATATCTAGGATAAACTGAGCTAAAAATGGGCTCCAGAAGGGCTGCCCAGGGATTTCAGGTCCACACCAGTATCCTCCAAAGGGCATATCCATGGGGCTGGTAGGAAAGAGTTAATATTTGAATTGGTGTTCTACCAAAGTAACTCAGGAAGGTAAAGCTGTGTTGGTTCTTACTGCAAGAATCCTAAATCCCTTTAAAGTACCAGACTACTTCAAAAGAATTTCAGGAGTTTCAACTTGCTACAAACATGCATGTGTCCTAAAGGTTTAAAAAACATCAGTCTCCTTCCAGTGTCCTCCTGTCTGCCCTAACAATTCCCCACCTCTTGGCATGGTTTGGATTCTCCTCTCTCAGCCCACCCCAGCTTCCCTAGAGCAGGAGTGCATGGCTGGCTGTGTCCTCTGGTCACCCGTCCAGAGTCCCCGTGTGGGAGAGATGCTGACTCTCCAGCAGTCAGGAGGAGAGGTGTGTCTTCTCAGGTTTCCTGAGTTCACCTGAGGTAGAGGTCAGTTCCTGGCTTGGGTGGCTCCCTCTAGCTAATAGACTAGAGGCTGAAATATGAAAGGGAGAGAGCCAGACCAGCCCAAAGTAGAAAACCAATCTGACCGAGCTCCCAATCTTGCTGAATATGGCCCATTAAATGAGATAGGGAAAGAGAGCAGAAGTGGATGCAGGGTGAGAGAGGTGGTGAGAAAAAGGCTTGTTGGAAACCAGGAATTATGAAAATAACATTCAGATACAAACTTCAAACTTTGTCCTGCAATCAGGAAAGGCTGCAAACTTTTCACAGTAAAGAGCATTTAAGACCTTGACTTTCTTGTACAAGTTTGTCTGCTGCTGGTAATTAGCATGCTGTTGTGTAGTTTATTCCACTGAGACAAAGAGCAATGATTACATCTCACCTTGTAGATGAGGAAGTGAGTGATGAGCATTAGCACAAAAAGCCCACCCTTTGGAATACAAAAGTATAGCCAACAAAGACAGCACAAGAAATCATCCTCTGCATAACCCCATCCATCTCTTGACCCACTTTGGTCAAGGTAATTGTCACCTTGGAGCACAACTGAACCTTTCCTCATCAGCATATGGGACGATCTGCCTTTTTGTTTTCTCGGAGGTAAAGGGATGGAACCATAGTGGTTCCAAAACCTATGGCCAGGCGTCTCCGTCCCCCTGTGCTAATGATTTTTCTATGAAGCAAAGGATTCAAAGGCTGTGTCAGTCAGGCTGAACAGGGAGATGCAGCAGACCTCTGAGCCTTTATTAGACAATGAAAATTAGTAAGGGAGGAACAGAGAAAGAACAAAGAGGGAGGAGACAGAAAAAGAGGGGAGGTCCAGGATTCCCAAGGAAAGGGGTTTCCTTTCTCTTCCCAGAGCCACCAGGAAGGAATAAATATAATTATCGACCTAGCATGACAGCATACAAAATAAAAGAAGTACCTGCCAGGTGACCATCTCTGCCGGGACTCGAACCCGGAACCTCTGGATTAGAAGTCCAGCGCGCTCGTCCATTGCGCCACAGAGACCTCACCACACACACAGCATCAGCACCAGAACTGAAAAAGCACATACCTTCTGCATCACCGAGCCATCTCAGCATCCTGCTCTCTGAGCGGTGGGGGGACAGGGACAGCTGGAAAATCTGGAGTGGAAATCTACCAGCCGGCTCCATCAAAGCTTTTCTCAATACCGTGGGTCCTGGGGTCCTCAGAGGACTGAAGAAATGTGAAGGTGGTCATTCTCCCAGTCCCAGAATCTCTGATGGAGGAGGACAGAGCTACAGCCTTTGCACTTCTTTCCTTTCCATCCCTAAGGGAGGATAGGGAGAATGCCTCTCTATTCTCATGCTAATTAAGCAGAGCGCACCCAGCCCAGCGGAGAAAACTGAAGCCTTCTCTACCTCCACCCCTCTCCCTCGCTGTGGTTTCATCCCATTCCAGCTATTCTCAGACAGGGGCTGGGCAAAGCTGGGAGATTCAGGAAAACCCTGGATCCCTGAGACAAAGGAGCTGCCTCCGTAGAGAAACAGTGTGAACGGCAGCAGCGGCTAGCAGGGAAGCTGGGCTCCAGGAGACTGGTCCAGTTCTCAGCTTTGAGAGCTGTATCTATCGAGGTAACGGGAGTCTGATATGATGTCCCTTTAGCACCTTCACTAGAATTAAGGATGGGAGTGGAGTCGGAGCAGCAGTGAGTGTGTGTGTGTGTGTGTGTGTGTGTGTGAGAGAGAGAGAGAGAGAGAGAGAGAGAGAGAGAGAGAGAGAGAGAGAGAGGGAGAGCACACACAGGGAAGAGGGTGAGAGTGGCAGCTCTGTAATGAAATACAGATGGTCTTCAAGCAGCCCTCCACGAATACCTGCTTCCCTTCCCCCACCTTCCCCAGCTCCAAGTCTGCCTTTCTTTCCTCCCAGGACTGTCTCATTTAAAGAATGAGGATTTCTCAGCTGTCTGGGCTCACTAGAGGTGTCCCAGGACAATCAAACAGACCATTCCTCCACAACCATACATAAAGACCTCCATACCCAGCCCAGACCCAATAACACAGTTCCTATTTTTAAAAGCCTCCTAGAGAAGACAATGCCATAATCACTGTTTCCACTATGCCAGTCCTTCTGAAAGTCTAATCTAAGCCCTTCTTACCTCACCTTCAGCTCATTTTATCTTATTTGATTCCCAGATACATCAGGGGACAATGCATTGATCTAAAGACTAATTCAGTGTTCAGGACCCCACTCCCACTCAAAAGGTTGCAATAAGAGCAAAGCGCTGGCTCAGATTCCCCTCGTGCTCTCTCAGTGTGTGCTTCTTAGGGCCCATGGCTCTGGGCACTGCCAACTGACTCCGATTAACTCAAGATCTAGGTGATGGCCAAGTGAAAAACAATATGACAATATGAAGGGCTTCAATTAGAGGAATCTTTAAGGGCTCTTCTAACTCTCAGACCACATCCTAGTGCAATATCTCACACTTCCCTACCTGTTCCTATAGCCCCAATGATGGGATCTGGGAGAGAACGGACCAAGGTGATTCAGTCAGGCTGGGATGCAAGGGGAAGACTCTAACACCTGGGGAAAAACAGCCACTCCAATCAAGCCTGCCTTCCGTCTAGGACCTAGAGATAGGAGCTCAGAAAAGTGAAACAGATTATGCATATTACAAACCTAAAGCAAGGAGGCTCATTATAGGCCATTCTTAATACATTTACCCTAGACAACTCCAAGAACCTGATACATAGAACTCCATGCTGGCCAGAGATTGTATTACTTTGAGTGGCTAGTAGCAAGGTGCTGGTCAAGGAATTCACCAGAAGATCCGTGTGCCTGTAAAGGGAAGCTCAACCCTTAGGCCAGCCATGAACCCCTTGGGCACAAGGAATAGGAAAGCCTAGGTTCTCAGGGTACTTTGCACCAGGCTCTGTCCATGTTCTCTGAGACATGACACACATCCTTTGCTCTTCATAACGATATAGCCCTATACCCAAGAAATCTATCAGTCCCAAGTTTTGCCCAAAGCTTCACTACCCTAAGAGATCATGTGTTCTTCACAACCTGAATGAAGAGCCCCAGCTCTCCAACTCCCTCCAGGACCTTCATTTGCTGTTCATAATGTTGTCACTTGGGGCTGGGGATACAATGATGAGAGATAATAATGACATGGTGCCACCCTCAAGGATCCTGTAGGTAAATTCTAATCTAGGAACTACTCTGAAAGACTTACAGGAAAAGATGGAATCAGTCTTATTACCCACCAAATAAGGTGTCAGTTTTCTAAGTTCACACCAAGACTGTAACTCTGGAAACAGAAAGATCCAGCTTCAGTAGCAAGCTGTGCAGCTTACTTGCTTCAAAACCCTGGGAAAATGACTTATCTTCTCTATCTTCCATTTCCTCCTTATAAACTGAGGGTAATAAAAAAATGCTGTTGAGAAAGATGATCTGAGACTTCATGGTACACGCCATTGTCCCCTTCCTTCCTCTGTCCCATGAGTTATAATTCTTGACTATCTTGCCTGGATTGCCTCCTTCCTCCCAAATACCCTTCCTTTATTTTTCCTCCACCCCCCACAGCAATTTCTCCATTCTAGCAAAAAAAAACCCCAAAAAACAAAAAAAAACACCCCTCCTCAACAAGAGTCTTTCCAAGACCCCTTATACTTACAATCTATCTCGATAAAAATACCCTTGGACTTTGTCCAAGGGTTTTTATCAAATAAGGAATGTCCCTCTGACATCTGTTATTTCACTTTACATCCATAAATCAGATAAAGCTTCTTGATAAGTGTGAATACTGTCTCTCAACTAGGTTTTTAATTTAAAAATAAGAAGGGAAACAGTCAAAGAAAGTGATAGTTTTTAAAGGGGCAGGAAAGATAAGGTTAAGCCATTCAAAATGATTAAAGAGAGTACATCTTTTTTCTTCTTTTAAACTAGGTACGTCTTTTGTGTTTATGTAAACCCTTAAGAAGATGAGTACATTCTCCTTCCAAAAGAAATTTTGTACTGATTGAATTCTCCAAAGATCTGTGACTCAAGCATTACTCATGCCTCTAATTGAATACCACCCTTTGACCCCACAGACACACTGGTGATGCTCATACATTATTTCATTCACAAAGTGTTGCTGGGATACATATGATAAATGCCAAAATAAATTCTCCCATTGGCCCAGAAACAAATACAATTAAATCCCACAACCTACTGTGGTCCTACTGACAACTTCCCTAAAGGTACTTATACCAACTAGTCCATGTTTTAAATACTAAGGGATATTAGATGGAGTAAGACAGTGTAATAGTCATTTGGATAGCACAGCCTTTAAACACCATACTTTCATCTTTCAGTCCCTACAATGTTCCAAAACTTATTCATTCACATCTATATGGGCACATCCTCCAGAAGTGGTTTCCATATACCATTTTCCAGTGTCCCTAATGACTAAAAGCTCCCTCTTACTTTGTCACCCCCACAAGTCAGCCCACCTCATTCCTCCTGTCAGCACCTCCCAGAGAGGTTGAGAAACATGTTTTGCAAGGTCAGGCCTGTGGGGTTAGGTCCATTCTGCAGAAGTAACAGATGCTCAGCTCCTAACTCCCTACCCCTTAAAGAAGGGCAGCAGGGACATATCCATAAGGCTGGCAAAAGGCCTTGAGTTATTTTCCAGATACTGCATCCTTTTTGGGCCTTGCTCCGTGTCATTTGTCTATTCCTCTCATGCATTTTTCTAACCCATGATAATAAAGCGTTTATGTTCCTAAAGCCTTCTATTTCCTTCCTTCTTCAGTCAAGGAGCTTGACTGAAGATTGCTTGTTCCATCCTCATCTTTTTCCTGTTATCTAAGCAGAAAGAAGTGAGTTAATCCAGGTAATAACTGAGCCTGAGATCAAGCCAAAGGAGGACAAATACTGAGCAAATTTTGCTTTAATCATCACATCCAACTTTCAGAAACCATTCCAGGTCTAGCCCAGTCCCATTGGGTTACCCAGCCCTCCCAAGCTTCCCCAAAGGTAGACCTAGAACCAACCTATCTTGACAATGGGCTGGACTTCCAATGACTAGTCAAGGTCACAATGGAGTCCACACAGGGTCAACCTCCTACTGGAGTCTAAATAATGCCAAAGAATCTGGAGATAGAATATCCCTTTCCTGGTTGCCTCTATCTCCCATCTTTCTCAACCTTCTCTAGGAAACTGTCTACAAAGTTCAAGAGGGCATGTCTCCAAGGATATGAATCCTCTGTTTGGTCAAAAAAGATGAGGCAGCTAGCAGTGTCTAACAAAAGAAGAGGAAGTGAGTCGATATGTCCCACCAGATCTTTCTGGGAATTTGCGGAAAATGTTCCCCCCAAAATGAATTAATTTCTGGTAGTTCCTCTCTAGTTCAACGCCTTTTCTTCTTTTTAAAATCCAGGGTCTTGCAGACATAGAGAATGGACTTGAGGACACAGGGAGGGGGAAGGGTAAGCTGGGACGAAGTGGGAGAGTGGTATGGACATATATACACTACCAAATGTAAAACAGAGAGCTAGTGGGAAGCAGCCACATAGGACAGGGAGATCAGCTCGGTGTTTCGTGACCACCTAGAGGATAGGGAGGGTGAGAGGGAGACGCAAGAGGGAGGAGATATGGGGATATATGTATATGTACAGCTGTTTCACTTTGCTATACAGCAGAAACTAACACACCACTGTAAAGCAATTATACTCCAATAAAGATGTTAAAAAAGTTTTTTTTTAATTTACTAAAATAAAATCCAGGGTCTCTATGCCTCCATTGGTAACCCCAAGCCATCCCCTTCTTGTGTGTTCAGTACTAACTCCCCCGTCATGTTTTCTTACAGTTTCTTCTCATCATCTCCATCAATTTCCCCTTCGTCCTCGGGGTACATCAACCTTAGTCATTTCCTGATTTAAAATGTCCCTTCCCCCTCTGTCTACACCACTCTTCACTCGTGTTCATTTCACTTCTTCCCACATTCTGCAGTTGACATTCCCTAATCTTTTCCCACCCAGTCCCTATCCCCTGCAAGGCTCAATTTCTTGGCCATTTTCCTACCTGTTCTCATCTGCCCTTGGATTAATCTATTCTAAGGACTATTGCCCAAACTCACTGTGCCTGGTCTCTCCCAGATTCAGCCCACTGCTCCTCTCTGTCTCTGTCCCCGTAGCCACCATCCTGAAGACTTTCTGAGTTTTGCAGGCCCCAAGCTCCTCGACCCTCACCCTCTATCATTATATTCTGTCACTTGGCTCCAGAGTCTTGGTATTGTCTTTCCTTCATCCTCAGGCTTTTTCCTTCCTCTAGATTTCATTCCCCAGATCTCTTTATTTTCCTCCCATCTTTTCAGCCCAGATCTCTTCTCCTTCTTAAATCTTCAGTCTATAGTACCTGTTCTGAATCTCCTCCTAGCCAGTCCATACGGTGCCAGATTTCTGAGGGTTGTCCAGAATGACTTGCTGGTCCTTCCCTTCTTCACCATGTTCACCTCCAGACATCCTGGAATCTTCCAGTCTCTACAACACACCTGTGTCTCTTTTACTCCTTTGCCTGGGACTCTGTGTACCACTGGCTTTAAAACTGGGAGACCCTGAATAGGGCCCTGCTAATCCCCACGGCATTGAGTTACCAGGGGGATGGGCTGGCAACAAGGATCCTTAATCTTCACAGTGACCATGGGGCCCTTGGTCCTTAAAGGGGCAGATGCTCTAGAACAGAGGCCGAAGAATTAGAAGATGGATCCTTAAAAGGCCAATTATCCTGTAGTCATTGGTCAAGGGATTAAAGAACCTTGGTTTTGCCTAATACTAGGAGTAAACTGAGCTTTCTTTCTCTTTCGCCTACCTCAGCTCCAGTTCCCTTTCAGCCTGGAAGGAACCTGGAGGTGAACACAATAAAGCAGGCTCCACAATGACCAGACAAGAAAGGTATTCATCTTTTACAACGCATCAGTTAAATTAAAAAAAAAGTACAACCATGTAAGTTTCAATCCCAGGAACTAAACTTGTCCTTACATAAGGACCTTCTGTTTGACAAGCCATAGCAACATCTATATACAGTTTATCCTTACACAACAGTTCATCACTGCCTACAGAGGATTGGGCCTTCTAAAATCTGTCCTAAAGAGTGTTCAGTCTCCACAATGAAAACAGGGTCAAGGGAAAGCATTTTACCTTGAGTAAGCCAGTTAATCTCCTTCAGGCTCAGCTTCTCCTCCTTTAAAAAGTGGTAGCTGAATTTTCAAGGTCCTTCCTCATGCTACCTGTCTACGATTCTAAGAAACATTATTAACAGTAGTCATAATGATGATAAAAGGTTTTGGAATTCTTTATCTCATTTTATCATCAGAACGACCCTAGATTGTGGAAAAAGTGATTATCGTTATCCTCCTTTTACAAAGAAAAACTTTGATCAAAGACATTAAGTGGCTTGGGACTTCCCTGGTGGTGCAGTGGTTAAGAATCTGCCTGCCAATGCAGGGGACACGGGCTCGAGCCCTGGTTCAGGAAGATCCCACATGCCATGGAGCAACTAAGCCCGTGCACCACAACTACTGAGCCTGCATGCCACAGCTACTGAAGCCAGTGTGCCTAGAGCCCGTGCTCCACAACAAGAGAAGCCACCACAGTGAGAAGCCCACGCACTGCAACGAAGTGTAGCCCCACGCACAGCAACAAAGACCCAATGCAGCCAAAAATAAATAACACAGCCTTTTAAAACAAAAAGACATGAAGTGGCTTGCCCAAAGTCACTCAGCTCAGAAGCGGTGGGGCAGAAGAGCCACCGGTGCCGTTTTCTGACTTCTGCCACCACTCCAGCCAGCTGTCCACAGAAGAGATCTGCTGATAGGCACGGGCTGCCCATAAGATTTGTCCCAGGAAGTGAGATTCTGAGACCTTTCCCCGCCTTTGCATACACAGGGTGGTGGCCCAGGGAAGGACAGAAGGGCCAGGCAGGTCTGGAAAGAGCCACAGGGCGGAGGAAGAGGCTATGGTGCTTAGAAGACAGACAGCAGCATTGGGTAAGGCAGCTGTCTACGGGCTCCCCTTTAGGGGCTCACTCCCCTTTCAGTTACTTTAAGTCAAAACACAGGAAACATTTATCTGATATCCAGATAAATAAAATAACTTGCTCAAGATCAGTCAATTAGTCATTCACAAAGCTGGCACTCAATTCTAGGTTTTCTGACTCCTACTTTAGTGCAAAAACGTAGGAGTCAGAAAACATCAAACATCTTTTAATGAAATACATCAAATAACAGGTAAGCGAAAAAAGCATTTTAACAGATTCAATCCTTAGATAAAATACAGTGCTCATTCATCTCATACAGATACAATTTTTTAAAAATATTTTTCCTTGTGCTGAGAACTCTCAGGATTTGCTCTCTTAAAAACTTTCCTAGATAACACACAGCAGTGATAAACTTCAGTGCCCTTTTTATTCCATTATAGTGTCACCAATTCACTCTTGAATCTTCAATATCGTCCCTATGCAGTGTGTGTGGGGAAGGGTAGGGAAGACCAACATGCTTAGTATTCCGTCTTAACTGATAAATTAAAAAATCAAAAGTATTGAATAAACTCTTCCCAGAATCACTGAAGGCTCAAAATAGAAAAAGAGTTTAAAATAATTGTCTCCATTTTTAACCTTATGCATCAGTTGAATTTTTACCACATGCTCTTATGACACTGATAATTTTTTTAAAAAAAAACTGATTTGAAGATTAAATTGATAATGCTAAGTGGGTGCATGTTTGCTCTTTATTTTCTATATTTCTGTAGTCTGTAATTTTTGTCAACCCTCTCCATCTGTAATTACATAGATTAGCAAACTCATGACCATAGAAATTAAATTACTTATCCAAAATTACAAAAATAGACTAACCATAATGGTCTAATTGGAAAACTACAGACTTTAAAATCAGGATTGACCAAGGTTTGAATCTCAGTTCTGCAACTTACTATGGGATGATGGGCACCTAAATGTACCTCTCTGAGGTTTGAATTACTCATTTGATTTTTTAAATGCACACAAGTAATAATGCCATGTAAGGTCATTATAAGGAATAAATGAGATAAAGGATGAGAAAATCCTTAGTAGACTAGTGCCAGGTAGTCTCCATTTTTACAGAGAAGAGCTTATACCCAGGGTTTTTCCCTTAGCCCCGACCCATGTCACGATTGACTTCAACCTAGCTAATGCGAAAATCTTCTCACTAGAGTCACTAATGGCTTGCTAATCACCAAACTCAATAGTCTCACTTCACCTTTCTGCAGCATTTCACACTAGTGACCACACCTCTGTTCTCGAAAATGTTCACTCCTCTGGTTTCTGTGACACACGCTACTCTCTTCTAATTTGCCTCCTACTTCTTGCCCCCCACCCCTTTTCAGTCTCCTTCACTAGCCCCTCCTATTCCTTCTTAAATATCAGTGTTCCACAGAGCAGCATTTATCAGAGTGCCAGTCAGAATATTAGCAGAGTTTTCATATTATTAAATAGAAGAGAAAAGAAATGATGGGATGGGATGAGACAGGACAAAATAAAAAAGAAAATATCAGAGGGCATCACCTTCTAATAAGACCATGTACTGGTTCATAAAATTTTGTTTTAGTTACATGTACATGGATTTGTGTGGGCTTGTATGTTCTGGGGCACAATAAAAATTAACTTTTTCTGTGAGTTGTGGTCAAGAATACTGTCCCAAAGTGTACCTTGCTCTCTTCTCATATTTTCACCCTGAATGATCTTAAATAGCACCATACCACATACTACCAACTACGAGCTAAAAATTCTCATACCCATATCTTAAAGCCAGACATCTCACCTGAAAGCCAGATTGGTGTATTTGGCTGCCTTGAAATAGCCATCCCTATGTGACTCACAGGCATCTCAACTGTAAAATGTACAAATCTGAACTTACAGTTCCCTGTAAATCTCCTGCTCTTCATAATCCACCGATCTAGCTAATGTTAGTGCCATCCACCTACTCATTTATTCATTTATTAATTTTGCAAACCCAGAAACATGTACTATATACCAAGAAAGTGCTAAGCATTTGAGACACAGAGATCATGAAGATACCATATCTGCCCTGGATAGGGTCATAGTCAGAAACAAAATAAACAGAATCATAAAACAAAAAAGTTGCCCAGCTGTAGATGTAGGTCCAGCATCCTACAATATCACAGAATATGGGCAAACTAATCCAGGCTGCAGAACCTGAGAAAGTTTTCTAGAGCTGCAGACCTAACTTGAGGTTTAAAGTAGGAACAGTTGTGAATCTGAGCAAAAGAGGTTAGAGCAAGGAGAGTGCATGCGTATGTGCGTGTGTGCGTGTGTGTGTGTGTATGTGTGTGTTGGGGAAACAGAGAAAGAAAGGCATTCTAAGGAGAGGGGACAGCGCAAGCAATGATATAGCTCTGTGTAAGATACTACAAGAAATGAGGGGTTGCTTAAGTCCAAAGTCTCAGGCAGGGAGTTACAAAGAATGTGGCCAGAAAGACCACATCCTGGAGACATTCATATGTCATGTTAAAGGCCTTCGATTTTCATCCTGCAGCAGATGCAGAGGCAGTGACGGACGAGTTTTAAGTGAGGGAGAACTATGATTTGATTTGCATTTAAGATCATTCGGGATGTGGCATGGTGGATAATTTCAAGAGGTCACAGTGAGGAGGCTTTGGCAGTCATCAAGGTAAGTTATGATGGAGATCTGGACCCCAGTAATAGAAGAGATTACACAACAGTAAATTGACAGGAGAGGGCTAATTTGCCATAAAGAGTACTGAGGAGAAAGAACTGGTCATCCATTCACTTAAGCTGGAAACACGGAGACTGTCAAGGCTCCTTCCCTCACCTTTATCCTCCAAATTTAATCAGCTACTGAGTTCTATCAATTCTGCCTCTTCTCTAGCTCTCACATCTATCCCTCACTTTCCATTTTCATCACTTTAGTTCATCCTTTGTAACCAGGGCAATTTAAAAAATTTTAATAACCCATCTCTTGTCTACCTGCAACCATCCCTGTGCCCCTTCTACCCATCTGCCATATCACCACCAAGAGCAATTGTGATTTTTCTGGAAGGCGAAACCCCTCAATGTTTCTCCATGGCCTAGAGAAGAGCCTAAAGGCCATTTATGATCTGATCTCTGTCCCACTTTTCAATGCATTTACTAATATTCCCCACCCCTACCCCCATGTTTTGCCATGCTAAAGTACTTACAGTTCCCTAAAATAGAAACAAAATAAACCAGAATGAAAAACCTGTTCCAATCCCATGCTAACATGCTTTGGGATGCAATGCTTCCTCTTTCTGGAAGGCCCTTCCCTTCTTCCCACCCTCTCATCTGCCTGGAGAACTGCTCCTCCTGCTTGAAGATTCAACTCCATCACCTCATTTTCTATCATATCTTCCCTGACCTCCCCCATAGCCCTAAGCAGACTGGATCACACCTATCTTCACAAAACCCTGTGCAGATGGCTACTGGAGCACCAAGCACACTGTACTGCAATCAATTTTGTGCAGGTCTCTCTCCGACCAGATGGTGAGCAACTGAGTTCCTTCTACGTCGTCAGTCCAGCAGTGTCTGGCACATGGGAGTTGCTAAACATATGTTTGCTGGGTAAAAAAAAAAAAAAAAAAAGAATAGACAAACAAACTGACTAGAACTGGTCTCTGCCTCACCCCCCAGCCACCCAGAAATTAGCCCATAATACTATAATAATTTTTTTTATAATGGAAATATTAGATGGAAACCCTTAAAATGAGTCCTAAGAACTAGAGACTTTTTCTGCTGTTCTACCTCAAAGCGGTAGCTGGAACTTTCTCCAGAGCTCCAGTTTTTATATCCAGTCCACTGAATATTTATTAGATGGGTTTCCAGAAGCTTAAACAACATAGTTTAAACAAAACTAACCTCCCTCCATCCCAAAATACTACACTCTACAGAAAGATTCTCCTGCCTCCACTATTTCTTTGCAGGGTTCAGCATTTTCCAAGTCAATCACTCAAACCCGCAAACAGAGAGCGGCCCCTGCCTTCTCCCTCTCTAGGTCTTTCCATCACCAACACCAAACACAGAGCCTCCTTTCCATTCCCAGCGCCATCACCCTAGCTCAGGACTGTTTGACTTTGTTCCTGGATTTCTATAATCATCTTTGGACAACCTTTTTAAAATAAGTTTTTAAAATTATATCTGAAAATCTCACTCCCACCCCCAAAATAATAATTTTCCAAGCTTAATATGTGTCTGAATAATAGGAGCACTCATCAAGTATGTCCTATGTGCCAGGCACTATTCAAAGCACTTTAAATAGATTAATTTATTTAAGCCTCACATCACACAACCCTAGGACACATGTACTCTTATTATCTCTATTTTCCATTCAAGGAGAATAAATTTTTGAGAGGTTAAGCATCTTGCCGGAGGTCACACAGCCAGCAAGTAGCTATTCATTTACTTAAACACATTTTCACATACGTTATATGTGAAATATAACATATGCAAAAATATCGTTTTAGTCCTTTCTCTTATTTTACACAAAAGGGAAAACAGTATGTGTATTTTCTTTGTATTTGCTCTTAACAATACATCTTGGTTATCTTTCCATGTTGGTACATATAAATTCACCTCATTCTTTGTTATATGTTATTACAAAGTATGGCTATAGCATAATTTATTTGACCAATTCACTGTTGATGGATATTCAGGTTGTTTTCCATTTTTCACTGCTGTAAACAATGACGTGATTCCTATGTACATAAATCATGGCACTCATGTGAATAGATTTATAGCACAGATTGGTGGAAATAGCACTGCTGGTATTTCCATTTTTAATTTTGATACATTCTGCCAAACTATCTCCAAAAAAAACCTGCACCGATTTACATTCTCACTAACAATAAATAAAGGTGCCCGTTCTTCCAAACGCTTGGCAACTTGGATATTATCCATCATTTTAATTTTTAACAATCTAGGGTCTCTTTGTTGCTTTAACTTGCATTTCTCAAAATTCACATGCAGTAGATCATCTTTTCAGATGTTTATTGGACAGCTATACTTGTTCTGAAAATTCCTACTCATGCCTTTTGTCCAATTTTCTATTGAATTGTTTGTCTTTTATGTGTATTTATTAAATATTCTACATATTATCAATTTAATACTGTGTTATATATGTTGTAAATAAAATTATCCCAATCTGTAACTTACTTTTAAATTTTGCTTACAGTGTCTACAATTATATCAATTTTTAAAAATCCTGCAGTAACCTACTGTATAGCACAAGGAACTCTCCTCAGTATTCTGTAATAACCTAAATGGGAAAAGAATTTGAAAAAGAATAGATATATGTATATGTATAACCGAATCACTTTGGTCATTCAATCACATAACATTCTGCTACAAAAAATTTTCCCACTGACATTGGGCTAAAGATAAAACTTTTCAGTGTCTGGTTTTCATGTCCTACCTTCTCAAATTTGGTTTAAAGCCACCTCACCAAATTTATTTCCCTTTATTCTTATCCACAAAGTTTTTCAAACAAACTAGTGTACTTGACTGTATCCTAAATAATCATTCATTACCTTTGCTAGACATGCTTTGCAATTAGGAGAGAAAGAAAGCAGATACATCCTTTGTCTACACATCTTTAGTCTGAAGCACTGGCATTGTGGGTCTATCCAAGGTCCACCACTACCCTTTGGCAAGGCAAGAATGGGTGTATTTTCTCTTATTAACTTAAAAAGCTCTGACGTTGAGGGTAAAAAAGAGGGTATTTCTATGATTAAATAACCTATGGCAACATACCGCTCT
This sequence comes from Mesoplodon bidens, assembly GCF_964165515.1. Taxonomy (NCBI): domain Eukaryota; kingdom Metazoa; phylum Chordata; class Mammalia; order Artiodactyla; family Ziphiidae; genus Mesoplodon; species Mesoplodon bidens. Next base: position 70,353,984 of record NC_138177.1, on the reverse strand, counting down.
TTCAGCATTCCTAGGCCAGAGAACTTGGTGTTAAACAAGGCAACAGATAATGGGATCTGAAACTTGAAGAAGCCTTACTGGCATCCAAACTCATAACATTCAGGATACATTTCTTACAGAATCTATGACTTATGAGATGAATATTAGAAAGGAATAGGGAGAGGTTAGAAGAACTGAGATAATACTACCGGAAGAGAAAAGACTGAAGTTAACCTGAAAAATGTTGTATGTATGTGTTCAAAACTCAGAGGAGTTGGGAGCCAGTTCTGCTGAGAAGCTGGGAAGAGGCTGCATTACAGCAAAGCAACCACAGCGAGGGAGCAGAGGACCAGGAATGGTGAGGGGTCAGGGTGGCCACACGAGGGTAGCAGAGAGCAGGCTAAACAGAAACGCTCTGGGTAAGAGTGAACAAGTTATTGGAACCGAACATCTAGACCCAAGAAGTACTTTCTATTCAGACAATGGGCACAGAGCAAAACTGTATGGTACACACAGGCAGAACAGAGAAACATCCCTCACACATCTGCTCTAAGGTGAAGGGGCACAGAGAAAAGTAACTAACATGGATTGAGTTCTTAGCTAGGAGTTTTGCAGAAATGTCTTCATTTAATCTTCACAGCAAGATGGAAAATAATAATGTGGAATATTCAACTAGTGAAAAGACTGATCTCAAATAAAAGAAGTGGCATGGTTGGTATTTAAGTCCAGGACAGTCCAACTTCAAAAGCCATCCTTTGTCCTGCACTGTTTCTACAAGGAGTCAGGAATAGCTCCTTGCAGCTGGACCCTAGAGCCTGTTTAACTTCCTTAGAGCAGGACACACAGCCTTTCCTGGCCTCCTTTGTCCACACCAGCACTAGCCAGGGCTCCATGTGACTGTAGAAAGAACACCCTAATGTACCTGCCTCGGCGTCTGGCTTCATTCGCCACAAGAAAAGCAGCAGCAATGGTCAGCCTGACAGGTGGTAAGAGGTAGTGGGGACAGTAGTTCACAAGGAAGCCCTGGGACTGGAATCTCTGGTGGCGAATCTCATCAAGTGTCACCTGGCAAGAGAATACTACTCGAGTGGTAGCAAGCTCTGGAATTTTAGGGCTTAAAAAGGTCTTAGGACCAACATGGACCACAAGTGATCATGAGTTAGCCAAGAAGACAGATTTAAAATCAAGGATAGCAGAAAAATATACAAGAGAGCCTGGAATAGTACCTCATGTTCAACTCATAACCATCAGCCATGGCCTTACCTACTGGGACCTGTTCTGAACTCAACTATCTAAGAGAAATCAGAGAAGAGGTTCTGAAATAAGAAAGGAAATGGCAGAAGGTTAAGAATTAGGACACTTCACCTGATATATAGGAGGTTGAGGGGTAATTTAATAACAGTCTTGAAGGCTCTAGAGGGACATTACACAGATGCTAGGAAAGAGGAAGAGATGTCTTCTTTCGTGAACCAGAGGGAAAAGCCTTAAATGACAGTGGGAGGTTCTTGATTGTAAAATCAACGTGTAGAATCAAAGAACATGGACACTCTTCTCCAAATGTGATGGATAGAGTTCTCTTTCATGCATTCATTCAAACAACATTTAATAAGCACCGATTATGTGCCAAGCATTCTTATGTGCAATATCCTTTCTGTTTCTGACAACACAACTTGACAGAAAAATTGACAGGGTTTCTTTCCTCATGAAGTTTACATCTACTGGGAGAAGGAGTACAGACAACAAATAAACCAAAGATAAATTATTAAGAAAATAGCAGAAAATGCTAACTGATTACAAGGGGATGAGAAGGCTTCTCTGAGGAGGCGACATTTTAAGCTGAGATGTGCAAGCAAGGCCAGCTTTGCATAGAGCAGAGAGGGAAGATTACAGATCAGGAAGGCCAGCCAGTGCAAAGGATTAGGGTGGGCATGAGCTTGGTGTGTTAGAGATACAAAAGGAAGAACAGTGTGGGAGGGGTAGTGTGGCCAAAAAGTAACATGAGGTCAGAGGCATAGGCAAGGGCCAGATTGCATAGGGTTTTATAAACAAGGTTAGCAATCGCTGGATTGCTATGTGTTGAAAGACTCAGTTATATTTTTTTGGTTTTAAAACTTAACACAAAAGACTATTTACAGACACAGTTCTCTCAGGAGTCAGTCAGCCCCTTATGAGGAGACACAAGCTGTGGTGTGTTGCTTCTCAGGAATGTCAGGACCTAGGCATCATTTGGAAGCACTTATTAACAGTGAGGTCAGGAATCTTCATTATTACCCTATGGAACAAGAATCTCATGGGTACCTGTATTATTTTTAACCAGTGCCCCCATGTAATTCCTATGATCAGGCATAGATGGATATACTGGGTTTCTGGATGACCAAGGACTCCACCAGTTAATGTGTGACTTGTAGGAAGTTACCACATCTCCTGAGCCTCATTTTCTTCATCTGTAAACTGGGAATAATAATACCAACAAGACACAGGGCCGTGTGTGAAGGCTGAATGATATAGCATGAGCAAAGTGCCAGGCACATAGTAAGCACTCCATGAATGCTGAAGGAATAAATACATGTGTGAATATGTGTCACCCTTCAGTAACCACAAGGAATTGGTTCCAGGCCCCCACCCACATCCCCAGGATACCAAATCTGCAGATGCTCGAGTCCCTTACAATTGGCGCTCTGTATCGTCAGGTCCCACATCCTCCAACAAAGAGGGTTGACTATATGTATTGAAAAAAATCCACATGTAAGTGGACCAGTGAAGTTCAAACTCATGTTGTTCAAGAGTCAACTGTATATGAACTCCATGCATGAATGAAAAGCTAAATATATAAATTCAATTCATTCTTTGCAATGCTTTCTGTTTCGAGTCTGCAGTACTCCTTACCACCAGCAGAGAGCCCGGGATCTCAGAGAGAATGGAGGTGAGATCCTGGACCAGAAACTAACGTCCACCCTCTACCTCCTGCCTAGCCTTTCCTCTTCCCTCTCGTTCAATTGGTCTAGCTATTCTGACTCATCGCCACCTCTACCCATTCCCACTGCTACCCTCCCCTAAAACAGAAAAGAGCACGCTCAGCTTTCCTCCCACTCCAGCCTGCCCTGGAGATGACCCTAGCTCCTTGCCAGGGAGATGGTCTAAGTAACAGGTGCCCCTGAATGCAGGCTGTTTCTGCCAGGAACTGCCTAAGGAGACCAACCTCATCTGAGTTTGTCTGGAACTTTTCCAATTTTAACACTGAAAGTCCTGGCAAGTGCCTCTGGCGAGCAGGGACAGTTGGTCATGGTATCTAACTCCTTTCTCTATACAACTTTACATTGCTGTGCACCACTGTGTGTGTCTGTATGTTCCACAGCATTGTCTACACTATATATTGATGTTTGGGGCTTACAACAGTATCCTGGGGTTACCTTCACCCTACCCATAGGATCAGACAAGACCACACTCAGTGGGTCCTATTCAATGTCATGGAACTGGATTTGTGGTCCCCAGAAGGGTCAGGCTTCTGAATCAAATGATGTGCCTCCTCCAGTACATCCATCCACCACTGCCAGAGTTATCACTCTAAAATGCAAATGTGACACTGACATTTCCCTATTTAAAACCCTTCAATGACTGCTTGTCTGCAGAATAAAGAGCAATCTCTAGCATAAATTCCCTTCACAATCTAGCCACAACAGACTATACTGTTGCCTGCTTTCCTGCTTTTGTATATGCTGTTCCCTTTTGCAATACCTTTCATCCTTTTTACACATGACCAACTCCTAGTCATTTCTTAAGGTTTTCCATAAATTTAATCCCTGCCCCTTCCCTGATTCTATGATGCCTTATATATAATTGTACTGTAGCATTTATCACATGGTGTAGTAATTATATGTTTGCCTATCTTTCCTACTGGACTATGAGTTCCTTGAAGGTAAATTTCAGGACTTGTCTTTGTATTCTCTAGAGGCCAACACTAGACATAACAGTTTTTAACATTCACTCCTACTTTATGATTCTAAAAAGTAAGCCATTACTGTCAGATTGGTCTTCATCATCATGAACTTTGCATCCCTGAATATTATCCTGACCCTTGCATTATTCTTTGCAGATAAAGTGAGCCTCAAAAAACAGGGTGGGAATTGGGGATAGGGTAAGAGCATCCACTGATCATTTTGTTTTGTCATTATAAAAATAAAACCTGGGTTTATAGATTTTTTTTATAGATTGTAAAAAAACAGCTGTGTCAAAACACCCACTTTCAACTAGCATTGTGCACTGCACATAAAAACTCAATAAACTATAAATGAATGAATGAATGAATGAATAATCAGAGATCTATTCTGGACAAATGATTTTTTGTGTTCTTATACTCGAGTGTGACTATAAAATGACAAAACTCCTGTTTGACTTTGTTTATATTAAACTGATCAGAATGCCACTGCTCAGAAATTTTCTAGAACTCCTCTTCAGAAACTGCCTTAAGAACCAACATATTAGTCAACCTATAAGCCATTTACTATTACTTTACAGCCAAATTTTGTTTTTGTATTACCCAACATGAACCACCACTTATCTATAAGGCTTGGATCCCAGACTTTGGCTATTTTCAAAATTAAAAGCTAACCTCCAAGGATAAAAATTTTCCACAATTGAAGATATGCAAAAGGAAGTGGGAGGCTCTAAGTTAACTCCAAGAATTACAAAATGTATCTTGAATAAGTGGATGAAAATATGTGTACGTGTGTATTAGACTCATTCACCTAATTTGGGACACACTGTATCTATATGAACACATGCAAACGTACAGGAAGTATACCAATGAAATCAGTGTGCCCATGATTCTGAAAAAAAATCGGTTGATTAAGCCTATGTGTTTGTAAACATATTTCAGTTTAATTCAGCAGAATTAACAGGGAATCTACTATTTTTCTGTTTCTACACTAAGCACTGAGAATAACAAGATTCATAAAATATTATTCCTGCCCTCAATGAGCTCACAGTTAGACGAGAAAAACATGTAGACAAACTATCGTAACACAGTGAGAAAAGTGTAACAGTGGAAGGATATATGCAATATCGTGGTAGCACCTAGCAAGGAGTGATTAACACTGTGCAGAAGGCTTCACAGAGGCAACGACACCTAATCAAATTTTGGATGAATAAACACAAACACAAGTTTCATCAGGCTTAATGAGATGGGCAATCCAGGTACAGAAAATAGTATGTGCAAAGACACTGAGGCATGAAACAACATACTGTGTTTGGGAAATTACAAGCCATTTGATATCGATGGAGCACAGAATGTGAGGGGAGGGATGCGGAGATATTTTGTTGGAGAGGCTACAGATACCCATGTAACTGAAATGTGTATTTTTGTTTGCAGATGATTATGTGTGTCTACTGTCTTTCCAAAATACATCAATCAACCTGTAGCTGAAACAACAGTGGCACACATATTTATTACATGATTTTATTTTTGCCTGAATTCATCACAAAAAATTCCCCAGGTCTCTGCTCATATTTGTTCTATTTCCCTGTTATGCTCTCACCTTTTACTCATTTCCCTCCATTTGCTATCTCACTCCTTTTCTCCTTGTATTGTCTCCTCCCATATCGATCTGAGTCTATCTACAGTCTCATAGGTCATCCTTCTTTCTAATATCAAGCAACTTCCCTACTCTCCTTTAGAACAAAGCTCAAATGACCTCTTCTCTAACAAGCCTCCCTGGTTAAGTCTAGTGGTTAAAAATTGAGGCTGTGTAGTAAGACAAATCTGTCTTTGAAACCTGTGTCTCTCATTCACCATCTTTGTGATTTTGTGCCAGTCGTCTGGCTTCTCCAGGCCTTGCTGTCCTCACCTGTAAAATGGGGGTAAGGCATACTCTGCACCAGGAGCTAGTGAATATTAAAAGGGATAATAAATGTAAAGAGCTTAGCATAGAACCTGGCACACCCTTAGCCTTTAACAGTCATTGTTAATTGTAAATTCAAATTGTCTAGAGGGCCTCACGCCTAAGTCGTGCATATATACGGTGATTTCATTGGTAGGTATTTATTTTGACTTTAAGTGCTTTCCTGATACACAGTGGGAGGCAGGGCAGCTGTGCTGCAAAACTCCAATGGGAACAATGCCCCCAGGGGTAGCACAAGCCTGGGGAGGAGAAGGAGGCTTTTCCTTTTAGTTTGCTTCTTTCCATAGTTTGATTAGTTTAACTCTATAAATACATTACTTTAATGTTTTAAAGTGGCAGTGGGGTTTCTGGGCAGGGAGAATTTGGGCCTTTTTGTTGGTTTGTTTGGTTTCTACTTTGTACCAATATTTTTTTTTTAACGTAACTAATAATATACTTTCAAGAAACTCAGTATTTTAGAAGTTATTCTAGTCAGAATTAGGATTTTAGGAAAAGATGGATCAGAAAGTATTTGTTAGCAGAAAGAGAGATGAACATCAACAGTGGATTTGGATCCACTATTTACAAATTACATAATCTCATTAAACCTTTATTTCCTCACATCTGTAAGGCAGCTAATAATTCCAACCACATTAGGGTACTTTCAGGTACCTTAATGACATACTGTGCATGTAAAGTACCCAGTGCAAAGTCTGGCATACAACGGATTCCCAAAAAATGGTACCTGTGATCATTTTTATTATGCGCAAGTTGCTGTCCTAAATTGGTGGCTTATAACAGGTTAGAATTAAGATGTTGCTTAAAATTAACAATTAAATTGGGGTTGGTATTAGGATTAGTAGTTAGAGTCTGTAATAGATTAGGGTTAGGGTTGAAATTATAATTCAATTAAAGTTAGAATTAAAACACGTACAAAGGTTATTATTAAGGATAGGGTTAATTAAAACTGTATAACAGAAACAAGAAGCAGTATAAGGAATCCTGGTTTGGTTGGGTGGAAAATTAAAGGGGAAAGCAAATATGGAAACCTGTGTAGAATTTACTGATAAAGAAAAAGTCATACAGAGGCGAAGGGTTAGAGGGCAAAGCAGAACTGAGCCAGGCTTCTGAGATTTTTCCTTCAGGTGCCGTCATCCCCCTCCTAGATGAATATGTAGTATTCACCCTACTCAGGCCGAGTTCCTGCCCTCCCCCCTCCCTGAGAGGAGGCGCGTGGGGAAAGGAATGCCCAGGGCCCACACAGCTGCATCCAGCCCAGCACCGGTGCCAGCGCCACATTCCTCAACCCTAGCCACCCAGGCTGCTGCTGAGTGGATAGGGGCACCCAGGAGCCAGAACTCGCCTTCTCTCCACTCCCCTTCACTGTTCCCCCCAGTTTTCACTGTGGTGACCAGTTCTTTAATCCCACAGACAACCTACTCCAGACTTTGTGCAAGTCTCTGGGAAACACAGATTGTATGTCATAGCACTTCAGAGTGAAAAGTAACCATAGAGATCACAATGCAACATGGATACTTTTATTTTACCTGTTTTCAGGATGAGGATAATCCTTGTAGGTCAGGTTTTCTTTGTAAAATTCTATTCCTAGTGAAAAGGGTGCCTGTAAGATGTTGGGTGCACAGGGACAAAGGGCTTTAGAGTGATTATAGGTAACGAGTTATTCCAAATGGAGACATCTGCCTCTGTAGGAGACACTACCCTTTCACTCTGAGACACGCACAAGTGGAAATTCCTCAAAGAGGACAATGCTGAAGAGTAATGATTCTCCTTATTCCTCCTGCCCCCAAGAGTATATCTGCCTCCTTTATCCAATACCTTAACCCCTCTACCACATACCGGCGTGAACACAGAAAGTCACCTAACTTCTCTGAGTTTCATTTTCCTCATCTGTTCAACAAGGGGTATTAATTAGGTAATCCTGAAGGTCCCTTACAATTCTAATACTCTTTTATCCTATAATTCTAAAAGCCAATGACTGCTTCCTATTCCCAGGGCCTAAAGTGCTGCCAAACTGATGCTAATGATGCAGAAAAGAGAAGGAGCCAGTAGGAAAAGAGCATTCCAGAGTCTCATTTGCTTGCTCTTAATACTCTCTCTCCACAAAAGCTCTCGCCCTCTCCTCTCACACTTGGTTCTCATCCCGTGCAGTTACAGCAGAGGGTGGGGACAGACCAGCAGAGTTGTTAGAGAATTAAAGGACAGGCAGAAGGGGATCATGGCAGAGTAGCAGATGGAAAAGGTGATTAGTTACAGGAGCTTGGGACCTAATCCCACATCCTGCCATCCCAATCCCACCCATCCCCACTCACATTCCCCCCAACACTAACCTGTCCTCTCTTAATCCCACTTAGATGATCTCTAAAACTTCTTCTAGCTCCAAAGATAATACTCTTTATCCATCAAGACTCTTTAACTAGGATAACCTGATCCTTCTTCTCTGAAGCCGTATTCTCTCTTTGAAAACACACCCACTCGTTCTTTTTCTCTGCAGGACTAAACTCATGCCAACCTAATCCCACCTCTGTCAGAAGGTCCAATTTTCCCCTTATATCCCCTCCTGTCCCACCCCATAGCCCAGTCTCACCTCTCTCTTACATCCAGTTGTCTGTATCCCTCAACCACACTCCTCCCTCTAGCTTTGCCTCTCACAGATTTCAAGGTGTCAGAGAACCCCCAGGGAGGCAGAGAACCCCAGGGCAGTAGAACGGTTTGGAGTCACTAAGATCTGTCAAGGTAGGCAAGTCAGGCAACCCAAGGTGGTCAAAAACTCTTACAAATAATTCTTAATAAACACCCAGACACTCAGGAAGTGTTCAAGAGGTAGGCAGAGCTCTTCTCCCAGAAACTATAGATAAACTCCACAAACAGCGAGAAGAAAAACAGAGGGGCAGCTTTCTGGCTATCCTCAAGGGTCTTTCTGGAGAATATTCTTTCTCATCCTCTCCACCAGTGACTAACATTTATATAGAGCTTTACTGATTACAAAGTACTTTCCACATCCTTGTCCTTGAGTTACTAGGTGACAGAGACATTAAGTCCATCACAAACAGCTGCGAAAGCCTATCTGAGAGGAAGAAAGATTACCCAAACGTTGCAGATTAGCACAGTGAGGTACAGGCAGTTAGTTCAGAGAGGGGACTGGTCCAGGGCTTAGAAGACAGGCACCCAAATCCCTCATCTAGGGACAAAATTGGCCTCCCAAGATTGGATGACACTTTAATAAAGCATATGATTCCATGCCCTAGCCAACACTGTGTTTTCTACTATTAATTGTCAGTATAACGTTGGGTAGATCAATTCATACCCTTTGGATCTCAGTTGCACCTGTGTAATAAGGGATTGGACCAAATATTTTCTAAGAATCCTTATATACATACAATTCTTTGATTCAGAGATTCTAAAATTTAGGAATGTATTCCCAAAAGCTAAGTTTGAGCAAAACTGACTCAGAAGGATCTCTTTCTGAGATGTACCAAGACTCTTCCAGAGAACTTCAATCACTCACAAAAAAGCAAACCCCAGGGGCTTGGGACTCATGAGCCAAGAGCAAGTACAGACACCCTGCCTCTCTCATTCATCTTATATGTGGCCTCAGGGGCAAGAATTCCATTAGCCACAGATGCACTGGCCCTTAAGTGGGCAGCTTCCTGAGGGTCTGTAGATCGGATCATTCACCCAGGAATCTTACTCACTAAAATTTGAGAAGGAAGGACAAACTCCTTTGAAATATTAAGAAGAAAAATATTGGGGGTAAGGGCTGGGAGTAAAGTGGGGGAATAGGAAGGATTAAGAGGGGAAACCACTGAGTTGCTTTGTAGGCAGCTTGGTTGGGCAGAGTCTGAAGGGAAGTCACTGTTTTTAGATGGGGAGTAATTTCTTTGAGGAGGGATTGAGGGAAGTGTTGATTCCCATGGCCTGGGGGCTTGCTGGAAGATGCCTTTCAAAGGAAGTTGCCTGGGGCTACAAATTGTTACTGGGCATATAACTAGGGGCTCATTTGGTCAGAGGAACTGGGGATGTTAGTGCTTTGGAGAATGACCTGGGTAACTGGTTACCCATGGAAGAGATGTCCCTGGGCATACTGTTGATAGGGGAACCCCAGGGCTCCTGGGGATCCCGGGTTGCCAAAGGAGGGAGGGTGGGGCTGGAGGATCTCGGGCTGGTGGGCACGCCCTTGCCCAGGCAGGCAGTGGCCGATCCCGCCAGTTGGCCCAGGGCCCTGCCCGACCCCTCCCTCCCTCCACTCCGAGCCTAAGAGGGGTGGGCACCAGGTCCCACTGCTGAGCCAGCTCTCTCCCTCTGCTCCACGCCCGAGCCAGGCTGGTGGAGCTCCCGAGGGAGAAGGTGGAAGGCACCACGACTGCGCGCAGGGGGTGCGTGAGGCGGGGGGGCGTGGGGAATGCGGCAACCTGTCCCCCCCGCGACCAGCCCAGCCCCCGTCACCCCCCCTCCACCTCCAACCGAATGGTTTGCTCCGAGCGCCCTATTTAATCCCAGCGACTGCAGCAGCGCCGGCTCCCTCCCGGTCCCCGCCTCGGCCCCGGGCTCCGAAGCGGCTCGGGGGCGCCCTTTCGGTCAGTGTCGTCGTCTACCCCCCTCCCCAGCCCCAGCCCCTGGGGACCCAGGCTCGCCAGCGCCCAGCCAGGGAGCCGGCCGGGAAGCGCGATGGGGGCCCCTTCCGCCCTGCCCCTGCTCCTGCTTTTCGCCAGCTGCTGGGCGCCCGGCGGGGCCAACCTCTCCCAGGACGGTGAGTGAGGGAGGGGGCGGCGCCAGGGGAGGTGGGGTGGGACCGGGGCGGGGGTTCCGACCGGCTGCGGGGGCGGAGGGAGCCTGTTGGCTTTGTTTGGAAGCGGGGGTTAAAGTCGCCAACCGCTGCTGATACCCGTGTCTGTCTCTGAGCGTCCGTGTCTCTGTGGATCGTGGGGTGTGCCGGGTATGCCCCCTCCTTGTACACCGTCGAGTGTGTCTGCGTGTGCAGTCGGGGTTTGGGTCTAAGCATCCCGGGGTATTGATGTATTGATGTCCGTGTGTGTGTCTGGGTGTGCGCGTCTGTGTTGGTGTCTGGTTCTGCGTTTCTGTGTCAGTATCTGTGTGTATGTCTGTGTCAGTGTGTGTTGGGGGCGGAGTGAGATTTGTCGCTGTTTCAGTCAGGGCGTGTGTCGGGTGTTTGTGTATGTATGTCTGGAGGGGTTGGGTAGCCAGTGCAATCCCCCAAACTGCTGTATGCAAACATTTCTGCTCCCCAGCCCGTCCCCACCACCCGCGGCGGAGCTCCGAGTGGGCAGGGAAGGGAGCCTGGGTGAGGCTCTTGAGGGGGGCGTGGGCAAGGAAGTCGGGGGCTTCTCCTTGGAGCAAAACAACAACACTGGGCAGAGAGGGCCCCGGGATGGCAACATCCCTAGCGGTGGCAGAAGCTGGTAAAAGAAACCCAGACGAGAGCGGAGGGGGGTGGGGGGGCAGTGGGGAGAGGCTGGGCAAAGGGAAGGATGAAGATATTTGGGGAGGAGGATGCATAGAAAACCCAATGCTTTCCTGGGCTAAGGATTTATTTTCCAAATTTGGGGTGGGGTGTCTTGCCTAGCCCCCTTTGCTTCAGTCAGGAACTCAAACCTTCTTGGGTTTGTCACGGTAGAAAGATGAAGGAAGAGAGTGGGGGGGGGAGGCGGGGCCAGGGGTGAGGGGACTTGGGGCCCCCTCCTGCCCTGGACCGGGCTATGTAGGTCAGCTCTGTCGGGGCACCTCAGCTTTCTTAAAGGCTGCTGACGATTAATGGGGTGGCAGGGGGCAGTTTGTAGGGAGACCAGGAAGGGAGCCACAGCTTCGAGCCTCAGGTCCCTGGAGGAGGGAGGGCAGGCTGTGAAGGGACTAAAGGAATGCATCCTTCGGTCTCCTCCGCCCCTATCTGAGGCAGGCTGGGCTGGGGGAGGGGAAGAGGGACCGGGACCTCTGCAGAGCCAAGGGATGTGGGGACAGTGAAGGGGAGGGTGGTGGCTATGCCCGGCCAGATGCCAAGGAAAAACAGAAAGAACCGCAGGGGAGGAGAAAGGGGAGGCGGCTCCTGGGTGATGGACCCAGTGGCCAGAAGGGATGGGCACAGGGCGGGGCGGGGGTGGAGAGGGGAGGGGTTGAAACTGGGGATGATGATGTAGAGAATTTCATCTGAAGGAAACAGGCGAAGAGCCAGGGTGCTGGAGGAATAATTGCTCCATCTCGCCTGACCTGCTCCCCCAGCCCTGTCTCCATCATGATAAAGGAGTTTCTGCTGGTATGAGGACACTGGGGATCCCCTACCTACAGCTGGCTGGCTGAGTCCTTCTACTCTGTACCCATTAACACTCCCCAGGGGAGTTCCTGTCCAAGTCACCATAGAGACAGCGGCCCCTCCTCTCCCCTGTGTGGAATCCCCCTTCCCCAGAGGACTGTACTGATGACCCTACTCACTGAGGAGGTGAAGAGAGTCCTGAGGGAGGGCAGGCTAAGTGCAAGGCAAGGAGAGGCTGCTGGGTGTATGTACCACAATAACGAGTCTCTACTAAGCCTTGACTTTCAGCTGCAGCCCCTGGCCTTCCCATCCTGGTAGCTGGGTTTAAAAGAGACAAGCATGACCCAAACTGCCCCTGTTCAGCAATGGGAACTGATGGGGCCAGGCTGAGACCTAAACAGAATGAAGTCATCCCAGAAAGCTGTGAGCTCAATCCTAGGATGTAAACATTGGAGAAGAGAGAAAATCCATACCCTAGCCAAGTCTTTCTTCACCAACTGCACTATTCTTTCTTGGTCTTCAATTTGGGCTCCAGCCCCTACTCAGGCTTTAATGTTTAGAGGAAGAGAAATGCTTTACCCATATATATATATCAGAGCAGTGGCTTGAGGGAAGAGTGGAAGGCAGTAAATTTTGAATGGAGAATGTCCGGAGGAGGGGTTGAGAATTTGGGGGTGGGGAGGGAGATCTGTTCCCAAGACAGAGTCAAATCAAGCATCATTTTCCTTGTAGAGCATCATCTGTGCAGACAGTAGACATATGTCTGGTTGTAATGTCTCAGGATGTACTGATGTACAAGAGGCACAACCACATGTGATCTTCTATCTAAATTAATTCTACTTCTTAGCTTCAGGATCAAAAAAGACCCACTCTGATGGGGGAGGTAGGTGCATAGATTTAATGCTCATGGGTGGTGATCCTAAGGCCATTCTGCCCAGGATCATGAAGAAGGTGTGTCTAGTACCCCTGACTTGGCCTGAGGCCCCTGGGCAGGGAGCTAGGCAGTATATAGCTTACCTGGTAACATTTGACCAAAACAAGAAGAGATGTGGTGTGAAAGTTTAAGGACAAGATATCCTAATACACGGATGCTGGAGTGGTCAAGGGTGTATGGCAGAGTGGCTATTTCCATTTAGAATGAGGAAAACAAACTTAATATGCTGCTGGGATATACAGCTCCCTGAAGTACAGCATACATTTTTTTTTTTTTTTTTTTTTTTAGGTTTCATAAGGCTGAACAGGGATTGAGAGGTTGGAGAAGGGCAAACAACTGTTATCTGAACCTGGCCATGAGTGCTGTGGCTGGAAACTCAGGGATGGCTTAGATATTCAGAGTTTGCCACCTGCCCCTTCCTTCTCACGTTTCTCCACTAGTATTGGTAGACGTTGGCAGTTCCAGCTTTGGGGAATACAAGGCCTGTGAACTTAATGTATTCTGTGGTTGTCTTTCTGGTGAGCAGCTCAACATTCAACATTGTAACCAGACTTCCTTGGATTCTTCCTTTTCAAGTTATTTCCAGCACTCTGTGAGTTGATCTAGTGCAGAGACAGACAGGTGGGCAGCCTCACTTTGCTTTATACCAGGATATAGCAGTTTAACTTTGGACTGCACTGCCTCACACATGAATATCTTTCCCTTCCCAATGACCTTCTGTCCACTGCCATCCATTCTGCAGCCCCCTGGCCAGGTGCCCAGTGCAGAGATCATGCCCAGTGTGCCGGAGAAGTCCAGCAGGCATTCACTCTAGAGCTGCCCACAGATCTGCTTGGCAGACCTACTCCATCCAGTTTCTGTTCCTTGCAGCTGTAGCTGTTCTGTTTCTGTACCTGTTCTCTTCCCAGTTGCAGCTGGGAACCCCTGGGAAGGAGATGCTCTCCCTGCAGACATGTGCATTTTCTGGCACAAAGAAGTTGAAACCATCAGAGAGACACTGATATCATACAGTCTGTCTGATGTGGGGTACAAGCTGTGGCATATCAGCGGCCTATCCAGCAGTTACACCAAAGATTCTGTCCTAAGCTCTCCCTAGGGCTAGGCAGCACTGTTGATTTTAGTAGTTTCTTTTAGTACAGTGGTTTTCTCACTTTTATCTTTAAAGATGTGAAATTCCTTTATCAAATAAATAAAACAGATCCAAGGAGAATTACTCTTATTGAAACAGATAAGTAAGACCTGGAGCCCTCTCACCCTTCTTCTTGTCTTCCCCTACACTCCCCCTAATCCTTAAGGCATAGACAGAGGTTCTGCCACATACAGTTTGAAATCCTCTGCCCTAGACTGACAGTAAATGAGACAGCTCACTACCCTTAGGTGTCTTCTCTCTCTCTCTCTCTCTCTCTCTCTCTCTCTCTCTCTCTCTCTCTCTCCTTCCAACTGAGGAGAAAAGGAGGGCCAAATCTAATTTCAAGAGGGCCTTGTTGGAGACATTCACTATTCACTTGAAGAATGACTCATAGTTCTGCAGCCATAAAATTCCACAGATGGCATCTTTTTGGTGCTCTGGTCACTTTTAAACAGCAGACTAAGTAGTTGTGCCATTGCTCTGAAAATCCTTAGATCTGATTTTGGTACCCCTTGTTATTACTACTACTTTCTTGCAGTCCAAATAATATATACAATAGAATCAAAAGCTGCTTGTCCTTAGGTCACAAAAAAATAACCTAGGAAAAGATCCTCACAGTTCTCGTCAGAGAAATAATAAAACCCCTGGGGCTGTGGCTAGTCACATTCTTTGTTGTTTCCTACTCCAATAGAACCAGCCCAACAATCCCTTTTTTGTCATCTATTTCTCAGTAATGGAATTTCACTGAAGGGTGGTAATCTAGGCTCCAGGTTCTCCACGAAAGCAAGCTGTGGACTGGACGAGCTCCTTACTGACTACTGAATGAAAAAGCCAGGGTATTAGATAATTTGGTTAATTATATCTTCTCCTTTCATTTTTCATGCTAAAAGTTAATATTTCCTGTTTAATCATTGGCTATAGGTCCACGTACTGGAACATTTTGTTTCCTGGATAAGGTCATGTCCTAGAGGTCCATCCATAAATTCCGAGAATAGCCATCCTCATGGGAATGCTTATAAGAAATAGAGAGAAACAAACCACCAGAAAAGCAAGCTATCAGAAAAAGATTCAGGGTCTCTAAGAACTCAGTCAAATTAAGAACAAACACTCCACGTAATTGTAAAATAGAGAAGAACAAGTCTCTGGGGCCAAAGATCTGCTTCTTCCTCTAGGATCAGCAGCAGAGATGATTCTTTACAAGGTCAGAACCAGCTGATGCTCAGAGGTTTTATAACCCAAGTAAAAACCCAATCCAATCCTGTTATAACAAGGAGATCCATCCATTCTAGCACTGAGAAGTCAAGTTGTCAAGAGTCTTGAACACATGAAGCTGCTGAGATTTTTTACAAAATATAAGCTCATTAAAGCTATATATTCTTCACAGAAGCAACAAGTACTGAAAGAGAGAACTATCTGTCCCTTTACTGAAATTCCCCTAAGTCTAAAGAGAGTGGCCAAATTTCCCAACTAACACAGAGGCCTCTAAGTCCTGAGGACAATACCCTTTTTAAGAGTCATAATCCATTCCATTTTTCTGTGTATGATCAAGACTGGACTATTCACAGCAATTTGGGGTGTCTTAGAGCACTCGGACTCTGATACATCTCATACCCTATCTGACTGTAATACACATTTTGGTTTCCTCATGCCTCGTGTGTCTCTGAGGGGACGCAGGCTTTGTGGTGCTCTTTTCCCCACACTGAAAGATACTATTAATTTCATTCATAATTGGTTGTAGCAAGTCAAAACCTCTTCCACCGCCACTGATACTAATGTAATTTTCATAATTACTGAGGCTTATGTTGACAAACTCAGTCTGGTGGCAGTCCTCACTTTTTAGCACAATCTCTTGGTTGTATGTGTGGCAGGTTCAAACAGAGTACTTCAGGAGGCCTCTGAGAGCAAGTGGTGTGTGTGGTGTGATCCTAGCAGAAGCCCTGATGTCTGGTTTGTTTGGTTTGTTTGAGAGCTGGCTGCCTTAACCTATGATCCTGGTTGCCCTGTTCTTTGTGGAACAAACCACAGGTGCTTTGAGCTCTCCATGGTGCTAGACCCTGATAGGGATGCTCCAGGCTCTTCTTGCTGCTCTCCGTGGTCCTGCTCCCCATCCAAGCTCCTAATCTCTTTACTCTCTACACTGCAGCCCTCAGAACAGGGCTGGAATTTCCCTCCCCCTACCACAAACACACACATGATCCTGGTTATGATCCCTGACCTGCTCCACCAGAAAGAGGTACACAAGACCTGTAGATATAGATCTGGAGAGTCTTCATAACCACCTAATCCCCTGTAGGAAGGGGACAGAAAGAGCAAATAATACTGAGGTTGAAAAGAAGTGTGGTTTGCAGTGTTCAGGAGACTAGGACATAGAGTGACCTCAAATGGCCTCAAAAGAACTGAATGTTTTGCCATATATCGACTCATAGATTTAAAACAGAACTACAAATAGTCGTGGTTTAGATTGAGACAGCATTGCTCATATACTATAACCACATATACACTATAAATGTGGAGTGCAAAATGAGTCCTACTCAGTTTATGAGCATGTACCTCTTAACACCACTCTGAGCCTGACAACCAACTCTAATTGTCCTGTCATGGTACCCATTTTTCCTGTCCCCTCAGCCTTAGCAGTAAACGTAAAGACAACGTATAGGATAGGTTATCAGAATAGATAATAGAGGAATTCAATATATGAGAGGCATAGAAGATAAATATCACATCCCTGACTCATGTCCCTCATCATTATAACCATCTAGTACAGACTACATGGCCTTAAATATAACCACCCTATCCCAGAGTCCAAGTCCTTGGCCAGATCTCAGGAGATGGATCTTTAAACTGGACTCTGCTACTCTTTTGGGGTATCTGCCAATGATCCCAATGAGAATGCTCAGCCCCTGCCAGTCTGAGACTAGACAGCCTGTTCCTCCCATCACATCAAAGCTACACAAGCTTCTCTTCCCTTAAATGCTGATTTCCCCATGTCAATTTTGCATAATAATTCATATAATAGTGAACACTTATGAATGACCTACACCAGAGTGAGGCTGGGGAAACAGGTTTCCAGAATTAATTTCCAGGATCCCTCTTCCATTTCCTTATTTGATACAAGGAGAAACTTCATTCCTCAAGGACAGGTAATGGAAGTGATTTATCTCCATGAGCGAGCCTTCAAGAAGACAGAATTAGGGTTATGGTAACAGCTGGAGTTTCTCCCATCTACTCATCTCCCTGAGACCCCGTTCTCTTAAAGAGCAGACATGTTTCTGAAAGGATTCTAATGCAGAGACTCCAACATTTTTTTCAATATGTGTATCATTCTTCTACGTGAGCTCTTACCTCTGGGATCCTTTAGCCCTCTCATCTCTCTCCATCTTTCTCCTGGACATCTCCAGGAGAATAAGAAAGCTAAATAATATAAAGAACTAAAATGTTGTTTTCTCTAAGGATTTATTTTTCCTTACCCCAGCTAGACCTACACTAATTGTGTATTGATTGCTAATTATAAGCACCTTTGGCTCATTTACTTCCAGTTCAGGGTCAGAAAGGTCAGATGCATCACCTCACCCTAAGAAAAAAAGAAAAAGAAATGAAGGCTGATATTTCAGCCATTCATCTCTAAGCTAGCCATTACTTAGCTCTCCATTTCCTTCATATAATCCCAGGTGTTACCAAAATAGAATGGAGAACTATACTTCCAATAGCAGATTTCATTGGGAATATGCAGATCCTTGTTTCTTGTGTTCATTTTTCTTCTGGGACCTGGCTCTTTGCTTCCAATTTGGATTCTAGAATTCCAGCCAAAGCCTCAGACAGAGTAAAAAGCTCCAGAAAGTGAACTGGTTTATTGAGTCTCTGACTTAAATACCCGATACTCCTTGGAAACCCAGCAAACCTCTAATAAATACATCGATGACAAGTAACTTAAGGCTTAGCCTAGCCTACGTCAGTCTTTGAAGAGCCTAGAGTCAAGTTCTCTCATTATCATAAAATGAGGGGCCCGTTTTACCATCTGCTCTTAATCATTTGTCCCTCAGCAAATGCAAACTTAACAGTGAGACAGTTATACTCACTTGTTCTTACTCGTTCTTACTCTAGTTCTTAAGGATGAGATATTTCCAAACACATATTATATATTCCCTCCTCCAATCTCCATCCTATAATCTCAAACAAATATAAAAACCACCATCACTAAGCCCATGGGCCTCACACATTCTCATTTATCCTCAACTGCTGCTTAATGCCAACTCTCTTCTGGTTTCCAAGCCCTGGAGTCCAGTGTCAGTGACAGATGGACTGAGCCTCAGCCCTGGGGAGAAAAGGATTCTGGCCCTCTCCTGGGGAGTTTGAGCAGGAGAGAGAGCCTGAATTCTGCTTTGGGGAGAGTCTCTGAGTTTAAACCATATGGTTTGCTGGACATTAGGGGTTTTGATTAATAACGGGCTTGTGAAAAGGGCTCTGTATCTGGGTCATAAGAAAATGCTATGTTTATGACCAAAAAAAAATGAAAACAGAGATACAAATAGTGAAAATTGTAGTTGTCATGTGTGTAGTGAGGGACACATACTGAAGGAGAAAAAGAGAGTCACCAGGTTGGAATATATGTGCATCTTGGGGAATAAAATCGAATGTATATCCACATTGAAGAAGAGACTCTCAAGAAGATTTAAGGAGAGGAGCTCTTTGGGTCAGAACAGAATTATTTGCCATATCGGGAACTGTGAGGTCTGCAGACTTGGAAGAATGTGTCTATCTCACAGAAGGGTTAAATTCCCAGGAAGGCCCAAAGTAAAGCTAATTGAACAACAACCTGCTGAAAAATACATTTTTAGGTGAGAAGAGTGAAGGGCAGAGACTACATCTCAGCTAGGATTGGCAGAAGAGGGGAGCCCAGAGTAGTGTGGGTGTGTAGAGCAGACCACCGTTTTCGCCATGTGGTCCTCCTGATCACTGCCCTGAACCTGTCATCCACACCCTGATTCTGATGACCCAGTGAAGAGAAACAAGTCAGTAAAATGAAAGCCAGCCGAGATGAATGCTTTCTTGCCTGACTTCTAACAAATTAAACTTTTTCACAGCATTGTTATCCCACCACACCAAGCCATCAGCCTGAAATATCTAAAGTGCCACATTAAAGAGCAAAGAATAAGATAGAGCTTGTTGAGAAGGGAATGCATCCATGCACTCAAACAGGTATCGAGGCTCTGGAGGGTTAGGAGCAAGCCTTTGGTACCTGGTTGGAGATTCCTCAGGGAATCTGTTCTTTACTTCTCCCCAGGGTCCCTGGGCTTTCCCTCCCATTCCCAGTCCCTATTTTCTCATAGCTAAACATATTTTCCAACAAGTTAAACTGAATTATGCTTTCATTTACTCCATGCTGACTCTGTTATGTATCCTTTCCTAAGTACTTTCCTAAGATGGGGTGATTTTTTTTTCCCCAGTTCTATTACATACGTGTGAAAGCAGCTAGATACATTTAGGGAAAGGGTATAAAAGTGCCTGCACTTGGTTCAAGGGACATCTGAGAGTTCAAAGTCTAGACTCCTGACTCTCTATTGCATTAGAATACAGACTCCAGGTCTGTATGCCTGTTGTGATTTCTGAGTGTGTGAGCATGGTGGGAAGGGAATGAGGAGATAGGGGTAAAAGGACACTTCTAAAATGGCTCAAGGCTGTCTTCAACTGGAGTGATTTCATGCCCTACCTTAGGGACTTGCTTGAGAAATAACTGATGAAAGTCAAAGCCCTGCACAGAACCCATGCTCCCAGCAGCCCTTACTGAGCCATCCGTTCTGCTGTGTCTCATCACCTCCCCCCAGCCTCTTAGTACAGAACACTAGACACTTGTCTGGAGCACAGAGCCCAGTCCTAGAAGGTAGGCGCTAAGGCGAGGAAGGGGCTCTTTTGGGATTAGATCCCCTTCCTTTCTGTCTCCCAACTTCAGTTCTTACTACAACACAGTATTGGCTCCAGAGGGGCTTGTTTTTGTTGGGGTCCAGCCCAGGGCTCCCTCCCAGTGCTAATGCACCGAGAACACTGACTCAATAGCAAATCAAAGCAACAGCTGTCCCCACCTCCTTCTCTGCCACCCACTTCCCAGTCTCTGCTCCTCAGAATCTTAACTAAGTCTCCGAGAGCCCCTCCACCTCAGCCTACTGCAAGCCCACTTCTGCCTCCAGATTTTTTCTCTCACTAGCTCAAGAATAGGAAAAGCTCCTCTGCGTTCTTCTCTCTTCTAGTCTCTGTCTCCCACATCACAAACAGGTTAGCATCCTCCAGCTCTCCACCACACAGATGCTAACATGCACACGTACACACGGCCTGTCCTCCTCATCACCCTTTTAACCCCTAAAGGGCACGGAAGTGGCTTCTGCCCCATGGCCTCCTCTTTTGTGAGAACCGGGATCTGCCATGAAGACCCTGACATTTGTGATGATGCCATTCTTCGCACCTTCAGGGACTCCTTCCTCATCTCACCCCAACTTCTCTAACCTGCCCGGCATTTAGTAGAGTTACTTCCCTTGAGATCTAGGGTCCTGGGGTTCCACACTACAATGCACAGGGAGATGGGAAGCAGGAAGAGTGGATGTCACTGGAAGTAAAATCACACTAAATGGCAACTTAACTTCCGAATTAGCTAGTTCACAGGACTGCTATCAAATGGCAATGAGAACAGAAGACTGGGGTTATAACCACAGCTCCCACTAGCTGCCTGTGTGACCATGCTTAAGTTTCTAAGCCTCTCTGAGCCTTGGTTCTTCATCTTTTAAATGGGGAGTTTGTACTAGATGCTACTTAAGATTCTTATCAACTCTAAAAGTCTATGCTTCTAAGAATCATAGATGGGAAAACATTTTAGGAAGAATGAGGTGCAGAAAGAGAAGGCAAGGAATTACTGAACCTTGGTAATAGGGAGTCATCCTCTGTCTAGAAGACTCAAAAAGATCTTAGGAATAACCACCTCTGGCCATTAGGGGTCAGTAAAAAATGACTAGAACATGCAAATTGACTGCAGGGTTTTAGCAAATATAGTTACTCACGGCATCTTAAACTTGTATACATTTTTAACATTTGGATATCGGAAAACATTTGGAATAACTGTTTTTTTAAATTTTTTTCAGTGAAAAGAGGTTTAACATCAAGATGTGCTTTTTGTTTTAACCCCACCCTCACGCCCACCATAGGCAAGCTAGCCAACTAGCCAAGTACCCTAAAGATTCCCTCCTCTTCATTCAGCCTAGAAAAGCTAAGCCCCACACCATTCCAAACCCAGGAAACAAAAGCCTTTCATTTTCAACAACTGCTTAGGATGGAACCAAAAGGTATCTGCCTTCATGCAATAATAAACCTGTTTGAGCCCAGATCCATCCTTTCCAAACCTAAATCTCTTGGATCATCTAACAGAATAGGATCCCTGGTTCTATAAATCTGTACCTCTTGGCCACACTTTACCAAGCTATGAGGCTAATCAGTATAGTAGGAACTTCTTACAGGGAAGGTTCTCTTCCCCACCCTATTCACCTTCCAGTTTCACTTATATCGGGTACACCTCCTGGGAGAGTAAAGCTACACCCAGAGAGTAGTGACTTCGGGCCCAAGAGGCTGTTGGGAGCCAGAGAGAAAGTAGATAAACAAGACTCCAGGAGGGAAAACCAGACAGCAACAGAAATAATGGAGGGAGGGAACACAAAGGAGCAAGGTCTCAGCAGCTCAAGACAGAAAGGGTGGAGGCGCCAGCGAGCTGGAGAGAAGGCCTAGATCAGGGAGGCAGGCAGCTGAAGCGTGACTGAGCTGTGAGGCTCTGAAGTGGATGTGAGCCGGAGCATATCTGAGCTGAGCAAGGAGATCCTTTAGGGGATCCTACTGCCTGTGAGGGGACAGGGGCCTGCCCTGAAGAGCAACAGGAAGGGAAGGAAGTACACCTGAAAAGACAGACAAGCCCCCATGACAGAATAACTCTTATTTACCTCTATGGCCCCAGCTTCCTTTTGTCTGACCGCACTATAACATTGGGAATGGAAGCGAATTGGGAGCTTGGGGAGGACAAAGTTAGAAAGGAACGTAGAGCAGCAAGTGAGAGAATATTTTGACACTCCTGTCCTCAGTGTCTTAGACTAGGAAAGTACACAGTAACTTCTGCAGAAGTAGCATAATTCCTGGCAACCTAAGAGCAAATGTAGAAAATTAAGTTTAAAGAGAGTCCTTTGTGATCAGGGTGTTGTGCTCTAAAGTTACTCAGGTCAAATTAACTCCCCTCCCAAATCTTGGAGTTATCTATTAAATCAGGCCTCAGATGAGACTGGTCCACTTTCCTCCAAATGCAGGAGCAGATGTCCACTGCTAAAGAAAAATGTGGCTCTGCGCATAAAGAAAAGATTAAGGCGCTGAGTTCTAATTCTGATTTCATGGCCATTCTCTTCAGTGTGTGATCGAAATACATATAAGAATTCACTGCGTAGCTAGTGTTAGGGAAGAATCAGAGTGAGATCACCTGGTCAGGGAGCCCAGTGTTGGGGGTGGGTAAACCATTCTAAAAGTGGGTCCCTTCAGCATTCTGGGCCACAGCCCCCAATGTGTTTTTCCCTTGGAGATAACACTCCTCCACCCACCTGTCATGGTAGTCGTGAGGAATAACAAGTAGGCTGGGATGAAGAGTATTTTTAACTCTGGAGTTAGAGAAATGCTGAATCATCATCATCATCATCATCACCATCACCATCAACTCCTACTCGGGGAGTTGGTGTTCTCTATAATTTGGGAAGTGGAGTTCTGGACCCAAGCACTGGCAAGGCCAGCAGCAGTTATGCAGGGGAGCTCTGTCCCCTTGTCCCACCATCCCAAACGTGCACCCGTGACCCTGTACATGGCCCTAAGGCCCATGCAATGTAGATTCCCGAAACAGACAGGACAGGGAAGATACATAAACCAAGCAATAAGGGGTTATACTGACATACAAACTTCCTTACTAGCATCACTTAAATTGGAAACATAATACATTTTTATTCATTTGAGTTACTCATTTATTTATCCAATAAATATTGAGCACTTACTATGTGTGAGGTCCTGTACTATGGATGAAAAATGAAATCAGAGGTGTCAATGTATGCTTTAAAAGGCACATTAGTAAGTCCCTGGTTCCCACCTCTGCTACTCTTAATATGAACAATTAATCAGAAGGAAATCAGTGGGTGAAAGGGCTACTTTGTCCTTTAAAATGCTGGGAGTCTTAAAGCTACTGGAACCCATGAGTAAATAGACCAAGAATTAAGAAACCCTCCACACAACTGAGAGCAAATAAGAAGACAATCTTAGTTCGTAGCCTAGGTGCTAGAGTGCTATGAAAATGTGAGGGCATTCTGTTAGTTTTAACCAAACATGTCTATTGCTTGGTTAACTGAAGAATCATCCCAAATTATAAGGCCTTTGGGGTGAGCCCCCAAAGATATAGATGAAGACACACCAAGAAATCCAATTAAAAATGCAATTCAGTGGATACAAATCACACCACCACCACAAGCACCCATTTCCAACTCGCTACACTGTTATTTTTATCGTATTGCAGGTAAGCATTGTGAATTTTATTTAGGTGAGCACCCCCAGGCCAGCAGTGCAAGAAGGAATCTTTCCACCTATAACCTCTGCCCTCCCCCCCCACCCCCCCCCACACACATGAAGCACATGCTCCTGCAAAGGGAGGCAGTGTACTGAAGATATGCAGAAAGTCTGGGCTTTGTGGTCAGAGAGATCTAAGTTTATCCCAACACTTATTGGATGCATCATGTGGATAAGTTACTTAACTTTTCTGAGTCTTAGTCTCTGAGTCTTAGTTAACTCATCCTTAGCATGTGCATAATAATACCTATTAAAGGGTTATTCTGGAATAATGAATATAGAGCACCTCACTTGGATCATGACACACAGAAGGTAATCAATAAATAGAGATTTCCACCCATCTTGTAAACTTATAGAGCTTCAGCTTCTGGATGATCTACCCTCTTCCTTGGCCCATTTCTTCCTAGCCTTTTTGGTTTGCTATTTCCTCTTCACTGGCAGATTTTGAACCTAGTTCTCACAGTTGAAGATGTTTAGCATCTTTGATTCATTTATTAAATAAATACTCATTAAGTACCTTCTAAGTGCAGTATGCTGTATTAGGGCCAGTACCAGATACAGAGACAAATCAGATATCAACCCTACCTGCAGAATCGTTAAAATTTAGGAAGAAAGCGAAACTTGCAGTACAAAGTAAAGAGTGACACATAATTTAAGAAAAGTAGATAAAGTGTTGTGACTCAAAAAAAATCAGAAATTATTTCCATCTGAGGGAATCAGGGGAGCCTTCTTGAAGGAAGTGCCACAGAAAGTAGGCTTTTTAGGGCTTAGATGTGTGAAGATGGGTGAAGAGTATTATCAACAGAGTGACTGTGGGAAAGGGAATGTATGCAGGAAAGGAAAGGGTTTATAGAAAGAATTCCAAATAGCGTCATATTTCTGGGATATGGGGTGAGTGAAGTAAAGAAAGGACAAAGCTGAAAGGCATATTGGCATCAGACCGTGCAGGATTTTATAAGCCAGACTAACAAATCTGGATATCATATGCAGACAATGGGAAGTCAGTGAGGGTTTCTAAGCAGGGAAACAATATGACCCATATGACTGGAGCTCTCTTTATCTGTTTTTCAATGTGACTAACCTGGGCCTCCCCTTACTAACGGTCTTGTGGACTCAAAGTCTGCATTTCCTTCCAATGACCCTGCCTGAGCAGAACTGTCATTATTTCCACTTCAAAGTGCATGCCACCTTTTCAGAGCACTCGTAAGTTTTCCTTTCGAGTCTGAATCCATTGAGGGAATTTATGCTGATGTCACAAACAATTGGCAAGCTCTAAATCCAAAGAACAAGGCTTTCACATTCCATTCCAGGTTATAATTTCTGCCATTTATCCATGTTTCTGTGAATAACATTATAATCACTCATCTGCACCCAGGGGAGTGGCTCTTCGGAATTTATCATTACAGGTATACGATTTTATAAAAACAGCAAGAAAACTTTCAGGCATATTAACAGACAGTTCTCAAGAGGAGACATGAGATCATAAGTACTTTGGAGAATTACAAGGTAAAGTATCACCCCCAGGAGGAAAAAAAAAACCCAGCTACTTCTTAATCAGTTTCTTAAAACACAACAAACCAGAGTGAGTTCCTTGTAAACCTACAGAGACAATACTGTATATCAAGCATATCCCCAATATACCATTTACTAGAGATTATTTGTTTAGTTATCAGACCCCTCATCTAAACAATTCAGTTTAGTTTGAATGATCAACATCATCATTTCACTTATTCATCCTATTCAGAAAAAAAAAATGCCAGCAAAATGCGGAAGGAGGGGAGGGATGAAAGGAATATAAGCAAGGAGAAAAGCAACTGAGGAGAAGGCAGAAAACAGCACAAATGAAATAAGGAGCAAGAGAATGAAGACTAAACCTATGCTATCTGGACAGAAGACATGTTCTGCCTGAGTAAGAATGGACACAGCGAAGTGCCAGTCGTGACTGAATGAATTACCAGAGCCAAATAAATGTACTGAGAGCCCACTATGGGCTAAGTGCTGAAAATACAAAGATGAATAAGGGAAGGCTCCTTCTCTTCACCAACTCTGAGTTTAGAGGAGGAGGCTGGTAACTAAACAAGTAAATTGCAATACAGTGGACTGAAATGCTATAAGAAACAGAAGCTGTTGAAAAAGCTTTGAGTGCACCACCAGCAGGAGAAAGAGGATCCTTGAGAGGGTGTTACTTGTGTGCCTTAGTTAAGTCACTGAACCTCTCTAAACCTCATCTCTAAAAAGTGATTCTATCTGGCTGCCTCTCCCTCAAGGTTGTTTTGACATGAAATGAATTCATGATTGAAAATCCACTCTGCAAACTGAAAGCCCTATGCCAGCGTAGGAGGTGGCTATTTTATCCATTTGAGCAAAGGTCTATTTAGTGCTTACTTTCGCACTAGGTACCAATACTGTGGTGTGGGGCACTGACCCCTCTCTGGCTTCTCCCTGTCCCTCCACCATTCCAAGCTTTAGCACAACCAGTTTGCCTTCCCACTGTGTGTGGAAGCGCCCACAAACAGACGACCTGCAAAATACCGTGAAACACTCACCAACTTCCGGTTGCCTCCATTCTTGATGTCCACAGAAGGCAGCAGGGTGAGGGCACCCAGGGGGACTCTCTGTTGGATCTGAGAGCCCTTGTCCTCTTCCTGGCCGCCTTTCCTTCTCCCATTCTCATCTTTCTTGCCTCTCTTCACCAACACTTTCCTTGTTCGCTTTCTTGCCTACTTCTACCTGTTACAGATACTCTTTTTTTTTTTTTTTTTCACTGCTTTACTCCCCCTCCCCATTTGGGCATTAGCGCTTCTCCTGTTCAGGAACAGAGTCATTTCTCAAACCTCCTGGAGGATGTCTGAGGAACAGTGGAGAGGGGAGGCGTCTCCTTGAAGGCCAGTGAACCTCTGAAGCTATCTTAGAGCCCTATCCCGAGGCTAGGACTCTTTCTAACACCCTCTCCCTTCCCCGGTACTCCCTTCCCTCCCTCCCCCACTCTCTCCTCTCCCTCACCCTTCTTTCCCTTTGATTCTGCAACTCTCGTCCTCGGCCCCTTTCTTCTCGTGGACCCTAAGACCACGTCCCACTTATCTTTTTAGTCTCACACCCCTGCTACCCCGTACCCTCCCCACCTCCCCTACCCATCCTCCTCGGTCCCATCGCCCCCTTCTCGTCCTTTCCTCTCCCACCCCCCTCCCCCGCTGCCTCTGGAGCGGGCGCGCTGGGACAATTGGCGAAGTTCTGCCGGACTCCAGGCCCGGGACAAGGAGCAGTTCCGGACTCTGCTCAGCAGCCGATGACGTTACTGAGTTTTGCGCATGTGATTGGCTACTGGCTTTGCAACAGGAGATCTGAAAAGATTCTCAAGCCCGGTTTCTTTGTCCGTCCGTCTCTCAGGTTGAGTTGGGGAAAATAGGCCATGGAAACTACACAGTACTTCACAAAAGGGTTTAGGGGCTACCTACTAGGAAGAGAGCCGGTGACTCAAGTCTTGGGCGTGTGTTGTGCCAGATGAGGGAGCAGAGTCAGTGATATAAAATGGTGAGACTGAGAGTGGAGGAGGAAAGCTTGAGAATTGGAGCACCGGATAGAAGGTAACAATCTAGGAAGGCGTGGGGTAACTTTCAACGCCAGCTGTGGTCTCTGTTTTCAGTGCTAAGGGTGTCACCTTGAAACAGAGCTTTGGATTTGGAATCAGGCATTTAATTTCCAGTCTTTGTTCTTCTGTTTGTAGGACCTTGGGCAAGTCACTTCATTCTGTTTCCTCTCTTCAAGGTAGTAATGATAATACCAACGTACTTATTTAAGTGGTTTATTAAAAGGATTAAATGGGAACGTACTTTTTAATTATTAAACCTGTCATTATTTTAGTAGATAATTTGGTGTAGCAGAAAGAATCCCGGATCAGGAATGAAAAGTCTTTGGTTATCTTTCCTGTTTCTGTATGACCTTCGCCAAGTCACTTTTAACCCTAGTGGGCGTCAGTGTCCTCACCTGTGAACTGGGAGAACTGGACCAGATGACCTCTAAGATCTCTGTTGACTCTAACATTATGTGATTGACCGCTAAAGCTTAGCATCCTCCTTTAATTCACCCCTTCGGAGGAAGACTTCACTTCCTTTTTCAGGACTTGAGTTAATCTCCCCCTTTTGTGAGAAAGCCACCTTCTCATAGGTACCCTGGTGAACCTGCTTTTCACAGGGACCAGTCCTCTCCCCCATCCTCAACAATGAAAGTACAGATCCCAAACGGTAGCAGCTTACATGTAGGGCTCATCCTTCATGGAGACTCTCTCCCCAGGCTACTGGCAAGAGCAGAATTTGGAGCTGGGGACTCTGGCTCCACTCGAAGAGGCCATGAGCTCCACAGCCTGGAGCAGCCCTGACATGCTGGCCAGTCAAGGTGAGAATCCAGGCCGCCTCATCTCAATGTCCCGCAGTTCCCTCCACCATCCTCACATCATCTCCCACTCATGTTGCCTCCACCCTGTGTTCTCACTCCCCTCATTACCACACAACTCTTCCCGGTCTCCATTTGACATTTTAGTACTTAGTTCTACACCACCAACTCCTCTGGCACCTACTCCTCCTTCCCTCACCCCGGTACAGGGACCTCTGTATCCCTTACACCTTTTTCCAAAAATAAAATGAAGCCCGGGCTTCCCTAGTGGCGCAGTGGTTGAGAATCCGCCTGCCGATGCAGGGGACACGGGTTCGTGACCCGGTCCGGGAAGATCCCACATGCCGCGGAGCGGCTGGGCCCATGAGCCATGGCCGCTGAGCCTGCGTGTCCGGAGCCTGTGCTCTGCAACGGGAGAGGCCACAACAGTGAGAGGCCTGCATGCCGCAAAAAAAAAAAAAAAAAAAAAAAAGATTCCAGGAGGAGTGTATTACTCAGAATAAAGAGGTTCTGGAAAGACAGAATCAAGATAGAATTCTTCAAAAGGACCCAGGGACAATGGGATTACCAGTCAAAAATCGGTATATGGCTAGCAGTAAATGATAGGTTTTCCCAGACCTTTTGTTGAGATATTTAAGGAAGATATCACTTCCACCTTTATTCAGCCGGCTCAGTCTCTGGCCTGCTAACATTAAAGTTGTAGTTTTGATTCTCAAGTTAGATGACTACCTGAGGCGCATTCCAGTGAAAAGAGCACTGCCTTGAGAGTCAGGATTCTAGTCCTAACTAGAATCACTGATCGGGAGAATGATCTTAACCAATCACTTCACCTCCATTGCCTCATTGTCTACATCTGTAAAATGAGGGAATTGGATTCCATGATCCCTAAGATCCCTGTCAGTTCTCATTATTATGATTCTAAACACTAAAACTAGCAGCCAGGCTTTGGGCTCCAATTTGGAGACAGTCACTCAGAAGCGTTGGTGTTTGGTGTCAGCCCCAGCTGACAGGGCCCCTTCTCTGCTAGGAACGCTCATTGAATATTCCTTGGAAATGGAGCTCTGGTGACCAGGAAAGACAGGAATAAGCAGACAGGGCAGGGGTAAGGTTGGTGCCATAGGGAGCATGAGGATTGTTTTAAATTGCTCAATCAGGGAATGTCGGAAGTACGTTTCTTGGTTTCTGATTCAGAGGCGACAATGCTGGTTAAGTAATTTAGTACCATAGAAGAAATTGTGTGGATGTTTCAGGAATCAGAGCTAGCAGGTGTTATTTTAGCTCTGCAGAGGTCAGTGCCATTGGGTCACAGGAAGTCAGGCCTGAAGATGAGAGAATCAATATTCGGAATCAGAATCCATGCTTTGGGGAACATGGGACAATATTGGGTGGAGGAAGCAAGTGTCACACAGACTGAAGGGCTCACAGCTAGGCCTGATTAGAAGGCACATTTGAGATTCAAATGACTCATCCTCACGATATCTTACTAGTCCTTCTTTTGTTTAACTTGACTAAGTAGAGAGGGATTAGAAACCATATTTCTATCACATCGAAGGGAAAAGTTTAATCCATTATTCTTAAAAATAACGTCAGGATAGTGATTTGGGAGGCGGGTAGTACTGATACTGAAAGGAATATGTTAAGGGAGCTGATGATTGAAGGGAAATTGTTGGAGGAATTGAAAAGTCTGTGTCAAAACGTTTTAGGTTTTTTTAAAAGTCCTTTTTGCTTATTTTGCAGTTTCATCAGCTACCTCTTGTGTAAATGAATGTGCAACCCACATTCTTGGGGGTTGGCCTTTTCTTCGCTTTTAGTTTGGGCATTATTACAACCACTTCTGTTCTTGCTCTTATATGCAGGTGGTGGCAGGAAGGTAAAACAGAATGACAGACTCGTATGTGTGTTTTCAAAGGTGAATGGTAGAACTCTATCAGAAAAGATACATGGGGAGTGGTATGTGTAGATTTGGGGTGCCTTTATCCCTCTAAATGTGTGTGGCCCTGTCAGTTCATTCAGCAAATATTCAACAAGTGACTGTTTTTCTGTGCATTCAAAGCAAGAGGAAGTAAGGTCTGTCTTCCCCTGCCTCACCCCCACCTCTATTCCTTCCCCCATGATGCGTTAAGAGAATACAGAGACATGGGCCTTGGATGGTCTGAATTAGATGAGGTGGACTGTGGCCCAGAAATGGGTGGAGGGGCTAGTGCTGCCTTAGGAAACTAACCCAATTCTCCTCCTGCAGACAGTCAGCCCTGGACATCTGATGAGACAGTGGTGGCTGGTGGCACCGTGGTGCTCAAGTGCCAAGTCAAAGATCACGAGGATTCATCCCTGCAATGGTCTAACCCTGCCCAGCAGACTCTCTACTTTGGGGAGAAGAGAGGTAGTGTCCCACGGGTTATCTGCCTCCATGGGAAACATGGGCTGGGGAAGGGGGCTGCAGAGCTGAAAGGAAATGTCCCTGTAGTCCAGAGGCTGAGAAACGTGAAGGGATGCTATTTGGGGAAGCAACAGGCCATGGGCTCCTCAGCTGGTTCCAGAGAAACTTCATAATTATGGCTCTGACCTAGGCCATGCATGGTCTTATAGGGTCCTGGAGTGACTCACCCCAAAGCAGCCCTAAGAGACAGCTGATGTCAGTGTTGCCCCAATGTGGCCCACACATCCATCCTACTTTTCTGAGTATCTCTGAGGCTACTGAGCACAATGGCCCAGGAAAGTAACTGAATAAACTAAAGACTACTCAAACTCAGGAGCAGTTTTTTTTTTTTTTTCCCCTGCCCCAAACCACACTAGACCCCTTCTTGAAAAAAAAGCTGGCCCTGGGATTGGAAGATAAAGATGAAAGTCACCAGTAAAAGCCTTGCTTCCAATTCTTCCAATTTCCCCCAGCCCTTCGAGATAATCGGATTCAGCTGGTTAGATCTACGCCCCATGAGCTCAGCATCAGCATCAGCAACGTGGCCCTGGCAGACGAGGGTGAATACACTTGCTCCATCTTCACTATGCCCGTGAGAACTGCCAAGTCCCTCGTCACCGTGCTCGGTGAGGCTCCCAAACCCCAGTGTCTCCACAGCATGGTTCCTTGCAAACAAATCTCCCTGCATGGGCCCCTGAGGCAGCCTAGAGCCAAGCAAGTCTCCAAGCATTTTGGGAAAGTTCAGCGTGTGTTTCTGTTGCAATGGAATGAAATGCAAAGAGTGCTGGGGTCTAATCTTTTCTCCTTTGCTTACTGTTTGCTCTGGGACAAATCTCTTACTCTCTTTGAGCCTGACTTTCCTAACCTGTAACAAAAGGATGATAGTGTCTTTTCCACTTACCTCCCAAGATTGTGTAAGGGAAACATGAGAAGTATGTGCAGTGTATGACTATAATTTTCAAGATGAGTACCCCAGTTGTCTGCATGCTCTCATCTTGATCCTACATTTTAATTTCTTTCTTTGCTCCCCTGAGCCTCACATATATCTGTGGCCACCCAGTTGTGCTTTTGGGTTGTTGGGTCATGTATCATCTCAGGTATAGTAAATCTCCCACCATCATATCTCCTCCCCCTGGGGTGGTCTTTCTCTTATCAAAGAGAAAGATAATTTCTCTAGCCTTCTACCCATCGTAAACCAAAATAGAACTCAGATATCCTAACCCTCAGAGAGTCTACCTCAGCAGGGAGAGATGAGGTGTGACCTCAGGGTGCTTTTCTTTCCTATCCTGACCATCTCCTATCCATGGCAGGAATCCCACAGAAGCCCATAATCACTGGCTACAAGTCATCGTTACGGGAAAAGGATACAACTACCCTAAACTGTCAGTCTTCTGGGAGCAAACCTGCAGCCCAGCTCACCTGGAGGAAGGGTGACCAAGAGCTTCATGGTAAGTTCCTCCTGCCTTGGGCGTGACGGGAGGAGGTGGTGCTGGGACAGCGGGGAGGAGAGAGGGAGTGAGAGGCACATGTCTATATGCCTATGTATGTGCACATAAGACATGGTGTAGAAGAAGAAAGGGGAATGACAGATATTCTGTGTACAGTCGTGTGTGTGTGTGTGTGTGCACATGCGCGCGTTGGGGACTCCATCCTCCTTGTGTGTACATATCCATTTCACAACTTCCTAAGTCTGCCTAAGTTGAGATGCACCATCTGTATGTCTACAGTGGGGCCCACACAATCTCTGCATGTTAGGGCTCACTCTGTGTCTATGTGTGTGTGCGAGTGTGTGTCTGTTTCTGCTCTCTAGGGGAACCAACCCGAATACAGGAAGATCCCAATGGCAAAACCTTCACCGTGAGCAGCTCAGTCACCTTCCAGGTCACCCGGGAGGACGATGGGGCAGACATTGTATGCTCTGTGAACCACGAATCTCTAAAGGGAGCTGACAGATCCACCGCTCAACGCATTGAAGTTTTATGTATGTTATGGGCTTGTGAGTGAAGAGGCTCTGGTATGAGATGGGGAGTGGGGAAAAGAAAAGTGTGGGTTACTGTATATGAAGCACCAGGCAAAGATAAGTAAATAGGTAAAAAAATAAGACAAGAGTTGCCAGGGTTAGGCCAAGGGTCAGCAAACTTTTTCTATGAATGGCCCAATAGTCAACGTTTTAAGTTTTGAGGGCCATGTGGTCTCTGTCTCAACTACTTAACTCTGCTGTTGCTGCAGGAATGTAGCCATAGATCATATGTAAACGAATGAACGTAGCTATGTTCCAATAAGACTTTGTTTACAGAAACATGTAGCTGGCAGGATTTGGCCCGATAGGTAAATTTACCATCTCCTGGGCTAGGCCAGTGTTATGCATCTAGATTGTAAATTGTAGCAGTAACTGTAGCAAATCAAGAATTAGAAGACAGATTCTAGTTTGCCCTTCACCGCTTACTAGCTGAGTGATGTTAAGGAAATTACCCCACTGAGCTTGATTCTTTATTTGCTAAATGAGAAGATGGACATGGAATCACAAAGGCTTCTTCTTGGTCTAACATACTATGAGTTCAAGAAAAGAGGTGGTAGGAAAACATGCTCTCTCTGGCATCATTATTCCCAGATTTCTCGCTACAGTACCCCCACTAGTCTGCCCCAGGTCTGTGATCTTTCTTGGGATTCTGACCTGAAATGGCCACTGTCAAAATCACTACTCCCAACCTTTCCAAGGATCCTCAACCCTCTATGGAATCTGCCTTGAATATGGGTGGGAAAAAACCCACTCACCTGAGGAAATTTACAAATTTTCAAAAAGAACTTTTCTGAGTAGAAAAGTCAAGGGGAGGGCTTCCCTGGTGGCGCAGTGGTTGAGAGTCCGCCTGCCGATGCAGGGGACGCGGGTTCGTGTCCCGGTCCGGGAGGATCCCACATGCCGTGGAGCGGCTGGGCCCGTGAGCCATGGCCGCTGAGCCTGCGCATCCGGAGCCTGTGCTCCTCAATGGGAGAGGCCACAACAGTGAGAGGCCTGCGTACCGCAAAAAAAAAAAAAAAAAAAAGTCAAGGGGAAATAAATGAAGTAGAAAGGCAGAAGATAATGAGTTATAAAAGAATGTACTGCTTGTCCTAACTTATCTAAAGGCTGGGTGTTTTTCTAAAATAACTCAAACCTTTCATCTCTTCCTTATGGAAGATCCAGGCCTGACTTCAGTGCTCTTTAAATCAATTGCTAGACCCATTGCTGAAACTTGACCATGAGGTAGGCTTGGGGTGGTGTCACTGTCCGTTTAGCAGACTCTCAGTCTGGAAACAGACAAGCTGGATTCTAGCCTTCTAGCCACAGAGCCACTGCTTACTAGCTATGTCACTTTCACCAAAGCATTCAATCTCGTTGCGGCCCCTTCTTACTTCAGTGAATTTTCATGAGGTTAAATGAAACACTATATAATGAAAGAACTTTGTAAACTTCAAAGTTCTGTATTACTATAAGGTGTTTCTCTGATTACTAGTTCTGAATGTAAAGCCCCTGGCCTTGGGCTCCTTGTCCAGGGCCTGGTCCCTGGCCAGGGCTAAAGAAGGCCCTCCCCTGTCTGAGCCCCAAAGGCTCCTCTGTTAGGTACTGGACCATCTGGCAGTTACTCTCCAGGGATCATTTTGGCCCAACTGTGATCAGCCATCAGTCAACAAATGCTATACTACAGGTGCTGCACTAGAGGCTTCTCTGGCTGTGAGGCCCTGGAACACCCGTTCTCTCACCTGGCCTGATTCTCTTCGTCCCATTTGATTGGACTGAAACATGTTCATTAACCGGATGTTAAGGTTGGCTCTTTCCTTAGGGGAAGCTCGGCCTCTTTATCTGTTGTTCTAAACCGGCATCTGGTTGTATTGTTCTGTGTGGCCATCTGGACCCAGCCTCCTAAGCAGCCCTTCGGCATCGGTGGCAGATGCCATCATTCCTTCCCAGAACCCATCTATGTTGTGTCAGGGCCTTTTGGCAGCCAAAATATGACCTCCATCTCTTGTTGTTTCAAAGCTCTCACTTCATTTTTAGACCAGCTACTAAAAATGATGTTCTGCATTAAAGCATTGCTTCCTGTTTAAGCTCCCTTGCAGAGAGGATGGAGAGGTTGTGAACTCAATCAGTTATTAAATTCAAGTTTATTTGTTCCGTCAGAAATATGTATTAAGTTCCATTTATGTGCTAGGCACAGATGATCCAGTGATCTCCCTTCTCAGCTCTCTGTTAAGACATCCCTTGGGTCCCCAGCAAGGACAGACCTTCCATAATCCTACCTCTGCAAGGTTGCCATATGACTCTCCCTCACACATCCAACAGCAATAGTGGTCTTTGCTCACAGAGGTCGGGGGGTGGTCTTTGTTCACAGCCTCTTGGGCTCCTAGGCCTTTAGGGGTGGCGGCAGAAATGCATAACTGGATGATTCTGAGATCGAGGTGACCTTGAGTTTCACGTTGACTCCATTTCCTTCTCCACAGACACACCAACAGCGAAGATTAGGCCAGACCCTCCGCATCCCCGCGAGGGCCAGAAGCTGTTGCTCCACTGCGAGGGGCGTGGCAATCCTGCGTAAGGAGATCCATTTCCTGGGTTGTAATACACCTCTACAGACTAAGACTTTGCCTAAAGTCTTTCCGTCTCCTTCATACTGTCTGAGCCTCTCATTTTCCCTGACACTGTCTAACAACACCCATCCTCTGACTGCTTCTCCCATCCTCTGACTGCTTCTCCTGACTGCTTCTCCTGTTCTTCTCTTCAGAACATTCTCCCCGGGGGGCGGGGAGAGGGGAGGGAAGAGGAAGAACAGTGGATAACCTCACTGTGCTTCTTCCAGATTACAACATCACACCCACCCCTCCTATCATAGAGCCCCAGGGACCCTCTTCTCCCTCCCTCCCAAGCAGAGCATAAAAACCAGAGCATACGTTTTTTTTTTTTTCCAAATTCCAAGTTTTTTTCCAAAGTCCAAAGACTTTGCCTAAAGTCTTCCCATCTCCTTCGTACTGTCTGAGCCTCTCATTTTCCCTGACACTGTCTAACAACACCTGTCCTCTGACTGCTTCTCCTGCAAAGCAGCAGAAGTGGGGAGGGGCCGCCCCCTGGCTGAGCCCCTGAGGTTCCTGTAAGGAACCAAGTCACAGTTAGATACAAGCTAGGCAATCTCCCTCATCCCCAGACTGAACCCCAAGGAGTCCCTCTCCGCCTGCCTCTGAGCAGCTCAGTGTCTCTGGCCCCTATAACTGCTCAAGCCTTCATCAAACTGTCCTTGACTTCCTTGCTCCCAGTTTTGTTTTGTTTTGTTTTGTCCTTTAGCTCCCTGCCCTACTCTTTTCTGAACCCTTCAATTTCTCTACCTCAACAGCCCCCAGCAGTACCTATGGGAGAAGGAGGGCAGTGTGCCACCGCTAAAGATGACCCAGGAGAGCGCCCTGATCTTCCCCTTCCTCAACAAGAGTGACAGCGGCACCTATGGCTGCACAGCCACCAGCAACATGGGCAGCTACAAGGCTTACTACACTCTCAATGTGAACGGTGAGCCCTCCGCAGGTCTCCTCCAGCAAACCCCTTCTCCTCTCCTCTAACATCTGGTACCCTGGTCTTTCCACCTCCTGATAGCATCCCCAGATCATAGTTGGTAGTGGACTTGTAGGGCAACAGCCCACCACCAGAGGGCCTGAGGACTTAGGCTCTAGGTCCATTCCAAAACGTGGAATAAGGAAAAACCAGAGGAATGGTGGACTTTCATCTGCCTTTGTTTAGCAGTGGTGACCCAGGCGACACCATCCTCCAGCCCCTGCACTCACCTGGCAACAAGAATAAGAATTCTGTGTGTAGAGGCCCCCGAGCCGCTCAAGTGTGAGTGTAGATGCATCTCCCTTTGCAACACGCTGTCCTCAGAGTTGCTTCTCCTGTGACTAGTGCAGGATACATGCTGCTGCTGCCGTCTCCTTTTCTGCAGACCTTGGACGCAGTATACAGGATCCAGGTGGAAAATAGAGATGAGTTTGTACTATGCCGAGAGACGGTCAGAATCTTTTCTCAGATGTCATATTTTCTAGAGAGGCTAGATGATGCTCCTTCTCTGAAGTTCTTCCCAAAGGTGTGACCACACAATCCAGCTTCAGGAGAAGTGATAGGCTAGGCCAGAGGCCTCTTTATGCAGAGTTGGCAGGAGGTTTTTTGAAGACCCCAACAGCAGTGGGATCCTTCCAGAGAGCCTTAATAAGCCTTTCCTCAGAACAGGGGAAATGCATCATCAGGGGAACATCAGAGACTCCCTTATGTGAAATGCCCAGTAAAGCAGTGTAGGGATAGCAGCCAGGCCTCCCGGGAATAAGAGATCGGAGATCTTGGGACCAAAGTGTCTAGATGGGGTGATTCCAACTCCAGGAGCAGACCTCAGCAAGTGGGAGCTGCCTCAGCACAACAAACAAAGCTATTGTAGGGTGCCAGGAGCAAGGACAATGCACTGAGGTCCTGTGTCTGCCCCCAGATCTCTGACGATGATTGGCAATGAGAGAAAATTCCTGTGCTCTTGTGGTTGGTTTCTTGCTGATCCCCCCCACCCTGTGGTAGAAATCGCGGTCCTGTTTGACTGCATCTGCTGCCAGTGCTGACGCCTGGTGGTAGAATGAGTTACTGCATCTCCTTCCAGAAATCATCCTA
Source organism: Mesoplodon bidens (assembly GCF_964165515.1). Classification (NCBI taxonomy): domain Eukaryota; kingdom Metazoa; phylum Chordata; class Mammalia; order Artiodactyla; family Ziphiidae; genus Mesoplodon; species Mesoplodon bidens. The sequence goes on along the minus strand of NC_138177.1, from coordinate 70,316,696 downwards.
AACCGTGTTGACTCCCAACTACCTGGAGTGAAATTAAATGCAGCTCTACCTAGAGAGAGTGACCTGTAATTGATGACCCCAGAGTTCATTTTGGTCGTGCAGACCTATGCTCTTCTAGGGAATTTACATTCCCATAGCCTCTGGGATAATTATCCAGGACTGATTTTTAATGTGGATTGTGTCTCACATTCTCCCGGGGGTGGGGGGAGAGGGGAGAGAAGAGGAAGAACAGTGGATAACCTCACTGTGCTTCCTCCAGATTATAACATCACACCCACCCCTCCTATTATAGAGCCCCGGGGACCCTCTTCTCCCTCCCTCCCAAGCAGAGCATAAAAACCAGAGCATAAGTTTTTTTTCCAAATAAGGCGGAGACAGGCAAGGAACTAAAAAGCTGGTCCAGTCTAGCCTGAGGAGACATAAGGTAGGAGAGACAAAATGTATGAGGAGTCAATGAGGCATCAAGGCTCAAGCTGAGTCTATAAAAAAACAATAGCTCTCCCATGGGTGGGAGAGCCGCAACTACGGCTCATGTAATTTGGGACACATCAGAACTGTGTCCTGGGCCTGTGCACTGTCTCCTGAGATCTGCGGAACTCTGACTAAGGCTGCGGCTCTCCTTCGCATGCCTGGCCAAGCCTGTGCTTGGGAATCTATCCTCTATAGATGCTGCTATGGAGGACAGATTCTATATCCAGTGGCCGAGACCTTGCCATCATGGGAGGAAGCAGTTCAGTCTCTGTCCTTCCCACAAACCTTTAGTTGGTGGGGAAGTGAAGATGGAGTCCCAGACCTCTCTGATGAGACCTGCTGGAGGATTGCATCTTGCTGGAACTCTAAGCTCCCCTGCCAGGAAGGAACACTGTTCTTTATACAGGGAGTCACAGTCCATCGTCTTTTGTAAGGTGCTCTCAAAGTGCCTATTACTGGCTCCATCAGTTTTTCACTTCTCCTTCCCTATCTGATATCAGGACAATGGGTGAATATGGTGAGAAGCCCCCCTAGAAAGGCCAGCTCAGGATGTAAATCAGACGGGAGGGTAAGAGGGCATGGGGGATAGGGAAGAAATACTCTGATAACCCAGAAATTGAAAGAAAGAGAGAGACACACAGACACACCACACACACACACACACACACACACACACACACAGAGAGAGAGAGATAGAGAACAAGAGATGATTTAGACATTAAAGTGATGATCTTTGACCAAGGTCAAGCTTCAGGTTCACAAATTCAACTTAAAGGGTTAAGTGTGAGCAGATATATCTATTTATTCATGATTACATTATTTTAAACCAATTACTATGTTCCAGATAGTCTGTAAGAAACTAGGTACAAAATAAGACATATCCCTTTTTGCTGGAAGATGCCACTCCATTCTCCTTATGTTAGTCCATGTTCTCCGCTGTGTAAGATGATTCATGGCCAGGTCAGAAATGCTGTGAGATAAAGGTTCTTCCCAGATCTGACTGTGTGCATCCCACCTCCCTCCAGATCCCAGTCCAGTGCCCTCATCCTCCAGCACCTACCACGCCATCATTGGTGGGATCGTAGCTTTCATCGTCTTCCTGCTGCTCATCCTGCTCATCTTCCTTGGCCACTACTTGATCCGGCACAAAGGTCAGAGGCATGAGGGAAGCATCAGGAGGGATTGGGATTGGGTAGGAAGTGAAGGGCAGGCTGCAGGAAGGGCCTTTGGAGACTCAGTCAGCCCCTTGGAGAGTTTGAGGAAGAAAGAACACAGCCAACCCTGTGATAACTGAGCACCTCCAACCCCACAGTGGAGCCTGATCCCTTGGTGCTCATCCAAGTAAAATCAAACCTTCCCACTCAGTCAGCTGCTGCTCCCATGCTGCTCTGCCTCCAGGGTCTCCTGCCATAAGACAGAGAACTGCTGAAACTCTGCATCTTCTTCCCATTCCTTCCTGCACTTTCCTCCTTTCTGTTTAGCCTCATGTTTTTTGTCCTTTGGTGTCCTTGTGCCCTGTCCTCACACCACCCCTTTACTTTTCTCTCCTCTCCTGTATCCCTGCCATCTCTCTCCCTCCCCTCTTCTCACATGCCTTCCTCTCAGACCTCCCCCTCTGTTATTCCTTCTAGCCAGCAGCTGGACTTACGTGGACCAGGCAAATGCTAGCCAGATCTCAGGTTCATTGTCATGGAGCTGACCTAGCCGTTTCCCTATCACCACCTTACATGCACACGCGCATATACACACACACACACACATATACACACCATTTTTTTTTTGGCCTGTATTATAGATCAGACTCTAATTAAAGGCAGGATTCATTAATTCTTGGAGGTGTGGTCAGGTGACGGATGTTGGCAGCAAGATGCAAATTCGGGCAGGTGGGGAGGAAGAAAGCTCTAGGCAGGAGAAAAATTACAGAAGCAAGGGGTGGGTGGGTGATGGGAAAGTGGACAGAGAGGCTTCAGAGGTTTGGAAACTGCTCCTAAAAGAAGGAGCCTCTTTCTCTCCCCAGGAACCTACTTGACACACGAGGCGAAAGGCTCTGACGACGCCCCAGATGCGGACACAGCCATCATCAACGCAGAAGGCGGGCAGTCGGGCGGGGACGACAAGAAGGAATATTTCATCTAGGGGCAGCCCCCCAGGGACCCCGTGGGGACTGCTGGGGTCATCACCAACCTGGACTTGTACAGAGCGACCCCAGGGCTGCCCCTCCCGCTTGCTCCCCAGCCCCCCCCCACCCCCCTGTACAGAATGTCTGCTTTGGGTGCGGTTTTGTACTCGGTTTGGAATGGGGAGGGAGGAGGGCGGGGGGAGGGAGGGTTGCCCTCAGCCCTTTCCGTGGCTTCTCTGCGTTTGGGTTATTATTATTTTTGTAACAATCCCAAATCAAATCCGTCTCCAGGCTGGAGGGGCAGGGGTCCTGGGGTGAGGAAAGCAAACAACAAAAAAAACAAAAACAAAATAAAAAAAAACCCAGAGTGTTAGGAGGAGAATGAGGAAAGGGTAAGGGCAGGAAAGAAGTGGGGTCAGTTTGGTGGGGGGCTCTCACCAGCCCTCCATCTTCTGCAGCAGGGGCTCTTCCCGGACTTCTCCAGGGACGGGGAGGTTGTGACCAGGAGCTGGAGGTGGCTTTTCCTGTGTTAGTCGCACACCTTGAGCTCTGGACACAGGAGCAGGTACCATCTGACACCCGTTCTCCACCCCAACAGGAAAGGAGTGAATGGGGGTCCCCGAGGGGATGTGACCTGCAGGTGGCATGCAGCCACACATGCGGGGGCCCAGGGCTTCCCCATGGGGGAGGACACAGGTCCTTGCAGGAGGGGCAGATTTGGAGAGGAAGGATGGCGGAGATGGCCCCCCCACGATGAACGAAGCCAGGCCCTTTTCCCAGGAACCGCCCTTGGGGGGTGGATAGCAGAGCAAGGCTGCCCCTCCTTGCTCCAGCAGCTGTGGGAGAGGCACTGCTCTGGGCCCTAAACTGCATCCGCTTCCCCGCCGAGGGTCCCTTCACTCTCACCCGAGCCCCTGGCCTGTTGCACGTCAACCACTCATCTTATGGCATTGCTCAGCAACTCCTCCTCCCCGTCTTGTGCTGCCCTGTGCCCCTTCCTGTTCCCGAAGCTGTCCCTTAGTCCTCCCTCCCTCCCTCAGCAGCCAGGCAGACATAACAACAAAAATACTAAAAGGAGCTTCACTGCACTGAGCTGTTTCCTGCCCAAACGAAGGGAATAATGTGAGTGCGTGTCTGTGTGTGTCTGTGCACATATGTGTGTGAGTGAGAGGCAGAGGGGCTCCTGGGCATGTGGGCGGGCTGTGGGAGGAGGGCTCCTGTAAAGGAGGGCTTTGGGAGCTGATGGTCCCTAGGCAGGCTGTGTACCTCACCTGGGATGTTGCTCCATCCTGGTATTTTCCATGCCGTCCCCAGCGCCCATCTGTCATGGAGAAAACAGTCCCAGGGTGTATTTTTGCTTAGTCGTCCACCTCATCTCTCCCTAAAACACAGGGCATTCAACCCCCGCCTCCATTTCGCCTCTCAGAGCCACGGAGTCAGTGCCACAGCCTTTGCTATGCATCCCCCAGGCCTCTCCCTGGCGCTGACCCTGGAATGACCACTGTCACTTCTTGTTCCCATAGTCTGTACCCGGTGCGCTGAGGGCTGGGAGGGATGCTGCCTGTCTCCTTCCCATCTCCACCCCTGCTTTTGATTTTCTGTCTTCCTTGTGGCCGAGCTGGTTGCCGTGGAGACGAGACTGCTCGCCCTCCCCGCCAGCCGGCCGCCCTGCCTCAGACCCAGGGTGCCCCTGGGCACTGCTCTGCCCCTCCTCCAGCATGTCCTCCTGCCCTGACAACCCAGGGGCGTGCGAAGTGGGGGCAGCTGCAGCCAGCAGATCTGCCACCCCTTTCCGTTCAGGTAATACCGTTGTCAATCTTCCAGCCGCTGGTTAGAGCCCGGGGTCCCCTCCTCTTACAGCAGCAAGGCAGCCTAGGGCCCCAGGCCTGTGGGCTCCCTGCCTCCCAGCACCCGCTTTTGGGAAAATGACTTTTCCTCTTCGAGCTGAACCACTCTTGTCCATATTACACAGAAGCCATATTTGTACGGGGGGGAGGGGGAGGGGCCGTTGTGCTGTGTGTGTGTGTCTGTCGGGGGGGGGGTGTGGGTGGCGGGGCAGGGAGCAGGGAGGGCATCGTGTATCTTTATAATCTTTCTAACTCTCCTGTGCTAATCTCAGAGGGGCCACCCTCAATATATCTGGATTATCCGTGTCCTTCGGCTGCCTCCTTCTTGCCGCTCTTGCTCCAGTTGGGATGCGTGCGTGTAAGGGCTGTTCTGCTGGTGCCCCCGCACGTGGCGCCTCCAGGGGTGGTGTGTGCCTTGCCGTGCTGCTCGCCCCAGGGCATCTTGTATGGAATGGATATAACTCTCCAAGGGAGAGAAGTGCGTTCATCCCCTTTGGCCAGGTCCCTTCATTTCGCAGTCCCTGACTGCTCCCCATGTCCCGTGCCAGGCTGTGCTGGAGAAGGAGACCCCCCCCCAACGCCATTCCGGGACCACTTCAACAGACCCCCCAAACTCCCTTTCTAGCCCACCTCATGTTGAACCTGAAACTGAAGCTATAGAGTCCTGGGAGAAAGGGGACCATCTTAGCAAGATGGCCATCCCTCTGCACCTTTGCTTCCACCTCCAGGCGGCGCTGTGTGAGTGGGAAAGACCACTCGTCAGAACTGACGCTACCACATCCCGCGCTTTCTTGGACAAATGAAACAGTGTCGCCTAACCAACCCTGTTTATCTCATCGTTCCAGCTCGGACACTCCATGACTCACCCCTCCCAATGTCCAGGCTAAGTGTCCCCAAGTGAAGAAATAAAATGCACGGTAGGGGTGGAGGGAACTAAAGAGCAGAGATCACGTGAAAGCAGTGGGATGGTGGGGAGAGGGGGTACCAAGGAGCAGAGATGTCGGTTTAGGGGCATCCTCCTGCAGGGTACACGCCTTTTCTCCCTGTGCCAACTGGAGAGAAATAGCTCTCCCCCACCACAAGAAACTTTACATCTTGCTAAGATGCCAGACCAGTGTAGCATTTCCAGAGCTTTTATATCCCCCAACAGAAATATGAATAGAGATTACCCCATAGGCAACAGTCCCATTTTAAAATATGCTGTCCCATTGTCCCCCAGAGCCTGCTTTAACTTGTCACGTCATGTGTTCTGCTTGGTATGGAAGATGCATTCGCTGTGCCCATAGGTGGCTGGGCAAGTGCCCAATCGCTCCCTGAAGTAGCTTCATTATGCAACCTTGACAGCTGCCCCCAAGCCCTCCCTCCCCTCACACTGAAACACCCAGACCTGGAGATAGATAGATAGTTACACACACCAAGACACCTGCCTAAAACCTAGCACTAAGATATGATACACAGGACACACAATACACAGCCACACACACAGACAAGAACAGATAAGTAAGTACATTCCTACACCCAGACTGATACACAAAGAGCCCCTGCTCACACACATGTGGCTCAGGCTGTCAGCATCACATGGATCCAGCCACAAGCACCACTAACACCCCCTCCCACAAACACGTCCCTTTTGAACTACATTTCCTTGGATCAAGTTCAAGGGGACAGAGAAGCAGTGAGAGCCATCAGCTGCCCTTTCCCTCCAACTTCCCAGCACATCTCTTATCTCTGTCTCACACTTCACCTCTGGCCCCCTCTTCCTTCCTTGTGCTTGAAGAATCCCTTTATGCTGGGAACCCCCTGGCTTCTCCACCTTTGGAAAGCCTCCCTTTCCACCTTCGGGAAAATACCCACCTTCTGGCCCCCACCTTTTTCCTTTCCTGAGTACAGGTCCCCACCAGCGGAATCCACCCTCAAAACAGGAAGCCCCGGGCCAGGACCTCAAGTGGTCCTGAGGCTCAGGCAGGCAGTGGGCGTGGGGTAAAGACTTCCTGAATGCATCCCCGTCCTGCAATGCCCGCCCCATAGCCCTGCCCAGAGCCAATGGCCTTCATTAGTCCCTGGCACTTATCTGGGAACCACAGCCACTGACAGAACTATCCCAGCCCCTCTCTCTGCCTGCCCTGAGCCCAGCAGTGTCATGGGGAACTGTCTGCACCCGGTGAGTGTGGGTCTGAGCCCACAGCCCCTCCCTCTCTGCCCCCCACCACTCCTTCTGTCTGGCCCTCGGGTCTGTATACCTCTCTCCTTCTCTCATCCCTTGTCCCTTCCCTCGTTTTCCTTCTCCCCTTCTTACCCCAGTGTCCTAGGTCCTCCTCATTCATCTTTGTCAGTTCCATCCAGACCACCCGCCTCCCCGCTCTCCCAGTCCTGTCCACTCCCCTTCCCTTGCTTTTCTTTTCTTTTCTTTTCTTTTTTTAAGATTTTTTTGACACGGACCATTTTTTTAAGTCTTTATTGAATTTGTTACAATATTGTTTCTGTTTTATATTTTGGTTTTTTGGCCACGAGGCATGTGGGATTTTAGCTCCCGGACCAGGGATCGAACCCGCACCCCCTGCACTGGACTACCAGGGGAGGCCCTTCCCTTGCTTCTCTACAACTCTTTGCTCCTCCTGAGTCGCCCTGCCTTGTCCTCTCCCACCATCCCCACTCCATCCAGCTCTTCCAGCCCCCACTTCCCCACTGTCTTTCTCTCCCCACCTCTTGCCCTCGGTTCCCAGGATACCCTTCAGTGGGGTAACTAGATGCTCTGCTTGTCCCTTCTGAGAATGTCCTCCAGGTGGCTGATGACAACTCTACGAAGTTGGCCATTGAAGACGACACTTGGAGTGAATTTCTTGAGATGTACGATGCAGACTATAACTTCACCGATGTGGAAGCAGCTGCGCCCTGCCACTCCTGTATCCTGCTCGACGACTCCTCACTGCCCTTCTTCATCCTCGCCAGTGTCCTGGGCATCCTGATCAGTGGAGCTGTCCTCTATGCATTTCTCAGGCCTCTGTTCCCCCGTCAGGTCTACCAGAACCGGTCTATCCTGGTGCAGTTGGCTGTGGGCAGTGCTCTCTTCAGCATTATGGTGCCCATCCTGGCACGGGGGCTAAGTGGGGCCCTCATCACCTCCCTGTGCCACCTAGCTCACTTGGTCTCGTATGGCTCAGCCTTTGCCCAAGCTCTGCTGATAGGGTGCCACTCGTGCCTGGGCCCCAAACTGTGTATAGGTCACGTCCCAGGCCTCAGGCTGGGGATCAGTGTGGGACTTTGGGGAGTGGCTGCCCTATTGTCACTGCCAATCACGCTGGGCAGTGACACTTCCCAGGGACTCTGTACAGTGACCTTCAGCGGGGAATGGGAAATTTTGCGGTACATACATGCTGCAGCCTGTTTTGCCATCTTCATCTTGTTGCCACTGGGTTTGTTGGGAGCCAAGGGGCTGAAGAAGGCTTTGGGCAGGGGGCCATGTCCCTGGGTTGATATCCTATGTGTCTGGTTCATTTTCTGGTGGCCTCAGGGCATGGCACTAGGATTGGACTCCCTGGTGAGGTCCAGGGCCATGGTGGTGTCAACATGTCTGGCCCAGCAGGCCCTGGACATGCTGCTGGACCTGACAGAAGCCCTGGCAATATTGCACTGTGTGGCTACACCCCTGCTCCTCGCCCAGGTCTGCTACCAGGCCATTCAAACTTCTCTGCCTTCCCTGCCTCTCTCGGCAACACAGTCTTCTCATCTGGACATCCTTGGATGCAAATCCTAGCTCTCTTCCCACCTGTCAACCTGAATTAAAGTGTACGCTGTTTTTATGAAGCTGGTGGTTTCTTGTTTTGTCTGGGATTGTAGAAGAGAGGGAGGAGAATGGAGAGAGAGGGAGAGAGAGATTTCACACCAGACTTTCCTGGCAGCGTCTGCTTCTCTGGCTGGCCTGGGGAGAGAAAATGAATGATGTGCAAACATCCTCGGGGCACACAGATGTTCTCTTGAGGTGTGGGGTTACTGCCATCTCAAGGGGGAAGAGCAGGGGGACCAGAATATGAGGAGAGCAGCTCAACCTAAACTAGAAGAGATGGCTTAGCTAGTAAAGAAAGAAGAGAAGCTGTTGCAGAAAACAAATGAAATCGGAGTAGAAGCCAGAGAGAGAAAAACAGAGAAGACTGAAGATGAGGCCAGAGCATGACTCCTCCTCCCGGCTCAGCCTGTCCAGCCTTCCTCTCTGCCTTCTGTCTCCCTGTTGGCTTTGCTTAGAGATCAGGGTGGTGGTAGGGAAGGTGGAGAAAAGCATCCTGAGGGACCTTACTTAGTCCAGGGAACATATCAAGATAATTCTAAAGCCACTTCTCAGGAGTCATCTCTCCGAGGTTTACTCCTCAGCATAATCCTAATCCCCGTGTGTGTGTGCGTGCATGTGTGCATCTGTCTGTCCTCAATCTGTTAGAACCTGTATCCACATTAGATGCATGCGTGTAATAACATGCATGTAATAATCTACGTGTATACTTGCCTCTCCATCAGTGTCTGATTTGCATTTGTGTTTGCTCTGATCTCTCTCAGGCCTCTCCCTCCACCTCATTCTGTTCTCCTTCCTTGTTCTCAGGATATGGAATCAGGATTTGCAACTCACTCCTTACCAAATGAGTTTTCCTTACTCTGGTTTCTGTATCTAGTCTTCTCCGTGAAGAATGTGTACAGGGAACTAAACAAACCAAGTTGTGAAGCCTGAGATACTTAATGGGGAAGGGCCTGATCTGGCTGGGTCATTTTCTTGGATGCCAAGAATTTGGATCCCAAATTTCCCTTTCAAACACCTTTCAGCTCTCAAAATAAACCTTTTTTGTTTGCCACACAAATATATCCTTCCGCTTTCCACGCTGTACCCTTTCGACCTGGGCGCCCTCCCCGCCCCCGCCCCCCCCACCCCCTTCCCCCTTTCTCTGGATGCTTAGTCATGATCCTGAGGGCTTTTTCTCAGCCAAGTTCAGGTGATGATGGGAAGGGCCATGAATAAGCCCCACTTCATAAGGGGAACAACTTCTACCGGCACCAACAAATTCACTGTCTACCCAAGATGTCACATACACACAAATGAGTTTCTCCCTCCAACCCAGTTAAAAAGCTGGGGAGACTTGAGAGGTATCTTATATCTGTCTGAATCTAGGTATGGTCTTTTCATTTTTCAAAGATGTGCTATAACTGGTTTCTCCCCTAAACCGTTTCTGCTTGACTCTGGACTTGGGAGCTAAGTAGGAGAGTACAGGAGAGGAGCAGAGATGAGTTAGAGCATACTAGGCTCGGGGAATTTTCCTGGGTGGGTGCAGTGACAAATCCTCTCAATCCCCCACCTCCTGTCTCTTAGCAACCACCAGATTATATGCCGATTGGTGTATCCTAAATTGAAAGGCGGGATTTAGGGACCTATTGAGAGGCGGGAGACATTCTGAAACAGAAAGGAAAGCAGAGAAAATGAAGAAAAAAATACATAATTTACAAACCTAAATTATGCTAAGGTCTCCAACCACAGTTTATGCATGTGTCCCAGTGTTCTCTTTTTTCTTACTCCCTTTCCCGCCTATTCTCGTAGTTTGCCCCCTCCAACACCTGACCACTCTCAATCCTTCAGACATTGGCCAACTCCTTTACAAGCTACTGGATTCGGAGGCTGACCTAGTTAAGGGGGAGGAGAGGGCACTTTCAACTTGCTGAATCTTCCAATGTCAACCTGATGCAAGGGAGGCTTAATTTAAGACCACTGGGGTTGTCTTATCTACACCCCAAGCCATGCCTGCAGATAGAAATCCCTCTTTGCTCAGTCCTGTTAGAGAGACCCTCAGATAGCTCTACAGCTCTCACATCTTTCACAAAAGAAAGGCAGAGGCAGAAGCCTGCAGCTGATAAGAGGTCAGGATGGGTTGGAGACACCTCCCCATGGCTATCTCCTCCCCATTCCATCTCCACAGCTTTGCCCCAGTCCCCTAGGGGGCTGGCCTTTCCCTGTGTTATCTACACTGCATTTGGATAGTTCTTCTGTAAGTCTAACCCTGGCCTCAGTCATTTCTTTAAGCTTTTCCTGGGGTCCTGTCACCCCAGTCCATTTAACCCACTGAATGCCACCAGCCACTCCCAAACTAGTCTAACTCTGGCATCTTTTCTGAAACCCTTCAGGAATACAAATCCTATTTCCTTTGAACCCTTAAGAATTTAATCTCAGGGAAGGCAGAGACTTTAGCTGTGTATGAGTTATTGGGCCTAAAGAAAAAATCCTCTCAGAAAGATGACAGCCAGGGAGCAAGCTCCTGGGAACACTCCACGCCCTGGGTAGGGTCAGTCTGCATTGCTTCTTTATGGAGAGAGACTTATTTCCTAAGGGAAGGTGGAAGATCACATTGACGCCCATAGTTCATTGATTTCAAACTGCAGCCTCTCCCAAAGGATTTAGGAAGCAAATACCTGGTCCTCACACCCTTTTATCTACTCCTATTTGTGTAAACCCCCAGCCCCATCATCACCTTCCTCCAGAAACCACCCTCAGAGAATTCTGATTGAAAGCTTCACTGGGGTTTCAAACCCAATTCATTGCCAACTCTAATTGCCAGGGATTTGCATGAAAACCGTTGTACGCTATCCAATTATTCTCTGGGCACAAGGAGAATCACAGTTTTAACTAACAATAGCGCACCTTGCAGACGAATGTGACTGTTTAGGTTAATAAACAAGTCCAAGCCCTTCCAAATCATCTCTGCACATCTTCTAGTGATTTGGGCAGGAGCGGCGTGGGGCACGCGGGGTGTGGGGGGAGGTTAAAAGTCCATTTAGCCAAACTGCGTGTCAGCTTTCATCTTCCCTATAACTATCTGGTGAAGGGAAGAGGAAATCTCCAGGAGAAAGGGGTCCTTGAAAAAATTGACTTAGGGAAATTTAGGGGCATAGTATTAGGGGAATTTTAGGCATCTTTATATCACCCTTAGACTTTTAGAAACCTTTTAGACACAGTTGTAGAAACAAGAGAAAGAGGTCCTTGTAATGCTCAAATATCTCTGATTCATTGTCCAGTTGTTTGCAAATTTGATGTCTTCCTTGAGATCCCCAACATTCCCAACCCTGCCATTTCTCCCCGTATTTTGGGGTATGTTCTTACCATATTTGGGGGACACTTAGACGTTGTTTACTCCCTAAGATTTCACAGATAATGTCCCAAGTTCCACCCTTGACCTCCTCAAGGATCATTCTTTGTACTTTTTTTCCTGGGTAATTCTCTGCATCCTGGAAGAATTCACTGCATGTGACTCCAAACTGGATGTTTCTGAAGGGCCTGGGCCATCTCTTCTCCCTCTACTTCAGGTATCATCAACATCTGGGGGAGAGGAGAGTGCAGGTCTCTTGGAAAATCTGATGAAAACTGTGAAGTCTCTTTTCAGGAAAACATAATATTACACCCCAAATTTGGTATTTAGTTCTCCCCTGCTGCACCCAGAGCTAAACTCATATGCTTTCCCACTGCCTATTGGGACGTCCATAAGTTTCCTTCCTGCTTACTAAGCCAGAGGTCCAGTGACCTAGGGGACTTTCTGTTCTTTGAATGGGTGAGTCCTGTTTCCACTCTGAGTCTTTGCCCTTTACATCTCTTCTGCCCAGAATGCTGTTTCCTGTGCTTTTTCAGTGACTGACACCTTCCCATACTTGAGATCTCAATGTGAATCTCGCCTCCTCCAAGAATGACCTTCCCTGACATCCAATGGGCTATAGCCCCCGGCCACCTCACGCACCCACTGATTCCCCACCAATTCACCTGAGATGTTTCCAGTGTACCATGTATCACACATTGAAATTGTCTCTTTCTTCATTTGTTTGCTTACCAGCTTATTGCTAATCTACCCTTCCTCCCACCACTAGAAAACTAGCACCAAGAGTGCAAGAACTTTTCCCCTTTTGTGCCTGGAGCATAGTCAGAGCTCAGTAAACATGTGCTAAATATGGGAATTAATTAATTTTATAAGAATAAAGCATGGTCCCCACCCTGGAGGGTTTACGGTCCCGTGGGGAAGAGGAACAAGTAAGCAAAGAATTAGCACAGAAGAACTGCCAGAAAACGGAGCTCCTCTCCCTAAGTCTTATAGGCCATCTCTCCCACACCATGCAAGCATTTGGGGGCTGAAGAGACTGGAGGGCTGTCAGCACACGATTTCTGGGAACCTGTTTTCTGGATCACCTTTCAGGTGGCTGAAGCTGGGGGACTTCACAGCAGTTCCCCAGCCATGTCGGAGGAATAATGTGTGCTTTCCTTTGGAACAAAACTGCGAGCTTTGGACAGCAGGGGAGAGCTGGGAAGGGCTGTCATTCTTCGTCTTTATTTGTGGAAAAGTGAGTCCCAGGAGACTCACCAGAGTTCTGGGAGACAGTTTTCCATTGGCTCAGAACCAAATTTGGAGCCTAGCCACCTCCTCACATTTCATCACACTCAGCGGGAAAGCCCACACCCTCCTTGGATCTAAAAGTCATTTCCGTCTCCTTGCTGATTTTTTTCTTCTCTGTTCTCCCTCTTCCTCTTCTTTAGTTCCAGTTTAGTGCCTCTGCCCCCTAGCCTTTCCCAACCTCTGAACTCTGGGTCCTTCTTTCCCATTCTGGTCTCTGTAGCCAGAATGTGGCATTTATCTCTCTGCAGTTCTAGGTACTTGGTCGGGTTAACCCTTTAAGGCACATAAGGGTGTATAATTCATTTCATTTAAAGGATGTATTGAGTGCCTTCTAAGTTCAAGACACTGTGAGAGGTCCCAGAAGACACAGAAGTGAATCAGACACAATTCTGGACATCAGCATGTCTCTGGACTCATCTGGTCCCCTCCTGTCCCCTTCCTTCTTTGGTTCGCAGGCTTTCCCAGCCCTCTCTCTAATAACCCTGAATATATCCGGATCCCAGGACACACTGGAAATCCACAAGGCCCTCCGTCACATGGACCGCTCCGTCCAGGCCTCTGTTTCACAGCTACAGGCCCTTAGCAAACCATAAAGCCCATGGCCAATGGGTAGTTCTGTCTCACTGTCACATCCAGAATATTCTCTATGTACAGAGGCAGAGAAGATACAAGAATAAAGGACATTTTTCCTTTCACACTCTTATAAGGTAGATGTGGTGGATTCTGGAAGCCAGTGCAGTGAAGGCCAATTACCCAGAAAAGAGGGGATGGGTGTGGAGCATTGGAAAAGAAAGCTGTTTACAAATCAGTTGGCCCTTTTCTGTCTGTGGCCTGAGAAAGAGGTGAGGAAGAAGTGGACTCTCTTGACTATCAGCCTGGAAGCTTCCAAAAATATGACCATGTTTCTCTTCCTCTACACCCACTCTTTCAGGCCCCAGAAGAGGGCTGCTCACTTCACATTCTTGATTGATTGGCAGAGGGAGATCTATGGAAACTCTGGAAGTGTGAAAGGAGTAAGTTGGAGGGAAGGTCACTGAGATAGAAAAAAATTTGCAGAAATTAAATAAAGTTTGACAGATTAATGTAAAACCTGTGTTTAAAAAATCAGTTGCATATGGGCTTCCCTGGTGGCGCAGTGGTTGAGAATCCGCCTGCCGATGCAGGGGACACGGGTTCGTGCCCCGGGCCGGGAAGATCCCACATGCCACGGAGTGGCTGGGCCCGTGAGCCGTGGCTGCTGAGCCTGCGTGTCCGGAGCCTGTGCTCTGCAATGGGAGAGACCACAACAGTGAGAGGCCCGCGTACCGCAAAAAAAAAAAAAAAAAAAAAAAAAAAATCAGTTGCATAAAAGCAGAATGGAAGAGGCCTGGCTCAACAAAAGTTCTTATGAAAAAAAAAAATTAGATGTTTCACTTGGGCACAGGCTAAAGATGATTCAATAGTGTGTGTAGCAGCCAAAAAAGCTAATGCAGACTCCAGCTGCATTAAGAGATGTGGTGTACAGGACAAGGTGGGGCACTACACCATCCTCTCCTGCCCAAGACAGGCCATTTGGGGAATAAATGGCTCAGCTCTGGGTACCAAATGTTAGACACTAACAAATCAGAGCTCTTCCAAGGGGGGGTGCCAAAATGATGCCACTCTGGAGACCATACCTCTTCTCTAAGCATGGGCTGGAAGAGCAGGGTTGAGTGCGGGTGGGGCATTGACACTGGAAAAATGTAGAAAAATACATAGCTATCTTTGTATAACTGAAGAGTTGTCCTTGAAAGAAGCATTAAACATATATGTAGCTGGAGCTTTAGAACTAGAAACACGGGATGCGGAGGAATAACAGAGATTGATTTTGACTGAATATTAGGAAAGGCTTTCCTCAACAAGACTGCAGATTACAGGGATGGGCTGTGGCATTCATTTTTTTTTTTTTTTTGCGGTACGCGGGCCTCTCACTATCGTGGCCTCTCCCATTGAGGAGCACAGGCTCCGGATGCGCAGGCCCAGCGGCCATGGCTCACGGGCCCAGCTGCTCCCGGGCATGTGGGATCCTCCCGGACCGGGGCACGAACCCGTATCCCCTGCATCGGCAGGCGGACTCTCAACCACTGCGCCACCAGGGAAGCCCTGGCATTCTTGATAATGTAAAAAAATAACACACACACACATGCACATAAACATATAGACACACACACTATGTGCTCTATACTGCTCTGTGTTCTTGTTTCACAGTGATGAGCATAGCGGATGAGGGCCTTGCTTTTGTCAAGTTTAGAGACAAGAGAGGCAGAGATTAGACACGTAACACACAGATAAATTACAAATGCTGTTATAAGAGAAAAGAACTGGTGCCATGGAAAAGAATAAAAAGATAGAACTGATTTGAGTCAGGATTTCACAGTAACAGAAAGGACTCAAGCTGAGGCTGGACAGTAACAAATCATCAAAATATAGTAGAGGGATATCCCATGCTTTGGGATAGAGCCAGGACCAGTCCAGCAGCTTTTTCCCAAATTGGCAGTGCATCAGAATCTCCCGGGGAGAGAGTTTTTTCAACAACCCTTGTCTCAATTCAGGATATTCTGAACCCGAATAGTTGGGACTAGAAGACTCTGAAAACCCTAAGGTGATATGTTAAATGAAAGAGCTATAGACTAAAATGCATATTCTTTGATTCTGGTGTCTGGGTCTCACTTGTGACCATTTTAATCTCTTTGCTTGGATCCTCGAATTAAAGCCCTCTGGTTCAGAGCTGGGATGCTTTGGTCTCTTCCAGACCTGGTTTGTAGAACAATAAAGGGATTCTTAGCCAGATATGCACCTGACCTGAATTTTTCCAGGCGGTGGGTACCATTCCAGGCACCAGCTGCTGCAGAAAAATTGTAGCTGGTGCCTGGGGTCCCTCTAGTGGTCAGAAATTATCACTTCAGCTCCACTTCTCCAGACCCCCATTTAGCCAGAGAATTATTTTCTGACACAGGCTCTATGAAGATGAGGGGCCTTATGAAAATAAAGCAGAGAAGCCTAAATACATATTTTAGAAAGTTATTCAGTAGAATTAACATTAATAAATAGAAGTGGTAAAACTAAGAAATTGCTTTCCAAATTCCTCCTGCCCCTTGCCATGTCTTAGATGATCTCAATTTAGGTAACTTCTAAAAACCAGAGTTGACAACTCCCCAGGACACCAGGCCATCAATTAGGGACTCCATGGGTCATTTCAATTCCCTGGGAAAATATAAAATATATGAGAAATGAGTATTTGGATAGAGCATTGGGTTGAGTTGGGAGATAGGGATCATGGCATTCTGAAATGTGTCATTTACCAGCTTTTTGAGGTTTAGTTTTCCCACCTGAGAAAAAGCAGGTAAGAACATTGGCCTGCCTAGCTTACAGATCTGACATAAAGATTAAATGAACTGGCAGATGTGGGAGCTGTAAAATGAGTTACAGCTAGGAGGAAATACAATGCAATTAGTATTAAAGTTTGCCGGGCAGGCAATTGGGAAAATTGTCCATTGCCTTCTCGGTCATTCCACTGAAATGTTTTTACAAAGGCAATAGTACATAGAATGAGCTGGACTGCTGAGACTCACCTCCACCTCTGTCCTTGTGTCTCCACTTAACCCTGTGACCAAAGGGCTAACGGAATCTGTCTGAGACAGTTTAATAGGAAGCTCCCAGGAAGTGTGCCTTTAAAAGAGAGGCTGACCCAGTGTGGGTGATGGTGGTGGTAATAATAGGGACTGTTGCAGACATCTTACTGGCATTTGGGCTGACTTTTGCTGCATTACAGTATTATTTAAGGCAGAGCACAAAGTGTTCCCGGACTGCCAAAAAGTGATATCACCTAAATGCTGTTTATGATACCCAACCTTTCCCCAGGGACCCTAAAATGACCACATTCCAGCTCTTCTCACATGGTCTCTCCTATATTTTCTGCCCCTTGGAAGATGGCATCTTTTGGAGGCTCCTTATTGTGGGAGAACTTGCCTGCTCAGCAGCCCATGGTGAGCTTCCCCCAACTCTTTGGGAAAGATTAACGCTACGTATTCTACACCCTTACCACTCAAAGTGTGGGTCATGGATCACAATATTGGCAAGACCTGGGAGCTTGTAGTAAATGCAGACTCCCAGGCTCCACCCCAGACCCACGGCTGAATCAGAATCTGCACTTTAACAGGATCCCAGGTGATTTGTTGGCTCATGAAAGTTTGGGGAGCACCGCACACTTTGTTGGGTATTCAACCTGGGCTCTGTTTTCATCCAGCATCCCCCATCTACC
The DNA here is from genome assembly GCF_964165515.1 of Mesoplodon bidens. Taxonomy (NCBI): domain Eukaryota; kingdom Metazoa; phylum Chordata; class Mammalia; order Artiodactyla; family Ziphiidae; genus Mesoplodon; species Mesoplodon bidens. The sequence continues at coordinate 70,299,578 of NC_138177.1, read as the reverse complement.
ACCCCACCCCCAGCAGGTAGCAGACCTGGTTCCCTGAAACTTTCCCTTCTCCACTCTCTCCTGTCTTCTAGACTCCACTTCAAAATTCAGGAATTATCATGCGGGGGGGTGGGGGGAGGTCCTGCAAAGACTGTTTCCATGCTTTAGACAAAGTGAGATAAAGACCACACCCAGGTTCCTTCCCAGGCTCCCTCTGCCCCAGAAGGATAGACCTTCCTCAAGTCTTGCCCCAAATGGCACAGGTTTGAGGGCTGTGGGGCAATGGGGAATACAGTCTTTCTACCTTTCTTTTCTCCTCTTACTCTGGGTGAGCGGGATCTCTAGGAAGGGCAACAGTGGGAAACTGTCAGTAAGTCACATATGAGGTAAGAGAGGATAAGAAGTGACCACGTGTTGAGGGGTTGCCGGCCACAGAATGGAAAAGGATCAGTCCCTCTAGGTAGCGAGGGGACCGCACAGGGTCACACCATACACAGAGGCAGGCAGGCACACTCACACTTGCCTGTGGGCACAACCACACATCACATTCCCCTTCCAGATGCTGTCTGGGCACCATGCCCTTTAGGCAAAGGCCGTGCTGCCCCATCCTCACAGGCCAGTGCTTGTCTGAATTTGGTGGCACAGACATAACTCCAGCAGGCTGTCTCGGATCTACTGAGTGGTCTGAGAGTGTCAGGGATGGGAAGGGGATGGGACGGGATGGTGTAGGGAAGGCCCCATAGTCCAATCCCTGTCACACATATGTCCACTCTGCTGATTCCTGAAATGACTGCTGTTAGAAAGCTCTCTCTCATTGGTAAACATTGCCCTCAATGGGGTTCCTCTTTTAACATATATATTCCCTTAAGAGGGGCAATGAATTAAGAAACAGACACTAAGTGCAAGTTAATTTATCAGAAATGTTGCTGCAAGGACGGTCGAGGGCAACAGCAGAAAATCAAGCAGCTGAGGAGGAAAAAAAGAACCAAATGGAAGGAGGAGCAGAGGTGGGGGAGCCCAGATAGACTCTCCCAGCCTCACAATTCTGCCAAGGAGTAGCTCTGGTCCACGGGGTAGGATGTGGGCTGGGATTACACAGATCCAGATTCTTGGGGTAAGTGGAGGAACTAGCATTTCCAGCCTCCTGTTGGGCCCATCATCCTAGAGGAAAGCCAAGCTTTAGCATGGCACCTACAATCCTCCCGAAGTTTCCCCGAACCCACCTCTCCAACCTCACCAAGCATCCTGAGTTCCAGACATGATGCACAACTCCCCAAAATCAAATCACCTTCTCTCAGGGCCCCATGCCTTTGCATGGGGATGCTCCATTGGACTGAAAAGCTCTCTACACCTCCCCTTTGTCTGGTCAATGCCTAAACTTGTCTTTGAAGATTTGACTCAAGTGTCCCCTAACCTGTAACTATCCTCTGTATCCTCATAGGCTGGGTTGGTGAACTAGGCGCACCTATTCTGTGCTCCCAAAGCATCTTGGGCACAATAGTTACTTTACCCTGTGTTATTTAGTCTCTGTCCCTGTGTGTTGTTCCCACTTAAGACTAGGTGTCTTAAGAACAGAGTCTATGGCTTCCTTATCTTTCAATTTCTATAACCCAGACCAGTACTGGACACAAAGTATGCATTTTAAATGTTAAATGTCTGTTGTGTGTATTAACGCATGTAAGGAGGACAGAGGTTAAGTACCAAAAGGGAATATCTAATCAGAAATTATGCAACTTGTTCAAGCATAAATGGTTAGGAACCAGAAAAATCTAAGATTTGAACCCGGGTCTGTGCTGCAGAATGACTTCAACTTTAAAGCCCTTGCTTCTTCCTCTCTTGCATCCAGCTGGTGATGAGTCATCTCAGCACAGCCCTGTTGCTATATTTTCCATCAGCGATTCCAGACATTCAGATCTGACCTTCTGGGAGGGACCTTAAAGAGAATCAGGTTCTGCCTTCTTGTTTTCTAGCTGATGGTTGAGGCTCAGTGATATAGAATGTTCCCTTTTTATTGTGGTACTGAGAGCAACATGATAATGTTGTCATATTATCACATAATGGTCTGGGCCAGGTTGGGATGGGAGGGGCTGGGGAATGAGGAAGGGGCCAGAAAACACAAAGCCCATCTTCTCCAGATCAGATCACACTGAAGCAAAGCAATATATATTGATTGATCAAGAGCTACGTGCCCAAATCCCAGCTGTGGGAAAAAGGTGGCCTAGAGAACAAAGAATATGTTTATCCAGCCACCCCTGTCCCCCAGCCCAAAGGGAGAACTGGGCAGAATCCATCACTTAGAGCCCACTTCCTTCTGGCCTCACCACAAGGGTCACATCCAGATACAGAAACTAGTTAAGAGGGTCTCTCATTTGGGTTCATTTGCATACATTTGCATACCCACCCAAGAATGCATAGTTCATTCTTAGGCAGTTTTCAAGTAAATGTGATAATTGCCACCTTCAGGTTGTCATGGATAGATTTTGCTCTTCTCACTTTCCTTCTCATCTGTCCACAATCCCCGAGCCTTGACACTGGATGACTGTGTACAGGTGTTGTGGGAAGGGCAGTGCTGACAAGGGGACAGGAACATCCAGCTCCAGCTTGGTGGCAGAGAGAGGGGCAGCAAGGGCAGCTCCAGCAGCCTCGCTTGAGTCCCTGTCCTCAGGACAAGCTGAGGGAGGCTGCTCATTCACATCTGCTATTCTCAGACTAAGATAACACCTATGCTGATTGGACGTTCTTGGCAAGTTACATGGTTTCTCACTGTTCTGATGGCAGTGCAATACAATAAAACCCCTTCTGCACACAGGACAGTGGGCACATCATGAACATTATATTAATATAAACTGTGAAGTCAACCACCGGGCTCTTGGTCCCTTTAGAATCTTTCCTCTTCACCATATTATCCCAAGTCCTCTCCCCTTTTCTCAGAGAACCAGCTTTTCCCACTATTTGGCTCACAGTGGGTTCTTCCCAACAGCCTTTTAACAGTGCAGAAGCTCAAAGAGACCCAGAGGGGAGTCTATTTGGTCTTTCAGGCTGCAAGGTAGGCAGCTGGTGCTGCTTGGAGAACACAGGAAATAAAGGACAGGGTCCTTGTTGTTCTCCTTGGCATGGGAGGAGAGTCTGAGAAGCAATAGAACATCAGGACTTTCCTCCTTTGAGTTGGTAAATCAGAGAAAAGACTGTCCTTGCTGGTGATTCCTGTGAAATTGAATACTCAGACAGCATATAAGTGAAATGAGAGAACTGTTTTACCAATTTCATAGATTCAACATTCTCCTATACTAATTTGCTGATCAGCTAATCAACAAATATCTTTTGTGCGCCTCAGGAAGCCCTGAGCTGAACTACAGTAGGTATTTAATAAATACCTTCTAATTTTGTTGAATGCAGTAGAGGTACTGTGCTAACATCAATTGTGGGATTTGGAAGCTAAAATGTACACACCCTGCCATCTAGGAACTCAGAGTCTAGGAAGATATTTGAAATACTGTGTTTGTATTTAATAATAAAACATGTAATACTGTCGTTGAGAGCAGAGGCATTGAAGGCAGAGACCAAAGTTGAATTTGCAGCTGTTTGACCTGGGATAAGTCATAGAACTTCTCTGAGTCGGTCTCCATTGAAAGTGGACCAGCAACTACTGATGACATAGGGTTATTTAGAGGATTAAGTTGCCTCACATGTAAAGAACTTAACACATTGCTTGGCACTGAGAATGCTTTCAGGATGTTAGCTAAAATATAAGAAAGGCATAATTTGGTAACAAAATGTATGATTTAGAGGTGTACAATTTTTGGAATTAGAAAGAACCTTAAAAACGCTCTAATCCAATGTTTCCCAAATAATGGGCTGTGGACTGTTGCCAGTTTGTGACAAATTTTTTACCAGTCTACAGCAAAATGTGAAAACAAAAAAAGCAATGTAGCAGTAGACTATTCTCTCGGTGTTCAGTTTCCTTTTTTTAACGAGCTGATAAAAGGCAGATGGTAAGAGTGTTAATCCTATGTCGGTCCTCCATTTATTATCACTATTGTTGTTGTTGTCACTGTTTTGTTCATGAAATTTAAATCTGAGGACCACTATGGTATCAGACCAAACTCCAATCAGTAGCATAACCTTATAAGCTAATCTCTGGGTTCCACTTGAACACTTCAAGGATCAGGGTGCCACCCTGCTGGGAAATTCCTTTCCCTTTGGATCCCAAATAGAGCTAAGAGAACAAATATAACCCCTGTTCTACACAACTTCCCTTCAGATGATTGAAGACAGCAACCACGAGGGAGTCTGGGATAGTGGGCAGAGCTTTTGGTGTAAACTAATTTCCAGTTCTGCAAGAGTGTTGGGTTCCTCCTCTAACCTTCTTATAAAATAGGCCAGGAGCATCTACTGTTGAAGAATATTGTGCGGATCGAGGAAGATAATGCACCTGAAGGCACTTTCCGAATGGTGATGTACCATGCAATCGTTACATCTATAGTCACAGGGGGGCCCATTTCCATCAGGAGATCTTCGTACAGCACAGCATCTACTCTTCACCATCAGCTTTTCCTCCTCTGGACATGGATGGAATGGTTGATGAATGTTTCCCACAAAATAGTCTGTCCAGAACTGAGCAAAATCTAGTCAACTATATGGAGTGAAATGAGACAAAGAGCTGAATTGGGTGGTCTTTAGGGTCCCGGATTCCATGCCTATCACCCCTTTACCCCTCCTGACAGGGGAACCCTGTATGCCATCACAGCACAAATGGGTCTTGTTTCCTTTCTGGCCAGCTAAAATCCCCAGAATCCAGGACAGCTATTATTTTGGAGCAACAAGAAACTTTTTCCTTTTTATTTTGGCTTCCATGTTACAACCATGTTTAATCTACCTTTTCCAACTTAAAAATCCTCACTTCAAAGAAAATGGCAACAAAATAAGAGTTTAATAGGACTGCTTTTCCTTTGACATCTGTTCCCATTTTGTCTCCTCCATTGTCTATATTTCCTTCTTCTTCCTGTTACAGGAGTATCCCCTTTAAAAGCCATATTAAATTATTATTTTGCCAAAGACCTATGCATTCTGCTCTTTAACCTGCCTATAATGGTCTGAGAAGAGTTGTGAAATAGATAAAAGTAGAGCATAGGGGTGAAGAGTACTGACTCTGGAGCCAGCTTGCTTGGATTTAAATCCCAACTTTTTGGTTTTTTGACCCTGGGTCAGTAATTTAATCACTTTGCTTTCTTAGAACCTTCCTCTGTAAAAGCAAGATAAATTTTACACCTACTTCATAATGTTCTTCCAAGGAATCGATGAGTTAATATATGTAAAGTGCTTAGAACAATACTTGGCACAACAGCAAATCCTCAGTAAATATTGGGCATTAATATTATTACTGTCTTTATAGGACCATGTGGACTTTTGGATTTGTTATGAGTTACACTTTCTTTCTTATATCTTTTGTGCAGGGCTTTATTCAATCTGAGCTCATCAAAGAACTCTTTATGAAGCCCCATGGGTTTTGTTAGCTGCCTTCTCCTTTTTTTATCAGGATGACTCATGGTTATATTATTTGAATTTCATTTCTTAGAAGTACCCATCCCATTAAAGAGTGGAACTCCATTATTATTTTGCATCATGGGTCATAAGATTATAATCCTTTGCTCTGAACTTTCAGAAATCTGCTCTCCTGGTGTCTGGGGTACACTGATCTGAATATTTTAATGAATGTGTTCATATAATGCTTCCCGAAAGGTATTGAGAAGGTTGCCATATTTTATTATAATAAGAGGATACTCTATCATTTATTATTAGTTTTCAGAAATGCCATAGTCACTTTCCCCCAGTTTCCTACAACATATACATCATGATCCAGGTCTTTCTTACTGGTCATAATTAAGTCCTGAGTAGCAGTTCCCCCTCATTGCTTTTTCTACCTACTGAGAGATTAAGTTGTCAGCAAGGCAAGGGAAGAATTCATCAGCTGGTCTGCATAAGACCTCCAGCAGATGTCCTGCTAGCTGAAGTCCCTCATCACCACTAGATCTTGCTTCTCTGCCAATTTTTGCAATTCAGAGAAAAGAGGTTAGAAAGATATCTATATGCCAATTGCACAAGGACCTGCCTCATCGCCTCTGTAAGAATGAAACTTCCCAGAAGACTTCCTATTCTAAACACCCTTCATGCATTCCTAAGACTCTGCTGGATTTATTTATTTATTTTTTTCATCAGCTCTTCTCCAGACTTCCGGATTTTTCCTCGACATGGAGCTGCTTTGAAAGAAGTATCTGTTAAATACCCCTTTGGTACCTGACTCTGTGCTCTGTGCGTCAGAGCCCTCGCCACCCCTCCACAAAGTGTATATCTCATCCAGAACCCTGCAGAGAATATGATACCTGGGCTTCTAGTGGACTTCTTATCATAGGCCTCTGACTGATGCTGAATCATCACAGCTAGCCATTCAGCTGAACTGATGGTTGTTGGCTAGCTAAATGTATTTCTATGTGTCTCCCATCTTAATAGTAATACTTGGTGTCTCAGCTACCCCTCCTATCAGGAAAAGATCATCATTCATAGTAGTAATAATCAATGTTAAATGGGAGGTAAGTTCCTTGAGGGCAGGGGCCAGCTCTCTGATTTACTCCAATTAGCAAAGGAGGTCAGTGAAACAACAACAATCATTTATTGAGCATCTACTATGTGTCAGACATGTGTTGGGATAAAGAACACAAATAAGACATGTTCGTCTTATTTCAGAAACTCATAGGCATTGTGGAGATAGGCATATAAACAGATTATTGCAACATAGTGTAATAAGTGCAGTGAGAGAGATATTGTTCTGCCTATTAAGGGACACAGAGGAGAGGCATCCAGCCCAGCGGGAGGGGAATGTAGAAAATGCTGCTTGTTAGAGTGATTTCTGGTCAGTGGTGATGTTGAACTAAGTCTCAAAGCTTAGCAAAATGCCTTGTTGTAAATAAATGTCACCAGTTTCTTTCTAACTAGAGAGATAATGTTGTGGCACAAAATAAACACCTTCTTGCCCTCATTGGGAAAATGATCAACCTTTGGGTTTAAAGACTGGACAGGAGAAATTGCCAGATGGCCCAGATCATAACCTGATAAATAGGCTTTTAAGAAAACGTATGGGCCCTGATGGACCAACACCCCTATTATATAAAGATGGAGGAATCACTCCTTGTTGGAGAAGATCTGAGAGAAAAGGTGAGAGGACCTGGGGGAGACACAGGAGAGAAAAGTGTCAGGGTCCTAAGTCCCTGAGAGAGCAGTTTATAGAGACGGGATACTGGGCCAGGAAAGGCCAGGGTTGGTGGACAAGAGAGCAGGCCGCTTGGATGTAGTACCTACATAGAGGACCACTCCAGCAGTGGCTGCTAGGGACAATCCTCCTGCAAGGGTAGCTGGCCATCTACATCTGGAACCCTGACCACTCTTGCTCTCTGGGTACTCAGAGTCACTGCATGCAATCTGTCTCTGCCTCAGAGAGGCCATCCACAGTTCTTCAGTCAATGCATTGCATCCAGCAATACTGAGGATTCTCACCCAAGCAAAGCTCTTGGACACTTCAAATCTTTAGAAACTCTCTGGTCACTTAATGAGGGGGTGAAAGGATTGCTTTGAATTTTCCTCTATCACAGTCCATTGGGTAAGGAGTTCAAGAACCTGTACTCAGTAGATGGTTGGAAGCAACCTGGAGAGAGTGAAATGGATACCTCTGTTACCTAAGGGCAGATAAAGACTAGCTAGGGGAGGGGAGGATCCAGGCAGAAGGGAGGAGGACTGAGCTGGCACAGGGAGGAACCACATCATGGTCTGAGCAGAGAATGGCAAGCAGGTGTGTGTTACTGTAGCACCCAGTGGGAGGCAGGGAGTGACAGGGAGGTAGGGAAGGTTCGACTATGGGGAACTTCGTAGAACAAGTTAGGGAGCATACATTTTATCCTATTGACAGTGTGGACTCATGAAAAGATTTTGAGCAGAGAAATGAGATGATATGGTTTGTTTTTAAGATATCAGAGAAATATCACTTTGGAGATTGTATAGAAAGCTGCTATAATCGGCCAGATAAGAGTTAAGATGGCCTGAACTAAGAAAGTGATGGTAGGGATGGGGAGAAGGGGATAGATCTGAGGAATATCTAGGCAGTAAAATCAGCAGGACAAGGTAGGAGAGAAGGTAGAGGAAGGAGATGGAGCAGTCAAGGATGATGCTTGGGTCTGCAGTAGTTTGGGTGAAAAAAACATTTGCAGTGTCTGTCACATAATGGGTGTTTGATAAATATTTATATAAATACAGTGCACTGTCATGATGATGGCTTTTTCTGTCATTAGTACTGAGTGTTACTAAAATGAACACAATAGGGAGTCAAGAGATTCAGATTCTAGTCTCAGTTCACCCACCGTGTGATCCTGAGAAAGTCACACTGTATTTTCTATAAAATGAAAGGTTTTCACCAGATAAATTCTGAAGTCCTTTCCGTCTTTGACTTTTCTGGCAAAATATTGTGGACCAATATTGAAAACAGATCACAATTTATGACAATGTTTTCATACATAAATGTACTCCAAATTTCCAACAACTAACAAAAAATGAAATTTTGGAGAAGCCTTCTAATTTAAGCACTGCCAGGACTCTCTTATATCGTTTCCTTTTTTCTCCCTCAGGTATAATTTCTTCATGAAGATAAGTCTTTACCCATCCAAAAAATTTTAAGAGACTATGACATATGTTTTGGATCCCCTATAACATCTGGTAAAGTGCCAGGGATATTTTCACCACTCAAAATTGACTAGAGCTGAATTAAATTGTGTCTTTCTGCAGGGGTTTGATTCTCATCCCAAATACTTCAATCGCTCAAGTATACCTTCATTCACTCAAGTATACCTTCATTCACTCATTCATCCATCCATTCAATCAACAGATACTGATAGAGTACACAGTCAGGTATAAAAAGAATAAGGCAGCAACAGTTTACTCAATGAGTGAGCAGTGTAGCAGAGAGATAAGACATGGGTGCAGGATTCCATAACATGTGCTGGGAAGTTAATGATGCCCAATGGAAGAGGTGCAGGTAAAGTGATGTGGCTATTAAAAGAAGAGATTAATTACTTCCAGTGAAAAGGACGTAAAGGCAGCAGTCTTTGGGAGGTTCTATATGTACAGATTTGTGCCCCACACAGAAAGCTTTATAGTTATTAGCCTTGTTTGAAGGTTCTCAAGCTGAGAACTTTGAGATGGCTGATGGAGCACTGTGGGGTACTGTCTAACCTACCAGTCAGATTCTGCTGGAGTGAAGCTCATCAGACCAGTGAATGGCCAAACTCCAGCCCTTAGTTTCACAGGGAAGCAGTGTGTAGAGAGATCACTGGATTGGAAACTAGAGTGCTTCGGGTCCACTCTCATCTCTAGACACTTCTGCATTAGGTGAACTTTGGCAATCAGTCCAGCTTGTCTTAACCTCCAGCTGCTTCTTCTGAAGGGTCCCTGGGAATGCCTCTTCAGCCTTGTGAAGAACAAGGGACATGATAATCATAATAACATTGTAGTTAATGGTCACTGAGTGTTTGCTATGGGCTGTGCAACTGTCTGAAGCACTTTAAAGTATTAATTTATTTAATCTTCACAGTAACCCTACAAAGTAGGTATTTTTGTATTCCTTTTGTATAGCTGACATCACGGAGGCACCAGGAACTGTTCCAAGGTCATGCAACTAGGAAGTAGTAGAGAAGGTATCAAGACCAGGCAATGTGGCTCTTGAGCCACCACTCTTTTATGATTATGCCCTATTGCCCATCTTCTAGCCTGACAGCACTTTGTAAACTATAATCTGATATTCAATGTGAACAATAATATTGTTCACAAGAAGTAGGCTAATCAGTCCAAACTAAAGATAAATAGAGGTAGCAACATAAACAGAAAAAGGTGCATATTACATACATGCATATCTCAGAGATATTGTAGGTTCCAGACCACCACAATAAAGCAAGTACTGCAATAAAGAGAGTCACAATTTTTTTGGTTTCCCAGTGCATATAAAAGTTATTTTTATACCATATTGTAGTCTATTAAATGTGCAATAAGATTATGTCTTTTAAAATGTATATACCTTAATTAAAAAATACTTTATTGCTAAAAAATGTTAACCATCATCTGATCCTTCAGAGTCATAATCTTTTTGCAATAGTAACATCAGAGATCACTGATTACAGATCACCATAACAAATAAAAGAATAATGGAATGGACATATATACACTACCAAATGTAAAATAGATAGCTAGTGGGAAACAGCCGCACAGCACAGGGAAATCAGCTCGGTGTTTTGTGACCACCTAGAGGGGTGGGACAGGGAGGGTGGGAGGGAGACACAAGAGGGAGAAGATATGGGGATATATGTATATGTATAGCTGATTCATTTTGTTATAAAGCAGAAACTAACACACAATTGTAAAGCAATTATACTCCAATAAAGATGTTTAAAAAAATAATGAAAAAGTTTGAAATACTGCAAGAATTATCAAAATGTGATACAGAGACACAAAGCAAATACTGTTGGAAAAATGGGGCCAATAGACTTGCCTGACGCAAGGTTGCCACAAAGCTTTGGTTTGTAAAACATGCAGTATTTGAGAAGTACAATAAAGCAAAACGACATAAAACGAGGTTTGTGTATAAATATTAAGAAGTGGAACTAGGACTTCTCTGGTGGCGCAGTGGTTAAGAATCCACCTGCCAATGCAGGGGACACGGGTTCAATCCCTGGTCCAGGAAGATCCCACATGCTGTGGAGCAACTAAGTCTGTGCGCCACAACTACTGAGCCTGCGCTCTAGAACCCACGAGCCACAACTACTGAAGTTCACGCACCTAGAGCCCATGCTCCGCAACTAGAAAAGCCACTGCAGTGAGAAGCCCGCACACTGCAATGAAGAGTAGCCCCCACTCGCTGCAACTAGAGAAAAGCCCACACACACCAATGAAGACCCAACGGAGTCAAAAATAAATAAATAAATAAATAAATTTATTTTAAAAAACAGAAAAAAGAAGTGGGACTAGCACTCTTATGCTAGATTTGTGGTAGGTTGCTCTACTCAACAGATAAAATTATAAATGATTATAATTTACACAATCTCTTAGCCCTTCAAAGTCACACAGTGATTATCTAGCCCAGCCTTTTCATTGAATGTTTAAAGATATGCTCAGAAATTTAAGTGCCTCGACTAAGGTCACACAGTTGGCAAAGCAGAGAACATAAAGCTATTTAGCAATTGTATAATTCAGAATTTAAGCAGTGGAATGTTCTTAAAAGCTAACAAAAAAATTAAACAACAGCTGTATTAAAATAGAATTCACATACCATACAGTTCACCCATTTAAAGTCTATAATTCAGTTGGTTTTGGTATATTCACAGAGTTGTGAAACAATCATCACAATCAATTTTAAAACACTTTCACCACTTCAGAAAGAAGCTCCATACACCTTAGCTGTCATCTCCCAGCACTGCCTGTGCCCCTAGTCTTAAACAATCATGAATCTACTTTTTGTCCCTATATATTTGTCCATTCCATGCATTACATATAAATAGAATCTTACAATAGGTAGCATTTGTGACTGGTTTCTCTCACCATCTTGCTTTTAAGATTCCTCCCCATTGTAGCATGAATTATTACTTCCTTCTTTTTTATGGCCAAGTAATATTCCATTGTATGGATATACCCAAGATTTGTTTGTTTTTTTGTTTGTTTTGTTGTTGTTTTTGTGACCACTTAGAGGGGTAGAGTAGGGAGGGTGGGAGGGAGACGCAAGAGGGATGGGATATGGGGATATATATATATACATATAGCTGATTCACTTTGTTATAGAGCATAAACCAACACAACATTGTAAAGCAATTATACTCCAATAAAGATGTTTAAAATAAAAGCTAACGCTTTAAAAGTTTCTGTTGATTGGTAAATTGACTTTCTCTTGTTAAGGTATATTTCTCAATAATTGAGTAATCGAACTGCATCTTTAAGTCAATGTTAGAGACATACATTTCATTTCAGTGCTTCTTGTAGAAGGTAACAAAGTAGAACCTTACTGCTCCATTTGTATTATATCACTTGTGTTATGACATAGAAAGTCTGCAAATTCATCTTCTTTCACATTCACAGCATTTAGAGGTGGCTACTTTCTCCAAGTGTATAAGAAGCAATTCCATCCACTATGGGTGGATTACTGTTTTTCTGTCATAGTCATTCAAAGGATTTGGTTTTTGTTTAGACTAGGAAATTTGAGCCTCTTACCAGTGCCACTTTGAATGCTCTTCACTTTGGGGACAAGGACACTTCTTTTTTACTCACTGGGTTCCATGGTTCTGCTACTTTGGTCTCTGGCATGTGGTTGAAGCCAATCTGATAAAATGTAACCTATGGTCTGGCTGATAATGACTGTCTGTGTGATTCATGTAAGATGTGTGTTTCAACAAGAGCTTTCACAAAAGGAATTTAGGGTTCCAGGACAGAGCCCCAGTAGAGGTGGAACTCTGGGGAGGGGTTTGTAAAACAGAACAACAATAAATGAAAACTAATAATAAAAACATAAGCAAAACCGCTGTTTATGGAATGCTTGATCTGTGCCAGAAATGTGGATTCTGAATGGGATTTCCTTAAATGTTCTTTGAGAGAATCAAATAGAGATCAGACAATTTTCTTTCTGACTTTAATTATTTTCTGTTTTTAAAGTGTCTTTATATGCAACCCAGGAGAAAAAACTGGTCCCATAAGGACCAATCTGGGACTGGGTCCCATAAGGCATTTTCTCAAGGAGTTTTGAGTTTGAGAGAAAGGGGGCTTTTATCTTTGGGTGGATCAGAGGAAACAGAGGCTTACATGTTTCTTACAGAAGCCAAAAATTAAGTTTAGAAGCAACATTTTATTCATTAATCAAGGAATCAACCCCATAAATAAATATTTATTATGCATTTTTAAAATCTGAGGCCTGGAGAAAGATTTATTCAAAAGAGGACCAAGCTCCCTATCTGAACTAGAGGCTCTCCTGGCTCAGTCCCACATACCCCTCAGAGCAGGGAGATATTGGTGTTTACCCACTAGTGCCTGGGCCATGGGCCCCTCTCCACACAGAGAGAGCAGTAACAAGGGCATGGAGAAACACTTTTAGTTCAGTGGCAGGGCTCAGGCCCACAGCTACGATTAGGTCAGGGCATAGCATTTTGACCACTGCTCAGTGACCACAAGTTCAGGATGTTGGCACAGAAATAGGTGGTGTCCATCTGGACTGGTGAAAGCACATGATCTGTGAACATGTGATACTGCGGTTGCCCAGAGCAGCTCCCAAACAGCAGGCTCTGTGGCCACTTTTGCTGCTGAGTACATTTCCACTGCCACCACAGAAGGCAAGAGTGAGTGGCTCCTCCGAAGATCATGCCCCAGAACCCACATCCTTTCCCCTTCACCTCTGCTCTGCCCCTCCCTCACAGCTGTTTCAGAGTACAAAGATGCTTTATGGGGATAACATACAGAGCTCTCAGGGTATAAACTACGTCTGGGTGAATCCTTATAAGCATAGTTTGATTACTTCAGCTTGGCATTTGCTGACACATAAAGCAAGTCCTTACTGTCATCTTTATCCTGCTTTCTAGTTTTAACTTTTGTTCTCCCCCCACCCAGCCCCAGGTCTAGAGTTATTTTCCTTGCTTCCCTGGGTCACTGAGGAACCAATGTCCTTTCTATCTTGCCCTCAGGTCCACACCTCATTTTGAAGCCAAAGCTATCACCCTAAGTGCTAGATTTTAGGCTGGTGAGTCCATCATTCCTACCCCTAGATTTCACAGGACAAGTTGATAAATGGCACATGTTTGAGAAAGCCCAGGGGTCTGGCAAACACACTATGTGTTAACTCCTGATTAGATGAGAAAGATAACTGTGCAAAAGGGAGGTGACCAGTATTCATGACCTTTCATTGGTTGCATCTTGTCTGATATGTTGGTTAAATGTGGGGAGCATTATGAAATGGTTAGGTATGGAGAGGTTAGAGACAGGAAAAGCGAGGGCCTGGAACCACATAGCTAATTCATTTAAAAATACTTATTAAGGAGCAGCAACAGGCATTTCTGTGCGTTTCATCTGTGCCAGTCATTATGCTAAACACTTTCTATGGATTATCTAGTTTGATCTTCACAATGACTATATGAGATAGGAATGATTATTATCCCCATTTAAAGATAATGAAATCAAGAGTTATGGAAATGAGGTGGCTTGCCACTGCTTAGAGCCTATATGTGGTTGATCCAGGATTGGAACCTCAGAAGTCTGACTTCAAAGCCCATGTACATGCTTAATATCAGGTATGAGGTCATGTGCTTTGTGCTGGGAATTCAAAAAAATGAAAGAATAAGACTATTTCCATTCACAAGAACTTTACAGTTTGTGCAGAAAAAGAAATGAATGAATATTATATGTGATAAGGGCCATGATGCATGCATAACTTGTTCCTGTGATAGAACATCACTGGACCTTTTGCTTCCTGCATCTTTCCCCTTTTAGCCAACTTGCAAATGAATACAAAATTAATCTTCCTAAGGAATTGGATCTTTATACTTATAAAACTACAGTAAGTCTAAACCCTTCTCAACTTGAACCTGTTTCAGAAAGAACTGAAAGGACTAAGAAAGTTTACTCTGGAAAGAGGAGACTCAAGGAGAACACAGTAGTTATTTTTACAGGCTGAAGGAGTTATCTTATGGGGAAGCAAGTAATCAATGGTCCAAGTAATTCCCCAACATATGTGCAAAGACCAGTAGCCTAGAGAACCTACCATGGGCCAGGGACTATGCTTGGTTCTGGGGATATTAAAAGAAAATCCTAAGTATAAAAGGCAAACCTGAAAACTATGAAATTTTAAACTAAGTGGTTTTCAGGCACTAGGAAAATAAATAAATGGGAAGAAATGGTGGCAAAGAGAATCATGGGACTGTGGAGAGAAAGGCAAGAAACAATTGCATCTAGGGCATCTAAAACAAACGTTGTTTTGGGGGGGTTATTTATTTGTTTGTTTATTTATTTATTTTTTTAATGGCGATTCAGTATAAGGGGGCTGGACAGTTTAGTCTTTGGAGTCAGTGCTTCCAGGCTCCAAATTCTGCTTCAGTTTTCCCACTGTCTTGGGCAAGACACTGACACTGAAACTGTGTGAGCAGATATTTCCTCACTTATAATCATGAGAATAATAATTCACATCTCAAAGACATTAATTAAACATGAAGGATGTGATAAATGTTTCCATATGTGGGAAAAAAACAGTAAGTCATTGTTAGCTTCATTCACTCTTTTATTCAATGTCACAGAGACTTGAATGGGGAAGTCATGTTGAAAATGCTAAAGTGAAGAACATAAAAGAACAAAACCAGAAACCAGATGGGAGGAAGATTGTGTATTATTTGGAACACTTTGGTGATAAATAATGGAAATTTAACCTGAATTAGATAATTTTTTTAAAAAGACAAGTATAAAAGAATGTAATTATTTTTACAACTCAAAAATCCACAGTAGGTGAGGATGGATCCAGGGGCTCAAATGATGTCATCAGTTGTCCTCTTAATCTCTTATCTCTTAATTCTTCTGTGCGGGTTTTTTCTCAGGTAGCCATTGCTTAGTTTGTATAAAAAAATAGCTGGTGGCATCTTTAGGCTTACATGGTCCTTAGTGCTTATAAGTTTGAAGCAGAGAAATCTCAAAAATTGTATAAATCTCTGAAAAAAAAACTGTCCCTGCTGGGACCATGTGCCCATCTCTGAACTAATCATCATGTGTGGAGTGGGGAAGGCAACTCTGATGGCCAAGCACGGTTGTGTGATCCCATCTCTTCCAAGGCTGTCTTTGGCGAATAATCCAGGTTGGTCAATCAGAAAATTCCATCCTCTGAACCTAGCCCAGGGTAGGGAGCTACAGTTTCTAGAAAAGCAGAATTTTATTACCAAATGGAGGAGAAAAAGATAAGAAAAAAAAAAAAAAGAAAAAAACAACGGCATAACTGGAAAAGAGATTGAAATTCAGGATATATAATAAGGCTGTTGATGTTATAGCTGGCAGTTGAGGTAAAGCCAAAAAGAGTATGGCTGCTCATCACCAATGCTAATAAGCTAAACAATATTTAAGACAACTGCTAGTGTCAGTAAAACTCTGATTCTGGCAAAGGGATCCTGCCCTACACCTCATATATTAGAGGGACTCATATCATAAACATAGCCCAAAATGGACTTATTAAAATACACAGTGGTGCTTCTACCCTGAAGATCTAGTGTCCAGTGATAGCCTAAGGACATAGAACCTTTATAACTGACATGTTTTGCTCCCCCAGAGAAATGCTGATCCACACCTCTTGCCTTTTGTCCTCAAAATAAAAAGCAGTTCTGTCCACATACCATTAAGTTGGTGGGTTGTGGCACTATGAGGTGGATACCACCTAGCATAAGAAGAGGTTTGAATGGCAAGAGCTCTTCAGACAGAAAAAAACAAATGAATTAACTTGTCAAACTTGTCCCCTCTGAAAACATGAATGCAGGAAGTTCTTGTATAAAAAATTATCATTTCCCAGTAGTGCCCAACTGTCTATTTTTTTTGCTTCTCTTTGCATACCAACTTGTAGTTACACAGAGATGCACCGACTAGCCCAGGTTGCACATGGCAGATGAAAAATGCGTTGCATGTTAAACCATTTACATTTCTCTTAAGTTTAGACATCTGTAGCTAGCATTATATGCATAATATTTGGAAGAGTTGAGGAAGATGGCGGAAGAGTAAGACGCGGAGATCACCTTCCTCCCTACAGATACATCAGAAATTCATCTACATGTAGAACTGCTCCTATAGAACACACACTGAACGCTGGCAGAAGACCTCACACCTCCCAAAAGGCAAGAAGCTCCCCATGTACCTGGGTAGGGCAAAAGAAAAAACAGAGACAAAGAATAGGGACAGGACCTGCACAAGTGGGAGGGAGCCGCGAAGGAGGAAAGGTTTCCACACACTAGAAGCCCCTTTGCTGGCGGAGACTGTGGGTGGCGGAGGGGGGAAACTTCGGAGCCGTGGAGGACAGCACAGCAACAGGGGTGCGGAGGGCAAAGCAGAAAGATTCCCGCACAGAGGATCGGTGCCGACCGGCACTCACCAGCCCGAGAGGCTTGTCTGCTCACCCGCCGGGGTGGGCGGGGCTGGGAGCTGAGGCTCGGGCTTCTGTCGGAGCGCAGGGAGAGGACTGGGGTTGGCGGCGTGAACACAGCCTGCAGGGGGTTAGTGCACCACGGCTAGCCGGGAGGGAGACCAGGAAAAAGTCTGGACCTGCTGAAGAGGCAAGAGACTTTTTCTTCCCTCTTTCTTTCCTGGTGCTCGAGGAGAGGGGATTAAGAGCGCTGCTTAAAGGAGCTCCAGAGACGGGCACGAGCCGCGGCTAACAGCGCAGACCCCAGAGACGGGCATGAGACGCTAAGGCTGCTGCTGCCGCCACCAAGAAGCCTGTGTGCAAGCACAGGTCACTACCCCCACCTCTCCTCCCAGGAGCCTGTGCAGCCCGCCACTGCCAGGGTCCCATGATCCAGGGACAACTTCCCCGGGAGAACACACGGCGTGCCTCATGCTGGTGCAAAGTCCCGCCAGCCTCTGCCGGTGCAGGCTCGCCCCGCACACCATGCCCCTCCCTCCCCACCAGCCTAAGTGAGCCGGAGCCCCCAAATCAGCGGCTCCTTTAACCCCGTCCTGTCTGAGCAAAGAACAGATGCCCTCAGGTGACCTACACGCAGAGGCGGGGCCCAATCCAAAGCTGAGCCCCGGGAGCTGTGCGAACAAAGAAGAGAAAAGGAAATTTCTCCCAGCAGCCTCAGGAGCAGTGGATTAAATCTCCACAATAAACATGATGTACCTTGCATCGGTGGAATACATGAATAGAAAACGAATCATCCCAAATTGAGGAGGTGGACTTTGGGAGCAAGATAAATTATTTTTCCCCTTTTCCTCTTTTTGTGAGTGTGTATGTGTATGCTTCTGTGTGAGATTTTGTCTGTAAAGCTTTGCTTTCACCATTTGTCCTAGGATTCTGTCCATCCTTTTTTGTTTTTTTTTTACTTAAAAACAATTTTTTTCTTAATGATTATTCTTTTAATTATTTTATTTTAATCTTTATTTTATTTTATCCTCTTTCTTCCTTTCTTTCTACTTTTTCTCCCTTTTATTCTGAGCCATGTGGATGAAAGGCTCATGGTGCCCCAGCCAGGAGTCAGTGCTGTGCCTCTGAGGTGGGAGAACCAACTTCAGAGCACTGGTCCACAAGAGACCTCCCAGCTCCACGTAATATCAAATGGCGAAAATCTCCCAGAGATCTCCATCTCAATGCCAAGACCCAGCTTCACGCAACGACCAGCAAGCTACAGTGCTGGACACCCTATGCCAAACAACTAGCAAGATAGGAACACAACCCCACCCATTAGCAGAGAGGTTGCCTAAAATCATAACAAGGCCACAGATACCCTAAGACACACCACCAGACGTGGACCTGCCCACCAGAAAGACAAGATCCAGCTTCATCCATCAGAACACAGGCACTAGTCCCCTCCACCAGGAAGCCTACACAACACACTGCACCAACTTTAGCCACTGGGGACAGACACCAAAAACAACAGGAACTACGAACCTGCAGCCTGCAAAAAGGAGACCCCCAAAACAGTAAGAAAAGCAAAATGAGAGGACAGAAAAACACACAGCAGATGAAGGAGCAAGATAAAAACCCACCAGACCTAACAAATGAAGAGGAAATAGGCAGTCTACCTGAAAAAGAATTCAGAATAATGATAGTAAAGATGATCCAAAATCTTGGAAATAGAATAGAGAAAATGCAAGAAACATTTAATAAGGACCTAGAAGAACTAAAGAGGAAACAAGAAATGATGAACAACACAATAAATGAAATTAAAAATACTCTAGAAGGGGTCAATAGCAGAATAATTGAGGCAGATGAGCGGATAAGTTACCTGGAAGATAAAATAGTGGAAATAACTACTGCAGAGCAGAATAAAGAAAAAAGAATGAAAAGAACTGAGGACAGTCTCCGAGACAGAGGACAGTCTCAGAGACAACATTAAATGCACCAACATTTGAAATATAGGGGTCCCAGAAGAAGAAGAGAAAAAGAAAGGGACTGAGAAAATATTTGAAGAGATTATAGTTGAAAACTTCCCTAATTTGGGAAAGGAAATAGTTAATCAAGTCCAGGAAGCACAGAGGGTCCCATACAGGATAAATCCAAGGAGAAACACACCAAGTCACATATTAATCAAACTATAAAAAATTAAATACAAAGAAAACACATTAAAAGCAGCAAGGGAAAAACAACAAATAACACACAAGGGAATCCCCATAAGGTTTACAGCTGATCTTTCAGCAGAAACTCTGCAAGCCACAAGGAAGTGGCAGGACATATTTAAAGTGAAGGAGAAAAACCTACAAACAAGATTACTCTACCCAACAAGGATCTTATTCAGATTTGATGGAGAAATTAAAACCTTTACAGACAAGCAAAAGCTGAGAGAGTTCAGCACCACCAAACCAGCTTTACAACAAATGCTAAAGGAACTTCTCTAGGTAAGAAACACAAGAGAAGGAAAAGACCTACAATAACAAACCCAAAACAATTAAGAAAATGGTAATAGGAACTTACATATCGATAATTACCTTAAATGTAAATGGATTAAATGCTCCCGCCAAAGGACACAGACTGGCTGAATGGATACAAAAACAAGACCCATATATATGCTGTCTACAAGAGACCCACTTCAGACCTAGGGACACATACAGACTGAAAGTGAGGAGATGGAGAAAGATATTCCATGCAAATGAAAATAAAAAGAAAGGGGGAGTAGCAATTCTTATATCAGACAAAATAGACTTTAAAATAAAGACTATTAGAAGAGAAAAAGAAGGACACTACATAATGATCAAGGGATTGATCTAAGAAGAAAATATAACAATTGTAAATATTTATGCACCCAACATAGGAGTACCTCAATACACAAGGCAAATACTAACAGCCATAAAAGGGGAAATTGGGGTTTCCATGGTGGTGCAGTGGTTGAGGGTCCGACTGCCGATGTAGGGTACATGGGTTCGTGCCCCATTCCAGGAAGATCACACATGCCACGGAGCAGCTAGGCCTGTGAGCCATGGCCGCTGAGCCTGCACATCTGGAACCTGTGTTCCACACTGGGAGAGGCCACAGCAGTGAGAGGCCCATGTACCGCAAAAAAAAAAAAGGGGGGGGGGTGGAAATCGATAGTAGCACAATCATAGTAAGGGACATTAACACCGTACTTTCACCAATGGACAGATCACTGAAAATGAAAATAAATAAGGAAACACAAGCTTTAAATGATACATTAAATGAGATGGACTTAATTGACATTTATAGGACATTCCATACAAAAACAACAGGATACACATTTTTCTCAAGTGCTCATGGAATATTCTCCAGGATAGATCATATCCTGGGTCACAAATCAAGCTTTGGTAAATTTAAGAATATTGAAATCACATCGAGTACCTTTTCCGACCACAACGCTATGAGACTAGATATCAATTACAGGAAAAGAGCTGTAAAAAATACAAATACATGGAGGCTAAACAATACACTACTTAATAAGCAAGTGATCACTGAAGAAATCAAAGAGGAAATCAAAAAATACCTAGAAACAAATGACAATGGAGACACAATGACCCAAAACCTATGGGACGCAGCAAAAGCAGTTTTAAGAGGGAAGTTTATAGCAATACAATCTTACTTTAAGAAACAGGAAACATCTCAAATAAACAACCTAACCTTGCACCTAAAGCAATTAGAGAAAGAAGAACAAAAGTACCCCAAAGTTAGCAGAAGGAAAGAAATCATAAATATCAAATCAGAAATAAATTGAAAAGAAATGAAGGAAATGATAGCAAAGATCAATAAAATTAAAAGCTGGTTCTTTGAGAAGATAAACAAAATTGATAAACCATTAGCCACACTCATCAAGAAGAAAAGGGAGAAGACTCAAAACAATAGATTTAGAAATGAAAAAGGAGAAGTAACAACTGACACTGCAGAAATACAGGGATCATGAGAGATTACTACAAGTAACTCTATGCCAATAAAATGCACAACCTGGAAGAAATGTACAAATTCTTAGAAATGCACAACCTGCCAAGACTGACTCAGGAAGAAATAGAAAATATGAACAGACCAATCACAAGCACTGAAATTGAAACTGTGATTAAAAATCTTCCAACAAACAAAAGCATAGGACCAGATGGCTTCACGGGCGAATTCTATCAAATATTTAGAGAAGAGTTAACACCTATCGTTCTCAAACTCTTCCAAAATATAGCAGAGGGAGGAACACTCCCAAACTCATTCTACGAGGCCGACATCACCTTGATACCAAAACCAGGCAAGGATGTCACAAAGAAAGAAAACTACAGGCCAATATCACTGATGAACATAGATGCAAAAATCCTCAACAAAATACTAGCAAACAGAATCCAACAGCACATTAAAAGGATCATACACCATGATCAAGTGGGGTTTATCCCAGGAATGCAAGGATTCTTCAATATACGCAAATCAATCAATGTAATACACCATATTAACAAGTTGAAGGAGAAAAACCATATGATCATCTCAATAGATGCAGAGAAAGCTTTCGACAAAATTCAACACCCATTTATGATAAAAACCCTGCAGAAAGTAGGTATAGAGGGATCTTTCCTCAACATAATAAAGGCCATATATGACAAACCCACAGCCAACATTGTCCTCAATGGTGAAAAACTGAAACCATTTCCACTAAGATCAGGAACAAGACAAGGCTGCCCACTCTCACCACTCTTATTCAACATAGTTTTGGAAGTTTTAGCCACAGCAATCAGAGAAGAAAAGGAAATAAAAGGAATCCAAATTGGAAAAGAAGAAGTAAAGCTGTCACTGTTTGCAGATGACATGATACTATACATAGAGAATCCTAAAGATGCTACCGAAAAACTACTAGAGCTAATCAATGAATTTGGTAAAGTAGCAGGATATAAAATTAATGTACAGAAATCTCTGGCATTCCTATACACTAATGATGAAAAATCTGAAAATGAAATCAAGAAAACACTCCCATTTACCATCGCAACAAAAAGAATAAAATATCTAGGAATAAACCTACCTAAGGAGACAAAAGACCTGTATGCAGAAAACTATAAGACACTGATGAAAGAAATTAAAGATGATACAAATAGATGGAGAGATATACCATGCTCCTGGATTGGAAGAATCAATATTGTGAAAATGACTCTACTACCGAAAGCAATCTACAGATTCAATGCAATCCCTATCAAACTACCAATGGCATTTTTCACAGAACTAGAACAAAAAATTTCAAAATTTGTTTGGAAAAACAAAAGGCCCCGAATAGCTAAAGCAATCTTGAGAACGAAAAACGGAGCTGGAGGAATCAGGCTCCCTGACTTCAGACTATACTACAAAGCTACAGTAATTAAGACAGTCTGGTACTGGCATAAAAACAGAAAGATAGATCAGTGGATCAGGATAGAAAGCCCAGAGATAAACCCACGCACATATGGCCAACTTATCTTTGATAAAGGAGGCAGGAATGTACAGTGGAGAAAGGACAGCCTCTTCAATAAGTGGTGCTGGGAAAACTGGACAGGGACATGTAAAAGTTTGAGATTAGATCATTCCCTAGCACCATACACAAAAATAAGCTCAAAATGGATTAAAGACTTAAATGTAAGGCCAGAAACTATCAAACTCTTAGAGGAAAACATAGGTAGAACACTCTATGACATAAATCACAGCAAGATCCTTTTGGACCCACCTCCTAGAGAAATGGAAATAAAAACAAAGATAAACAAATGGGACCTAATGAAACTTCAAAGCTTTTGCACAGCAAAGGAAACCATAAAGAAGACCAAAAGACAACCCTCAGAATGGGAGAAAATATTTGCAAATGAAGCAACTGACAAAGGATTAATCTCCAAAATTTATAAACAGCTCATGCAGCTCAATAGCAAAAAAACAGACAACCCAATCCAAAAATGGGCAGAAGACTTAAATAGGCATTTCTCCAAAGAAGATATACAGACTGCCAACAAACACATGAAAGAATGCTCAACATCATTAATCATTAGAGAAATGCAAATCAAAACTACAATGAGATATCATCTCACACCAGTCAGAATGGCCATCATCAAGGAATCTAGAAACAATAAATGCTGGAGAGGGTGTGGAGAAAAGGGAACACTCTTGCACTGCTGGTGGGAATGTGAATTGGTACAGCCACTATGGAGAACGGTATGGAGGTTCCTTAAAAAACTACAAATAGAACTACCATATGACCCAGCAATCCCACTACTGGGCATATACCCTGAGAAAACCATAATTCAAAAAGAGACATGTACCAAAATGTTCATTGCAGCTCTATTCACAATAGCCCGGAGCTGGAAACAACCTAAGTGTCCATCATCGGATGAATGGATAAAGAAGATGTGGCACATATATACAATGGAATATTACTCAGCCATAAAAAGAAACGAAACTGAGCTATTTGTAATGAGGTGGATAGACCTAGAGTCTGTCATACAGAGTGAAGTTAGTCAGAAAGAGAAAGACAAATACCGTATGCTAACACATATATACGGAATTTAAAAAAAAATGTCATGAAGAACCTAGGGGCAAAACGAGAATAAAGACACAGACCTACTTGAGAATGGACTTGAGGATATGGGGAGGGGGAAGGGTAAGCTGTGACAAAGCGAAAGAGAGGCATGGACATATATACACTACCAAACGTAAGGTAGATAGATAGTGGGAAGCAGCCGCAGAGCACAGGGAGATCAGCTCGGTGCTTTGTGACCGCCTGGAGGGGTGGGATGGGGAGGGTGGGAGGGAGGGAGATGCATGAGGGAAGGGATGTGGGAACAGATGTATATGTATGACTGATTCACTTTGTTATAAAGCAGAAACTAATTAAAAAAAAAAAAAAAAAAAAAAGAAACAGGAAACATCTCAAATAAACAACCTAACCTTGCACCTAAAGCAATTAGAGAAAGAAGAACAAAAGTACCCCAAAGTTAGCAGAAGGAAAGAAATCATAAATATCAAATCAGAAATAAATTGAAAAGAAATGAAGGAAATGATAGCAAAGATCAATAAAATTAAAAGCTGGTTCTTTGAGAAGATAAACAAAATTGATAAACCATTAGCCACACTCATCAAGAAGAAAAGGGAGAAGACTCAAAACAATAGATTTAGAAATGAAAAAGGAGAAGTAACAACTGACACTGCAGAAATACAGGGATCATGAGAGATTACTACAAGTAACTCTATGCCAATAAAATGCACAACCTGGAAGAAATGTACAAATTCTTAGAAATGCACAACCTGCCAAGACTGACTCAGGAAGAAATAGAAAATATGAACAGACCAATCACAAGCACTGAAATTGAAACTGTGATTAAAAATCTTCCAACAAACAAAAGCATAGGACCAGATGGCTTCACGGGCGAATTCTATCAAATATTTAGAGAAGAGTTAACACCTATCGTTCTCAAACTCTTCCAAAATATAGCAGAGGGAGGAACACTTCCAAACTCATTCTATGATGCCACCATCACCCTGTTACCAAAACCAGACAAAGATGTCACAAAGAAAGAAAACTACAGGCCAATATCACTGATGAACATAGATGCAAAAATCCTCAACAAAATACTAGCAAACACAATCCAACAGCACATTAAAAGGATCATACACCATGATCAAGTGGGGTTTATTCCAGGAATGCAAGGATTCTTCAATATACGCAAATCAATCAATGTGATACACCATATTAACAAATTGAAGGAGAAAAACCATATGGTCATCTCAATAGATGCAGAGAAAGCTTTTGACAAAATTCAACACCCGTTTATGATAAAAACCCTGCAGAAAGTAGGCATAGAGGGAACTTTCCTCAACATAATAAAGGCCATATATGAGAAACCCACAGCCAACATCGTCCTCAATGGTGAAAAACTGAAACCATTTCCACTAAGATCAGGAACAAGACAAGGCTGCCTACTCTCACCACTCTTATTCAACTTAGTTTTGGAAGTTTTAGCCACAGCAATCAGAGAAGAAAAGGAAATAAAAGGAATCCAAATTGGAAAAGAAGAAGTAAAGCTGTCACTGTTTGCAGATGACATGATACTATACATAGAGAATCCTAAAGATGCTACCAGAAAACTACTAGAGCTAATCAATGAATTTGGTAAAGTAGCAGGATACAAAATTAATGCACAGAAATCTCTGGCATTTCTGTACACTAATGATGAGAAATCTGAAAGTGAAATGAAGAAAACACTCTCATTTACCATTGCAACAAAAAGAATAAAATATCTAGGCATAAAGCTACCTAAGGAGACAAAAGACCTGTATGCAGAAAATTATAAGACACTGATGAAAGAAATTAAAGATGATACAAATAGATGGAGAGATATACCATGCTCCTGGATTGGAAGAATCAATATTGTGAAAATGACTCTACTACCCAAAGCAATCTACAGATTCAATGCAATCCCTATCAAACTACCACTGGCATTTTTCACAGAAATGGAACAAAAAATTTCAAAATTTGTATGGAAACACAAAAGACCCCGAATAGCCAAAGCAATCTTGAGAACGAAAAATGGAGCTGGAGGAATCAGGCTCCCTGAATTCAGACTATACTACAAAGCTACAGTAATCAAGACAGTATGGTAGTGGCAGAAAAACAGAAAGATAGATCAATGGAACAGGATAGAAAGCCCAGAGATAAACCCACGCACATGTGGTCACCTTACCTTTGATAAAGGAGGCAGGAATGTACAGTGGAGAAAGGACAGCCTCTTCAATAAGTGGTGCTGAGAAAACTGGACAGGTACATGTAAAAGTATGAAATTAAATCACTCCCTAAAAACATACACAAAAATAAGCTCAAAATGGATTAAAGACCTAAATGTAAGGCCAGAAACTATCAAACTCTTAGAGGAAAACATAGGCAGAACACTCTATGACATAAATCAGAGAATGATCCTTTTTAACCCACCTCCTAGAGAATGGAAATAAAAACAAAAATAAACAAATGGGACCTAATGAAACTTAAACGCTTTTTCATAGCAAAGGAAACCATAAACAAGACCAAAAGACAACCCTCAGAATGGGAGAAAATATTTGCAAATGAAGCTACTAACAAAAGATTAATCTCCAAGATTTACAAGCAGCTCATGCAGCTCAATAACAAAAAACCAAACAACCCAGTCCAAAAATGGGCAGAAGACCTAAATAGACATTTGTCCACAGAAGATATACAGATTGGCAACAAACACATGAAAGTATGCTCAACATCATTAATCTTTAGAGAAATGCAAATCAAAACTACAATGAGATATCATCTCACACTTGTCAGAATGGCCATCATCAAAAAATCTACAAACAATAAATGCTGGAGAGGGTGTGGAGAAAAGGAAACCCTCTTGCACTGTTGCTGGGAATGTAAATTGATACAGCCACTATGGAGAACACTATGTAGGTTCCTTAAAAAACTACAAATAGAACTACCATATGACCCAAATATCCCACTACTGGGCATATACCCTGTGGAAACCATAATTCTAAAAGGGTCATGTACCAAAATGTTCATTGCAGCTCTATTTACAATAGCCAGTAGATGGAAGCAACCTAAGTGTCCATCAACAGGTGAATGGATAAAGAAGATGTGGCACATATATACACTGGAATATTACTCAGCCATAAGAAGAAACGAAATTGAGCTTTTTGTAGTGAGGTGAATGGACCTAGAGTCTGTCATACAGTGTGAAGTATGTCAGAAAGAGAAAAACAAATACCGTATGCTAACACATATATATGCAGTTTAAAAAAAAAAAAAAAAAAAAGGTCATGAAGTACCTAGGAGTAATACGGGAATAAATACACCGACCTACTAAAGCATGGACTTGAGGATATGCGGAGGGGGAAGGGTAAGCTGTGACAAAGTGAGAGAGTGGCATGGACATATATACACTACCAAACATAAAATACATAGGTAGTGGGAAGCAGCCACATTGCACAAGGAGATCAGCTAGGTGGTTTGTGACCACCTAGAGGGGTGGGATAGGGAGGGTGAGAGGGAGGGAGATGCAAGAGGGAAGAGATATGGGAACATATGTATATGTATAACTGATTCACTTTGTTATAAAGCAGAAACTAACACTCCATTGTAAAGCAATTATACTCCAATAAAGATGCTTAAAATATATATATGCATAATATTTAAAAAGCAAGGCACTGATTTTTACATTGGCAGATAAATAGACACTGAACTCTAGAATTGTAAATAGTTTTAATTTTATAGATGTATTCAATATGATTTAAATAAAGTTTCTTCTATTAGATAAACTTTCAGCTTAAAATAATTTTAATGAAAAATCTTATATTTCTTTTCCTTTGGGAAATATTTTTATAGAGGATTAACCATCTAAGTCTTATCAGGAGCAGGAATTCTTATTTGTGCCAGATATGGAGCAGAATTATAGACCAAAAGACTAGACAGAGCTTTTAGAAAGGTAGGGTTTTTTTTCATTTTTTTAAATCTTTTTATTTTCTATTGGAGTATAGCTGATTAATAATATTGTGTTGGTTTCAGGTGCACAGCAAAGTGACTCAGCCATACATATACATTTATTCATTCTCCCCCAAACTCCCCTCCCACCCAGGCTGCTGCAGAAAAATTTTATATTTATCAATTATCATTCATATTTGCCTTTTAACTTTAACATATTTAAATACTGCAGAAGAAAATGACTTTCTTGAAAACATGAAAGTCATTCTGTTTGGAAAATCTTCTACATTTACTTTAATCTGAATTTTTGGTGAAAATATGTTCAAATCTTTTACAGTTTGAAGGAAGACATTTAAATTTTTTTTATGTCAATGAGAACGAGTACAAGTCATAATGTGATAAATAAGAATTAAGAAATTTGAAAATGTCCATCAACATTTGACTGGATAAAGAGAAGATGTGAGATACACATACACACACAATGGAATAGTACTTCGCCATGAGAAATAAGGAAATTCTACCATTTTTGACAACTTGGATGAAACTTGAAGGCATTATTCTAAGTGAAATAAGCCAGACAGAGAGACAAATACTGCATATCACTTATACGTGGAATCTAAAAAAAAGCAAACTCATAGAAATAGCAGATTAGTGGTTGCCAGGGGCTGGGGGGTGGGTGGGTGGAATGGGGAGGTATTGGTTAAAGGGTACAAACTTGAATTTATAAAATGAATAAGTTCTAGGGAATCTAATGTATAATGTGGTGATTGTAGTTAATAATGCTGTATTATATACTTGAAAGTTGCTAAGAGATTAGATCTTAAATGTCCTTACCACAAAAAGAAATGGTAATTATGTGACAAGATGGAGGTGTTAGCCAATGCTATGGTGGTATCATTTTACGATATATAAATATACCAAATTAATGTGTTATACACCTTAAACTTACACAATGTTATATGTTGATTATATCACAATAAAGCAGTGGGGGGGAGGGCAGTGGGAAAAAATGTGAGCTCACAAAGAAAAAGAGCTGAAAAGAGAAAAAGAAAAAGAGGATGAAATATTTAGAACTGCAAACAATGAAAATGAACACATCCACATGTGACCCACATAAAATTTGTAATTATATTACAATTTTTATTAAGGACTTAATTATTTATGAAAATGATACACATGAACAAGAAAACTACTCTCATCAAGCCTGCAACTTGAACAGGTGAAACAAAATGCTTTCATTTCTCTTCATATCTCTTACTAAAAGAAAACTAATTACTAATACAAACAATGAGAATGAAAAAGAGAATTACTCAGATCAAACTTACAATTTGGAAATACCAAATGTAATTTTGACCTTGCCATTGGAAGATGAAGAAAATTACATTCATTAACTTGGCAAATTTCATGGCTGAGGAAGACTAAACCTCTTGAGCTTTATTAGATGAAGACCTTGGAAAATGGCCATCACATACTTTTGACATCATATAAATACTTTGAGCAAAACAGAATTCAATCCAAATTAATGCGTCTATGCCAGAGTTTTAGCCAAAAATTCAGAAGATTTTTTTGGTGCCATATCCATTGCATAGTTTAAATTTGTCACTAGAAGATATGTCCTCAACTGTGCCAATAGAAATGACATTCGTTGGAACAATTCAAATTTATATACAATATTTTCTGAATCTACTAAAGATACCTTTTTTTTTTTTAAATGCCTATCAAATTAACCCTACAACCACAGTTGAACACATGATGGGAACATAACTAATCATTGGTAAAACAACTAAATTTAGGTTAAACAAGGTAAAGTATTAGAAGAGTTAAATGAAACAAAAGAACATCCTTTTTTTTTTTGAATGTTAAGGAAAAATTTAATTGCACAAATATAGTTCATACCATTTCAAATATAAATGAAAGGACAAGCAATAGTGCTATCATAATGTATAACACAGGAATATTTTTTAAAAGGACAGAAAAATTATACTCAGGACCCAGAAATCTTTCTCATTATAAGCCTGTGTAGCAACTCATTCATGCAGGTTTTTAGGATGTAAATAGGATGATTTTTTTTTCTTTTTGAAGAACTCCACGGTAGCTATGAGATGAAAAATGTATTGCTGTAACAATGTATTATGGTAATGGTATAGCTTTCTTCTATTTTGTTTTTAGTGTTAGGATTGCTAAAAGCTTATGAAATACCCAACTGACATAAAGTGCTTTTAATAGAGAGGACAACGTCGCATACATTATCCTTCTCCTGTCATGTCTGGTATCACATCACCTGGCCTCTTTCTACATGGGCCACTTTGTTAAGGAGGGAGGTCAAGGGAGTTCAGATTTCAGGCAGCGGGTGGTAGGGTTACCGCCTTATCAACCTGGCCAATCCTCCTGTGAGCCTCACCGTGAATGTTTCTCCTAAGGTTTCATCCTATGGGCAGGATGAAAAACATAGTTGCCTTCTGATGAAGGATGTCCTGGGCTTTTTGCTCAGCAAGGTTTGCAAGAGAATGGCACTGCTAACCCCATGCTTGCTGGGTTTGGGTTCAGACAAGCAGAGGGCTAAACCCAGATTTATGAAGCATCACAGGGCAAAACCCAGGTCAGATGGCTCCCACAAAGGCTGCCCAGGAAGCTCCCAGGATGCCAGGGTATAAGCGAAATATTCAGGGTGGCAGGACTCTGCCACTCCCCCTGCCTCTTTGGAGAAGTGTTAAAAGGAGAGGAACCGCTCAGGCCATGGGGCCAAAGCCCTCCCATCCTGAAGACAACTGCAGCAGCCCTGCCAAGGCGTCACCCACAAAAATGGAAAGGAGGGGTCTCGGTAGGAGCAGAGGGCAGAGGTACCCGCCTCCTATCTCTCTTGGATTCCCTCAGCCCTCGGTTCTGGCACAGGCCTGGGGTGTAGGAGGAGCCGCAAAATGTCCAATCCAACCAGATAAATGGGTTGGGTATCTCTTCAGATTCCAGAACACATGGAAATGGTAATTCTGCCAAAAGAGGCTCCATCAGAGATGATCTAGGTGACAGACTGCAGTTAAAAACTTCATCTAGTGAACCTCTGGAAGTTACACTGAATTTTCGGTCAGAGAAACTGCTCCTTCGGATTAAAGGTTCACTCATTTTTTCCAGAAATAATTTAATGGTCTCCTTCTTTTCTGGACTTGACAAATTCAGAACTTTTCCATTCACTTTTACAGTGGAACTGCTGAGCCCAAACCAATAGAAGAAATCAAATAACGTGTCAGCTTTGAATTCATACGCAAAGCTCAGATCTCCTCCATTAACCACCTTGTTTCCTGGAGGGAGAAAATTCTTTACTGCCTCTTGAAAATCAAACTGAAGCCAGTAGCTTTCTCCAATCACTGAGGAAATGACCATGTCCATCCCCTGCTCTATCTGTCTTCTTATCTTGGGGTGCCTGGTGTTCACAAGAAACGCATACGTTCTTTCTTTCGAGGAGTCCTTTTTGGTCTGTACACTAATAAAGAATAGCATTGGTTTGCTCAATATAGTTTCCCGTTAGTCTTTATAATCGCAGTAGTTGGTCAGTTCCACATATCTCCTGATGTAGCTGCTGAGGTGGTAGAGCTGTCCATCGAGGCTCACGAGGCCGTCGCTGAAGACGGTGAAGCCCCCGCGCGTGGCCGCGGGCTCCGCGGGACCGGGGACCACCAGCTGGTCCCCGCGCAGCTGGAAGGCGCAGGGCTGCAGGCGCAGCAGCTGGGCCAGGGGCTGCAGGGCCAGCTCGCAGTCGCACGTCCACAGGCTGTGCAGCTCCCCCGACGAGATGGAGGTCAGGCTCGGCATGGCTGCCGACGCGCTCTCCAGCCCCGCCATGGCCCGGCCCGCGCTCCTGACGTCAATAGACCCCGACAGGGGCCGGGCGCCCTGACTCGCTTGGCCTCGCGCCCGGGTCGCCGCTCAGGTGCTGCCCGGCCGCCTGCCCGCCGGCCCGGTGAGGAGCGAAGCTCTGCAGGCACCGCGCAGAGAAAGCCAAGAGCATCCTTAACTAGTGAGTCATGTGGAGAACAGTATGGAGGTTCCTTAAAAAACTAAAAATAGAATTACCATATGGCCCAGTAATCCCACTACTGGCATATACCCAGAGAAAACCATAATTCAAAAAGACACGCACCCCAATGTTCATTGAATCACTATTTACAATAGCCAGGTCATGGAAACAACCTAAATGCCCATCGACAGATGAATGGATAAAGAAGATGTGGTACATATATATACAATGGAATATTAGTCATAAAAAGGAACAAAATTGGATCATTTGTACAGATGTGTATGGATCTAGAGGCTGTCATACAGAGTGAAGTAAGTCAGAAAGAGAAAAACAAATATCGTATATTAGCGCATATATGTGGAACCTAGAAAAATGGTACAGGTGAACTGGTTTGCAGGGCAGAAATTGAGACACAGATGTAGAGAACAAACGGATGGACACCAAGGGGGGAAAGTGGTGGGTGGGGGAGTGGTGGTGGGATGAATTAGGAGACTGGGATTGACATGTATACACTAATATGTATAAAATAGATAACTAATAAGAACCTGCTGTATAAAAAAATAAATAAAATTAAATTAAAAAATAGCGATTCATGGTCTTCAGCAGAAAATAAAGTTCAACTTGTGTTATCCATAGTTATTTTATAAGAAATGTTGCTTGTATTAATTATGCTAGCAAAAGCTTATGAACAACATCATCAAGAGCAAACAAGTAATATTCTGAAAGGGTAAAGAAGTATTTCTCAAAATTTTAAAGAAATTGTTTTTTCTGTCAGAAGAAACTACATGTGAAATATGCAACAAAAGTGATATTCCAGCAACATAAAATAAATTATAAAAATGAAATAAAGACATTTCCATAACTCTGAAGGAAAATATTCATATATTAAAAATTCTGGTATTAATCTCTACACAGACTATTTTAAGACCATTAGAGATAACGGTGTAGTCTCAGTTAAAGAGAGATGACTACATACTGCCATTTTTGGTTTTCTTTATAATATTCCAGCATTGAATTTTTTGAAAGAAGAACTTAAGTAATACTGTATGGATCAAGATATTTTAAGAGCTAGCAAAAAATTATGATAAAAATGTTAATAATTTATATGGTGAAATTTAAATATTTTGTAACATACTCTGTGAGAGAAATAATTTATTATATTTGACTCATTATGCTCAAACATAATAGGTAAAATTTATAGCTCGGTTTCAGCTAAATATTGCCTTAAACATTTTCTTGTCAGTTCCAGTTGGTAGTGACTCAGAAAAGCAAATTTTCTACAAATTGAAATTAATAAAAACTACCTAAGAACCACAGTAACTCAAGGAAAATGATCTAACTTGGTATTGCTTTCAATAAGACAATATTATATGAAAATATTGATAAAAGAACATAATTAGTGTTTTTTTCTGAAATGAAGGAAAGAAAAATTAATTTCTTAAAATAAACATATACTTTATGAATTCTTCATTTATCTCATTTCTTATCCAAACATAACTAGTCCCTAAACTGAACACCCAGACATATGCAACAATAGATAATTTCAGTCATCATTGATGTTTTGCCATCTTCCAGTCACATCAAAACCATAACTTTATACATTTTTTTTTAGTTTTGATAGTATGAAGATATATATGTCTAGATAAGATTTTAGAACATTTTAATTACCAATTTTTCCACTTGATTTATAATTTTTATATATTTAAATATATTTGGGCATCCTTTTGTACTTTTCCACAACTCACACATATTAGAGGCAGTTATGGCTACTATAACTAAGTTTTTAGCTGGGGTAACCCTTGTTTTAAAAGAGTTTCCTCTGGTATTTCCCTGGAGGTCCAGTGGTT
This sequence comes from Mesoplodon bidens, assembly GCF_964165515.1. NCBI lineage: Eukaryota > Metazoa > Chordata > Mammalia > Artiodactyla > Ziphiidae > Mesoplodon > Mesoplodon bidens. The sequence goes on along the minus strand of NC_138177.1, from coordinate 70,266,078 downwards.
AAGAATCTGTTTTCCAATTCAGAGGTACATGGATTTGATCCTTGGTCGGGAACTAAGATCTCACATGCAGGGGATATCTAACTCCCGTGCACCACATCTAGAGAGCCCGCAGGCCACATCTAGAGAGAAGCCTGTGCACAGCAGTGAAATCCCGCATGCCGCAACTATGACCTGACACAGCAAAATAAGTAAAAATAAATAAATATGTTTTTTAAATAAAATAAGATGGGCTTCCCTGGTGGCGCAGTGGTTGAGAGTCTGCCTGCCGATGCAGGGGACACGGGTTTGTGCCCCAGTCCGGGAAGATTCCACATGCCACGGAGTGATTAGTCCTGTGAGCCGTGCCCACTGAGCCTGCGTGTCCAGAGCCTGTGCTCCACAACGGGAGAGGCCACAAGAGTGAGAGGCCCGCGTACCGCAAAAAAAGAAAATAAATTAAAAAAATAAAATAAAATAAGAGGGCTTCCCTGGTGGTGCAGTGCTTGAGAGTCCACCTGCCAATGCAGGGGACACGGGTTCGTGCCCTGGTCCGGGAGGATCCCACATGCCGCGGAGCAGCTGGGCCTGTGAGCCATGGCCGCTGGGCCTGCACATCCAGAGCCTGTGCTCCATGACAGGAGAGGCCATGATGGTGAGAGGCTCACGTACCGCAAAAATAAATAAATAAATAAATAAAATAAGATAAGATAAAATAAAATAAAATAAGAAAGTTTTCTCAACCCCCATTTTATAATTTATGGAAAGTCCAATGCCTTCCCCATGATTGCTTTGAATTCTCAGGGGTTTATATTCTCATATTTACCTTTGGTTCCCATTACAATAGTTCAGTTTATAGATGGTTTCATGTCTAAAACATACTGGCCCATTCATGGATTCCCCTGGAAAAGAGAATTCCCTTTTATGTTGTTTTTGTTAGTTTGCTTGCTTGTTTGTTGTTGTTGTTTTGTTTTGTTTTGGGCCACGCAGTGAGGCTTGCAGGATCTTAGTTCCCCGACCAGGGATTGAACCTGGGCCCTCGGCAGTGAAAGCACAGAGTACTAACCACTGGACTGCCAGGGAATTCCCCCTTTTATTCTGCTTAAAACTTCTCATATATGGTATGTATCAGACTTTACTAAAAGTTCAAGATGATGGGGAGAGCAGCAGGGTATAGAAGACTGCAGAAATGCACACCTACTAATGAATGTTGGTCACCCCTGTCCTAAAACGTATATTAGCCACAGTCCTCTGAAGAGTGCTGAAGTTCGTAGCACCTATGTGAATTAACAGGCTTCTCACCATCTTGTTGGTTCTTTTTCCCTCCCATCTTTCTTCCCATCTTTTCCTCACCTATTTCTCTCCCATATCCACACCACCCCTGCAACCCCTGCCCTGAAGAGAACTCTGACTTCTTTTCATACTATGATGCAGAACAAACCCTCTCTAGTCTTTCCTCTAAAACTCAGTTCCCCGTCCACACGGGCTGTACCAAAACCTATTACAGTGCTTGGCATAGAGGCTGACTATTACACTGGTGGCACAAAAGTCTAGTAGGGTCCCTCAGATTATTTTTAACAAGATCCATCCCCCTTTCCCTCAGAAGGCAGCTGTTGTTTTAAATAGCAGTATTCTTTCTTCCTCTTCTCCTCTTCCCCTTCTCCCTCCTCCTTGTCTTCTCCTCCCTCTCCTTCTCTTTCTTCAGTTTCACCAAAAATAGTTTTATAAGAGCACAAGAATATAGGCCTGTAACCCATCAAGACATAAGCATTACAGTTTGGCTGCTGGTGTTGAGTGTCATCTTCATTCAGAATTACGCAATAATTAGGCTGATAGCATAGCTTTATTTTGAGTGAAACCTCCTTGCACAGAAGAATGAATAAATTTAAAATGGAGGCATTACTGTGGATCTGAAAAACAGCTTTCATGGGCCAGTCCAAATGGGGACTAACCACCAGGAGAAGGACTGCTTACTCAAGTGCTAGGATGCCCTGGTCTGGAGAAAGCAGTGTGACTCTCATTTCCTCCTAGGGAACTGCTAAACTTTAAGACTTGAATGAGGGGGAAGTTAACTGCCTCGATTTACCACGTGACTCTCCATAAAGAAACACCTGCCTATGATGGACAAGAGCATCTTTGGGAACATTATGTCCTCCCCTCTCATCCACACCACCTTTGGAAAAGGCGGGAGTGAGCTACTTTGGCTTCCTGCTGCCTCTTCTATCCTCAACGATCCTCTTACTTGCCCTTATTAAAATCCTCCCTCGTTCTTGGTGCAGAGAAGCTTCTGCAGATTTTTTCCTCAGAATCTCCTTTTCCCTTCCCACCCTCAGGAATCAGAAGTCAAACTATTCAGTAGTCCATGCAAGAGCTCAGAATGGAACTATGTTTTGAGCTGCATGACTCTACTGCCCTGAGCTCTCCCTGACTAGCCCAGGGAGGAGGGGGTTGCCAAAGCAAATGCAGCATCAAGAGGCTGGCCAGTCACCTCTCAGACTTCATATACAAGAAGTCCTAAGCCTAGCCATTCTACTTCCTAACTATTTCTCCCTCCATTTTGTTCATTTCTTTCTCATCACACCCATCATCTCTTACTTGGATTGTTGGAAAAAACTCAATAACTAGTCTCTTGTGTCAAGACTTGCTCTGATTCTTCCAATTGTTAACAGGAAGGTATCTCCAAAATATCAATTGGATCATGTCATTTTCATCCTTGAAAGTCTCCAGTATTTTCTCTTCAGGGGCATTTAGGATAAAGTTTACACTTTTTATTATTATTATTATTATCAGTAAAATATCTTTATTTACTTCTCAGGTACTCACTGTCTATTTCCCCTGCTCACATTTTTTTCCTTTTGGCCTGTTCTGGTTCCAGAGAGGAAAACAATAACACAAATCTCTCTTTAAAGCAAGACACTTTTAAACAGTTTTAAGTAAAAATAATTAAAGCACATGATAGGATAATTTCTAAAGAACATAAACATATTTAAGTCCAAGTTGCTTCCCCTCCTTCTCAGAGGAAACTACTATTAAAGTGTCTAGTGCAAAGATTCAGAAAACTTAGACATACAGAGCATAAACATATGTATTCTTGTTTATTTCACTGTATTCTTATCTATCATTCTTAACACATCTTGGAGATCTTTCCAGTTACCCAACACAGTTCCACCTCATTCAAGATAAAGTTTATACTTCTTAACATGATTAAAATGTCTTAATAATCTGGACCTTGCTTATTTTTAAGGCATTATCTCTTTATCTTTCTAGTACCTCCTCCCTCTGCTTACCATCCTATAGTCCATACTCTAGCCATACTAAACTACTTTTTCTTTCTCAAACACTATGTGATCTCTTTAGGTCTTCATGCTTACTCTCCCCTTTGCCTGTAACAAAGACTTATCACAATCACCCTGCTGATATATTCCTCCTCTTCATTTACTTCTCATTTTGGATGTTACTTTCTACAGGAAGATTTTCTTGACCCCCTAGACTGGATTAAATCCTCCTTCTATGTGCTCCCATTATACTCTCAGGTTCCCCCATCATAGCACTTATCACATGATGCTATAATTGCCAATTTACTTGTCTTTCTTTCTGGGCTGTAAATTCTGTGCACAGGAACTGTATCTTTCTTCTCCTTTACCGATCAGTAAGAGGAAGGGTAGTCAAGCAGAAAGTAGGTAGTGAGGGGAGAAGGAGAGATGCAGGAGTTGTCATCCACATGGAATACTTGCAGAATTGCTGTTGGTTCATTACACCTACTTTGAAATGAATGCATTTGAACAAGTAATGAATGATGTGCCAGCCACATGTGGGGTCTGGTGGTTTAGCTTCTGTACCATCTCCTTCTTACCAACCCATCTATCCTTACAATAAGCCTCTATTAACTGTGGTGACCTGGACATATTTCTATTCTGAAAGTCTGATGAAGCCTCACTAATACCAAAGTCAAAGAAAAGTAACCCCTGGACTACCCCAAACATTTAATTCAATATTTCCTACATGTCTCATATACACTTAATGATAGCACAATCTGGGATATAATGGTTGCATAAAAGACTGTCCCTCTCATAAAAGAGCTTCTATTTGAAGAGGCAGTTCATTGAAAATCAAGTATTACTAAGTAGTATTCAATTAAGTGCAAATTAAGAGAAAAAGACAAAAAAGGATTTAGACTCAGATGAAGATGAGCTCAGTGTGAGATGAGGTTTCAAAGAATGCTCCAAGGAAGAGGTGATATTGAAAGAAACTCTGACATAATTGAATTACTTACATAGACCTGATATTGTCAAACCCAAGTTCATATGCCCGATGCACTGTGAAACCAAACAAACAGAAACGTTAGAGTCTGGAGCAGAGAAAGGTTTATTTCAAGGGTCAAGTAAGGAGAATGGGGCGGCTCAGGCTCAAAAAGCCCAAACTCCCCAATGGTTTTGGGGGAAGAGATTTTATAGGCAAAATATGGGGGGAGGGCTCAGGGTGTGTGACCCTCCTCTGATTGGTTGGTAGAGATGTAACAGGGTTATGTTCCAGGAATCTCAATCATCAGCCTTCTGGTTCCAGCCAGTCTGGGGTCCACTTGCTTGTGCTCAGCCTGAAGTTACCATCCTCCACCTGGGTGGGGGCCTTAGTTCCTGTAGAAGAACTCAGAGGTACATTGTTATGTATATCCCTCGAGGAGGAACCAGGACCCTGCCCAATTGCTGCACTATTGTTTCTTGATGGCCTTTCCTTTGTTTCTGTATTTCCTCACTCCTCTAATTAGTAACGGAATCTGCCCTTTGGAACTCGGGGAAGGTCTAGGAGGCTGAAACCTTTTTCCTACAAACAGGAAATGGGGAACATGAAAAGGCTTTTGTATCCAGGAGGGTCCCAAAAGGTCCTGCTTGCTTTCATCCTAAAATCAATAGAGGAGCCCAAAGCAAGGATGCTAGAGGAATTTGAAGTCGCTAGTACTACAGATACAGTAAATATTAAAACACAGCCCAACTCCTAGCCAGATAAACATAAAACCTCACTTTAAATGTCTATTTCCCTCAGTTTCAATGCTAATACATCATGTCCAGCTTTCAACAAAAAATTACAAAGTATGGTAAAAGGCAAGAAAAAAAGACGTTCTGAAATGGCAAAGAGAGAATCAGGAGGAGGTTCACATATGAAACAGTTTTTGGAATTATCAGACAGAAGATTTCAAATAGTTATGGTTAATACATTAAGAGTTCTAATGGAAAAAGTAGACAACTTACAAGACAGATGAGTAATGTAAGCAGAGCTGGGAACTCTTTGAAACAATCAACAGGAAATCCTAGAAATCAAAAACACTGTAACTGAGATTAGAAAATGCCTTTGATAGTCTCATCAGACTTGACATGAGTAAGGAAAGAATCAGTGAGCTTGCAGATAGGTCAACAGTAACTTCCCAAACTAAAGTGCAAAGAGAAAAAAGAATGAAAAAACAAAGAACAGAACATCTAAGACAAGAGATGTGGGACAAAATCAAAAAGTGTAATACATGTGTAATTAGAATACCAGAAGAAGAAGAAAGAGAGCAGAAGAGATATTTGAAATAAGAATGGAGAGAATTTTCCAAAATTTATGACAGACAACAAACCACAGATTTATTAAGCTCCATGAACACAAAACACAATAATTACCCAAAAATCTACAATCAGACATATCAGTCCAACTCCAGAAAATGAAAGAGAAAGACAAAATCTTAAAAAAAAAAAAAGCTAGAACCGCCCCCCCTCACCTTATCTATAGAGGGACACAGACGAGAATTAAGGTGGACTTCTCATCAGAAACCATGCAAGCAAGAACAGAGTGAAGTGAAATGTTTAATGTTTTGAAAGAAAAGAAAAAAAGCCACATGCCTAGAATTGTACATCCAGCAAAAATGTACTTCAAAGATGAAAGAGAAATAAAGATTTAAAACTGAAGGAATAAAATAAATAAATACTGAATAAAAACTGAAGGAATTCATTGCCAAGAGATTGGCCTTACAAATAATTTTAAAAGAAACTTTTCAGGCATAAAGAAAATGGTATGGATCAGAAATTGGGATCTATATAAAGAAAGGAAGAGAGTTAGAAAAGAAATAAATACAGGTAAAATGAAATCTTTTATTTTTCTTATTTTGAAATTATCTAAAAGATAACTGTTTAAAGTAATAATAATAAAAATGTATTGGGTGATTATAGTATATGGAAAACTGAAATAAATGATTCAAAGTCATAAGAGATGGAAAAGAGGAATTGACAATACTCAGTTATAAAGTACTGTACCATACAAGAAACAGTATAGTGTTATTGCTGTTGGACTTAGATCAGGTAAAAATGCATATTGAAAACTCTATTGACAACCACTAAAATATATTTTTTTAAATAAACATAATTGATATGCTAAAAGAGATAAAATAGAATCAGAAAATGCTCAGGTAAGACCAGGAAACCTAGAAATTTAGGGAAAAATAGAAATAAAACAAATGCAACAAGTAGAAAACAAATACAAACATGGTAGATATAAACTCAAATTTATCAATAGTTACTTCAATTATGAATGGTCTAAACACACCAATGAAAAGACAGAGATTGCCTTTCAATATTGGTAAGATATAAATTCTTCTCACCTTGCTCTACAGATTCCTCTCAATCTCAACAAAAATTCTAGCAAGTTATTTTGTGGCAAACTGATCTTTGACAAAGGAGCAAAGTCAATTCAAAAAAGAAAGGATAGTGTTTTCAACAAATGGTGCTGGAAATATTAGATGTCCATAATGACAAAATGAACCTAGACCAAGACCTTACTTCTTTCAAAGTGGATGATGGCCTAAATGTAAAATGCAAACCTATAAAACTTCTAGAAGGAAGCATGGAAGAAAATTGATAGGACCCTGGGACTGGTGATGAATTTACATGTACAACACCAAAAACATGATTATTAAAAGAAAACCAATAAATTAGACTTTATTTAAATTAAAAACTGCAGTGTGAAAGGCACTATTAAGAGAATGTTGAAAAAGAAGCCACACACTGGAAGAAAATATTTGTGAAGCACATATCTGATAAGGGAATTGTATGCAAAATACAGAAAGGATCCTTAAAACTCAACAATAAGAAAACAAACAACCCAATTATAAAATGGAAGAAAAAATATCTGAACGCATCCTTCACTAAAGGAGGTGGAACATAACTCCCCACTAGTTAAGTATGGGCAATGTATGGTGACTTCCTTCTGATGCTGAAAACTCGGCATCTGTGCACTGGTGCCGAATCTAATCTCAGAGACAGAGTTTTGGGTGAAGTAGAAAAGAATAGCTTTATTGTTTTGCCAGGCAAACAGGGACAGAGCGGGCTCCCGCCCTCAAAAATTGTGTGTCCCCACACGGGAGGATTTGGTGAGGAGTTTTATAGCAATTGTCCTAGGACGGAGTTACTGATAAGATTGGGGTGGGTGTGGGGCCTGCACTACTTTCATCTTGTCTCAGGTAATCTCTTGATGAGTTTCTCTGGTTCCTTTAATCTGGCCTCAGGTGGTCTTCTCTGGAATAAGGGATAATGACATCTTCCATTTGTTGGGTTCTAGTTCTGTAAAGAGCTCAAAGATATTGTTAGGTGTATTCCTTGAGGCAGAACCAGGACCCTGCCCCAAGACTGCACTTACTGTTTCTTGGCTGCTCCTCCCTTGTCTCTGCATCCCTTCCCTTCCCTGATTAACAACTGTTCAAATCTGCCCTTTGGAACACAGGGAAGGTCATGGAAGCTGGAGTCTATTCCCTACAAACAAGAAATGGAGAATAGAAAGGCTTCCATGCCTGGGAGCCCCACAGGGTCCTGCTCAATTTCACCTCATAAGACCAGAGTATGTAACAATAGGGAACTTTACAGTGGAGACACCTAACAAACACTACCTCAACCATGCAATCAGGTCAACATCAGCAGTAATAGTGTGTACCCTATATCATCATCATATAAAGTGATGAGAGTGGCACTTTTCCTCTGCAGTCTTCCTCTCCTAAACTCATAACCCTAGACTAAATATGAGAAAAACATCAGACAAATCCAAACTGAGAGACAGTTTGCAAAATACCAGACCAATACTTACAACTGTCAAGGTCATCAAAAACAAGAGTCTGAGAAAATGTTATAGCTAATAGGAGCCTAAGGAGACGTGATGAGTAAATACGATGAGGTGTCTTATATGGGATCCTGGAAAAGAAAAAGGACAGTAGGTAAAAACCAAGGAAATCTTAATGAAGTATGGCCTTTGTTAATAATAATGTATCAATATTGGTTCATTAGTTGTGACAAATGTACCATACCAATGTAAGATGTTAATAATAAGAAAAAGTGCAGGGTACATGGAAACCGTTTGTACTATCTTTCCAATTTTTCTATAAATGTAAAACTGTTCTAAAATTATTAAATTACTGGAAACAAAGATACCAAGAGTGGCTTTGATATTGGGACACCAAAGTTCAGTGAAATTCTGTAATATTGTATTCTGTAATATTGTAATATTGTAATGCTGTAATATTAATTCCATAGGAGAATGGATTTTTAAAAATTGAAGTATAGTTGATTTACAATGTTTTGTTATTTTTGGGAATATAGCAAAGTGATTCAGTTTATATACATATATTCTTTTTCAGATTATTTTCCATTATAGGTTATTACAGGATATTGAATATAGTTCCCAGTGGTATGAAGTAGGACCTTGTTGTTCATCTATTTTATATAGCAGTATGTATCTGTTAATCCCAAACTACAAATTTATCCCTCCTCCAACTCTTTCCCCTTTGTTAACCATAAGTTTGTTTTCTATGTCTGTTTCTGTTTTGTAAATAGGTTCATTTGTATCATTTATTTTAGATTCCACATATAAGTGATATTATATGATATTTGTCTTAATAAGATTAACTTTACAGTGTGCCTATCACTGGGAAATTTCTATCATTACCAGGATGCAGGGTCTGGCATTCTTGTTGGGAAATGAGAACAAGAGTCTAAGCACCTGAATCCAGGGATAAGATCAACTTATTTGAGGCTCATCCTGGGCAAGTTTCTCTGGAAATACCTAACTTATCAAAAATCTCATAATTTTTAATATCATGGCCTTGATTTTCTCAGAAATATCTGCATGGAACCCCTTAAATTTGGCTGCTGTCTCTAAATTGTGGTGTGAAATGTATGGGAAGGGTCATGACCAGAAAATAATTGTGTCAGCCAACCTTGCCCAGCCCCATGTACATTCCATATCCAAGAAGAAACTCTCTCTGACTCTTTAGGTTTGGAATCACCCCCAGAAAAATCTCAACCCATCAATGAAATTCTGGATCCTTTAGTCATATTTTTTTTCTACTTGCTACCCTATAAAACTCTTGATAGAATATTCCAGCAAGACAATTATATTAGTTTTAAAAATCTGTTGTAACAAATCATCACACCCTTGGTGTCTTAAAAAACATAATTGTATTCCCTTACAGTTATGGGGGCTAGAAGTCTGAAATCAAAGTAACTGCAATGCCATGCTCCCACAGAAGGCTCTGGAGGAGACTCCTTCCTTTACCTCTGCTTCTGGTGGCTCCCAGTATTCCATGATTTGTGTCAGCATAACTCTAGCCTCTACTTTTTGCTTCAAATTGCCCTCTCCTGTGTGTAACTATGTCTTCTTTCCTGTCTCTTGCAAGGACATTTGCAATGAGATTTAGAACCCACCTCGACAAATGATAAATCTCACATCAAGATCCTTACCTTAATTATACCTGCAGAAACCTTATTCCAAATAAGGCAGGTTCTGAGGTTCTTGGTGGACATATCTTTTGGGTGAGCACCATTCAACTCACTACTGTAATCACTGTTAAGTTCTGCTGTGACCTAGTGTTCAAAGGTTTTACCTGGTGAAGACCCATATATTATTTCTTATATCAACTGTCCTGAAAGAAATTGTATTTTTACCTTCTCTAAGGTAGTATTGTTAAACCACATGTCAACTTTCATTGATTTTGCTTAGAATTACTTCAGTTAAGTTTGATAACAATTGTTGGGAAACTTTTGATTTTTTTTTTAATATGAGAATGTGACTTACTTAAGAAGCACAGTTCATTTGGCAAAAAACTGAAAACCTTTAAAAATATGCAATTCCAGGAGGAAAAAATAAGAAGGGTCCTTTCTAAAGGTAATACATTTAAGATCCTAATCCTATGAGCATGTTATCTATATTATACTACCAGTACTTAATGCCTAACTCTTTTTATAAGTGTGCTATCTATATTATTCTCTTCTGATAAGAATTAATTAATATATCATTTTTTTAATAGAGCAGGTTCTTATTAGTCATCAATTATATACACATCAGTGTATACATTATACATGTCAATCCCAATCACCCAATTCATCACACACCCCCAACCCCCCGCTGCTTTCCCACCTTGGGGTCCATACGTTTGTTCTCTACACCTGTGTATCTATTTCTGCCCTGCAAACTGGTTCATCTGTACCATTTTTCTAGGTTCCACATATATGTGATAATATACGAAATTTGTTTTCCTCTTTCTGACTTGCACTCTGTATGACAGTCTCTCGATCCATTCACATCTCAACAAATGACCCAATTTTGTTCATTTTTATGGCTGAGTAATATTCCATTGTATTTATGTACCACATCTTCTTTATCCATTCGTCTGTTGATGGGCATTTAGGTTGCTTCCATGACCTGGCTATTGTAAATAGTGCTGTAATGAACGTTGGGGTGCATGTGTCCTTTGGAATTGTGGTTTTATGCCCAGTGTGGGTATATGCCCAGTAGTGGGATTGCTGGATTATATGGTAATTCTATTTTTAGTTTTTTAAGGAACCTCCATACTGTTCTCCATAGTGGCTGTATCAATTTACATTCCCACCAACAGTGCAAGAGGGTTCCCTTTTCTCCACACCCTCTCCAGCATGTGTTGTTTGTAGGTTTTCTGATGATGTCATTCTAACTGGTGTGAGGTGATACCTCATTGTAGTTTTAATTTGCATTTCCTTAAAAATCAATGATGTTGAGAAGATTTTTATGTGCGTCTTGGCCATCTGTATGTCTTCTTTGGAGAAATGTCTATTTAGGTCTTCTGCCCATTTTTCAATTGGGTTGTTTGTTTTATTAATGTCAAGCTGAATGAGCTGTTTATATATTTTGGAGATTAATCCTCTGTCCATTGATTCATTTGCAAACCTTTTCTCTCATTCTGAGGGTTGTCTTTTTCTCTTCTTTATGGTTTCCTTTGCTGTGCAAAAGCTTTTAAGTTTCATTAGGTCCCATTTGTTTATTTTTGTTTTTATTTCCATTACTCTAGGAGGTGGATCAAAGAAGATCTTGCTGTGATTTATGTCAAAGAGTGTACTTCCTATGTTTTCCTCTAAGAGTATTATAGTGTCCAGTCTTACACTTAGGTCTCGAATCCATTTTGAGTTTATTTTTGTGTATGGTGTTAGGGAGTGTTCTAATTTCATTCTTTTACATGTAACTGTCCAGTTTTCCCAGCACCAATCATTGAAGTGACTGTCTTTTCTCCATTGTATATCCTTGCCTCATTTGTCATAGATTAGTTGACCATAGCTGTGTGGGTTTACCTCTGGGCTTTATTGTTCCATCTTGTTCCATTGATCTATGTTTCTGTTTTTGTGCCAGTATCATATTGTCTTGAATACTGTAGCTTTGTAGTATAGTCTGAAGTCAGGGAGTCTGATTCCTCCAGCTCCATTTTTTTCCCTCAAGACTGATTTGGCTATTCGGGGTCTTCTGTGTGTCCAAAGAAATTTTAAGATTTTTTGTTCTAGTTCTGTAAAAAATGTTATTGGTAATTTGATAGGGATTGCATTGAATCTGTAGTTTGCTTTGGGTAGTATAGTCATTTTCACAATATTGATCCTTCCAATCCAATAACATGGTATATCTCTCCATCTGTTTGTATCATATTTAATTTCTTTCATCAGTGTCTTATAGTTTTCTGCATACAGGTCTTTTTTCTCCTTAGGTAGGTTTATTCCTAGATATTTTATTCTTTTTGTTGCAATGGTAAATGGGAGTGTTTCCTTAATTTCTCTTTCAGACTTTTCATCATTAGTGTATAGGAAAGCAAGTGATTTCTGTGCATTAATTATGTATCCTGCAACTTTACCAAATTCATTGATTAGCTCTAGTAGTTTTCTGGTAGCATCTTTAGGATTCTCTATGTATAGTATCATATCATCTGCAAACAGTGACAGTTTTACTCCTTCTTTTCCAATTTGTATTCTTTTTATTTCTTTTTCTTCTCTGATTGCTGAGGCTAGGACTTCCAAGACTATGTTGAATAATAGTGGTGAGAGTGGACATCCTTGTCTTGTTCCCAATCTTACAGGAAATGCTTTCAGCTTTTCACCATTGAGAATGATGTTTGCTGTGGGTTTGTCATATATGGTCTTTATTATGTTGAAGTAAGTTCCCTCTATGCTCACGTTCTGGAGACTTTTTAACATAATTGGGTGTTGACTTTTGTCAAAAGCTTTTTCTGCATCTATTGAGATGATCATATGGTTTTTACTCTTCAATTTGTTAACATGGTGTATCACATTGATTGATTTGCATATATTGAGGAATCCTTGCATCCCTGGGACAAATCACACTTGATCATAGTGTATGAGCCTTTTAATCTGTTGTTGCATTCTGTCTGTTAGTATTTGATTTTGCATCTATATTCATGAGTGATATTGGTGTGTAATTTTCTTTTTTTGTAGTATCTTTGTCTGGTTTTGGCATCAGGGTGATGGTGGCCTCATAGAATGAGTTTGGGAGTGTTCCTTCCTCTGCAATTTTTTTGGAAAAGTTTGAGAAGGATGGGTGTTAGCTCTTCTCTAAATGTTTGATAGAATTCACCTGTGAAGCCATCTGGTCATGGACTTTTGTTTGATGGAAGATTTTAAATCACAGTTTCAATTACATTACTTGTGATTGGTCTTTTCATGCTTTCTATTTCTTCCTGGTTCAGTGTTGGAAGGTTATGCCTTTCTAAGAATTTGTCCATTTCTTCCACGGTGTCCATTTTATTGGCATAGAGTTGCTTGTAGTAGTCTCTTAGGTTGCCTTGTATTTCTGTGGTGTCTATTGTAACTTCTTTTTCATTTCTAATTTTATTGACTTGACTTCTCTCCCTCTTTTTCTTGATAAGTCTGGCTAATGTTTTATCAATTTTGTTTATCTTCTCAGAGAAACAGCTTTAGTGTTACTGATCTTTGCTACTGTTTTCTTTGTTTCTATTTCATTTATTTCTGCTCTGATCTTTACAATTTCTTTCCCTCTGCTAACTTTTGTTTTGTTTGTTCTTCTCTCTCTATTTCCTTTAGGTGTAAGTTTAGATTATTTATTTGAGATTTTTCTTTTTTCTTGACATAGGCTTGCATAGCTATAATCTTCCCTCTTAGAACTGCTTTTGCTGCATCCCATATGTTTTTGATCATCGTGTTTTCATTGTCATTTGTCTCTAGGTATTTTTTGATTTCCTCCTATTGATTTCTTCAGTGATCTCTTGATTATTTAGTAATGTAGTGTTTAGCCTCCATGTGTTTGTGTTTTTTACATTTTTTCCCCTGTAATTCATTTCTAATCCCATAGCATTGTGGTCAGAAAAGATGCTTGATATGATTTCAATTTTCTTAAATTTACTGGAGCTTGATTTGTGACCCAAGATGTGATCTATCCTGGAGAATGTTCCATGCGCATTTGAGAAGAAAGTGTAATCTGCTGTTTTTGGATGGAATGTCCTATCAATATCAATTAAATCTATCTCGTCTATTGTGTCATTTAAAGCTTCTCTTTCCTTATTATTTTCATTTTGGATGATCTGTCCATCAGTGTAATTGAGGTGTTAATGTCCCCCACTATTATTTTGTTACTGTCGATTTCCTCTTTTATAGCTGTTAGCAGTTGCCTTATGTATAGACATGCTCCTATGTTGGGTACGTATATATTTATCATCATTATATCTTTTTCTTGGATTGATCCCTTGATTATTATGTAGTGTCCTTCCTTGTCTCTTGTAACATTCTTTATTTTAAAGTCTATTTTATCTGATATGAGTATTGCTACTCCAGCTTCATTTTGATTACCATGTGCATGGAATATCTTTTTCCATCCCCTCACTTTCAATCTGTATGGGCACCTAGGACTGAAGTGGGTCTCTTGTAGACAGCATATATATGGGTCTCATTTTTGTATCCACTTAACAAGCCTGTGTCTTTTGGTTGGAGCATTTAATCCATTCACATTTAAGGTAATTATCAATATGTACTTTCCTATGACCATTTTCTTATTTGTTTTGGGTTTATTTTTGTAGGTCCTTTTCTTCTCTTGTTTTTCCCACTTAGAGAATTTCCTTTAGCACTTGTTGTAGAGCTGGTCTGGTGGTTATGAATTCTCTTAGCTTTTGCTTGTCTGTAAAGCTTTTGATTTCTCTGTGGAATCTGAATGAGATCCTTGCCAGGTAGAGTAATCTTGGCTGTAGGTTCTTCCCTTTCATCACTTTAAGTATATCATGCCGGAGCTGGGGGAAGATGGTGGAAGAGTAAGATGCAGAGATCACCTTCCTCCCCACAGATACATCAGAAATTCATCTACACGTGGAACAACTCCTACAGAACACCTACTGAACGCTGACAAGACTTCAGACCCCCCAAAAGGCAAGAAACTCCCCATGTACCTGGGTAGGGCAAAAGAAACAAGAATAAACAGAGACAAAAGGATAGGGACGGGACCTGCACCAGTGGGAGGGAGCCGTGAAGGAGGAAAAGTTTGCACAGACTAGGAAGCCCCTTTGCGGGCGGAGACTGCGGGTGGCAGAGGGGGAAAGCTTCGAAGTAGCGGAGGAAAGTGCAGCAACAGGGGTGCAGAGGGCAAAGCGGAGAGATTCCCGCACAGAGAATCGGTGCCGACCGGTACTCACCAGCCCGAGAGGCTTGTCTGCTCGGCTGCCGCGGCAGGCGGGGCTGGGAGCTGAGGCTAGGGTATCAGGTTTCAGTTGGAGCGCAGGGAGAGGACTGGGGTTGGCGGTGGGAAGAGAGCCTGAAGGGGTTAGTGCACCACGGCTAGCCCGGAGGGAGTCCGGGAAAATGTCTGGCGCTGCCAAAGAGGCAAGAGACTTTTTCCTGGTGTGCGAGGAGAAGGGATTAAGAGCGCTGCTTAAAGGAGCTCCAGAGACAGGTGCGAGCCACGGCTAAAAGCGCGGACCACAGAGACAAGCATGGGACGCTGGGGCTGCTGCTGCCACTGCCAAGAGGCCTGTGTGCGAGCGCAGGTCACTGTCCACGCCCCCTTTCTGGGGAGCTTGTGCAGCCTGCCACTGCTGGGGTCCCGGGATCCAGGGATGGCTCCCACGGGAGAGCGCATGGTGCGCCTCGGGCTGGTGCAATGTCACGCAATGTCACGCCGGCCTCTGCAACTGTAGGCTCGCCCTGCACTCTGTACCCCTCCCTCCCCCCGGGCTGAGTGAGCCAGAACCCTCGAAGCAGCTGCTCCTTTAACCCCGTCCTGTCTGAGCTAAGAACAGACGCCCTCCGGCGACCTACACGCAGAGGCGGGGCCAAATCCAAAGCTGAGACCCGGGAGCTGTGAGAATAAAGGAGAGAAAGGGAAATCTCTCCCAGCAGACTCATAAGCAGCGGATTAAAGCTCCACAATCAACTTGATGTACCTTGCATCTGTGGAATACATGAATAGACAATGAATCATCCCAAATTGAGGAGGTGGACTTTGAGAAGATCTATGATTTTTTCCCCTTTTCCTCTTTTTACAACGAATTATCCCAAAATGAGGAGGTTGACTTTGAGAACAATATTTACGAATTTTTCCCATTGTTCTCTTTTTGTGAAAGTGTATGTGTATGCTTTTGTGTGAGATTTTGTCTATATAGCTTTGCTTACACCATTTGTCCCAGGGTTCTATCCATCCGTTTTTTGTTTGTTTTGTTTTGTTTTTAATTTTAATTTTTTTAAATAATTACTTTTTCATTTTAATAACACTATTATATTTGATCATACTTTATTCTATTTTACTTTATCTTCTCTCTTTCTCTTTTTCCTCCCTCCCCTCCTTCCTCCCTCCCTCCCTCCACCCTCCTTTCTTTCTTTCTTTCTTTCTTTCTTTCCTCCCTCCCTCCAGCCCTCACTCCCTCCCTCCTTTCTTTCTTTCTTTCTTTAGTCCCTCGCTTCTTTCTTTCTTTCTTTCTTCTACTAATTCTTTCTTTCTACTTTTTCTCCCTTTTATTCTTAGCCGGGTGGATGAAAGGCTCTTGGTGCTCCAGCCAGGAGTCAGTGCTGTGCCTCTGAGGTGGGAGAGCCAACTTCAGGACACTGGTCAACAAGAGACCTCCCAGATCCACATAATATCAAATGGTGAAAATCTCCCAGAGATCTCCATCTCAACACCAGCACCCAGCTTCACTCAACGACCAGCAAGTTACAGTGCTGGACACCCTATGCCAAGCAACTAGCAAGACAGGAACACAAGCCTACCCATTAGCAGAGAGGCTGCCTAAAAACATAATAAGGCCACAGACACCCCAAAACACACCACCAGATGTGGACCTGTCCACCAGAAAGACAAGATGGAGCCTCATCCACCAGAACAGAGGCACTAGTCCCCTCCACCAGGAGCCTACACAACCCACTGAAACAACCTTAGCCACTGGGGACAGACACCAAAAACAACGGGAACTACGAACCTGCAGCCCGCAAAAAGGAGACCCCAAAACAGTAAGATAAGCAAAATGAGAAGACAGAAAAACACACAGAAGGAGAAGAAGCAAGATAAAAACCCACCGGACCTAACAAATGAAGAGGAAATAGGCAGTCTACCTGAAAAAGAGTTCAGAATAATGATGGTAAAGATGACCCAAAATATTGGAAATATAATAAACAAAATGCAAGATACAGTTAACAAGTACCTAGAAGAACTAAAGATGAAACAAGCAATGATTAAAAACAGAATAAATGAAATGAAAAATACTCTAGATGGGATCAATAGCAGAATAACTGAGGCAGAATAACGGATAAGTGACGTGGAAGATAAAATAGTGGAAAACACTGCTGCAGAGCAGGATAAAGAAAAAAGAATGAAAAAAACTGAGAACAGTCTCAGAGACCTTAGGGAAAATATTAAATGCACTAACATTCGAATTATAAGGGTTCCAGAAGAAGAAGAGAAAAAGAAAGGGACTGAGAAAATATTTGAAGAGATTATAGTAGAAAACTTCCCTAATATTGGAAAGGAAATATTTAATCAAGTACAGGAGGCACAGAGAGTCCCATACAGAATAAATCCAAGGAGAAATACGCCAAGACACATATTAATCAAACTGTCAAAAATTAAACACAAATAAAACATATTAAAAGCAGCAAGGGAAAAACAACAAATAACACACAAGGGAATCCTCATCAGGTTAACAGCTGTTCTCTCAGCAGAAACGATACAAGCCAGCAGGGAGTGGCAGGACATATTTAAAGTGATGAAGGAGAAAAACCTGCAAATAAGATTACCCTACCCAGCAAGGATCTCATTCAGATTTGATGGAGAAATTAAAACCTTACAGACAAGCAAAAGCTGAGAGAGTTCAGCACCACCAAACCAGCTTTACAAAAAATCCTAAAGGAACTTCTCTAGGCAAGAAACACAACAGAAGGAAAATACCTACAATAACGAAGCCAAAACAATTAAGGAAATGGGAATAGGAACATACATATTGATAATTACCTTAAATATAAATGGACTAAATGCTCCCACCAAAAGACACAGATTGGCTGAATGGAAACAAAAACAAGACCCATATATATGCCTTCTACAAGATACCCACTTCAGACCTAGACACACATACAGATTGAAAGTAGGGGGATGGAAAAAGATATTCCATGCAAATTGAAATCAAAAGCAAGCTGGAGTTGCAATTCTTATATCAGACAAAATACACTTTAAAATTAAAACTTTTAGAAGAGACAAAGAAGGACACTACATAATAATCAAGGGATCGATCCAAGAAGAAGATATAACAATTTTAAATATTCATGCACCCAAAATAGGAGCACCTCAATACATAAGGCAAATATTAACAGCCATAAAAGGGGAAATTGACAGTAACACACTCATAGTAGGGAACTTCAACACCCCACTTTCACCTATGGACAGATCATCCAAAATGAAAATAAATAAGGAAACACAAGCTTTAAATGATACATTAAACAAGAAGGAATTAATTGATATTTATAGGACATTCCATACAAAAACAACAGAATCACATTTTTCTCAAGTGCTCATGGAACATTCTCCAGGATAGATCATATCTTGGGTCACAAATCAAGCCTTGGTAAATTTAGGAAAATTGAAATTGTATCCAGTATCTTTTCCGACCACAATGCTATGAGACTAGACATCAATTACAGGAAAAGATCTGTAAAAAATACAAACACATGGAGGTTAAACAATACACTACTTAATAACAAAGTGATCACTGAAGAAATCAAAGAGGAAATTAAAAAATACCTAGAAACAAATGACAATGGAGACACGATGACCCAAAACCTATAGGACACAGCAAAAGCAGCTCTAAGAGGGAAGTTTATAGCAATACAATCCCACCTTAAGAAACAGGAAACATCTCGAGTAAACAACCTGACCCTGCACCTAAAGCAATTAGAGAAAGAAGAACAAATATCCCCCAAAGTTAGCAGAAGGAAAGAAATCATAAAGATCAGATCAGAAATAAATGAAAAAGAAATGAAGGAAATGATAGCAAAGATCAGTAAAACTAAAAGCTGGTTTTTTGAGAAGATAACCAAAATTGACAAACCATTAGCCAGACTCATCAAGAAAAACAGGGAGAAGACTCAAATCAATAGAATTAGAAATGAAAAAGGAGAAGTAACAACTGACACTGCAGAAATACAAAAGATCATGAGAGATTACTACAAGCAACTCTATGCCAATAAAATGGACAACCTGGAAGAAATGGACAAATTCTTACAAATGCACAACCTGCCAAGACTGACTCAAGAAGAAATAGAAAATATGAATTGACCAATCACAAGCACTGAAATTGAAACTGAATAAAAATCTTCCATCAAACAAAAGCCCAGGACCAGATGGCTTCACAGGCGAATTCTATCAAACATTTAGAGAAGAGCTAACACCTATCCTTCTCAAACTCTTCCAAACTATAGCAGATGGAGGAACACTCCCAAACTCATTCTACGAGGCCACCATCACCTTGATACAAAAACCAGGCAAGGATGTCACAAAGAAAGAAAACTACAGGCCAATATCACTGATGAACATAGATGCAAAAATCCTCAACAAAATACAAGCAAACAGAATCCAACAGCACATTAAAAGGATCATACACCATGATCAAGTGGGGTTTATTCCAGGAATGCAAGGATTCTTCAATATATGCAAATCAATCCACGTGATACACCATATTAACAAACTGAAGGAGAAAAACCATATGGTCATCTCAATAGATGCAGAGAAATCTTCTGAGAAAATTCAACACCCGTTTATGATAAAAACCCTCCAGAAAGTAGGCATAGAGGGAAATTTCCTCAGCATAATAAAGGCCATATATGACAAACCCACAGCCAACATCGTGCTCAATGGTGAAAAACTGAAACCATTTCCACTAAGATCAGGAACAAGACAAGGCTGCCCACTCTCACCACTCTTATTCAACTTAGTTTTGGAAGTTTTAGCCACAGCAATCAGAGAAGAAAAGGAAATAAAAGGAATCCAAATTGGAAAAGAAGAAGTAAAGCTGTCACTGTTTGCAGATGACATGATACTATACATAGAGAATCCTAAAGATGCTACCAGAAAACTACTAGAGCTAATCAATGAATTTGGTAAAGTAGCAGGATACAAAATTAATGCACAGAAATCTCTGGCATTTCTGTACACTAATGATGAGAAATCTGAAAGTGAAATGAAGAAAACACTCTCATTTACCATTGCAACAAAAAGAATAAAATATCTAGGCATAAAGCTACCTAAGGAGACAAAAGACCTGTATGCAGAAAATTATAAGACACTGATGAAAGAAATTAAAGATGATACAAATAGATGGAGAGATATACCATGCTCCTGGATTGGAAGAATCAATATTGTGAAAATGACTCTACTACCCAAAGCAATCTACAGATTCAATGCAATCCCTATCAAACTACCACTGGCATTTTTCACAGAAATGGAACAAAAAATTTCAAAATTTGTATGGAAACACAAAAGACCCCGAATAGCCAAAGCAATCTTGAGAACGAAAAATGGAGCTGGAGGAATCAGGCTCCCTGAATTCAGACTATACTACAAAGCTACAGTAATCAAGACAGTATGGTAGTGGCAGAAAAACAGAAAGATAGATCAATGGAACAGGATAGAAAGCCCAGAGATAAACCAATGCACAGATGGTCAACTTATCTTTGATAAAGGAGGCAGGAATATACAGTGGAGAAAGGACAGCCCCTTCAATAAGTGGTGCTGGAAAACTGGACAGCCACATGTAAAATATGAGATTAAATCACTCCCTAATAACATACACAAAAATAAGCTCAAAATGGATTAAAGACCCAAATGTAAGGCCAGAAACTATCAAACTCTTAGAGGAAAACATAGGCAGAACAATCTATGACATAAATCACAGCAAGTTCCTTTTGGACCCACCTCCTAGAGATATGGAAATAAAAACAAAAATAAACAAATGGGACCTAATGAAACTTCAAAGCTTTTGCACAGCAAAGGAAACCATAAACAAGACCAAAAGACAACCCTCAGAATGGGAGAAAATATTTGCAAATGAAGCAACTGACAAAGGATTAATCTCCAAAATTTATAAACTGCTCATGCATCTCAATAGCAAAAAAACAAACAACCCAATCCAAAAATGGGCAGAAGACTTAAATAGGTATTTCTCTAAAGAAGATATACAGACTGCCAACAAACACACGAAAGAATGCTCAACATCATTAATCATTAGAGAAATGCAAGTCAAAACTACAATGAGATATCATCTCACACCAGTCAGAATGGCCATCATCAAAAAATCTAGAAACAATAAATGCTGGAGAGGGTGTGGAGAAAAGGGAACACTCTTGCACTGCTGGTGGAATGTGAATTGGTACAGCCTCTATGGAGAACAGAATGGGGGTTCCTTAATAAACTACAAATAGAACTACCATATGACCCAGCAATCGCACTATTAGGCATATACCCTGAGAAAACCATAATTCAAAAAGAGGCATGTACCAAAATGTTCATTGCAGCTCTATTCACAATAGCCCGGAGATGGAAACCACCTAAGTGTCCATCATTGGATGAATGGATAAAGAAGATGTGGCACATATATACAATAGAATATTACTCAGCCATAAAAAGAAACGAAATTGAGCTATTTGGAATGAGGTGGATAGACCTAGAGTCTGTCATACAGAGTGAAGTAAGTCAGAAAGAGAAAGACAAATACCGTATGTTAACACATATGTATGGAATTTAAGAAAAAAAATGTCATGAAGAACCTAAGGGTAAAATGGGAATAAAGACACAGACCTACTTGAGAATGGACTTGAGGATATGGGGAGGGGGAAGTGTAAGCTGTGACAAAGCGAGAGAGAGGCATGGACCTATATACACTATCAAACGTAAGGGAGATAGTGGGAAGCATCCGCATAGCAGAGGGAGATCAGCTCGGTGCTTTGTGACTGCCTGGAGGGGTGGGATAAGGAGGGTGGGAGGGAGGGAGACGCAAGAGGGAAGGGATATGGGAACAGATGTATATGTATGACT
Organism: Mesoplodon bidens; assembly: GCF_964165515.1. NCBI lineage: Eukaryota > Metazoa > Chordata > Mammalia > Artiodactyla > Ziphiidae > Mesoplodon > Mesoplodon bidens. The sequence goes on along the minus strand of NC_138177.1, from coordinate 70,244,268 downwards.
GATTCACTTTGTTATAAAGCAGAAACTAAAAAAAAAAAATGTATATCATGCCACTCCCTTCTGGCTTGTAGAGTTTCTGCTGAGAAATCAGTTGTTAACCTTATGGGAGTTCCCTTGTATGTTATTTATTCTTTTTCCCTTGCTGCTTTCAATAATTTTTCTTTGTCTTTAATTTTTGCCAATTTGATTACTATGTGTCTCAGTGTGCTTCTCCTTGGGTTTATCCTGTATGGGACTCTCTGCACTTCCTGGACTTTTGTGGCTATTTCCTTTCCCATGTTAGGGAAGTTTTTGACTATAATCTCTTCAAATATTTTCTCAGGTCCTTTCTCTCTCTCTCTCTTCTCCTCCTGGGACCCCTATAATGTGAATGTTGTTGTGTTTATTGTTGTCCCAGAGGTCTCTTAGTCTGTCTTCATTTCTTTTCATTCTTTTTTCTTTATTCTCTTCTGCAGCAGTGAATTCCACCATTCCGTCTTCCAGGTTACTTATCTGTTCTTCTGCCTCAGTTATTCTGCTATTGATTCCTTCTAGTGTAGTTTTCATTTCAGTTATTGTACTGTTCATCTCTGTTTTTTTGTTCTTTAATTCTTCTACATCTTTGTTAAACATTTCTTGCATCTTCTTGATCTTTGCCTCCATTCTTTTTCCAAGTTCCTGGATCATCTTCTCTTTCATTATTCTGAATTCTTTTTCTGGAAGGTTGCCTATCTCCACTTCATTTAGTTGTTTTTCTGCAGTTTTGTCTTGTTCCTTCCTCTGGTACATAGCCCTCTGCCTTTTCATCTTGTCTATATTTCTGTGAATGTGGTTTTTGTTCCACAGGCTGCTCGATTGTAGTTCTTCTTGCTTCTGCTGTCTACCCTCTGGTGGATGAGCCTATCTATGAGGCATGTGCAGTTTTCCTGATGGGAGAGACTGGTGGTGAGTAGAGCTGGGTGTTGCTATGGTGGGAAGAGCTCCGTAAGACTTTAATCTGCTTGACTGCTCATGGGTGGGTCTGGGTTCCCTCCCTGTTGGTGGTTTGGCCTGAGGCAACCCAACACTGGAGCCTACCTAGGCTCTTTGGTGGGCCTAATGGCATACTTTGGGAGGGCTCAGGCCAAGGATTACTTCCCAGAACTTCTGCTGCCAGTGTCCTTGTCCCCAAGGTGAGCCACAGCTACCCCCCCACCCACTTCTGCAGGAGACCCTACAAAGTTAACAGCTTGGTCTGGTTCAGTCTCCCCTGGCTTCACTGCTTCTTCCCCTGGTTCCCGATGCGCACACTATTTTGTGTGTTCCCTCCAAGAGTGGAGTCTCTGTTTCTCCCAGTCCTGTCAAAGTCCTGCAATCAAATCCCACTAGGCTTCAAAGTCTGATTCTCTAGGAATTCCTTCTCCCTTTGCCAGACCCCCAGGTTGGGAATCCTGACTTGGGGCTCAGAACCTTCACTCCAGTGGGTGGACTTCTTTGGTATTAGTGTTCTCCAGCCTGTAAGTCACCCACCCAGCAGTTATGGGATTCGATTTTGCTGTGATTGCACCCCTCCTACCGTCTCATTGTGGTTTCTCCTTTGTCTTTGGATGTGGGGTATCTTTTGGTGAGTTCCAGTGTCTTCCTGTCAATGATTGTCTAGCAGTTAGTTGTGATTTTGGTGTTCTCACAAGAGGGTGTGAGAGGATGTCCTTCTACTCTGCCATCTTGGTTCAGGCTCCCTCTATTATACCATTCTTATAAGCATACTATTTGTATTATACCCTTCTGATAGCTCTTCCATTAAACATGCTATATTTATTATACCACCAACACTTAACATCTAAGTCTTATTATCAATATAAACAAACAGAAGGAAACTCCCACTAAAATAAAACCAGCCTCCTGACACAATTGGAGCCGCTTCATCTTTTAACTGCAAACCTGAATGCAAAAATGTTTGTTTAATCATCAATTCCTATAAATTTTGTTCTAACAGATGGGAAGCCAACAACAGTATGTTTGCCAGCCTACATCAATTTGATTCTGAATAGTTCCTGATCCTTACCAACTCCACCCCCAACTCCTGTCTGCCAAAGCCAAAGAACTCATATGAAACAAAAAAATTGGGTAGGATTTGCTGAATATTTGAGAGAAGTAGTTATCTCTATAGTTTGACATGTTTCTCTGCCAATGGGAATTGGTGGTAATAGGCATAATTGATTAGGACCTAATTAGGATGAAGAATCAGGAAGACCCTAAAGAATGAGTAGTCTGTCCAGACAGAGGAGACACACATATTGAGTTTAATCAAGGAGAGTTGTTTAGGGGGAAGAAAGAAACCAATACTTTGGGAATGACAATGAAAACTAGGGCATTAAATATAGTCAGTTAGCCATAGCTATGATCCAAAGTACCTGTTGATGCCTGAGATAATAGGTCACCTGCCCAAAGCCAAAAAAAAAAAAAAAGCGTGTCCTATAAGAAAGAAAAATAGAAGAGGGCAGTCCTAAGAGGCTGCCTAGCATTTGAGAAAGAGTGATTTGAATAGTTGGTGTGTAAAGAAATTAAAAAGTAAACTGCTTGCCCAGAGTCTTACAGAATTAGATGAAGAGCTGGCACTGGGCCCAAAGTCACCTCAGCTCTTTGTATGGTATTCTTTCCATGGCCTGTGCTGTTTCTCCATACTGTAGGCCTAATTCTGTCTTTCCCAGCAGGAAAACCAGTCGGAGTCACACATGGATTAAGGATCACAAGCTTCCCCTCCCCCTAATAGTCATTGGTTCCCCTCATCACCCCAAGGAAGGTAATCTCAATATTCACTAAACATATCTCGCTTGTCAAATTTTGCTGGTTCACATAGTCATCCCAGATGTCAGTCAGGGTCACCCTGTCCTTGGACATACACAAATATTTGCTTGAAGTGGATTCACACCTACCATTCAGTCTGATGGGAAATCCAAAATGCTCTTATAATTTCTGCAAATTCACCAGGATTTTTATTTCTAGGCTTGCTTCAAATTCTGATTTCTTGATTCCATTTGCTCTCTCTTGCCCTTACCTCCTGTGGCTATTGTCTTCTCTTGATCCCATACCAACACAGGAGAGGAATCCAGCCCATTTCTCTAACTTGCCACAAAGTAGCGGTCAGCCAGATAGATACTTGTTTGTGTAGCAGAACTAATAGCAGGAGGGGATGGAGAAAGTTTCTATTGTAGCATCACACTGCAAACTGTTTCATTGTTAATATCTGATGTCTTCTTAAAATTCTTCGACAGTCTTCACTCATTACAATCCCTCATTGTATCATATTTCTCTACAGTCATCATGTATGCCACATTTCTGAACCTCTCTCTACACCTTTTCCTCTATTCTCTTTACAGAGGCCACCAAAAATCAGGTCTTTTCTATGTACAGCAGCTTCAAATCTCTGATTACTTGTCCTTCTCCAAACAATGACCTGGGGTGTCCAGGAAGGAAGAGAAAATGGGAGCTCAACATTGTGACACAAAGTGGCCTAAAAAGGGCACTTTTCTATGGAAAAGACCCTCTGCTCCAGAGAGAAGGGACAAGTCTCTGAAGAAAGAAATAAGCTTAAATGACGTTTTTTTATGCCCATTGTGTTTTGTTTGCTACGTGCCACACAATGAAATTCTGAGAAGAGTCTGAGATGAGATCCTAAAACCAGGCATTTTTTTCTAGTTGAATAAAACAGATGGCCAGAACTTGACCTCAGTTCTCCGTACAGGCATCTAACAAGGCGGGGTGGTGGGGCTGGCGGTGGGCGGTGGGGGAGGGGGGGGCGCAGTTCAGGTTCTGAGTACATGAAAATGAATGTTTATTTGAATGAGAAAAGACGGTTTCTTATAAGAGGTCTGTGCAAATGAAGGAGAAGCTTAAGTTTCATTAGCTTCTTAGTAAATCCACCTCTGAGCCTAAACAGAACCTTAATGCTGTAAGCTCTTCCCAGTTCATCTAGGGCTCAGCCAGGTATAAACTTAACTGTGATAGAAAGAAACCATCCCCCAAACCGGCCTGACCCAGGTCATCCAGATGCCCTATTGTACTTATAGAAAACTACTATGTATGCAACCTTGATGTTTATTAAGTAAAAATTAAAAGTAAATATTGGCATATTTGAGATACAACTTAATAATATTAGTGTAAGCTTCCTCTCATGCTGACCTCACTTCTAAAAGAATTGTTTGGTAAACAGTCTTCTTGAAAAATAATAACTTAAGCAAATAGTCTTTTTCTTAAAAATTGTAATGATAATCAATAATTATTAAGCTCTTAGTAAATGCTAGGCATTGAGCTAAAAGCTTTTCGTGCATTACTGCATTTAATCTTTACAATAACTCTTTGAAGTATGTACTATTTTTATTCTCCAATTTACAGATAAGAATATTAAGGCTGAGAGAGTTTTATTTTTCCAAGAGCACAGAAATCAGGTCAATTCCCCAACAAAGCGATTTTTCATGGCAGAGGTCAAATGCTAACCATTACATAATAATGTCCTTTGAGTAACAAGAAACTCAGCACCTTCCTGAGAAACACACTTCTTCTGCAGTACTCAGAGAGATAGAGACAGAGACAGACAGAGACAGAGAGAGATTTTTACATTGGGATTAAATCTGTTTTCTAATAGACTTTGTCCAATCAAATGGGGCTGTAAAGAACAAGGCTAGCCCTTAGTGGTACCCCTACCTCTTTTTTCCTGTAGGCAACCTTTCTCAGTGGTTTGCAAACTCCTCCCTAGGACATCAGCACCATGAGGGCAGAAACCTTACCTTGTTCTCTGCTGTATTTCCAGTGATTGGAATAGTGCTTCACTCAGAGAGAGAAAGGACTGAAAAGGGCACTGTGAAGAGCACAACGTCACTTGTGTGGTATTCTTGACAAAAGGGCACAACCTGAATCTGATCATAGGGGTATTCTACGAAACAACTGACCTATCCTCTTCAAAATGTCAATGTCACTAAATACAAGGAAAGACTGAAGAATTGCTCTGAATGAAAGAAACTAAAGAGACATGGCAGTGACATACGATGGGTGATCTGGGATTTTCTTTTGTCTTGTGAGATATTAATAGAATAACTGGTAAAATGTAAAAACAAAACAAATCAAACCAATAGAGTATTGTATCAATATTAATTTCCTGATTTTGATGTGTGTGATTATACAGTATAATGTTTCTCAACCTTATTTTTTCATTGTTGTACCCCCCCAGGAGAAAAATTAGATTAAGTGATATTTAAATTAAATTAATTTCTCCCTAATAAGAGAAATTAAATACTAAGAAATAAGATTTTGTTGAATAGAGCTGAGCTTTGGAAAGCTACAGGTCATATGTAGTGTCTGGTTTAGAGGGTTTTTTTTTGTTTTTGTTTTTCCCATAGAATCAATGTTTGCCCCCTTGAGGGTGATATCACCCTTATTGAGAATGCATAATATAAGAGAATATCCCTGCTTTTAGAAAATGCACACTAAAGTATTCATGGATAAAGGAGCATCATGTCTGCAAATGATTCTCAGCAGTTTAAAAAAAGACGTAGATAAAAATTATATAAACATATATATGTGTGCACACACGCCTGTGTGTATGTATGAGAAAGAGAAAGGGAGAGGGGAGAGAGAAAGAGAGAGAATGGAGTGGGGGCTATAAAGTCAAACATGGTAAAATATTAACATTTAGGAAATCCAAGTGAAAAGTATATGGGGCATAAGGACCAATATATAGACCAATAGAATAGCATAGAGATCTCAGAAATAAACCCTTGCATATATGGTTAATTGATTTTCAACAAGGGTGACAAGACGATTCAATGAGGAAAGGACAGTCTTCAACAAATGATGCTGGGAAAACTGTATATCCACATGCAGAAGAATGATGTTAGGTCCTTACTTTATACCATATGCAAAATGTAAATCAAAATAAATCAAGGACCTAAGTTTAAGAGCTAAAACTATAACACTCTTAGAAGACATAGGAAAAATCTTTGTCACATTGGATTTGGCAATGACTTCTTGGATATGCATGAGAAGCACAGGCAACAAAAGAGAAAATAGACAAATTGGACTTGATCAAAATTTTAAACTTTTGTGTATCAAAGGAAAATATCAAGTGTGAAAAGACAACCCACATAATGAGAGAAAATATTTGCATAGCATATATATATATATATATATATATATATATATATAGAGAGAGAGAGAGAGAGAGAGAGAGAGAGAAAATGGTCAAAGGATTTGAATAGACATTTCTTCAAAGAAGATAAACAAATAGCCAATATAAGCACCTGAAAAGATAATCAACATCACTAGCTAGCCATTAGAAAAATGTAAAGTAAACCCACAATGAAGTACCATTTCATATCCATTAGGATTGCTAATATATATATTTTTAAACAATGAAAAATAACAATTGTTGATGAGGATGTGGAGAAATTGGAACCCTTGTTTATTGTTGGTGGAAGTGTAAAATATTGAAGCAATTGTGGAAAACAGTCTGGTGGCTCCTCAAAAAAGTTAAACATATAATTATTGTATAATCCAGAAATTCCACTCCTAGGTATATACTTAGAAAAATGAAAACAGGGGCTCAGATACTTGCACATCAATGTTCACATCGTATTCACAACAGCCAAAAGGTGGAAACAACCCAAATGTCCATCAACGATAAATGGATGATCAAAGTGTTGTATGTACATACAAAGGAATATTATTCTTCTGTAAAAAGCAATGAAATTCTGATACATGCTACAATATGGATAAAACATAAACATTGTGCTAAGTGAAATAAGTCTGACACAAAAGGACAAATATTAAATGATTCCACTTATGTGAGGTACCTAGGATAGGTAAATTTATAGAGATAGAAAGTAGATAGAGGCTACCAGGGACTGGGGAGGGAGAAATTGAGAATTATTGTTTGATGGGTACAGAGTTTCTGTTTGGAATCATGAAAAAGTTCTGGAAATGCACAGTGGTGACAATTACACAACATTGTGAATGCACTTAATATTACCAGTATATACTTAAAAGTGGATAAAATGGTAAATTTTATATTATGCATATTTTATCACAATAAATTGTTTAAAGTATATGGAATTTTTTTTACTATTCCTGCAACTTTTTGTAAGTCTGAAATTGTGTTAAAATAAAAAGTTATATAAATAAAAAGACAACCTCAGAACCTGCCAGTTTGTGACGATGTCATCACAATAAATAGTATATTATCTCCTTTGAGAAGAGCATGTAATCCTATAGGACTAATCTCAAATGTCGCTATTAAAGAACTGCCCCTAAAAGAATTTCAAATTTGCCCCTAAAACAATCCTGCTCCTGCCCCAGGGTGATCTTTTCCTTCTGTCCAGTTGAGCATCTCTTTCCCACTTGGAGTTCCTCTTCTACCCAGGAGTTCTACGGTAGCAGAGATTGATTTCAGTTAGAACAAATGGACTGAGGTGAGAGGGTCTTTGAGTGGCTTGACGATGCCCTCTCTATGCCCAATTGGTAAACTGTACTCCTCAGTTTTATCTGGATATAGGAAAAGCGCATTGTCTTGGTCTGGGTGTTGCAGAGCAACAGAGGCTTTAGTGACAGGTGAACTTGGTGTCTAGGATTTCTCTAGAATCAGGACAAGAAACAATGTCAACAAGAGATAAGATAAAAATTATCCTACCAACTTCATGACTCACGTTTCCCATATGTTCTATCTCCATATAGAGCTTATTGTATTTTGGAGTTTACATAAGACTTACAAATATACATATTTTATTTATATGTGATAGAGGAATTAAAGATATTATGAGGTATTTTTTCCCTAACTTACTTGTTTGGTTCCATCAACTCAATTCCAGGGAAATTTTTTAAAAGGATGATTTATTGAGGGTAATGAACAAAGGTGGTAGAACTCTATACATCCCTTTATTTCTCATACCTGGTCCCTGGACAGTACAACCTCAAAATCAGAGAATTTTCCACATAGAGTTGAATGTGGATGATGATAAATAAATATGGCATTAAATTCTAAGGTTTTCCAGTCTGGCTGGTGGGATCAGGTTCTGTTCCCAGCCGTGGTGATTGCTGGGTACTATTACTATTTTTTTTTAAATTTTTATTGAAGTATAGTTGATTTACAATGTTGTGTTGGTTTCAGGTGTACAGCGGAGTGAATCAGTTTTACGTATGCATATGCATGTGTCCACTCTTTTTTTTTTTTTTTTTTAGATTATTTTCCCATGTGGGCCATTGCAGAGTGTTGAGCAGAGTTCCTTGTGCTGTACAGCAGGTTCTTATTGGTTATCTATTTTATATATAGCAGTGCGTATATGTCAATCCCAGTCTCCCAATTTATCCCTCCTCCCTTATCTCCTGGTAACCATGAGTTTGCTTTCTACATTTGTGACTCTACTTCTGTTTTGTAAACAAGTTCATTTGTACCCTTTTTTTTAGATTCCACATATAAGTGATATCATGTGATACTTGTGTTTCTGTGTCTGGCTTACTTCACTCAGTATGACGGTCTCTGGGTCTATCCATGTTGCTGCAAGTGGCATTGTTTTGTTCTTTTTGATGGCTGAGTAATATTCCATTGTGTATATGTACCACATCTTCCTTTGTTTTTTTAACATCTTTATTGGAATATAATTGCTTTACAATGTTGTGTTAGTTTCTGCTGTATAACAAGGTGAATCAGCTATACGTATACATATATCCCCATATCCCCTCCCTCTTGCATCTCCCTCCCACCCTCCCTATTCCACCCCTCTAGGTGGTCACAGAGCACCGAACTGATCTCCCTGTGCTATGTGGCTGCTTCCCACTAGCTATCTACTTTACATTTGTTAGTGTATATAAGTCAGTGCTACTCTCTCACTGCATCCCAGCTTACCCTTCCCCCTCCCTGTGTCTTCAAGTCCATTCTCTACCTCTGTGTCTTTATTCCTGTCCTTCCCCTAAGTTCATCAGAATCATTTTTTTTTAGATTCCATATATATATATGTGTTAGCATAAAGTATTTGTTTTTCTCTTTCTGACTTACTTCACTCTGTATGACAGACTCTAGGTCCATCCACCTTACGACAAATAACTCAATTTTGTTTTTTTTTATGGTTGAGTAATATTCCATTGTATATATGTGCCACATTTTCTTTAGCCATTCATCTGTCAATGGACATTTAGGTTGCTTCCATATCCTGTCTACTGTAAATAGTGCTGCGATGAACATTGTGGTACATGACTGTTTTTGAATTATGGTTTCTTCAGGGTATATACCCTGTAGTGGGACTTCTGGGTCATATGGTAGTTCTATTTTTAGTTTTTTAAGGAACCTCCATACTGTTCTCCATAGTGGCTGTATCAATTTACATTCCCACCAACAGTGCAAGAGGGTTCCCTTTTCTCCACACCTTCTCTAGCATTTATTGTTTGTAGACATTTTGATGACGACCATTCTGACCAGTGTAAGGTGATACCTCACTGTAGTTTTGATTTGCATTTCTCTAATGATTAGTGATATTGAGCATCTTTTCATGTGTTTGTTGGCAATCTGTATATCTTCTTTGTAGAAATGTCTATTTAGGTCTTCTGCCCATTTTTGGATAGCATTTTTTATTTTTGTGATATTGAGCTGCATGTGCTGCTGGTATATTTTGGAGATTAATCCTTTGTCAGTGGCTTCATTTGCAAATATTTTCTCCCATTCTGAGGGTTGTCTTTTCATCTTGTTTATGAAATACCTGATATTTATCTTTAAAAATAAAAAAATAAGTTGTGAAAATTTTAAATTTATAAGAGTAAAGTTATTTGTTATCAAATACCATATATACCATATTTTTGCCACACCATATTTGTCATAATTGTTTCCTGACTTTTTTTTAAGGTAATATTTATGGATACAATCAGAAACTCCCCACATTCTTTCCACTTCCTTACTTCTTCCTTCCTCAGAGGTAACCGCACTGAAAATGTGTGTATGTTTCCTTTACATGTTTATACATATGTAATTATAAACATATGGCATTATTTTAAATTTATATATGTAGTTTGAAATTTATCCATATTGATTGACAAAAAGATCCTAATCTTATAATCTATAGCACATCAAGATGTCTTTAGCACTTAATTAAGCCCTTGTAAGGTAAACACAGTTGGCCTTTCATATCTATGGGTTCTACATCCACGGATTTAACCAACTGCTGCTCAGAAATATTTAGAAAATAATTCCAGGAAGTTCCAAAAAGCAAACCTTGAATTTGCCATGCACCAACAACTATTTACATAGAATTTACATTACATTAAGTATTATAGGTAATCTAGAGATGATTTAAAGTATATAGGAAGTTGTGTGTCAATAATATGCAAATACTGTACAATTTTATATAAGGAAATAAAGCATTCATGAATTCTAATATGGGGGGGAATCCCCATAGATGCTGAGGGAGTACTGTACTTGGAATCTAGCATTAATATTTTTATTATTATTATTATTTTTGGCTGTTCCACACAGCATGTGGGATCTTAGTTCTCCAACCAGAACCCAAGTCCCCTGTATTGGAAGGCAGATTCTTAACCACTGGACAACCAGGGAAGTACTGTAATAGTTTTATATTTTTAAATTGTGTGTGTGCGTGTTTAGGCTCTAAACATCAGAAACACAAATCAAAATCATCAAAGAAATTTTTGTATATTTCTGATGTAGCAAAAAGTAGTTAAATTGCAAACTTCATTTTAATGCATTTAGTTTTATCCTCAAATGAAATGTGGGATTGACAAAATGTCAGTTTGACTCTGTCCATAAATTGTGTTCTTGCTTTCATAAAGTTAATTCAATAATATGAAGCACATTAAATGTGGATAGGTCAAATTTGTCTTTTTAGATATGTATCATGAATATTATTAAAGGCTTTAATAAAATTAACTTACAATGTAACCTTTAATTGTAATATACTGACCTAAAGTAACATATTTTATGGAAAATAACATTTATTTTATATTATATAAATATATACCATGAAAATAATTTTTAAAATTCCTTAGGGAATTCTTGATTTTTTAATGTGCATATAGTTTAGAATTAAAGGAGAGAAGGAGAAATCAAGATTGATTTAAACCAACATAAAATTATACAAATAAGACAAAAATTTTAAAATGCTTTAATTCTCATTGCACCATTTCTGACTCATATAATATTACTGTCCAACTAGCTGACTTGCTGTTAATCACCCAGCTAAGACGGAAAGAATCACTAAGCCCAAATCATCAACCCACAGACTCATGAACTAAATAAATGTTTATTGTTTTAAAAACTGAGTTTTGAGGTAGTTTGTTGCACAGTTTCATTAAGTAGAAATAAACGGCCACAACTAGTACAGTGGCTTTTGTTGTTTGTAACTGAGAGCCTTTGATAATTTCCTTTAGTTCTTCTCATCAACCTGGAAACACCCAGATTAGTTCATTCCATAAGTAGTATTAGGGCTTTTATAAATGAATCACAGTGATAAGTGCTGGAGATTAAACTGTGGGAGAAAACATACATGATCCATATGTTCTCAAATTTTAAAATCCTATAATGTGTGATGAATAAAAAAGGAGAAATTGATACAGCAACTTACAAAAAAATTTTATTGGAGACAGAGTAACACCAGGATAAAATGTTTAGATGTAGTCAGGTTTGTAAATCACAGACTTAGGTCATACCATATCTGGCTTGTTACCAGTATCTAAGCAGTATTCTGTGCCCTCTCAAAATGGGCTCAGTGTATCCACCTTCACAGACACCTTCTTTGAGCTTATTTCCTAGCTGATGTCCAGATTCCAGGTGCAGGGCATCATCTTAACACCCAGCATCTAGAAGCTTCTTTACAGACAACCTGGCAACTTCATCAAGACCACAAGAGCTAGATCTCCACTATCTTGAAGTTCACAGCTACCTGAATCAGTAAATGTCAGTTTCTCCATAGTGATACCCCAGCCCCTAAACACAGGGGGGAAATGGTTCCTCCAGCAGCTCCAAGAGGATGCCTATCTGACAGAACTAACAACAGACTGCCACAATTTCCTTACATATATTAGGTAATTAAATGTCCCTTAGGAGGACATAGAACCTCTTTTTCTTGTGGGGAGACATGAACAGGACAGTTCAGCAGGAAATAGAACACTTAAAAAAGAAAGGAAAGATGCTGCAACTGAAGTAATAGACCAGAAAGTAAACAAATTTGTTTCCAAATCCTATCCTGGTTCAGTCAATATTTACCATTTATAGCTTTGCCTTCTGTTGCTGGAACAAAGGCTGTGCCTCTAAAAGCACAATATAAGAAGTCAAACAGTGAGCATCTCTCCACTGGTAGGACCACTGCTGTTCCTCCCACTCTTCCTGAAGACCCAAGGAGCATAGGATGGAGAAGCCTCTTCTGGGTGTCCTGCTTCTCACCTTTCTCTCAGACGGTATGACACAGAAAGGTAGGTCCTGAGCCTTGCTGGGATAAAGTTTTCTCCAAGTCCCAGGGGAACTGGAGTACAGCACGTTTTGTTACTACTGGGGTTGCTGTTTGAGGAAGATGTGAATGAAGGATGTTATAAGTTATCTACTGCAGTATTACAAATCACCTTAAAATTTAGCAGCTTAAAGAAACGGACATTTATTATCATACTTTCTATGGGTCAGGAATCAGGGAATAGCTCAGCTGGATGATTCTGACTCAAGGTCTTTCATAAGTTTTCAGTCAATCAACCAGAGCTGTCCTCTCATCTGAAGGCTCAACTTGGGGAGGATCTGCTTCTAAGCTCATTCACATGGTTATCATCAGGATTCAGCTCTTACAGGCTGTTGGGTTGAGGGCCTCAGTTCTTCACAGGCTGTTGGCTGGAGGCTTCCCTTAGTTCCTTGCCATATGGACCTTACTATCAAGCAGCCTATGACACAGCAGCTGGATTCTCCAACAGTGAATGATCTAACAGAGAGAAAGGGCCCAGCCCAAAAGTACAGTCTTTCTTAAAAAACTAAAAATAGAACCACCATATGATCTAGCAATCTCATTCCTGCATATATCCAGAGAAAACTATAATTAGAAAAGATACATGTACCCCAGTGTTCATTGTAGCACTGTTTACAATAACCAAGACATGGAAGCAGCCTAAATGTCCATTGACAGATGAATGGATAAAGACAATGTGGTATGTATATAAAATGGAATATTACTCAACCATTAAAAATAATGAAATAATACCATTTGCAGCAACATGGATAGACCTTTCTCAGACAGAGAAAGACAAATATATGATAACATTTATATGTGGAAACTAAAAAAAAATTGATACAAATGAACTTATTCACAAAACAGAAACAGACTCACAGACATAGAAAAAAAAAACTTACAGTTACTAAAGGGGAAAAACTGTGGGGAGGGATAAATTAGGAGTTTGGGATTAACATGTACACACTACTATATATAAAATGGATAACCAACAAGGACCTACTGCATAGCACAGGGAAATCTATTCAGTACTGTGTTATAACCTATATGGGAAAAGAATCTGAAAAATAATGGATATGTGTATATGTATAACTGAATCACTTAGCTGTACACCTGAAACCAACACAATATTGTAAATCAACTATACTCCAATATAAAATAAAAACAAAATTAATTTTTTTAAAAAAAGAAATAAAACTTGGAAACAGCTAAAAAAAAAGAAGCACAGTCTTTTCAAAATCTCATCTTCTGTCACTTACCTCAGTTCTGCTGTATTCTATTCATTAACAGCAAGTTAGCCTACAATCCAGGAGAGGAGAATTATTTCGGACATATTCTTAAAACCACTACAGATGCTGATGAGTAAGGACATGCCTGGCAGAAGGAAGCCCCAGGGCTAGAGAAAGGACAGCTGGCTTTGTTTACTACTTGGGAACACCATTACCTCTCACCTTAGAGAACAAGAAGGGATGTGCAACTTTTATTAGAAAAAGAGGTTATTACAGGTATTAGGGTGTTCATTCTCTGATCCTTCTCAATCCTTTAGTCTCGGTCACGTGAGAGGAAATATGAAATTTTAAAAGAATCTTGGGCTTTAAGTAGAGAACAAGTTTCTCCCAAACTAACTGAATTGCCTTTGTGAAGTTACTGAACTCTGACCCTCAGTTTCTTCATCTATGAAATGGGTATAAGGATGACATCAAACTAAAGGGAAAAATTTACTTTGTGATGCATAAGTGCTACAAAATAGTTAGGCTTTATTAGCAGATAAAAAGCTTTAATGTCCTGGCACCCCTTTTTTCTCCCTTTCTATTGTACCCAATAAGCCCAAACCCAGCTTCTCAAGTTTGAGACACCCACTTCTCTATCATATCACTATCAGTTATAAGTTATTCATAACACCACTCTCTGGCTAACCATGCTATTTTGCTCCAGGTTTGTATACTGAAAAGGTCACACACCACACGTATGGAGATATTTAGATCATTGACATCTCTGAATATGATCAGCAATGGGAGAATATGGGGTACTACATACTTTAACCATTACACTCCATGAGTCAGCTGTGTTTCATTTTTTTTTTTTTTTCATTTTTTTCTCTTTGGCTGCACCACGCAGCATGTGGGACCTTAGTTTCCCACCTGGGGATGGAACCCTTTACACTGGAAGTGCAGAGTCTTAACCACTGGACCGCCAGGGAAGTACCCTGTGTTTCATTTTCTACACTGGTGTTTGCTGTTCTACCCATATGAAACCTACAAAGAAGATGAGAGTGGGAGTTATAGGACATCTTTAATTCCTCTTTCTATCTTTCTATCAGGACAACTGTAGTAAAACCTGCCTTTTAACACTAACATTTTGCTTATACTATCACTGAGATAATGCACTTACAGGCACCTTGTAAACACTGTATATACTCTATCAGGAAGCTGCCCATGATCCATAGTGAGAGTAAATCGAACAAAATAATTGATAGAATTTTTGTCACATTGTTTTTTTTGTTTTGTTTTTTGTTTTATTTTCTTCTCAGACTTGAGAGGGAAGGTGTTTATTTTCCCTAAAGAATCAAACAAAGCCCATATGTCCCTGATCCCCAGGGTGAAGAAACCGCTGAAAAGTTTCACTCTGTGCCTGAAAGCCTCCACAGACCTCACCCGCTCTTACAGTCTCTTCTCCTACAGCACTAGGTCTACAGACAATGAGATGCTTCTCTTTGTCAACAAAGTAGGAGAGTACAAACTGTACATTGGGAACACTGGGGTCACTTTCAAGGTCCCCCTCTCTCCTTATGCCCCAATCCATCTCTGTGCCAGCTGGAAGTCTCCCTCTGGGATTGCTGAACTCTGGGTGAGTGGGAAGCCCATGGGGAGGAAGGGTTTGAGGAAAGGGTACTCTTTGGGAGCAGAGGCAAGCATCATCCTGGGACAGGAGCAGGATTCCTTTGGGGGACGTTTTGATGCAAAACAATCCTTTGTTGGGGAGATCTAGGATGTGTCCTTGTGGGATCATGTGGTCCCCTTAAAGAATATGTGCTCCTTCTGTTACAATGGCAACCTCTTGAATTGGTGGGCCCTGACTTATAAAGCTAGGGGCTATGTGGTGGCAAAGCCCAAGTTGTAGGTGTAAGCCTCACTCCCTTCAGACATGATTTGTGTTTAATAATAGTCACTCACACATTCTCTTTGAAATTAAATACACTGATTTCCATTTCTCTGGCTCTGTTAAGACGGTGTGAACTACATTAAAGACACAAGGTCTAGGTGGACCTTTAATATACATTCTTTGTTGTTGCACATGTTACATAATTTTCTGCAGCATCAAACTATAGGAACTCAGGGGAACACGCTGCTTTCAGTATGGGTGTCAATCTTCTAGAGCCCTGTATAGCTGTGGGATTCCCCATGGGGGTCCTGAGTGCAAAAATATTCATCAATCTATAAAAATCATGTGACTGCTGAGAAGGGCCTTTCAAGAATGGGCTACTATCATGAGCAGGACCCCCGAATAGAAAATCTCCAATGGGGCTTTCTCAGGAAGCAAGGTTGTGACTGTTACCCTTGAACCTAACCTGGAAAGGATTCAGAGGTGTTCTCAGGGAACCCAGATAAAGGCAAAGATTAACTACCTTGGAGGCTCTTCTTCACATTCACTCTCTTGGAGGTGGCTCCTCTAGGGAGGCAAAGCTTATATTCCTGCAGGTAATTCTCCATAAGCATGAAGATTTCCCTTCTTGACCCTGGTATGATTAGAGAGTCCCAAGTCCTTTGTTTGGCAGGCAATTTCAATGCATCCTCATTGGGGACACTTGGACTGTCCTCAAGCAGAAGGACAGTGGGTGGGAGACATGGATTATTTATTTATTTATTTATTTATTTATTTATTTATTTATTTATTTTAACATCAGCCCTTTATGGACTGGAAGACATTTGGCAAGTTCTGCCTCTTTTGAACGCCAGGCCAAATCATCCTAAAGTCTTAAACTTTTTTCACAAATCAATACAATTTTCCCCTTCAGAAGGCAATAACAGTAAGAATTGGGAGACTCCCAGACTCTTGTTTAGGCAAGAGTTTAAACTCAGAGTTTGAATGAGGTACCCAACGGTTAACAGAAAATGAGTTCATCAATGTAAATAGAAATGAAGAGGGCAAAGGCAAGACACAGGCATCAGCCCAGGCTCCGCATAGAGGTGAATGAAAATCACAGGCTAATTTCCAGATCTGAGACAGCTAGGGTTAGTTGAGAGGTGGTATTAATACATTTATTTCCTTCTTTTTTTTTGGCTGGGCCATGCAGCTTGTGGGATCTTGGTTCCCTGACTAGGGTTCAAACGCGGCCCACCAGCAATGGAATTGTGGAGTCCAAATCACTGGACAACCAGGAAATTTCCTTAATAAATTTAATTTCAAAACAGATCTTCAGAAAGCCAGCCCTACACTTGTGAATACATTATGGCATAGGCATTACTCCCAGAGAAAGCATGTATAACTGCAGTGACATTCAGTTGCTTGGTGTGACAAGTTACTTACTCACATGTAAATATACAAAACTCACCAAGGAAACAGTCCTAATGTGAGCTTCAGCAAAATTGGGGAAAAAAATTCATGGGTCTCCAAGGCAGGTGAGAATGTTTTAAGCTGGTAATATTTCTTCTGGAATGTCAGAGTCTGTTACTCTTGTCATTGCCCAAAGGAGAAAGTGATGATAAGTCGGAAAGGTGGTTTTAACTGTGCTTTTCACAAATCTTGTCCACTGACCATGTTATCTCTGAAGTTTTAGAGCTCAATATCTACCTGACATTTAGGTTGATCTTTCAACCTATCACCTCAAACAGGCGTTATGCAGCCCACTTTTCTGGCATTAACAAAGTGGAAACAATCAGTCACCTTCTTGTTTATTATTCCCTACTGGCTTTCCACTTTGTAAGGAGCATCTGACCATATCCCTGGTGGTAACGCCCCAAATGAATAGAGGGTATGGGAGAATGATGGTAAAAACAGAATTCAAGTCAGGGAAGCTCAATTCTTTAATGCAAGCTTACCACCAAATTTTGCAACTCTCTCTGAGTAGAGGAAGAATTATAGGATCAATTTTTCTTGTGATTAAAAAAATACCCAGAGTATGATAGGGTATATATCAAGCTACCAAAGATCCTAGGCAAGAGATTTTTGCCAACAGCACAGTGAAGGGCATCCTTGACCTCCTTGGTCCTTAGAGTATACACCACAGGATTAAGGAGAGGAGTAAAAATGGTGTAAGTCATTGAAATCAGCTAGTCTTGATCCCTCATGATCTCTGATTTGGGCTTGGGGTAGGGCATGGAGGCACAGCCATAGTGGACAATGACTACAGTGAGTTGGGAGGTGCAGATGGTAAAAGCCTTCTTCCAGCCCTCGGCAGAGGTGTTCTTGAGGATAGTGGAGATGGTGAAGACACCAGAGATGAAGACCAAAACCATGGGCACCACAATAATGAGTGAGCTGACAAGGAAATTAATTATGTCACATATAGTGGTATCAGCACTGGAGAGTTTCATAACTGCACGGATGTAAGAAAAATAATGGGCTGTCTCTCTGTCACAAAAGGACAGCCTGAACACAGAGGAAATCTGAATTGTGGCTACAAGTAGGCCAATGCTGCAGGCCCCCCATACCAGCTGGGCACACACCTTCTTGTTCATGATGACTGTGTACCTCAAGTGGTTGCAGATGGCCACATCGTGGTCATATCCCATTGCTGTGAGTAGAAAGCACTTGTGGATGGCCAAAGTGATTATAAAAAGAACACCTTGGTGGCACAGCCAGCCAAGGAGATGGGTTGGCTCAGGCTTGCAAGGTTGGAGAGCATTTGAGTACAATGACCAATGTGTACAAGGTCTCTGAAGTGGAAAGCATAGTAAGAAAGAAGTACATGGGTGTGTGAAGGTGGCGATCAATACTGATAATTGTCACAATGATGACATTGCCAGCCAAGGTTAAAAAGTACAAAGTAAGAAATATCACAAATAGGATGAGCTGTGTTCATGAAAGCTGGTAAAACCCTAGAAAATAAAATCACTCACCACTGTATGGTTCGCAGTCTTCACTGAGAAATTCCATGTCCAAAAGCTGGAGACTTAGGCCAAGCAGTCAGAACACATCAGTGCCCAGTGCTTTGAGCAGGGGACTTCTAGGAGAAGGAAATAATAAGGATCTGCTCCAGATGGATGTCTGGTTAATGAGGACTGCTGTTCACCTATAAGTAAAAGGTATAAAAACATAATCAAGAGAAGCAAGAAGAACTACAATGCTGCTGTCTGTGGAACAAAAAACACATTCACAGAAAGATAGACAAGATGAAAAGGCAGAGGGTTATGTAACAGATAAAGGAACAAGATAAAAACTGAGAAAAACAACTAAATGAACTGGAGATAGGCAACCTTCTAGAAAAAGAATTCAGAATAATGATAGTGAAGATGATCCAGGACCTCAGAAAAAGAATGGAGGCAAAGATAGAGAAGATGCAAGAAATCTTTAACAAAGACGTAGAAGAATTAAAGAACAAACAAACAGAGATGAACAATACAATAACTGAAATGAAAAATAAACTACAAGGAATCAATAGCAGAATAACCAAGGCAGAAGAATGGATAAGTGACCTGGAAGACCGAATGGTGGACTTCACTGCCATGGAACAGAATAAAGAAAAAAGAATGAAAAGAAATGAAGACAGCCTAAGAGACCACTGAGACAACATTAAATGCAATAACATTCACATTATAGGGGTCCCAGTAGGAGAAGAGAGAGAGAAAGGACCCAAGAAAATATTTGAAGAGATTATAGTCAAAAACTTCCCTAACATGGGAAAGGAAATAGCCACACAAATCCAGGAAGTGCACAGTCCCAGGAAGGACTTTTCTCCCAAGGAGAAAAACACAGAGACACACAGTAATCAAATTAACAAAAATTAAAGACAAACAAAAATAATTGAAAGCAACAAAGGAAAAATGACAAATAACATACAAGGGAACTCCCATAAGGTTAACAGCTGATTTCTCAGAAGAAACTCTACAAGCCAGAAGGGAGTGGCATGACATATTTAAAGTGATGAAAGGGAAGAACCTACAACCAAGATTATTCTACCTGACAAGGCTCTCAGTCAGATTTGATGGAGAAATCAAAAGCTTTACAGACAAGCAAAAGATAAAAGAATTCAGAACCACCAAACCGGCTCTACAATAAATGCTAAAGGAACTTCTCTAAGTGGGAAACACAAGAGAAGAAAAGGACCTACAAAAACCAACCCAAAACAATTAAGAAAATGGTAATGGGAACATACATATCTATAATTACCTTAAACGTGAATGGATTGAATGCTCCAACCAAAAGACACAGGCTCGCTGAATGGATACAAAAAGAAGACCCATATATATGCTGTCTACAAGAGACCCACTTCAGACTTAGGGACACATACAGACTGAAAGTGGGGGGATGGAAAGAAATATTCCATGCACATGGAAATAAAAGGAAAGCTGGAGTAGCAATACTCATATCAGATAAAATAGTCTTTAAAATAAAGAATGTTATAAGAGACAAGGAAGGAAACTACATAATGATCAAGGGATCAATCCAAGAAGAAGATATAACAATTATAAATATATATACACCCAACATAGGAGCACCTCAATACATAACGAAATGCTAACAGCTGTAAAAGAGGAAATTGATAGTAGCACAATAATAGTGGAGGACTTTAACACCTCACCTACACCAATGGTCAGATCATCCAACATAAAATTAATAAGGAAACACAAGCTTTAAATGACACAATAGACCAGATAGGTTTAATTGACATTTATAGGACATTCCATCCAAAAACAGCAGATTACACTTTCCTCTCAAGTGCTCATGGAACATTCTTCAGGATAGATCACATCTTGGGTCACAAATCAAGCCTCGGTAAATTTAAGAAAACTGAAATCATATCAAGCACCTTTTCTGACCACAACACTATGAGATTAGAAATCAATTAGAGGGAAAAAATGTAAAAAACACAAACACATGGAGGCTAAACAATACGTTACTAAATAACAAAGAGATCACTGAAGAAATCAAAGAGGGAATCAAAAAATACCTAGAGACAAATGACAACAAAAACATAACAATCCAAAACCTATGGGATGCAGCAAAAACAGTTCTAAGAGGGAAGTTTATAGCAATGCAAGCCTACCTCAAGAAACAAGAAACATATCAAATAAACAATATAAACTTACATCTAAAGAAACTAGAGAAAGAAGAACAAGCAAAACCCAAAGTTAGCAGAGGGAAATAAATCATAAAGATCAGAGCAGAAATAAATGAAATAGAAACAAAGAAAACAATAACAAAGATCAATAGAACTAAAAGCTGCTTCCTTGAGAAGATAAACAAAATTGATAAACCATTAGCCAGACTCATCAAGAAAAAGGAGAAGACTGATATCAATAAAATTAGAAATTAAAAAGGAGAAGTTACAACAGACAACACAAAAATACAAAGCATCCCAAGAGACTACTACAAGCAACTCTATGCCAATAAAATGGACAGCCTGGAAAAATGAACAAATTCTCAGAAAGGTATAACCTTCCAAGACTGAACCAGGAAGAAATAGAAAACATGAACAGACCAATCACAAGTAATGAAATTGAAACTGTGATTTAAAATCTTCCAGCAAACAAAAGTCCATGACCAGATGGCTTCACAGGTGAATTCTATCAAACACTTAGAGAAGAGCTAACACCCATCCTCCCCAAACTCTTCCAAAATATTGCAGAGGAAGAAACACTTCCAAACTCATTCTATGAGGCCACCATCACCCTGATACCAAGACCAGACAAAGATAATACAAAAAAGAAAATTACAGACCCATATGACTGATGAATATAGTTGCAAAAATCCTCAACAAAATAGTAGCAAACATAATCCAACAACATATTAAAAATGATACACCATGATCAAGTGGGATGTATCCCATGGATGCAAGGATCCTTCAGTATACGCACATCAATCAATGTGATACACCATATTAACAAACTGAAGAAAAAAACCATATGATCATCTCAATGGATGCAGAAAAAGCTATCAACAAAATTCAACACTGATTTATGATAAAAACTCTCCAGAAAGTGGGCATAGAGGGAACCTACCTCAACATAATAAAGGCTATATATGACAAACTCACAGCAAACGTCATCTCAGTGGTGAAAAACTGAAAGCATTTCCTCTAAAATCAGGAACAAGACAAGGATGTCCACTCTCACCACTATTATTCAACATAGTTTTGAGAAGTCCTAGCCATGGCAATCAGGGAAGAAAAAGAAATAAAAGGAATACAAATTGGAAAAGAAGTAAAACTGTCAGTGTTTGCAGATGACATGATACTATACATAGAGAACCCTAATGATACTACCAGAAAACTACTAGAGCTAATCAATGAATTTGGTAATGTTGCAGGATACATAATTAATGCACAGAAATTTCTTACATTCCTATACACAAATGATGAAAAATCTGAAAGAGAAGCTAAGGAAACACTCCCATTTACCATTATAACAAAAAGAATAAAATACCTAGGAGTAAACCTAACTAAGGAGACAAAAGACCTGTATGCAGAAAACTTTAAGACATTGATGAAAGAAATTAAAGATGATACCAACAGATGGAGAGATATACCATGTTCTTTGATTAGAAGAATCAATATTGTGAAAATGACTATACTACACAAAGCAATCTACAGATTCAATGCAATCCCTATCAAATTACCAATAGCATTTTTTACAGAACTAGAACAAAATATCTTCAAATATGTATGGAGACACAAAAGACCCCGAATAGCCAAATCAGTCTTGAGGGAAAAAAATGGAGCTGGAGGAATCATACTCCCTGACTTCAGACAATACTACAAAGCTACAGTAATCAAGACAATATGGTACACACAAAAACAGAAATATACATCAATGGAACAGGATAGAAAGCACAGAGATAAACCCACACACCTATGGTCAACTAATCTATGACAAAGGAGGCAAGTTTATACATTGGAGTAAAGACAGTCTCTTCAATAAGTGGTGCTGGGAAAACTGGACAACTACATGTAAAAGAATGAAATTAGAACACTCTCTAATACCATACACAAAAATAAACTCAAAATGGATTCGAGACCTAAATGTAAGACTGGTCACTATAAAACTCTTAGAGGAAAACGTAGGAAGAACACTCTTTGACATAAATCACAGCAAGATCTTCTTTGTGCCACCTCATAGAGTAATGGAAATAAAAACAAAAATAAACAAATGGGACCTAATGAAACTTAAAATGTTTTGCCAAGCAAAGGAAACTACAAACAAGACAAAAAGACAGCCCACAGAATGGGAGAAAATATTTGCAAATGAATCAATGGACAAAGGATTAATCTCCAAAATATATAAACAGCTCATGCAGCTCAATATTAAAAACAAACAAACAAACAAACACACAACCCAATCTAAAAATGGGCAGAAGACCTAAATAGACATTTCTTCAAAGAAGACATACAGATGGCCAAGAAGCACATGAAAAGCTGCTCAACATCACTAATTATTAGAGAAATGCAAATCAAAACTACAATGAGGTATCAACTCACACCAGTTTGAATGGGCATCATCAGAAAATCTACAAACAACAAATGCTGGAGAAGGTGTGGAGAAAAGCAAATCCTCTTTCACTGTTGGTGGGAATGTAAATTGATACAGCTATTATGGAGAATAGTATGGAGGTTCCTTTAAAAACTAAAAGTAGAACTACCATATAACCCAGCAATCCCACTACTGGGCATATACCCAGAGAAAACTATAATTCAAAAAGACACATGAACCCCAATGTTCATTGCAGCACTATTTACAATAGCCAGGTCATGGAAGCAACCTAAATGTCCATTGACAGACAAATGGATAAAGATGTGGTACATATATACAATGGAATATTACTCAGCCATAGAAAGCAGTGAAATTGGGTCATTTGTAGGGACGTGGATGGATCTAGAGACTGTCATACAGAGTGAAGTAAGTTAGAAAGAGAAAAACAAGTATCGTATATTAACACATATATGTGGAACCTAGAAAAATGGTACAGATGAACTGGTTTGCAGGGAAGAAAGTGAGACACAGATGTAGAGAACAAAGGTATGGACACCAAATGGTAGAAAATGGTTGTGTGGGGTGGTGGTGGTGTGATGAATTGGGAGATTGGGATTGACATATATACACTAATATGTATAAAATGGATAACTAATAAGAACCTGCTGTATAAAAAAATAAAATTCAAAAAACAAACAAACAAAAAAGAAAAGCACAATCAGGAAACAATTTCATGTATGGGGATTTATGCAAAAGAATGAATAGGGATGGTATAAGGTAGAAGGAAGGAAGACTATGTGAAGTGTGGAAAAAGTTTTCTGGTGTTTTAGAACATTGGTGTTAGGGGAAAACTGAGGCTAAAGAAATAGGAAACCCATAGTTAAATTTGGAAAAAAATTTCTCATGGTTTACACTTTCAGATTTTTTTACCTAAAACAAATTTTCCAACTATGCCCACAACCCTTCTACTTTTGTTTAAGGCACAGTTTTATCATCTTCCCAAACATCTTCCCTGCTAAATTGCCAAAGAAGGCAATGCTCTCTGTTACAACAAGACATAAGTTTTTGCTTTCTCTCTGTTCCACTTGTTTGCACCGTTCATGAACGCTTTTCACAAATCATTGAATAGCTTCCAATCTGACTGCCCCTGTCTCCCCCACACATACACATTATGTTTTAACAAGCCACATTCCTCTATTTCTTTTTTTTTCAATACTTACCTCAAGTCTCCTCTCACCCAGAAAGTCTCAGGACTAAATACAACTGATCAATGCAAGCTCTCTATAGTGTAGTTCAATTGCTTAGTGCTGTGCAGTAACTGGTCTCATGGATGGTGTGTATTTCGTGTTTTCTACCTTGTGCTTAGATTTGAATTTTCACAGGTAGTTTGACTCTGAACACTCTTCTCTGATTCCTTCAGAATTATCAACATGTATCTTTGGGGAAACCAGTTTGCACATCTCTCTCTATTCCCTACTGGGGAGTTACTGAGGATCAGAAAGTTCTCATTAATAAAAAAAATTAATAATAACAACAACAATAATAGTCCCTTATGGTACTTTTAGTTAATAAAGAGTTTTTATCTATATTATTTAACAGCATAACTATCCCATATGTTAGGTAAGAATTATCTCCATTTTGCAGATGGGGAACCTAAAGACACCTAGGATTAGGTGATCTGTCCAGAATTATTAAGTCCTTGATCCACTTTTTAAATTTTAAAGCCAGTGTAATTTGTTCTGCACCACAACTACCTGAGAAGCATCATGACTACAAAGCTGATGAGGAAGAATAAACTTTTTGTTTTGCTTTGCTTTTATTAAAATTAATTAATGCATTTTCCTCATTCTGGGAATGAGATCATATTAGGAAAAACTGAAAAACATTGTGAAAAGTGGAAAAATTTGGACCTGTCTAAATAAGTATATGAAATATTAGCATATTAGTGACAATGCATGTCCATTTTCCTTGGCTTGATTTTCCACTTCCAAGTATTTATTTTAAGGAAATAATCAGAGATATGTATCAGGATATATATATATAAGAAATTTTTATGATATTATTTATAATAATGAAAACCAAAAATAATGTAAATGGATACAGGAATGATTAAATAAACTAAAACATATCCATCTGCTGGCAACTATGCAGCCATTATATGTCTAAAAGGGCTGATATGGAAAAATACATTAGATAGATAGTACATAGATAAATAGATCATAATTTGTTAAAAGTAAAGAAAAGGCAAAAAGGAATTAACAAAGAAAGGAAACACATTCAATGGCACCCATGCCTTTGAAAAAGCCTGGAAGTAAATATACCAAAATGCTAAAAATATTTTTTTCTGGGTAATGAATTATCTTAAATTAATTTTCTTTTTATGCTTTCTATATATTCAAGACCCTCTTCTTAATTATTCTCTTCTAAACACAAAAACAAGACTGTTAAATTCTTTTCCAAAATGGAACTTTCTAACGAGGCTGCAGAGGATTGAGGAGAAAAGGTGAAACTAGTGGGTTAATTTATCTTGGAGAAGAAAAAGTTGACAATATAATGTACAACTAACTCAAAGTCTCTGAACAGGCATTTTATAGAAATTTGAGTACCCAAGGGCCAGATTCAGAGGAAATTATCTTCAGTTTTTAAAGAAAGATGGTAGTTGGTAAAAAGAAAAACTTTCTGAAGAGTGGCTGGAAATAGAATGTAGCTAGGGCTTCCCTTGTGATGCAGTGGTTGAGAGTCTGCCTGCTGATACAGGGGACACGGGTTCGTGCCCCAGTCTGTGAAGATCCCACATGCCGGGAAGTGGCTGGGCCCATGAGCCATGGCCGCTGAGCCTGCATGTCCAGATCCTGTGCTCTGCAACGAGAGAGGCCACAACAGTGAGGCCCGCGTACCGCAAAAAAAAAAAAAAAAAAGAATGTGGTTAGTGAGGCCTCACCTTGGGTGCAGAATTTAAGGGAGAACCAAAAAAAAAAAAAAAACTCAGTAATCAAGATGAATTAGATTTAATGCAGTATTTTTAAAAATGAATGTGACAATCCAAGATGAAAAAAAAATTAAAATTTTAAACAAAGACAGAACCATTTCTGACTATTACTATAGTGGGATGCAAGTAGTAGAATGAGGGCAGATGTTGCAAAGCAGAAAAATATAAAATATTTTCAAAATATAGAGAAAATGTAGATCAAAATATGTGTTCCTTTTCGTCTGAGATGTGGTGACGGGCTAGTCTTTAACCACTTCTGTTTAACTGAGATTCATGATGTATTACTGAACAAGATAAAATTCAAAGCTTATGTAACTGGAAAAATCAATCCTACCTATATGAAGGGGAATGAAAAATAAAAATAAGCTAGGCTAGAGAAGAGAAAAGACTGAATGGAGCTTGTGCATTCCTGCAATTCCATCTCCTCCCCCAACACTCCCTCAGGAAAAGGGGGACTCAGTAAGATGGCAAAGAACTAATGAGTGATAACACTAGGATAGTAAGAGCATGATAACTGAAACAAAATGGCAGCCTCCTTCTGTGGAATTCACATCAATGAAAAAAAGCAACACTTTACACCACTTTCTGTTTCCTTGGATTCTGGATCTTTAGCCAAAAATATCTCTCCATGCTAAAAAAAGTAAAAGTGTTTCCTTCTAGACACATCATTTTCTGCTTAGACCTGACAACCAGTCCTAGGAAAGGAGTTAATCTTATTCATTTCATTATCCAAGCCTTTGCTTCCAGTTGGAAGCAAAGTGGAAAAATTCATGTTTGTGGTAGCTTTACGTCCTTTAAATATAACTGAATCATAGGACCTTAGAGTTAGGAGTAATTTTAAAAGCACAGCACTCCTCAAAAATAGCCCCCAAACTCTGCTTCAGTGCTTCCAATGATTGGAAATTCATTATCTTACAAGTTAGCATCCTCTTGTTTTTTTTTTTTTTTTTTTTTAAGAAACTAAGTTTACTTTAAAAAAAAAAAACTAGGCTTGAATACTTTCCATAATGGTACTGTAAGTCTATCTCACTCTTTTCATTTCTAATGGTGCATACTATCTCATTACATAGATCCATATACGATCATCAATTCTATTTTTGAGTGGCCCGAGTTTTTAGAAAATGTTACTTCCTATTGACTCAATCTCTCTCTCCCTGCAACTTGCCATATCCCACATTATCCCACCTTCTATTTCCTTTTCAGCCTGATAATATTTAAAATATTTCAAGATCATTATAATGTCTCAGCTAAACTTCATGTCCTTGAATCCATTACCACAGCAAGATGAGTATGAAAAAATATAATATTAACGAACATGATAATCAGTACACCAAAAAATACTGCAAACCATAGAGGGAAAACAGTAATGTTTTGGAAAATACCATAGCATTCCATTTTCATTTAGTTCTGCCAACAGCCACTTGCTGTGCCTGACCTTAGCAATAAGAAGGAGGAGCCACTTTCCAGATAGTGATCTTTAAAAGACATTGAAGGCTAACTCTATCCAGAGGAAGCAGATGAAAACACCATGTATTCAAGAGGCATTTAAAGGGAAAGCTAAAACCCCCAAAGCAAGAAAAACTCAGCTCTTCTAGTATCAGAGAGAACCTCAAATTATCGCTATATTCCTTAGGCTGGGGGCATTTGTTCCTTTGGCTTGGGAAGTGGCCCAGGGTAAACAATGCAGTCTGTTAAACTCCAAATTTCAGGAGCTTTGGATATTTATTTTTTCCAAGAGGAGCAAATCCCTGTACCCCAAGTTTCCTGGGACCATCTGTTTCAAAAATCCCTCCAGGGTATTTAGAAGGTAAGGATGAGAGAACCCTAGAGCTTATCTCAAGGACTTTGTTAGGAACTTGGGTAGTAGAGAGATGCGTTCATTTGCTTACTCACTTTGGGGGATTTTGGAGGTTTCACAAACTAATACTGCATTAAGTTTTAGCCAAGTAGACCATAAATATACTGGATAAGTTTACAAAGAGAAGACCCTAAATTTTGTTTTTTCAGGATTAGAGAGCAGCCAACTTCCTGAAAGTTATTCAAATAAGATCAGAGCAAGCAGAGAGTTTATAGGAGCCGGGGCTTCTCTTGTCCAGTTTCAGCCTACAGCCTATTTCCTTATGTCTCACTGACATGTCTCAGCCTAATTCTCCCATTTAGAGAGATCCATCTCCTGTGTTTGGAAAGGGCAGAAGATACTTTCAGACCCATCCCTCGTGCTCCCTTTGGTTCATTCTCAGTTTATTCTGGAGAGAGTATGAAACAGCAGTACCTTTCCACTCCAGTAAGCTGAGTTTCTGGCTCAGCATGACCTCTCCATCAAGATGGTCTCTGTACACTTGGGAGATGTTTGAGAAACCATTTTAGCTCTACCATGTAAAAGGGAATGGCTATAAAGATATTGAACTTTGACTAATAATTTTCTTTCTAAAATTATTCTATTTTTCCTCTGATTAAAGAAAGTAATATATGTTCATTATAGAAAAAACAGGAAAGGAAAAATAAGACACAAATCACTTCTGATCTTCAACTTAGAAATATCAATACTGTAAACATTTTGATGACTGGTTTTCTGATCATTTTTCTATGCATTCATATGTTTGTGTCTGTTTACACACATACACTTATGTTTGTGGCAAAAATGGGATGTTTTTTATTTTTGTAGCCCTTTCTCCTTTTTATCAACATGAGGGTATGTTAAACAAACTTCTTTATATCCAGTCTGTTTTTTCTCTTAGCAATGTATTGTGAACCTTTCCTATATCAATAAAAATTTTTCTACATTATTCTTCTTAAATAGCTGTCTTGCCTTCTATCATAGAAGTGCTCCATATTATAGTATGGTTTCAAGATTAACATGATCATTGTGCTTTACATGTGGTTGGTAAATCTTTAAAGTGTTTTTAGACTAGATCAGAGTTTCTCAACAGCAGCACTGTTGACATTTTGGGCCTAATAATTCTTTGTTGTGTGTGAGGAAGGTGAGAGGGGAGTGAGGAGGGAGATTGCTGTGTGTGTTACAAGATGCTTAGCAGCACCCCTGACCTCTAACTACTAGGTGCTAGTAGCATTATTTCCTCTCCTCCCACTACATTAGAGAAAACCAAAAATGTCTCTAAATATTGCCAAATATCCCCCAAGGGCAAAATCATCCTCATTTGAGCATCTTTGGTCTAGAGCATTCTGCCATTCTCCCCACCCCCACCCACCCGTCTTTATTTCTTTTTTTTCATTTCATTGATATGTTTAAAAACCAGGTCAAAGTTTCATCTTCTGGATATCTACTTACTCATTGTACCATTAAATTTGTTCTTCTATATCCTGTGTTTCCTGTAGATTGGAAGTCAGTTCCAAAGGCTAAATTAGATGCAAGTTCAAGTTATTAAACTATATTAAATATATATATATATACTATAAACTAGATTATACTATATTAAACCATATATATAACTATCTTAAACTATACTATATATATATTAAAATTTTGCATTACATCAAGTAGGATTATCAGGTTTAATACATACATATACAAGACACCTATCTAAATTTGAATACTAAATAACTAACAAATAACGTTTTAAAGATAAGGATATCCCAAATATTGTATGGGTCATACTTATATTAAAAATTATTGTTTATCTGAAAATCAAATTTTACTAGGCATCCCATATTTTATCTGTCAACCCTCATCAGGAGGCACATATTTTTTGATTATACTACTCTCAGCCATGCTAAGTTGATCAGTGTTTCAGGGAGAAACAGCCTAATGCTCTATTCAAATTGATCCCATCAATCTTTCATCATTTCATCT
Source organism: Mesoplodon bidens (assembly GCF_964165515.1). Lineage (NCBI taxonomy): Eukaryota > Metazoa > Chordata > Mammalia > Artiodactyla > Ziphiidae > Mesoplodon > Mesoplodon bidens. The sequence continues at coordinate 70,214,406 of NC_138177.1, read as the reverse complement.
TTTAATGACTTTTGGCTAAATCAGTTTTTTATTAAGTGATGCAAACAATGCTTTTCTAATCATGTCATTTCTTCTATGGAATTTTGTTTTTTTTGGTATGAAAGTTTATTTTGTCAATTAGGACAAGAATGAAAGATATTGAATAAAATTGAGTATAACTGGAATTCAAACTGGGTTCTCTATTTCTGAGTCTAGTGTGCATTCCATTCCAACCAGTGAAAAAAGACTATTCACTTTTGATTGGTTGATGATAGGTGACTACAAATAGTCATAATCCAGGAAACATATATCTTATAATTAGCAGAGATGTAAGGTGGTAGGAGTATAGCAGGGGGTGGGAGTGGTGTCTGCAATCATTCAGAAATGATTCTCTAAGCAGGAAAAAATAAAGTTCTAGAAATGAGGGGTAAATGATGGTATCCAGAGGAAAAGAGTGTGACACACAATTAAAGAATCTGTGTCATTTTTTCATTTTCCTTTTATTCTGACAACGCATTCTGAATTACACATTTCAAAATAATCCATAAAGCCAAGTACATAGCCATGGATGTGCCATAGAGAGTCAAATTGCTTGTAGTTTCTGAAAGGTCTGTTTGTTCACAAACAGACTGTTAAGGTAGGTCAAAGGAAGACCCCTTTTCTTCAGCTATGTGACATGATCAGAATTAGGCAGCACCAGGAATTTCATCTTTTTCTTCATTTATTGACTTATTATACTGAATTTCAAGTTAATTAAATTTATAGTTAAATATCCTGTGGTTAGAATACAGAAAGAGGATTAGAAGACCCTATCTTGCACATATTTTACATATCTCAGTAGAGCTGGTAGGACATCAGTCATAAAAGAAAATATTCTATGATACTAATTACCATAGGAATTCATTGAAGAGTATGAAAAAGAGATACAAAAATTGGTAATTCCCATGAAAGATAAACAATTGGAGATAAAAAGTCGTCAAGGATGTCTTTAGTATGCTTTTTTTAACACCTTTATTGTAGTATAATTGCTTTACAATGTTGTGCAAGTTTCTGCTATAAAACAAAGTGAATCAGTTATATGTATACATATATTCCCATATCCCATTCCTCTTGCACCTCCTTCCCACCCACCCTATCCCACCTCACTAGATGGTAACAAACCACTGAGCTTATCTCCCTGTGCTAGGCAGCTGCTGCCCTCTAGCTATCTATTTTATATTCGGTAGTGTATATATGTCAAAGCTACTCTTTCACTTTGCCCCAGCTTACACTTCCCCCTCCCTGTGTCTTCAAGTCCATTCTCTACCTCTGTGTCTTTATTCCTGTCCTGCTCCTAGGTTCATCAGAGCCTTTTTTTTTTTTTAGATTCCTTATATATGTGTTAGCATACAGTATTTGTTTTTCTCTTTCTGACATACTTCACTCTGTATGACAGACTCTACGTCTATCCACCTCACTACAAATAACTAAATTCTGTTTCTTTTTATGGCCAAGTAATATTCCATTGTATATATGTGCCACATCTTCTTTATCCATTCATCTGTCAATGGACACTTAGGTTGCATCCATGTCCTGGCTATTGTAAATAGTGCTGGAGTGAATGTTGTGGTACATGTCTCTTTTTGAATTATGGTTTTCTCAGGGTATATGCCCAGTACTGGGCTTGCTGGGTTGTATGGTAGTTCTATTTTTAGTTTTTAAAGGAACCTCTGTACTATTCTCCAGAGTAGCTGTATCAATTTACATTCCCACCAACAGTGCAAGAGAGTTCCCTTTTCTCCACACCCTCTTTAGTATTTATTGTTTGTAGATTTTTTGATGATGGCCATTCTGACTGGTGTGAAGTGATACCTCATTGTGGTTTTGATTTGCATTTCTCTAATGATTAGTGATGTTGAGCATCCTTTCATGTGTTTGTTGGCAATCTGCATATCTTCTTTGGAGAAATGTCTATTTAGGTCTTCTGCCCATTTTTGGATTCGGTTGTTTGTTTTTTTGATAATGAGCTTCATGACCTGCTGGTATATTTTGGAGATTAATCCTTTGTCAGTTGCTTTGTTTGCAAATATTTTCTCCCATTCTGAGGGTTGTCTTTTCATCTTGTTTATGGTTTCCTATGCTGTGTAAAAGCTTTTAAGTTTCATTAGGTCCCATTGGTTTATTTTTGTTTTATTTCCATTTCTCTAGGAGGTGGGTCACAAAGAATCTTGCTGTGATTGATGTCAGAGTGTTCTGCCTATGTTTTCCTCTAAGAGTTTTAGAGTGTCTCATCTTACATGTAGGTCTTTAATCCATTTTGAGTTTATTTTTCTGTATGGTGTTAAGAAGTGTTCTAATTTCATTCTTTTACATGTCCAGGTTTCCCCACACCACTTATTGAACAAGCTGTCTTTTCTCCATTGTATATTATTGCCTCCTTTGTCAAAGATAAGGTGACCATATGTGCATGGGTTTGTCTCTGGGCTTTCTATCCTGTTCCAGTGATCAATATTTCTGTTTTTGTGTCAGTGCCATACTGTCTTAATTACTGTAGCTTTGTAGTACAGTCTGAAGTCAGGGAGCCTCATTCATCCAGCTCCGTTTTTCTTTCTCCAGATTGTTTTGGTTACTCAGGGTTTTTTGTGTTTCCATACAAATTGTAAAATTTTTTGTTCTAGTTCTGTGAAAAATGCCATTGGTAGCTTGATAGGGATTGCATTGAATCTGTAGATTGCTTTGGGTAGTAGAGTCATTTTCACAATGTTGATTCTTCCAATCCAAGATCATGGTATATCTCTCTATCTGCTTGTATCATCTTTAATTTCTTTCATCAGTGTCTTACAGTTTTCTGCATACAGGTGTTTTGTCTCCTTAGGAAGGTTTATTCCTAGGTATTTTATTCTTTTTGTTGCAGTGGTAAATGGGAGTGTTCCCTTAATTTCTCTTTCAGATTTTTCATTGTTAGCGTACAGGAACGCAAGAGATTTTTGTGCATTAATTTTGTATCCTGCCACTATACCAAATTCATTGATTAGCTCTAGTAGTTTTCTGGCAGCATCTTTACGATTCTCTATGTATAGTATCATGTCATCTGCGAACAGTGACAGTTTTACTTCTTTTTTTCTGATTTGGATTCCTTTTATTTCTTTTTCTTCTCTGATTTCTGTGGCTAAAACTTCCAAAACTATGTTGAATAACAGTGGTGAGAGTGGGCAACCTTGTCTTGTTCCTGATCTTAGAGGAAATGTTTTGTTTTTCACAATCAAGAACAATGTTGGCTGTGGGTTTGTCATATATGGGCCTTATTATGTTGAAGTAGGTTCCCTCTATGCCCACTTTATGGAGAGTTTTTATCATAAATCGTTGTTGGGTTTTGTCTAAAGATTTTTCTGCATCTATTGAGATGATCATATGATTTTCCTCCTTCAATTTGTTAATATGGTGTATCACATTGATTGATTTGAGTATATTGAAGAATCCTTGCATTCCTGGGATAAGCCCCACTTGATCATGGTGTATGATCCTTTTAATGTGCTGTTGGATTCTGTTCACTAGTATTTTGTTGAGGATTTTTGCATCTATGTTAATCAATGATATTGGTCTGTAGTTTTCTTTGTTTGTAACATCTTTCTCTGGTTTTGGTATCAGGGTGATGGAGGCCTCATAGAATGAGTTTGAGAGTGTTCCTCTCTCTGCTATATTTTGGAAGAATTTGAGAAGGATAGGTGTTAGCTCTTCTCTAAATGTTTGATGGAATTCACCTGTGAAACCACCTAGTTCTGCGCTTTTGTTTATTGGAAGATTTTTAATCACAGTTTCAATTTCAGTGCTTGTGATTGGTCTGTTCATATTTTTTATTTCTTCCTGGTTCAGTGGTGGAAGTTTGTACTTTTCTAAGAATTTGTCCATTTCTTGCAGGTTGTCCAATTTTGGGGGGATATAGTTGTTTGTGGTAGTCTCTCATGATCCTTTGTATTTCTGCAGTGTCAGTTGTTACTTCTTTTTCATTTCTAATTCTGTTTATTTGAGTCTTCTCCCTTCTTGATGAGTCTGGCCAAAGTTTTGTCAATTTTATTTATCTTAAAGAATCAGCTTTTAATTTTATTGATCTTTGCTATTGTTCCCTTCTTTTTTTTTTTCATTTATTTCTGATCTGATATTTGTAATTGCTTTCCTTCTGCTAACTTTGGGGTTTTTTGTTCTTCTTTCTCTAATTGCTTTAGGTGTAAGGTTAGGTTGTTTATTTCAGATGTTTCTTGTTTCTTAAGGAAGGATTTTATTGCTATAAGCTTCCCTCTTAGAACTGCTTTTGCTGTATCCCATAGGTTTTGGGTCATTTTTTTTTCATTGCCATCTGTTTCTAGGTATCTTTTGATTTCCTCTGTGATTTCTTCAGTGATCTCTTGGTTATTCAGTAGCATATTGTTTAGCCCCCATGTGTTTGTATTTTTTACAGATTTTTCCTCTAATTGATATCTAGTCTCATAACATTGTGCTCGTAAAAGATACTTGATATGATGTCAATTTTCTTAAATTTACCAAGGCTTGATTTGTGACCCAAAATATGATGTATCTTGGAGAACATTCCATGAGCACTTGAGAAGAAAGTGTATTCTGTTGTTTTCGGATGGAATGTCTTATAAATGTCAACTAAGTCTATCTGGTCTAATGTGTCTTTTAAAGCTTTTGTTTCCTTATTTATTTTAATTTTGGATAATCTGTCCATTGTTGAAAGTAGGCTGTTAAAGTCCCCTACTATTATTGTGCTACTGTCAATTTCCCCTTTTATGGCTGTTAGCATTTACCTTATGTGTTGAAGTGCTCCTATGTTGGGTGAATAAATATTTATAATTGTTATGTCTTCTTCTTGGATTGATCCCCTGATCATTATGTAGTATCCTTCTTTGTCTCTTGTAATAGTCTTTATTTGAAAGTCTATTTTATCTGATATGAGTATTGCTACTCCAGCTTTCTTTTGATTTCCTTTTTCATGGGATATCTTTTTCCATCCCCTCACTTTCAGTGTGTATGTATCCCTAGGTCTGAAGCTGGTCTCCTGTAGACAGCATATATATGGGTCCTGTTTTTGTATCCATTCAGCCAGTCTATGTCTTTTGGTTGGAGCATTTAATCCATTTACATTTAAGGTAGTTATTGATATGTGTGTTCCTATTACCATTTTCTTAATTGTTTTGGGTTTATTATTGTAGATCTTTTCCTTCTCTTGTGCTTCCTGCCTAGAGAAGTTCCTTTAGCATTTGTTATAAAGCTGGTTTGGTGGTGTTGAATTCTCTTAGCTTTTACTTTTCTGTAAAGATTTTAATTTCTCCATCGAATCTGAATGAGATCCTTGCTGGATAATGTAGTCTTGTTTGTAGGTTTTTCCCTTTCATCACTTTAAATATGTCCTGCCACTCCCTTCTGGCTTGCAGAGTTTCTGCTGAAAGATCAGCTTTTAACCTTATGGGGTTTTCCTTGTATGTTATTTGTTGCTTTTCGCTTGCTGCTTTTAATATTTTTCTTTGAATTTAATTTTTGATAGTTTGATTAATATGCATCTTGGCATGTTACTCCTTGGATTTATCATGTATGGGACTTTCTGTGCTTCCTTGACTTGATTGACTATTTCTTTTCCCATGGGAGGAAGTTTTCAACTATAATCTCTTCAAATATTCTCTCAGACAAATTTTTCTCTTCTTCTGGGACCGCTATAATTCAAATGTTGGTGTGCTTAATGTCCCAGAGTCCTCCAAGACTGTCCTCAATTCTTTTCATTGTTTTTTCTTTATTTTGCTCTGCAGCACTTATTTCCACTATTTTATCTTCCAGGTCACTTACCTGTTCTTCTGCCTCAGTTATTCTGATATTGATTCCTTCTAGAGTATTTTTAATTTCATTTATTGTGTGGTTCATCATTTTTTGTTTGCTCTTTAGTTCTTCTAGGTCTTTGTTAAATATTTCTTGTATTTTCTCCATTCTATTTCTGAGATTTTGGATCATATTTACTATCATTACTCTGAATTCTTTTTCAGGTTGACTGCCTATTTCCTCTTCATTTGTTTGGTCTGGTGGGTTTTTACCTTGTTCCTTTATCTGATGCATATTTCTCCAATTTTTTTCATTTTGTTTAACTTACTGTGTTTGGGGTCTCCTTTTTGCAAGCTACAGGTTTGTAGTTCCCATTATTTTTGGTGTCTTCCCCCAGTGGGTGAGGTTGGTTCAGTGGCTTGTGTAGGCTTCGTGGTGGAGGGGACTGGTGTGTGTTTTCTGGTGGGTGGCACTGTAACCTGTCCTTCTGGTGGGCAGGGCCATGTCCAGTGGTGTGTTTTGGAGTGTCTGTGAACTTAGTATGACTTCAGGCAGCCTCTCTGCTAATGGGTGTGTTTGTGTTCCTGTCTTGCTAGTTGTTTGTCATAGGGTGCCCAGCACTTGAGCTTGCTGGTTGTTGGGTGGAGCTGGGTCTTAGTGTTGAGAGGAATATCTCTGGGAGAGCTCTAGCTGATTGATATTACTTGGGGCCAAGAGGTTTCTGGTGGTCAGGTATCCTAGACTCAGCCCTCCCACCTCAAAGGCTCAGGCCCAACACCCGGCTGGACCACCAAGACCCTGCCAGCCACACAGCTCAGAAGAAAAGGAAGAGAGAAGAAAAACAAAAACACAAACAAAAAAGTGAACGGACAGTGCCCTAAGACAAATGGTGAAAGCAAACCTATACAGACAAAATCACACAAAGAAGCATACACATACACACTCACAAAAAGAGAAAAAGGAAATATATATAAAAGAAAGAGAGCAAACAAACCAATAAACAAATCCCCCAATGATAATAAGCACTGAATGCTATGCTAAGATAAACATAAAACCAGAAACAAATTAGGTGCAGAAGGCAAACCCTAAGTCTACAGTTGCTCTCAAAGTCCACTGCCTCAATTTTGGTAACATTCATTGCCTGTTCAGGTATTCTCCAGATGCAAGGTTTATCAGGTTGATTGTGGGGATTTAATCTGCAGCTCCTGAGGCTGCATGGAGAAATTTCCCTCTCTCTTCTTTGTTCGCACAGCTCCTGGGGTTCAGCTTTGGTTTTGGCCCTGCCTCTGCGTGTAGGTCTCCCTCAGGCATCTGTTCCCCACCCAGACAGGAGGGGGTTAAAGCAGCGGCTGGTTAGGGCTCTCTTGCTCACTCAGGCTGGGGGAAGGGGTATGGTCGTCATAATTGGAATGAGGGGTAAGCCTGAGGGGGCAGAGGCTGACGTGACTTGCAACAGCCTGAGGTGTGCTGGGTGTTCTCCCGTGAAAGTTGTCTCTGGATCTTGGGACCCTGGCAGTGGCATGCTGCACAAGCTCCCGGGGGTGTGTGGATAGTAACTGGCACTTGCACACAGGATTCTTGGTGGCAGCGGCAGTAGCCTTAGTGTTTCATGCCCATCTCTGCAGTCCGAGCTAATAGCCACGGCTCACTGCTGTCTCTGAAGGTCGCTTAGGCAGTGCTCTGCCTTCTGTGAGCACACTGGGAAGAAATCCCCTCCCCTTGCACACCTTGAAACAAAGGTCTCTTACCTCTCTGGCAGGTCCAGATTTTTCCTGGACTCCGTCCTGGCTAGCTGTGGCATACTTGCCCCCTTCAGGCTGTCTTCACACAGCCAACACCAGTCCTTTCCCTGGGGTCTGACCTCCGAAGCCTGAGCCTCAGCTCCCAACCCCGACCCGCCTGGGCGGTTGAGTAGACAAGCCTCTCAGATAGATGAGTGCTGGTCAGCACCTATCCTTTGTGCAGGATTTGCTCCGCTTTGCCCTCTGCACCCCTGTTGCTGTGCTCTCCTGTGTGGCTCTGTTTCATTAGAGTTATTAAACACAATCCTGTTATTTCCAAAATTATATATATATATTTATATTTATATTTATATATTTCATTTTATTTTTTTTTTTTTGCGGTACGCCGGCCTCTCACTGTTGTGGCCTCTCCCGTTGTGGAGCACAGACTCCAGACGCGCAGGCTCAGCAGCCATGGCTCACGGGCCCAGCCGCTCCATGGCATGTGGGATCCTCCCAGACCAGGGCACGAACCCGTGTCCCCTGCATCAGCAGGTGGACTCTCAACCACTGTGCCACCAGGGAAGCCCCCAGAATTTATATTTTATTTGAAATTCTCTCCAGTCTCCATCACCCACTATCCTTCCACCTTCCCCCAAGCATAGAGTAGGCTTATGGCTCCAGTGGCTTGATATGTGTTGGGAGGTGAAGTGTAGTCACCACATACCACTTTCTCTTCCCAACATAAGCCACTTCCTTCCTGGGAGGTGAGAAGAGAGAATGGAGAATAAAAAGCAATATCCACAGTGTATTAGCTGTCAACTCCTTGTTTTGTTGTCACTGCTATTCCTGAAATGAATATCACCTTATAAGTGGAGGTACAGTTGTGGTAATTTACCCTTTTCATTAGTTGCCAAGATTTCTTTAACATTGTTGAATGTTCTTTCTCATTTGTCAGTTATCCAAAAGTAGGTGCTTTTGTAGGAGTACCTCTAGGCTTTTCAGAGGAACTTATGTTCCATTTTTTGCACAGTTCCAGCCTATCCATCTAAGGCTCATTTACTTCAGCTCTGATTGCAGGTAGCCCACTCCACAGTCTCTTCTTATCGGAGTGCCCATTACCCAAAGAGTGACTCTTTGGGGGAAGATAGGCAAGATGGCATGCCCCTACCACTTTCTGTTTTGTTCACTTAACCCATGGGACATTTGCTTATCTTTGCCACACAGAATGCTGACAAAATACAAGGTAACTCCTAGCACGCCACCCCTCAAGTCCATCACTTTTTTCTGGACTTTTTTTGTAAGCTCTAGCAGCATTAGATACTCTTCCAGAATAAAGCTTCATAAACCTTAAGGCAAAAGATGGCCATGAGCTCTCAAGTTATTGGAGGTGGAGGGAATGATTCAATAATCCCAAATGTTGTGGGAAAGGTGTTGGGGCCCCCCACTGAATGTCTTCCTTTCCCATTTTTAAGAACCTAGCTATTCAAACCTCTGAGCTTCAAATCCTGGCTCTGTCATTCACTAGTTGTATGATCTCTCTACTTCATGGAAAACAAGAATGCTAAGGGTACCTACTTCATAGGTATTAAATACTTGCGAGTATTAAATGGCATAAAGCACTCTGATATAGAGCAAGTGCTAACAATTAATATTGTTGCTGCTACACGTCTATTATTTTTACTGGAAAACCAGGGAAGTCCCGACACAATTGCTTTGAAAGAAGTACAATTCTTCTTTCAACTGTTTTGAAAGAAGTACATTACAATTTTTCCTTTATTATTTCTGCCTATGGAAATCAAGATTTTGATAAAGTCAAATGTGGTTAGAGGACCTCCCTTTTATGCATCTTTGTACCCTACACAGTACTCAGTATATTGCTATGCATGTAGCAGCTGCTGAACAAGTCAAGAAACACACTACAGTGTCTGTGATACAATGGATGATTCCGAAATGCAAATATTCCACATACTATTGGTAAACCAATATATGTTAATATAATGTGGAAGTGAGTTCATATAAGATTTTTCTGAGCATGTTAATGTTCTTTTATTATGAAGGAATAGTAGCTGAACACTGATCTTACTAGCACAATGGAACTCAGCAAGGAATAGGGTAACCTACACAATAAACATTCACTTTAAGCTTTTCTTCTTGGCTTAGTTTTACCCAATGTCTGTCTTGAGAGTGTTTTTAAATGGTTTTCTCTGGCTTGTGTGCATTTTCTCCTTGTGACCTTCTTTTATCAACCTACCTTTATCTCTGAAGAAGATCAAACCCTATGTCTATTATTGATTTTATTCACTTAATTAGAAATTTAACATATCTTTTTTTTAATAGACTTTATTTTTTGTAACAGTGTTAGATTTATGGAAAAATTGACAACATAGTACAGAGAGTTCCCATACACCACACACCCAGTTTCCCCTATTAGTAACACCTTACATGAGTATAACATTATCTTTTTAACCATTTAATTTATTTAGTAGAAATGCTAATGTTTTTGTTAGTGCTCTGGTTATAGTTTTGCATGATCTAACACAATGTTTTTTTCCCCAAAAGACTTGTTATTTTTAGTATGTTTTTTTTCAGAATGCAAGGACTTTTTAAAATCAATGCATCTGATGTTATAGCAAAAACACCTGTGTCATGTTCAAGAACTGTTGAGTTGAATAAGTGAAAATAATTTCTCCCTTTTTGCCTATTCAAGGACTTAACTCTTTTAAATATTTAACCTTGTCTTCCCTCATTCTCTGTCTCTGCTTACTACATTATTCCTATCTGCTAACAAATATGATCTAGCATAAAATATAAACCCTCTCTTGACCCACATCTTCCTATATTACCATCCCACCTCAAAACTCAGAAAACTGTCTACACATGCTACCTCTACTTTCTCACTTCCTATTTACTTTTCTACCTACTTCAAGCTGACTTCCACACATACTAATCCACTGAAACTGCCATTGCTAAGGTCTCCAACATTTCCGTATTGCTAAGTCCAAAGAATAATTTTATTCTCTTATCTTACTTCACCTCTCAATAAGATTCAATATAATCAACCATTTCCACTAGAATCATACTATCTTTTCAGCTTCAGTGACACAACTCCCTGGGATTCCTCCTACATTACTGGCTGTTTCCTCTAGTCTCTTTTCTAGATCTTCCCCTTCTACCCATCCTCTAAATATTGGAATTCCTTATGGCTCTGTCATGAGACCTTCTCTGTTTTCTAGCTGCTCTTCCTCTCTCTTTAGCTGACCTCATCTTATTCTAGTGGCTTTAAACATATGCCAGTGACTTACAAATTTATGTTTCTAGTCCAGACATTTCTTCTGGTCTCCCAACTCTTGTATCTGCCCATTTAGCATAAACACTTAGATATCACAAAGACACTTCAAACTACAACATCTCCAAACTAAAGACTTGATTTTCCTTCCTAAATCTGGAACTTCCTCAGACCTTCCCATGTAATAAATGGTATCACCACCTACCCAGTGATTAGAGCCAGAAACTTAGGAATCATATTTCATGTTTTCCTCACCTTCTAATCTATCAGCAAGTCCTGATAATACTATCTCCAATATACATCTCAAACCTATCAACTTGTCTTTATTTCCACTGCTCCTTCTCTAGGCCAATCTATCATTGCATTTTACTGTCTCCTAACCATCTCCCAATAGCCACTCAAAAAATATTTATCACACGTAGCTACAGTGTGAATATGTATGTATGTGTGTATATATACATATACATGAAAACCCATCAAACCATTTAAAGCAAGGAAATGCATAAGCATTTGTGTATGTGTGTATGTATACACGTATGTGTCTGTGTGTTCCCTTGCTTAAAACAGTTTGCAGGCTTTTCATTACCCTTCAAGTAAAATCCTGACACTTTACCTTGTTTTACTAGGCCCTCGCCAACTGGCCCCTATATACATATCTAATCTCATTTTATGCCATAGTCTCCCTTTGTTCCCTACTGTGCTTCAGTTCTACTTTTCTTCTCTTAATTCCTAGTGTCCTCTAAAGTCTTTCTTGTTATGGGGACTTTGAATTTCCCACTGCTTGAAATAGTCTTACTCCAGCTTTTTCTTGGTCTCTTCTATCTCATGCTTTAAGTCACTTTTGTTGAAAGGCCTTCCTTAACCATCCTATCTAAAATGTTACTCTTGTGATTCTGTATAGCAACATTATTTACTTTTTGTAAACTTTATTTGTTTACTTGTTTATTGTCTATCTTCTCCAACAGAAACTTTACTCCATAAGGGAAAAGAGCTTGTCTATCTAATTCTCTTTTGTATTATTAGCAAATAACAGAATGCTTAACCATAAATATTTGTTGAACAAATAAAAAAGTGAATGTATATGATGACTAATGTTCTTGTGCTAAAACAAAATTGTTTTGTGTTGGGTTTAATGGTTGAATGATCAACTATCAGCTCTGTATCTATATTTAAGTCATTCCTATATTTGGCCATAATAATTCAAGTTCAGGGATTGCCTGTTTGGAAAAGTATATTGTACAAATGATATTAATAGACTTCAAGACTTAAGTTTGTTCACTCTGAGAAATCAGGGCATATAATTAACCAAAACTCTACCAGCAATCTATGTTCAAATGCTGACTTTAATGAGGTGGGCTTTGATAATTCTATGTAGTTCTCTTTTTCTCTTAAATATAAGATTAGCACTTTGACATTACTGAAAATATATAGTAAATTGGTATAAATCCAAGTTAGAAATTGGAAATATTAAAATTATTTATTTCATATTTACCATTATACTTTCCTTCTAATTAACTGTTGCCCCATGTGTCTTATGAAGAGAGGATTTTCTTCATGTGTATTTCTGTGATATGACTATGGTATTAGCTGTGATAAAGAGGACTGTTTTGTGTTCTGCAGCCTATTCTGTTGTGGGCCTTATGTTGATTCACTCTTCTCTCCACTTTTCTCTAATTGAACCCATTTTCATGGGTACAGCATGACTTAATTTGAGAGTCACTTGATGTAGTTTTAAATTGTAAAAAAAAAAAAAATAGTGTAAACGTAGGTCCTGAAATCAAGTAACAATTTCTGGTTATGAAACGGTCATGTGGATGATCCATAACATAGTTATATTAATTTGATTAGATTGTCACTAATGAAAAATGTACATATTTTCTTGTTTAAAAAAATTTCAAATCTCTGATTGTGAGAAACACTGGCCTATAGGAATGGTCACTAGAAGGTACTAAATTTTCTGACATTGCACCTATTTCCAATATTTAGTCCAATGTTCACATCACATGTTAGACTATACATTTTAATTTTTGGTCAGACACTCAATGTTCATATGTTTTCTTGAACTTCTATGATAATCTTGCTTGTTTTGAAGGAAAGGAAAAACTCACTGGGAACTGTCTATGTTTAAGTCCCCTATTTCACCTTCTGGCCCTTTTCTCTTCTTCAAAATCTAGACCAGTGGTATTCAAATCCTACCAGACCCCATTTTATGGTCTATATTTTCTAACACTTTCTTTGCTATGCTGATAAGAAATATGAACTCACCTAGCAGAGTTGGAGTTATGGTGAAGCTAACGAAAGTTAAACTTCATGACCCCTCTTTTGCATGGGCCCCTCCAAGATCCTGGAAGAGGTCATATATTTTTATAAAATTTGCAAAAGTAAGATATTTTAGCCACGTTTGGATAAGACCACTGTCTTTTCCCCATCAGACTTCCCTCTGTCATGCTTCCTTTTTAACTGGCAGCATGAGAGTAGCTGCAGAAAGATTTTGGGATCCAGCCAAGATGAACTTGAGTTAAGGATTTGTTTAGTTCTGGTTTAGTGTAATAGATGTACAGGTTCACAGTCACTTCCAGGTATGGGAAGGTATCGCAAGTCACCCTGGTGTAAAAATGGCTTCCAAGAAAATGCCACCAAGAGCCAGCTCTCCTGACTTTAGGACACAAAGACGGAGGGGCAAAGGTCACACTGAAGCATGAATGTATCCCCCAGTACTCAGCACTGGAAATTTGTGGGCAGTGAAGGAAGACAAGGTTGAAATATCTGGAGTCAGTTCTTCTGGGTTCTTCCCATGTATACACGATATTAAACTTTTATCTGATTTTCTCCTTTTAATTTGTCTCATGTCAATTTAATTCTTACACCAGCCTGAAGAATCTAGAAAGGTAGATTTTTTCCTTCCCAACATTCTATAAAAAGTGATATTACAATATAACTGTCTAATGAAGAAGAGATCAGTGTATGTAGTAAAGATATATAGGAAAAGAAAATTATTTCTGGATTTTATAATGTTCATGTCATTTTCCAGCTTTTACATTTTACAGTTTGTTGTAGTTTGTTTTCTTTTTCTAAACAAGTTGTCATTCTAATACCTAATATTGTATTCATAATTTTCTATTCAACTTTTTAAGGAAGACACCCCAAATTGTGGAATTTTCAGGCACCTGAAACTGGATTCATCACTCCTAACTACACACACATATAGATTTTAAAATCAGTATAGGGGCTTCCCTGGTGGTGCAGTGTTGAGAGTCCACCTGTCGATGCAGGGGACACGGGTTCGTGCCCTGGTCTGGGAGGATCCCACATACCACAGAGCAGCTGGACCCGTGAGCCATGGCTGCTGAGCCTGCGCGTCCAGAGCCTGTGCTCTGCAATGGGAGAGGCTGCAGCAGTGAGAGGCCCGCGTACCGAAAAAAAAAAAAAAAATCAATATAATTCCTAGTCTTAATATAAAAAAGAAATAAAATGAATTGACTTTATAGTAAGAAAATATATCCATGATGAATATGACAGCTATAAATGTAGCCTAACATGATAGTGAGCTATTGATACTGATACCAAGGCTCTTACCCCAGAGTCATACCCCTGTCCCTCCCTCCAAGAAACCAATTACTCTTATCTAAGTTTCAGGAGGAAGCTGTAAAGAGAAAAACAAGAACTGGTTAGAACTAACTAGGCCCAAGATGGCAGAAGATTTGACTTCTAGTAGTCCTTAAGCCTCATTATACGCTCATATTAGTACATTAGCATATGCTAAATGATACACCCACAGGGGCCATGACAGTTGACAAATGCCATGACAGTTGACAATTGCCATGACAACAACTGGAAAAGCCCATACAAGGACTGAACAGGAGTGTTGCATCAGTTCCAGGTCCCAACCACACCCCTGTGCTTGTATAACTCATGAATATTCCTCTCACTCTTTCCGATTTCCCTCCCTTTACCTCGACCCTCCTATATATTTGGTGTCTCTGCCAGAACTGGATTGAGAAGTTGATTTGCAAAAAGTTCCTGCTTCTTCATTCTTTGGCCATTGAATAAAGTTTGTGCTGTTCCAGCCTCAGCATCAGTTTTCTTGTTGGCTGCACAAGTCCAAGCAGAAAAAGAACTTCCCTGGCTGAGACAAGGGGTCTTGGCCCAGATCAGGACCCTGCTGGGGTCTAGCTGACTAATTTGGTAACAATACGATGATCAGGAACAGTGTAGCTATTGGTGATCTGATTTTGTCAAACAGTGAAAAATTCAAGGATGCTGTTCCAGGAAAAGCAAATGTGAGCAGATAGGGTAGGGGTTCCCCAGAGAAAGAGAACTGGGCATGGCTTTCTTGACACAAGAGAAGCCATTTTTGGCCTTAGTCATCTTGCGAACTAAGCTTGGCCACAATGCTTGCCCATGAACAGATCTCAGTAATCAGGAAGTGAGGGAATGAAGAAACAAAGGAAACACAGTCAAGAAACAATAGTACAGCTATAAAACAGAGTCCTAGCTCCTCCTCAAGGGATATACATGACACTCTGATACAGTCTTTGAGTTCTGCAGGAACTAACGTCCCCACCAAGGTGGAGGATGGAATGATGATGTTGACCCTTGTGACTTCAATCAACTAAAGCTTGAACTTGACCTTGACCCCAATTCTATGCTGATTCTCCTCTGCTCGAGCCCCTTCATGAATATGCATGTACCCTTAGCTTATAACTTCCCAATTTTTGCTGTTCCGGGAGACACTGTTTTGGGAAATATCCCCCGTGTTCTCCGTTTTGCTGCAAGTAATAATAAATCCTTCCTTCTCCCAATCTTTTGGCTTGGTTGTATCTTTTGGCTCAACATCCACCAAGAGGCAAACCCAGTTTTCAAGTAACACAAAGAATAATCTTCCACCAGTGTACACAATAGTTTCTTTCCTGTAAAATCCAGTATATATGAAAAAATGTAAAAATAATTTGCATTATTTGTCAAACAGTCAGATGCAAGGCTCAAATAATTATAAAATATCTGGCTGGACATTCAAAAGCATTGCAAAGGCAGAACAAGTTCTTTATTATGCAAGCCTGTCCTGGGTATTACAGGACACTGGGCTGCCTTCTAAATGCTAAAAATGTATCCTGCACACCCATCACTGAGACAAGCAACAAGCAACTCCTCCCAGGTTCCAAAAGCTACTTACTAAAATGCAAATATCCCTGGCTGGGCTAAGACCTCTTGTCCTTATCTGCTAACAGCCTAAAAGGGATTCCTTTAAGAATCCCTTTAAGAGAAAGTTGTTTCAATTTTTAACTGTGTAATTTTGTAAGGAAGCGTAAAATAAATCTAGCCTGCACCGCACATGGTTTGAGGGCTGACTCGGCAAGACTGGGGTTTCTCTGTCTAGAACCACACATGGGAATGATCTCAGGACCCCCACAGAGCAACTCGTCCCCTCCAGCCCCCCAGCCTGTGAGTGCAGATAGGGTCTGCTTGAAGCACAATTGCTCCTGTGTGATCTGGGCTGCACCCTCTGAGGACAGTTTTTGCCTTCTGGACCAGTAGCCTTTCCAATTATTTTTCCTATGGACAGGAGTCTCTTTCTCTGCTGCTCTCAAGTCCAAAGGCTGCTAACAAAATGATCATAATAACAGTAATAACAATCATATACAGCATTTACTATCTGCCAGCCTCTCTTCTAAATCTTTCACTATATTAACTCATTTAATACTCTCAACAAGTGCTGTTACTATCTCCATTTTACCAGAGAGGATGCTGAGTCACAGAAAGACTGAGTAACTTGATGAGAGCCACAAACCCAATACGTGATCTTAGCTGAGAATCAAACTCCAACGCCCACTCAGAGCCTGGACGTCTAATCAGTCTTACACTTAATCTCTTTAAAATATACCTGGATAATATTTTTTTTCTTTTAATTTTTAAAATTTAATATAATAGTCCAGCATTAAAAAAACAAAAAATTTTTAAACGCCATCATTTTCCCTAGGAATCTTCCTCAGCAGGCTTATAATTCTGTTCTCTCTACTCTGAAGGAAAGATCAGCTCACTTAACATCTGTTATCTGTTGGAAGGCAGGAAGGCAAGCCAGAGGCCCTCTGGGTCCCTTGGCTGGAACATAGTATTTATAAGGCAAAGGTCCCGGTCAATCTGCCTGAGTGCACCTTATGGTTCAGACTGTTTCCTAACTACAAGGCACTGCAGAGAAGGTGAATAGCTGGTTTCACATCTCAAAGACAGGCAGCTTGATACCCCAGCTGCCCACAATATATTCTATAAAACAGTAGGAATTAGGCTCAGTCAGTGGTCCAGCCCAGAGGAATTTTATTTAGGAGACCTACTCAAGGATTTTCTCTGTATTTTATAGGTTTAGGGGATACCTCAGAATTGTATCACTAGTTAGGAAATCTTTTCCCAGTCTATTGTATTTTTATGTTCACTCAGTATATGACCATGAACCTGACCCAGGCCATTTGACCTCTAGTCTTCCACTGACGACATTTAATTGGTTATCTCATAGACCTGTCTATAACCAATCTGTAGAATATTGTCTATAAGTAGTCTGTAAGATATTAGCTCTATCTATATCAATTTGTAATATCCAAATAGTATGATCACTTTTGAATTTGAGCTATAGCATATTTTGTTATTAAAAATCAGGTGTCAGGGGATTTCCCTGGTGGTCCAGTGGTTATGAATCTGCCTTCCAATGCAGGGGTCGTGGGTTTGATCCATGGTCGGGGAACTGAGATACCACATACCGCGGGGAAACTAAGGCCACATGCCACAACTAGAGAGAAGCCCGCGTGCCACATCGAAAGGTCCTGCATGCCACAACTAAGACCCGAAGCAGCCAAAAATAAATAAATAAATATTTAAAAAAATAAAAAAATAAAATAAAATAAAATCAGGTGTCAGAAGTATATTTTACAACTAGTCTCCATTCAAATCCTTATTTCTGTGGAAAATTCCACCGATTCTCCCTTCCACGATAGACAGAAGTTAGTCTCTAAAAATAGAAGGGAAAGTATCAACCTTGGGATTATTTCCTGAAGTCTCATTTTTCTTTTTCTGGGGGAAGAAACTCTGTCCACACCTAAAGTTTTAGCTTGCATAACCCCTGTCTCCATCTCTTCCTGAGTGAATTTACTTTGGGAGTCCTAGGAGCTTCTATTTATTTCTTGATGACCCACCCAAAGCAGGTAACTATTCAAATCAAGACATTTTAAAAGTATTAAAGCCACTGATGTTATTGTGAAAATTCACCAGGCAGTCAGCACCAGCTATTCAGAGCTCTTTCCTGAGCAGACTCCTGTTCAAGGTGGTAGGAGCTGGTGTCCTCCTTGCCCTAAGAATCTAGAGTAAAAAGGCAAGAATCTGTCTCTCTTCTCTCTTCTTTTTTAGGTACATCAATGAAATATACATAACTAGTATGTCAACAGTGCTCATAGCATTGTGGCTGTGGATTGAAATGTCATTTCCAAAAACAAGAAAAAATCGTAGGACTGCATTTTCTATAATTTCTAGAGGTGGGATTAGATCAATGATTTTCCATTTGTGGGTAGGTTATGGATCCTTGGAATCCATGAAATTTTTGCATGGGGACTATGAACCCATGTCGACTTTAAGGACAATGTGTAGATTGGATGAATAAGGATACATATTATATAGAAGTGGTCATGAGTGTAGACTCTTCAGCCAGATTCCCATTGTAACTTTTCGACTTAGCAGTTGCATGTTCTTGGACAAGTCACTTAACCTCTCTGTGCTTTAGTTTCCTCATTCTTTAACCACATAACGTTGGTGGGAGGAGCCAAGTAGATAAGGCATGTTCCGTACTTAGCCTTGTACCCAGTCCTCTGAAAGAAATCAGTATTTATTGGGTACATACACACCGTGAGCAGAGAGCTGTTTTGCTGTTTCATCATTTCATATCCAATTTTATATCGACCTTGCCTGATATTGGAAAACACAGAGAGAAAAAAGCCAGTAGATTAGCTTTTCTTCTGCTTCCCAGTTTTGGAAGGCACAAAGGCTCAGACACACTATGGACTGATCCCTCCTTTGCCATCATGTCCCAAATCATCAAAGTTTCTGGCAAAAGCCTTTTACTCTGGACACCTCACAGTGGATAGGCCCTATAGTTCATGCATGTCCAACTGAGTTTCATTTCCCCACTGCTACAAGGTGAAGAATAGATTAAGGTTTCTGAGAACCAGTAACAGGTCAAAATTTGGGGATAGAGATGCTGTTTATGAGTGTTGAACACATGAGTACCAGGGTTCAAAGCTTGTAGTAAGAAGTGAGGTTAAGACACAATCTATTGATCCCAGTGAGCACATGTTCCTGACATTGACAGGCAGGATACAAGAATCAACAGCACATTCCACCCAGACAGTGGATATAAAATTTGGAGAACTTTTTCTTTTTTTTTTTTTTTTTTAATAAGATAAAGGATGTGTGGAATTCAACTGGTACATCAACCAGTTATGGCAGAGTGGAGTAGAACTATGGTTTAATCTTAAGTGTTGTCCTTTCTGAATTCTCATTTTGTTCCTTTGGGTACCTGGGCTTGTACACTATGGGAATTATGGTATAGTTTATTTTTTCTGAGGTTGATGTTGTTGATTTTGTTGTTGTTGTTGTTGTTGTAGAGGTTGATGAATGCATGGCTTGTTTTGTTTTTTGAGCTTTAATGAACTACTTTTGTTGAATCTGCTGATGTTTGCCATTACTGATACCAAAATACTACCTTCATTTCACTGCTGGACACTGAAGCAAAAAAGTCTTTAGGATGGTGGAGGAAATGAAAGTAGTGTCTCAACTCCAAAGCTTATACTCTCCAAACTAGGAAATAGTATGTCTTAATGAATTTCAGTCTACCTCCCATTCAAGCAGGGAATAAATGAAGGAGGAAACTTTAAAATAGATTATTTGAGTCGCAGTAAAGTGATTATCTCTGAAGGACAATTTTATTGTAGAATCTCTGTCCTAGGGAAAAAGAATATCTGATAACTCCCCTGGACAAACTCAACAAAGTGGTGAAATAGCTTCTGTATTTTTCTCTTCCAGGATCTTGATATATTCAAACACGTATTGGCCTCTGACAGGGCCTCAAAAATTGCATATTCCCTATTTCTTTCTCTTCCCCCCCTCCCCACCCCACAAACAACTTTTTCCATTCTCTTCTCTCTTATCATGCTCCCTTCTTCGTGACTATGGAGAGGAGTGAGATTGCTTACATAAATTATACTGGCGTTAAGATATTGGTTATCAAATCAAGCATCCTGTGTATTTGTTGATTGCCTTAACCCTGTTGAAATGCATATTTCTCCTGAGTCTTTAATAAATAATAGTAATAAAGGAGGGCAAGGTAGATTTACTGAGCAACTTTTACATACCAGATGCTGTGTAATGTACTTGACACATTTATTATCTTATTAAACCTCATAATAAAGACATGACCTGGATACCATTATTGTCCCTATTTTACAGGTAAACCTTAATCACATAAATACTAGGAGTATTTGAATTCAGATCTTTAAATACCTATACTTTCTAAAATAAATTGCTGCTTTTTTTAAAGATCTGTCACTAAAACATCGCATGACCTGGGACCAGTCACAATCTTTCTTATATGAAACTTTCTATTTATGAATCTGTAGCCCCATATTTTCTAATTTCATAGAAGCTGGAAGCTTTGGTTAGATCTTTACATGCTGTGACTTTATGTTTAATTCATTAGACTTAATTCAAGAGTCTGTGAGGAAAAGCATGGCATGATAGAATGGGACCTTGCTTACTTTGTACTGCCTCTGCCTACTTCAGAGTTTTGACAAGGATCAAATAATAATACGCCATATGAAAAAGCTTTGTAAAGGGCAAACCATTGTAGATATTTATGGGGTTATTATCTCCAGTATCACTATCAATACCAAATCCTGGAAGAATGTGACCAACTCTGACCTAGATCTAAAAAACAGAAGAATTAGGCAAAGGGGTCCTGGAGGGAGGAGAACAGTTGCAGATTTCTAGGAGAAAGGGTGATCGTGATGGAGATTAGAAAGATAAAAAGGGAAAAATGGTGGGAAAGAAAATAAAATAAATTATATGACCGAGATCCCTGTAAGTTAAGGCTTAACATCTGCTTTCCTGTGTTGTGAGCCCCATCAGGACCCCATGGGAGAGAAGGAATCTCTGAAAATACCTCTAATTTGGCTGGTTGGATAGTGATCATCAGGGAAGCAGATGAAAATTTGTGGCTTTGTGAACTAATGGATCAGCAGAAAATTAGGTAACAAGAGGGTTGGTAGCTCTGCAGAACCACAACAGAATTTCAGCAATTGCTGGCCATACTTGGAGACATGCATAAACAATATATCATCATGATTAAGAGTTTTACTCTGGGGTTAGATTTTTAAAATATTTTGAGTCCCAAATTAGCCATTTACTAGGGAATACACTAAGACAAGCTACTTCACCTCTCTAAATTCCAATTTTCTTATCTATAAAATGTCGATAACGATGGTACCTCCTTCATAGGGTTATTGTGAGAAATGAATGAAACACAAGACGTATTTATCATACTGCTGGCATATATTAGGTGCTGAATAGTTACCTGTTGTTTTATTCTGCTCTCCCTGGCACCCCACTTTTCTAAGTTGCAAATGACATAGCTGTACATTGACAGACAGTTTAAGAAAGCTCTGTGCCTGTGTGCCTAGCTCTATGCCTCTTTACCACTAGATTCCAGATGTGTACATGGAGGTGGGATGGAGAGTGCAGTATGGGGGTAAATACAAAATTGCCCTATTAGGCACCACCCTGAATATTATCTCCACAGAAGGAAGCAAACCTAGGTGCAGCTGATGAGTTAATGAGATATGAAACAGAGAACATTTCCTTCTCCTTTTTAGTTTCAAGCTTACTCTAAGGCCCTAGGTCACTCCAGGCCAGTTGGCACTGGCAGCCACAGAGGAAATGCCTACTGCCATGGGAACCCCTGCCCTGCTGTGGATAGCTCTGCTGCTCTTCTGTAAGTAGAAATCAGTTACTGGCCCCTTCAGGGGCCAAAATGGATTGGGGAAGCAGCTGGAGTGGGAAAGTTGATCATTTTACTGGTGACTTTTTCTAGGCTATGTGCAAACCGTGGGGAATTTCCCAGGGATTCTGTAGGGAAGGCAAGCTGGATAGCAGAGGAAGTGGGGCTGAACACCACCTAAGGGGGAACCTGGACTGAAAGTCTCATCCTTGCTATCATGCTGGCATCTTCCAGAGGGCAAGGGAGGAAAGACAGAAGCTCCTTCCTTCCCTGAGTCAGTTTCCTGGAAAGATGGTTGGCCCTTAAAACTTCGTGGATGTAAATCTCATCACCATTTCTAGATCCCAGTCTTTAGGTGTCCAGAAGGCTGGGGATAGACACTAACATATCCTCTCTGGACGTTTTGCAGCTCCAGATGGCACATCAGCAGGTGAGTCCTCTGTCCTTGTTCCCTCAGCATTTCAACGTGTCTGGGACTTGCCCTCCCTTCACTCTTTCCCTTCATCCCATCATCTATTTTCTAATGATTATTAATCTGTTCTTCCCTGTCCAACCCGCTTCCATCTTGCATAATCTTCCTTTTTTCCCCCATTCAAAAGTTTCCCACATGCCATTTCATTCTCTCAAGTCACCCTTTCCTCTTTAATGCCAACAATCATGTCTGTTGAGCATCTAAGTGTCTCAGCGACTCCTCCAGCCACTATCATGTAAACTCGTTCTTTTTTTTTAATTTATTTTTTTATACAGCAGTTTCTTATTAGTTACCTATTTTATACATATTAGTGTATATATGTCAATCCCAATCTCTCAATTCATCCTACAACCCCCCACCCCCCCTTTCCCCCCTTTGTGTCCATACGTTTGTTCTCTACATCTGAGATTCTATTTCTGCCTTGCAAACCAGTTCAGCTGTACCAATTTTCTAGATTCCATATATATGCGTTAATATATGATATTTGTTTTTCTCTTTCTGACTTACTCTGTATGACAGTCTCTAGGTCCATCCGCATCTCTACAAATGGCCCAACTTCACTCCTTTTTATGGCTGAGTAATATTCCATTGTATATGTGTACCACATCTTCATTATCCATTTGTCTGTCGATGGGCATTTAGGCCCAGGGCATTTGACCTGGCTATTGCAAATAGTGCTGCAATGAACATTGGGGTGCATGTGTTTTTTGTTTGTTTGTTTGTTTTTGTGGTACACGGGCATTTCACTGTTGTGGCCTCTCCCATTGTGGAGCACAGGCTCCGGATGTGCAGGCTCTGGATGCACAGGCTCAGTAGCCATGGCTCACGGGCCTAGCCACTCAGCAGCATGTGGGATCTTCCTGGACCAGGGCATGAACCCGTGTCCCCTGCATTGGCAGGCAGACTCTCAACCACTGCGCCACCAGGGAAGCCCCCATGTGTCTTTTTGAATTATGGTTTTCTCTGAGTATATGCCCAGTAGTGGGATTGCTGTGTCATATGGTAATTCTATTTTTAGTTTATTAGGGAACCTCCATACTGTTCCCTATAGTGGCTGTATCAATTTACATTCCCACCAACAGTGCAAGAGGGTTCCCTTTATTCCGCACCCATTCCAGCATTTGCTGTTTGTAGATTTTCTGATGATGCTCCTTCTAACTGGTGTGAGTTGATACCTCATTGTAGTTTTGATTTGCATTTCTCTAATAATTAGTGATGTTGATCAGCTTTTCATGTGCCTCTTGGCCATCTGTATGTCTTCTTTGGAGAAATGTCTATTTAGGTCTTCTGCCCATTTTTTGATTGGTTTTTTTTTTATTATTATTCAGATGCATGAGCTGTTTTTATACATTGGAGATTAATCCTTTGTCCGTTGATTCATTTGCAAATATTTACTCCCATTCTGAGGGTTGTCTTTTTGTCTTGTTTATAGTTTCCTTTGCTGTGCAAAAGCTTTTAAGTTTCATTAGGTCCCATTTATTCATTTTTGTTTTTATTTCCATTACTCTAGGATGTGGATAAAAAAGATCTTACTATGATTTATGTCGAAGAGTGTCCTTCCTATGCTTTCCTCTAAGAGTTTTATGGTGTCTGGTCTTACATGTAGGTCTTTAATCCACTTTGAATTTATTTTTCTGTATGGTGTTAGGGAGTGTTCTAATTTCATTCTTTTACATTTAGCTGTCCAGTTCTCCCAGCACCACTTATTGAAGAGACTGTCTTTTCACCATTGTATATTCTTGCCTCCTTTGTCATAGATTAGTTGACCATAGGTGCGTGGGTTTATCTCAGGGCTTTCTATCCTGTTCCATTGATCTATATTTCTGTTTGGTGCCAGTACCATATTGTCTCAATTACTGTAGTTTTGTAGTATAGTCCGAAGTCAAGGAGCCTGATTCCTCCAGCTCTGTTTTTATTTCTCAAGATTGCTTTGGCTATTCAGGGTCTTTTGTGTCTCCATACAAATTTTAAGACTTTCTTGGTTTAGTTCTGTAAAAAATGCCATTGGTAATTTGATACGGATTGCATTGGATCTGTAGATTGCTTTGGGTAGTATAGTCATGTTCACAATATTTATTCTTCCAATCCAAGAACATAGTATATCTCTCCATCTGTTTTTATCATCTATGATTTCTTTCATCTGTGTCTTATAGTTTTCTGCATACAGGTATTTTGTCTCCTTAGGAAGGTTTATTCCTAGGTATTTTATTCTTTTTGTTGTAATGGTGAATGGGATTTTTTCCTTAATTTCT
This sequence comes from Mesoplodon bidens, assembly GCF_964165515.1. Lineage (NCBI taxonomy): Eukaryota > Metazoa > Chordata > Mammalia > Artiodactyla > Ziphiidae > Mesoplodon > Mesoplodon bidens. The sequence goes on along the minus strand of NC_138177.1, from coordinate 70,189,877 downwards.
CTTTCTGATCCTTCATTGTTATTGTATAGGACTGCAAGAGATTTCTGCCCATTAATTTTGTATTCTGCAACTTTACCAAATTCATTGATTAGTTCTAGTTGTTTTCTGGTGGCATCTTTAGGGTTATCTATGTATAGTATCATGTTATCCACAAACAATGACAGCTTTACTTCTTTTCCAATTTGGATTCCTTTTACTTCTTCTTCTTCTCTGATTGCCATGGCTAGGACTTCCAAAACTATGTTGAATAAGAGTGGTGAGAGTGGATATCCTTGTCTCATTCCTGATCTTGGAGGAAATGCTGTCACTTTTTTCAACATTGAGAATGATGTTTGCTGTGAGTTTGTTGTATATGGCCTTTATTATGTTGAGGTTGTTTCCCCCATCCCACTTTCTGGGGAGTTTTTATCATACTTCGGTGTTGAATTATGTCAAAAGCTTTTTCTGCATCTATTGAGATGATCATATGTTTTTTATTCTTCAATTTGTTAATATGGTGTATCACATTGATTGATTTGCATATATTGAAGAGTCCTTGCATCCCTGGGATAAGTCCCACTTGATCATGGTGTATGATCTTTTTTAATGTGTTGTTGGATTCTGTTACTAGTATTTTGTTGAGGATTTTTGCATCTATATTCATCAGTGATATGGGTCTGTAATTTTCTTTATTTGTAGTATCTTGTCTGGTTTTGGTATCAGGGTGATGGTGGCCTCATAAAATGAGTTTGGGAGTGTTCCTTCCTCTGCAATGTTTTGGAAGAGTTTGAGGAGGATGGGAGTTAGCTCTTCTCTAAACGTTTGATCAAATTCACCTGTGAATCCATCTGGTCCTGGACTTTTGTTTGTTGAAAGGTTTGTTTTATTTATTTATTTTTTTTCGGTACGCGGGCCTCTCACTGTTGTGGCATCTCCCATTGCGGAGCACAGGCTCTGGACACGCAGGCTCAGTGGCCATGGCTCATAGGCCCAGCCACTCTGCAGCATGTGGGATCTTCCCAGACTGGGGCATAAACCCGTGTCCCCTGCAACGGCAGGCAGACTCTCAACCACTGCGCCACCAGGGAAGCCTTGTTGGAAGATTTTAAATCACAGTTTCAATTTCATTACTTGTGATTGGTCTGTTCATATTTTCTATTTCTTCCTGGTTCAACCTTGGAAGGTTATAGCTTTCTAAGAATTTGTCCATTTCTTCTAGGTTGTCCATTTTTTTGGCATAGAGTTTCTTGTAGTAGTATCTTATGATGCTTCATATTTCTGCAGTGTCTGTTGTAACTTCTCCTTTTCATTTCTAATTTTATTGATTTGATTCCTCTCCCTCTTTAATTTGGTGAGTCTGGCTAAAGGTTTATCAATTTTGTTTGTCTTCTCAAAGAATCAGCTTTTAGTTTTATTGATTTTTGCTATTGTTTTCTTTCCATTCCATTTATTTCTGCTCTGATATTTATGATTTCTTTCCTTCTGCTAACTTTGGGGTTTTGTTTTTTCTTTCCTTAGATCCTTTAGGTGTAAGGTTAGATTGTTTATTTGAGATTTTTCTTGTTTCTTGAGGTAGGATTGTATTGCTATAAACTTCCCACTTAGAACTGCTTTTGCTGCATCCCATAGGTTTTGGATCATCATGTTTTCATTTTCATTTCTCTCTAGGTATTTTTTGATTTCCTCTTTCATTTCTTCAGTGATCTCTTGGTTATTTAGTAACATATTGTTTAGCCTCCATGTGTTTGTGTTTTTTACGCTTTTTCCCCTGTAATTCATTTCTAATCTCATAGCATTGTGGTTGGAAAAGATGCTTGATATGATTCCAGCTTTCTTAAGTTTACCAAGGCTTGATTTGTTACCCAAGAGGTGATCTATCCTGGAGAATGTGTTGTGTGAACTTGAGAAGAAAGTGTAATCTGCTCTTTTAGGATGGAGTGTCCTATAAATGTCAATTAAATCTATCTGGCCTATTGTGTCATTTTAAGCTTGTGTTTCCTTATTACATTTCTGTTTGGATAATCTGTTCATTGGTGTGAGGTGTTAAAATCCTCCACTATTTCTGTGTTACTGTTGATTTCCTCTTTTATAGCTGTTAGAATTTGCCTTATTTATTGAGGTGCTCCTATGTTGGGTGCATATGTAATTGTTATATCTTCTTCTTGGATTGATCCCTTGATCATTATGTAGTGTTCTTCCTTGTCTCTTGTAATATTCTTTATGTTAAAGTCTACTTTATATGATATGAATATTGCTACTCCAGCTTTCTTATGACTTCCATTTGCTTGGAGTATCTTTTTCCATCTCCTCACTTTCAGTCTGTATGTGTCCCTAGGTCTGAAGTGGGTCTCTTGTAGACAGCATATATATGTATCTTGTTTTTGTATCCATTCAGCAAGCCTGTGTCTTTTGGTTGGAGCATTTAATCCATTCACATTTAAGGTAATTATTGATATGTATGCTCCTATGACCATTTTCTTATTTGTTTTGGGTTTGTTTTTGTAAGTCCTTTTCTTCTCTTGTGTTTCCCACTTAGAGAACTTCCCTTAGCATTTTTATAAAGCTGGTTTGGTGGTGCTGAATGATCTTAGCTTTTGCTTGTCTGAAAAGCTTTTGATTTCTCCATCGGATCTGAATGAGATCCTTGCCAGGTAGAGTAATCTTGGTTATAGATTCTTCCCTTTCATCACTTTAAATATATCATGCCACTCGCTTCTGGCTTGTAGAGTTTCTGCTGAGAAATCAGCTGTTAACCTTATGAGAGTTCTCTTGTATTTGTTTTTTTTTTTCCCTTGTTGCTTTTAATAATTTTTCCTTTTCTTTAATTTTTGTCAATTTGATTACTATATGTCTTGGTGTGTTTCTCCTTGGCTTTATCCTGCCTGGGACTCTCTGCACTTCCTGGACTTAGGTGGCTATTTCCTTTCCCATGTTAGGGAATTTTTCAACTATAATCTCTTCAAATATTTTCTCAGGTCTTTTTCTCCCTCTTCTCCTTCTGGGACCCCTATAGTGAGGATGTTGGTGCATTTAATGTTGTCACAGAAGTCTCTTAAGCTGTCTTCACTTCTTTTCATTCTTTTTTCTTTATTCTGTTCCAAAGCAGTGAATTCCACCATTCTGTCTTCAGATCACTTATCCGTTCTTCTGCCTCAGTTATTCTGCTATTGATTCTTTCTAGTGCATTTTTCATTTCAGTTATTATATTGTTGATCTCTGTTTGGTTGTTCTTTCATTCTTCTAGGTCTTTGTTAAACATTTCTTGTATGTTCTCGATCTTTGCCTCCATTCTTTTTCTGAGGTCCTGGATCATCTTCACCATCATAATTCTGAATTCTTTTTCTGGAAGGTTGCCTACCTCCACTTCATTTAGTTGTTTTTCTGGGGTTTTATCTTGTTCCTTCATCTAGTAAATAGTCCTCTGCCTTTTCATTTTGTCTATCTTTCTGTGAATGTGGTTTTTGTTCCACAGGCTTCAGTATTGTAGTTCTTCTTGCCTCTGCTCTGCTTGTGTTAGAGGGTCTCCTGCAGGGGGCTTGGTGGCGGTGGGGTGGATGGTGGCTGTGGCTTACCACAGGGACAAGGACACTGGCAGCAGAAGTTCTGGGATGCACTCCTTAGCGTGAGCCCTCCCCGCCTCCACTATTAACCCCACCAAAGAGCCTGTAGTCCTCGTTCAATTCTTACACCAACATCACTGTTATTATTATTGCCATTTTATAACTGAGGATGCTGAAACTCATATTAAGTCATTTGCTGGAGGTTACACAGCTAACAAAGGACTGGATTGTAACATAAGTCCCTTGAATCCAAGTCTTTCAGCAGCATGATCTCTTCCTCATCACCACTTGGCTGCTTCCGAAGTTTCTGTTCAAATTTGTACCACATCTCTTTGTCCCTGAAAGCCTTTTAAGACTGATCCTCTTGGTGCTTCTCACTACCATCCAGAATTGACATATATTTTTAATTCCATATTCACTCACAATTAAATAGTCATAAAAATTTAGAGCTGGGAGAGATCATGTATTTCATCTAGTCCAATACCTTAATTCATCCATTATTCACTCATTCATCAACTCAATAAATATTTAATGAACACTTACTATGTAATAGTCACTGTGCTGAGTTATGGTTGAACATCACAGACATAATCTCTGCCTGAAGAGACTGCAGTCCTCATTTACAGATATTGGAACTGAAATTTAGAGAATTAGAGGGAGCTATCCTACAGCACATAGTAAATTTGTTTGTTTTTGAATATCCTGCATTTGTGTCTTATGTTTCTCCCTATGTTGGGAGCTCTGTGATGCCACAACACCCTTTTCTCCTTCCTTTAATCCTAGGAATCAGGACAGTTTCTTATCACCAACGGTATAAGTAAGGGTAGACTGACCATTGATTGTCTTACTATTGGTATGTCTGTACTTTGGAGGCTATACAGTTTTCAATGATATTTTTCCACCTTCTATATCTCTTTCCACAATCTGCTCTTCTCAAAGCCATCTGGAAACCTAAGATATCCTTGAATCCCCCATGGAACAGAATATTTAGAGGAGAGAATGTGACTCTTACATGTAGAGGGAACAATGCCCTTGAAGATAACTCCACTTTGTGGACCCACAACAATAACTCTTTGGAAGTAAAAACTTCACGTTTCAACATCATGAATGCAAGCATCCAGGACAGTGGGGAATATAGATGTCAAAGCAAAGGAGTTTTCATGAGTGAACCTGTGTACCTAGATGTCATCAGTGGTAAGTTCCAGGGTTATGGAAATATCAGTTCTCTCATGTGAGGAACGGCCCATCTGAGGATGGGGAGAAAGCAAGTTATTCCAAGGCTTAGGGCACCAAGCTGGGACTCAGGGTCTCTAACCAGACCTGTCCATCTCTCTTCTTCTACCTCTACTCCTTCTGTCAGCCATTCTGTCTTCTTTCAAGATTCTGGCAATCTCCCAGTGTTACTCCTCTACTCAATTTCACTTCTGACTCTCTTTTCTACATAGGTGCAGATGCATGTTTTATGGTCAAATGGCACGTTGGGTATGTGAACATTGCAAAGAGATGTATATGTTAAATAGGATCAAAAGATTGATTTAAAGATTTGCTCTGCAATTTCCATGTATCACAACCTCAGTATTAAGTTGCACTCTTCATTTTGAAAGATATCTCTGTACATTCCTCATGTCCTCTGCTTTTACTTAAGAACAAATCTTATGTTTGCTTCATCTTTATCACTCTCCTACTGTCAACAATTAGTTCAGCATGCTCAGGCACATGTGGGTTAGTCCGTAAATGTTGAATGAACAAAGCAATGATTTCATTTGCATGGCTAGCTCATTGCTATATTTTGCTTTATATTTTTAAATAAAAAATATTTTAAAACATAAACATACTTTGTATTTTTCTCAAGTAAAAAGAGATGTTTCAACAGTTGTGTACAAATTCCAAATAGAAACTAAAGCAGTGTAAAATATCTTCTTTATTTCTTTGGAGTAGATTCTAGAAAAGTCCTCAAGGATTGCTCCTAAATAAAATATGCTTGTGCAACCTAACCACATTTCCATTGAAAAGTCTCCTTTGGTGAATGCTTTTCAATTCTTAAAATGACATTAGCCATGCAACCTGACTCTTATATTTTACTGACTCATTATTGACCAACGATTGTTAAGAACCTACCAACTCCTAGGTATTATGCTAGGCACTGGAAATATGATGTAAGGAACAGACATGCCTCAGACCTCTGAAGTATAGAGCCCAATGAGGAAAAGGACATCCATTCAGTAATTACACAAATAACTAATTAAAAGTGTGATACATGTTCTGAAGAAGTCAGGGGCTAACTGTGACTAATAGAACTGAGAAGCACTTATAAGGTTAGAGAGGACAAAACAGACACTCTCCTAGGCTAAGACTCCCCAGGGAGAGTGGGTTTATTTCCCCGTTAGTGACTAAATGCAACAATGGAGCTGAGTGGGATAATGGGTTTCAGACCTTCTATGGGTGGGCTCATTAGAAAGGTCAGCGATGTTGTGGTCCCAGAATTACTTTTCAGGAGGAGAGAGGATTTATCAATAGAGGAGACAGTCTGTAAGCATTATTTTGTGTTTCCTTTTTATTGACCTTATGAGCCAAGAAATGGGTTAATGATAAAGGTTTCTGACACACACTCTCTGCATGACCTCTTTTATCTATTTTTATTTTATTTTTATTTATTATTAATTTTATCTATCATTGTTGAATAAATGACATAACAAATGCTCTTCAGACTGGCTGCTGCTTCAGGCCTCTGCTGAGATGGTGTTGGAGGGTGAGCCCCTCTTCCTCAGGTGCCACGGCTGGAGGAATCTGAATGTCTACAAGGTGACTTACTTCAAGAATGACAAAGCCCTTAAGTACTGGTATGAGAACCACAACATCTCCATTACCAGCGCCACAACAGGGGACAATGGCACATATTACTGCATGGGCACAATTCAGCAGATATGCTATACTTCTAATCACCTCAGCATTAAAATAATAAAAGGTAAGTTGGTGAAGGAAAAGGAAGGAGTCCATAGCAGGGGAAAGGAGAAAGAACATTTGAGCCTAAAGTGATAGCAGCTGTAGAATGGGGGCAGCTGTGATTCCTTGGAAAGTCTATTAGACTTGCAATGAGGGGACCAGGGGTAGAGTGTATCCCTCAGTCTGTCTTAGATTCCTTACTTGTTCAATGGCAACAGTGATACCTGCTTACGTGGAATTTTTATAAATATTAAATGTAATATTTGTGAAATGAATTGTTAAATACTAGCCAGGCAAAGTCATCTGTTGCTCCTGGGGAGAAACTTATATTCATCAAATTGAAAGAGAGTTTCAAAGTTGAAGGAACAAAAGCTATAAAGAGCTTGAAGAGTTTATTCTAGCCTAGGAGGGATGGGAAAGGAAACCAACAAGTCAAGAGGCTGTGTGCCTGTGAATTAGGAGATGAGAGAGAGGGCTTGATGAGGAAAGAATAGGCAAGTGGGCTGCCTCTCTAGCCAATGAAAAAGGCTGCTCTTTCCAAACTTCATATAAAAAGGTGAGCCTTTGAAATATTTGCCTTGCAATGAAGAAATCAGACTTTTGCTTGGTGGAATTTGCTCATGCTAATATCTTAAAAAGCATGAGACCAGAAGCCAGAATTAAGCTCTAATGGTTGCTCTCTGTAAACTAATTTGAGACCTGTTATTTTATTGTTGCTGGGCTTCTAGTACCCTTATCTGTAAAATAAAGGATTTGGACTAGACTCCACTAGAATCACTTGGGGAATTAAAAAAAAAATGGTGTCTGTATATCATCCCTTGAGATTCTGATTTAATTGGTTTGGAATGAGGCCTGGGCACCAGTATTTAAAATCTCTTTCAGGTAATGGTAATATGCAGCCAGTGTTGAGAGCCATCAGTATAAGTGAGTTGTAAGTAATTTCTGGCTGTAATATTCTAGGGTTCTATAATTCTAGAGCAATCACAAAAAATCAGTACTTTGCAAATAGAGTAATGGAATCACAAAACAGTGGAATTGGAAGGCAACTTAAATATGATCTAGTCCAATATTTTCATTTCACCCAACAGACATGCAATAAATGCTGACTGATTGATTGATTGAGAAATAAGGCACTGGTGACCCGCTGCCCTCATTCTGTCTCCTTTCCACCTCTGAATCATATGTGGATGTTCGTCTTGTCAGCTCCAAGGAAGTGGCCATCTTTCCTATGACCTTTCCCCTTGGGCATACTGGCTAGACAAACCATTAGACAGGGGCTGTGGGGGAAATACTCAGGACTCCCTAGGGTTCCAGGGAGCATAGACTGAGGAACCCAAACTCATGAGTGTTTTCTCTTTGCTCCTGGATGGCATATCATGCTAGAAAATGGAAGACCATGTTGGGTCCTTCTCTTAGGGAGGATGACACCCTTAAACCCATTTTTCAGTTTCTAATGTGAGTTATGTTTCTTGTTGCATCTCGATTCCACTCCAGCTCCCCGAAGCAAATATTTCTGGCTACAATTTCTTATCCCATTGTTGGTGAAGATTCTGTTTGTTGTGGACACAGGGTTGTTTATCTCGACCCAGCAGCAGTTCACATTTCTCTTGAAGATTAAGAGAACCAGGAAACGCAACAAACTTATGGACCCACAGCCCAGACCAGAACCCCCAAATAACTGATGTTACTGCTCAAGAAACATCTGCAATAGCTATTTCTTTCTGGCACTAGCAATTGCTTCTTAATTGTTAAACACAGCTCACAAGGTACCAAGTGCTCAAAGCTTTACAGAACTGCTTCATTAAGCCAATCAAAACTGGTCAAGTGGCATGTAATAGTAAGTGCTCAATAAACATCATTTAAATAAGTAAAAGAATGAATAGATTCATTTATTAGTATTAAAAGAGATGTACAACTTGAATAAAAGAAGTATGAGACCACGTAACATGACGTTCATAAGTATTTGAGGCTTGCTAATTTCTTTTCTGCTTCTAGAGGCAAGAACCATGAAGTTCTAGATTAGAAATGTTCTCTTTTCTAATGTTTTCTCCATTGTAAGTCTGAGCTAGAAATGAGAAGACATGGTAGGATGCTGATGAAGTTGATTATTTTTATGCTCTCTCTTCAACTTACTATCATATGAACTTCTAGTTCTTGGCAGAACCTGGGGCAGGCTTGAGCCATAGGTCTCTGGGGATGAGGCTCAGTCTAAGATTTCCCTGTGATTGTTTCACTCCTCTAATATCTCCCCAATTTAAATCTTCTATACCCTCTTACAGCACCTGTTAAACATCTTAGCGAAATTCTAGCAAATAATAATCATAACTCTCACTCTGAAAACAGTCCAGGACTGAATAAGATCCCAGTCAAAGGCACAATCTTTGCTCTCCCACCCACACCCCACCTCTGCTTATGGAGACAGTTATAGTGGGGGCCTGGGGTAAGCATTAGGGAGGAGAGGCAAGTGCTGACCAAGAGTTCACAACAGGCAACAGAGGATCAGAGCACCTTTAGTTTACCTGTGTTTTCGAACAATTAATAACGTAACATAAGGAAGAAGTGAATTAGGGGGAAAATTTGTAAATATCCATGAGACTGACAAGGCCCATTTTCTCCGAAGGATGTTTGGGGCCATAAAGCAGAGAATAATTATTAAAGCTTTTAAATATATATATATAGGTATTTGATGTTGAGGTGGGGGAAATTTTCCCCTTGACCTCTCTTGAGTTTTTGTGGCTGAACTAATAATAAAATTTACACAAGACAAATTAGCAAGAGAAAAATAAATACTTTTTAATTAATGTCTCATAGAAATGGGATCTAAAAAGTCGTCAAAGCAGGCAGCTTTTATACTTTTTAGATAAAGAAGTGATACATTTGAGAGGAATTGACAGGACAAAGAAGGTTAGGATTGGTGTGCTCAATTCGTGAAGAATCTAAACAGAGTTTGGGCTGGAGGTGGTAAATAAAATAAGTAACAAGTTTGTTTATATAGGCTTCTAAGCCCCGAATTCCCTCTCTCTGGCAATAAGGGTGTCCTTCTACCTCCAGATGCAAGGAGTATACCTCTTATGTGCGAGATTTATTTCCTACTTTCAGGAAGACAGAAATATACATGGAAAAGAATATGAAAAAATATGAGGATATATCCTTTTTCATATGCTTTTCCATTATGGTTTATCACAGGATATTGAATATAGTTCCCTGTGCTACACAGCAGGACCTTGTTGTTTATCCATTCTATATATAAGAGTTTGCATCTGCTAATCCTAAACTCCCAATCCATCCAGCCCTGATTCTTAAGTAACTTTAACTCAAAATAATCAATATGTCATTGTGGCATATTTAGGGGCAGCCCACCCTGAGCCCCAAGACTGGTATGAAACTCCTTAACACTGTCCCTTTTTAAAAAATCATTTCAGAGAGATAGGAAATGACCAGATTCTCAGGGAAAGGCCTTGGCACTTGGCTTTGTGTAAAGAAGCCTGGTGAGTGGAGAAGAGATTTTTCCTGCAACCATAGGCCAGGAAAAGTCCCTACAGGAAGCTCCTTGGTGTTGTTCCTGGACACTTCCCTACCTTTAAGGAAAGACAGGAGGTCTGTTAGAAGTTATAGCTTGAGACCACAGTCTTACAGAACATTCATTAACAACATCTTGTCTCAAAGTGTTTAACACACAGCTATGCATCAAGCTAGAGAGCAAGTTACTTCCTCCTTTATTTGGTCTGAGGCCAAGTGACCCGGAGTTAAGAATTGAGAGAGACTGAACATGGATAGAAAGTCGAGGCTTTATAAGCTTCAGATACATCTTCTGAGGGATTTTCTGAGTCTCTGAGTGACTTTTACCTCTATTTTCACTTTTTCACTTTACCTCCAATTCACTTTCACCTCCATTTTCATCCTCACTCCCAGTTTGCAAGGGCTATGGAGAGAGCACAAACCTGGAAGTTCAAGCTGTTGTTAACCAGCTGTGTGACTGGGGCAAGTTCTTGCCAGTCTCTGAGATTCCATTTCTTCTTTGTAACAAGGGGCGTTTGGACTAGGTGGTCTCTAAGTTCCCTTTGAGCCCATTTTGTCCTTCATTATGTGGGAACCCAGTTCTATGTGGTGACTCTCCAGCACAAAGGCTCAGAACACATTCCCAAAAAAGCTCCGGTGTGAATTTCTCCTTCATCCTCTACACACTGGTCTCTCCCTTCATTGTGCTCTCCCATGTATCTAAATTTCAGGTTCATATCAGACTTATGTCTACCATTTATTTCCACATATTTTCTTCCTGATATTCATACATCTGTTCCATAGGGAATATGGAACACACAGTGAGGTCTTGAGTATTTTGTGGACCCCCAAAATATGGCATTTATAAAGGTGCTTTTCATTTTAATATACATAAAGTCTGTCTGTACCAGAGAGGAAGTATGGATGTTATACAAATGATTAGAATAGAAATAATTCACCCCAGCTCCACCCTTGGGGCTTCCTCTGTTACCTCCAATATCTTACCAGATTGGTCTAGGCCAGTCCATAGAGCAAATTTCTTTCCCATGATTGCTGTTCCAAATTGTCTGCTACAAAATGTCACAAACTCCCAATAATTAGGATTGTTTTTTTTTTTTTTTTTTTTTTTTTTTTTTTTTTTCAGTATGTGGGCCTCTCACTGTTGTGGCCTCTCCCATTGCGGAGCACAGGCTCCGGACGCGCAGGCCCAGCGGCCATGGCTCACGGGCCCAGCCGCTCCGCAGCATGTGGGATCCTTCCCAGACCGGGGCACGAACCCGTGTCCCCTGCACCGGCAGGCGGACTCTCAACCACTGCGCCACCAGGGAAGCCCAGGATTGGTTTTTGAAAATCAAGTTGGTAGCTCCCTACTAATGGCCAATGGAAGACAAATTTCCTTGGCTACCTCAAGAGTGGAAACTCAGACAAAAGATACACCTTGTATTTTGGGAAATTGAGTACCTGAAGAAAAGCTCTGCTCTTTCTCTCTTCTCATTAAATGGGAAATGGGACAACAAGAGCATCTCCTTGAAGTCAGAGATGGGAGATTTATGATGAGAATGGCAGAGGTACTCGTCAGCCTGGGTGCCCAGAGAAACTCAGGGAGTAGTATTGTCTCCTTGCCTTAAGTTGTCTACCCAGCCCTGGACAGTTAGTTACCAAGCCCAAGTCCCTATCTTGTGCCTTATCAGAAACTGACACTGGTCATCAGACCTTTACCTAACAGCTTTATCTAGACTAAGCAGAACACAACGCAAAAAAAAAAAAATTTTTTTTTAAACTGTTTTTTGGCTATCCTCGGCTATCCTAACAGAAATAAACTGACTCTATCATTTCTAGAAATCTGGTCACAAAGGCAAAGATATCTTTTATCTCTGGTCAGATAGCACATGCCAGTGTTTCTTGGCAAAGCAAGACATGTTAACTTGACTTAGAAGATTTGTTAATTTCCACTGGCTTATCCTATCTTCAGCACCCAGCTAACTTCATGACACTCTTACAAGTGATATCTTGCCTCTGCAGCGTCATCCCATGGGATCAGCTGTATTCTGAAGACTGCAAGAACTGGGTTCGAAACTCAGGTTATACCTGCTCTTCAGTATAGAAGGCCAGAGTGAAGTGGAAGGATGAGGGAGAGAGGACCAGGGCATATACCTTCACCTTCTGTGATGCTCAAACATGAAATGCTGTTTTTTACCTCAGGTTTTAAGTTGGGAGTATCTAAGAAGAAATTTCTGAAGATTAACTTCTGACAGCTTAGGAACTTACTGGAAAATTTTTTCATTAAGTCAAGCTTCAGATTTCTGCTCATTAATAAATAATTTCAGAAGTTGTAGTTAAAGTGCTTACATTTATAACACTATTTCAAAGATTTAGGTCTACCCTGCAAAAGGAACTATGATTTTGCTTGGCTTCCTCCAGCCTCCATCCTCTTTCACTCCTGCATTGGAGATGTGAAAAGCACTGAACTGTTCAGCATGCTCTCCTTTCCAAATTGGAGTTTTCTCACCTAGGCATCTTGGGACTATGGGCAACCCACCTCTGTGTTCTAGTAGCTGATGATTTTTTGCTTTCCCACATTTGTACTCCTCATTTCCAGGAATGGTCAGTTAGGGCAGTTCTATCCACTTGGAGAGTGGGTTTTTTTTTTTTTTTTTTTGGCCTTCTGAAGAGTCCTCAGCTGTGATGAGATATTAGTAAACAGCAAAAGCAGATTACAAGAAAGCCTTCAACATCCACAGAAAAGGACATGCATGTGTATCCACACTTATTTGTTAAAATTTTTCATAAATTACTCATACACCCTTAACAACAACAACAGAGGTTTTCCTGAGGTGGTTTCCAAACACTTTGTTCATTAGCCTTCTAGAACCTTGCTGGATTTTGTGCTTTACTGGAGTTGTATAACCCAATATATTCTCAGGGCATATGTGGATGTGTTCATGGGTGTGTAACAGAACATAGGTATGAGTGACCCAGGCAGGTAAATCTTTCCCCTATATTCTTAAATGTATGCCAAGTCATTTTCTATCCTCTCTAAAGGAGGGCACAGAGAACCATGACTAGCTCAAATGGAAGTCTCCAGTTTTAGCACCCAATTCAATTTAGTCTATTCTTCTTGATCCCATACTTAAAGGTGTTATTGATACAGCATTAAAATTAATACATATTTACAAAATGAAAGAAAAGGCCTTCAACGACCTCCTCACTGAAAGGAGAGGGGCTTTTGCCCCTGGCTCTGCACAGAGCATCTTTGACCTCCTTGTTCCTCAGGCTGTACACGATGGGGTTCAGCAGAGGAGTGATGACAGTGTAGGTCACTGAGATGAGTCTGTCCTGCCCCAGGAAACTCTGGGACTTAGGCTTCAGGTAAATGATGGAGGCACAGCCACAGTGGATGATGACCACTGTGAGGTGGGAGGCACAGGTGGCAAAGGCCTTCTTCTGACCCTCAGCTGAAGCAACCTTGAGGATGGTGGAGATGATAAGGACACAGGAGATGAAGACCAGGCCCATGGGTAGAACAAGGACAAAAACACGGACAACAAAGTTGATGATCTTGTTGACAGTGGTGTCTATGCAGACCAGCTTCAGCAGGGGTCTGATGTCACAGAAGAAGTGAGAGATGACAAAGCCATCACAGAAGGGCAGGCCAAAAACAGATGTTACCTGTACAATGGCCATACCCAGGCCAATTCCCAGGGACCCAGATGCCAACTGGATACAGGGTTCTTTACCCATGGTGACTGAATACTATAGTGGGTTGCAGATGGCCACATAGCAATCATACCCCATGGATGTGAACAGGAAGCAGTTATTGATACTAAACGTGAGACAGAAGAAGAGCTGAGTGGCACAGCCTTGGATAGAAATGGGCTGATGAGGACTCAAGAGTCTAGAAAGCATACAGGGAATGATGGCCACAGTGTAGCGGGTCTCAGAGATGGACAGCATGCTCAGGAAAAAGTACATAGGAGTATAGAGGGGACAGTCCAGGTGAATAACAGTCACAATAATGACATTGCCAAAGAGAGTCAGCAGGTACAAAGTTAGAAAGACAACAAAGAAACCAAGCCTGTGCTGCCACCCAAAGCTTGGGAAACCTTCAAAAAGGAACTCAGTCACAGCAGTGGAGTTTGGCTTTAGCACTGAGGGAGGTCTAGGTCTAAAATAGCTGGACAAAGGAAAGAAAGGTGTGATGAGTTAAGCATGAAAGACAGTAGGCTGGACCAAGGCCTTCAGTAAAGGGTATGTCCATCCTCTGAGTAATGCCCAAGACCTCAAGGGTCATCAGTGTTCAGCAGTTGGTCACTTGGTCAGAGCCATCACCTTCCCCCTACCCTCTTCTTTGTTACTATGGAAGTGTTATCCCAGGACCCTGGGGTTGATGGCAGAGATAGATCTGAGAAGGAAAGTACAGACACATCAAAAGGCAGATTTGTAGAAATAATTACCTAGCCATTGAAGAGGTGAGTCCAGGTCCAGGAAGAAGCCCAGCTCTATAGTTCCTCCTCCAACACTCTTGATTTAGCCCTCTAAGCATCCAGTGAGGAACAGTGAACTAAGTGAAAGACAAAAGATACCTGAGGCTGATAACCTTTCAACACTGTCTCAATGCACTGCCAATATCAAGTGTCCCATGAAGGTCCTAGAGTGGCTTCTCCCCCCCAGAACCCTAGGTCCTAGGCTTCACTTCCCTAAGCCCTGCACTAAAGTTTACTATGATCATGAGAGACTCAAAAAGGGAGCACTTCTAGATATTCTAAGGCCATGCAGGTATTTAGCTTATTTCCTTGAATTCTAGGCAAAGGCAGAAGAGAGGCTGAAATAAATCTGAGGATATCCCTTCAAGTCGCTTCAAGTAGGGAATGATTTTCCTAGTGTGAGAGCAAAGATAAAGCTCATTTAATCAGTGAAGGGTCAGATGTTCTATTTTTCACTTTAATTGTGCATATTCCAAGTTGTGATGAGGATAGAATTGAGCCTATTCCACGTGAGCTCAGAATTGGAGACTATACTGGAATAGAGTTGACCTTGCCCTTAAACCCATATCTACTCCTGATTACCCACCATGTTTAACCATTACCTCCATTCAGGAAGCTGAGAACCATTCTAACTATCTCCCTTCCCTTTTCCATCCTGAAGACAGTGCCTCCTGAAATTCTCTCCACTCTGTCCCCTCCTCTCCATGCTTTCTACCAACACCCAACTTTCGACCACCGTCATCATTCTCTATGATGACTGCAATGGTCTCCTAAGTAATCCCCCCCATTTCAGTTGACCTTAGTCCAAGTCTTCCCTCCGAATGTTGTCATAACATTTTTTTTCTTTTTTCCTTTAACCTCTTTATTGGACTATAATTGCTTTTCAATGCTCTGTTAGTTTCTGCTGTATAACAAAGTGAATCAGCAATATTCATACGTATATCCCCATATCCCCTCCCTCTTGCGTCTCCCTCCCACCCTCCTTGGTGGTTGCAAAGCACTGAGTTGATCTCCCTGTGCTATGCAGCTGCTTCCCACTAGCTATCTATTTTACATTTGGTCAATGTTACTCTCTCACTTTGTCCCAGCTTGCCCTTCCCCTTCCCTGTGTCCTCAAGTCCATTCTCTACATCTGTGTCTTTATTCCTGTCCTGCCCCTAGGTCCATCAGTCAGAAAGAGAAAAACAAATACCGTATGCTAACATAAGATTCTTTAAAAAAAAAAAGTCTGCTAATGAGACTTCTTGCATAAATTCCTTCAGTAGCCCCTCTAAATTTTAAGCATAATATTTAAACTCATTTATAAATTGAATATAGTAATACTCCACAGAGTTGCCATAAGTATTACATGGGTTAATGTATTTGAAGAGTTTGACAGGCACTTGATACATAGGAAGCCCTTAATAAATAGTAGTTTTATTTGTACTTCTTCTTCTTCTTCTTCTTTTTTTTTTGGTCATGCTGCACAGATCTTAGTTCCCCAACCAGGGATTGAACCTGAGCCCCTGGCAGTGAAAGTGCTGAGTCCTAACCACGGGACCACCAGGGAATTCCCTAGTACTTCTTTTTGTTTTCCACATATGAACTAGTTTAAATATTTAAGAGAAGCAGGAGGAGATAGACAGGCTTCAGCCTAGCATTCTAGGATGTGTAAAGAAGCCTGTGATTATCCTAGCCTTGATCTTATAAATTTTATCATTTCCCTTCCAATTGTTCATATGAACTTTTTCATACATACTCTAAAAATCTTTCCTAAGGTACATTGATCAGAACAATGCACTGCTACATGTACTATATCAACACGGGTATGAATCAGGTAAAATAAGACTTTCATTTTTACTTCTAATCCCCTTCTCGAAGATGCCCAACATTTTACTTCTCCCTTAGATCACAGTGGCCCACCCAGCTAACATATCTAAGACTAATCTTCAGTAACTTCTACATTGCATTTCTGGATTATAAGTAATAGTTTGGAATCCACCACTATAAAATCATAGTTTCCATTCTACTTGCACACTTGATTTGAAAGTCATCCAGGTTATTATTTTTTCTTTTTTTAAATGGAGTTAGCATAATCTCCTCAGTCCCTTCTAGTCCTGTGACTGTTTTTTTTTTCTTTTTTTAACTTATTTATTTATTTTCGGCTGTGTTGGGCCTTTGTCGCTGCATGCAGGCTCTCTCTAGTGTCAAGTGGGGGCCACTCTTCGTTGTGGTGCACGGGCTTGTCATTGCAGTGGCTTCTCTTGTTGTGGAGCACGGGCACTAGGCACGCGGGTTTCAGCAGTTGTGGCACGCGGTCTCAGTAGCTGTGGCACGCGGGCCCTAGAGCGCAGTCTCAATAGTTGTGGTGCATGTGTTTAGTTGCTCCGCAGCATGTGGGATCTTCTTGGACCAGAGCTTGAACCCGTGTCCCCTGCATTGGTAGGCGGATCCTCAACCACTGCGCCACCAGGGAAGCCCCCATTCTTATAACTTAATTCCACTTTCTTGGCCAGAAGATCTTGCTCATGCTGGTAGCCTACAATATTTCTGTTTCCCTCCTCCTCCAGACCATTAATCAGCTCTAACTGTTGACATCCTAAAAAACTGTACCCCAGCACCATCATGTGGAGACTCTAACAAATAGGACAATCAGTAAAGGGGTGCAGAGTGGGATGGGGAAATGAAAAACATTGGCAAGGTTAGGATTACTCATCTAGGGTGTAGGAAGGAAACATGAGAGACCAAAAAATGGGGAGAGTACAAGTGGACAGAAACCTCAAAATTCAGATAATGTCTGACTTTGGAATTTTTACTACCTTTTATTTCTTTCAAATAAATGACTAGCTCCCCCCCCAAAAAAAAAAGTGAAACAAAGCCTGCCCCTGACTTAATCATGGATGAATATACTATTTACATTTTTCCCACAGTGAAGAGAGCTTATTTATCTCATCATTCTCCGGGTTTTTGTTTGTTTGTTTGTTTGTTTCCTGTGAATAGTAAAATTTTGCTTCAAATCCAAACAAAACCATTTTTTCAATAGTTCAATGTGTTGAATAGTCACAAAGTATAGTACTGTGCTAATACTAGGACAACAAATATGACCAAGGAATGGTCCTTGTTCTCATGGAGCTTAGATTTTTGAACAGCCTTTTGTAAAGGACCCAATTACACTCTTTGAAGTCTTATGTCCCTCTTTTCTACGTTAGTTTACACATCCGCATTTCCAAAATCATAGAAATCACAATATTCTCTAGGAGATATCATTTTCCTCCTTGTATAGACTTATCACTGGTTGTGTGATAACTGAATATATACTATAATAAACATTCTGGCATATCAGGAAGTGAAACTCACCAAGTGGTCTATTTCTTGGGTCTTCTGGAGAGTTGTATTCATTCCTGAGAGTCATACCCCCCACTCTGGGAATTTGACTGCCTGCAAATTAGATATAGATTTTTACGAATAGTTATAAAATATTTCCCAGATCATTATCAGTGTCTTTCCTGATAATTATTTAAAACCTATCAGTTATTTAAATTTAGACCACATTGTAAAAATTTGCTACTTTAGCAAACAGTCTACTTTTTTTTTTACATCTTTATTGGAGTATAATTGCTTTACAATGGTGTGTTACTTTCTGCTTTAGAACAAAGTGAATCATTTATACATATACATATGTTCCCATATCTCTTCCCTGTTGTGTCTCTCTCCCTCCCACCCCTTTTTTTTAAAATATGAAGTTCACTAATGTCTAACTGATCAGAGCTATGGTTTAATAGGAATTTCCCCTTCACTGGCAAATCTTTAGATACCTCTTGGGTGCAATATATAAAAGAACTGGACAGGAAGGAAAGAATGCCTATCCCAGTCTTCCAGTGTCTGAGATTAGAAGTGAAGGACAAAGTCACATTAATTTCCTCTAGATTCTCACAGCCCCTCCTCCTGGAAGAAGGTCCTCATTGAGACACAAAGCAGTAACTCCAGCTTGAGGTTTCTTTATAATGTGCGAATTGTCTGTTCCAGACTCCTGGGTCTCTTTCCCAAAACAGCACAGACTGCTCCCAAGTGATCAATATCAGAAGACACAATCCAAACAGCAGAATACTTGGAGACCTTATTACTCAGGCAGCTCACTTCCTAATCCTGAGATTAATGTTTTGGAGGGAAGAGTTGCCCTGACCATTACCAGGGCTCCTTCCACCCTGCTACCCTTCCTATTCCTATAAAGTTGAAGGAAAGAACTAGTTCTTCTCCATCCCTAGAATGATGTTATAAAGACTGTAAGATGTAGATACAGCTTCTAAGTAAGAGAAGAGTTGAGGGGCAAAGATTCCAGAAAGAAAGAAAGAAAGAAAAGATATGTGGAAATGCTAGCCTGACACCCAATTCTTTGTAGTTTCCTTGAGGAACTGTAACTTGTTGTCTGCATTCTTTGGTCAAAAGACTGAAAAAATGGCAGTCTTCATGTGCTTAAGGGCTATACCCTAGGCAAAAGGGTAAAGTGGAAATAAGTTAACCCTCACAAAGACTGAATCCAGCTCAATTTTACTTAATACCTATTTGTATTAATTTGCTCTTGCCTTTAGACTAACTACCCAACAGAAGATAAAATAAAACCTTCTCTAGAGGAAGATAATATAATGTACAGCCTCAATTTATTTTTACAATTTACTTTTTTTTTTCATTTATAACAGAGGTAGGCAAACTACAGCTTACTGGCCCATGAGCCCACCAGTGGTTTTTGCACAGCCTGCAAGCTGTATAATGGTTTTTACATCTATAAATGACATAAAGTGTCCAGGATGTGATAAAAATACAACAAACATACCGGGAGAAAAGACCAAAAGGCTAAAGATCAAGAAGAAGAAGAAAAAAAAAAGGCACTCAACAGAAACAGACCCATAAAAAAATCACTGTATTAAAATTATCAGATACAACTTTAAGATAAATAGATGTAGCAAATGCATCTAAGGTGACCCTCAATGAATCACACCCATGTACAATACAATCCTCTCCTCTGGACTGTGGGCAGAACTGTGACTTGCCTCTACTCAAGAGAATAAAGCAAAGGTGATGGAAGTCACACCCATGTTATAATACATCTATAAAAATTCACCTCAGCAAACAGGAACAAGAGATAGTTCCTTGCTGGCTCTGAAGAAATAAGCTACCAAGTTTTGAGAGGGCTTATAAGAAGGCCATTTGGCAAAGAATGTGGACAGCCTCTAAGAACAGAGCAATCTCAGTTGGCAGCTGGTAAGAAAACACAACCTCTGTCCTATAACCACAAGGAACTAATTCTGCCAACAACCGTGTAAGCTTGGAAGAATACCTGAGGCATATGAAACCCAGTTAAAAGGTCTAGTATATGTGTAATTGGAGTTGCACATGGATAGGAGAGAGATAATATATCAGACGCAATATATGAAGAAATCATAGCCATATGTTTTCCAAACCTGAGGAAAACATCAGATACAGATTCGAGAATCACTCTGAATTACACACAGGATATATACACATACACCTACACACAAAAGGCATGTAGGCATATCATGTAAAATAACTAAAAAAATAAAGATAAAAAGTCTTTACAGTAGCTAGAGGAAAAAAGATACATTATTTTCAAGGAATAACAATAAGACTATTAAATGACTTCTTGTTAGCAATAATGGAAAACACAGATCAGTGGAATGGCATCTTCAGGGTGCTGAAAGAAAATAACTGCCAAACTAGAATTCTATATTCAGGGAAAGTCTCCCTCACTAAAAAAGAAAAACAAAGACATTTTTAGAAATGGAAAAAAATAGGAGAATTCACCATCAGACCTGCATTAAGGAAATATCAAAAGGAGTTCTTCAGGTAGAAGGAAAATCCATCCTAGATGGAAACAAAAATTTAAAAAAATGAATTTAAAAATAACAGAAAAGATAAATGCATGGGCAAGTATAAATTAGTATTATACTTAATATTATACAATAATAAATTAATGTATTATGAATTTTTAAATATTTATAGAGTTAAAATATACAATAACATGAAAATGGTAGTAAATTAAATTAAGGCTTCCTATAGTCTTTGCATTGTCCTTGAAATGTAATTCTAAAATAACCATTAAAATGATGTAAAGGGGGGCTTCCATGGTGGCGCAGTGGTTGAGAGTCCATCTGCCAATGCAGGGGACACGTGTTCGTGCCCCAGTCCGGGAAGATCCCACATGCCGCGGAGCAGCTAGGCCCGTGAGCCATGGCCACTGAGCTTGCGTGTCCGGAGCCTGTGCTCCACAACGGGAGAGGCCACAAAAGTGAGAGGCCCACGTACCACACACACACACACACACACACACACACACACACAAAGATGTAAAGGTAACAAGTGAAAAAGGCAAGAAATAATAAAAATGCTTGATTACTCCAAAATAAACAAAAAGATGAGAGGAAAGGTAGTCACAAAAAAACTGGGAAAAAAGAATATGAATCCTAACATGGTATATTTAAACCCAAATATATCAGTAATTTCATTAAATTTAAAATGTAAATTTCATTAAATGTAAAGTAATAATCCAATAGTTAGACATAGATTGTCAGATGCATAAGAAAACAGTTTTGTTAAAAAGAGGCATACCTTAATTATCAGGATACAGAATGATTGAAAACAAAAGAATAAAAAAAGTACGATATAAACAACTAAAAGAAAGTAATTGTTTTATGTTAATATCAGTCAAAGGAGATTTCAATTTTAAAAAAATTTTTGAGGTCTTTTGTGGCCTGATATACAGTCTAGTCTGGAGAATGTTCTATATACTCTTGAAAAGAAGATGTATTCTGATCTTTTTTTAGGGAGTTTTACATAAATGTCTGTTAGGTCAAGCTGGTTAATGACTGTTGTTCAAGTATTCTATATCTTTACAGATCCTCTGTCTAGTTGTTCTATAAAGTACTGAAATTGAATTATTGAGTTCTCCAACTATAATTGTTGAATTACCTATCTCTCCTTTTCATTCTGTCATTTTTCTTCATGGATTTTGGGGCTCTGTTGTCAGGTATACATTTATAATTTCATATCTTCCCAACACATTGACCTTTTATCATAATTAAATATATTTCTCTGTCTCTTGCAATATTCCTTATCTGAAAGTGTATGTTGTTTGAAATCAACAAAGCCACTTTAGCTCTCTTATGGCTACTGTTTGCATGATAGGTCCATTTACAAGCTTTTACTTTCAAGTATTTGTGTCTTTGATTCTAAAGTGTATCTCCTATAGACAGCACATAGTTGGATCTTGCTTTTTTAAATACAATATGACAATTTTCCCCTTTAATCAGAGGATTTAATACATTCACTTTTTTTTTTTTTTTTGCGGTACGCGGGCCTCTCACTGTTGTGGCCTCTCCCGTTGTGGAGCACAGGCTCCGGACGTGCAGGCTCAGCAGCCATGGTTCACGGGCCCAGCCGCTCCGCGGCATGTGGGATCTTCCTGGACTGGGGCACGAACCCATGTCCCCTACATCGGCAGGTGGACTCTCAACCACTGCATCACCAGGGAAGCCCTGCATTCACTTTTAATGTAATTAATGATATGACTGAATTAATATCTTCCATTTTGCTATTGGTTTTCTATGTTTCATGTCTTTTTCATTCTTGTTTCCTTTTACTGCCTTTTCTGTTAAAATATTTTTATTGTACAATATTAATTCCTCTGTTGATGTTATAGTTAAATATTTTAGCGACTGTTCTATGCATATTTAAATTATCACAATCTAGTTCAGGTTAATACTGATTTGATTTCAGAGACATATAGCAATTTAACTTCAGTATGACTCCATTTCCTCCTCTCTCTCCTTTGTGCTATTATTGTCATATGCATTACGTCTTTATTTTTTATAAATCCAAAAATACAGTATTATAATTATATAACTATTTTAAACAATGTTATGTTTTTTAAAAAGAAACTAAAAGAAGAAAATAGAAATGCAGATATATAAACAGACACACACATATATACAGTCCTTTATAATTACCTACATATGTTACATAGGTAGCATTTCCGGTTTTCTTCATTCTTCTCTGTGGATATGAGTTATTGTCAATTGTCATTTCCTTTCAGCTTGAAGAACTTCCTCTTGTATTTCTTGTATAATAAGTCTGCTAGCAACAAATAATGTCAATCTTTGTTTACCTGAGTTCACCTTTATTTTGCCTTCATTTTTGAAGGATATTGTTGCTAGATAGAATTTTTTGTTAAAAATGTGTATGATGAGTCACTTTTCTCTGGTTGTTTTCAAGATTTTATCTTTGTATTTGGCTTTCAGCAGTTTGAAGTGTCTACATATAATTCTCTTTGCATTTACCTTAAGATTTCTTGAGCTTACTGAGTCTATTAAGTTAACATTTTTAATAAAATTTGAGTTTTTAGTCATACATTCAAATTTTTTCTGCTCTTTTACTCCTCTTTTTCTGAGAATCCTACTACACCTGTGTTGAAAAGTTTACTTTTTTTTTTAACAGGTCTCTGATGTTCTTCATTTTTCTTCATTCTTCTGTTTTTCTGTTCTTCAGATTGGATAATTTCTATTGATTGATTTTCAAGTTCACTGATCCTGCTTCTGCCATCTCAAATCTGCTGTTTATATCATCATTTCAGTTATTATAGTCTTCATCTCTCAAATTTGCAGTTGCTTCTTTTTAATGGCTTCTACTTCCTTTTTGAGATTTACTACTTGTGGACTCACTACCATATTTTTCTTTTAATTCTTTGAACATAGTTTCCTTTAATTCTTTGAATGTATTTTAAAATAAGTTTTCATCACTCTGTAGCCTTCCCTAAAGGAACCTGAATCTATTTGCCAGGATGACTGAATATAAGGGATATATTTTGGGGAGAATACTGGCCACTATCTCTGAACTGATGTTATCCCCTCGATAGCAAACACAGTTTAGCATGGAAAGTCATGAAGGTCAAGTAAAAAATGGAATTCAGGCCTGAATTCATTTCACAGTAGGGCCATTGATTCCCAAACACAATCTGGTTTATTTCCCCATTTCCAAATATATTATTAAATAGACATGCTTGGCAAAATATTGCACATCTGCTACTTCAACCCATTTTCTGAGTAAGCCATGATGTTGTCAATTTTGAGCGGGCCTAGAACAAGAGAAGTTTCCGAAGGTGATCCAAGATATAGTGCAAGCAACTCTATCACTAAAGCATTATGACCCCAAGGATACAATGTACTCAAAGAGAGTCAATTTTTTTATTTTATTATTTTTTTTGCGGTACGCAGGCCTCTCACTGTTGTGGCCTATCCCGTTGCGGAGCACAGGCTCCAGGCGCGCAGGTTCAGTGGCCATGGCTCACGGGCCCAGCTGCTCCACGGCACGTGGGATCTTCCCGGACTGGGGCACGAACCCGTGTCCCCTGCCTCGGCAGGTGGACTCTCAACCACTGCGCCACCAGGGAAGCCCCTGAGAGTCAATTTTTTATAGAGATTGAGATATATGTGTTTACAATATTTATTTGTGGCAGTATCACAGGGTCTGTCCTCAAGGGAACATGGCTACACCTTCATTCCAGGGTTCTAGTTAGAGAACTAGATGAGAGGCTGTGATGATTCTCCATGATGGTGAACTAAGTCAAGATTCTGTCAGACTCTAACAGGAGGATCACAGTTCAGATTCCTCAGACTTCTATAAAAAGCCATACTTTTTTTTCTCTAGATTAGCATTCTTCTGCGAAATGACTCCTGAGTCACTTCTGAGTCCTGGTAAAAGAAGGTCACTGGACCATGGGACCCAGGATGCCTATCATGAATTGGTCTTGTGTGTCTCAGCAAGCTAAAGCATCTCCACATCTGCCTCCCAAGTTCTAGCTCCTATGTTTCCACTAGAAAACCTCAGCAGCCTCCTAATTGACCTTTTCACTTCCAAACTTACTCTTCTCTAATTTATTTTCTATATTTCAACCAGACATTTGGAAATGCACATCTGATGGTGCTATTCACCTCCTTAAAAGCGTTGCCTGGCTCCACATCAGCCTCACAATGAGCTTGAAGTGGTACAAAACCCTGCACAATCTCCTCCCCGTTACCTTCTAACTTCATCTCTCCCTCAGATTCTTTGTGCACAATTTGTCTTTCTTTCAGTTCTTTGAATGAGTTATTATCATGAATCTATCAAGTCCTTCACTCATGTTTTTCTCTCTGCCTTAAATTATCTTCCTTAACTTCACCTAGTTGACCCATACTCATCTTAAAGATTCCAGCTCAAAAATCAGTCCTCTGAAAAATACTGCAAGACTCCTCAGACTAGCAAAACTTGCCCTTCTTTATTATATGCTTTCATAAGACCATGCATTTTTCCTTATAGCATTGATTTTTTTATAATAATGTATTTATTCTGAGACTATTTGTTTGAAACCTGCCTAGTGTGGTTTCAAACTAAGCACTGCACAGGGATACCTTATCAAGAGGGAGAGTGAAGGATAAAATGCAGCCCACAGTCCACTTGACAAGTCATATATCCTGGTATGGAGCTCCATCCATCCATTGAAGAGATGCTCTTTTACAAATTACAAAAATATACTGTCTACTCACCAAGTGGTGTGCACATGGGCTGCATCTTCCCAAAAGAGGCTTTTTTTTTTCTAATTTGCACAAAGATACCCAATGGATTAACTACAGCTCTATATGCCTCCCTCCTTGATAAGCTCCATGAGAGCAAACACCATGACTGTTTTTGTCATGCTTGTACCTCCAATATTCAGCATACTACATGGAACACAAGTAGATGTTCATTAATATTTGCTGCTTCATTAAAAGAAGGAATAATCCTCAGGCACAGAATAATTGACATGTATTTTATTTTGCATGTTCCTTCTGGGTTCAATGGTTTTTTAACAAAACATATTTCAGTTTCTACAATACAAGCTGCTCTTGTGAGTCAGTAACCAAAGGCAGAATTTTGTTCTACTAATTGCCCAAGTTCCTAATCAGGCCCCTGGGATAGAGCCTCAAACTCTTTTTCTGCTGTCCCTTGTGCCCTGGAATGATTCTCAAGGGGGAAGTCCCTAGAGTCCTAGATCAGATGGATCTGGTCCTCTTTTGGGAATAAACAGAGTCCCTGGATGTGGGGTTTTAAGAGGCTTCAAATCTGCAGGAAGATCCTCTCAGGCCAGAGGATGCAATGCTCTGGACTTTAAGTTGGTCCCCACACCCTGAGCTTCCTTCTGACACTCAGGAAGTGCTGTACTTCTAAGGCTTTGGGTTTTCAATTTCTCCCTTATAAGCCTCTTGGAGAGAGTCCTACCTTTGTTCTTTTTTTTTTTTTTTAAGTTCAGATGCACAGCAATTACAAGAACTCTCATCTCCTTTGCCAACTTTGCAAGAAGTGGTTGATGGTAGAAAAAAAAGGAGAGAAGAACTGTTTTCAAATTTTCTAAGTTTCTTCCTTTTCTCCTCCTGGTTTTCTGATGATTTTCTTGAACGTTAGAGTTTCATACTTTTCCTGTGTTTTGCATGATGACTTTTTGAGACCCGGTGCCTATAAAGTGAATAAGAATATCCTCATAAGTTTCATTTTAATTAATGATTAATGGAAGAATCTGTTTAAAATCATGGAGGAAAGATACTAAATTAAAAAACCTTTACAATCCCAGAGTTTTCATCTACCAGTGATGTCCCTGTTATCTTTTCAGTGAATAAGGCTGAGGGTCAGGCATTTTTCATACAGCTGTTGTCTTCTTCCCCTCTAACCGGAACCTCATTCATGAATATTCATTCAGTAGAGTTTTGACTCAACGAAAGCATGTAGAATTTGGAGTCACACATACTGTGTTTCACAGCTGGTCTTGTCAATTACTAGATATGTGAGTCTGACAAGTAGTTTATCCTTCCCAACTTCAAATTATCCATCTATAAAATGGAAGTATGTATTTTATTTCCTTGTAGGGTAATTCTAAATTGTAAGTTATGCAGAGTGTCTTAATAGGGCAGCATATAGTATATTTTAATCAAATGTTCATTAGTAAATGTAAATGCAAAAACTAACTCAGACATTCAGAGTGTAAAGGCCAACTTTATTGTTCCATCAGTTTTTGAGGTCTATATGTTGCTTTGACTCCCCTTACTTATTATGCTCAATCCTGGGTCAGGTTCTTTGCCCAGCTCTCATCCAGCAATATTACATGGGGGCATCCAGATCACTACTTCCAGAGAAATATGCTTGACATAATCTGTGTGTGTGTGTGTGTGTGTTTGTGGGATGTGGGATGTGGGTATGAATGGGGCTGACGTTGGAGTTTCTAGACAGATAGATGCTAGCCTTGCAGCAGAAGAAAACAAATAAAGGAAGTACTGTGTTTTTCTGAACTTTGCTCTTCCACCAGACAGTAGTAACAATGTGAAGAACTAAAAGGAAATTAGGTAATACGTATCAAACCCATGCCCCTGTCTCTTCACAGACACATCAAAACAACCCAGAACAAGATAAAGTGATTTCCTCTTTTTTTTTTTTTTTTTTTTGCAGTATGCGTGCCTCTCACTGTTGTGGCCTCTCCCGTTTAGGAGCACAGGCTCTGGACACACAGGCTCAGCGACCATGGCTCACGGGCCCAGCCGCTCCCCGGCATGTAGGATCTTCCCGGACCGGGGCACGAACCCGGTACCCTGCATCGGCAGGTGGACTCTCAACCACTGCGCCACCAGGGAAGCCCCGATTTCCTCTTTTTTTAAATGTCTTCCTAGAGAAGGCTCATCAAATTCTGTGTATCAGTGTTACATGTATCAATATCTGAGCTGAGACAAAAAGGACATCTTCCCTCCAGTATTGAGATCTTTCAAGAGCAGAGGACTCAGAGTACAAGGTAAAGAGAGCTAGGTTCCCAAATTCTCTCTGCCATGAACTAAATATGTGATATTAGGCAACATTTTCATTCTTTTTGGAATTAAGCATCCTCACATTTCTACCACATAGTTATTTTTGGGTAGTAGATGTATTATTACTTTGAAGAATAAAGGAAACTGTAAAATGCCAAAATTTTTTATAATTTTCTACCATCTTTTTGGAAAAAAGAGCTGTTCACCAAAAGTCAGATTAAGGATTGGAAAACTACTCCAGATGCATTATCTATGTCCTTTCTTAATGATAATCGTTTTTCATGTTTTCCTATATTGTTCTTTCATATCTTTTTTCTCTGGCAGTCTCTCAATTTCTGCAACTTAATGAGGTTAAGTCAAGATTCTGACTTCAATACTTTGTCCTGGTTTCCATGTGCCCAAGGCAGCACTGCTGTACATACCTGGCAGAGGTAATGGTCTCCTCCTCCAGACTAGAAGTACCTCGAGAGTATTACTTCATTTATTGGTGCACATAGTTATCAAAAGCTTAAGAAATGGCAAATACTGGGCTAGGTTCTGGGTATGTGGAAAGGACTAAGTATGATCTCTGTCATCAAAAAGCTTACAATGTAGTTGAAAAGTTAGATAATAAATAATTTCAACTGAATGTGATGTGCCATCATATGAGAATGAAAAATGCCAATAGAACCAAAACTGGAGGGATACTTAGATAGAAAGAAGGTGATAAGAATGACCTCAAGGGAGGCTTAAAAAAATTAAACCTATCCTCCACCCCACTGCCTAAGTAGTACATATTCATCATGGACACTTTGAAAAAAATCAGGGGATAGTAGACATTCACCCAGAGTTATACCATGCAGAATCATGCACTACTAATATTTTGATGATTTCTATTTAGCTTTCTCTGTATTCATACTTTCAATTAGTTGAGATAATTCTGCATATACCATACCATATCCTGCTTTTTAACCTATTATTTTCCATTGAATTAAAAATTTTTCATATGCATCATTTAAAAGCTGAACAATATATTAAAAAAATATTACATTAGTATTAGTCTCTGTTTACAAATGGCACATATATTCATTTCTATATTCTTAGTCTTTTTCCTGTACATAAATATCCACATTTATGTGGGTATATATCTTTGCTTTTCATTACAATGTTGGGATCATATGACCTTTACTATTTTGCAACATTTCTTCCACTTAACAATATCATGAACAATTTTCTTATTATAACACTAAAATGTTTATTGTAAAATATGGTGTGCACTTAAATGTGCATTAAAACAAATGCACATTTTAAGAAAAATAACAAAACAAATACCTAGGTACCCTCTGCTGAAGCTAAGAAACAGAACATCACCATAAAGCTAGAAGCCTCACATATGCTTTCAAATACTTTCAAGTACTTCAAATATATGCCAAATAGTCACTATCATGAATTTTAGGTTACAGAATTTCCATGTTTTAAATTTCCCATGTTTTTAAAGAATATACTGCTTTACAGAACATATTTTTTGTTTCTAAACTATATATTATTTAATCTTGCCTTCTTTTGCACATTAAATAAATGGAATACATACACAAACATATGTATACAATCTTTGATTTGCTTCTGTTATTCAACATTATGATTTTGAGATTCATCCGTGTTGATATCTGAAAATGTAATTAGTACCTTTAATGATCTTCAACAGAAGTCAGCAAACTTTTTCTGTAAAGGATCAGTTAGTAAATATTTTAGTCTCCGCAGGCCATACAGTCTTTTTTGCCACTATTTAACTCTACTATTTAGTGCAAAAGCAATCACATATAATACAAAAAAAATGGGTGTGACTGTGTTTTAATAAGGCCTTATTTACAAGCGCAGCTGGCCTATGGGTTGTAGTTTGTCCACCCCAGCTTTATAATTAATTCATTCAATGTTCTACAATACTTCATTGTAAGAATTTACTTCAATTTAAATATCCTTTCTGCTTTTGAAAAACATGGTTTGTTTCAGTTTTATTTTTCTATAATAAACAAACTTGCTTTAATCATCTTGCCTGTGATTCTTTAGATTTCCTGGGTTAAATACCTAATGGTAGAATTGCATAGGATATGTTCATTTTCAGCTTTGACAGGTAATTTCTACCTGTTTTCCAAAAATAATTTTATCAGTTCACATTCCCTTTAACAGGGAACTGGAGCTTCCATTACTCTATATCTGTGATAGTTTTGATTTTTTGCAATCTGATAAGTGTGAAATGGTCTGTGGTCTTAGCTTGTGGTCTGTGGTCTTATTTTTCCCTGGCTATTAATGATGTTAAAAATCTGTTCACATGCCAGTTGTATTTCCTCTCATAAAAAATTCCTGTTTTCTTTTTAAACTATCATTATATTAAGCTGATCTTTTTGATTTTTAGATGTTTCAGATATTATTATTTTATCTGTTATTTTATTGTAAATGTTTTTTTCTGGTTTCTACCTTTTTCTTTTCTTGTGACTTATTTTGAAAAATAGAAGTTAATTTTCATGGAATAAAATTTATCATTATTTTCTTTTATGTTTTGTATCTTCTACTATCCCGAATTTTAAAAATATTCTCATATATTATCTTCTAGACATTTCATAGGATGTTTTGTTCATTTCCTTTTAATACATTTGAAACTGATTTTTTTTAAATGGTGTAAGCTAATCTAATTTCATTTTTTCCCATATGGATAAACCAACTATTCTAAGACCATTAATTGATGACTCTGTGCTTTCCACCAATCTGCAATGCCAGCTCTGGTGCAAAGAGTTTCCATATACCAGAACTCCATTTTTTCCCCATTGGTGTGACCACTTATCCCTGTGACAATACCATACCTTCTTAATTCCTATAGCCTTATAATAAGTAATGGTATTTGAAAGGCAACCCTCTCTTCTTCTTCTCCTTTAATAGTGTTTTGGCTTCTCTTGGATCTTTGTACTTCCACATAAATTTTAGGATCAGTTGTTAATCTAACAAACAAACAACCAAAAACAATCCATTTGGAATTCTGATTGAATTGCACAGAATTCATAGAGTATGAATTCATGGATTTTTGATTAGTTGGAATCTTCATAATATTAGATCTTCCAATTCATAAGCATTGTGTATTGCACCATTCATTTCAGTCTTCTTTAGTGTTCATTATTAAGGTTTTGTAATTTTCTTAATAAAGGTCTTCATTCCTAGGTATTTTATATCTTTAAGCTATTATAAGTGATAGCCCTTTTAAATTTAATTTGCTATCAAATTTTTTATGTACAGAAATGTGATGAATTTTTATATATAAATTTTATACCAGAAAGCTTGTTAAACTCTCTTAATAATTCTAATAAGTTATCAGTAGCTTCTCTTAGATTTGCTATGTTCACAACCATATCATCTATAAAGAATTTCTTCCTTCTCAATCCTTGTATTTTTAATTCCTTTTTTCTTGCCTTACTGGGCAAGAAATTAGAATATTCTAGAATATTCAATATTCAATGTTGAAAAGAAGTGGATAAAGCAGTCACCCTTATCTTGTTCTTAATCTTAAAGAGAATCCTTCAGTATCTCACCTCTAGGTATATGTTGGCTGAAGAATTGTTGTACACGTTTTATCAGCTTAAAGAAAACCTTTTATTGTTTGTTTACTAAGGGCTCTTATAAGTAGACACTGAATTCTAAAAATGCTTTTTGGCAGCTATTGAAATAATCATGTCTCTTTTCCTTTAAACAATTCATGTGAGGAAATATATAACTGGACTGCTTTAATGTTAAACAAACTTGGCATCCTAAAATAAAACCAACTTGGTCACATATCCATCTTATACATTGTTGGATGTGGTCTGGTGACATTTTGCTTAAGAATTTTGCATCTATTTCTGTGCATGAGATTGGCCTGATAAATTTGGTGTCAAGATAATTCCAGCTGCAAAAAATGAGGTAAGAAGTATTCCCTAGTCAGGAAGGAAGAAAGTTTCCTCTACTCTTCAAGGTTCTTCTGGCTGGTCTAAGAATTAAATTGACCTGAGACATATTAGTGAGAGAAAAGCGAACAAAAGTTTAATAACATGTATACATGGGAGAGATTCAGGAAAACTGATTAACTCAGCAAAATGGCTAAAACCCTCATCTTAAATACCATCTGCAGTCAAAGAATGAAGACAATGTTGGGAGTATTGGTTTGGGACTTCAAAGGAGAGAAAGGCAATTCACAAGGAGATGGAAAAGCAAATGTTTGGTAAACAAATGCTTGCTGGGCCAGGCAGAAACAATGGGACTCAGAAATTTTAACAAGCAGACTTTTCTAGTTTCCTCCCTGTCTACCATACCTGGTTCATACCATAGTTATCTATTGTGCTATCTCCCTTCCTGGAACAAGTCCTCCATCTACAATCTTTTAGTCAGTTAGAGGAAAGGTCAAAGATTCTTCCTGAGTCTTTGGACCTTAAAAATAATCAGCCTAGGGCTTCCCTAGTGGCACAGTAGTTAAGAATCCACCTGCCAATGGAGGGGACACGGGTTCAGTCCCTCGTCCAGGAAGATCCCACATGCCACGGAGCAACTAAGCTCGTGTGCCACAACTAGCGAGCCTGCACTCTAGAGCCCATGAACGACAACTATTGAGCCCATGTGCCACAACTACTGAAGCCCACACACCTAGAGCCCATGCTCTGTAACAAGAGAAGCCACTGCAATGAGAAACCCATGCACTGCAATGAAGAGTGGCCCCTGCTCACAGCAACTAGAGAAAGCCCATGGGCAGCAATGAAGAAATGCACCCAAAAATAAATAAATAAAATAAATTTATTAAAAAAAAATAATCAGCCTAAATTAATCCTCATGCTAAAGAGACACATTTTGGTCTCTTTTGCTCCCCTATACCATCTTTTTTCTATTACCAAACATAGTTTGTGTAAGACTGAAATTAATTTATCCTTGAATGTTTTATAGCATGTATTCGTAAATTGTTCTTGGCCTGGAGGTTTATTTGTAGATTTTTTATTACTGTCTTTATTTCCAGTAGTTTTCAAATATCTTCTTCTTCATTCAATATTGGTAAGTAATTATTTTTCTAGAAATGCATCCATTTCATTGAAGTTTAACAATGTATTGATATTAAGTTGTTCATCATATTGCTCTTCATCTTTTTGTGTCTGAAACTTCTGTTATTGTGTCCCTTTATTAATTCATACTGGAGTTTATGTCCTCTTTTTTTTTTCTTCATCAATTTCACTAGCAGTTTACCTAAAGTTTATAAACTTTTACCCTTGTGGACCTTGTCTGTTTTATCTTTCTTTTATATATCATTAACATTGTGTCATTATTTTTTTCCTTCTACTGTCTTTTTTTATCTTATTTTTATAACTTCTTAGGATGGATGCTCTACTCATTAATTTTCAGCCTTTAAAAAAATTGTAACAAACAAGCATTTTAAACTACGAACTTTCCTCTAATTATGTTCCAAATGCATTGTACATGTTTTGGTACATAATTCTTTTATTATTCTTTAATTCTAAATATTTTCTAACTTCCATTATTAGTTCCTCTTTGAACCATTGGTTAGATTATCAACTATTTGTAATTTTTCAAGTTCCTTTTTGTGACAATTTCTAGCTTAATTACACTCTGGCCTGAGACTGTGGTCTACATTTTAAGAAAATCCAGTTTTAAGAAAAAATTGAGGCCAATTTCATGAGCCATACATAGGTTGTCATTTTTTACATGACCCAAGAGTACTTGAAAATAATGCTTTACCTCAAACTTTTAAATAGTGTTGCTCAAATTCTCTGTATCTTTAATTCCAGTTCTAGGCCTAGTCTGCCATGTCCTTGGAAAAGGCAGTTGATTCATGAAGTTTTGAACTGGGTCTTTGTGGTGTTGAATCTTTGCTCTGGCCAGTGTGTTCACCAGAGGGCAGGGCAGTGTCTGGTCCAAAGAGGTGGTACTGACTTTGTCTTTCAGACCTGAGATCTTCAATGAGGACAGCCAACCACACAGAGGTAAGAGAGTTTGTTTTCCAAGTTTTCTCCCACTTCCAAGAACATCAGCTCACACTCTTTGTGGCGTTTCTCACCGTGTATATTCTAACTCTGGCTGGCAATGTCATCATTGTGACTGTAATCCGCATTGACCATCACCTGTACACCCCCATGTACTTATTTCTAAGTGTCCTCTCCTATCAGAGACTTTCTACTCCCTGGTCATCATCCCTCGCATGCTTTCCAGCCCTGTAGGTCTGAGCCAATCCACTTCCCTGGAGGCCTGTGGGACTCAGCTTTTTTTCTTCCTTGGCTTTGTCATCACCAACTGCCTCCTATTGGCAGTAAAGGGGTATGCTTGCTATGCGGCCATCTGCCACTTTCTTACTCGATCATCATGAACTGGAGGGTCTGTGCCAGGCTGGCATCCTCAGTCTGTGCCACGGGGTTCTCACTCTCGCTGGTTCAGGCTGTGGCCATTTTCAGACTGCCCTTTTGCAAGTCACTGATTGAGCATTTTTTCTGCGATGTTCAACTTGTGTTGGACCTGGCCTGTGCTACCGCAATCATCAATGATATCCTGACCTTAATTATCAGCCTCTTGGTCATTACAGGCCCTGCAACCTTCCTCTTCATTTCCTACATCCTCATTATTTCCACTATTCTCAAGATCACCTCAGCTGAGGGCCGGAAGAAGACCTTTGCCATCTGTGCCTCCTACCTCACTGTGGTCATTGTCCACTATGGCTGTGCCTCCACTCCCTACCCCAAGCCCAAGTCAGAGAACACCAAGGATGATCTCAGTGACCTACACTGTCATCACACCTTTACTAAACCCTGTTGCGTATAGTCTAAGAAACAAAGAAGTCCAGGATGCTCTGTGGTAGGAAATCCCTTTCCTAAGATGAAATCCCTACCCAAATAGGTGTGCATGCCTTCCAGGAGGAAGCCTATATAGGTAAAGTTACAGAACCAAGATTTCAGATGATTAGTGAAGTCTCACACATCATGGCCAGGGAGCTGGAGTCTAGCCTCTAATAATTGATTTTCACTTCCTCAACCTTTTGTTAACATAAATAAAAGCAAAAGTCACTCAAAGACATCCATTGTCTGTATTCCAGTAGATAATTACAGGGTCAGAATGTGACCTAGTGTTTATCTCAAGCTTAAATTTAAAGTGACCAATCCACTTTTTAATGTGGTATAAACCACATTAAAATCGCCACTCCACTGAATCCTCTTTTAACATAAATTGGATGCTTGAACAAGTGGTCACTAGGGAAGATATTGTGTAGAAATCTAAGTGTCTTTTGATTTAATAAGATAAGCAAAGCAAAAATATAGATATCTTTTAGGAAATGGGTTTGGAGTGAACTAAAATCCTTCTAGAGAGAATATTTTCAAACATGTGGGACTTCAAAGGAAAGGGAACCATGGAATGGGAAGTGAGGGAGTTAAGTGGAGAGAACTCCTAACTGCATATGATGGGCATGCAGTGCACATGACTTGGTCTGATGCTTCACTTCTTCTGGCTAGAGACGAGCCACATAAAGAAGTCCCTGCAGGGCTGAAAGAAGGGTTTTCCTCATGGGCAGGATGCACAGCAGGCTCAGAGGAAGAGAAGACTAACAGCTCAGGGAGCAAATTGCTGAAAGAATGCTGTGAAATTGGCTGAAAAGAAAGAAAATTTAGAAGCAGATCCAAATTGGAGCTTCCTGTGGTAGGAGAGCAAGAGAAGCCAGAAGTACAAGGGGAGGGTCAGGAGGAGCCAAAGAGAATTTAGAAAAGGTCCTTCAGGTTGGGTCCTCTCCTGCCCTTTTTAAGCTAAGTCACAAAGATAAAGAAAGAGAATTAAACGGAAATATGAAAAGAGTCAGCATAACACCTTTCTGATAAATTAGGTAATTTCATTAGTCCTGAAAACCTGAAAAGAGTCAACAGTAAAGGATTTTGACATGAAAACTTCCATAAAATTAAAGCAACTGAATTAGAAATGGAATAATAAAAGGCGATTTACTGCTCCTCACCTTAAAAATATAAAAAAGAATCAGGGTGAAATTTAGAATCAATTTGTGACACAAGATATGTGTTGAATCAAACTATAATGATCAAAATGGATAATTACTGAGCAAATAAAAATTATTATACTGATCTATTTATTAAAAGATACATAAGATACACATGAGTACACAGTGTTCTCATTATAAAATATTTTTGAAATACAAAAATATCAACATCTCTAAAATCATTGCGCATTTTATAGGCTATGCATGCAAGCACATAAAAATCTAACTTTAAAACAGTTCTGCAGCTCAGTCTACTTTGTAATTCTGAGTTCCCAATCTGCCTGACAGAAAAAAGTCATCTAGTCTTTTTCATGTAAACTGGGGCAATTTAGT
The DNA here is from genome assembly GCF_964165515.1 of Mesoplodon bidens. Taxonomy (NCBI): domain Eukaryota; kingdom Metazoa; phylum Chordata; class Mammalia; order Artiodactyla; family Ziphiidae; genus Mesoplodon; species Mesoplodon bidens. The sequence continues at coordinate 70,154,200 of NC_138177.1, read as the reverse complement.
AATTAAGTCATTTTATGAGTAAACAATGAAATTCAAGGTCCTGCTCCTGCCCTTTCTTTCCCATTATCCTCTGGGTGAATCAAGTTCTGGTGCAGGTGAGACAGGCTGGACCTGGGACCTGGGACCCTTTGTTACAGTGCTTGGACCTGTACAAAACTCTCCTCCAGCAACAGAATACAAAGAAACTATAAGGGTCTAAAAATAACTGCACACATGGCAGTCAGGCAATTAGGAACAATAAGATACAAAATGACTGGGACTTCCCTGGTGGCGCAGTGGTTAAGAATCCACCTGCCAATTCAGGAGACATGTGTTCGAACCCTGGTCCGGGAAGATCCCACATGCCTCGGAGCAAATAAGCCCATGCACCACAACTACTGAGCCTGCGCTCTAGAGCCCACGAGCCACAACTACTGAGCCCATGTGCCACAACTACTGAAGCCCATGCACCTAGAGCCCATGCTTTGAAACAAGAGAAGCCACCAAAATGAGAAGCTAGCACACCGCAATGAAGAGTTGCCCCCGCTTGCCGCAACTAGAGAAAGTCCATGAGCAGCAATGAAGACCCAACGCAGCCAAATATAAATAATATAAATAAAAATAAATTCATTAAAAAAAAGATACAAAACGACCAAAAACCCAACTTCCACTTCTGAGGTGTCAAGCAAAACCAGAGTCCTGCACATGATCCCTGCACAAAGCACCACCAACTGGGTGCACAGACCACCTAAGCCACCCCTCTGGCTTGACCCAAGGGTCCACCCCTACCCTCACCCCATTTAAGGGACCAGCTCACCCCCACTCAGGAGCGAGCAAGGGGACCTGCTATTTGGTTTCACTCCCTTGTGCCACAACACAAGTCCCAGTAAAGCCTTGAGTGAATTTCTAGTTTGACCTCTTATCAATTTCTATTGATTAAGGAGTCCAAGAACCCTGGGTTGGTAACAAAGCCTTCTAGTTTTCTTAGCATGGAGGAAGAGGAACCTGATCCATGGTCACTTCCACCTGTCCATGTTGGATTTCTATGTAAATACATGAACTCCCGTGGTCATCCTTGTTATCTATTGTGATGACTCTGGTCTTATCATGCTCTTTAATCAATGTGGTTCCTGCACTTCATCTTCCTTGTGACTACTCTAGGTCCACTGGCCCTTTCTCAACCACTGCTTGAGGGCAATTGGACATTCAGTTGCACCCTTGACCCTATAATGGAGTAAATAAGACACAGTGGGATGTCACCAAGACATCCACTTGGATGTATCACTCAACTTTTTCTGCTCCACCAGGATTCACGTGTTTTCTGAGGCTGGGAAGTGAGTGACATATCTCTTCTGCTTTATCAGTTGCCACCCGTCCTTCCTTACAGCAGGGTAAACCTGGTATCTGCTGGTAGATCGAAGAGTGGGCCTTCCCCAGTATCCAACTAACTCCAGTGTTATCTTCTCCACAAAGCTGGATACCTTTATTTTATTTTGGCAGAAAAACCTAAATTCTTCCTAACTCTGTAGTAGTTTACATTATACATTTCACATACAAAGTACTTTCAGTGCTTAGACTTTTGATATTCAAAATTCTTTGTAAACTAAATGTAGCTTTCTTCTCTAGAAAAGTTTGCTAAAGTTAAAAACTATTTCAGCTTTTAAGACAAATGTTTTAGTTATGAGTTAAAAAAAATATTTTTGGAATTCAATTGACCTTTTTTTTCTGGATTCTTTTGGGCTTACCCTTCCCTGGGGCAAACGAAAGTCCTCTGAAACAATGTGAAATATGGAAATACTGTAGACTTTTTATTCTGTTGCATTTATATATTTATTTAATGTGTCAACAACATTAATTATCATAGATTTTAAAAAATGTTTTATTGTCTAATAGCGATAGTTACCTGCCATTATTCTTCTTCAGAATATTTTTAGGTGTTTTGCCTGTTTAAATTTTTCATATAAATTTTAGAAGCAGCTTGTTTAACTTACACCCCTCCCCAATGCACACACATACTCAGCACCGTTACATACATACAAGCGAACCAATCTCTGGTATTATTTTATTGAAATCCTATTGCATTTATTAACTAATTTATGAAAAACTAACATTTTAATGATCTTGAGCCTCCATATTAAAAACATAGTATTATTTTCCATTGGTTTAAGTCTCCTTTTGTTTTTTACTTTTTACATTTCAAAGTGATCAACCATGATAACCTAGCTACGATGTCACCATACAAAGATGTACATAGTTATGTCCATAACCATGACTCATTTATTTTGCAAATGGAAGTTTGTACCTCAATATCCCTCACCTATTTCTTTCCTCCTCCTATCCCTTTCCCCTCTGGCAACCACCTGTTTGTTCTCTATGACTCTGTTTCTGTTTTGTTATGTCTGTTCATTTGTTTTGCTTTCTAGATTCCACATATAAGTGAAATCATACAGTATATGCTTAACTTCTTTCACTTAGCATAATACCCTCTAGGTCCATCAATGTTGTCACAAATGGCAAGATTTCATTTTTTTATGGCTGAATAATATTCTGTTGTAAATATTTACCACATCTTCTTTATCTATTCATCTATTGATGGACACTTAGGTTGCTTCCATTTCTTGGCTATTGTAAATAATGCTGTAATGAACACTGGGGGGCATGCAACTTTTCTAATTAGTGTTTTTGTTTTCTTCTGATAAATACTCAGGAGTGGAATTTCTGGATCAAATGGTAATTCTATTTTTAATTTTTTCAGGAATCTCCATACTGTTTTCCATAGTGGCTCTACCAATTTACACTTCCATTAACAGTGTATGAGGGTTCCCTTTCCTCCACATTCTCACCACCACTTGTTATTTGTTATCTTTTTGATAATAGCCATTCTGACAGGTGTGAGGTAATGTCTCATTGTGGTTTTGATTTGCATTTCCCTGAGGATTAGTGATGTTGAGCATCTTTTCATGTGCCTGTTGGCCATTTGTATGTCTTCTTTGGAAAAGATGTCTATTCAGGTCTTCTGTCCATTTTCAATTGGGTTGTTTGGTTTTTTTGATGTTGAATTGTATGAGCTTTTTAAAAAATCCCTTATTGGATCTATCATTTGTGAATACCTTCTCTTATTCACCAGGTGGCTTTTTCATTTTGCTAATAGTTTCCTTCACTGTGCAAAAGCTTTTAAGCTTGATGTGGTCCCGTTTATTTATTTTTGCTTTTGTTGCCCTTGCCTGAGGAGACATATCCAAAACAATATCACTAAGATAAATGTCAAAGGGTTTGCTACCTATGTTTTCCTCTAAAAAGTTTTATGGTTTCAGGTCTTACATTTAAGTCTTTAATCCATTTTGAATTTATTTTTGTGCATGGTATGAGAGAGTAGTCTAGTTTGATTCATTTGCGTGTAGCTGTCCTGTTTTCACAAAACCATTTATTGAAGAGGTTGCCCTCTCCCCATTGTATATTGTATATTGTTTTGTTTGTCATAGATTAATTGCCCATATAAGAGTGGGTTGATTTCTGGGCTCTCTGTTCTGTTCCACTGATCTATATGTCTGTCTTGGTGTCAGTACCATACTGTTTTGATTATTGTAGATTTGTAATATAATTCAAAATCAGGGAGTATGATACCTCAGCTTTACTCTTCTTTCTCAAGATTGTCTTGGCTATTTGGGGTCTTTTTTGTTTCCATATTTTACACATTTTTCTGTAATTTTTCTCTAGAAGTTTTAAAGTTTTATTTTTTACATCTAAGTCAATGATCCATTGTGAGATTTTTGGTAATAAGCTGTGAGATTTAGATCAAGGTTAAATTTTTGCCTACAGATATCCAATTGCTTCAGTTCAATTTTTTTTAAGGGCTACCATCCTCCATTTTGCACATTTGTCAAAAATCAGTTGAGTGTATTTCTGTGCATCAATTTCTGAGTTTTCCACTCTGTTCTAGTGATCTATGTGTCTACTGCTCCACCAATACCACAGTATCTTGATTAAGGTAGCTGTATAGTAAATCTTAATTTTGGGTAGAGTGATTCCTCTCACGTTATTCTTCTTTCTCAGGATTATTTTAGTTTAGGTCTTTAGTCTAAGGCCTGTGCAACTCCATATCAATTTTAGAATAAGCTTGTCTATATCTACAAAAATGCTTGCCAGGATTTTTATAGGAATTGCATTAAATCTATAGATCAATTTAAGGAAAATGACAACTTTATAGTGTTGAGTCTTCCAGTTCATGTCCAAAGTATGCTTCTCCATTTAAGTCTTCTTTGATTTCTTTCACCAGCATTTAGTAATTTTTCAGCATACAAATCTTATACATGTTTTGTTAAGCATATACCTAAGTGTTTCATTTTCTTTGGAGAAACTGTAAATCAGTGGTCCCCAACCTTTTTGGCACCAGGGAATGGTTTTGTGGAAGACAATCTTTCCACAGACTGGTGTGTGTGAGGGGATGGTTTTGGGATGATTCAAGTGCATTACATTTATTGTGTACTTTATTTCTATTATTATTACATTGTAATATATAATGAAAGAATTATACAACTCACCATAATGCAGAATCAGTGGGAGCCCTGAGATTGTTTTCACTTGCCGCTCACTGATCGGGCTTTGATATGAGCCTGGAAGCAGTTGATTTATTATGGTCTCTGCACAGTCAAACCTCTCTGCTGATGATAATCTGTATTTGCAGCTGCTCCCCAGCACTAGCATCACTGCTTCAGCTCCACTTCAGATCATCAGGCATTAGATTCTCATAAGGAGCACTCAAACTAGATCCCTTGCATGCACAGTTCATAGTAGAGTTTGTGCTCCTATGAGATTCTAATGCCACTGCTGATCTGACAGGAGGTGGAGCTCAGGCAGTAATGTGAGCCATGGGGAGCAGCTGTAAATACAGATGAAGTTTTGCTCGCTCTCCCGCTTCTCACCTCCTGCTGAGCAGCCTGGTTCCTAAAAGGCCATGGAGTGGTAGTGGTCCATGGCCCAGGGGTTGGGGACCCCTGCTGTAAATGATATTGTGCTTTTAATCTTGGTTCCCTCATTTTCACTGTTAGTATATAGAAATGTGATTGATTTCCATATGTTGATACTGTATGTTGTAACCTTACCTAACTCACTAGTTCTAGGAAGTTTTTTTGTTTTATTTTGTTTTTGCAAGTACCTTGGGTCTTTCTACATAGATAATAATGTCACCCACATAAATAGGGGCAGTTTTACATCTTCCTTTCTGACCTATATGCCTTTTATTTCCTCTTTGTGTCTTATTGCAGTGGGTAGAACTTCTATTACCATGTTAAATAAGAGTGGTGAGAGCAGATATCCTTGCCTTGTCCCTGATTTTAGGGAGGAAGCATTCAGTCTTTCACCATTAAGTATGATCCTATTGATTTTTTTTTGATATGCTCTTTATCAAATTGAGATAATTCCCTTCGATTCTTAACTTACTAAGAGCTTTTGTCATATATGGGTGCTGGATTTTGTCAAATGTTTCTCTCTGTAAAGTTGATATAATTATACAATATTTCACAGGAGTGGCATATTTATTTTTAAAAAAAAGAGGAACAGGAAACATCTAAGTGACTACATAACAACAGGAGCTTCTTAGTTGAAAGATCCTTGTTAGAAGAGGGAGCTTCAAGAACTCAGCAGCTAGTATCAACCTATTCTTCCACTGTCAGCTCTTTGCCAAATTACTGAAAGGGGAGAGAAAATTAGCCTTTGAGGCCATGTCGAGTAGTATTTCCTGACAAGTTTTGTCAGTTCTACCTACAAAACAAATTTATCCATTTCCTTCCATCTCCCCTGAAACTGCTCCTATACAGAAACAATCTTCTCCCATTATCTACTCTCCTTGTTTATTCTTATTCTTTTCCAATCAATTCTTTACACAAAAGCCAAAGTTATATTTTAAAGATGAAAATCAGATCATGCTCTTACCCTAATTAAAAATACCCAATGGATTCCCATTGTATTTGGAATATAATTTACTCTCCTCATGATGACCTATAGGCCCTACCTGTCCTTGTCACTCCATGTCATTAAGAATGACCTCATCTCTTATGTCTAACCTCTTACCTACTAGTCCGGTAACTATCAACATAGGTTTATTCCCACTTAGGAACTTTATACTTGTTATTCCTTCAGTCTAGAGTGCTCTTTTTCTCCAGATTCCCATTCATTCATTTATGCATGTTCATTCTCTATCATTCAAGCCTCAACTAAAATGAGAAGTAATCTTTAAGGATTCCTTCCTTGATCACTTCATCTATTGTAATGCCCACCAATGTGGGCACTCTATTAGGTGTTTTATGGGTTTTTTTGGTTTTTGGGTTTTTTTTTTAGCACTTATCACTACCTAAAACAAAACAGGAAGGTTGAAAATAAGGGATGGAAAACTGTATTCCAGGCAAAATACCAAACAAAGGAGAGTAAAAATCACTAACAAAAACAAGCAGTGAACGAAGCAAAGTTCCTGCTGTCACAGAACTTATTTTCCAAGAGAAACATAGATGATTTTAAAAGTATATAAGTTATATGAAATGTTATTTTGGGAAGTGATGTTGTTTGGAGAAAAAGAAAAAGGAAAAAAGGACAAAAGGATAGTCATTCCTGGCAGCATGAAACAGTAGCGCATTTAGATCAGGTGGTCAGGAAAGGTGATGTTTGAGCAGAAGAATGAATGAAGGAGTGAGTGAGCCACATAGAATGTGGGGAAGAGTGCTCCAAGCTAAGATAAGATCTAGGGAGAGGTTAACCTTGGCATGTGTGAGGAACAAAAAATAGGCCAGTGTGGCTGGAAGGTAATGACCAAGGCAATTAAGGGGAAGATTGAAACTGTGGTCTTATAAGCTATGGTAAGGACTTTGAATTTTATTCTAAGAGGGTTAAAAATTCATTGTAGAGCCATCTGAGCAAAGGGGCTACCTGATTTGATTTAGACATTAAAATCTTTACTCTGACTGCTACTGTAATCAACCCCCAGACCCAAAGGAGAAGCAAGGAGAGGCCAGTCAGGACCTTGCTGCTGTGGTCCAAGTTAGAGGTTATGGCAGCTTGGAACAAAGTGTCCCTTTGAGTGAAGAGTTTATCGGTTCAGTTGGGGACATGTTCTATTTGAGATGCTGAGGAGATATTCAAGAAGAGAAAATGGGATGACTGTTGAACATACAACTTTGGATTTTGGAAAGAAATATGGAGTGGAGATTTAAGTTTGGGAATTTTTTAAAGCCAGAAGAGGAAGTGATCAGTAGGTTGCAACTGTAAATACAGAAGTGGTTTGTGGCTGAAACTTGAGGTAGTCCAACATCATGAGATTGAGGAGAAAAGAGAAATGACATTGGAAGGGGAAAATATGAAAACTAAAAAAGTGTGTGTCCTGGAAACGACATGAAAAGAGATTTCCGAGTAAGAGAAATGAGTCAATTGGGTCCAATGCTGCCAATATGCCAAGTACGTTGTGTTAGAATTGATTGTTAGATTTGGCAATATGAGGTTTTCGGTCTCATTGAAAAAAAATCTGTATGAGAGATGGTGATAAAATCCTGTTTCGTGTGAATTCAAGAGAACAAAGGAGAGAAACTGAAGACAATGCAATTCCTTCAAAGAGTTTTGATGTAAAAGGGAGCAAATAAATGAGCCCGTAGCTGGGGAAGGATATGGGATCACAGGGAGGTTGTTTTTATTGGCCTTTATGTTTGTTCTTTTAGGATGAGGAAAATTACAAGCAAATACGTTTGTAAATGAAAGTGATCTAATGTAAATTTGATGATTCAAAAGACATAGAGGAAAACTGCTAAAGCAAAGTCCTGAGTAAGGGAAAGGGGATTGGGGTGCAGTGCACAAGTGCATAGATGGTCTTGTTAGAAGTACATGGAGTGCTCCGCACAGTGAGAGTACACAAGGATTGGTACTGAGCACAGATGCACATGGTTGGGTTGATGTGTTGGTGGGACTACATGGAAGATCTCTCCTAACTGCTTTAATTGTTCTTAATGAAGTAGAAACTAAAGTCATGTGCTTAGAAAAGGATAAGGAAGAATCTTTGGAAGTTAGAGAATAGAAAAGAATGTGTGAAAAGATGCAAAGAGGGTGAGAGAAAAAATGGTAGGCAGGAATACAGAGGGGTTCCCCCGTAACGTCAAGACCCCACTTAGTGTTAAATGTCATGACTTCTAAGTAAGACCAGTTATCATAAGATTATATTTTCCACCAGTGAAGTTCAGCTGCATGGGTGCTCTGCACAAGAGGAAAATTTGATTTAACCAAAATTGGTATTATGCCAGGTAAGATAGGGGCACGTGAATTAAAGGTGAATGCAATGAAATGCTAGTCTGTGGAATTTTAACAGGGTAGGGAGGACAGAAGGGGGAAGTAACATGGAACTTTGAAAATGACAGAAATAAACATAGATATAAAATATAGAGCTTTATAAATTGAGGAATTATTTAGATTAAGATACCAGTGAGAATGAACTGGAAAGATAAGTGATGAAAATAATAGTTCTTTAGAAAATATAAGGGAAGAAGATATCTCATTCCTAAATGAAACAAAACAGATCAAATACATGGAAATAGAAAATAATCATTTTCTACATGAAGAATATTTTAAAACCCTACTGAAATACACAAAAGAAGACAAACATTACCATTTAAATCTTGCTTTGTGTAGAAAGCCTCAGTATTATAGACTAAAGATGCTTATTAAATTTCTGTGAATACAATGAGAATTCAATAAAAATACCATTAATTGTTAAATATGAGAATAACTGGGGAAATTCCAAAGAAGAATAATTGAGGGGGGAGGGGCAGATTTAGCATACGGTAGCATAATGTAGTAAAAATATGAGACGTTTTTATTATTCGATATATGGTGTTGAGACAATGGCCTAGTTATGGGTAATAATAAAAGGTGCATCTGATTTCATTTTAAGAAGTACATCTTTGTTTCTTATAGCCAGTTTGATTCCAGATAAATCAAACACTGAAACATAAAAAGTATAGAAGACATGGGTACTTAAAAAAAATAATGTTGGAGTTAGGAAGGCCTTGATAAACACATAAATAAAATGCTAATAAAATTTCAAACTCACAAACTCAGTAATAATGGTAAACAGAAGAAAAATACTGCAACATGTATAATAAAAGACATATTTCCTTATTATAGAACTCTTACAAGAAAATGATGACAGAATATGAAAAATGAGCAAGATATGTAAATGGACATTCACAGCAAATTAAGTACAAATGATTAATAAGTATATGAAAAGTGTGTAAATTAATACATCTTATTTTGGTTTCAGTTTGGTAATAGTTATCAAGTTTTTGAATGCACATATCACTAACTAAGAAGTATTACTTTCAGGAATGTATCCTATAGATGTGCTCTCAGAAGTGCACAATTATATATGAACTTAATATATAAAGTGATTTTCTTTATAATACCCTTTAAAAATGCCAAAAACTTCAAACAGCCTAAATATCCATGGATATTTAGAATAGGGTAAATAAATTATGTTATAATCTTACTATATGCAATTGTTCAAATAAATGATAAAAACCTTCATGTATTGTTTTGTAAAGATATCTCAAATGTATTGTTATGTGAAAAAGCAAGTCATATAACAGTACACAGAATACAGTCCATTTGGATTACAAAAAATGGGACACACACACACACACAGGTATATGCAGACAACAGTCCTAATTCTATTTAGTAGGTTTAGTTTTATTTTATTTTATTATTTTTTTATTTTTTTCTATACTAAACTAAAGCCTGTTTGACTGTTTTGCATACAACTCCATCTGCTTTATTTGTTCAAGACAGGATGTTGCTCAACTGTTTGATAGCTTTGTCCAAAAGGAAGAGTGCACCATGCTTACATGGTCAGAGAAACAAAGCAGCTACAGATGTATGTGTATGCTGTTGTGAATGTGTGTGCTTGTGTGTGTGTATTTATGTGTGTGTTTAAAATTGGAGAACCACATCAACCAAAATTGGTGTTTCCAAAAAGTGATAGAATGTAATGAAAAGTTCATCCCCTTTGCAATATTTTCAATATTAATTTCAACACCTAATTACAATTTTCAGAGCTTTTCTAAAGTGAATTAGTCTATCTTTTTGAATTTTATTTTATTTATTTTTTTATACAGCAGGTTCTTATTAGTCATCCATTTTATACACATCAGTGTATACATGTCAAACCCAATCTCCTAATTCATCCCACCACCACCCCCAACCCCCGTCACTTTCCCCCCTTGGTGTCCATACATTTATTCTCTACATCTGTGTCTCAATTTCTGCCCTGCAAACTGGTTCATCTGTACCATTTTTCTAGGTTCCACATATATGCGTTAACATACGATACTTGTTTTTCCCTTTCTGACTTCCTTCACTCTGTATGACAGTCTCTAGATGCATCCACGTCTCTACAAGTGACCCAATTTCATTCTTTTATATGGCTGAGTAATATTCCATTGTATATATGTACTACATCTTCTTTATCCATTCATCTGTCAATGGACATTTAGGTTGCTTCCATGACCTGGCTATTGTAAATAGTGCTGCAATGAACACTGGGGCGCATGTGCCTTTCTGAATTATGGTTTTCTCCAGGTATATGCCCAGTAGTGGGATTGCTGGGTCATATGGTAATTCTATTTTTAGTTCTTTAAGGAACCTCCATACTGTTCTCCATAGTGGCTGTATCAATTTACATTCCCACCAACACTGCAAGAGGGCTCCCTTTTCTCCACACCCTCTCCAGCATTTGTTGTTTGTAGATTTTCTGATGATGCCCATTCTAACTGGTGTGAGGTGATACCTCATTGTAGTTTTGATTTGCATTTCTCTAATAATTACTGATGTTGAACATCCTTTCATGTGCTTCCTGGCCATCTGTATGTCTTCTTGGAGAAATGTCTATTTAGGTCTTCTGCCCATTTTTCGATTGAGTTGTTTGTTTTTTGTAATATTGAGTTGCATGAGCTGTTTATATATTTTGGAGATTAATCCTTTGTCCGTTGCTCCATTTGCAAATATTTTCTCCCATTCTGAGGGTTGTCTTTTCGTCTTGTTTATGGTTTCCTTTGCTGTGCAAAAGCTTTGAAGTTTCATTAGGTCTCATTTGTTTATTTTTGTTTTTATTTCCATTACTCTAGGACGTGGATCTAAAAAGATCTTGCTGTGATTTATGTCAAAGAGTGTTCTTCCTATGTTTTCCTCTAAGAGTTTTATAGTGTCCCATCTTACATTTAGGTCTCTAATCAATTTTGAGTTTATTTTTGTGTATGGTGTTAGAGACTGTTCTAATTTCATTCTTTCACATGTAGCTGTCCAGTTTCCCCAGCACCACTTATTGAAGAGACTGTCTTTACTCCACTGTATATCCTTGCCTCCTCTGTCAGAGATTAGTTGACCAAAGGTGCGTGGATATATCTTTGGGCTTTCTATGTTGTTCCATTGATCTATATTTCTGTTTTTGTGCCAGTACCATATTGTCTTGATTCCTGTAGCTTTGTAGTAGTCTGAAGTCAGGGAGTCTGACTCTTCTAGCTCCGTTTTTTTCCCTCAAGACTGCTTTGGCTATTCTGGGTCTTTTTTGTCTCCACAAATTTTAAGATTTTTTGTTCTAGTTCCATAAAAAAGGCCATTGGTAATCTGATAGGGATTACATTGAATCTGTAGATTGCTTTGGGTAGTAGAGTCATTTTCACAATATTGATTTTTCCAATCCAAGAACATGGTATATCTCTCCATCTCTTGGTATCATCATTAATTTATTTCACCAGTGTCTTATAGTTTTCTGCATACAGGTCTTTTGTCCCCCTAGATAGGTTTATTCCTAAGTATGTTATTCTTTTTGTTGCAGTGGTAAATGGGAGTGTTTCCTTAATTTCTCTTTCAGATTTCTCATCATTATTGTATAGGAATGCAAGAGATTTCTGCGCATTAATTTTGTATCCTGCTACTCTACCAAATTCATTGATTAGCTCTAGTAGATTTCTGGTGGCATCTGTAGGATTCTCTATGTATAGTATCATGTCATCTGCAAAGAGTAACAGCTTTACTTCTTCTTTTCCAATTTGGATTCTTCTTATTTCTTTTTCTTCTCTGACTGCCATGGCTAGGACTTCCAAAACTATGTTGAATAATAGTGGTGAGAGTGTGCAACCTTGTTTTGTTCCTGATCTTAGAGGAAATGGTTTCAGTTTTTCACCATTGAGAATCATGTTTGCTGTGGGTTTGTCATATATGGCCTTTATTATGTTGAGGTAAGTTCCCTCTATGACTACTTTCTGGAGAGTTTTTATCATAAATGAATGTTGAATTTTGTCAAAAGCTTTTTCTGCATCTATTGAGATGATTATATAGTTTTTCTCCTTCAGTTTGTTAATATGGTGTATCACATTGTTTGGTTTGCGTGTACTGAAAAATCCTTGCATCCCTGGGATAAATCCCACTTGATCATGGTGTATGATCCTTTTAATGTGTTGTTGGATTTGTTTGCTATTATTTTGTTGAGGATTTTTGTATCAGTATTCATCAGTGATATCGGTCTGTAATTTTCTTTTTTTGTAGTATCTTTTTCTGGTTTTGGCATCAGGGTGATGGTGGCCTCATAGAATGAGTTAGTGAGTGTTCCTTCCTCTACAATTTTTTGGAAGAGTTTGAGAAGTATGGGTATTAGCTCTTCTCTAAATGTTTGATAGAATTCACCTGTGAAGCCATCTGGTCCTGGACTTTTCTTTGTTGGAAGATTTTTAATCACAGTTTCAATATCATTATGTGTGATTTGTCTGTTCATATTTTCTATTTCTTCCTGGTTTAGTCTTGGAAGGTTATACCTTTCTATGAATTTGTCCATTTCTTCCAGGTTGTCCATTTTATTGGCATAGAGTTGCTTGTAGTAGTCAGGTTTCATTTTAGATACGGCAAGGATTAGTAATTTATATAAAAAAATTCTGTGTATTTTAGACTTGAACAAATATGCAAATATACTGAGAATAATAGGTGTCTTATCATTGGGAAAAGAAGTGAGAAATGGGGAACACTAGAACACACTCTGAGATATTAGTTTAGAATTGGTGGTATCATTATAAAATCATGGTCATTAAGATATAAAGATTAATACACCCCCCATTTTCTAGCTTTAGAGTCTAAAATTAAATATATAGCAGGGCCAATAAGTACACCTAGCACCCAGATCTTGGTTTCTAAATACAATTCTCCACTGAAAGATACCATAGCTTCTCAGATAAATGGCTGATTCCAGGGACAGTGCAGGGAAAGTACAAGATGAGCCTGGAACGTCTCTATCTTGAGGTTAAAGAAGTGCTCAAAGAAGAGACTGGTGGTTGCCAGAGATGGGGGCTAGGGGAAGGGTGGATGAAATGGGTGAATGGGGTCAAAAGGTATAAACTTCCAGTTATAAAATAAGTCAGCCATGAGGATGTAATGTACAGCATGGTGACTATAATTAATAATACTGTATTGCATATTTGAAAGTTATGAAGAGATTAAGTCTTAAAAGTTCTCATCACAAGAAAAAAAGAATTTATAATTAGGTATGGTGATGGATTTTAACTAGACTTATCATGGTGAATATTTCATAACATATACAAATACCAAATTATTATACTGTACACCTGAAACTAATATAATGTTATATATCAATTATACCTCAGTTGAAAATAAAACTACTCAAAGAATAATGGAGACATGTCAAAAGAACAAAGGAGCCAAACTAATGCAGTTCCCACTTGCCAATTCTGTGATGATTTGAACATCAACATAAATAATGTTAACAGTCATTAACATTATCTCATAGTATCTATATTATCTAAGTCTACTAGTATCTAAATAGTACCTCTTTCTTACAGAATATCAGTCTATAGGAGAAATGATGGAGTTAGGAAATCATCAATGGATCCTAAAGCTAGAGCGTGAAAGTTTGATGAGGAACAGGATATTAATCTCAATATATCACTCTACAAATTATATATATATAAAGGTAAAATAATAACTTTACAATGGAGAAACCTAGTGGACACCACCTTAAACAAGTTAACATCACTAATATTAGGACAAATTGACATCACGTGGTTCCTGGTATGATGCACTGAGAATGATACAATATCACTTTCATGATATTCTTACTAAAAATTCAAAATTTAAATCTAGTCATGAAGGATATTAAATCAAAGTAAGTACAAAGAAGGGAAAGAAGTGAAACAGAATCAAAGATAAGTGCAAGGAGAAAATTATGAACTCTTCAGATAAATTCAAACTGAGACATTCCATAAAATACCTGGCCTGCACTTTTCAGAAGTATCAAGGAAGAGAATGACAAAGAAATGTAAGGTAATGTTTCAGATAAAAAGGCACTAGAGAAACAGGAAAACAAATATGCAAAGAGTAATCTTGGATTGGATACTAAACTACAAAAAAAATTTAGCTATAAAGGACATTATGAGATAATGGGTAATTTAAATATTATTTGTGGATTAGGTAATAGTACTGTATTTGATATTAATATATATGTGTATGTGGCTCTCTCTGTATATATATACATATACACTGATTTTTAATAATTATACTGTGATTACCTAAGATAATGAGCTTCTTCCTAGGGAATACACACTAAAATATTTAGGAGTAAAGTGACACAATGGCTTCAACTTACTCTCAAGTGATTTGGAAAAATGTTAGATAGATAGATAGATATAGATAGATTATAGATGAAAGAAAGAGAATGACACAGTAAGTGGGACAAAATGTGAATAATTGGGGTACCAGACAAAGACATTTAGGAGTCTTTATAGTACTCTTGCAACTTTTCTATAAGTCTGAAATTGTATATTTGAAAAGTTTCAAAAAAGTGAAAAAAAATATTAAAATTTCTTTATAGATATTTGTGCAGGAAAGGGTTAAACCAGCAGGCCTGGGCTGCTCAAACCCTGCACATTCCCAAGAAAGGCTTGTGTTTAGGACTGGACCTCGGCCAGCTAATGGGAGAGGAGCTCTGAGCCCTTGAATTAATTCTGCTTGATAAGTGTTTTGATATGTCAGAGGCCTTGAACCACAGATATTTGTTTGATCAGATCATTTATGCTAAAAGTGTAATTTATGGTGAACATCTGTTTTTGTTCTAAAGGGCTGGAGTCTGAGTACCTGAGGTCAGTAATGCAGGTTATTACATGCCTAATGTGACTGACTCCCAATAAAAAGCCTGACACCAAGGCTCAGGTGAGCTTCCCTGGTCAAAAACACTTTGAACCTATGGTCACTTGGCATTGTTGCTGAGAAAGTTACTCATGTCCATGTGACTCCCCTGGGGGAGGACACTTGGAAGTTTATGCTTGTTTCCTCCTAGACTTTGCCCCCATGGACCTTTTTTCCCTTTGTTAATTTTAATGTGTACCCTTTTGCTGTAATAAACTATAACCATGACTGTAACAGTTTTTCTGTACCCTGTGAATCCTTCTAAGAGAATCACCTAGCTGGATAGTGATCTTGAGGACTGACAACAAAAATTAAAGCATTTAAATAAATAGAGAGAGAGCCTATATCAGTTCATCCCTAATGATTTTTTAGTTTAATGTAATTTCAAAAACCTGATCTAAAATTTGTATGGAAAGGTAAAGATCCAGCTACATAAAAATAAAAGAAGATAAGAGGGTTTGATCTCCCTGATAACTAAGATTTATTATAAAGTTATAGTTGTTAAGATAGTGTAATCTGGGTACATGGAATAAAACTGACCAATGGAGCAGAATGAAGTGGCTAAACTGACCAGTGCTTATAAAGATTTATAATGTATGACAGAGATAAAATTGTAAACCAGTGGGGAAAGGAAGGACTTTTCAAACAGCTGATAGAACTGGTTATCCAGTTGAAAAAAGAAAAATGAATTTGGACATCTATCTTACCTCATACACAAAAATCAAATCCAAATGGATTTAAATATGAAAAGTATATTAATAGGCTTAGAAGAAAATAAAAGAGACTATTCTGACACTGAGGTAGACATTTCTTTTTCCAAGCAAGATGCAAAAGTGCTAACAAAAAAGACAAGAATGATAAATTTGACTCCATTAAAATAACTTTTGTTCAATAAAAAGCACCATAAAGAAGTGAAAAGACAAGCCACAAAGTGGTAGAAAATATTTGTATAACATATTAAGGACATGAACAAGTATTTTGCAGAAGACAAAACAGTCATGGCCAATAAACTTTGAAAAGATGTTCAACCTCTTGTTATTCAGGAAAATGTAAATTAAAACCACAACCATGTCACACCTACTAGTTTGACAGAAATTAGCAAGTCTAATAACAAGAATAAAAGGGTGTAGATCAACTGGAACTCTTATTCTTCACTTGTCACAGTGTAAATTGGTACAACCACTACAAAATTCGATTTCGTATTATCTTGTAAAGTTGAAACTTTTTATGTCCCATGAGCAAGTAATTTATCAAAAGGATATAAACCTTAGAGGAACTAGTGCACATTTAATCAAGAAAGTATGCAGTAAAATATTTGAAACATTACAATTTATAATAACAAAAATCTGGAAACAACCCCATTATCCCTCACCAGGACAATGGACAAAAAACACTGCGGTATATTCACATGATGGAATAGCGTAAGGCAGTTAAATTAATAAACTATAGCTCCACTCTGGATCTTAGAAAAGGAACACTGAATTTTTTAAAAAACAAGTCTCAAAAAACTGTATACAGTATATCATTTTTATAAAGCTCAAGAACAGAACTAAAAAATGTATTGTTTAAACACACATACACATATAATAAAGGTATAAAATAAGTAAGATGAAAATAAACATAAAAATCAGGATAGTAGTAACTGTTGGGGGTGAGGGTGAGGGTAGGGGGGTGCAGTGAAAAGAGATAAGGAAGTGGGAAAAATGAGAATTACCTAAGTGATTCCTGAATCGAGTAGTTCTTGAGTCGAGTGATGGGATTCCACATGTTTTATTGTTATGCATCTCGACATATTTTAAACATAGTGTTTTGTAAGTATGTTATATTAAATATGATAAATATTTTTTAAAGAAAGATCATAACATACACCAAACATAACATATACAAAAGCCTATAGGCAAATCGCAACCAGTAGCTTCAAAATCTTCTTTTCAGCCTAGGCAGAGTTTTGTTAATTTTGAAATTGTTTAGAACTTTGGCTTGCTTTTCCAGTTATCATGTAATGCACTAAATATATACCTATTTTACTTTCTAATCATTAATGTCATCTCAAGTGTCTAACGTTAGATTAGCAGAAGATCTAGATTCTTCCTTTGTTTTTGGTGGTGGTGGTGGGGGAGGAGTTGTTCACATTTCCCCTTCATTTTTCCAAGAATCCCCGGAACTTAAGCATTTCAAAAAGAGTGGTCAGGAAGGAACACAATTGGGTCATTTGTAGGACATGGATGGACCTAGAGACTGTCATACAGAGTGAAGTAAGTCAGAAAGAGAAAAACAAATATTGTATATTAATGCATATATGTGGAAGCTAGAAAAATGGTACAGATGAACCGGTTTGCAAGGCAGAAATAGAGATACAGATGTATAGAACAAACATATGGACACCAAGTGGGGAAAGAGGGTGAGTGGGATGAATTGGGAGATTGGGATTGACATATATACACTAATATGTATAAAATAGATAACTAATGAGAACCTGCTGTATAGCACAAGGAACTCCGCTTTGGGGTACAGTAGAAACTAACAACATTGTAAAACAACTATACCCCAATTTAAAAAAAAAAAACCTTATCATTGAGTGGCAAATGAAAACAAACTCAGAGCTCCCACTGATTATGCATTATGGTGAGTTGTATAATTATTTCATTATATATTACAATGTAATAATAATAGAAATAAAGTGCACAATAAATGTAAAAAAATATTTAATATTCCTCAGAACTAAAAAAAAAGAGTGGTCAGGTTTACAGAAACATCTAAGTAGGGAGAGCCTGGAGTTTGGTTAGTCTAATTTTTATTTTGTTTCCTGTTTCCCTTTGAGGATAGCGAGCCTAAACTGTTCAAGAGAAGATCCTGGTCATTTGCTAATTCACTATAGCAAATAGACTGTATTTTCAAAAACTGGATGCAGTATCTCCCATTCCATATGCTCTCCTATTAGTGCGCTGCACCCCCATTGCAAAGCAAAGTCTGTACCCCTCCCCTTGAGACTGGGCATGTCTCTGTGACTGACTGGACAATTATGGTGGTGTGAAAGTCATGCTGTGACATCCTGACTTTTGAGACCAGGACATAAAGGATCATACAGCTTCTGTCGGGCTCTTTGTCTTGGGGTGCTTGCTTTTGGAATCCAGAGCACAGGTTGTGAGGAAGCTCAGGCTACTTGGAGAGGCTAGGTGTAGGTATTTCAGTCAACAGCTAGCATTGACTGACGACATGAGTGAGCAAACCCCCGCTGCCTCCTGACCACAGTTACATGGGAGACCAGATGTGAGAAGAGCCTCATTGAGACCAGTCTCCCAGAGATGGATGATGAAGGACTGTTGTTGCTTTATGACACTAAGTTCAAGTAGTTTGTTATGTCGCTAACTGGAACACCCAAGTTTCAATACAAGCAAGCACGGATGTGGATAACTACAGTCATGCATGTGGACAAGCCTACCCACACAACACTAGGCTGAGGTTAAGTCACCCAGGGACACAGTGCCCAGCAATACAGCACTTCCCTTAGCTCAGCCCTTTAGCTGTTCTCACAGCCATACCCAGAGAGACCTGCTAACCAGGAGTCAGGTTGTTTGGCCATCAACCTCCTAACAGAACCCTAACCACTGTCCTTCCTCTCCTGATTATTCATAAACCTAGGATTCTGCTAGATTTCCTTTTCAGCTCTTAAAACAAAAAGATACCTCCTCAGGAAAAATAAGGTCACTAGTGCATCCTCTAACAGCATGGTCTCCTAATTTTTCACAGAGAGCTCAGATTGTAAGAGTACAAAGTTCTTCCTACTCTGATTGTGTGTTGCTAGAGCTGTCTTGATTGTCTCCTATGAAAGAGGCTTTCTACCTGCTTCCCACTGGGGGCAGGGAGCCTCTTTATGCCTCAATGCTGATTTGTGTTTACAGTGATATCTAGAGTGACAAATTGGCTCTGCTCTCACTAGAGCAGAGAAAAAAAAAAAAAAAAAACAAGTTTAATCACAGGGGTGGCCCCAAAATGGAAGACTATCCAATCATACTTTGACTCCAAAACATTGAAGGCTATAATGGCTATGAAGATACTACTCAGCTGCAAATAGCCAGGAAAAGAAGTTGAGATGCTAACTTCATTAATGATAATTTAATGAAAAGTTTTGAGTTTTCTAAGAAAACCTGATTTGGCTAGCATTTCCTCTTATGTCTCTGAAACTGATATGGATAAGAGCAAATATTATAAACTTCTTCATGTTTGCTATAAACACTTCTTTCTATAGTCTTCTAAATTTAAAAGCTACCACAAATTCAGTAGAGAAGGAGAAGCAGGAATACAAAAAAACAACCCAAAAAAACCACACACATACCCCACTTAACCAAAAAACAAACCAAAACCAAGTACAAGGGGCACTTTTTAAGTTTATCAAGGTATGAATGCAGGCACTTCATTTTTTTGCCATGTGTGGAAAAATTAACTTGGAGAATTGTCAGGATCTGGCCATAAGATAGATAAGGTACATGTTGTTAAATTAACTAAACAAGAAGGCCATCAAACTGAGGGGCCTCTAATGCCATGGCAGCCTATGTAAACAAACTAAAATCTAAGGCTGGAAATGCCTCCAGGTTATAAAATCAAAGTCTCAGGACAACCAATCACAAAAAGCCAACCAGGCTTTAAACTACAGCCAGTCATTACTCTCCTTAATTTGCTTCTCCTTTTTCTTTATAGAAGTCTCTCCCTGAGTTCCTGGCCCTGAGACACCCCTAACAACTTCTGTTTTGGCACTGCCCAATTTGCATTGATTTTTGTTAAAAAAAAAAAAAAACTTAAAAATTTTAATATGCCTCAGTTTGTCTTTTACCAATATAAAAGAGGAAAATAGTGAGAATAAGATGCTCCTAGGGGGAGAAAAAATGCCTGGACTTGGGGCCAAGAAACCAGTGTGGAGGTAACCCCAGACTGGGCTTGTGAAGCCCTGTGCATTTAACTATTTTCTTGGACAGGCCTGGGGTATGAAATTCTGGCTCAGGTTTCTTTAGACACAGACAGTGGTCTCCTGGCCTTCTGGAGAGGTCTCTACTGTCTATTGAGCTTTGGTCTACCATTTCTGAGTCCCACAATAGGACAGAAACGATAGCCAGATTGACTGTTTTAGTTCCAGAAAAGAAGAAGAAAAAAAAAAAAGATATTGAGCAGGGTTCTTGACTACAGGAAGAGCTGCATAGTTTCCTGGAATCCAAGACAGAAGCTCTTAGCTAGAGCTCACTTGGGGTTTGTAACCATGGTTTTCCAAGGCCCAACTATATAAGAATAGGATACTTATTTAAAAAACAAAACCCGACAAATAAGCCACTGCTGTTTCTACTTGCAGTGCAAAGTGCCATGAGAGTCCTAAAGCACAAACCCATATAATCTGGTAAATGTGCCCTCTACATAACAAGGTCCCTGGGCACCGACCGTCTGCTTGCTTCTAGCCCCAGTGTGACTCTCGAGGGTGCTCAGGGAATGACACACAGAAACCTTGAGAGGTGATCCCCAGAGAGCCTTTCTTGGGTGTCAAAAACTCCTCCCCTAGCTGGAGAGAATATCTAGTATCTGAGGAGCCCCCTGTAACTTTCCTTTTACCTCCAGCCCTAGACTGGCCCTAAAGCAGGTAGAAGGACCACATCCATGTGCCTTTGTTTCATGACCTTGATTTGTGAATACTTGTGACCAATGGGCCACATTTCTGATCTCTACCTCCATTTTTCTGTTGAGCCACAGATTTGCAGGAAGAAAAGTAAGTGAGATTTGGGAAAAGACTTCAATCATTTACAGAGGTAGCCACATAAGGAATAAAATACATGTACGTGTTTTATTGTTGTTAAAGGTCAAATTATATTAAGCTGGAAAGGGTCCAGGTGTATATGAATTTTTGTTCTTCTTTAGCCTTAATTTACCACTTTCAAAGATCCTCTGCTAATCCTAAGGAATAATGACTTCCAGAATTAAACACTATCTTGACTAATATGGTAATAAAGAATGTGGCTCTGCTACTTAGCAGCTATGTTTCCTTGTCTATATTCTTGTCTTCACACAAATCATAATCCACAGAGACACTGTTTATAAAGCCTCATAGTATACATTTACAGTTACTTATCATGGTACACACATCAAGGCCAAACAACTTTCCCTGTTAAGAAATGGTCCCTGACATCTAACATAAAATTTTTTTCAACCTCATTCCACTTCTTTTCATATCATGCTCGGAGGAGTTGAAGCGTAACTGTGCAGCAATACCTTATAAATACCTTTTTGTAGATTTCCTTTGTTTAAAATGTTATATTTCTGAAAAAGAGATTAATTTTAAAAGCACTAAAGAAGTTTGCCTTTGAAATTTACCCAATACTAAGTCATTTTTCAATGCGGCTAATTTGCTTTACTTCCAGCAAAATGCACTTTTTAGGCCACTCCGTGTATCCTATTATTAAATTTATATTTATAGCTAACCCGTTACATAATTATATGTTGTTTAGTTATAGGGTAAAGGCTACTAGAAAAGTTACACTACCAGTATATTTTCCAATTAGATGTTCATAGTGTTAGCTTTCTTCTAGAGTTATAATTCCAATGTTAAAATTCAGCCCAGTTCTTTAGTTGTTTGTTGCTATCACAGGCATAGACAGAGGGAAAGGAGACAGAGGTTAAAAAACATTGAAAACTCTTTTTTTTTTTTTTTTTTTTTGCGGTACGCGGGCCTCTCACCGCTCTGGCCTCTCCCGCTGTGGAGCACAGGCTCCGGACGCGCAGGCTCAGCGCTCATGACTCACGGGCCCAGCCGCTCCATGGCATGCGAGATCCTCCCGGACCGGAGCACGAACCCGTGTCCCCTGCACTGGCAGGCGGACTCCCAACCACTGCACCACCAGGGAAGCCCTAAAAACTCCTCTTCTTTGAAGAAGAGCTCACTGTGGTTCCCCAGCACTCTGCTTTCTAACAGGCAATTTGTTTGATGGACCAGTTACCTGCAACGATTCCATCAGCAGACATTGTGCCCTACATTGCAGTGGTCATAGGGTTATAAAGAATTGAAATACATGGTCCCTACTCTCAAAGACTATATAATCTAGCCATGATGGGGACAGTTCTATGATGCAGTTTTGTGTAATAGGAGGAACAATGGACACAGGATCAGAAGACATGAATTCAAGTCTTGATTTTCATCCTTTGACACCCGTGTGTCCACGGGCAATTTCCTAAAAGGAGCTGATCCTCAGTCTCTGCTTCTGAAGAGAAACAATAATCCTCGCCCTCCCTGTTCCATTGGATGGTGATGAAGTTAAATAATGTATGTGAACATATTTTGTAATCACAAATGCACTATGGTGCTTTTAACACAAAAGAGCTAGTATGCTACCTCCATGTTCAAGGACACGTGTTTGGGGCTGGGGGAAGGGAGGGAGCAGGGTGAGAGAGAGAGAATAGAAAAGGATTTTACAGAGGTTATGGGCTTTGTGTAGCTCTGAAAAATGAGTAGTATCTAGGGAAGAGGACTGTAGCACAGAAGCACAGAAGTTGAGAGGAGTAGTGCCATCAGAATTGAAAGACTGAAATGAGAACGCAGTGTGTGTAAACCATAGTGACAAGAGCTCTACCTACCTTAAACCCTAGAAGCTTGGGAATTAGTAGGTAGCTACAGAGCCTGGAGCTCTGCACGACATTATACCACTGAACTTGAATGGATTCAATAATTGTTTGAATTCTAATATAAGTTGATACTTAACAGTTTAAAATGTTTCTACCAACAATTCTATGATGTTATCACAATTGCATCCATATAAAGGTGAGGAAACTAGACTTAGAGATGTAAATTCCTTTCCCAAGGTAACTTAGCCCATGATAGGACTAAAATATGAGTTTATACCACCTGACTCTAAAAACCATGTACTTTTTCCTTAGTGAGAAAAGAACATTACTCAACTGTTCATTCCCAAAAGAAATGAGCATGGGTATGAATATAAATAAGCAGAGACCTGAAGTAGATGAACCAAAAGAATCTGCCCAGCCTACTATTGACAGAAATCAACCATCTAGGTTCCTTATATAATATTTTACTTTCTTAGATGCCATATATGATTTAATGAAGAAAGAGAATCACACTTTGGTGAGTGAGTTTACTTTCCAGGTTTTCTCCAGCTTCCATGAGCACCAGCTCACCCTCTTTATTATGTTCTTTGCACTGTATATGTTAACCTTGGCAGGCAGTATCATCATTATAACCATCATTAGCGTTGGTCGTCACCTCCTCACCCCCATGTACTTCTTCCTCAGCATGCTGTCAGCTTCAGAGACCATGTACACACTCATCATTATACCCAAGATGCTCTGTAACCTCACAGGACTGAGTCAGCCCATTTCTTTGGCAGGTTGTGCCACTCAGATGTTCTTCATCATTTTGGCCATCAACAACTGCTTCCTGCTCACAGCAATGGTGCACGACTGCTTTGTGGCCATTTACAACCCCTTGAGGTACTCTGTCATCATGAACAAGAGGGCGTGCATCCAGCTGGTGTGGGAGGCCTGAAGCATTGGGCTGATTGTAACCATGAAACAGGTTACATCTGTATTCAGGTTACCTTTCTGTGTTACAAAGGTGGCCCACTTCATCTGTGAGATCTGACCTGTGAGGAAGCTCTCCTGCACTGACATAACTGTCAATGAGATCCTGACTTTAATCATCAGTATCCTGGTGATCCTGGTTCCCATGGGATTGGTTTTCATTTCCTACATCCTCATCATCTCCACCATCCTTAAAATTGCCTCTGCTAAGGTGCAGAAGAAGGCCTTTGCCACATGTACTTCCCACCTCACTGTGGTCATGGTCCACTATGGCTGTGCCTCCACTGCCTACCCCAAGCCCAAGTCAGAGAACACCAAGGATCAGGATCAGCTGATCTCAGTGACCTACACCATCATCACCCCCCTACTGAACCCTGTGGTGTATGCTCTGAGGAACAAAGAGGTCATGGATGCTCTGCTCCGGGCCACTGGCAGGAAGCTTTCCTGAGAAGATGGGCCTGTTTCACAGAAGGTCTTAGCAGATTCTATAGAGAAGAAAAAGTAAAGCAGTGCCCACAGCACCTACAGTGAAAATTCTTCAGCCTACTAAGCAGTGGTTGGGTAGAAGAGAAAAAAGGACTACAAACCCAGCCTCTGGAGAAAGGGAGAAGGTTCTCCAAAGCACAAGCAAGCCTGCATCTGACAAGAGAGCATAGATGGTATGGAACAATAAATATAGGAGAAAGAACTTGATTTGGGGAAGTAGATGGGTTGTCTGCACACCTGGGACAGAATAAGATCAAGATAGTAGAACGAATTAATGAGGGCAGGCTACTCCAAGGCAGGACTAAACTTTTAAATATATTCTATAACACTCTTTTTGGACATGGGATTCCCTTTTATGCATTTAAAGTTACAAAGGCTTAACACCCAATTGAAGTCATTCTTTTATGGACAATTCAAGTTCCTTGCATCTTAGACATCATAAATAAATAGCTATCAGGGCTTCCCTGGTGGCGCAGTGGTTAAGAATCCACCTGCTAATGCAGGGGACATAAGTTCGAGTCCTGGTCTGGGAAGATCCCACATGCTGTGGAGCAACTAAGCCCTTGCGCCACAATTACTGAAGCCCACGCGCCTAGAGCCCATGCTCTGCAACAAGAGAAGCCACCGCAGTGAGAAGCCTGTGCACCTAAACGAAGAGTAGACCCTGCTTGCAACAACCAGAGAAAAGCCTGCGTGCAACAACGAAGACCCAGTGCAGCCAAAAATAAAGTAAATAAATAAATTTATTACAAATAAATAAATAAATGGCTATCAGAGATAATAAACATCTACACAATTAATCAGTCCTTGAAGTCTGGATCTTTTTCACGTAAGTCTGCATTTTCCCATATGGCCAACCTGGAACTTAAGTTTTCAGGACCATGTAATAGAAACATTTTTGGAAAGTGATTAAAATTCCTTGGCAATTTAATTAAAGAAAGAGGTAGCACCAAGTAATCATATTGGCACTTATATTATGAGAATGTACAAAGGTTGTTGGTGATAATATATATGAATGGTTCACCCAGTTAAAAAAAATTAGTATTGCCTTTGGAGATGCTTGGAGAATGAAAAGAAGTGTCTAGTGGGTGGGAATACAAGAGAGAATCTATATCAAGGATTAGTCAGGTGAGAACATTGGGAAGGTTTGGATGGGTAAGGAAATAGCTATATGGTAACTTAGTGACTCAACAAAAGAAAAAGACTCAAACCATCAACACTATCATTTCAGACCCCCTAGGACCTGAATTAATATGCCATCTTTCACTAATCACCTCCACTTCCAGCACCCCTCCGCCAGCCTGTCATCCAGTCCCACACAGAACACCTGGTGACTTGTGGCTTCCCACTTCCCATTTCATATTCTCATGTTTTTCTACAGCTTATTGCTACTTAATAGAAATCCCTTACTGCCACCCTCACTGCCCACTCAACCAGGGTGTTCTCCTTTTAAAACACCAAACTGAAACATCTCTCTTTTATGAACTTTCTAATGAAGAAGAAATCACTCCCTCACTCTCCTACCTCTAAACTCATACATGCATTATATTACTATAGTGAGCATTTCCCATGATGTCTTCATGGATCAAAGTCTGAAATGGGCAGTGAGTGATGTTGTAAACAGATGAAGACTTCACTAAGTGGACAGTTTAATGTCTTACTTGTACCAAGTGACCTGTTTTTCACAGGCTGCGTTCTCCTTCATGTTAATTTCAAAACTTAGTGTTATGTCCAAATATTGTAACTTCATAAATAGCCCATTATGGTTCAGTCTTACATAAATTTGAGCATTTTTTTTAAATTTGTGGTGGAATCCAAGAGAACCCCAAAATAAAGGTACCCCAGGTTTGCCAATGGTCACTTTTAAAGATGTGATAAAAAGACTTTTTAAATTTTAGACTGCAGCCTCAAAAATGCTGCCCTGTTCACTCACCTTTATTAATAATAATCTATATCGGCAAAGTTAGCCACTGAAAATGTTAGGTAGCAGTTTTTGGAAGCCAGCAGAGTGAAGTGGATATAACATAAGCACTGTAAGAAAAAGACTGCATTTTGAGTCCTGGCTCTGCTTCTTATTCACCACATATACTTGAATGATTAGTTAACTTCTCTAAGACGCTGTTTCCTCACTTACAAAACGTCAGTTTCTCACGACAAACACATGAGACAAGAAGTGTGAAAATCCTTTGTAAATGACAAAACAGGGGCAAATATTCTTTATTTTTATTAGAGTAAGAAAAGCGCTATAATCTCTGTAAACTTCTAATTATATCAACGAAACCCAGAGGGTTCAATCTCATCCATTTGAGGAGGGTACTGCCACAGAGATTTCTGATTCTGTGTTTTTGTCTGCCTGCTATCACTTTTATTTCTATTCCTGGTGCAAGGTCGAGTCTCTTTCTTTAGACACCCTGAAGAATGATGAGGGGAATTCTGCTTCTGGATGATTAATCCTCCAGACACATCCCAGTCATTTAGCCTGATACAGAGCTTCAGTGATCTCATGAGCACAGAAAGTGATTGTTTTACTTAGTTTCCCCAGACATATTGGTTCCACCCTTCATTTCTCAACTGGGTTCTTTTGTTGGGAAGAACACAAAATCATAAGAAGACCTGAATTTAAGACACACCTTTATTCCTTCCCAACTGTGTATTCCTAAGGAAGTAACGGAATCTTTCCTTACCTACAATATGGGGTTACCAATGCTGGCTCTGCCTTTCCCATTAGGCTATTGTAAGAATCAACTATAGTAGAATTAACAGAGCAGAAATTGTTGTGATAACCACAGGAGGTGTTAAGAAATATAATGTATCATTATCCCTATTATTATTAGCTAACATGATCCCTGTATTCTTACCTCTCCAATTTTTCCTGGCTATTTTATATTATTTCACTAATTTTTGACTCCTACCTCCCTTCCAGTTGTACTTAAGTTCTAATTGCTGTTGTATCCTTCCTTAAATCTGCAGGTCATGTATTTGTAGTTCTTTATTTAAAAAAAAAAAAAAAGAAAAAAACACTTCCAAACTTTGCATTACTCTCTTTCGTTAGCAACTTCAGCAGTTAATGCCTGTCATGCTCTACATCAAACACTTTCCCTCCTTCTAGGTTAGTAGATTTCAAACTCTTTACCATGGTCCATGGCTCTCAATAAGCAATGCATACTGTAACATAACCCAGTATGCATGCATACATTTTCTTTGTGTCTGTGTATATATACACATACACATACATATACAAACAAGCAAAACATTGACAAAACAGTACTTACCCTTACTATATGCAATGCATTTTGATGTTTTTCATTCTAGTCAATTCTGTTCTATTTCATTTTATTTAAGTAATATTAGTGTAGAGAGGTGCATCTAAGACATATTTTGACCAAATACTCAATAACTGAGAGTTAAAATATTCAACGGAAGTCAATGCCTCAGCACAATATCATCAGATTGTGTCTCTGGGATACTTAAATAAAATTAAAATCTTATTTCAAAATTTAATAACATTGGAATTTTATTATTAAACATTCAGTAATCATATTTAAACATTTGACATTTCAGAGGAAGGGCATTTAGTCTTCACTGTAGCTGCTAGATTGTTCTAGCAGTCACTAAAACACACATTTGGTATACCAGATAGATGCTTATTTTTCAAGTGAGAAACAGACTGATAGAAAATCAAAATATCTTGAGGGTAATATCTCATTTTTCTCTAACACTTTCTTTTCTTCATAGTCTTTATTAGATACAGATTAAAAATAATTTATACTGGATACTGTCATACATGATTTGGGTGGCAAAACTGAAATTGTGCTGTAACTCATGTATAAAATTTGATAAGATTCATGGCTTAAATGGAATTAAGAAGCTAAAAACACAGTGTTGAAAAGTTGTTTTATTTAATATTATAAATACAAAACACCAGACGATTTTACAAAGATTAAAATTCTGATATCTAATTTCCATTATTCTGCTTTGTACAATTTAAATTTTATAAATATCTATTGGCTTTATAAGGATATAGTGTTCTTTCTAAAACTATCTAATAAGCAACAAACTATTTCAATATTTATATGAAATATTATTTTCCTATTTAACTATTTAAAACTCTTAAATTTGTCCAGAAAATTAACAACTTTCACAATATCATCAATTATTCTTGCATTTTACTCTTGTAATAATAAATGAAATGTATACTTCAATTGCTTGATAGAATTTTATCATGAAAAGCATATAAAGCTATTTCAGTCTAAGTCACAGCCTAAGTCACAGATAAAATGATTAACTGCATTTGAAAATGCATATTTGAACATTTAAAAAAATCAAAATGACTTGCTTTATTCAGAGTACTGATGTTGTTAGACTGATTAGAGACAATAACCCATACTATTAAATGATCATTGTTCACCTACAAATTCAGAGATGCCAAAAAAATGGCATACAAGATTTTGAGTCATCAACTTTGCAGAGATTGAAAACCAAAGTAGCAACCCAGCAGCAGATTTTGACCAAATACCAAAAGCAAAGCAGAACTTTGAGATATTCCTGGTGTGACCCACTAAACTTAGGGAAAACATGGGGAGATATGGATGCCATAAGCAGTGTTGCATACATGAGTGACATGCCAAGTGGGCTGAAATGGTAGGTGAGTAGTTGAGAAAGAGGTGCCCTATTTTTCTTTTGTCTCCTTTTATTCTGAAATAGTAGTATGTGAATTGGCATTTTCCTGATCACAAAAGCAATACTAATTCTTTGAAAAAAGTTTCAGAAAATTATAAAGAAGAAAGTGGAACGTTTGTTTTTTTGATGTTCACTATGACCAAATAAGTATATACAACATTTCTCCTCTCCACACTCCCCAACCCCACCACTGCACCAAACCCAAGAAGGGAAAAAAAAAGATTTTAAAATTAGGATTATATAGCCACTGCTTTAAAAAATGGAATATTTAGTGGACAGAAAATATGTCATGTTGAGCAACAATGAGGCATGAAATAGAGATTCCCAACAAATGTAATCAGATTGATAAGGTATCTTAGAAGTATGTGGGAATAAAAACTAAAGTCCAGTCACAAAACTTGGGAGCAACACAAAAGTTGCTTCATACCCAGTGACGGAGGAAAGTAAGAATAATGATAAATGCCAGGAGAAACTAATAGGAGGTATTAGCCCAGAAGAAGGAGCCCTCCCCGTCAGCTATTGCTCCCAGGTAGGCAGCAGCAGAACAGTGTTGGTGGTTTCCAGACAAGAGCAATGCTTGTCTGGAAAAGGCATGGAGAAAGAGGCATGGCAGTGACACAGAGTCTAGCCATAACAAAAACTAGGGGGAAAACCCCCCATAAATACAGCAGGAAGCAACTAGATACTAGAAGTGTGGAGCTAAAATGCTATAATATTTTTTATAAAGTAATTTATTATAAGAAAATTAAACTCACTTCTCTTGCTCAATGGAAAGCTTACAGCTCCCCACCAAGAAACTGAAGGATTTTCCCCTGAGGAATTCAGCATGTCAAGAACAAAGACTTAGATATGGACAGCTCAATGTCTTATGTTGCAAAAGTAAGCTTACCCTAATAAAGCCAGCTTTATCACATTACCCAGCATTATCACCCTAGTAAATAAAGCCCACCATCCAATATATCCCACCTCACCACACACATGCACACAGAGTTTCTAAACAGCTTGTTAGTATGTCAATCATAGCTATAATGCACTGAAAGGATCACCAAGCATTTGAGAAAAACCACTAACATGAAAAGAGACATCAACCTAATAAACAGATAACCAAAGAATATGGAAGAATCAGATACAGTGCAGGGAGTAGATTAAAATCTTTCAAAAGATACTTATTTAACATTTCCAGAAGGATACAACAAAATCCTTTATCAGAGAAATACAAGCAGTGTTATATAAAAGACACGTTCTCAGAAGCAGAAAGATATTTTACAAATTAAAAATACATCAGCTGAAATAAAAAATTAAGTATGAGAGTGGCAAGAGAAATTTGATGAAATGTCTTGAATAGCAGAACAAAAAGACAAATAGGAGTGAAATAAGGGGACAATATATGAATACTGAAGATAAATCAATACAGTGACTCACATATTGAATTACTACATTGAACACCTGATACTAATATATTGTAAAGCAACTATACCTTAATAAAAAATAATAAAAATAAAAATTAGGTCTTGAAAATAAAAAGTTTTGGTGCATACGATCAAGAGCAAATGAGAAAAGCACTAGTAAATAAAACCACAAATAAAATAAGGACATTTACATAACTAGGGATACAAGTAAAATTGTTAAAATTGTAAGATAATAGCAGGAAAAACTTTAGATCAATAAATTTAAAAATGTAGATTAAATACACAATTTTAATAAAAATATAAATTAATAGTGGCCTGAGAATAATTAGAAAAATGAATAGACCAATAATCAAGAAAAATTAAAATTTAATCAAAATACACTTTCTACCCCTATTCAAGAAAAAGACATGAGACCAGACATTTAAGAGAAAATATGCACATTCTTTCAGGTCTTATAAGAAGAGGACAATCTCCCCAACTCAAATCATGAGAACATCAGTTTCAAAAACCTTATATCAAACCAGAAATAGTCAGTCAAAATACAAAATTAAACACCAATGTCACCTACAGATAGGAGCAAATATTCTAAATAAAATTTTAACAAAAGGAATCCATAGGTTAAAAAACCCCCAGCATGTCCAATTTGAGTTTAGACTAAGAATATTAAGAAGATTCAACGTTAAAAGAATCTATCAGAATAATAAAAGTTAAGGGAAAAAATTCATATGACTATCTCAAAAGATGAGAAACTAAAACCTTAGATATAAATCCAACATTCAGTTAATCATAAACATTCTTACCAAACTAAGACTAAAAAGAAATTTCCTTTACCTATGAGCATCAGAAGTCTGCACCAAACAGCATATATCATGACAAAACATTTGAGCATTCCAACTAAAGCCAGGAAAAAGACAAAAATGTATACACATAGGTAAGTATAAAACACAATATAGATCTATTTCATTTGCACTCTTCTCCTATCTGACTTAAAATATAACCATAAAGCAATCAAAACAAAATTATGTTGATGGACTTGTATAAAATTGTATAAAGATATTACATATATATATATATAACAATAATAGCACGAGAGGTGAGGGAATGAAGCTATATTGGAGTAAAGTCCTTGTATGCTTTGCAAATTAAGTTGGTATGAATAAGAACTAGAATTTTTTTAAAGTAAAAATTAATTGTAATCTTCCTCAGGGCAACCACTAAGAAAATAATTCAAAAAAATCTAGAGAAGAAAAATCAAGGTAATTAAAATGTTACAAAAGAAAATGTCTACTTAACAAAGGAAGGCAGTAATAGGTTGACAAAAGAAAAAAAAATAAAGAATGACAGAAAGAAAACCAATAATAAGGGACTTCTCTGGTGGTCCAGCAGTTAAGACTCTGTGTTCCCAAAGCAGGGGGCCCAGGGTTCAATCCCTGGTCAGGGAACTAAGATCCCACATACTGCAACTAAGCCCACATGCCACAACTACTGAGCCTGCATGCTCTAGAGCCTGCATGCTGCAACTAGAAAAGCCTGCACGCCACAATTAGAGAAGCCCATGCACCACAATGAGGACCCCATGCCTGCAACAAAGACTCAGTGCAGCCAAAATAAATAAAGATTTTTTTTAAAAAATTGAATTTCACATAAAAAACTCAAATACTTAAAAATAAAAAGAAAGAAAGAAAACCAATAGTAAAACGGGAGATGTAGGTCCTACCTGGCCAGCAATATGAAACAGAAATAAGTTAAATAATCCAATCAAGACAGAGAGATTGGAAGAGTTAATTAAAACTATACAATCCCACTATATGGTGTTCACAAGAGACAAGCTATAGATTCAAAGCCATGCAGAGACAAATTACATTAAAAATAAAAAGATGAAATAAGATATGCCATGCAAAAAGTAATAAAAAATAGAATGGATACATTAATATCAGACTAAATTGACTGTAAGACCAAAATTGTTACAAGAGAAAAGAAGTACACTTCATAGTGATAAAAATTAAATTCATCAGGAAAACATAATAATTATAAATTGTACATGTTGCTAACAACAAAGCCCCAAAATACATGGAGCAAAAACTGACAGATTGAACAAAGAGATAGACTATTCAATAATAATAGTTGGAGACCTTAATACTCCATCTTCAATAATGGATAAAACAACTAGGCATAAGATCAACATGGAAACAGAAGACTTGAACAACTCTATGAACCAATTAGAACAGACATCCAAGGAACATTCCACCCTATCAAAACACACATTCTTCTCAACAAGGGACATTCTTCAGGACAGAACATATGTTAGACCCTTAAGTAAGCCTCAGTAAATTTAAAAGGATTGATTTTTAAACAAAGTATATTTCCTGAATGCAATGAAACTAATTAGGAATCACTTATAAAAGGAAATTTAGGACTTCCCTGGTGGTGCAGTGGTTAAGAATCCGCCTGCCAATGCAGGGGACACAGGTTCGAGCCCTGGTCCAGGAAGATCCCACATGTCACACAGCAACTAAGCCCGTGTGCCACAACTACTGAAGCCCGCATGCCTAGAGCCTGTGAACCACAACTACTGAGCCCTGGCACCACAACTACTGAAGCCCACACGCCTAGAGCCCTGTGCTCTGCAACAAGAGAAGCCACCACAATGAGAAGCCCCTGCACCACAACACTAGCCCCCGCTCACCGCAACTAGAGAAGGTCCATGTGCAGCAATAAAGACCCAAAGCAGCCAAAATTAAATATATATATATAAAGGAAATTTGGAAAATTCACTAATATGTGACTACTAACACACTTAAATAATAACCGATGTGTCAAAGAAGAAACCATAAAGAAAATTAGAAAGTACTTTAAGATGAATAAAAATGAAAACACATCCCAATATTTATGGAATACAGAAAAAGCAGTGCATAGAGAGAAATTTATAAATGTAAATGTGTATATTAAAAAAGAAGAAAGTTCCCAAGTCATTAACCTAAGATTTCACCTTAAAAACCTGGAAAAAGAAGAGCAAATTAAATCTAAAGCAAACAAAAGGAAAAAAAAAGATTGGAGGGGAAATAAATGATGTTAGAAAATAGAAAACATAGAATAATTAAGAAAACCAGAAGTTGGTTCTTTAAAACAATCAACAAAGTTGACAAACATTTATGCTAAGCTGACCAAGAGAAAAAGAGAGGGGATGCAATTTCTGCCAAAATCAGAAATTAAAGAGAAGATATTACCAGTGACCTTCCAGAAATTTTAAAAGATAAGAGAATTACATGAACAACTGTATGCCAACAAATTACATAGCCTATATAAAATGGAAAATTCCCAGAAAGAGGCAAGTTCTCAAAATCCACTTAAGAAGGAATAGAAAATCTAAATAGACCTATAACAAGAACAAACCTCCCATAAAGAATAGCCCAGGACCAGACGGTCTCCCTGGTAAAGTCAATGAAACATTAAGAATTAATACTAATACTTTACAAATTCTTCCAAAAAACAGAAGAGGAGAAAATACTTTTCAACTCATTCTATGAGAATAGTATTATCTTAATATCAAAACCAGACAACGACATAACAAGAAAAAAAAACTATAGATCAATATTCCTTATGAATATAGATGCAAAAATCCTCAACAAAATGGAATCCAGCAACAATTCATTCCTAGGCATATATCTAAAAGAAATAAAAACACATGTCCACACAAAAACTTGTAGATTAACGTCCATAGCAACATTATATTCATAACACTTAAAATATGGAATCAACCCAAATTTCAACCAACTGGTGAATGGATAAATGAATAGAGTTTATCAATATATTAGAATATTATTTAGCCATAAAAATGAATGAAATATTTTTTATTAGTTTCTGCTTTATAACAAAGTGAATCAGTCATACATATACATCTGTTCCCACATCCCTTCGCTCTTGCATCTCCCTCGCTCCCACCCTCACTATCCCACCCCTCCAGGCGGTCACAAAACACCGAGCTGATCTCCCTGTGCTATGCGGCTGCTGCCCACTATCTATCTACCTTACGTTTCATAGTGTATATATGTTCATGCCTCTCTTTCGCTTTGTCACAGCTTACCCTTCCCCCTCCCCATATCCTCAAGTCCATTCTCAAGTAGGTCTGTGTCTTTATTCCTATTTTACGCCTAGGCTCTTCATGACATTTTTTTTCTTAAATTCCATATATATGTGTTAGCATACGGTATTTGTCTTTCTCTTTCTGACTTACTTCACTCTGTATGACAGACTCAAGGTCTATCCACCTCATTACAGATAGCTCAGTTTCGTTTCTTTTTATGGCTGAGTAATATTCCATTGTATATATGTGCCACATCTTCTTTATCCATTCATCCGATGATGGACACTTAGGTTGTTTCCAGCTCTGGACTATTGTGAATAGAGCTGCAATGAACATTTTGGTACATGTCTCTTTTTGAATTAGGGTTTTCTCAGAGTATATGCCTAGTAGTGGGATTGCTGGGTCATATGGTAGTTCTATTTTTAGTTTTTTAAGGAACCTCCATACTGTTCTCCATAGCGGCTGTACCAATTCAGATTCCCAACAGCAGTGCAAGAGTGTTCCCTTTTCTCCACACCCTCTCCAGCATTTATTGTTTCTAGATTTCTTGATGATGGCCATTCTGACTGGTGTGAGATGATATCTCCTTGTAGTTTTGATTTGCATTTCTCTAATGATTAATGATGTTGAGCATTCTTTCATGTGTTTGTTGGCAGTCTGTATATCTTCTTTGGAGAAATGCCTATTTAAGTCTTCTGCCCATTTTTGGATTGGGTTGTTTGTTTTTTGCTATTGAGCTGCATGAGCTGTTTATAAATTTTGGAGATTAATCCTTTGTCAGTTGCTTCACTTGAAAATATTTTCTCCCATTCTGAGGGTTGTCTTTTGGTCTTGTTTATGGTTTCCTTTGCTGTGCAAAAGCTTTGAAGTTTCATTAGGTCCCATGTGTTTTTTTTCGTTTTTATTTCCATTTCTCTAGGAGGTGGGTCCAAAAGGATCTTGCTGTGATTTATGTCATAGAGTGTTCTACCTATGTTTTCCTCTAAGAGTTTGATAGTTTCTGGCCTTACATTTAGGTCTTTAATCCATTTTGAGCTTATTTTTGTGTATGGTGTTAGGGAATGATCTAATCTTATACTTTTACATGTCCCTGTCCAGTTTTCCCAGCACCACTTACTGAAGAGGCTGTCCTTTCTCCACTGTACATTCCTGCCTCCTTTATCAAAGATAAGTTGACCATATGTGCGTGGGTTTATCTCTGGGCTTTCTATCCTGTTCCATTGATCTATCTTTCTGTTTTTGTGCCAGTACCACACTGTCTTGATTACTGTAGCTTTGTAGTATAGTCTGAAGTCAGGGAGCCTGAATCCTCCAGCTCCGTTTTTCGTTCTCAAGATTGCTTTGGCTATTCGGGGTCTTTTGTGTTTCCAAACAAATTTTGAAATGTTTTGTTCTAGTTCTGTGAAAAATGCCAGTGGTAGTTTGATAGGGATTGCATTGAATCTGTAGATTGCTTTGGGTAGTAGAGTCATTTTCACAATATTGATTATTCCAATCCAGGAGCATGGTATATCTCTCCATCTATTTGAATCATCTTTAATTTCTTTCCTCAGTGTCTTATAATTTTCTGCATAGAGGTCTTTTGTTTCCTTAGGTAGGTTTATTCCTAGATATTTTATTCTTTTTGTTGCAATGGTAAATGGGAGCGTTTTCTTGATTTCACTTTCAGATTTTTCATCATTAGTGTACAGGAATGCCAGAGATTTCTGTGCATTAATTTTGTATCCTGCTACTTTACCAAATTCATTGATTAGCCCTAGTAGTTTTCTGGTAGCATCTTTAGGATTCTCTATGTATAGTATCATGTCATCTGCAAACAGTGACAGCTTTACTTCTTCTTTTCCAATTTGGATTCCTTTTATTTCCTTTTCTTCTCTGATTGCTGTGGCTAAAACTTCCAAAACTAAGTTGAATAAGAGTGGTGAGAGTAGGCAGCCTTGTCTTGTTCCTGATCTTAGTGGAAATGGTTTCAGTTTTTCACCATTGAGGACGATGTTGGCTGTGGGTTTCTCATATATGGCCTTTATTATGTTGAGGAAAGTTCCCTCTATGCCTACTTTCTGCAGGGTTTTTATCATAAACGGGTGTTGGATTTTGTCAAAAGCTCTCTCTGCATCTATTGAGATGATCATATGGTTTTTCTCCTTCAATTTGTTAATATGGTGTATCACATTGATTGATTTGCGTATATTGAAGAATCCTTGCATTCCTGGAATAAACCCCACTTGATCATGGTGTATGATCCTTTTAATGTGCTGTTGGATTCTGTTTGCTAGTATTTTGTTGAGGAGTTTTGCATCTATGTTCATCAGTGATATTGGCCTGTAGTTTTCTTTCTTTGTGACATCCTTGCCTGGTTTTTGTATCAAGGTGATGGTGGCCTCGTAGAATGAGTTTGGGAGTGCTCCTCCTTCTGCTATATTTTGGAAGAGTTTGAGAAGGATAGGTGTTAGCTCTTCTCTAAATGTTTGATAGAATTCGCCTGTGAAGCCATCTGGTCCTGGGCTTTTGTTTGTTAGAAGATTTTTATTCACTTTCAATTTCAGTGCTTGTGATTGGCCTATTCATATTTTCTATTTCTTCCTGATTCAGTCTTGGCAGGTTGTGCATTTCTAAGAATTTGTCCATTACTTCCAGGTTGTCCATTTTATTGGCATACAGTTGCTTGTAGTAATCTCTCATGATCTTTTGTATTTCTGCAGAGTCAGTTGTTACTTCTCCTTTTTCATTTCTAATTCTATTGATTTGAGTCTTCTACCTTTTTTTCTTGATGAGTCTGGCTAATGGTTTATCAATTTTGTTTATCTTCTCAAAGAACCAGCTTTTAGTTTTATTGATCTTTGCTATCGTTTCCTTCATTTCTTTTTCATTTATTTCTGATCTGATCTTTATGATTTCTTTCCTTCTGCTAACTTTGGGGGATATTTGTTCTTCTTTCTCTAATTGCTTTAGGTACAGGATCAGGTTGTTTACTCGAGATGTTTCCTGTTTCTTAAGGTGGGATTGTATTGCTATAAACTTCCCCCTTAGAACTGCTTTTGCTGCATCCCATAGGTTTGGGGTCATCGTGTCTCCATTGTCATTTGTTTCTAGGTATTTTTTAATTCTTCTTTCATTTCTTCAGTGATCACTTCGTTATTGAGTAGTGTATTGTTTAACTTCCATGTGTTTGTATTTTTTACAGATCTTTTCCTGTAATTGATGTCTAGTCTCATAGCATTGTGGTCGGAAAAGATACTTGATACAATTTCAATTTCCTTAAATTTACCAAGGCTTGATTTGTGACCCAAGATATGATCTATCCTGGAGAATGTTCCATGAGCACTTGAGAAAAATGTGTATTCTGTTGTTTTTGGATGAAATGTCCTATAAATATCAATTAAGTCCATCTTGTTTAATGTATCATTTAAAGCTTGTGCTTCCTTATTTATTTTCATTTTGGATGATCTGTCCATTGGTGAAAGTGGGGTGTTAATGTCCCCTGCTATGAGTGTGTTACTGTTGATTTCCCCTTTTATGGCTGTTAGTATTTGCCTTATGTATTGAGGTGCTCCTATGTTGGGTGCCTAAATATTTACAATTGTTATATCTTCTTCTTGGATTGATCCCTTGATCATTATGTAGTGTCCTTCTTTGTCTCTTCTAATGGTCTTTATTTTAAAGTCTATTTTGTCTGATATAAGAATTGCTACTCCAGCTTTCTTTTGATTTCCATTTGCATGGAATATCTTTTTCCATCCCCTGACTTGCAATCTGTATGTGTCTCTAAGTCTGAAGTGGGTCTCTTGTAGACAGCATATATATGGGTCTTGTTTTTGTATCCATTCAGCCAATCTGTGTTTTTTGGTGGGAGCATTTAGTCCATTTATATTTAAGGTAATTATCGATATGTATGTTCCTATTCCCATTTCCTTAATTGTTTTGGGTTTGTTATTGTAGGTCTTTTCCTTCTGTTGTGTTTCTTTCCTAGAGAAGTTCCTTTAGCATTTGTTGTAAAGCTGGTTTGGTGGTGCTGAACTCTCTCAGCTTTTGCTTGTCTGTAAACGTTTTAATTTCTCCATCACATCTGAATGAGATCCTTGCTGGGTAGAGTAATCTTGGTTGCAGGTTTTTCTCCTTCATCACTTTAAATATGTCCTGCCACTCCCTTCTGGCTTGTAGAGTTTCTGCTGAGAGATCAGCTGTTAACCTGATGAGGATTCCCTTGTGTGTTATTTGTTGTTTTTCCCTTGCTTCTTTTAATATGTTTTATTTGTGTTTAATTTTTGATAGTTTGATTAATATGTGTCTTGGCGTATTTCTCCTTGGATTTATTCTGTATGGGACTCTCTGTGCCTCCTGGACTTGATTAACTATTTC
The DNA here is from genome assembly GCF_964165515.1 of Mesoplodon bidens. Lineage (NCBI taxonomy): Eukaryota > Metazoa > Chordata > Mammalia > Artiodactyla > Ziphiidae > Mesoplodon > Mesoplodon bidens. The sequence goes on along the minus strand of NC_138177.1, from coordinate 70,115,422 downwards.
CTTTCCTATATTAGGGAAATTTTCAACTATAATCTCTTCAAATATTTTCTCAGTCCCTTGCTTTTTCTCTTCTTCTTCTGGAACCCCTATAATTTGAATGTTGGTGTGTTTAATGTTGTCCCAGAGGTCTCTGAGACTGTCCTCTGTTCTTTTCATTCTTTTTTCTTTATTTTGCTCTGCATCACTTATTTCCACTATTTTATCTTCCACCTCACTTATCCGTTCTTCTGCCTCAGTTATTCTGCTATTGAACCCATCTAGAGTATTTTTCATTTCATTTATTGTCTTTTTAATCCATGCTTGATTCATCTTTAGTTCTTCTAGGTCCTTGTTAACTGTTTCTTGCATTTTGTCTATTCTATTTCCAAGATTTTGGATCTTGGAAATAGAATCTTGGAACATCTTCACTATCATTATTCTGAATTCTTTTTCAGGTAGACTGCTTATTTCCTCTTCATTTGTTAGGTCTGGTAGGTTTTTATCTTGCTCCTTCACCTGTTTGTTTTTCTCTCTTCTCATTTTGCTTATGTTACTGTGTTTGGGGTCTCCTTTTTGCAGGCTGCAGATTCGTAGTTCCTGTTGTTTTTGGTGTCTGTCCCCAGTGGCTAAGGTTGTTTCAGTAGGTTGTGTAGGCTTCCTGGTGGGGGGGACTAGTGCCTGTGTTCTGGTGGTTGAGGCTCGATCTTGTCTTTCTGGTGGACAGGTCCACATCTGGTGGTGTGTTTTGGGGTGCCTGTGGCCTTGTTATGTTTTTAGGTAGCCTCTCTGCTAATGGGTGGCGTTGTGTTCCTGTCTTGCTAGTTGCTTGGCATAGGGTGACCAGCACTGTAGCTTGGTGGTCGTTGACTGAAGCTGGGTGCTGGTGTTGAGATGGAGTTCTCTGGGAGATTTTCGCCGCTTGATATTATGTGGAGCTGGGAGGTCTCTTGTGGGCCCGTGTCCTGAAGTTGGCTCTCCCACTTCAGAGGCACAGCACTGACTCCTGGCTGCAGCACCAAGAGCCTTTCATCTACCTGGCTCAGAATAAAAGGGAGAAAAAGTAGAAAGAAAGAATTAGTAGAAGAAAGAAAGAGAGAGAGAAAGAAAGGAAGAAGGAAAAAAAGGAAGGAAGGATGGAAGGATGAATGAAAGAAAGAAAGGAGGGAAGGAGGGAGGAAAGACGGAAAGAGAGAAAGAAAGAAAGGTGGGAGGGAGGGAGGAAGGAAAGAAAAAGAAAGTGAAAGGAAGAAGGGAGGGAGGGAGCAAGGAAAGAAAATGAAAGAAAGAAAGAAAGGGGTGGAGGGAGGGAGGGAGGAAGGGAAGGTAGAAAAAAAGAAAGAGAGAAGATAAAGTAAAATAGAATAAAGTATAAAATATAGTGGCGTTATTAAAACTACAAACGTAATTATTAAAAAAAAAAAAAAACGGACAGATAGAAGCCTGGGACATATGGTGGAAGCAAAGCTATACAGAGAAAATCTCACACAGAAGCATACACATACACATTCACAAAAAGAGAATGGGGGAAAAAATCGAAAATCTTGCTCTCAAAGTCCACCTCCTCAATTTGGGATAATTCGTTGTAAAAAGAGGAAAAGGGGAAAAAGTCTGAAATCTTGCTCTCAAAGTCCACCTCCTTAATTTGGGATAATTCGTTGTAAAAGGAGGAAAAGGGGAAAAAATCTTAAATCTTGTCCTCAAAGTCCACCTCCTCAATTTGGGATGATTCGCTGTCCATTCATGCCCTCCACAGACAAAGGGCACATCAAGCAGACCGTGGAGCTTTAATCCGCTGCCTCCGAGGCTGCACAGAGAGATTTCCCTGTCTCTTCTCTGCTCTCACAGCTCCCGGGTCTCAGCCTTGGACCTGGCCCCGCCTCTGCACGTAGGTCACCGGAGGGCATCTGTTCTTCGCTCAGACAGGACGGGTTTAAAGGAGCCGCTGATTCGGGGGCTCTGGCTCACTCAGGCCGAGGGGAGGGAGGGGCATGCAGTGCGGGGCGGGCCTGCGGCAGCAGAGGCCGGCGTGAAGTTGCACCAGCCCGAGGCGCTCCGTGCGCTTTCCCGGGGAAGCCGTCCCTGGGTCCCAGGACCCCGACAGTGGCGGGCTGCACAGGCTCCCCGGAAGGGGGCTGGACAGTGACCTGCGCTCGCACACAGGCCTTGTGGCGGCGGCAGCAACAGCCCCAGCGTCCCACGCACATCTCCAGGGTCCGCGCCTTTAGCCGCGGCTCGCGCCCGTGTCTGGAGCTTCTTTAAGCAGCGCTCTTTATGCCCTCTCCTCACGCACCAGGAAACAAAAGGGAAGAAAAAGTCTCTTGCCTCTTTGGCAGGTCCAGACTTTTTCCCTGGACTCCCTCCGGGCTAGCCGCGTAGCACCAACCCCTCCAGGCTCTCTTCCAGCCGCCAGCCCCAGTCCTCTCCCTGCGCTCCGACTGAAACCCGATACCCGAGCCTCAGCTCCCAGCCCCGCCCGCCCCGGTGGCCGAGCAGACAAGCCTCTCGGGCTGGTGTGTGCCTGAGGGCGCCGATCCTCTGTGCGGGAATCTCTCCGCTTTGCCCTCCGCACCCCTGTTGCTGTGTTCTCCTCCGCTACTCCGAAGCTTTCCCCCTCCGCCACCCGCAGTCTCCACCCGCGAAGGGGCTTCTAGTGTGTGGAAACCTTTCCTCCTTCACGGCTCCCTCCCACTGGTGCAGGTCGCGTCCCTATCCTTTTGTCTCTGTTTATTCTTTTTTTTCTTTTGCCCTACCCAGGTATGTGGGGAGTTTCTTGCCTTTTGGGGGGTCTGAGGTCTTCTGTCAGCGTTCAGTACGTGTTCTGTAGGAGTTGTTCCACGTGTAGATGAATTTCTGATGTATCTGTGGGGAGGAAGGTGATCTCCGCGTCTTACTCTTCCGCCATCTTCCTCTGGACCTGAAATATTGATACATGCTACAATATGGATGAACCTTGGAGACATTATGCTAAGCAAAAAAAGCTAATCACAAAAGATAACATATTGTATGATTCCATTTATATAAAATGTTCAGAATGAACAAATCCATAGAGACAGAAAGTAGATTAGTGTTTGGGAGTGGCTGAGGAAAGGGGAGAAATGGAGAGTGGCTGCTAATGCAGGGTATCTTTTAGCGTGATGAAAATGTTCTGGAATTAGACAGTGGTGATAGTTGCACAACTCTGAATTTAACAAAGACCACTAAATTGTGCACTTTCAAAGAGTGAACTTTATGTTCTGTGAGTTATAGCTCAATAGAGCTGTTATATAAAAATATCCATTTACAGCAATAACAAAACACCTGAGCACCTTATAAAAATACAGAAAAAAATTGACAAGATCCTCCTGGAGAATATTATGTCACTTTACTGAAGGACCTAAAGAAAGAACTGCATAAATGGAGCCATATCCATTGGTGGGAAGATTTAAGGATGCAAAGATGTCCATTCTTCCAAAGTCAATCTTCAAATTCAGTGCCATCCTATGAACAATCCCAGTAAGATGCTGCATGTACACTGAAAAACTAATTCTAAAATTAGTTCATTCATTTATTTAACAAATATTTATTGAGTGCTTACACTGTGTCACTTTTATTAAAGCTGCTGGGGTGCAGCAATCAAAATGATAAACAATATCACTGCTTTCATAGGCTTATATTTAGTAATATGCTAAAATAGATAAGACTTTTAGAAAAAAAATACAACGGGTTTCTTGATCTAGCAGATATCAAGATAAATCATAAATCTATATTAATTAAAACAGCATAAAATTGGCACAAAATAGTCAAACTTGATCCATACTTAAGAACAGAATAAAATACAGCTGTGTACACATATACTAATTTGGCATAGGATAAAGAAGAAAGGAATATGACTAATAGATGCCACTTAGATATATGCAGTGATGAAGCTCTTTTTCTTTTGATTTTTTTTAACTGTACTTCTTGGCTCTGAACTCCAGTGTGCTTAGAGCCAACAATGGAGGGAGGGAGGAAGGGAGGGAGGGAGGGAGGAAAAAGGGTCTTACTTGATTCTCAGAAACTGATGCTATGAATCACAGCATAGGCTCCAATTTGCTGGTTGGGATCCAGGAATAAGAGAAAATCAACAGGAAAACACATTTTGTAAAGCCCATCCCTTACCCATATACCAAACACTAATGGGTGATGAGACCCATTTAGAACCTCCTGACCCCAGCTCTACATCTCATTTCCTCCCCTCACCCACTCAGACATTTTCTGATGCCCCTTCCAATGGACCATAGAAATGCCCAAAGATGAGAGAGACCTGTGACCTCTCATTGGTTCCTTTACTCACTACTTCTAAGAAATGATGCTTCCCTACTTCTAGCTCCCTTTTAAATTCTAAAGTCAGTGTAGTCAGTGAAGGGAGGGGAAACATTAGCAAATACAGCTCACAACAGACAGACAAGGTCTTATACTCTAGCTCAGACATGCTCAAAGAGTGGTCAGGGGATTCCTTTCAGATGGTCTGTCAGGTCAAAACTGTTTTCATGATAATACTGAGATTAATTATCTTTTTCACTCATTCTCTCCTGTGAGAGGAGTTTTCCAGAGGCTACATAATATGTGATATGGCATCAGTTTATAAACAGAAGCACACACAAGAATCCAGATATCTTCTATTAAAGCTAGATGTTAAAAAGATTTGCAAAAATGTAAATCAGTGCCATTCTTCTAAATATTTTTTTTGTTTTGGTTATAATTGTTTTTCATAACAGCATGTTATTTATGTCAGCATCCAATATGTTTATTGTTGTTATCTTTAAATGAATTAATTAAAAATACTTATTTTTTTTTAGTTTTAATTGTTACTATAGTAAAATCATATAAACAAAAGCTGTTAAGGTCTTCAATAATTTTTAAGAGTTTAAAGGGTTCCTTGACTAAGGGGGGAAGGGATGGTGGGATGAACTGGGAGATTGGGATTGACATATATATACTACTATGTATGCAATAGATAACTAATGAGAACCTACTGTATAGTACAGGGAACTCAGTGTTCTGTGGTGACGTAAGTGGGGAGGAAATCCAAAAAAGAGGGGATATATGTATACGTATAGCTGATTCACTTTGCTGTACAGCAGAAACTAACACAACATTGTAAAGCAACTATACTCCAATAAAAATTTAAAAAGAAAAAGAAAAAAATAAAATAAAGGGTTCCTTGATCAAAAAGTTTGGGATGATACCAGCCTTCTAAGAACCAGCTTCATCACATCAGCATGAACAGGTAATGAAACCCTCAGTAAATATCACTTGAATAAATGAGTGAAATAAAGAATTGATATATTAGGTTTTAAAGAATACAAGTATAATTAGGTACTGACTATATAATTTCTTCTTTTTTAATTATTTTTTTACATCTTTATTGGAGTATAATTGCTTTACAGTGTTGTATTAGTTTCTGCTTTATAACAAAGTGAATCAGCTATACGTATACATATATCCCCATATCCCCTCCCTCTTGCGTCTCCCTCCCACCCTCCCTATCCCACCCCTCTAGGAGGTCACAAAGCACCGAGCTGATCTCCCTGTGCTATGTGGCCGCTTCCCTCTAGTTATCTATTTTACATTTGGTAGTATATACATGTCCATGCCACTCTCTCACTTTGTCCCAGCTTACCCATCCCCTCTCCCCATGTCTTCAAGTCCATTCTCTACGTCTGCATCTTTATTCCTGTCCTGGCCCTAGGTTCTTCAGAACATTTTTTTTTTTTTAGATTCCATATATATGTGTTATTATTTTTATTTTTGGCTGCGTTGGGTTTCATTGCTTTCTTTAGCTGTGGTGAGTGGGGGCATTCTTTGTTGCGGTTCATGGGCTTCTCATTGTGTTGGCTTCTCTTGCTGGGGAGCATGGGCTTTAGGTGTGTAGGTTTCAGTAGTTGTGGTGTGCAAGCTCTAGAGTGCAGGCTCAGTAGTTGTGGCACATGGGCTTAGGTGATCTGCAGCATGTGGGATCTTCCTGGACCAGGGCTCGAACCCATGTCCCCTGCATTGACAGGGGGATTCTTAACCACTCTGCCACCAGGGAAGCCCTATAATTTCTAACACAGTGCTTACTATACAGTAAATACTTAAAGCATGCATGTTTTCTTCTTTGATAGCAGAACAAGACCCACCAGGCTCAGAACTGGGAATTTAACATCATAGCGCCTGTATGTGTGAGCTCTGGTTAGGAAGATATCCTAGGATGCTGGCAGGGTGAGTAACCATGGCATTTAACTCAATGTATGTAAATTTGTACCACTAGCTCTTGCTAGATTTGGGGATGGTTCTGGTTTACAGGACCCAGAGAGTGTAGTCCTGTCTAGGATCCCAGTGTTGGGTCTCACCTTTGTAATAACTCCAGAACTTATAAGTTTTAAACATTCTCTTGACCAGACTTGATTTAGAGAAACTCGAGGTATTCTAGTGGGTAATAGCAGTCAGTGACTTCAGCCTTTCAGACAATCCAGGACTAAATAAAGACTCTGGGAAAGAAACTGGCACTTATTTGTTTCTAGGCCCCTTTTTCATCTGTACAGTCATAATCACAGTGTAGGATTCTGCAGGTTGTGCAGTACGTGACAGTGTCACATCTAAGGGAGTGCCATTCACATTTTAGGCATCATAGATTTATGATAATTTCCCGGGAGAGGCAGTAAAATAACTATGGCAACTTCTGACAGCAGTGTCTAGAGAAGGAGATGGAATGTTTTTTTTCCTCAAATACACACAAGCACCCTATAGACCAGCAGCTGTCCTCCCTATGCTATTCACTTAAGGCCCTAACTTTGCTCAAGAAGTTTCTGCTTCTTGTAAACTGATTAATTAGAAAGAGCAAGAAACAATGGTAGAAGAACTAGATCTAAATCCTGACTCTGCAGCTGCCTAGTTTTATATGCCTGGGCAAATCAATCCTATCTTTATATGTGTTACTTTCTTCATTTACAAAATAAGGATGATAACTGTTGTCCTACCTACCTTACAGGCTTCACTGAGGATCAAGTAAAATCCTGTATGTGCAAATTTCCTGTAAAGTATTTGCAAAGATAAAGAATTTTATCATCAGTGTGATATTAAGTCCCAGACTTTACACCCCATGTTAATGGTGGGCAGGGCATGAGGTATTATTAGGGAGGAGAAACAGCATACAGGCAAGGCTCAGCCAGCTTTTACAGGGTGGGGGTGAAAGAGAGACCAGTGCACTTGTACCAAAGTTTGTAAACAAAAACATGATGGGAAATTGTATAACAGACAGCTAAATTGACAAATGTCATCTTCTCTTCTGAAGGTTCCCTGGCCTCAAAGCAGAATAAAATTCCTCGAGCTTTTTCCAAGGTGTCTAACACGAATCTTCCCTTTTTTGTATTAGTCAGCAAAAATAAGAAATGACCAGACTCAGGGCCTTGTACCTGGTGTCATGGGAATGTGACTGGCAGTCTGAGAGGAGCTGTCTCCTGAGATGCCATTGCAGGAGCAGACCCCACGGAGGCACCTGGTGTAGTGGAGGGTGTTCCTGACTGTAAACACTTTGGAAGAGTGAGTACACGAAGGGAAGCTGTCATAGTCTGGATGCACTGAGGGTTGAGTAGTATCTTAAAAAGAAAAAAAAGATTTATTATTTATTTTTGGCTGTGTCAGGTCTTAGTTGCAGCACACAGGATCTTCATTGAGGAATATGGGATCTTTCTTTGTGGTGCACAGGCTTCTCTCTAGTTGTGGCATGAGGGTTTTCTCTCTCTAGTTGCAGTGCGCAGGGTCCAGAGCACATGGGCTCTGTAGTTTGTGGCACGCGGGCTTAGTTGCCCTGCCACATGTGGGACCTTAGTTCCCTGACCAGTGATCAAACCCACGTCCCCTGCATTGTAAGGTGGGTTCTTTACCACTGGACCACCAGGGAAGTCCCTGAGTAGTATCTTAACTGTGGCTGTGTGAAGAGCACCTTTGACCTCCTTGTTCCTTAGGTTGAACATGACAAGGTCCACCAGGGAGTGAGGATGGTGTAGGTCACTGAGATGGGTCTGTCCTACCCCAGGGAACTCTGGGACTTAGGCTTCAGGTAAATGATGGAGGCACAGACATAGTGGACGATGATCACTGTGAGGTGGGAGGCACAGGTGGTAAAGGCCTTCTTCTGACTCTTAAAGGCAAAGGCCTTAAGATTCCAAGGTAATCTTAAGATTATGAAGCAATCTTAAATATGGTGCAGAAGATGAGGACATAGGAGATGGAGACCAGGCCCACGGGTAAAACAAAGCCACAGACACTGATGACAAATTGATGATGTCACTGACAGTGATGTCTGTCTGTGCAGGCCAGCTCCCACAGGTACCTCACATCACAAAAGAAGCGAGAGATGACCAAGGTATCACAGAAGGGCAGGCCAAACACAGATGTTACCTGTACAGTGTCATATCCAGGCCAGTTCCCAGTGACCCAGATGTCAACTGGCATAGGCCTCTTACCTAGGGTGACTGCGATGGTGAATTTTATGTGTCAACTTAACTGGACTAAGGATGTCTCGAGATTTAGTTGGTAAAATATTGATTCTGGGTATGTCTGTGAAGGTGTCTCCAGAAGAGATTAGCATTTAAATCAGTAGACTGAGTAAAGAAGATCACCCTCACCAATGTGGGCAGACATTATCCAATCTGTTGAGAGCCTGAATAGAATCAAAAGGCAGAGGAAGGGCAAACTGTCTCTGCTTGATCTGAGACATCCATCTTCTCCTGCCCTCAGACATCAGCGTTCCTGGTTCTCAGGCTTTCAGACTGAGACTGGGATTTATACCATTTGCCCCCTGATCCTCAGGCCCTCAGACTCAGACTAAATGATACCACCAGCCTTCCTGGCTGTTCACCTTTCAGAGGGCACACTGTGGGACTTCTTGGCCTCCATAACCACACAAGCCAATCCCTATAATAAATCTCTTACATATATCAATATATATTCTCTTGGTTCTGTTTCTCTGGAAAACTCTAATACAATGACTGAATCCCATAGTGGGGCTGCAGATGGCCACATGGTGTTCATACTGCATGGCCATGAACAGGAAACAGTTGTTGGTTGCATACATGAAATAGCTCATGCATTCAAGAGCTAGATGGCATAGTCTTGAATGGCAGTGGGCTCAGGAGGCCAGACAGAATGTAGGGACCAGAGTGTAGCAGCTCTCAGAGATGAACAGCATGCTCAGGAAGAAGTACAACAGAGCATGGAGGTGACAACCCAAGCAAATGATAGTCACAATGATGACACTGCCAGAGAGAGTCAGCAGGTACACAGTCAAAAGGACAAAAAAAGAGAACAAGGCTATGCTACCACACCCAAAGCTGGAGGAATCTTTAAAGAGGATCTCAGTAACAGCAGTAGAGTTTGGCTTAAACTCTAAGGAAGATCTGGATCTGAATGAACTGGACAAAGGAAAGGGAGAGGTGAGATTCTAACTATACAACAGATTACACAGTACTCTGAGCAGCACTATTAAATAATGTCCGAGGCTCAGGGGAACATCAGTGCTCTTCCACTGGCCAAAAGCTCACCATCCTTGAGAACAAATTAAGAAGTTTTTCATGATTTACTAAATTTAGGACAGGGTTTGGAGGGAGGGAAAGTTTCAACATAAGATGAACAGCAGAATTATGAAAACAGCTACCTTACTTGACCATTAAAGAGGCAGGTTCAGGTCAAAGATGCAGGTGTTGAGTGAGCCTGACACTTCAACACCTTCTGTACTCATCCTTGATCTGGGCCTTTGATGACACAATGAGGAGGCAGCAACACAGGGAAGGATGATGAATATCTGGGATTGATCCATTCGTCTCTGTCAATGTGACTGCCAACACAAAGTCTGTGCCCTGGGAGCATGCCAGAACAGTATCCTCAGTCCTGGGCTCTCCTTTCCTGCTTCTTTGTGTAGAGAAGATGACTAGTACTTGGCCAGACTTTGGGAGGGCCATTCAGGCTACCCTACTAGCCATGTTTCCAGACATAGAGGTCAATGCTCTTTTGAAGTAAATTTTGACATGTCTCTTTCTTGATCTATAGAGTATACTCCCTAGATAAAAAGAACAAGTACCTGGTGTTAATAAATAATGTTGACTTTCTCTAAATGTCTTCCTAATGTGAAATTTTTCAATGAAATGGTATACATAGAGGTGAGTGAGTTATTTTTCAAGAATGTTTTTTTCTGCCTCTAAGCCTGTACTTCATAACAGTGGCTAATAATGTCATCATTGGGACTATAATCTTTACCAGCTATCACTTTCACATTCTCCCTGTGTTTCTTTTTTAGTGTCCTGTTTCCTTCAAAGATGTTCAGCACGGGTATTATCTCATTTTGCTTTCAAGTCTTGTAGGCAAGAATCAGTATCTGATTCTTGGAGAACTGTGAGACACAGATCATCATCTTCTTTGCTTTCTTATCACCAACCCATAGCATTAATGGGGTAATACCTTTTCGCTGGCACCTGCAACCCACTCTTACTCAGTTCAAGAACTGGAGGACCTGTGTCAGGCTGGCATCCTCAGTGTGTGCAACAGGATTGCTTCTATCACTGGTTCAGGCTGTGGCCACTCTCTAGCTAACCTTTTGTGATCCACTCACTGATCATTTTCTCTGTTATGTCTAAGTCATGTTGGACCTGGTTTCTGCTAGTCCAATCACTGATCCTGTCACTGACAGTCTTCTGACTACTACCTTTGCAATTGTCCTTTTGACTCTTATATCTTCATTATTTCTACCATTTTCATGATAGCATTAGCCAGAAGAAAACATTGCCTCTGTGTTTCTCATCTCACCATGGTAAGCATCTGGTAAAGCTATGCCTTTAGAGCTTAATTCAAACATGATAGTGAGATCAGCAAATGTTAAAATTAGTTGATCTCAATGACCAACTCTAATCAGAGTCTGTAACACTTAAAAGTAAAGATGTCAAGAATTCCTTGACATAATTGTAGATAATAAAGCTCTTTTCCAGGATTATTGGAAGGATATTAAAATCTCTTCTCAAGTAGTTTTGCAAATTTTCCAGACAGAAATATTGTAAATAAAGTCACTGGTGTCAAGGTTTCATATGACTGGTGATGTGTCATGTGACACAACTAGGGCCAGCATAAAAGTGACCTTCAAGAACAAACTTCAAAAAAACTTTTCTTATAACCTCAGCCTATTGTTAATATTATAAGTATATAGCCCTCTAAATTGATGCCCACTGATTCTAGTTCTTGAGATTTCTATGAGGTCAAAATATGGCCTACAGCATAAAATTCAAACTTAAAATGTTCAGTGTACACCATAAACTGAAATAAACTATAATAACACATACAGTTAACTAAATCTAGAATTAATTCAACTTGGATGCTTGAAAAGAGATTTATTCGAAAGGATATTTTTGACAAAAAAAAAATCTGATTGGGAATTCTGGTTCCTGGTTCCACGTGTAAGGAGCATGGAACACACCATTCTATCCTAATGAAAGAAAGTGAAAGCCTGAACAGGCTGAAAAATCAACAGTTCTTGAATCCATAAGAAAGGTGAGGACACAGGGAAAACTACTGCCCCTAAGATTGCAGAGACAGGCAAATATAAGGAGTCATAGTTTACTGGAAAGAGATTCATGCATGAAACCACCATGGGTGCCAGTGCTGGGGTAGGAAGGGAAAGGTATATGATCACTTTTGATATCAAAATTTAATCTAAATAAGAGCATACATTTATGCTTTATGTAATTACTATAATTGGTACTATTTATATTTTTTGTATGGGCTCCAATTGTTGTCGAGTGTTACTTCATTTCAGCCTATAAAACTTCCTCTTGCACTCTTGTAAGGCAGGTCTGCTATCAACAAATACTCTCAAGTCTTTGATTACCTGGAAATGTCTTTATTTCACCTTCATTTTTGAATGATAGTTTTGCTAAATATAGAATTCTTGATCTTAAGACCTTGGGCATTATGCTTTGAAAGCTTCAGATTGTATTTAAGAGGAAGCTATAGATCATTCCCTACAGACATTCTTCAGATCCACAGTTACTTGCATTTCTTTTCCTGAAGTCACTTTTTAAGGTTGGGTACTTTAAACATTTCCTTTAAAAGAAAACGTGGGGGAAAAGAAAAGAATTATTGATGAACAGGATTTTCCCCCCAGCAATTTAGATGTGTTTTATTGACTCTGGACTCTATTATCTGAAGAAAAGTCAGCTGTTCATCTTATTTTGGAGCCCTTGTTTGTGATGAGTTTTTTATCTCTTCTTGATTTCATGATTTTGTCTTTGGCATTTAACAATTTGACTATAATGTTTCCAGATGTGGCTTTCTTTGTGTCTTGTCTTTCTTGGATGGATAGATTAATGTTTCTTATCAAATTTGGAAGGGGGGTTGGCCACTGAACCCACAGTGGAAACTGAGGAAGGAAGATACAAGCAAACGTCTTTTCTTAGAAGAAAGTCTGTGCTGGATCTCCAACTTCAATTCCAGCTCTTTTCTCCTTCTTTACAACACTTTCTCTCCAGACAGGACCCAGGCCACTGGATTTATTGAGGAAGAAATGGCATGCCAGTGTGGCAAGTTAACTCTACTCTCTGTCTTGCTTACCTGAATTGGTGCAGCCGGAATCTTTCCTCCCCTCCAAAGAATGACTCGGTGTCATTCCCTTGCCCCTTGTGTCTAAGGTGTTCTAGAATTCATGAAATTTAATCACAACCACAAACATAAATTATGGTCTTCCTCTCTCCCTTTCTTCTACAAATGACCCTGCTTCAATCTAAGAATTTTAAAGCATTCGGAAGTTTTTTTTTTTTTTTTTTTTATAGCTCAGTCGTATCATAGATGCTGTTTCTCTGTTGGTTGCTCCTACTTTGCCTCTACATATTGAAATGACAAAGGACTGAGGTCTGGGATTTTTCATTTATATTCTCTCTTGAAGTGTTCCCATCCAATACTTTAGTTTCTTTCTTTCATTCTTTCCTCCTTCCTTTTTTTCCAATTCTTTTGTTGAACAAGTAATACACAGACATTGCACAGAAATCCAAAAGTAAAACAGGTTTATAGTTAAATATTATTCTTCTTTCAGTTTCCTTCCTGTTGCTTTTAGGATGCTGGTTCCTTGAAAATACTACCCCAATAACCTACTGATAAACAAGCCTGAGATTATTCTTACTTTGATAAGGGAGAATACCACCTTGGCAAAGTATTAGTGCAAAGTTAGAAGGAAGTGCAAAGTGAGGCTATTTACAAAGTTTTGGAGTATGGTGTATGCCAGTCTTTCAATTCATGGACTTGATTAGGATTGGGTAAGGATCATGATTTAATAATTTAGGACTGATAGACTCAACAGAGTAATACTTTTGAGATTAGAGTTTCAATTTCCTTAGAGCATTAACAGTCATTTGATGCTATTTATTAAAAATCCAAACAGTTTGATGGTCATTGACATAAGTTTTTGGTAGAGATTCCTAAGAAGAACAATAAAGTTATATACAACTTTTGTCTTCCTGGGCAAGAATGTTTTGGAATAGTAATGCCATGCTGATGAACGTAATGGAAGAGTAAAGTTGTATTATGAAAACAACTAAATAGCAAAGTCACATTAACATAGTCAGTCAGTAAGCACACTTCCTCCCTTCACCCCTCCACCCTATATTCCTTCCAGGCAATATACAGTATATAAATACAGAGATGCCTTGCATATACTAGCTAATATAAAAGCACATATGTGTTCACATACACATTAATACTTTCCCCACTATATTTAACAATATCTGGATGTCCTTCTGTAGAGCACTTAAATAATTATCTGATTTTTTTCAATGGTGGTGTAACTTTCTACTTTATAGATATGTCAATTTTGTTAACCAAGTTTATTACTGATGGATGTTTTGGTCCTTTTTTTTTTTTCTAGCTGTTGCCATTGTAAACAATTCTGAAATAGAAAACTCTATAAACATGCCATTTCACACATAAGTGAACACCAGGAAGTGAAAATGCAAAGTTAAAGACCATGAGCATCCTAAATTTTAAAGAGTATTTAATAGAGTATTGTTCTTCTCTACAAAATTTTTACCAAAAGATCTCTCACAAACAGTGTGTCAAAATGCAATTTCCCATCATTATGGCTCTAGAGGAAATAGAGAGTAATGAGAGGCAATAGGGCCCAGTGATTAAAAGCATGGACTCTAGATTCACACTGCCCAGGACTGAATCCTCTTTTCTCTAATTCCTAACAATGTAACCATAGGCAAGTTACTTAACTTCTTTGTGTCTCGGTTTCTTTATCTCTAAAATGGCTTAATGAGGGCATGGTCTTCAGAGAGTTGCTGTGAGGACTAACTTGTTGATTTATGCAAAGTGGTTAGAAAAGTGTCTGGCACCTAGTAAATGCTATATAAGTCAACTCTAAGTATATACAAGGTTTGAGGCTTCCCACCAGCAGAGATCCTTAAGCATGAAGTGCTTAACCAGGAAAACTTGTAGTGATCAGTTCAGAGTGGGAATTGGAAGCTAAAGATAAAAGGCAATAATTACAGGAAGCTTGCATGAATTTAATTAGCTTTATATTTTATTCAATGTGGTTATGCAATTAACTCCTATATTTTTCTGTGAGATTAGTGAAAAAAAAATCCACAATTGATCTTAAGGGGAGAGGAATCCCAAAGAAGAGTATTGATTAATTTATTTGTCCATCAAATATTTCTGATTCCTCTACTATGTACTAAGATCTATGGATTCAATGGCTACTACATACTTGTTTCTCAATAAATATTTATTGACTGAATAATGAATTGGAAAGAATCCCTGATGTTAAGGAATTCAGAACATCATTAGAGGAGAAGGGTAAATGGGAATGACAGTACAGAGTAATGAGTGCTATGATGGAGATTAGTAAGATGGTATGGAAACATAAAGGAGGGGCATCTAACTCAGCAGTAGGGCCAGAGTATACTATCAAGGAGGTATTATCCAAGACAGTAAGGAAAAGGTGAATGATGCATGTGTCACTGCGGACATCTAGTTAGAGGGACCAGCATTTATAAAGATACAGATGAAGCAGCAAGAGAATCACTACAGTTAAGTACAGAGGCTCTGAAGTCATAGGTTCCTACGATTGAATCTTATTTCACCTTAGGCAAGGTCTGATCCTCTCTGTAACATACTTTCCTTATCTATACAATACTAGTTCTTAACTCAGAAGAATATTGTGAGGCTCAAATAGGTTAATGCATAAAGCATTGAGCAAAATGACAGACACAAAGTAAGATCTCAGAAAATGTTGGCCATGATTTTTATCATTATTAGAGACAATCATGTCACTTTTAGGAAACAAGTGTGATTCTGAATGGGTCTAGGCTCTGTGGTTCATAGCAGCTTTAAAGAGCCTGAGTCCTTGGGGCCTCCTGTGAGGAAGAAAGAGAAACCCAGCTGAGACCCTGAAGCTGAAGAGTGCCTTGGTGTGTGGGATTTTCCAAAATACAAAGGTTGAATTTGATTGAACTAAATACATCATTGTGTACTTCCTAATATTGTGTCAGTTGAATGAACCTGTATTAGCTCTGTTCACACCATTCATAATTCATTGAAGTAAAATCACATCCATTCTCTGCTTCCACCACTGCAGACTTCAGAGTCTCTGTCTTATCAGGCTACTTGCACACGGGAGAACTTGCCACTCTCACGAGGGCATTTACCAGCTCTTCTCTGAACCTTCTCAAGTAGCATGGATGGGGAGTCACCTGCACTGCATGAAGGTGAACCAAGGATTTGTGTGAGGGTTCTTGCTTTTGTTTTTAATGCTCCCTAATTAAATCCATCTTAAAAAAATAATTTAGCCCTGCATACTGAGGAATAGCCCACAGTAACTTCAAATTATACTTTCTTTTTAATTAATAACTCAGAGTACTTTGTGCTTTAATCATACTCTATGCTCTCCTTTTCTAATGCATTATTTTTCATTTTCTCACTGAAATTTACCTGCCTCTTCCTGACAGCTGCAAAGAAATTCCTGCCATTTATTTTCATTTGACTTTATATCTTCATACCTTTGAGGAGTATATACATTTTTATGAAGATAAATAACCATTAATCTTGACCTTTATTACCCACCTCTAATATAACCATAATAAATCTTCTTCATTTTAATGGCTCAAATGTTAGAGAGTCCTTCCAATTTTTGAACTAAAAGTATATTATTTCTCTTATTTGTACAGCAAATGGTTCATCTAGCCTCTTAAAGGATACATTCCCCTTATAAAAGCCACACTGCTTTTCCTCCATAGGTGATGCTCAATATTTCTACACTTTATTATAGAAGCCAACATTTACGGCCACCCACTGTCACACACAACACGTCGTCCTTCCCTTTTAGACTTTGCTGTACATATTTGAACTCTGACAGTTCTCCTTGGGTCTCTTGCATTTCTACATGTCTTGTGAGCAGACACACTGACTGCCTTTGTCCCAGATTATTATTTCAAGGGTACTTTTATAGTGCACAGCCTTGGAAGATAGAGTGTCTCTCTCTGGAGCATAGAGTAGGCAGGCTTACTTATAGTATCTCAGATTCAGGTTCTCTAAGCTTAGAATCCCACTTTTCTAACGCAACTCACTGCATGTTCAGGTAATTCCTGGCTCTCTTTGTGTTCCTCTGTAAGAATTGGGGCTTGGAGAACTGGTGCAAATGTCAATACTATTACTGTGAGTAATAATGTCTTTTGCTTCAGTCCAAGGTGTCTTGCATCTTTTACCTGAATCCATGGAACTATGGCAGGCTCACTTGTAAGCTTGGAAGGAAGGTAAATCTCAGATCCTTCAGAGTTCTCGACAATGACTTCATTCCAACTTTCTTAATTCTCTAAATGTGGCTCTTCCAGAATATGTAAAATAGGGGTTCCTTCTCCACTCTGCATAGCAATGTCAGTACCCCTCCCACATTCAGGTAAAGTACTGGAAATTCACACTTTCCAGAGATATTTGCAGAGCTAAAGAAAAATGTTGTGTAGAAAATAGGGGAAGAAGAAAACATCCATATAGCAAGCAGAAAGACTTCCCCTCAGGCTCCTTCTCCCCCGTGGTCTGCCAGAATTCTGGCAACAAGGTGTGTAGCCACCAGAAAGAACATTACAGTAATCCTCCCTGGGGAAATAGAGAATCCCAGGAGAATACATCTACAGATATTGACATGGGTACTTCCCAGTGAAAAATTATTTGTCACTTTATTGTCCTATATACACACACATATACACAGAACTTCTAACTGGTTTATTAGAGCTTCTCTCCTAGATACAAATGAAAAATCAAGGTGGTTTCTAACATGAAAGACCATGATGGAACAAACAGAAAAAAACATGAATACTGGGAAAAAGAGAGACAATGCACAGAGAAGAGAAAAAAATTTAAATATAGATGCATGTGTATTTATATATATTTAATATTCTCAAATAGATGAGAGAATAGAGTGCATTCATAAATCAAAAAAGGTTTCTATAACAAAAAAGTTTGTTAAAGACAATTTATTCTATTAGTAAATTTAAAAAGAGAATGTTGAAAAAGTCTTCCAGAAGGTGTATTAAAAAGAAGAAAAAAGTTAGGTAATGAAAGAGAAAGAAAACAAAATGTGAGGATCAATAGAAGAGGTTTAATATCCAACAAATGCCAGTTTCAGAACAAGTAAATAGAGAAAATAGAAGAGAGACAACATCAATGAAAAGAATATTTCAAAATATTAAAGATCATCAACTTCCAGGTTGAGTGACTAGTATAGTGGAAAAACAAATAAGAGTATATATGTCAAAGAGTATCATCTTGTAATACCAAAACTCTAGGGGTAAAAGAGTGCTAAAATTTTCCAAAAAGAGAAAGAGAGGGAAAAAAATCATATTATAAAGACTGATAATTCAAATGAAATTACACTTTTTAACAACCACACTAGAAGTTAGAAAACAATGAAGCAATGCCTTCAATATTGTAAAGGATAATTATTTCTAAGCTATGTTAATATATTAAATGATTCACAATATATGTGAATATAATAAATATATTTCCAAAGAAGTAATATTTCAAGAAATGTATATCCCATATTGTTGTTCTCAGGAAGTTATTGAAGAGGTACTCCAGGAAACAGGGAAACTAACATAGGCAAGAGATCAGGGAATCTCAGGATGCTGGTGGTCAAGTATATGAAAAGGTGCTCAACACCTAATCATCAGGGAAATGCAAATTAAAACCACAATGAGTTATCATCTCACATCTATTGGAATAGCTATTATCAAAAATACAAGAAATAACTAAAGCTGGCAAGGATGGAATAAAAGGGAACCTCTGTGCACTGTTGGTGGGAATGTAAATTGTCACTGTGAAAAGTCACTGTGAAAAGCAGTATGGAGGTTCCTTAAAAAATTGGAAATAGAACTACCTTATGATCCAGCAATCCTACTTCTGGACATGTATCCAAAGGAAGTGAAATCAGTATGTCAAAGAGATATCTGCACTCCTATGTTCATTGCAGCATTATTCATAATAGTCAAGACATGGAAACAATCTAAGCATCCATTAACTGATGAATGAATAAAGAAAATGTGGGAGATTTTATATACATATATATACACACATTCATATATATACACTCAATGTAATATTATTTAGCCATACAAAAGGAGGAAATTCTGGTACTTACAACAACATGAATGAACCTGGAGGATATTATATTACATGAAATAAGCCAAACACAGAAATATAAATACTGTTTGATCTCACTTAGATGTGGAATCCAAAAAAAGTTGAACTCACAAAAGCAGAGAGTAGAATGACAGTTGCCAGGGGCTGGGAGAAAATGGGGAGATGTTGGTCACAGGGTACAAACTTTCAGTTATAAGATAAATAAGTTCTGGAGACCTAATGTATAGTATGGTGACTATAGATAATAATGCTGTACTGAATACTTGAAATTTGTTAAGATATTAGATCTTGTGTTCTTACCACATACACACAAAAAAAGGTAGCTATATGAGATTATGGATGTGTTTAATGCACTTGATTGTGGTAATCATTAACAATGTAAATGTGTATCAAATCATCACACAGTAACACTTTAAATATATACAGTTTTTGTCAATTATACTTTAATAAATCTGGGAGGAATTATTAAAGTGGGAGGAATACTGGTGAAGGAAAGCTCCAGGATTATAGCCCTGCAGCTGTCCTACAAAGCAACTCAAGAGTTGGATTGGAGAAGATGGAAAGAGATGCTCCTAAGACAAAAAGAAACTAACTAGGAGGCCAACTAACTAGATAGATAGACAGACAGACAGACAGTCAGATAAAAGTGACTTGGGAATATTACCTGATATGTTTGACTGTATCTAACTATGGAAGAAGGTTTTACTGTTCTGGTGGAAAATTTGAGGCTGGATTAATTACAGCTACTTGAAAACTAAACAAATAAATGGACCTGTCAACTGAAAAAAGTGCACAACCTAAAAATTGAGAATTATGTTTTATCTGGAAGACAATACTGAGAACTTAAGACTGGGACACAGCCTCTCAGATAGCTCTGAGGGACTATTCCAAAGAGGTAAGGGAGGAGCCAGATATACAGGAGTTTTTGCAACAAAGACCAGGTAGTCAGCACTTCAAAAGATTACTGTTAATTAAAGAAAACCAGATAGCTCAAGTTAAGGAATTTAGCACCTTACTATGTATGGGAAGATGCAAGAGTCTGGGCTCACTGAAATCATTTCTTTGATATGCACCCTAGCCATATAGGGCCAGGATCCTGTTCTTTCCTATCCTGAGTTCCCTCAGGGTGCACAGTCAGGTTGGTGGGGAAGGGGGAAGGGGAGGTGTGTGTGGCTACAGTGGCTGAGGTCTTGGCAGTGGGCATCCTGTTTCCATTCTAGGTTCCCTCAGGGATCATCCTTGGGGGTAGCTGTAATGTGATATCTTGATGGCTGCAACACCCTTTGTTTACTGATATGGCAGGCAACATTTTTCATTCACAGACTCAATTACTAAAACTTAGCGAGAAAAACAAAAACTGCACTGGAAGAGATGTACACTTAGAGTATGCTGCATGGCTCAGTTGTGAGTAATAGTTGCATATTATCATAATGTATATTTTGAAAATAGACTTAATTTTTACTGGGAGGATGACAAGAGGAGAAGTATGTGCATAGGCTTGTGTTCATGTGTACAAATTATGGTGTTATAAATGAGCTAGGAAGAGATAATGCCTAAAATTTAGGAATTAAATACCATTATATACATTTTATATATAATATAGCAGAAATATGGAGGCAAATAAGATGAGACACAGGTAAAAAAGTTGAAAGTAGGTGCTTCTAAGAAGCAAGAATCATGGGTGGATAGAGAAAATGTTTTAATAATGTAATACTCTTTTGTATTTTTAATTCTACCTTTTAATTCTGCATTTAATTCTACAAAAATAAAATTAAATTGTAAAAATTAAGGTTAACTCTTGGATAAATAGAAAATATATAGATAAAACTTTCTAACAAGAAAAATGGAACAAAGAAATTAATCAAACAAAAAGTTTTGTTAAGAAACAAATAGAGATTAAGAAATCTTAGCACATGGAAAATATAAAATAAGATGGCAGTAATATTTAACAACTACTCTAATTATAATAAATGTGAATTAATTAAGCTAATCAATAGAAACACAGAGGCTCTCAGACTGAATTTTAATAATCTACACTATACTATTAAAATAATATGTCACAGGGACTTACCTGGTGGCACAATGGTTAAGAATCCGCCTGCCGATGCAGGGGAACACGGGTTCAAGTCCTGATCTGGGAGGATCTCACATGCCGCAGAGCAACTAAGCCCATGCACCACAACTACTGAAGTCTGCGCGCCTAGAGCCTGTGCTCTGCAACAAGAGAAGACACCACGATGAGAAGCCTGTGTACCGCAATGAAGAGTAGACCCCACTCGCCACAACTAGAGAAAGCCTGCATGCAGCAACGAAGACCCAATACAGACAAAAATAAATAAATAACATTAAAAAATAAATTGGAAAAAAAGGAAGTATCCACTTTCCCCTTTAAAAAAAATATGTCACAGGTTGAAAATGAAGGGGTTGAAATGTTATCCAGGAAAATGCTGACAAAAAGAAAGTTGATGTAACATTATGAATATCAGACAAAATATCTTTCTAAGTGAAAACCGCTAAGAGACTTATAATATTGGTAAACAAAACAGTTCACCAGGAAGGTATTCCATTTGTGAATTTGTAAGATCCTAACAGCATAGCTTCAAAATGTATTGTGCAAAAACCAATAAAACTACCGAGAGAAACTGACAAACACCCAATCATAGTGGGAGATACTAACACATTTCTTTTGGACTAATAAAATAATCAATGGGTTAATAGGACTAAAAAGGTTATGACAAGTAACAAGCCTAACCTAAAACTTTAACCTTCATACAGAGAAAGTTTTGACCCCAAAGGATGCCTCAACAAATTCGGAAACAATGATATACAAATAATATTCATGGACCATAATGCAATAAAGAAATCAATCCAAAAAAGTAGCCAAACCTTCCATTACCCCTACTCATAGTACTGAAGATTTATTTTATAAACACTTAATGGCACTTACTATATGCCAGACATTACTCTGAGAACTTTCAAATATTTACTCATTCAATTTTCACAACAATTGTTTGAGGTCAACACTATTATTCTTCACATTTTACAAATAAGGAAATTGAGGCACGGAGGGGATGAGCAACTTGCCCAAGGTCACATATAGCAAGTGGCAGATGGGACACAAACCCAGGCACACCAACTCCAGGATCTGAGCTCTTTTGTATTAAGTGTATTATCTTAACATAAACATCTAAATTAACTGTGAATTAAAGAAAAAGTAAAAATGAAAATTTATATAATACAACTTACAACAGCACTACACATCAAACTGAACAAGGTAAATCTGAAGCAGTTCTCAGAAAGAAATTTATAGCCTTATAAGATTTACTGTAAAGCAAGAGGAAAAATAAATATTTTAATTCAAAAAGCTTAAAGAAGAATAACAAAATAAACCCAAAGAAAGTAGAAACAAATAATAATGAAATAAAATTAATTAAAATACTAAAGCAAATATAAAATACTAGAAACTTTCTAAAAATTTTGGATCTTTGGAAAGATTAATTTAAAAATATAACCTCTAACAACTATGATAAATCAGAGAGATATAATAAACAAAATCAAGTAGGAAAAAAGATAAAAGGGCAGATACAGATGAGCAAAATAATTATAAAAGCATACCTTGAAAAACTTTACATTGATCTATTTGAAAAAGAATGTAAAATGGGCCAATTCAGAAGAAGATATAAATTACCATAATTATACCAAGAAGAAATGGAAAATTTACTAGACTAATAACTCTAAAAAGTGGAAATGATTGTAGTGAAAACCTAGTCTCTCAAAAAGCAAGCAAGCAACAACACAAAAAGATACCAGGCTCAGAGGATAGAAAATGGGTGAAAGTTCCCCAGCATTTAAAGAGGTTGCTAATTGCAAACCTTTGGTACAAAAAATAGATAAAGTAGGAAATGATAATTATTGACTAATAATGAATGAATGAAAAAATAGCAACTTGAATTCAATAGTGTATGAAAAGGCCAAGCAGGGTTTTCCTTTAAAACATATGAACGGGCTTCCCTGGTGGCGCAGTGGTTGAGAGTCCACCTGCTGATGCAGGGGACGCGGGTTCATGCCCTGGTCCAGGAAGTTCCCACATGCCGCGGAGTGGCTGGGCCCGTGAGCCATGGCCACTGAGCCTGGACGTCCGGAGCCTGTGCTCCGCAATGGGAGAGGCCACGACAGTGAGAGGCCCGTGTACCGCAAAAAAAAAAAAAAAAAAAAAAAATATGAATGAGTCAACATCAGAAAAATCTATTAATGTAATTCACCACCCTAACCAATTAAAGAATAAAAATCATATAATTATATCAATGGATACAGAAAAGGAACTAGACCATTGAAAAGACTGTTAGTGACAAACTTGCAAACAAACCAGGAATAGAAGGGAACTTCCTGAATGTGATAAAGGGTATCTGAGATCTGCAGCAAGCATCACATTTAATGGTGACCAAAACATGAGAAGCATTTAAATTTGGAAAAAGACAAAAATGCCCCTGTAACTGCCTTTATTCAATCCTGTATTGTAGTTCATAACTAAATGCAATAAGCCAAAAGAAGAGATATAAAAAAATCAGAATGGAAAAGACAAAACTTCCCAAACATACCGATGATGCACTCACTCCTTTTTCAGAAAAAAAAAAAAACCTCCGAACCTCCATCCACTCCAGATTTCTTTCATTCTTTTTCAGATAAATGTACAATAAGAATCATATATATATTTTAAAGTCATTTCTCAGTTCATAATTTCAATATCAGGGTTTCCTTTCCTTCCTCATGGGTTTAGACTCCATTACATTTCTAATTTCAGAGCTAAATATTTAAACAGAGCTACCAGAAAAACTGTGAAGAATGGACATTGACTAATAAGGCCCAAGATTTAATGATTATTTTAAGGTCTTGCTAAGACCTGCTGCCCAGCTTTAAGCCTTCCTTTAGCTGCTCCGTAAAGGATTTTAAACAGTTCAAATGAGGCTATGCACTGGCCATTCCCAAGCAGTGATAAATATACTACATATCTATTTCTTAGCTGTTAAGTCTCTGGATCTTAGTGGCTTATGAGCCTAAGTATTTGCAGTTGCTCTTGGGTAAATGTTTGAGGGCCTTGAAAGAGACTATGTGGAACTGAACCAAATGTCTAGCAACTATTTCATGCTTATCAGTCTCTCTCAGTTTACTTAGCTTATCAAAGACACCACAATAAACTGCCTGGCTTTCAAGTATTCATTTCTCAGTTCACTGGTTTTTAGGAAAGGAACCTTTCCTACTTTTGGGGTTTCTAAGAGAAAGGCATAAACTGGGTACCAGAACTAGG
Source organism: Mesoplodon bidens (assembly GCF_964165515.1). Taxonomy (NCBI): domain Eukaryota; kingdom Metazoa; phylum Chordata; class Mammalia; order Artiodactyla; family Ziphiidae; genus Mesoplodon; species Mesoplodon bidens. The sequence continues at coordinate 70,091,466 of NC_138177.1, read as the reverse complement.
GATTACTGAAGAGCCCAAGTCCCAGTGGAACCTGGTAGATTTGATGTGATTCTCCTTCAACCTTTGGAAAGGCCCATCTTGGGTTTGCATTATGAAAGGCAGACAAGGCTGGGCCTGCTCAACGCCTAAATGCTGGGAAAGAGAAAGAGGGCAGGCACAGGAAGGACTCCAATGTGGGCCTTCCTTCTCATCTTCCTCAAGGAGAAGGTTCTCAGCTTTTCCTATGCAATATGCAGTGATGCCTTGGAGTCTGATGGGCAAAACCAGCAGGACTGGTATATAGTACAGATGCCATGTCCCCATTCTGCTATATTCCATATACCTTCCATGTGAGAATCACACAATGAGTATTTGTTGAAGGAATCAGTGAATGAATGAGTCACAGTTCCCAGAATATTCAAATTGGAAGGGACCTCAGAGACAGATCCTTCGGCCCTTAGGGTACAGAGGCCCTAGTGTGTGAGTGGCTTGTCTAATGAAGCTGCACCCTTAAACATGGTTGGGTTCCACAAAGTTGTAGACACTTTCTACAATGATGGTCATGAGGCAAGAGCTCCTCTTCATCCTCCATCCACTGAGCAGAGCAGGACCATGTCCTGATGAAACAGCTTTGTTCCTGTGGAAACCCTAGATCATCTATGTAGGGGAGCAAAACTTGCCACCCCAAAATGTCTCTTTAGCATGCAGATTATTTTGAGCTGAAACAATTAAGTCCCAAAAGACTCAGGAAGAACCTTTGACCTTCCCCCTAACTGACTGAAAGGACACAGGTGGAGGACTTGTTCCAGGAAAGGAGCCATCACCATAGATAACTATAATATGAAGTAGGTGTGGTAGACAGTGAGGAACCTAGGAAAGTCTGTTTATTAAAATTCCTTTCTGTGTCCCATTGTCTTTGCAGGCCAAGCAAACATTTATTTACTAAAGTTTTGCTTTTCTCTCTGCATGTAAATTGCCTTTCTCCCCTTTGAATCCCCAAATCACTACCGGCAACATCCTCTTTTGTTAGTTGAAGATGGTGTTTAAAGTGAGGTCTTTGGACACTTTGGCAAGTTACTCAGTTTTCCTGGCCCTCTCCCATGTACACATGTCATTAAACTTTTGTTTGATTTTCTCATGTTAATCTGTCTCATGTCAATTTAATTCTTAGACCAGCCAGAAGAACCTGAAAGGGCAGAGGAAAATTTCTTTCTCCCTGACACCTACATACTACCTATGTGAGTAGGTTCATGAGCCCCTTTTCTAATGAGATTCCCAGCATCATGGTTTTTGGATCTTGCTACTGCTGCTTTGGGGACAGTCACTGTGGCTTTGGGGAGAGGGACCCCAGAGTCCTGGGGCACAGGAGAATAGTTCTCTCTGACAGACTGAAATCCAGATTAAAGGAACAGGGCTGTGGGGAGGCATAGGAGAACGCAGTGTTGCTTTCTGTCTGTTTGTTACTCCCAGATCTGGCCAATCAGAGAGAGAAATTAATTAACAGACCTTGGTGGGCTCTAAGTTTTTCTTCTAGTCCTCCCTTCCAGAAGATTCTCTGGGAGCCGTGTCTGCCACACACAGCAAGAGTCCTGGCAGTCCTAGTTCTACACTCTCAAGCCTTTGCTCTCCTGAAGCCTGAGAGAGCCTCAGCCCTGCCTGGTGAGATGTAAGTCACATTCTGTGACTCAATGAAGCATGATTCTTGTCTGACTGGATGTGGCTTTATGACCCTTGCCTCATGGAATATCACCTTTTCTTTTTCTTTTCTTTCCTAGGAATATTGCCAAGTGGAAAGATGAATGTACGGCTGTGTCACAAAACCTGGGGAATAAAAAGCATATAAATACTGAAAAATCACTCAGGAAGTGGTATCTGAGCATTAGTCTCAGAAAATCTCAGGCATAACTTTCAAAGGACTTAATTGGTGAATTTAGTTCAAAATATAGTCTTCACACTGAATGAGCCAGAGGGATTGGGGACATGCAGTCCCATCCCCACACCCTCTATCACAATCCTGGCTGGTGGGGCTTGGAGGAGAGAAATGGAACATCTGAATCTGGTTGAGTGAACCTAATTATCCCCCTCTGTACTAGAAAAAGTATATTCCCTGAACACAGAAGTGCCCACCTTACTGCCCCAGATATCAAGCAGAGGGCAGAAAGGTGAGGTCAGTAAACAGCTGGTGGCTGGCTGAAATATTGTGTTCATGAGTGTAGGAGTTCAAGGCAGAGGTCCTGGACAAAGGCACGCTTGCAGAATTGCTGCGCTGGGAGTGGCTTTTCCATTCCAACACACATGCAGATCCTCCTCCTGGTCCTTGGGATTCTCTCCTCTGCTTGAATATTGTGTTTCATTCCCCCGCTACCTCCTTCTCCTCACATCTCCAAAAGACAGAAAATCATCTTCTAATCTGCAAGCTGCTCCACAGTGTTAGTTAGATGGAGACCAGCCACCTTCTAGCCTTGATGTCAGGCCGGGGGAAGGAGAAGTGAAAATAAAACAATGACCAGCAAAACTCATATTTTGAAATCTATGCTCATCTTTATCAACAGTTACCACTTATTGATGGCACACTCTATACCAGGCCCTCTGCTAAATGCCTTACTGGCATCTTCCCATGCAACCCTTCCCATGCATCAGTCCCCTGAGGTAGACATTAGTACTGTCTTCATCTTATGGGTGAAGAAACGGAAGCCTAAACAGAGGAGGAAGTGTTTGTAAGGTCACATGTGAAGTAAGAAGAGCTGGGGTTTGAAACCAGACCACCTCTACCCCCATCCCCACACATCTGAGAATCTAGAGTTGGAGAGGAGGTAGAAAGTGAGGCCTGGGCTTTCCAATCAACAGAGATTGGAGAACTTAATGACAAGACCCATCCATGAACATGAGAGAGAGAATAAAGGTATGTGTGCTTTGGGGGTGGGCTTAACATACAAGTAGAACCCAGAGTTGCACATAGTGGGGATAGGGAGGACAGACAAAGGGAGGGAAGTAGAAACATAATGTACTGTTTGCCTATTATGTCTCAAGAACTGTGCTCGGCTATTTACATACAGTAACTCATATAATCTCCATAGGAACACTATGAGTAGATATTATCCTCTCTATTTTATAGATGAGCCAACGGAGACAAATGAAGTGAGAAAAACAATTAAGCTTCCCTCCACTTACACTGGGGTTAAAGCCAGAGATTTTTTATAAACTTTAATATTTTGTTGTTTTTATCACTGCTTTCTTACAGTTACAGGTAATTCAAACCCTTAATAAGTTTCATTCTCTTTATTGTGTTTACAGACTAGAAAATAGAAGCAGAAACAACATTCCACACAGAAGGAGGGAGACTCGGGTATTAGAACAAGTGGTATTTGGAGAACATAGGAAGGAAGCAGGGCTGAAAAGAAAGAGCTGGTTCTGGATCATAGAATGTCCTGGGTCCATACACTAGAATCTCCTCAACTAAAATAATAATAATTAATTAAAAAAAGAAAAGGTGGGACTTCCCTGGTGGTGCAGGGGGTGTGGGTTCGATCCCTGGTTAGGGAGCTAAGATCCCACATGACTTGCAGCCAAAAAACCAAAACATAAAACAGAAGCAATACTGTAACAAATTCAATAAAGACTTTAAAAATAGTCCACATCAAAAACAAAAAAATCTTTAAAAAAAAAAAGAGAAAGAAAAGGTGGTGACTCCTCTCACAGCCTATTCTAGACATTAGCTGTCTTGAATTTAATTTGAACCATGAGACACCTATATCTATCACTCAGGCTCCACTCCCCGAGTGTCCTCTCTGCATCTGTTGCACTTAGAACAGTGCCAGATACATAGTAACTGCTCAATAATTGTTAAAACAAAGAAGAAAGGAAGGAAAGAATAAATGAAGACATCTGTGGGCAGCTAAAACACAATTAGCATCAGCAGAGAGTTCTTCTCCCTCTTTTATTTTTATTATTGCATTACTTCCAGGTTGTTTGTCCCCCTTGGTGATGTCCCCTTTTGGTACATGTATTGACTACCTTCTGGAGAGCAGGCATGAATTTAAGCACTTTACTCATTTAATCCTCATTGTAAGTCTATGAGGTAAGTATTTTATTAAACTTACTTTACAGGTCAGAAACCTGAGACCTGAAAAGATTAAGTAAATTCCTCAAGGTCATACAGCTAGTACGTGGCAAAATCAAGATTTAAAAACAGGCAATTCACCCCAGGGTCTGCAGCTGCATTATAAGCTAATGATGATTATTTGAACCAGCTTTCTCCTTTATAATAATTAAAGACTAGGAGAAAAAAAGGAGTTCTATACATTGCGAATTTACACATATCTCAAATCCTATTTGAATGTCATTGGGTCTTGGAAATTAGTCTGGAAGTTCAGAAATTATGTACTGTAATATGCTTTCTTCTCAAATATCTTAGTGCATCCTTTCTTCACTCAGCACAGCTCCAAAGATAAAAGGAAATCTACAGTGGTCCAAAGGCCACTGGAAAATGTTAGGGCTCAGGACCACTAGATCATTAACGTCTGTACCCATCCTCCTACCCACATTTAGTATTGTCCCTGACCCCCTTCAAACCATTGACAGCCTGATGTAGGAGATGCTTAAACAGTGCGATATTGTAGACGGAGCACAGGCTTTGGGGCCAGAGTAGCATGTGTTCCTATCCTAGGTCCACCATTATAAGCCTGTGTCCTAAGGATAGTCACTTAACCTCCCTGGCCTTTGTGTCCTATCTGCACAGCGGAGCTGACAATATCAACCTCCCAAGGTTATTGTGAGGAGTCAAAACTGTTACGGACATGATGTCTCCTGGCAGAAGGAAGCAAGATAGCTATTAGCTCCACCACCCTGTCCCCCACATTGTTTTCTATCTCACTCTGAGGTGACAGTTATAACTGCAGTTTTAACAAGTTCTCATTCATAGAATGAGTTCCCTCTTCCCAGGAGGCCCTGACTTTGAAAATGGGCTTCCCCTATAGTCTTTGATCCCACATTCCAGTAAAAGGAACCTAACTATTCTCCAGGGTCTTCCAAGAATGACTTCCTGGACACATTTGCCATGTGTTAATAAACCTTTCAGCTGCCTCTCTGCATTCCTACCCCAGATTCCCTTCACCTATGCCCTACCCACTTATTGGTCTAACCAACTACTCAGAGCATCATTCCCACTTCTCTCCTTGTTGCCTCAGAGACACTGCAGTGAGTTCCAGGATTCATGTGTGCATCAGCTTTCATATGCAGGGTGTATAAATACTTACGAAGACATGTGCAGCTATTTTTGAATGTATCATAATTCATTTGAAAGCATGAATTACTAAATTCGTAGTTCTCTTTTCAGGATTTTTTTTTCTATCAATTGGTACAAATAGTACAACTATTATTATCCAACCATCATCAAGCTGGAGAGTCATGAAATATTTTGAAATTAAAAAAGGAGTTTTCACATCCAAAAAAATTGGAGACCCCAGCTCCAGGTGACAGGGATAGTATGAGAGTAGATATAACTTCAGTGCTACGGATTGAATTGTGTGTCCACCCACGCAACCCCCCACACACACAACCTGCACAACTCATATGTTGAAGCCCTAAACTCTAATGTGATGGTATTTGGAGATGGAACCTGTGGGAAGTAATTAGGTTTAGATGAGGTCATGAGGGTGGGGTCCTCCTGATAGGATTAGAGCCCTTTAACAAGAGATGTCAGAGGTCTCTCTCTCTCTCACCCCCACCCCACCATAAGAGGACACAGAAAAATGGCAGCCATCTGCAATCCAGAGAGAAAACTCTCACCAGGAACCAAATCTTCCAGCACCTTGATCTTGGATTCCCAGCCTCCAGAAATGAGAAATAAATGTCTGTCGTTTAAGCTACACAGTCTATGATATTTTGTTATAGCGGCCAAAGCTGACCAAGACATTCAGGAACAATGCTGGCCTCAGTTAACCCTGTTGTGAGTCCTATCCATGGCTCTGGAAGAGTCCCATTGATGATCCTAAAGGAGGGTTAGACCCGGGATCCTAAACTACTGTGAATGCCATGAATAAACTAGAATAAATGGTCCCCCAATAAAGCAGTGTATAGCAGGTTCTCTTCACTGTTTCACCAGCTTTGCTTCTATAGTCACTCCATATGTTCATTTCCATCTAGTACCAAATTTCAATAGACTTACTGTTGGTGGAGTAATAAATTCCTCATAATTTCTCATCTGTAAAATGAAAATAGTACCACTGACTTCATAGGGTCATTTGGAGGATTAAGTGAGACAAAAACTTGTGAAAGTGTTCAATAAATATTAGTTGACTCTGGAGCTAAAAAACCCTTTTTCCCCTGGCACCACATTTTTATACCATCTACCCACTGCCCCATTTCCAAAATCTTCTTAATTTGTCCCAAAGCAATGGCATCATAAAGCACTGAGCTATTTTGCCCAACTCCACTCCTTTCCTATTGAGATCCCATAGTCACCAATCATATCTAATGATGGGACATTAGTATATAGATCAGTTGTTTGATTTATCTGTTATAACAAGAAGCTATGCATATTTGTGAATAATCGGGGAGTTGGCATGAATGAACCTGATGGGAGTAGTTTATGAAATGATTGGTTCTTTCCTCTCCTTTGATCTACACATTGATTCAGTTACAAGCCCTATTGATTCCCCTCATATGTCTGTCCCATCTGTCCCTCTTCTATGGGCCACTGTCACCCTCTCTAGATCAATCCCAATTATCTCTGGCCTGACTGTTTTGTCAGCAACCACCCTGCCTCTTCTCACCAACCTCAAATCCATCTTCTACTGCTGCCAGATCAGTCTATCGAATTCCAGGGTTGAGTATCTTTTTTTACCAGCATGGAAGCAAAATCACCAGATAAACAAGAAGAGGGTGCAGGGTAGCTAGTGGTGAGGGCTGCTGGTCCTTTAGAGGTTAGTTGCTAAGGGACTGTGAAGCCCACTAACAGGAGGGATAAGTGAAATCATTTGAGAGGCCCTTAAAAATGATAATGTCTAAATGCTCTAAAACCTTTTGTAACTTGGTCTTATTTACCTACTCCATTTTTTCTGTAATCAACCTGAGTCTAATCAAGGACCATCTCTTTCCTGTCCCACTTACTCATGACATTTATTTCTGTTTATTTAAGTTGTTTACCACCTGTAACCAAACGGTGAGCTCCTCAAAGGTTGATGAAGCATCTCATTCATTTCTGTATGCCCAGCAATGAGCACGGGGCCTGGCTTATGCTTAGTGCTCGAAGAATGAATGGGCGCAGATAAGCACCACATGTTAAAGGAAGAAAATGCTACAGAAGCCATAAAGTAATGCATGGAAAGTCTTCAGCGGAAAGTAAATTCTGAAGCTGGGTCTTGACAGACTAGTAGAAGTTTGCCAAATGGAGAAGAGGAGGTAATTTTGAGTAAAGAGAACAGTGTCCAGAGGCTCATCTCTGTTTTCTAACCCCCAAGAGAGGATCCTTGGATCTAAAGACCATGTCCTTTCAATTCTGAATGTCACAGGGGTAGAAAGACAGGCAGAGTGAACTGCCTTCTGCAGAACCATGACCATATTTGACTACTTTAATTCCAAAAAGAGAACCAGATTCCTAAACTCTCTGTAAGAGATCCTGCTTGTAGGAAAAAGGGCCTAAACTTCCTGAGATCCAAGATGATATGGTTCCAAGCTTGAACTGCCTAGATGTGTAAACTATGGATTTCCAAGGCACATATGCAAAAAAACCCACAATGTGCTTATTCATTATTTTATTATTAACCCCACACTCTAACCAACTGAGCTAACTGGCCAGCCACAATGTGTTTATTCAAACAAGTATAGGGAACTAAATAAACCAGTTTCCTCTAATGCTGATTCTACTTGAAGTAAAAACTTCTGCCAGGCTCCCCAAATGCCAACCCTGGGACTGGGTAAGTGAGCACTACACATAATGAGCCCCCCAGGTACCTGCTGTCTGTATCCTTCCAGCCCTCAGGATGGCTCTCAGGATGTCTGTCTACAGGGAGACACCTCCAGGAGCCCCACTGGCTGCTCCTGGGGGAGCTCCTTCTCTGGCTTTGAAGATTTCTCCACACAGAGGGGCTGTCAAGGAGGGCTGAAGCTCCCAAGCCTAACCACATTCCCACTAGAGTGTGTTTATCTGCTGCCCCTTCAGCTTCAGCCCGTCATAGGCCCTTTTGGTTACCTCGCTCTTCCCTCCCTGGCCTGCATGCTGTGGCCAAGAGAGCACAACACTTCCATCTTCACTCCTTGGCCTCCTCCAACCCAGCTCTCCTGTTGTGCCTCAGCACTATGCAGTCACAGGTAACTGTTCTTTAGAAAAGGAGCTGAAAAGGGGCTCACTGCTAATGAACTGACTTTAACTTATTGTAGTATAACAGCTCGTCACAGCTGGAGTAGGTCTTCATAAGGTTGTGTTTGCTCTTCCTACCTTTGATTTTCTTGGAAGAAATATAGGCTTCCCAGGGTGGAGAATACTAACCAGGTTATAGCAGCCATTCTTCTACTTCAAGACAGACTTCAACCAGATCAGACAACACTCTAGACCAGGGTTTCTCAGCAGTAGCCCTGCTGGTATTTGAAATAGGACAGTTCTTCCTTGGGCGGGATCGTCACATGTGCTGCAGGACATTTAGCACCATTAATTGCTAGCAGCACCCATGGCCATCACTAGAACAATTAAAAGCTCTAACACACATTTTTTTATTTCACAGTAGACGTGTCATACCACCCATGGCTGGACCGCTGCCTAGTTTATGCCCAGAGGCCTCCCAAAAGATAAATGTCTTTAGCCACATATTTTAGTGTCAAATTATTTTTCCTATTGGGAAATATATTCTGTTGCAGCTTTACTCTTTTTAAGCATTCTTCATGTAAATGATTAATAGCTGGTTGCCAACTTCTCTTAAATAATTTTTTTATAAACTTGAAGGAGGTCTCCATGCCTACTAACCTTCCTCACTGATGTGATTTACTTTATGCAAAAAGCCTTTTTCTGAATATGGATAAGGAAATCAGAATATAATTTAAATATACCCTATAGGAGCTTACTGTCTAAAGGGACCAAAATGTGAAATATTACATGAATTGGACTGAGAGCTATCCTTCAACAAAATGATATAGCTTTATTGTAACTCTGCTCTTTATATTCAGGGTCTGCTTTTGCTTTATATGAAGGACACCTGAATTTGCTGCATCTTCCCTGGTATAATTGTTTACCTCTGCAGAGTAGGTGTATGCCTACTCACAAAGTTGAGTAAGGCTGTAAATCTGCCTTCTAGTTTAGGGAAGATGAAGATGTAGCATAGTTTACAATATACATGAGTGAGTGCTGTGAAGTGTCAGCCAACTTCCATCATTCAGACAGCAGTAGAGAGAGGATGGTGCTTGGTTCTTGAAAACAAGACGAACATTTCTGAATCTGCTTTGCTTCTGCTTCTTAAAGGATGTGCAAGGGGATGATTCACAGTTTTGAAATAAAAGAAGTCTCCAGTCAATCCCTAAACAAATTGTTTTCAAGCATCAAATGAAAATTTCAGAATACAATATGCATTGATGGAGGGGAAGACATGCATTAGTCTTTGAAGAATGGGGATGATTTAAATAAGAGGAGGAAAAGAGGAAGGGCATTCCAGATGACAAGGAGGAAGAGTAGGTGAAGTGGGAACATACATGGTTATACAGTGGGGCTGGGGGGGAGGAAAATTAGATGATTCTAGCATGCATAGGAAGTTGTAATAGATGGCCACAGAACAAGAATATTTTAAGCAAAGTTAAGTAAATCCAAAGATCAACTTCAATCCACTGGGAAATGTATCCCCAGGTTTATAGCTGAGAATGAAGTTCAATCAATTTCAGAAATGTGATTAAACTGCTTTACTAAAATTATGCAACTTTTATTCTTCTACTTTTCCGATTTAGTGACCACCCAATGAAGAGGGAGAACCACACTCTCACCACTGAGTTTGTTTTGCACGAGCACCAGCTCACTCTTTTTGTGGTATTTCTTACACTGTACATCTTAACCCTAGCAGGTAATATAATCATTGTGACCATTATCCATATTGATCATCATCTCCACACCTCCATGTACTTATTCCTCAGCATGCTGTCCACTTCAGAGACTATATATACATTGGTCATTCTCCCAAGGATGCTATCCAGCCTCGTGGGTATAAGCCAGTCTATCTCACTGGTGGTTGTGCCACACAGATGTTCTTTTTTGTAACCTTTGGGATCACTAACTGCTTCCTGCTCACAGCAATGGGATATGACTGATATGTGGCCATCTGCAACCCCCTGAGATATACAGTCATTATGAACAAGAGGGTGTGCAACCAGCTGGTGTGGAGGGCCTGCAGCATTGGGCTGATTGTAGCTATGACACAGGTGACACCTGTATTCAGGTTACTTTTCTGTGCAACAAAGGTGGCCCACTTCTGTGACATCCGACCTGTGATGAAGCTATCCTGCATGGACACAACTGTCAATGAGATTCTGACTTTGATCATCAGTGTTTTGGTGCTCGTTGTGCCTGTGGGTCTGCTCTTCATCTCTTAAATCCGCATTATCTCTACTATCCTCAAGATCGCCTCAGCCGGGGGCAGGAAGAAGGCTTTTGCTACCTGCGCCACGCACCTCACTGTGGTCACGGTCCACTATGGCTGTGCCTCCATTGTCTACCCCAAGCCCAAGTCAGAGAACACCAAGGATCAGGATCAGCTGATCTCAGTGACCTACACTGTAATCACCTCCTTACTGAACCCTGTGGTGTACACCCCAAGGAACAAAGAGGTCAAGGATGCTCTGCTCTGGGCCATTGGAAGGAAACTTTCCTGACAATTTGGGAATTGTTCTTCTGAGGCTCTTAGCATCCATTCTAAGCAGAACTATGAGTAGAAGAACCCCATGTCCTTGGCTCCTAGAGACCTGGCCCATAGGAGGAGGAGAAAAGACGAACAGAAACAGCTTCTAACTGGGAGTCTGAAAGCTTTAAATATAGCCCCTGGACAAAATGCTGGCCCTGTTTTTGTGGATAATTAGACAAACAAGGACAGGATATGCCTGAAGAATAGGTCGAGGAGTAATGTGGACCAAGGATTTTTCATTGGCCTTTTGGTTTTCTTGTGGTTCTCCACTTAATGAAGACAAGAGGGAGTCCCTTAGAAAAAAAACAGAATCCAGGACATACATTATTCCTTACAATCCCTTCCTTCCTACTTAAGAGCATGAGAATTGCTCAACTTGGAGTCTCTGTTGCAATCTGCTTGTACATGACATATCAAGTCATAAATCACTGTGTGGACAGGAAAAGTGGCCTTAGAATGAGACAGCCCAGGGGAAACAGATTTCTTCTCCCAGCTGCTTTAATTTATCCCAGTTTCTAGCAAAACTGTTTATTAAAGATGGTGACCACAGACAGTTTAATTAGAGATCCTAACAATTCCAAATCTTGTCAGCCATATTAACAGTGGTTTGAGGGCACATTCCAAGATCCTCCTGGGTCAGTTCAGCTGCTGTTAATTCAGAAAGCATGTAATGGGTAATAAGAATGAACCAGGCTGTGGGCTAGATCCTGGGGAAGGAAAGATGAAAAAAAACCTAATGCCTGGCTTCAAAAAACTCAACTCTAGTGGCAAAGACAAACTTTTTTTTTTTTTGCGGTACACGGACCTCTCACTGCTGTGGCCTCTCCTGTTGCGGAGCACAGGCTCCGGACGCGCAGACTCAGTGGCCATGGCTCACGGGCCCAGCCACTCCGCCCCATGTGGGATCTTCCCGGACCGGGACACGAACCCGTGTCCCCTGCATTGGCAGGCGGACTGTCAACCACTGCACCACCAGGGAAGCCCCACAAACATTTAAAGATATAGTTTTATGTCAAGTGATATATACAAAAGGTCGAAGGATAATGGGAGGGAGGGAGGGAGAGAAAGAAAGAGAAACTCTGTTGGAGATGCCAGGGAAGTCTTCAGAGAGGAGGTGATCTGTAATATGGACTGGTTTTAAAACACTTACAGGAGACTGTCTGACGGGCAAATTGTTGAAGGAGAAGAATTCCAAAGCAAAGAAATAATATTTCACCTGTATGAAAGTTAAGAGAAATGTTCAGGAAATGGAACGTGACTCGGCATGCTGACTCCAGGGTACAAGAAAGGAAATGAAGGGAGATAAGACCAGAAGGTTGGTTGGAGTCAGATTGTAAAGGCCTTGTTTGCTGAACTAAGGAATTTGGCTTTAACTTTTAAACAATGGGAATCATCTAAGACTCAGGAAAACTCGGATTCAGTTTATGGGGCATCTATGTGAATTTTTGGCATCCTTATTGTCCTTACCTAGATCCACTGAGACATCTAAGAAGTTGTATGAATCTATAGACTCTAAGCCAAGAAAATCATGGGGACAAAGAGAATGAGACTAGAGTATTTAGAGGTCATACACAGAAATAATTATGCACTTATGATGAAGCTGAATCAGGCAATCACAGAGAGCAGGGGAGCAGAGGCTGATCAAGGAGTTTCATGTAGATTTGGGGTTTGGGATCCAAATGAGTACCCAGTAAACAAGAACAAGGAACTAGCTGTCAAGTCAGTGGCTAGTCTAGACCTCAGACTTGGGTCACGATAGCTCCAGGACACAACTTCCACTAGAATTAAAGGGTGGGCTCAAAACTCAGAAAAGCCTTCAAAAGAAGATACAGAGACCCAAATAACACATGTATCTGCTCTCCAGACCATAACAGAATTACCAGGCCCTCTCTCAGGGTCAATGGAGGCAATGGTATAAATCAAACTATACCTAAAGTTCCCTAAGAATATAAGGTGGCTGAAAGAAATTAAGAGAAGTTGTTAACTGGCAAATAAAATAACTGAATAATTAAAAGCAAAGTATTGCAGGCAAAGTGTTTGACAGTCATTCAATAAACATACATGGAATCTTTACTATATGCCAGATACTGGGCTAGACATGGAAAATATCAAAATAATTCTGCACTAATCCTTGAACAAAGGAGCTCCCAATCTAGCAGGGGAGATGGGCTTATGCAGAACTCACCATAATACAATGTGATAGAGAAATGGACAAAGTGTGCTTAATATTTATGACAAAGACATAAGCCTTGGGATATATTTTTGTGATCTATATAAAGCTAATCTCATCAAGCCAAGAAAGGGCCCTGCATGCTGAGGTTCAGTGAAATAAATGTTTGTTACCTGGGCAATAAGGTTGTCTTGATCTACATATGGGGCCATCTCCTAAGGCCGAGGGCTATGTGGCTGTGGACAGCATCATGCAGAGTAACTTATCACTATGGACTTCTAGAACATTTATTACCCAGGTTTTCCAGAAAACTAGTTTGAATGGAATAGCTTCACAGTCACATACCATAGAATCATATGTTTTTAATAACCCTTGTCACACCTCATCAAGGTCCTGGCCACAGAACTTTTTCTAACCTACTAAAGAGTTCCAGCCTCTCACTGAATATTTGGCTGGATTAAACAACCCGAGAAGAATCCTCCCTGTTCCCCAGGATTAGTTTGGTCACTACTCATGCTCAGGATCATTTTATGGCAAGCAACTCTTCCATAATGTGGTCCTTAACACAAAATGCTTTCCCAGACATTATCTCACTAGGTCCTCAGAACAGTCCTAGGAAGGAGGCAGGGATAAGGCTCTCAAATCTACAGATAATAAGGCTAAGACAGAAAAGGGGTGAAAGCAGAATTGAACTTGCACCACTTAGCTGGTGTTTTATGTTTACCCAGAGTATGTCAACACCCAAGGGCAATTCACAGTATGGATAGTAATGTACCAGAGAAATCAAGCTAAGCAAAATTCAAATTCCCCAGGGCCTCAAACTTCCCAAATAAAGCAAAGCCTCATCCCTGAAACTTTTTCAGAAGAGAAGAATCCTCTATAAAATAGCCACCTGGGATCGTCATTCTAGCCAGTGCAGACCCCCAAAGGAAGAGGATTTCCAGCAGCAGTTCAAGCTGTAGAGTCTTACTCACATAGAACCAGTTAAGATTTTAGAGAACATGAGTATCCACTTTCTCCAGTATTAAATCAAATCAGAGAAAAGCATTTGGAACTTCACAAGCAAACCTGGCCCTTACTTAAAGACGTTAGGTCCAGTGTTAAGTGCTAGGAGTACAATAGCGAATTATGCTAAATATAATATATGTAATATAAAAAATGCATACCACAATATATAAAATATAATATGTAACATATATTTGGCAGACTGATGACTGCTAAATGAAAATTTTAAACAGGTAATGAGAGCACAGAAGTAAGAAAACTTTAGTTCTAATTAATGTTTTTGAATCAGAAATACAGGAAGACAAATTCAGGTTCTTGGTCAGTTACCCAGTTCACTTCTCCTTCATCATGTATCACACCCTATTAGCAGTAGAGAGTGAGACTATGTAGTAGAGAGATGTGAAGTCTCTACTGTGGCCAATAGCTCTCTTGCTTGTTAGAAAACCTCCAACAGCTTAAGCTTTAAGTCTAGTAAGAAACTCATTCCATCTCCAAGAAAAATAAATATTCTTTATCTCTTTACTTTCCCACCCCTATTGAGCAAATCCTATTTGCTTAGCCAAATCTACTTCCCTTTGGAAGAGAGTTCTCTTTTTGTGAATGCTGGGACCCCATGGTGAACTTTGGTTTGGAGCCCATTTGTACCAGTCACCCACTGCAGCTGCAACATGAGGAACAAGACTTGAAGTCAGCAGACTGATTTCAAGCCCTGGGTCTCTCACTTATTAGCTCTGTATTCTTAGTTGAGTCACTTAAATTTCCTCTCAATTCCACAAGGTCTTGTGAGTGAATCTTTAACCACCATCTCATTCAGGGAAGTGTGGAGAGATGCAAGCCCTTTAGGATGAAAGTAAAAACGAGATGAGATGGAGGGAATTCAGGAGAGAATACTGAAATAGACTGCTGACTCCTTTCTCTAGCCTTTCACTTGGTTGTTAACTTTTTTTTTAATTGAAGTACACTTGACATGTAATATCGGTTTCAGGTGTACAACATAGTGATTCAACATTTATATACATTATGCAATAATCTCCACAATAAGTTTAACAACCATCTGTCATCATATAAAGTTATTACAATATTGTTGACTGTATTCCCTATGCTGTACATAATATCCCGATGACTTATTTATTGTATGACTGGAAGTTTATACCTCTTAATCCACTTCACCTATTTTGTCCATTCCCCTACCTCCATTCCCCTTGGCAACTACCAAGTTTTGTTTTCTGTAATTATGAATCTGTTTCTGTTTTGTTTGTTTACTTGTTTTGTTTTTTAGATTCCATATATAAGTGAAATAGTAAAGTATTTGTTTTTCTTGGCCTGACTTATTTCACTTAACATAATACCCTCTATGCCCATTTATGTTGTTGTAAATGGCAATATTTCATTTTTTTCATGACTAATATTCCGTGTGTGTGTGTGTGTGTGTGTGTGTGTGTGCGTGTATCACCTCCTCTTTATACTTTTGTCTGTCAATGGGCACTTACGTTGCTTCCATATCTTGGTTATTGTAAAATTATGCTGCAATAAAAAAGGGGTGCATATGCCTCCTCAAATTAGTGTTCTCATTTTCTTTAGATAGATACCCAGGAGTGGAATTGCTGGATCATATAATAAATGTATTTTTAATTTTTTAAGGAACTTCCATACCATTTTCCATAGTGGATGCAATTTACATTTCCACCAAGTGTATAAGGTTTCCCTTTTCTCAACAACCTCGCCAACACTTATTATATTTACTATCTTTTTTTTTTATAGTAGCCATTCTGACAGGTGTGAAGTGATATCTCATTGTGGTTTTGATTTGCATTTCCTGATGACCAGTGTTACTGAGCATCTTTTCATGTGGTCTGTTGGCTATCTGTGTCTCTTCTTTGGAAAAATGTCTATTCAGGTCCTCTATCCATTTTTTAATCAGACTGCTTGTTTTTTTGTATTGAGTTGAATGAGTTCTTTGTATATTTTGGATATTAACCCCTTATCAGGTATATCATTTGCAAATATCTTTACCCATTCAGTAGTTTGCCTTAATGTTTTGTTTATGGCTTCCATCACTGTGCAAAAGCTTTTTAGTTTGATATAGTCCCATTTGTTTATTTTTAATTTTGTTGTTCTTGCCTGAGGAGACAGATCCAAAAATATACTGCTAATACCAACGTCAAAGGGTTTACTGCCTATGTTTTCTTCTAGGAGTTTTACGGTTTCTGGTCTTACATTTAAATCTGTTATCCATTTTGAGTTTATATTTGTGTACAGTATAAGAAAGTGATCCAATTTCATTCTTTTGCATGAAGCTGCCCAGTTTTCCCAACACCATTAATGAAGAGGTTGTCTTTTTCTCACTTTATATTCTTACCTCATGTGTCATAGATTAATTGACCACATAAGCATTGGTTTATTTCTGGGCTCTCTATTCTGTTCCATTGATCTATGTGTCTGTTTTTGTGCCAGTACTACACTATTTTGATTACTACAGCTTTATAGTGTAGTTTGAAATTGAGAAGCACGATACCTCCAGGTTTGTTCTTTTTCAAGATTTTTTTGACTATCTGCAATCTTTTGTGTTTCCATACAAATTTTAGGATTATTTGTTATATTTCTGTTAAAAATGCTATTGGTATTTTGCTAGGGATTGCATTGAATCTGTAGAATGCTTTTGGTAGTATGGTACTTTTGACAAAATTATTCTTTCAATCCATAAACACATTATATCTTTCCATTTATTTGTACCATCTTCTATTTCTTTCATCAATGTCCTATAGTTTTCAGAGTACAGGTCTTTCACCTCCTTGGTTAAATTTATGCCTAGGTATTTTATTATTTTCAATGCAATTGTAAATGGGTTTTCTTAATTTCACTTCCTGATAGTTCAATATTAGTGGGTAGAAACACAACAGATTTCTGTATATTTGTATACTGCAACTATACTGAATTCATTTATTAGTTCAAATAGCATTTTGATACAGTCTTTAGGTTTTTCTATATATAGTATCATGTCATCTGCAAACAGTGACAGTTTTAATTTTTCTTCTCCAATTTAGGTTCCTTTTATTCCTTTTTCTTGTCTGAATGCTGTGGCTAGGACTTCCAATACTATATGTATCAAATAAAAGTGGTGAGATAGGACATCCTTGTTTTGTTTCTGATATTTGAAGAATTGATTTCAGCTTTTCACCATTGAGTGTGATGTTGGCTGTGGGTCTGTCATATATGGCTTTTGTTATGTTAAGGCATATTCTCTCTACACCCACTTTGTTGAGAGTTTTTGTCATAAATGGATGTTGAATTTTGTCAAATGCTTTTTCTGCACCTCCTGAGATGATCATATTATTTTTGTCCTTTGTTTTGTTAATGTGGTGTATCACATTGATTGATTTATGGATGTTAAGCTATACTTGCATCCCTGAAATTAATCCCACTTGATCATGGTGTATGATGCTTTTAATGTATTGTTAAATTAGATTTGCTAATATTGTGTTGAGAATTTTTGCATCTAAGTTCATCAGGGATATTGGCCTGTAATTTTCCTTGTTGATGACTTTGTCTGGTTTGGGAAGTAGGGTAATGCTGGCCTAGTAAAATGAGTTTGAAAGTACTGCTTCCTCTTCAATTTTCTAGAGTAATTTGAAAAAGATAGGTATTAACTCTAGAATTTGGTAGAATTAACTTGTGAGGTCATTGGGACCTGGAATTTTGGTTTTGGGGAGTTTTTTTATTAAAATTTTAATTTCATTATTACTTATCAGTCTATTAAGATTTTCTATTTCTTCATGATTCAGTCTTGAGAAATTATGTATTTGTAGGAAATTACCCATTTCTTCTAGGTTGTCTAATTTGTTGACATATAATTGTTCATAATATTCTCATGATGCTTTGTATTTCCTTCATGTCAGTTGTAATTTCTCCTCTTTCATTTCTGATTTTATTTATTTGGGCTCTCTTTTCTTCTTGATGAGTCTGGCTAAAGGTTTGTTGATTTATCTTTTCAAAGAACCAACTCTTAGTCTCATTGACTTTTTTCTATTGTCCTTTTAGTCTCTGTCATATTTATTTCCACTCTGATCTTAATTATTTCCTTCCTTTTATTAACTGTGGACTTTGTTTGTTCTTTTTTCTTTGGTTCCTTTATGTGTAACTTTAGATTGTTATATATGAGATTTTTCTCATCTCTTAATGGAGATCTGTATCATTATAAACTTCCATCTTAGAACTGAGTTTGCCACGTCCCATGGATTTTGGAAAGTTGTGCTTCCAGTTTCATTGGTCTCAGGTAATTTTTACTTGGTTCTGTTTTTCAGAGTTTTTTTCTTGCAGTTGATTTCTAGTCTCATGCCTTGTAGACAAAAAGATGCTTGATATGATTTCCAACCTTCTTACATTTAGTGAGACTTGTTCTGTTGCCTAGCGTGTGATCTAGCTTGGAGAATGTTTCATGTGCTTTTGAAAAAAAGGTGCATTCTTCTATTTTTGGATGGAATGCTTTGTATATATCTATTAAGTTCATCTTATATAATGTGTTATTTAAGTCCAATGTTTCCTTAATGATTTTCTGTCTGAATAATCTATCCATTGATATAAGTGAGGTGTTAAAAGTCCCCTACTATTATTGTGTTAATGTCTATTTCTCTCTTTATGTCTGTTAATATTTGCTTTATGTATTTAGGTGCTGTAATGTTGGGCACATAGATACTTATATGTTATAACCTCTTGTTGGATTGATCCTTTTATTTATTTATTTTTTTATTTTTGGCTAAGTTGGGTCTTCACTGCTGTGCACAGGTTTTCTCTAGTTGTGGTGAACAGGGACTACTCTTCATTGCACTGTGCAGGCTTCTCATTGCAGTAGCTTATATCGTTGCAGAGCATGGGCTCTCGGCATGCGGGCTTCAGTAGTTGTGGCCTGTGGGCTGTAGAGTGCAGGCTCTTTAGTTGTGGCACATGAGCTTAGTTGCTCCACTGCATATGGGATCTTCCCGGACCAGGGATCAAACCTGTGTCCCCTGATTTGGCAGGCAGATTCTTAACCTCTGCACCACCAGGTAAGTCCCAGATTGATCCTTTTATAATTATGTAATGCTCTTTGTCTCTTGTTACAGCTTTTGTTTTAAAGTCTATTTAGTCTGATATAAATATTGCTACTCCAGCTTTCTGTTTCCATTTGCATAGAATATCTTTTTATATCCCTTCACTTTCAGTCTGTGAGTGTCTTTAGGTATAAAATGAGTCTCTTGTAGGCAGCATATAGATGGGTCTTTTTTTTATCCACACAGCCATCCCATGTCTTTTGATTGGCACATTTAGTCTATTTACATTTAAAATAATTAGTTAGGTATGTGCTTATTGCCATTTTGTTAATTGTTTTCTAGTTGTTTTGTACTTCTTCTCTGTTTCTTTATTCTTCTCTTGATCCCTTCCTTTGTAATCTGATGACTATCTTTAGCTTTATGTTTGATTTCCTTTCTTTTTTTGTATATCTATCAAGGTTTTTGGTTTGTGGTTATTATGCAGTTCATATACAACAACCTATACATATAGCTGTCTATTTTAAGTTAATGATCTCTTAAGTTCAAATATATTCTAAAAGCCCTACCTTTTCCCTACCCTCCACCCTCACATTTTATGTTCTTGAGTTCAGATTTTATATCTTTAAGTTTTGTGTATCCCTTAACTACTTATGGTACATATAGGTTATTTTACTACTTTTATCTTGTAACCTTCATATTACCTTTGTAAGTAGTTGGTTCATTATATTTACCATATGTTTGCCCTTACTAGTGAGATTTTTTTCTTTCATAATTTTATTTCTAGTTGTGTCCCTTGGGTGTTTTTCACTACTCTGTCTTTCAGATCACTGATCTGTTCTTCTAGATCATCTAATATACTGTTTATTCCCTCTAGTGTAGTTTTCAATTCAGTTATTGTGTTCTTCTGCTCTGATTGGTTCTCCTTTATATTTTCTAACTCTTTGTTGAAGCTCTCACTGTGTTCATCCATTTTTCTCCCAAGTTTTGTGAGCATCTTTATGATCACTATCTTGAACTCTTCATTGGGTAGATTGTTTATCTCTATTTTGTTAAGTTCTTTTTCTGAGGTTTTGTCTTGTTCTTTCGTTTGGAACATACTCCTCTACCTTTTCATTTTGCCCAATTCTCTATGTTTATTTCTTTGCATTACATCCATTACCTCTCCTGATCTTGGAGAAGTGGACTTATGTAGTGGATCTTCTACGGAGCCCAGGAGCACAGACCCCCTGATACCAAAGCTGGATGCAGCAGGGGTGTTCCCTACATGGGCAGCATACCCCTTTCTGGTGTGGCAGGGCTGACTGCTGCAGACACGTTAGTATGCAGGGCTGGCCCCCAGCTCAGCTGACTGCAAGATCCTGCCTCATGTAGTTGCTGTGGGCATGCTTGTGGGTGAGGCAGGTCCCCAGTGTGGCTGGTTGTGAGGCTCAGTAGCACGCTACTGAAGCACATGCACTGGTGGACAGGGAAGGACCCTGGTGTGAGTGGCTGTGTGGCACAGCAGCATGCAACAGCAGCAGGCTCACTAGTGGCCAGCATTAGCCCTTGACATGGCTACCTGTGAGGAATGGCTGTGTGCAACTTCTGCCCATGTGCATGACTGGTCATGTTGTTGGTGGTGTTCTATTACTGCAGTTCTCTGGTGGGCAGGGCAGGCCCCCAATGCAGTTGGCAGCAAGGCCCAGCATCACCTGACTACCACAGGTATGCTGGTGGGTGGGGCAGGCCCCCAGTGTTAATAGGCTAGAGGGAGAATTCCAAAATGGTACCTGTCAATGCCAATGTCATCACGGCAGAATGAGATCACAAAAATGGCTGATGTCAGCAACTCAGTCATCAGGGGTAGTCCCAGCTGCTTCCTGTCTCTCTGGGAGGCTCTCCAAGATCAGTGAGTGGGCCTGACCCCACTACCTTTCAAACTGCTGCCTTTGTGCTAGGACTGAGAGCAAGTGAGGTTTTGCATTCATTGTTAAGAGTGGAGTCTTAAATTCCTACAGCTCTCCTGAACATAAGTCCTGCAGTTTTTCAAGGCCAGGTATTTTGGGGCTTGTCTTCCTGGTCCTTGATACCTGGGCTGAGGATCCCAATGTAAGGACTGGACTACTTGCCCCTTGGGGAGGACCACCATCGTTTTGATTTTCCTCCTATTTGTGGGTCACCACATTGGGAGTGTGGGTGCTAACTAGACCTTTTCTCTGTGCCTCCTGTTTTGTTGCAGCTCCTTCTTTATATCTTTAGTTGTGAAAGATCTTTTCTGCTAGTCTTCAGGTCACTCTCATAGATAGCTGCTCTTTAAGTAGTTGTAATTTTGGTGTGCCCATGGGAGGAGGTGAACTCAGGATCTTCCTACTCTGCCATCTTGATCCATAGCCCCTGTAACTCCTTGATTTAGTATATTTATAGTACAGAACAATGTAGACTCTAGGATTTTTCTTACTGGGGAAGTCTAACTAAAGTTCTTATTTCTAATCAAACTAGGAATGAATGGATACTAGTGTTTACTCCATACAAATTTCTTTAAGATTTAATCAGAGGAAAATGAACTTGGAAGTTGTCACTCCATTCTTACAGCAATAAAAGCTGGACAAACTGAAAGTCAATAACTTTTCTTGGATGTATCAGAGAACTAAGGTTGTAGGTCAAACTGCCACCTGGATATCTGGACAGATAACTACATCCAGAGAGACACAGTTGAAATATTCTTATCTGATGCAGGAACCACTAAAGCCATAAATCAGAATTCTTAAATGGTAATTTCAATGAATTGTTGCAGGCTGAATATAGACTAACTTGAAAGTGAACAACTCCTGGGGGTTGCAATCTTAGGGGAGCCCCCACATTTTCATGCATCTTGCCTTCAGGAACCCTGCCAGATTCTCATAGTGAAGATTCAAGAATGATCCCTTCATGGCTCTAGCAGGGGGAAGGGAAGAGTAATTACTGTAAGATATATTCAGATCCTTCTCCATAACAAAGACCTACAGTGTCAGGGAAAACAACCTTGCTAGAGCCTTATCACAGGTTCTGGAAGGAAATTCCTCCATCCAATCAATTCCAGCCCTTCCTGTATCAATGAAGTAGGTAGGGCGGGGAACAAAGTTAACAGAGGTCAGGAATTCAAGGAAATATATAGGGAATTCCACAGATGGGGAAGGGAGTGAGGACCTGGAGAAACTACCTATACTACTGGAGAAACACAGGTGAAGGTCATGACCCTGAAACACTGGCCCACTTAAAGATTGAAATTGAACAGGAAAATAATAGAATCACCTTTTCCCTACATCTTACCACCACACCAACAGGGGTTCAGTGAAATAACAGTGAATTACAACAGAGAGGGCTGCAAGACACAGACTATACAAAGAGAGGAAACAACAAGGACACTAGAAGAATTTGAAGCCCCTGGCCAGATTAACATAAATCCTCCCTTTAAAACATTAAAGTCCTACTTATATCACTTCCTATTACTCAGTATAACATGACTAGCTTTTAACAAAAAATTACCAAGTCAAGCTGAAAGAAAAGAAAAACAGTCTGAAAAGATGAATCAAGCATCAGAACCAGATTCAGATATATCAGAGATTTGGAATTATCAGAGAATTTAAATAACTATGGGAATTTAAAATATATGTTAAGGGTTCTAAAGGGAAAAGTAGACAGTATGCAAAAACATATGGTTAATGTAAGCAAAGAGAAAGTCTATGAAAGGATAAAAAGAAATCCTATAAATCAAAAACAAGGTAATAGAAATGAAGAATACCTTCCATGTGTTTATGATTAGACTGCACACCAACAAGGAAGGGATTAGTGAGCTTGAAAATTTGTCAATAGAAGCCTCCCAAACTGAAATGTAAACAGAAAAGAAAGAAAAAAAAAAAACATAACATCAAAGAACTGTGGGGGCTTCCCTGGTGGCACAGTGGTTGAGAGTCCATCTGTCAATGCAGGGGATGTGGGTTCATGCCCTGGCCTGGGAAGATCCCACATGCCGTGAAGCGGCTGGGCCCATGAGCCATGGCTGCTGAGCCTGCGCCTCCGGAGCCTGTGCTCTGCATCAGGAGAGGCCAAAACAGTGATAGGCCCATGTGCCACAAAAAAAAAAAAAAGAACTGTGGGATATACAAAAAAAATATATATATATGTGTAACTGGAATAACAGGAGGAGAAGGAAGAATACAACAGAAGATACACTTGAAGTAATATTGCCTGAGAACTTTCCAAAATTGGTAACAGGCATCAAACTACAGATCCAGGCATCTCAAAGAACACCAAACAGGATAAATACGACCCCTCCCCCAAATAAAAACAAACAAACAAACAAAACACTTAGGGATATTTTATTCCAACTACAGAAAACCAAGGACAAAGAAAAAATCTTGAAAGAAGTCAGAGGGAAAAACAAACACATTACCTATAGAAGAACAAAGATAAGGGGATAAGGATTAATACAAATTTCTTGTCAGAAATCATATAAGCAAGAAGAAAGTAGAGTAAAATATTTAGTGTTCAAAAGAAAAAGCCATCCACTTAGATATTTACATAGAGCAAAATTATTCTTCAAAGAAAAAACATCCATCCACTTAGATATTTATACAGAGCAAAATTATTCTTCAAAAGTGAAAGAGAAATGAAGACTTTCTCAAATAAAAACTGAGAGAATTCATTGCCATCAGACCTACCCTTTAAGAAATGTTAGAAGTTCTTCATGATGAAGAAAAGTGATATAGATAAGCATAAAGGATCAACCTAAACAAAGGAAGAGTATAGAAAATGAATAAAAGTACATAAAATATAATACTTTACTTTCTTATTCTTAGTTGATCTAAAAGATAACTACTTGTTTAAAGCAAAAACAGTAGCAATTAGTGGAATGAATGAAAGGAATGTCACAAGGGACAGAAGGGAGGAACTGGTAATACTCTGCATTACATGTGAAGCAATACAATGTTATTTGAAGATGGAGTTAGATCAGTTAAAAGTATATACATAATATAAATCCCAGGGTAACTATTAAAAATATTTTCAGAAGAAAAATTAGTATGTTAAAAGAAGAGACAAAATTGAATCACATAAAATGCTCAATTAAAATCACAGAACACCAAAAAGAGGGAAACAAGAAACAAAGAATAAATGCAATGAATAGAAAATAGTTACAAACATGGTAGATATTAACCCAAAAAATATCAATTCACTTTAATGGTCTAAATACATCAAATAAAAGATAGATCATCAGAGTGGATTTAAAAAATAGGACAAATCTATAGGTTGTTTACAAGAAATCCATTCAGATAGCTTAAGGAGATAAAGAAAAAGATATGACAGGATAACACTACTTAAAAGAAAGATGCAGAAACTGTATTAATTTCAGACAAAGTAGAATTCAGAAGTAGAAAGATTATCTAGAATAAAGGGCATTACATAATAATAAAGAGATATATTCTACAAGAAGACATAGCAATATTAAATGTGTATGTACCTAATAAAAGGGCATCAAAATATCGAAACATGTGGAAAAACTTAGAAAAGAGAAAGAGATGAATCTATACTATTATAGTTGAACACTTTATCTTTCTGTCAATAATTGATAGACTAAGCAGGCAAGACATTAGTAAGGTACAGAGGAACTAAACAGAACTATGAATCAATTTTGTCTTAGTAGTTGACATTTATAGAATTTATATTTATAGAATCCTCAATCTAAGAATTTGTATTTGAAATACAAATTCTTCTTAAGCTCACATGTAATATTGACCAAGACAGACCACATTCTGGGCCATAAAACACAACTTAACTAATTTGAAAGAACAGAAATCACACTAAGTATATTCTCAGACCAAAATGGAATTAAACCAGAAATCAATAACAGAAGAATAGCTGGAAAATTCCCAAGTACCCCAAATATTTTGAAATTTCTAAATAGCTCATGAGTCAAAGAAGAAGTCTAAAGTGAAATTTTGAAAATATATTTTGAAATTAATTAAAATAAAAATAAAAGTTATCAAGATTTGTGGGTTGCAGAGAAAGCAGTACTTAGAAGGAAATTATAGCATCAAATTCATACATTAGAAAAGAAGAAAAATTAAGCATGAATAACCTAAGCCTTGTCTTAGTAAACTAGAGAAAGAAAAGCAAATTAATCCTAACACAGGCAGAAGAAGTAATATTAGAGCAGAAAACAACAAAATTGAAAACAGAAAAATAATAGAGAAAATCAACAAAGCCAAAGCTGGTTATTTGAAAAGATCAATAAAATTGATAAGCCTATGGCCAAGCCAACCAAGAAAAGAGAAAAGACATACATTAACAATATCAAATGAAAGTGAGGTCATAACTACTGACCCACTGATATTAAAATAATTATAAAGGAATATGAAAAACTCTATGTCCAGAAATTTGATAACTTGGATGAAATAGGTCATTTCCTTGAAAGACACAAAGTACTACAACCCATGCAAGAAGAAATAAAGTGAATAGCCTTATGTATGTTAAAGAAGTGAATTAATAATTAATTGCTTTCCAAAAATTAAAGTGCCAGGCTCAGATGGTTTCATGGATAAATTCTACCAAATAATTAAGGAAGAAATAATACCAATTTTCCACAATCTCTTCTAGGAAGCAGAGGCAGAGAGAACACTTCCTAAGTAATTCTATGAGGCTAGTATTACCCTAATACCAAAACCAGATACAGACATCAAAAACAAAATAAAAGAAAAAGAAAGGAAAAGTAAACAGCTGACTAATACTTCTCATGAATATTAATGAAAAAATCTTCAACAAATACGAGCAAGCTGAATCCAACAATGTATGAAATAAAGTATACATCATGACCAACTGTGATTTATTCCAGGTATTCAAGGCCAGTTCAAGATTTGAATATCAATCAATGTAATCCACCAAATTAGGAGGCTAAGAAATAAATTATATGATATCAATTGAGACAGAAAAAGCATTTAACAAAAGTCAATACCCATTCCTGAAGTAAAACTCTCAGCAAAAGAGGAAATGACAGAGGAAATTTCTCAGTTTGATAAAAGACATTTTTAATAACTTACAGCTAATTTCATACTTAATAATAAGATATTGGATGCTATCCTCCTAGATCAAGAACAAGACAAGGATGTCCCCTCTTGTCACTCATATTCAATGTCATATTAGAAGTCCTACATTGTGTAATAAGACATGAAAAAGAAATAAAAGGTATACAGATGGGCAAGAAGAAATAATACTGTCTTTATTCACAATTGACATGATTGTTTATTTAGAAAATCCCAAAGGATCTACAAAATTCTTCCTGAACTAATGAGTATGGCAATATCACAGAATAAAAGGTCAATATACGAAAGTCAGTTGTTTTCTTATATACCACCAATGAAAATAAAAATCTGAAAAAAAATATTTATAAAAATATCAAAAATGATAAAATACATATAAATCCAACAAAAATGTATAGGATCTTTATGTGAAGACTATACAACACTGATAAGAGAAATTAAAATGATCTAAACAGACAAAGACTATGTTCCTGGATTAAAAACTTATTAAGATGTCAGTTCTTTCCAACTTGATATATAGCTTCACACAATCTATTATAAATAACAAACTGATTCTAAAGTTTACATGGAAAGGTAAAATATATAGACAACACAATACAGAAGAAAAAACTTGAACTGAAAACTACATAATTTTGAGGCTTACTATAAAGGTACAATATTCAAGACTGAGTGGTACTGGTGAAAGAAAATATAGACTAATGGAACAGAACAGAACAGAAATTCCAGAAATGACCTACAAAAAATATAGTCAACTGACGTTTTTGCAGAGGCAGTGGCAAAAGATCATCTTTTTGACAAAGATTGCTGGAATGGTTGAATACCCATATATCAAGAACAACAACAAAAACCCCTAGATACAGATGTTACAGCTTAGACAAAAATTAACTCAACATGAATCAGAGACTTCAAATGTAAAATGCGAAAACTATAAAACTTTTACAAAAAAATATAGGAGAAAATCTCTTTAACCTTGGGTTTGGTTATGACTTTTTAGATACACCTGTAAAATTATGATCCATGAAAAAAACATGGTAAGTTGGACTTTATTAAAATTGAAAACATCTTGTGAAAGACACTGCTACAAGACGATAAAACAAGTCACAGATTAGGAGAAATATTTCCAAAACATTTATCTGATAAAATACTTCTATCCAAAATATACAAAGAACTCTTAAAACTCAGCATTAAGAAAACAAGTAACCCAATTTAAAAATGGGCAAAAGAGCTGACAGCTCATAAAAGAATATCTACAGATGGTATAAACATATGAAAAGATGCTCAGCATCATTTTTCATTAGGGAAATGCAAATTAAAACAGCAGTGAGATATCATTACAAACCTATTAGAATGACTAAAATCCAAAAGAGTGATAACAACAATTCCTGGTGAGGATGCAATGCTGCAGAAACTCTCACTCACTGAGGGTTGAATGTAAAATGGCATAGCCACTTTGAAAGAGAGTTTGACAGTTTCATGCAAAAGCAAATATATTATCACTATATTATCCAGCAACCACACTGCTAGGTATTTGTCAAGTGAATTAAAACTTCTGTCCACACAAAAACCTGCACACAAAGTTTATAGCACTTTCTTCACAACTGCCAAAAACTGGAGGCAACCAAGATGTCTTTCAATATGTGAATGAGTAAACAGTTGTACATCCATACAATGAAATACTATTCAGAGATATAAAAAGAAAAATTAACGAGCAATTAAACCATTGGAAGACATGGGTATATCTTAAATGTATATTGCTAAATGAAAAAACCCAGACTGAAATAGCTATACATTGTATGGTTCCATTTATATGACAGTGTTAAAAAGGCAAAACTGTAGAGACTACAAACAGATCAGTGGTTGCCAGGCATTTGAGAAGGAAGGAAGGTTGAACAGAAGCATACGGGATTTAGTGACACTATTCTATATGATATTATAATGGTGGATACATGACACTATACATTTGTCAAACCCATAAAACTTTGCAGTAGAGTGAACCTTAATGTAGGAAAATGAAAGAAAAATCAGTTAGGAAATTGAGATCCCAAAATGCAATGCAGGCTGAAGAAAAATAATCTAACTGTATTACAGATGTACAAAACAACCTCACTGAAGCGGGCAGGGGAAAGGGGCTAACTGAAGTATTTTGGAAATGAGTGAAGTCTGTAGGACTAAAGGCAAAACACATAAACACTCTCTTCTAATGTTTAAAACTGTTTCCCACAGGGGTTCAGGTTAAAAGTTCTTAAAGTGCTATAAATTTATACTGGAATTGAACAATTAAAAAATGGATGCCAGATGGTGGAAACCAGATTTTTCACTGTTAGGGTGGGAAGTTACAGACAAGCAAGAGGAGAAGACTAGAATGATCTATATGGTAATGGCTTATGGAAGCCCAGATCTTGGTTTCTAACACCAATCTCCAATAAGAGGAATTATCCTTAGATAAATGGCT
The DNA here is from genome assembly GCF_964165515.1 of Mesoplodon bidens. Lineage (NCBI taxonomy): Eukaryota > Metazoa > Chordata > Mammalia > Artiodactyla > Ziphiidae > Mesoplodon > Mesoplodon bidens. Next base: position 70,062,907 of record NC_138177.1, on the reverse strand, counting down.
GATTGTAGAACTAGGTCAGTAAATATACACAATGAGCCTGCAGCATCTCGTAGTGCCTGAAAGTAAGAAAGTGTTAAAACAGACAACTCAATGATTTGGGTTTGTCAAAGGGACAGAAGAGCCAACTGAAAGAGCTTCCAATAGCCAAAATTGGTAACATATAAAGTACTATTGGATCATAAACCAAAAGATAAAATAAATATCCACAAGTTCATACTGAAATGGCATAAATAAATTACTGAATAAATAAGTGGGGGAGAAGAGATGAATCTCCTGGGCAGAACTCCAAATAATTTTTACACACACTCCACCCTCAAGGAAGTGGAGCATAACTTCCTCTTATTAAGAGTGAACTATACATAGTGATTTTCTTCCAAAGAGTACAATTAAACAGTGAGATAAAAAGAGTAACTTAATTCAGAAATCTATAAAACACTACCTCATCCAGGTAATCAAAATTAACATCAAGAGTGATAAGTCATATTGATAGCATGTTCCCTAAATACAGTGTGATGAGAATGGCACTTTTTCTCTGTGGTCTTTCTCCCAAAATCTATAACACTTGGTAATTTTCCTTTCCCTGAAGCTTACTTTAACTGGTATTAATATAGACACTCTTACATTCTTTTGACTGATTTTTGCATGATTATTATCTTCCATCCTTTTATTTTCTACTGGCCAATATCATTATATTTAAAGTTAGTTTCTACTAGACAGCATATAGTTGGGTCATGTTATTAAAGCCACTCTACTGATCTCTGTTTTAACGTGGTATATTTAGAATATATTTATACCATTTACATTTAATGTAATTATTGACATGTTAGGTCTAAGTTCACTATTTTATATTTTGTTTTACATTTTATCTGGTTTTTTTTCTTTTTCATGCTTTCCTGTGTGTTAATTTAACATATTTCAGAATTCCATTTTGAATTTTCTATAGCATTTTGAGTGTATCTCTTTATATAGTTCTTTTAGTGGTTGCTCATTAGGTAAACAACAAAGAATGGAGTTGCTAGATCATATGGTAAGTATACATTTAACTTTATAAGAAACTGCCAAACTGTTTACTAAAGTAACTGCACCAATTTTCTTTCCCAATATGAATTCCAGTTGCTCTCCATTCTTGTAAGCTGTTGGTATAGTTGCTATTTTTTAGTTTAGCAATTCTGACAGGTATGCAGTTGTAGTATAGTGGTTTTACTTTGTATTTCTCTAATGGGTAATAACATTGAACAACCTTTTATGTATTTATTTGTCATTCTTATATCTTTTTGGTGTGGTGTCTGTTCAAATATTTTGACATTTTTAATTGGATTGTCTTCCTACTCTTAAATTTTGAGAGTTCTTTATACAGTCAGCCCTTGAACGTGGGGGGTTAGGGGTGCCCACCCTCCACACAGTCAAAAATCTATATATAACCTTGCAGTCTGCCCTCCATATCTGCAGGTCCACATCTGTGGATTCAACCTACCATGGATCATCTAGTACCGTAGTACGTATTTATTGGAAAACATCCATGTATAAGTGGACCCCAACATTTCAAACCAATGTGTTCAAGAGTCAACTGTATATTCTGGATACAAGCCTACTGTGAGATATGTTATTTGAAAATATTTTATTCCAGTGTGTTGCTTGTCTTTTAATTCTCATTAGTTACTTTGACTAAGCATTTTTTAAAATTTTTGATAAAGTTCTATTTAATAATTTTGTGTTTAATGATTATGTTTTTGGTATTGTGTCTGAAAACTTGTTGCCTAACTCCATTTCATGAAAATGTTCTAATAAAAATTTCATAGTTTTAGGTTTTACATATAGTTCTAGGATATATTTGTGTCAATTTTTGTATAATATATGAGGTTTAGGTCAAGGTTCACTTTTTTACATATAGGTATCTAATTGTTCCAACATCCTTTGTTGAAAAGTTTATTCTTCTATGGAGAACAGTATGGAGGTTCCATAAAAAAACCAAAAATATGGCTACTATGTGATCCTGCAATCCCACTCTTGGGTATATATCTGGAGAAAACCATAAATTGAAAAGATACATGCACCCCAATGCTCACTGCAGCACTATTTACAATAGCCAAGACATGGAAGCAACTTAAATGTCCATAAACAGATCAATAGATAAAGAAGATGTGGTATGTATATATATATATATATATATATATATATATATATACACAGAATATTATTCAGCCATAAAAAAGTGAAATAATGCCATTTGCAGCAACATAGATGAACCTAGAGATTATCTTACTAAGTAAAGTAAGACAGACAAATATCAGATGATATTGCTTATATGTGGAATCTAAGAAAAAAGAGAGATACAAATGAACTTAATCTGCAAAACAGAAATAGACCCACAGACATAGAAAACAAACTTATGGTTACCAAAGGGGAAAGGAGGGAGGGATAAATTAAGAGTTTGGGATTAACAAATACACACTATTATATATAAAATAAGTAACCAACAAGGGCCTACTGTATAGCACAGGGAACTATACTCAATATTTTGTAATAACCTATAAGGGAAAAGAATCTGAAATCACTTGGTTGTACACCTGAAACTAACACAACATTGTAAATCAACTATACTTCAGTAAAATTTTTTTTTAAATTTTATCCATCCTCCACTGAATTGCTTTTATACCCCTGTCAAAAATCAATTCTATATATTTGTATAATGTTGACTATACTCATTCAGGAATATGATATATCTCTTCTAAGATCCACCCCCGCCCCCCCACACACAACATCTTTTGTGTAATGCTTCATTTTGTCTTCATTTGGTTCAATTATTTAGGAATTTTAGCAACAAGCAGGCCTTATTCTGACTTCTCTGCAGTATTCTCAAAAGGGTGGAGAAACTTCCCCAACCTGCATTGCTCCTTATTACCTGAAAGCAGAGACAGACTTGCTTACACATGCCCTTCATAAAACCAGCTTGTCCTGCAGCCCCTTTTCCAGACATCACACTAAAATATAGAAAACATGACATTCCTCTCCAAACTCTTCCTTCACCTCCGCCACCCTTATACAAAACCCTTCACATACAAACTGTTTTATGTAAATGGATTCTTGTGGGCCTGACCCTGACATGTCTGAATCCAAATGGAAACACAACTTAGGCTCAAAATGAGACCCTCATACTACATTCAGAATATTTTTCCATGCTTTCAAAATGTCATCAATGATGAGACGACTGGAGCTTGAACCAAAGTGATGAAAGCAAGAATGGAGAGGAAATGTTACTACAAAGGATAAACCAGGCTCTAGTCCCACATTCAATGCGAAGCACAAGGAAGAAGGTTAAATGCAGGCAAGATCACTCATCCTCAGTGGAAAAGCATGAGGTGATTCATAAAAATATGAAATATGGGCGAGTTCAGTTGTAAATACACGTTGAGTATGAGATGATTATAAAGACTTTAAGCGGAAACATTCTGCAGAAAGTTGGAAATGTAGGTGAGAACCTCTGAGAATATAAAATGGGGAGCTGTCACTATAAGGTGAAAAAGTTAAGCTGTGAGAATGAATGATTTCTCCGAGGGAGAAATCAGATAGTGAGAAAAACAAAAGACCAAGGATTGAATCTTGAAATTAATGAGTAGCATTCAAGTGGCTGACTATAAAGTCTGGGTGGCAAAATATGTCAATTTAAGCAGAAAAGGGCTAATTGAAAAGGGGCAAAGAGCTTTCCTCTGCTGCAGGCATCAAATTAATTTTGGTTTTAATATATTTTTTATTTGTTTGTTTTGCTTTGTATGTTGTTGTTGTTACTGTTGTGTGCTTCTCTGCTACTGATGCTCAGTAGCATCACTATCCCTTGACCTTGTCTTGCTTTATCCTCTTGAAAAGGAAGGAAACTGTCTGATATCCATGGTCTAGGAAAGCCAGAATACTGAAATTTTACACTAACACCAACAATACAATACCCTGTAATAATAATTTTCCAATTTTATCCTTTCAAAAAAGAGATCATCCCTGCTTTCAGCAGTTATATGGCTACCAGATATTTTCTGATTAATTATTTGCATCTACACACAAGTATTCCTTGCAAAACAACCCTAACAGATTCCTTATATATCAGGAACTCCACAGATTATACACAAGGTTTTCAAAGAAGAGTTTTCAAAATAAGTGCTTAGCTTTCCAATTATAAAGTAAAATATGCCCATTCTGGAAAATTTAAGATGATATAAAAATACATAAGTATACTGGAATGATTCAAAAATCCAACTAACTGGACATCACAGTAAGCACATTTCCTGTAGTCTTTTTTAAAATATTACTGAGATAATATTTTGTATAAAAAGTTACATTGTTTTTTTACTTACTATAGTAAAAGCTTTTATCTATACTATTACAGACTCTTCATAAGTACTTATAATATTTAAAGACTTCAAAATACTCCATCATATAGCTGTCCAATATTTTTAGTCATTAATTATGTTTTAGCACTTGGACTTCCATTTCATTTTTCTTCAGTACAAAAAAAATTATAGGAAATTATGGGCTCTAATTTTTAAAATAATCCATTTTGAGTCATCCGCACATGAAACAGATTTAATATGAATACCAATTTCAGTTAAATGCAAAAAGGTGATATTTCACTGGATTCTAATATGTTCAGGTTTTCTCTGCATATGAGATTCCCACAGTGCACAAAAATGGTTCAATGATTTTTTTTCTGGGTAATGAATACAAACCTAGAGCTAATCCTTCCCTTCAGTGTATTAACCCCAAATCTCTCTTCTAATAACTCTACTTCCTTTCCCTTAAAAAATATCATCCAAATTACTTTCAACCATTGTCTGCCATAAAGTTCACTTTTGGCTTTTGGTTATTTACAGGTATCCTATACAGTGATGAGAGAAAAACTTCTATCTTTATTATATTCAAGTACACAGATCAATGTGCCTGGTGCTTTAAGAAATTATCTTAAGGCTTTCCTGATGTTTGCTTCTGGGACTTGATTCTAATGAAACATGCACACTGGGGCTGGGGTATGTGGAATCCTAGGCAGATGGTTATGACTGTGAGTTAAAAATTCGCTGACCAACAGTTTGGAAAATTTTTCAACTAAAGCAATTTTTACAACATGCAATCAGAGAATAATATATCAATAGTTTCAAAACAGAACCATAGAGTGTTTTCTTCACAACCTCTCCTGCTTCTCTTTCTATATCTTATGCTCTGCTTTTGTCTCCTTATCCCTCTTTACCTCCAAAGTTATAGTGAAGATCTTCAGTTTGGCCCTTCTGTGGCATCACCAGGCTAGAAGAGACATGGAATGATCTGGTACAAAGTCTTCATTTTATAAATAAGGTACCTGAGTCTTGAAAAAGTTGAGGAACCTGTCCAACAACATGCAGCTCCTACCTAGTCCACGGCTGATTTGAAAGTGGTACATTTTCCAAAATACTATGCTGTATCAAAAAAAATGGATAATTAAAAGCTGAAAATGTATTTCCCCTGGGAGGGTAAATCATTCAGTAGAAAAATGTGAGATGACTTTAGCCTTTATTTTTTTTAAAAAAATTTGAAACTACAAACACAAAGGCATGAATAAGACAGAGGAAGAGCTAGGACATAATTCTGCCTCATGATTCCTCTGCCCCACCCCAGGCATGGTGAAGGGAAAGTAGCAGAGGATCTGGAATCCTGCCTCACCATTTCAATCATTGTGAATATTTAAATAATCTTGTCTTTCCCAGAAATCTTGTACTGTAAACTTGTAAGGCTTACGGGTTAAGGCATTTTTGCCAGGTTGTAAAAAACTCACACATATTCTCTCTTACCCTAGGATAAAACTTCCAAGATATTTTTTTTCCCAAGACTAACAAGAACTTCCCCAAAGCAACTTTTCCTCTGTTTTATTTACATAAATACTTTTAAATGGCCATTTTTCTTACTAAAAAAAAAGGGAAAAACAAAAAGGAAAATATTAGGTTCTGCTTTTGGGGGCTCCCAATGACACAAGTCAATGAAAGTTTAAAAATAAGAACCTCTGTCTCTCCCAGTGTGACTAAGCACCAAGAATCATGTTTTGGCACAACCCAGTTCACCATTAAATATATATGGAAGGAAAGAAATACCTAAGAAAAGGAGTAACAAAAGAAGGAAAAGAAGGAGAATGTTATTTGGGCTATAAACAAAGAAGGGATAAAAAACCCAACATGGTTGAAAACTAACGATGTGTAGGACATTTGACTTATAGTCTTATTTTATGCTAACAAATAAAATAGAGATTTTATCTGTACTTAGCTGTTGAAGGGAATAAAGCTCAAAGTTCATATCTAGTTATGGGGCCATGAAGAGAGAGATTCAAACTCTTACCCCTTCAGTTTTCCCTGTCTTCATGACCATATTTTGCTTGGATTATTGTAATTGCTTCCTATGAGATCTCCTTGCTTCCATTCTTGCTCCACTCAAAATAGTCACTACTCAACAACCAGAGCTTTCATAAAATGTAAATCAAATTGTACTGACCTCTGCTTGAATCATTCTGGCAGCATCCCTTTGTACTTAGAACAAAAGGCAATGCCTTTCTGAGGTCTGCAAAGGCCTACCTGACTTGACCTTTATCTTTACCTCACAACCACACTACCTTCCTTCTGTTCCAAGAATACCAAGCCTAAATCCTGCTTTGGGTCTTTCAACTTGCTATACCCCTTGCCTACAATGCTCTTTCCCCCATATCCGGGGATGGCAATTCATGGCCAGCAAGTCAAATTCAACTCCCAGACTCCTGCCTGTTTCTGTAAATAAAGTTTGATTGGTACACAGTCACCCCCTTTCATTTGATTTATTCATGGGTGCTTTCACAGGTCAATAGCAGATTTGAACAGCTAGGACAGAGACTACAGGAGCTGCAAAGCCTAAAATATTTACTATCTGGTCTTTTTTTAGAAAAAAAAAATTGCCAATTCCTGCCCTAGATTATGGTTTGTTCTATCTTGACACTCAGAAGACATTTCCATCTGAAATGTCACTTCCAAAAAGAGGTCTTCCCTGACCACCAACTCTAGAGTAACTCCTTGCCACAAATCATGCCATCTTGTATTATCGTCCTTATAACACTTATTTTACTCATTTATTCCTTTACTTGTTTCTTATCTAATTCCCTTCTTTAGAATATATGTTCCAGGAGAGTTATGACATTCTAAATCTTATTTACAACATTTGTCAGTTATTAACATATAATAATCTCTTGATAACTATTTTTAATAAGTGAATACATGATGGAACGCTTGGTTTTTATTATTGCAATTCAATATTTTCCACTATGTTATGATATTTTCTAACAACAAAAGAATGTTCTGGCCAAAGGAAAGAACAATGTATAACTAAGCAAATTTTGCTCAATCCTGCAGATCTATTTCAGATTCAGCAGAGACAGACATCACACCTCCCTCAGGAAAACCATAAAGTCTTATGAAATGTAGAGTACACATTTGTAGGGTGCACTGCAACTTAATTGTCAGGGCCATATCACAGATCTATCTGTAACAACCAAACAAAAGCATCTGGAAGTTTTCCATGGGGAGAGGAGTTTGTTTTGGGTGTGCCCTAGAAAACACTTCAAAGTAAGCAGTTTGTCTTCCGAGCTCAGCAACTTTTTCTCCTTACAGCAATCTCCTCCTTCCAATAATGCAATCGCTGTCCTCCTTCTGACTAATACTGGTGTATTCAAGACACCCAGTTCAAAGTCCACAAGCAAGACAGCCACCCATGCTCCTGATACTCTTTTCCTTTCAAAGTTTACGCCTCTTAAGGCCCAGACCTAAAGACCTTCATTTGCTACTGAAAGTTGATAGTAATACACTAGACAGGTAAATAAAGAGCTGATGGCAAGTCAGCTCATGGATTGCCCCTCCCTGAGCGAGCCCCTGTCCCAGAAAGCCAATTGCCTTCATTTAAATGGTCATTAAGGAACAAGGTGTTTCAAATCCTTTGGTAAGCCAAGTTACTAACTTTACCTCCAGGATGTCCCTGAATGTGTAATGAACTACCAAACAATTCTTGTTTGGAGTCAGAATGGTGCTAACTAAATTAACATCTACAATCACTTTACAAGGCTGTAAAGTGAGTGTCTAGGATTAGATGATCTTTAAGTCCCTTCAATGACAAGAACCTATGCTTCTAAGATGAACATCAGAGACTTCAGGGCAGTGCAGAAGTATATGGAGTATGGACATTGAGGTTACATTGATGGGAGTTGTAGTGTTGTGTGGTTTGTGGAAAATTATTTAATCTTTCACAGCCTTGGGTGTCTGGGTATACTATGGAAATAACAATGCCCACCTCCTCTGTGGTTATGAGAATTGTAATGTGCTAATTGCACATAAAGCACTTAGAACTGCACCTTGCTAACAAATGGAATCTATTTTCATTAGTATTTTTCTAATATGCTCTAGTTTCAATAAATTTGTGGTATTACAATACTGAACATTATTACATTAGTTATATTTTTATGAAACTATCATCTTAGAGAGGAGGTGAGACATACTAGCAATAAATTTCAGAAAACTGGAAGAGCTGAGAAGAGTTAATAATATAAGCCAACACAGATAGCTCATGTATCAGAATTCAGGAAGCTTATTAGCACAGTTCCACAAATGAACGATGACCTATTGTTGATCTTAATTCAAAACACCTGTTCTCAAAGGGAGACTATTAAGGATTGGAAGGGAGATGGGGTTGAGTTGGCCTTTGTCCTTGAACTGATAGACTGCTCCTGATAATGTAAAACAAGTGAAACGTCTTATTAAAACTAAGATTTAGAAAGGAAGGTGAAAGTTGTAGGTAGGTTTTTTTCAGTCCAAATGTGGTTAGAGAGTGGCTATCCTATGCTAAGGAGACTTGGGACTTGGTAAAGCTCCTTATTACATTTACCAAATTTCTTAGCATTGAAAACCATTACTTTCTAAACTTATCCAATTTATTCTGTGTAATGAAATGAAGAAAATCATACTTACCAAAATTCCTCTCAGGGAGACTTTGTATTTATTCAAAAGAAATTACTTTCTTTGGAGTATGAGACCCTAAGGAAATGCTCAAGTAACACAGTACAGCAATAAAAGGATGAGGAATTTTAACAAGAGAGAATTCTGGAGAGGGAGAAAGGGGCCAGTGAGGCATGTAGACGAGTGGGTGAAAAGAGTAGGAGGGAGAGACAACCCCTACTGACTGAGTGGCAGAGGAGGGAATTAAGAAAAGATTCGAGAGGTGTTAGGTTGTTTGCTTTGAGTGTGCAATGTAAACCCCTTCTTCTGCTTCCCCTAAGAAATCTTCAAGAGTGCCATCTTTATTGCTCACCTGTGATTTTATGGATTATTTTGTAGACCTGAAGAAGGTCTGAGTTCTGTGTTCAAGTTAGCACAGGGAGAAAAGAAAATGTTCCTGGGAATCATAACTTAGAGAACAGTGGGGATGGAGGAGGGAGAGCTAATTTCTAAGTCAGACATAATCATATTTCTTTATGGTTTCTCATATTTTTCATGAAGTTTTTTTTTTAATTACCTCATCTGTACTAATATATGGAAAATTAAGACCAGAGAGACAGGAGAACTCAAAGTGTGATCCCAACTTAGAAGGTGGAGTTCCGGGAATAGTTCTGTAGCCTTCCCAACAGAATTCTCCCCACTCTGCCAGAGACCTTTCTAGCTTATCCCTTGGAGAATTTTATACTTACTTTATCTATGGCAGTGCTGTCCAAAAGAAATATCATGCAAGCCGTATATGTAATTTTAATTTTTCTAGCAGCCAAATTAAAAAAATGTAAAAATAAAGAAGTAAAATGAATTTTAATAATACATTTTATTTAACCCAATATCTCTAAAATATTACTATTTCACCATGTAATAATCAGCACAAAATTATTAATGAGGTATTTTACATTTTTTACACAAAGTCTTTGAAATCCATTCTGTACTTTATACTTACAGCACAGTTTAACTCAGACTGGCCACATTCGAAGTGCTCAACAGCTACATGTGGCAAGTGGCTACCATTCTGGACAGCAATTAATTTAAGGTGTGAATTCTATGCACAGTTATAATTTCAGACAAGTAGAGGTCATTTCCAACTGTACCCATGGACAAATTGATAGTGAATTCATGTTTGGAATATTAATTGTATAGCATTTGGACATGGAAAATTTATTCTTGAATTATGAGTAAGTGGTTTAAGCGAACCAAACGATTATTGCATATTATTACATGCAGCTACTGAAATAGGCACTTCCACATATTACCACATTTAATCATTTCAAAAAACACCTGATAAATGATCATTATTGAGATTGAAACAGTAGACCTGTGCCCAATATCCACTTCACCCTTCTTCTAGTTTGCCTTTCTGAAAGGCAGAGAGTGGAACACTGAACACTGTGTTTCCCAGACTCTCTTGAAACTAGGGTTCTCAATGTGATTTAGATTCAGCCAATCAGATACACATATGTGAGATTTGAAGGCTGGAAGTGAGGCAGAGACTGCATTTGGGGGGGTTGCATTTTTGCCATTTCTACAGGCACAGGAACCGATTTTTTGGCAGCAGAATAAAAGACATGCCACTGCCCAGTCTCTATCTGGATATTGAGAAGCAAGGTCCTGGGCATCCATGTTGCTCAGGCAGATAAGAGCAAATACAGCATGGCTCTGGAGGAGGTGGCAATAGTGGCAGCGTCTTTCTAATTAAGTAAACTTCTGAAAGTTGTGGTTTCCCAAAGACAGCCATAAATTCTGTATGCCCTAGAACATTCTGCATCCTAACTGTGAAAACAAAAACAAAAACAAAAAGCAGGAGTTTCCTGCATGACTCAATTCTGCAGTGTGAATGCAGAAGTTATTCCTCAGTGCTCATGGCTAGGTTCTGTTCTTCTCTCCCAATGGCTCCATAAGCCATTTCCACAGACTACCACCCTCACCCATCACATCAATGATATGTTGATTAGGCAGGGTGAGTTCAAGATGGATAGCAAACTTGAGGGCTTGGTAAGACACATGTACTACAGAGAAAGACAAATAAATCCTGAATATTGAGAAATTTGCCATTTCAGTTTGGGAGGTCCATTGGTCAGAGGTATGCCATGACATCCCCTCCAAAGCAAACAACAAATTGCTATATCTTGTATCCCTTACCACAAAGTAGAAAGCAGCGACGCCTGCTATGCCCCTTTGAGTTCTGGAGGCAATACAGTCCCACATGGGTGTAATGTTCTGGTTCTCACATTACATGAGAAGCTTCAAACTTTGAGCAGGGCCTACAATAGGAAAAGGCTCTGTTGCAGATCCAGGTTGGGGTACAATCAGCTGTCACTTGAGCTATACAATTTGGCACATCTTACTGTGTTGGAGGTGTCAGAGGTAGGAAAAATGCAGCGGCGAGTTTATAGCAAACTCCAGGAAAAGGATCACAACACAGGTCTCTGAGGTTCTGGAGAAAGGTCATACCATCTAGAGCAGAGAATTACACATTTTTGGAAAACCAGCTCCTGGCATTCTACTTGGACCCTAGTAGAGACAGAATGTTTGACAATAGGACACCAAGTGACCATGCATCTAGAAATGTTCTTTAGGAGCTGGATTCTGTTTGACCCTCAAAGTCAAAAAGTCAGTAACAATCCATTGTAAGATCCAATGGTACTTATGAGATTCAGCACAAGCAGGACCAGAAGGCACAAGCAAGCTCCCAAAACATGTAACCTAGATCCCGATGTCATCCACCATGGTTGCATCAGCATCACCCTCCCTTAACTCACTCTGATGGTTAGGGTAGGGGGGTTCTGTATAGCCAGCTAAAGGAGGGGTGACAGGAGCCCCAGCTTAGTTTATGGATGTGTTGGCTCAATATGTGGGTGCAAGTAAAAAATACGTGATGACTGTATAGCATCACTCAGGGGTGGCCCTCATAGACGGTGAAAAAGGAAAGTTTTCCCAGTTAGTGGAGCTTTGGATGGTGCATCCAGTCATTCACTTTGTGCTTAATGAGAAATATTCCAACGTTAGACTGTAAGTGGCCTCATGAACATAGCAAATAGTTTAACTAGTTGGCCAGGTACCTGAAAGGAAAAAGACTACAGACAAGGAAGTCTGGGATAGGGGCATGTCAATGGACATACAGGAATGGGCATCAGGTGTGAAGATCTTTGCATCACACATTTATGCCCACAAGAAAGCATTAACCATTAAGCAACCAAGTAGACAAAATGACTCAGCCAGTTGATATTAGCCAACCTTTGTCAGTGGCAACCCTAGTCCCGACTTGATGGGCATGTCTGCCACTGTTACTGATGTAGAGGTTATGTATAGGCCCAAAAACATGCGTTGCCACTTACCAAGCCTTTTGTAACTATGATCTCCTCTGATTAACCAATTTCCAGTAACTGAAACCAACAATGAACCCCCAGGATGGCACTATTTCTCAAAGAGACAAACCAGCTATTTAGTAATAAGCTAATTATATCGGGGTCTTACTTCCTGGAAGGGCAAGCACTTTGTTCTCACAAAAATAGAAGTTTATTCCAGCTAAAGGTTTGCTTTTCCTGCCTGAAGGGCCTCAGCTTCCACCGCTACCAGGTGATTTACAGAGTACTAGATCCACAAGCATGGAATCCTGCATCCATCCTGTATCCATTCTACACAGCATCCAACAATTAGACCTCCCTCACAGCAAAGTAGGTGCAGCAGTGGGCCCATGACTGTGGGATCCCCTAATTGTATCACATACAATTCAGAAGCAGCCTGACAGAACACTGAGATGGCCTGCCACAGATATAGCTGAAGTATCAGATCAGAAGTAACATTCTCCAAGGACAAGGGACTTTCTGCCAGAATGCAGCATATGCACTGGATCAGAGACTTCTATACAGTACCGTGTCCCCAGTAGGAAGAATGCATAAGTCTAAGACTAAGGAGTGAAAGCAGAGTAACCTTACTTACCATCCTTCCCAGTGACCCCCTTGGGAGAATTTGTGCTTAAGTGTCTGTTTTATTCTGAGCTGAGGAGGGTTGGAAGCCCTGGTTCTCAAAAGGGGAACATCCTGCAAAGGATACAGCAAGGGTGCTATTGAATTACAACCTATGATGCCACCTGGACTTTTTGCATCCAGAGACTAGCAGGCAAGAAAAGGAGTCATCCTGGTAGGGTAAATCAACCCTGATCATCAGGAAGAGGTAGGAATGTTTTTACATGATGGGGACAGGGTAGAAGATGTGTGGAACTTGATGGTCCACTTGGATACTTCTTAGTACTCCCTTGTCCAATTGTGATTATAAATGGACAAGTCAGCAACCCCCTCTCTGTGAAGGATTTGATTACCAGGGACTCAGAGATCTCAGGTGTGGAGGTTTGTTGACACCAAAAGTAAGCCACCAAGACTATTAGAGGTGATAGCTGAGGATGAGGGAAACTTAGAATTGATAATTAAGGAAGGAAATGATTAGTATCAGCTGTGGCTCCAAGACCAACTGCGGCAATGAAGGTTGTAATTTTTTTCCACTAGCCTCCATCTTCTAGGTTTCCCTTCAAGAAGAGAGACTGAATGGAACCTTTGATGAGCTACCTCCTGAATGTACATTGAAAATGGATCTGTGCAATATAAGGGGTGGACTGTGGCAGACATGGAGATAGACTGCTCAGATTCCCCCTTCGGGAATGGATTTGTCACCTGCATTTGAGGAGTATAGATAGCTGAGAACCTCAAAATGTTAACTCCTTCAGATCCCCCTGGACTTGTGAGTCAGGGTGACACTCTTGTGGGGATCCATCCAACCAACACTGTGGTACAGTGGCCTAGGCATTTCCACCAATGTGGGATTCCTTTAATAATCATTAAATTCTCCAGTGTTCCCCACTGGGCTGGCAAAAACTGTCAAATATAATCTATGATGTGATGACTCACCCTCCCCAACCTTGCTTCCTCCCTTTTCCTTTCATAGATGTTTCTCTACAGTAATCTTTTGCCTGCCTATATCCAATTCAGATTCTGTTTACTAGAAGATCCAGCCAAAGCAAAAGGTTATCTTCTCTCTTGGTAGACAGAAAGCTTATAAATAAATACATAAATATTAAAATATAATGTTAAAATGTGATTTCTAATGAAATAATACAGGACAAGGAGACTGTGAGTAATAGAGGTACTATTATTAATGGGCTGGGCTTTTAAGGTTTACCTGAGAAGATAGGATGTGAGTAGAGACCTGAATAAAGCACAGATCTGTAAGACATACAAATAAATATTTGAAGATAGAAAGAGTCTGCTTGTCTTCTCCCACATTCATCACACTGAATTTTCCCAATCAACCTTAGCCCTGTTTACTCCATTCTTAGTTAATGGTCTGGTATTCTGCATTACTAAGACTATTTGACATGGATTCCTTCAAATCACTTCTCTTAACTCAAATATCTCTCTGCATCCTTATTCTTTCTTTCTTTGCCTGTGACCATCTCTCTGGGGATGAAGTGTCTGCTCTCATGGCCAACACTAATCTCTCCATTTGTAACCAAAGACAAGCAATGTAGTGGTGTTCTCAACTGCCAAGAAAAAAAATATGCATTTCTGCCTCCAGGGAACACTGCCATTTTCACAGAGTGTGAATCAGAAACTGCTGATGCTTCATAAAATAAAACAGATGAATCTCAGCACCACACTGCAAAGGACATGTTCAGTAAAGTGTTCGTTAATTCATCACGTAGTGAGCACCTGTTTATGTGCCTGGTTTTAGCAGTGATAATAGAAAGATAGCCAGGACCCCAAATCTCCCACCAGCTGTCTCCTGCTATAGATTCTTAATAGGGTATATTAAGAATTCTTAATAGGACATATTCTTATAGATTCTAATAGGACATATTTTGCACAGATGACACTCTAGGGAAATGCATACAATACCTTATTTTGATGACCTGGGTTGCCTCACATGTGCTGCCTGCAATATCCTTCAGCCAATCTAACTTAAAGTCTAGACTTAAAGCCTTAGAATGACCTCTTGGCTTTTTTTTTTTACCAGGTTTACTCTAGGAATTTGACTGGATGATATTTTTTAATGGAATAGTACAATAAAGGACAGAAAGATGATCTTAAGCGTGAGAACCTGTCTTCCTAAGGCCCAGAGAAAAATGACCCAAGGAGCTCACTCTAGGCTTTCCTCTGTGCCCAGTACTGTTGGCCTTTACTTGTACAGGGATGATCCAAAGCCAGGGTAAGTGGATGCTATTGTTGGTCCAGCCTCATAGGAAATAAGACAGAAAGCAGCAGTAATAATCTCAACTCACAATCTTCTTGACAAAACATATCTAACCTCTTTGATCCATCTGTTGTAAAATAAACTGGTAAGATAAACCCACTCTTATCTCTCCAACATCAACACTGAATCATAGGTCCCCAAGAAATTTAAGAACTTCTTTTATTTTTTATGGCTGATAGCTACACCTGTTGTCAAGGATTTATCCTGCTTTTCATGACCTGTCAGAAAATAAATATCCATATGATAAACAATTGAGAAAGCAATATTATATGAAGTCCAGTATTTTCTATGTCTAAGTGGATCAGAATTTAAATTCAGTTAGTACACTTGCCATTGTTGTCCGGATCACTCTGAAGGGTGGCCTCCACTGACAAACATCACCCACTTAAAACCTGCAGCTCCAGCTTCTTCCTCTCTCCCACAACGACTTCATCCCTATTTCTGAAATTGTGACTTCCTGCCATTGTGGGAACAATGAAAACTTTGGGAACCATGGAGATGAACTCTTAGAAAACCTTTATCCACTTCACAACTGGATGAATCACTTTCTCTAGTAAAAAAAAAAATAAAATCAAGTCTGCTACTTGTCCAGAATCCAAACATAGCACCATAAACTTTAAAACAATTCCTTCAAGTGTATAATACACAATTTGCAATGTGTGTCTTGGGCACGATGTCTACTCTGATCCTAAAAGATCTTGTGAACTGAGCACATTAGGAACTATTAACTCCATTTTATTGAAGGGAAATATGGTACACATTTTTGTGAATCTTCCAAACTCCAAATTCTTTCCTCAGGGTAACTGCCTAAATCCCCAATCTCTGTGGTCTTCTCTTCAAAACCCATCTTTGTATAATATGGCGCTATCACTGGTCAAAGTTGGTTGAATTAGGAAAGATCCCAACTGGATCATTCTTATTCCCTCTATTAGTAATCTGGAACTGGGAGAGAAATGGAGATGGGGAGAGAAATGTGTAACAGAAATGGAAACAAAAGAAAGAGAGAAGAAGTGGTGGGGAAAGATGAGAAGAACCTGTCCATGTAGGTGGAACTGTAACATTACATTTGAGGGCTTTCATCAGAAAAACAGTCATGGGGGGTGGGGAAGAATTACCTAGACTTCAGAGAAAAATAGAGACCAAAAAATGAAGAAGGGTGCTAAAACTTCAACTCCATGATCTAATTTCTTCCTGAAGTCTTGACTATATTCTTGTCTGTGAGCTTTATGGGACGTTGCCATAACTCACATTGAACTTTTCCTTAAGCAAGGCCTGATTTCTATATTGGCAACCAACATGAAAAATAAGATTCAGAGTGATTAAATTTATCCAAGATCACAATGTCAGGTAATAGTTCAAAAATTCAAAATCAAAGTCCAGGTCTCAGACTTCCAGTCAATTAATTATGAAGAGCTATTCTATGCTAGAGACATCTATTATACTTACATCAAGAGATAGATAGCACAGAAAGTCTTGTGTATTAAACTCAGAAGGAGAAAGACAGCACAGAAATGGAAAAAAGCTAAGATGATTGTAGTAGGTGGAATGGTGTTCCCTCAAAGATATGTCCACCTGGAATCTGTAAACGTGACTTTATTTGGAAAAAAGTCTTTGCAGATGTAATTAAGAATCTTGAGATGAGATCATCCTGGATTAGGACGGGCCTTAAAGCCAGTGACAAGTGACCCTATAAGAGGAGGAGAATGTGTAAGAAGATACACAGGAGAAGTCAATGTAAAAAGAAAGGCAGATATTGTGGTGACGAATCTATAAGCCAACAAACACCAAGGAGTGTCAACAGCCACTGAGCACTCAAAGCCAGAAGAGAGGCATGAAATGAACAAGCCCTGTGGATGCCTGGATTTCAGACTTCTAGTTTCCAGAATTGTGAAAGAATACATTTCTGTTATTTTAAGTTACCAACTTTGGGTAATTTGTTACAGCAGTAAACTAGCAATGATTATAGTCACAGTAAACTAATGCAATGATTAAAAATATAAATAAATATAAAGAATGGAAAGAAATTAGAGACTGAGAAGTTAAGAATAAATTATGGGGGAAGCTTCAAGATGGCGGAAGAGTAGGACGCGGAGATCACCTTCCTCCCCACAGATACATCAGAAATACATCCGCATGTGGAACAACTCCTACAGAACATCTACTGAACGCTGGCAGAAGACCTCAGACCTCCCAAAAGGCAAGAAACTCCCCTCGTACCTGGGGAGGGCAAAAGAAAAAACAGAGACAAAGAATACGGATGGGACCTGCACAAGTGGGAGGGAGCTGTGAAGGAGGAATGGTTTCCACACACTAGGAAGCCCCTTCGCGGGCAGAGACTGCGGGTGGCGTGGGTGGGGGAAGCTTCGGGGCCATGGAGGAGGGCACATCCACAGGGGTGCAGAGGGCAAAGCGGAGAGGTTCCCACACAGAGGATCGGTGCCGACCGGCACTCACCTGCCCGAGAGGCTTGTCTGCTCACCCGCCGGGGCGGGCGGGGCTGGGAGCTGAGGCTCGGGCTTCGGAGGTCAGGTCCCAGGGAGAGGACTAGTGTTGGGGGCATGAACACAGCCTGAAGGGGGCTAGTGCGCCACAGCTAGCCGAGAGGGAGTCTGGAAAAAGGTCTGGAACTGCTGAAGAGACAAGAGACTTTTTCTTACCTCTTTGTTTCCTGGTGCGCGAGGAGAGGGGATTAAGAGTGCTGCTTAAAGGAGCTCCAGAGACGGGCGCGAACCTCGGCTATCAGCGCGGACCCCAGAGACGGGCATGATACGCTGAGGCTGCTGCTGCTGCCACCAAGAATCCTGTGTGCGAGCACAGGTCACTGTCCACACCTCCCCTCCCGGGAGCCTGTGCAGCCTGCCACTGCCAGAGTCCCGTGATCCAGGGACAACTTCCCTGGGGGGAACGCACAGCGCGCCTCAGGCTGGTGCAACTCACGCTGGCCTCTGGCGCCGCAGGCTCTCCCCGCACTCCGTACCCCTCCCTCCCCCCGGCCTGAGTGAGCCAGAGACCCCAAATCAGCTGCTCCTTTAACCCCCTCCTGTCTGAGCGAAGAACAGACACCCTCAAGCGACCTACACGCAGAGGCAGGGCCAAATCCAAAGTTGAGCCCCGGGAGCTCTGTGAACAAAGAAAAAGGGAAATCTCTCCCAGCAGCATCAGGAGCAGCTGATTAAAGCTCCACAAGCAACTTGATGTACCCAGCCTCTCTGGAATACATGAATAGACAACGAATCATCCCAAATTGAGGAAGTGGACTTTGGGAGCAAAGATAAATTATTTTTTCCCCTTTTTCTCTTTTTGTGAGTGTGTATGTGTATGCTTCGGTGTGTGATTTTGTCTGTATAGATTTGCTTTCACCATTTGTCCTAGGGTCCTGTCCGTCCTTTTTTTTTTTTTTTTTTACATTAAAAAATTTTTTAATAATTATTTTTTACTTTAATAACTTTATTTTGTTTTACTTTATTTTATTTTATTTTATCCTCTTTCTTTCTATTTTTTCTCCCTTTTATTCTGAGCTGTGCAGATGAAAGGCTATTAGTGCTCCAGCCAGGAGTCAGTGCTGTGCCTCTGAGATGGGAGAGCCAACTTCAGGACAGTGGTCCACAAGAGACCTCCCAGCTTCATGTAATATCAAACAGTGAAAATCTCCCAGAGATCTCCATCTCAATGCCAAGACCCAGCTTCACTCAACGACCAGCAAGCTATAGTGCTGGACACCGTATGCCAAACAACTAGCAAGACAGGAACACAGCTCCATCCATTAGCAGAGAGGCTGCCTAAAATCATAAAAAGTCCACAGACACCCCAAAACACACCATCAGACGTGGACCAGCCCACTAGAAAGACAAGATTCACCCACATCCACCAGAACACAGGCAATAATCCCCTCCACAAGGAAGCCTACACAACCCACTGAACCAACCTTAGCCATTGGGGACAGACATCAAAAAACGGGAACTACAAACCTTCAGCCTGCAAAAAGGAGACCCCAAACAGAGTAAGTTAAGCAACATGAGAAGACAGGAAAACACACAACAGATGAAGGAGCAAGGTAAAAACCCACCAGACCTAATAAATGAAGAGGAAATAGGCAGTCTACCTGAAAAAGAATTCAGAATAATGATAGTAAAGATGATACAAAATCTTGGAAATAGAATAGAGAAAATACAAGAAACATTTAACAAGGAACTAGAAGAACTAAAGTGCAAACATACAATGATGAACAACTCAATAAATGAAATTAAAAATTCTCTAGAAGGGATCAACAGAATAACTGAGGCAGAAGAATGGATAAGTGACGTTGAAGATAAAATAGTGGAAATAACTACTGCAGAGCAGAATAAAGAAATAAGAATGAAAAGAACTGAGGACTGTCTCAGAGACCTCTCGGACAACATTAAACTCACCAATATTCTAATTATAGGGGCCCAGAAGAAGAAGAGAAAAAGAAAGGGACTGAGAAAATATTTGAAGAGATTATAGTTGAAAACTTCCCTCATATGGGAAAGGAAATACTTAATCAACTCCAGGAAGCACAGAGAGTCCCATACAGGATAAATCCAAGGAGAAACACACCAAGACACATACTAATCAAACTATAAAAAATTAAATACAAAGAAAACATTAAAAACAGCAAGGGAAAAACAATAAAAAACACACAAGGGAATCACCATAAGGTTAACAGCAGATCTTTCAGCAGAAACTCTGCAAGCCAGAAGAGACTGGCAGGACATATTTCCAGTGATGAAGGAGAAAAACCTACACTCACGATTACTCTACCCAGCAAGGATCTCATTCAGATTTGAAGGAGAAATTAAAATCTTTACAGACAGGCAAAAGCTGAGAGAGCTCAGCACCACAAAACAAGCTTTACAGCAAATGCTAAAGGAACTTCTCTAGTAGGAAACACAAGAGAAGGAAAAGACCTACAATAATAAACCCAAAACAATTAAGAAAATGGCAATAGGAACATACATATGGATAATTACCTTAAATGTAAATGAATTAAATGCTCCCACCAAAAGACACAGACTGGCTGAATGGATACAAAAACAAGACCCGTATATAATGCTGTCAACAAGAGACCCACTTTAGACCTAGGGACACATACAGACTAAAAGTGAGCAGATGGAAGAAGACATTCCATGCAAATGGAAATCAAAAGAAATCTGGAGTAGCAATTCTCATATCAGACAAAATAGACTTTAAAATAAAGACCATAACAAGACACAAAGAAGGACACTACATAATGACCAAGGGATCAATCCAAGAAGATAATATAACAATTGTAAATATTTATGCACCCAACATAGGAGCACCTCACTACATAAGACAAATACTAACAGCCATAAAAGGGGAAATCGACAGTAACAGAATCATACTAGAGGAGTTTAACACCCCACTTTCACCAATGGACAGATCATCCAAAATGAAAATAAATAAGGAAACACAAGCTTTAAATGATACATTAAACAAGATGGACTTAATTGATATTTATAGGACATTCCATACAAAACAACAGAATACACTTTCTTCTCAAGTGCTCATGGAACATTCTCTAGGATAAATAATATCTTGGGTCACAAATCAAGCCATGGTAAATTTTAAAAAATTCAAATAGAATCAAGTATCTTTTCTGACCACAATGCTATGAGACTAGATATCAATTACAGGAAAAGATCTGTAAAATATACAAACACATGGAGGCTAAACAGTATACTACTTAATAACCAAGTGATCACTGAGGAAATCAAGAGGAAATCAAAAAATACCTAGAAACAAATGACAATGAATACACGATGACCCAAAACCTATAGGATGCAGCAAAAGGAGTTCTAAGATGGAAGTTTATAGCAATACAATCCTACCTCAAGAAACAGGAAACATCTCAAATAAACAACCTAACCTTGAACCTAAAGCAGTTAGAGAAAGAAAAACAAAAACACCCCAAAGTTAGCAGAAGGAAAGAAATCATAAAGATCAGATCAGAAATAAATGAAAAAGAAATGAAGGAAACGATAGCAAAGATCAATAAAACTAAAAGCTGGTTCTTTGAGAAGATAAACAAAATTGATAAACCATTAACCAGACTCATCAAGAAAACAAGGGAGAAGGCTCAAATCAATAGAATTAGAAATGAAAAAGGAGAAGTAACAACTGACACTGCAGAAATACAAAAGATCATGAGAGATTACTACAAGCAACTCTATGCCAATAAAATGGACAACCTGGAAGAAATGGACAAATTCTTAGAAATGCACAACCTGCCGACACTAAAACAGGAAGAGATAGAAAATATGAACAGACCAACCACAAGCACTGAAATTGAAACTGTAATTAAAAATCGTCCAACAAACAAAAGCCCAGGACCAGAGGGCTTCACAGGCGAATTCTATCAAACATTTAGAGAACAGCTAACACCTATCCTTCTCAAACTCTTCCAAACTATAGCAGAGGGAGGAACACTCCCAAACTCATTCTACGAGGCCACCATCACCCTGAAACCAAAACCAGGCAAAGATATCACAAAGAAAGAAAACTACAGGCCAATATCGCTGACGGACATAGATGCAAAAATCCTCAACAAAATACTAGCAAACAGAATCCAACAACACATTAAAAGGATCATACACCATGATGAAGTGGGGTTTATTCCAGGAATGCAAGGATTCTACAATATCTGCAAATCAATCAACATGATACACCGTACTAACAAATTGAAGGAGAAAAACCATATGGTCATCTCAATAGATGCAGAGAAAGTTTTTGACAAAATTCAACACCCATTTATGATAAAAACCCTGCAGAAAGTAGGCATAGAGGGAACTTACCTCAACATAATAAAGCCCATATATGACAAAATCATAGCCAACATTGTCCTCAATGGTGAAAAACTGAAACCATTTCCACTAAGATCGGGAACAAGACAAGGTTGTCCACTCTCACCATTCTTATTCAACATAGTTTTGGAAGTTTTAGCCACAGCAATCAGAGAAGAAAAGGAAATAAAAGGAATCCAAATTGGAAAAGAAGAAGTAAAGCTGTCCCTGTTTGCAGATGACATGATACTATACATAGAGAATCCTAAAGATGCTACCAGAAAACTACTAGAGCTAATCAATGAATTTGGTAAAGTAGCAGGATACAAAATTAATGCACAGAAATCTCTGGCATTCCTGTACACTAATGAGTAAAATCTGAAAGTGAAATTAAGAAAACACTCCCATTTACCATTGCAGCAAAAAGAATAAAATATCTAGGAATAAACCTACCTAAAGAGACAAAAGACCTGTATGCAGAAAATTATAAGACACTGATGAAAGAAATTAAAGATGATACAAGCAGATAGAGAGATATACCATGTTCTTGGATTGGAAGAATCAACATTGTGAAAATGACTTTACTACCCAAAGCAATCTACAGATTTAATGCAATCCCTATCAAACTACCAATGGCATTTCTCAAAGAAATAGAACAAAACATTTCACAATTTGTATGGAAACACAAAAACCCCAAATAGCCAAAGAAATCTTGAGAACAATAAATGGAGCTGGAGTAATCTTGCTCCCTGACTTCAGATTATACTACAAAGCTACAGTAATCAATACAGTATGGTACTGCCACAAAAACAGAAATATAGATCAATGGAACAAGATAGAAAGCCCAGCTATAAACCCACACACATATGGTCACCTTATCTTTGATAAAGGAGGCAAGAATATACAGTGGAGAGAAGACAGCCTCTTCAATAAGTGGTGCTGGGAAAACTGGACAGGTACATGTGAAAGTATGAAATTAGAACACTCCCTAACACCATACACAAAAATAAACTCAAAATGGATTAAAGACCTAAATGTAAGGCCAGACACTCTCAAACTCTTAGAGGAAATCATAGGCAGAACACTCTATGACATAAATCACAGCAGGATCCTTTTTGACCCACCTCCTAGAGAAATGAAGTAAAAACAAAAATAAACAAATGGGACCTAATGAAACTAAAAGGTTTCGCACAGCAAAGGAAACCAAAAACAAGACCAAAAGACTACCCTCAGAATGGGAGAAAATATTTGCAGATGAAGCAACTGACAAAGGATTAATCTCGAAAATTTACAAGCAGCTCATGCAACTCAATATCAAAAAAGAAACAACACAATCCAAAAATGGGCAGAAGATCTAAACAGACATTTTTCCAAAGAAGATATACAGATTGCCAACAAACACCTGAAAGAATGCTCAACATCATTAATCATTAGAGAAATGCAAATCAAAACTACAATGAGATATCATCTCACACCGGTCAGAATGGTCATCATCAAAAAATCTACAAACAGTAAATTCTGGAGAGGGTGTGGAGAAAAGGGAACCCTCTTGCACTGTTGGTGGGAATGTAAATTGATACAGCCACTATGGAGAACAGTATGGAGGTTCCTTAAAAAACTAAAAATAGAACTACCATACGACCCAGCAATCCCACTACTGGGCATATACCCTGAGAAAACCATAATTCAAAAAGAATCTTGTACCACAATGTTCATTGCAGCTCTATTTACAATAACCAGGACATGGAAGCCACCTAAGTGTCCATCAACAGATGAATGGATAAAGAAGATGTGGCACATATATACAATAGAATATTACTCAGCCATAAATGGAAATGAAATTGAGTTATTTATCGTGAGATGGATGGACCTAGAGTTGTCATACAGAGTGAAGTAAGTCATAAAGAGAAAAACAAATACCATATGCTAACACATATATATGGAATCTAAGGAAAAAAAAAAGTCATGAAGAACCTGGGGGTAAGATGGGAATAAAGACACAGACCTACTGGAGAATGGACTTGAGGATATGGGGAGGGGGAATGGTAAGTAGTGACAAAGTGAGAGAGTGGCATGGACATATATACACTACCAAACGTAAGACAGATAGCTAGTGGGAAGAAGCTTCATAGCACAAGGAGATCAGCTCGGTGCTTTGTGACCACCTAGAGGGGTGGGATAGAGGGAGGGAGATGCAAGAGGGAAGAGATATGGGAACATATGTATATATGTAACTGATTCACTTTGTTATAAAGCAGAAACTAACACACCACTGTAAAGCAATTATACTCCAATAAAGATGTTTAAAAAAAAGAATAAATTATGATAGCCTGGTATATTCAAACTACAATGTCCACATGAGAAGGCGAGGGCTTAACAGTCACTTGATTCTGCTTTTGTCATCTAGCCTTTATTTAACAGCTATGAAATGCCAGGTGCAGAGTGCGTGTAGGGGATATAGAGAGTGGGAGGAAAGCTGGGCCTTGAGGAGCTCACAGTTTGTGAGTCTGTATTGGAGTTGGGCTATTGAGGTCCAGCCTACAAAAGAGTAAGTATTATTCTAAAGGTTTTTTTTTTTATAAAGGATTATTGAGTTTTTTTCTCTTTTTTTCTGCTATGGCTTTATCAGGAATAAATAAAACATCTCCTTTTTTTCTCTTCTTCATTAACACCCACATATATATTATTTGCTCCTCCACCACTCCTATTAACCTCCCAAAAAAAGAAACAGTGAGATGTTTCTCACTCTAGAAGCTCCTTGATGTGGGAGAGGTAAACAGTGCTTTTTGCATAAGTTTCAGAACTAGAAACTTTTGTGTTTCAAAAATGGAGCCCACCAAGGTGATCAGAATGGTTTGCCCACAAATAGGAATGACGGAGACTGTGGCTTTAAGGGGAGAAGTAGGTGGCACAGCTCCAAGGGAGTTTAATTCCCTAGAAACAGGAAAGGATTTGACTGACTGAAAGTGCTTGATATATGGAAATCTGCATGCTCCGCGTACACAGCAACCCATAAATAGAAAGATCTCAGAGGGAAAACAGTTGTATGAATACCCCTGGAAACTAAACTCTATAAAAAAACAGTTTCATATTATTTTGAAATTAGAATATCTAAGGGCATCCTTTATTTGTTGCTTGCCGAAAGGAGAAAAAGTAGATCATGGGACATGAACGGTTTTCTTTCCCTCCTCTTTCTCTTTTACAAAAAAAAAAAAAAAAAAAAAAAACAACCTATATGATTTTCAGTGTAATGAGTCAGATTAACATATGGCTGGGGCTTCCCTATTGGCGCAGTAGTTAAGAGTCCGCCTGCCAATGCAGGGGGCATGGGTTCGAGCCCTGGTCTAGGAGGATCCCACATGCCGTGGAGCAACTGAGCCCATGAACAACAACTACTGAGCCTGTGCCCTAGAGCCCGCTAGCCACAACAGCTGAGCCCACATGCCACAATTACTGAAACCTACGCACCTAGAGCCTGTGCTCTGCAACAGGAGAATCCACCACGATGAGAGGACCGCACACTGCAAAGAAGAGTAGCCTCCACTCGCCGCAGCTGGAGAAAGCCCACACGCAGCAATGAAGACCCAATACAGCCAAAAATAAATTAATTAAATAAATAAATTTTAAAAACATATGGCTGATTAGTTCATTTGCAATTGGAATGAAAAATTCAGTCTTCTATAACGTATAATGTGTAACATTTTGTACATAAAATGAACACAGTATGTATTATATGCTCCCCAAGTGATGTTTACATCTCAGGGGAATTTACATAACTTACATAGAAGTTAGGTATTTAATAAAAGAATATTCTGGGATGAATTTGTGACAAATAGCTCCAAAAGAACCTGTGAATATCTTAAGAAACTTCTTGCTTCTTCTTAACCTCTTCTCATTCACCTTACTAAGGAAAGAAATGACCAGCTATATACCTTGAAAACACAAACAACCTGACACAACAGAAATCTTTCTTCCTAGGGTTTTCCATTATAAATTACACTTAAAAATTTTTTTTGGATCATGGCTAAATGAAAGATTTTAAGATTATAATTTCTACCCATAACACTAGTAAATAGGGGTCCCTGTGGCCAAGCTGGCACAGACGTGAGCTACTTCAAATTAACTCGCAGGTGAGGCATGAAACATCTACATCACTGCCCAAAATTCAGTCTGCCCACATTTTCTGGACTGCATAAGACCTGAGTTCAGTACAATCCAGCAGAGGGAAGGGAACCAACTCTGCAACCTCTCATGGGCTTTGATGACTGGGAATTTGGTGACAAATTTAATTTGATTCAGAAAAATAAAGATATGTGACATTTATTGTCCATAGAGGCTTCTGAATTGATTCAAGCCTATTACTGTTGCATGTGGTGGATCTATGCTTAAGAAGGGTAAAAAAGATAATTGGAGCAAAGTTAAACAATATTGAATAAAGACTCATCTTTTGATCTCTCATAATGATTTACTCATTATACTTAATAAAAAAAATTAAACTCCGTTTGATCCGTCCATAGCTTTAAAAACTGTGATCTACTATTAGTCTATAAATTCTCATTGGTATTGGATCTTCTAAGAACATGTGTGGAATACATACTTCCTTAGTCACCAAGTTTGAAAAGAAAACCCACTGGTACCCAAACCAATTGTAGTAAGCTGGGCCATCACCCTTATAGTTACTGCCACCCCAACTTCTACACACTCTCTCCTCCCTAACAGACCACTAGAGCAATGTGTCATCTGTGTATTGCGGTGACAAGCACTGGTCACTCTGATCACCAGCTGAGTCTCTCTGGGCCTTGAGCTTAAGTAAATTTGTTTTGTTCATGATTCTCTTCTTCTGGTTGCTGAAAATACAATCCTACAGACTCAGTACTGTGACATTTCCTATTTGCTTCCATTGCTGCCGCTGCTGCTACTGTCTCTCCCCACTATCCCCACTGGCCTTGCTCTCAATATCTAGGAACTGGCTCTTAAGGCATCCAAGATCCCAACCCCTATGATCCAAGTCCCACCCCAGCCCCTTTGGTCAGGTTTAGAAAATGCATATTTTATTGCATAAAATATCAGTTGACTTGAACACAATAAAATCCTGAGAAGTGTTTGTTGCCTAGCCTTTAAAAAGTATACATTTATTGAGCACCTATTGATCTGTTAGTGAAACAAATTTACTGTGCACATTTTGTTATGGGCAAAGAACAAAATGCACAAAGTCTCTGCTATTTTTCTAGTAGATGGAGACATACAATAAATAATTGGTGAATAAATATATAACATGTTAGATGGTAATAAGTGCTAAGGAGAAAAACAAAGTAAGTCAAGGGGGACAGGAAGTACTAAGGTTGGAGCTGGGGGAGTCCTATTTTACACGGGACAGTTCAGAAAGGCATTACTAATAGATATCTGCAACAGAAACTTGAAGGAATGAGGAAGCCAACCATGCAACTTTCTGGGGGAAAAGTATCCCAGAAGAAAGAGAGAATCATGTAGCAGAACTGTTCTTGGAATGTTGGAGGAATAGCAAAGAAGCCTGTATGGATGAAAGTCATGTCAAAGAGTAAAGGAGTGAATGGGTTAGGGCAGTGCTTCTCAAACTTGGCTGTGGAGTTTTTTTTTTTTTTTTTTTTTTTTTTTTTTTTTTTTGTGGTACGCGGGCCTCTCACTGTTGTGGCCTCTCCCGTTGCGGAGCACAGGCTCCGGACGCACAGGCCCAGCGGCCATGGCTCACGGGCCCAGCTGCTCCGCGGCATGTGGGATCTTCCCAGACCGGGGCACGAACCCGTGTCCCCTGCATCGGCAGGCGGACTCTCAACCACTGCGCCACCAGGGAAGCCCGGCTGTGGAGTTTTAAAAAAAAACACACTGATGCCTGGGTCCACTGCTTCAGACTGTGATTTAATTGGTCTAGGGGCATGGCATGACATCAGGATTTTTTAAAAGCTTGCCCAAGAGATTCTAATGTATAAGAAAATTTGGACTACACAAATACGGTAAGGTAAGGTTGCTTAGCAATACTTTGGCCCACAGAGGGTAGTGTCATAGAGTGAGATTAGTCAGAGTGGTTGTGTATTTTTCTCCAACTAGTTCTGCTGCCTGTGTTAGATACAAAGTAGTTGGAAAGTTGGATTTAACTAGGCTTGGAGGTTTTCCAGGTGAGTGCAATGGAGAAGGAGAGAAATAAGGGAGATGAGAATCTATGCAAGAGAGTGATTATAATGAGGGACCAAGGAATCTAAGCTGGGTAAGGAGAGAAGTTAGGACTGCAGGGGAGTGAGGAACAGTGTTAAGATCAATGAACCTATACCTCTGCCCCCGATTCTGATGTGTGGGAGTTTTCCCCACACCACAAAGCAATTCCCCACAGAAGCTGGATGTCCAATTCAACCCAATTCTGACACTATCTGCCCAGATAGCATCAGATTCCAAGGTTAAGGGCTCAGTCCCACAAGACTGCTTTCTACTTCAGATGCCAGTCACAAGTCCAGGGTGTCACTTGTGCTTTGGACCAACAACCTATAGATCAGAGATTCCCGTGACCCATTCCTCACGTTCAATTAATTTTCTAGAGCAGCTCACAGAACTCAGAGAAACATTTCACTAATTAGAACAGGCAGAGGTAAGACATGCATAGGGCAAGGTATGGAGAAAATGCACAGAGCTTCCATGCCTCCTCCCTCCAAGAGTGCCATGCTCCCCCAAATCTTGCATTGTTCACCAATCTGGAAGCTCTCTGAAGCTAGTCCTTTTGGGTTTTTATGGAGGTTTCATTGCATAATAGATTAAATCATTGGCCACTGGTAACTAAACACAATCTCCAGCCCCTCTCTCCTCCCTGGAGGTGGGCGGTGAGACTGAAAGTTCCAACCCTCTCATCACATGGTTGGCTTCCCTGGCAACTAGCCGCCATCTGTAGGCCCTTTCCAAAAGTCACCTCATTAACATAACAAAAGACATCTTGATCGCTCTCATCACAGGAAATTTGAGGGCTTTGGGAGCTTGTGCTAGGAAAAGGACAAAGACCAAATATATACTTCTTAGTATAAATTACAATAGCACAGAGCTCAAGTCCTATTTGGGCTGAAATTTTGCTCCCTTGGGTACTGGAGAGTTGGAAAGCGAGGCAATGGTGGGTTTAGAGATTACAGAGGGGATACAATAATTGATAATGGAAAGATCTAGTGTACAACCACAGAAGTAGGTGATGGAGGTAGAGTGAGAACAAAACTCAGTGGGGGCTAAGACAAAAACCAAGGGGCCAGAGTTTTGGAAGGACAGTCTATATGCTTAACAAAATCACTAAGAATTAGGACAGTAGCACTATAGACAGTGAGTAATCTAGGAGTTAAAAATATTCAAGGAATGGAAGGGAGTAACCAAGAGTGTCTACAAATGACAACAAAGAGATGTCCAGACAGTAGAGTCTGACAGCAGGAACTTCAAAGCTGAAAGGTTTTTGAGGAAGAAGGTGGGGAATTGAACTGGAAGCAGCAATGAGGAGCAAATAACTATCCCATCCCCAAGTTCAATTACAACAAAGGATAAAGGAGAGAAAATGCCTGCTACATAAGGCTGCGGAAGAAGCGGTGCCATCAAGGAAGAGCCAGGTTTCAATGTGAGGAAAAAGGTAAAGGAAACATCCAAGAGAAGAGGTTTAACATACAGGGCTTTTGCCAGTGATGGGTCATGGGTTCCCCAAGGGAAAGGTTTGGGAGTTAAAAGCGTGGGAGGGCAGGTTAGACTGTAACTAAAGATCTGGGTCATGAAGGATGACTTGGTTTACTTGCTGTCGGTATGTGTAAAGCCTTTCAAACAGTGCCTGGGTTAGAGTAAGTGCTGTATAAGTGTCAGATGTTATTAATATTATGGTGACTCATTTGAACAGGGATATAGGTCACGATGGCATTAGTCCCAACAGACTTTTGGGATGATGATATTCAGCCATCTATGATTAGGGGTGAAAAGATAAGGATAGAGATCTTTACAAAAGCATGTGGAATTCTGGTGTTGTATCAACAAGGAAAGGGAATGCAGAATACTGGATAACCAAAATCTCATAAAATGAAAGAAAAGCTATTAAGAAAAAAAAATCCATAAACCTTTGGTGAAAAAGAATGCCTTCAGGAGACTTGAAATTTTTAGAAATTCCTGAAAGCTAGAAAACAACTGGGCAGCAGAAAGTACTGGATGGTGATTGTAACTTATGTACACACATTCTCTGATACTCCTCCATTCAAAAGGTAGAACTGATTCCCCTCCTCTGGATGGTGACCCATACTTAGTGACTTGCTTCTAACAGAATAGAATGTACAAAAGCAATGGCATGTGACTTCTGAGACTTGGTCATAAAAGACATTTTGGCCTTCTCCTTGCTCTTCTTCTTGGAGTGCTAGCTTTGGAGGAGTCCAACTGCCACATCATGAGGATACTAAGTAGTCATATGTAGAAGCACACCTGGGAAAAACTGAGGCCTTTCTCCAACCACCAGCTCTAACTCACCAGCCATGTGAATCAGCCAACATGGAAGCAGATCAGATGGGCCCAGGCTAACACCTTGACCTCATGAGAGTCTCTGAGTCAGAACCACCCAGCAAAGCCACTCCCAGAGTCCTGACCCACAGAAAATGTGAGATAACATTTATTGTTGTTTTAAACTGATAAATAACTTTTAGGGTAATTTGTTATGCATCATTTGAGGGCCAATATTTTATCTTTGAGCTTGATGTTAGACAGGACTTACTTTTTTTTTTTTTTTGGCCATACCACGTGGCATGCAGAGCTTCCCTGACCAGGGATCGAACCCATGTCCCCTGCATTGGAAGCAAGGGGTCTTAGCCACTGGACCACCAGGGAAGTCCAGGACTTACATATTTTTAAATAGAAATTTTTCCTCTTCCCCTTACTCTCTTTTGGGGGGTATCACACATTATTCTCTACACCCTTAAGCTAGATAGATACCAATTTAGGAACAGGATGGTAGTGGGGTATGGGGAAGAGATATTTTTCTTCACCCACTTACTGAGCTTTAACTAACAGACGTCTCATCCTGAAGTAAGCCATGCACCATGTTCGGAGAGCAGAAGGTTTAATTTCTTTTTTATAATATCCTTCAAAACATAGAAAAGAAATGAATTTCTTAGTCTAGTAATGCTCAAGGGTTACACTAAGAGACAGTCACTCTCAGCAGTATAAAAGGTCTGATTATCTATAGATGTTTGACCCTGGGGCCATACCTCTTCTGTTGTTTTCATTTCTACTACAATTTATTGAATTTTCCTTACAAGCTACATACTTGTTGCAGCAAAACAATTGCTACTGTATAAAGAAAACACCAACAATTTTCCCCTTTTGCCCCATCCCCAAGGCAGTCAATGTTAATGGTTTGTTCTGTATCTTTTTACTCCCTTTCTCTATGCACATGGACAAAGATACATGTTTTCCTTTGTTTTATTTTCATCTGTCCTACACCACATGCACTAGTCTTCAATATGCATTTTACCTTATTTTATAGATGTCACTTCATATTAATACAAATAAATCTAATGCATTGTTTTGTATAACTGCATAATATTCCATAGTATATATGGACTATAATTTATTCAACCATTCTATTGATGATTAAAAACATTTATGATTAAAAATGCAGTACAGGGCTTCCCTGGTGGCGCAGTGGTTGAGAGTCCACCTGCCAATGCAGGGGACACAGGTTCGTGCCCCGGTCCGGGAAGATCCCACATGCCGTGGAGCGGCTGGGCCCGTGAGCCATGGCCGTTGAGCCTGCACGTCCGGAGCCTGTGCTCCGCAATGGGAGAGGCCACAACAGTGAGAGGCCCGTGTACCGCAAAAAAAATAAATAAATAAAATAAAATAAAATAAAAATACAGTACAAAGTTTTAGATATATTTTTACCTACTGCAACGTATATGACTTTAGATCTTATCCTTCAGTGATCTATGAGTCGATGGTAAACTTTAAGTTTTATAATAACGTTCCAGCTAATTGTTAAAAATGTGGTAGCCTTTCACAGTTGAACCACCACTGTGTAGGAGTTCCTGTTTCTCCATATTCTTGACAGGGCTAAAGAGTTACAAAGTTCTGCAATTTGGGGTAAAAATGGTATCTCAATACTCTCTTGATTTCCATTTCCCTATTAGTGATGTTGAACATCTATTTATGTGTTTTGGGACACTGACCATTCTTTTTGTCTTCACAAATTTTCTGAAAGCAGCAATGAGAAGGTAAATGTTTTATTTTGTTTTGTTTTTGCATTTTTAAATTAATAGGCTTTAGTTTTTAGAGCAGTTTTAGGTTCACAACAAAGTTAAACACATAGTACAGAAGTTCCCACATACCCTTACCTCCCCTACACACACACACACACCCAGCCTGACCCACCATCAACATTTGTTACAATCCATGAACCAACACTGATACATCAATATCAACCAAAGTCCATAGATTACATTAAGGTTCTTTGCGTTGTACACAAAATTTTGACAAATTTATAATAACATATATCCACCACTGTAGAATCATACAAAACAGTTTCACTGCCCTAAATAAAATCACCTGTGTTCCACCTACTGATCCCTCCCTCTTAACCCGTGTGTATGTGTGTGTGTGTGTGTGTGTGTAATATATAGTATATAATATATATAAATATATTATATACTATATTGTGTCATATAATATATAATTATATATGTATATTATATATATGGCTTATATATATGGTGTGTATACACACACACACACAAACATACACTTAAGTTT
The DNA here is from genome assembly GCF_964165515.1 of Mesoplodon bidens. NCBI lineage: Eukaryota > Metazoa > Chordata > Mammalia > Artiodactyla > Ziphiidae > Mesoplodon > Mesoplodon bidens. Next base: position 70,030,062 of record NC_138177.1, on the reverse strand, counting down.
TCCAACACACTTTTAAGAGAAAGTTAGGTTCTGAAATAGACAGATGTGGTGGAAGTGACTCTCAAGGGCCTCAGGCTGTGCTCCCCAATAGGACGGTGCCACTGGTTGGATTCCATGTACTGGATAGACCACAGGCATGGCTTCAGGGTCAGACAGAGCCTCAGGCTGAGCTCTGCAGTCAGACAGGGCCATAGGCTGAACCCAAAGTTGGCTGGGGCCACAGTCTGGGCTTTGCAATCAGGTAGGCCACTGGCGATGCTCCACTGTTGGGCAAGGTCACCGGCTAGGCTCTCTGGTTGGACAGCACATCTGGCTGTATCCTGCAGTTGGGTGGGTCTGGAGACTATTCTTCATGGTTGGGCACGTCACTCTCTGGGCTACCTGGTTGGGTGGGGCCACAGGTTATGCTCCATGATTGGATGGGTTCATCAGTCGGGCTTTCTGCCTGGATGAAGCCATGGAACAACAAGCTCTGTTCAGCAATCATGCAGGGCCATAGGCTTGGCTCTGAGGCTGCCCAGGGACACTGTTTAGGCTCCCTGATTGTGTGAAACTAGAGGCTATGCTCAACAGTTTGGTAGGGCTGCTGGCTTGGCTCTTGGCTGTAAGATGGGCTCCAGGGCTACCTGGGTTCTCGGGCCAAGCCTTCCTCTCTGATGGGATGGGGAGGCTATGATCAGCAGTTGTGTAGGACTGCAAATTTGCATCCCTGCCTGGGTGTGGCTATAGCATAGACTCCATGGCCAGTAGAGCCCATTGGCTAGACTCTACAGATGGGCAGACAGAGTCACTTGGGCACTGCTACAAACAGGAATATGGTCCACCAAGATATGACTGAATCTCTTCTCTATCTCTATCTGATCCCCAGTGATCCCCATGATACAAGATCTGAGTCGGCCTCCCAGAAAGTATACCCAAAGCTGGGGAGCTAGATGTCCACCTTGCTCTCTGTTCCCAGTGGGGCAAACTTAGACCCCAGGGAGCCGTCCCTCAGTGTGGTGTTGTGCCAGTACAGGGAGGGGTGATGCCGTCAAAGTAAAACCTCTCCTCTTACCCTTCCAATGCAGTCCTTCTCCATCTCTGTGTTCTAGGAGGTCACTTCAGCCTTACTCCCAGGGATTTTTACAATTGTGTCCTGTCTATGGATAGTTGATAGTTGGTCTTCTTGTGAAGGAGACTAAAGTTGGGGATGACCTATGTTGCCGTCTTGATGTCACCTCCAGGGGCTCCCAGAGCACAGCCAAAAGGGGCAGGAGTCGGTAAGTCCACTTCCAGGTCCACAGCCAAGACCAAGGTCTGTATGCATATCACCTGATGCACAGGGGGGTATGACTCCTCCTGGGACCCTTGGTGTATGGTGCTGGTGCTAGAACCAAAGTCAAACAGGACTGTAAGGCTTCTCTGGTGGTGCAGTGGTTAAGAATCCACCTGTCAAGGCAGGGGACATGGTTCAAGCCCTGGTCCGGGAGGATCCCACATGCCACGGAGCAACAAAACCTGTGTGCCACAACTACTGAGCCTGCACTCTAGAGCTTGCGAGCCACAGCTACTGAGCCCACGTGCCATAACTACTGAAGCCTGTGCACCTAGAGCTGGTGCTCTACAACAATAGAAGCCACCGCAATGAGAAGTCCACGCACCGTAATGAAGAGTAGCCCCCGTTCACCGCAACTAGAGAAAGCCTGCATGCAGGAACGAAGACCCAATGCAGCCAAATGTTAAATAAATAAATAAACTTAAAAAACAAAACAAAACAGGACTCTAGCTAACTTCACAGGGGGACAGAGCTGTTTCCAGATCTGCAGTTGGGACCACAGTCAGAGAATCAGCCACCTCAGTAAGAGACTGCCTCAGTCTTGGATTGCACTGGGATTTCACAATCTCCTAACTGGATCCGAAAGCTCACACAAAGGCCCTTTTGTCTGAGGATGGATGCCTAATTATTGTTGTTGAGTAGGGAATATAAATGAGGGATGTCTTACTTGGCCATCTTGCTGACATCACCCTCCCCAACTTATTTTTGAGAGTATGACCTTATATTATAATCTGACAAGGACAACAGCAATATTTAAAACTGGTAATACATCAAAATCATGTTGTATTTATTCCAGGAATACAAAATTGGGTTGACACTTCAAGTCAATCAATTTATTTCACCACAATTACAGAAATAAAAACTGTATCATCATCTCAATGGATGCAGAAAAAGCCTTTTATGAAATTCAGCATCCAATCAGGATGAAACTCTTAGTAAACTAATACCATATGAAAATATTGAAAATACATTGTAGAGCACAGATTTATTTTGTGACATCATTCTGGCTGTTTGAAATGTATTTTGGTTAACTCCTTAATTTTCCTTTCTTCAGGGAAATGAAGAACTGATTAATGAAGAGCTTAATAATTATATGTGAAAGAATTGTTTACACAAAAAAAGCATTTCACAAGCTTGACAAGGCATTTGAGAAATTAACTGAGTTGAATGAGCAACTTGAAACATAAGCAATGCAAAAAAAGTATTAGAAATATAAGGAAGACGTTCTAATAGCAATGCCATTCAAATGCCAGTCATATTTATTTCCCAGTTTGTGGAAGGGGCTTGGTGACACAAAACATTTCACCCAGAGTTCAAAGATAAACTCTTTTCTACTACCCTAGAATATCTGAACTGGACAGAATCCCAGTTAGTCAAATCTCTAATCACTTCCACAAAGAATGGCCCTTATGGAACCCATTCCCAAAGGAATCCTGCTCCTGTCCCAGAACAGTCTTAGGATGAACCCCTACAAAGTGTCTCTGCCATAGACCCTTCCTCACCAAGGCCTTCCCACTGACCAGAGCCTATCAATGGGCCAGGAAGACTCCCAACACTAGCACTGATGAGCACTGGAGTGGCTAAGGCTTTGAGGATTTCAGAGGTGATATTGTAACCCCATGGTACAAACTGTATTCTCCAATTCTAGTCCTAATGAGAACTGATTCACCATCCTTGCTGGAAATGCTAGAGACAAGGAGCCTGCAGTTAAGGGAGAAGTCAGTGAAGGCTCAGAAAGAAAGTATACGTTTCTGCTGAAGTTTCTCCAGCTGTAGAATCAAGCTCATGCAGAAAATAATAGATTCTCTAGGGGACAAAGTCCCCTTTTTATCTACCCAAAAAAGACAGAAGTAGAAAAATATTTACCCAATAAAATGTCAGGTAGCAGAAAGAATGTATGAAAACTTTTTTATGAGCAATTGTTTTCCTCCTTTTCCTGCACATCCTCTGGCCCACTCCACCACATCTCCTACCTGTCTGAGCAAAGACTAAGGCCAAAGGCAGTGTGGGCACATGTGACATAGCTCCACCACAAAGTGTTATTAAGCTTCTCGCCAGTGAGTAGGAGCTTCTGTCACAAAGCTCAGACCTTTCAGGGTTTACACACATGGAATGGGAGGTGGGAAACGTTGCAGAGTATCAATAATCTGTGAATGATTTTTTTTTACTTCTGCACACAGGTGCCAAGTACCTGAGCTTCTGAAAGGGAGGAAGGGAATGACCCTTGGCTGAGAAATCAGTGATGGTTAATTATTTAAAAATATCAGTTACTGCATACATCCTAACCTCTGTAGCCCAGATTCCAGTAATGAGAAGACCCAGAGTCATTTGAAAACATTCCAGTCCAGGTAAGAGCCAGAATAGAGAAAGGATGGATACAGCTAACAGCGCAGGGTCCCAGGAGCCCAAGTTTGGAGGTCCCTGTTTCACTCTCAAAGTACTGCTCTGCTTGACTTTCCCATTGTCACTGTTAAGTCCTCTTTAGCAGTAGGAAGGTATCCCTGAACTCTGGCCTGTTGGCTGTGGGCTGTGACTCGTAGGGCATGCATGCTTGCTTCTCTTTTCCTGCTCAGAACAGTCATTCTCTGAAATAATGCCCTCCATCTTCCCCCCCTTCCTCGTGCTTTCTGAGTACTCACTATTTATCTAAGAATTACTAGGTGCAGAGGTGGATACCAAGAAATACACAACCTGATCTCTGGCCTCCAGAGGCTTACAATTCCTCTGTCACTATAAATTAACTATAAATTCCCTTTTAAAGTTCCTGTCATGCCCTTCATTGCACTCAATCCCCTTTCATCATCGTCTTTACAGTTATGCAAGAACCTCTCCCTTTTTTCCTAAGAGCTAAATAAAAATCTGATTCAGAGCCATTTTTTCTCTTTGTCAGGCTCATTGCAGTATGGTTGGCTGTAAACTCTGATTCACCCACATCTAAGCTGTGAAGCTGAGGATTCAGAGTGCACTGGATGCTCAGGGTGGAAATGTGTGATTAGTCTCTTCTTCCCATGTCACTGGTCCCAGGGAGAGACTTGGACAAACCTGTCTTCAGTCTTCTGGATGGCATCCTTTGGTTCATTTCTTCTTTGCACACCATTCTTGCACTGCATCATCCTTAAGGGGTCTCCCAGTCTCCCCTGTACTCAGCCCCCAACCTCATTCTGTACTCTCACACTCAGCATATTGTGTCACCTCCTATTTTATAAAGAAGATTTAAAGGGTCTTTCCATTTGGAACCCAAATCCTCATACATTAACCCTCCCTCTCTGGCCTGCTCTTCCCTGGAGAAAACATGTCCCTACTCCTGCTCAAAACCTAGAGATAAGAACAAACAGCCCTACAAATAATTTCTGCTTCACAGAGCATAGAGCATAGCCTGAGGAGGACATTGAAGCTGCTGATATTTCATATATTAGGCTGTGGAGTCAGCATCAGGTTAGGGGGGAAATTCACTAAGTTGCTAATTCTGCAAATAGTATTCTCTATCATCTTAAACTTTCATAGCTTAATTGTAATAAATTTAAATTTCATAATTTAATAAATTTCTGTTCTCAAGTTTTAAATCTTGCTATTAATGAACTAATAAAGACTTATTGGTGCCTAGCACAAATTTGCATATGGTAAGATGCTCAATAAATTTCTTAGAAAAATGTATTTCCCGAGTGCAGCTACATTTTGCTTCTTTTCTAATAAAATTTTGACATTTAAAATGTTTTAATGTAATCATAACTGTAATCATATGACTAAATCCATAATGGTTCTTAAAGATTATTGCTTCTGGGCTTCCCTGGTGGCACAGTGGTTGGGGGTCCACCTGCAGATGCAGGGGACACGCGTTCATGCCCCGAGAGGATCCCACATGTCGCGGAGCAGCTGGGCCCAGGAGCCATGGCCGCTGAGCCTGTGCGTCCAGAGCCTGCGCGTCCAGAGCCTGTGCTCCACAATGGGATAGGCCACAGCAGTGAGAGGTCCGTGTACCGCAAAAAAAAAAAAAAAAAAAAGATTATTGCTTCTTTTTCTTCTTACTACATCAGAGTTCCTTCTACTACTGCTGTGATCATATGTAATTTTGGGGAAAATCTGGAAGCAGATAGCAGTGGATTCCCAGAAAAATTTTTTAAACTCTCAATATTCAACAGTAAGGAAACAAACAATCCAACTGAAAATAGGCAAAAGCAAAAACAAACAAACAAAAAAAACATCCACCCCATGGAATACTACTTCTACATGCAATAAAAATAGAATGAGCTGTTGAAGTATGCAACAACATGGTCAGATCTACTTACATTGGGTTTAATTGCCCTTCATGATCTAGCTTTTTACAAGATGGAAAGATAGACTGTTGACCTTCCTGCTAACTTTTTAAATCATATATAAAACTTTAACACTATGATTACTCCCTGAGCACTGCTTTAGCTGCATCACACAAATTTTTTTATGTTTTGTTTTTACTTTCATTCAATTCAAAATATGTTCTAATTTTCCTTATGATTTCTCCTTTACCCATGGATTATTTAGGAAAGTGGTGTTTAATTTCCAAATATTCAGGTATTTTCCACATGCATTTCTGTTATTGATTTCTAATTTAATTTCATTATGGTATTAGGAGATACTCCATCATTGTAATCCTTTTTAATATAGTCAAACTTGTTTAAATCCCAGCAAGTGATCTTGGTGAATATCCTGTGAACACATGAAAAAAAATGTGTATTCTGTTTTTGATGAAATGTTCACTGTCAATTAGGTCAAGTTAGTGGAAACTGTAGGTCTTCTTTTTTTATTCTTCAATCTATTTCTTTTTTCTTCTATGTTTCTTCTATGTCTTCTTTTTCTTTATATTTGTACTTATGTCTACTACATGTTACATCAATTATTAAGAAAGAAGTGTTGAAATCTCCAACTACAATTGTGGATTTGTCTATTTCTCCTTTTAGGTATATCAGTTTCTGCTTCATTTATGTTAAACTCTGGTATTAGTTGCACAGATATTTAAAATTGTTATGTCTTCTTGATAAACTGACCCTTTTATCATCGTGAACTGTTTTTGTTTATCTATGCTAATATTCCTTATCCTGAAGTCTACTTTCCCCAATATAATTTATCCTCTGAAGCCTATTTTGCTGAGTGTTTGTATGGCATATATTTTCTATCTGTTTATTTTTAATCTATCTGGTATTTATATTTAAAATGCATTTCATATAAATATCATATAAGAGGCCCTGCTTTTTTATTCATGGCAACAAATTCTGTCTTTTAATTAGATGTTTAGTCCATTTATTTTAAAGTAGCTGTTTATACCGTTGAGTTTAAGTCTCCCATATGGCCAGTTATTTACTATTTTATCGGTTTATTGTTCCTTCTTTCCTAGTTTATTTTGCAAAAATCATGCATTTTTAGTATTCAATGGTATTAGCTATCTTGGCTTTTTATCTCTTCCTTCTCCTCCTTCTCCTCCTCCTCATCCTTCTTCTTCATCATCATTGTCCTAAGGTTTACAATATGTACATTTAAATTACCAAAGTCTGCCTTGAATTCACATTATATCATTTTTACATATCATACAAGAAAACTGAACAGTATAATTTCACATGTCCCTTCTTATTTGTGCTTTTTGTCATTCACTTTACTTCTACATATGTTATAAACCCCATAAGAAATTGGTTTTGTTAGCATTACACAAACAGTTATCTTTTCAGAAAAACTTAATGAGTATCTTGAAAAAGAAGAACAAAATTGGAGGACTCACATTTCTCAATTTCAAAAACTTACTACAAAGCTAGAGTAATCAAGATTGTGTGCTACTGGCATGAAGACAGATATACAGATCAATGGAATAGAACTGAGGGTCCAGAAAGAAACCCATATACCTTTTAGGTCATTATAATGGTGTTCAGATAATTCAGTGGGGAATAGAGTCTTTTCATCAAATGGTTCTGGGAAAACTGGATACAATGGACATCTATAGACTACTTCAACAAATAGCAGATTACACATTCTTCTCAAGCTCACAAGTTCACCAATATAGACCACAATCTGGACCATAAAACACAATTTAACAAATTTAAAAGAATAAAAATCATACAATATCTGCTCTCAGGCCAAAATGGAATTAAACTAGAAATCAGTAACAAAAAGATAACTTTAAAATCTCAAAATACATGGAGATTAAACACACACTTCCAAATAACACATGGGTCAAAGAAAAATCTCAAGATACATTTTTAAATATTTTGAACTAAATGGAAATACAACTTATCAAAATTTGTGGGAGTCAACAAAAACAGTGCTTAGAGGGAAAATTATAGCATTGAATACATATATTAGAAAAGAAAAAAAAATCTGAAATCAATAATCTAAGTTTCCACCTACAGAAACTAGAAAAAGAAGAGCAAATTAAACCCAGAGTAAGTGGAAGAAAATAAATAATAATGATTAGAGCAGAAATCAATGAAATTGAAAACAGAAATCAACAAAGAAAAATCAATGAAACCGAAAGCTGAAAACATCAATAAAATCAATAAGCCTCTAAGAAGGCTAATCAAAAAAAAAAAAAGAGATAGGACCCTAAGTACTAATATCAGATAAAACAGAGGAGATCACTACAGACCCCATAAAAGGATAATAAAAGAATCCTTTATTGAACAACTCTATGCCCGCAAATTTGATAACCCAGATGAAATGCACCACAATTCCTTGAAAAACACAACCTGTAAAAATTCACTCAAGAAACAGACAATATGAATAGCTCTATATCTATACAAGAAATTGAATCAAAAATTAATAACCTTTAAAACAGAAAGCACGAGGCCCAGATGCTCAATGTAAGTTCATCAACTGCAACAAATGTACACCCTGATGGGGGCTGTTGATAATAGGGGAGACTATGTATATGTGGGGGTAGGAAATATATGACAAATTTCTTTATCTGCCCCTCAATTTTGCTGTGAAATTAAAACTATTCTTAAAGAAGTCTTTTTTAAAGATTTATTTTTATACAATTTTTAAAGGTTAGAAATAAAGTCAGTTAAAAAAAGACAACCCAGAAAGGACCTTCAAGGTGGTGGAGGAGTAAGACATGGAGATCACCTTCCTCACCACAAATACATTAAAAATACATCTACATGTGGAACATTTCCTCCAGGACACATGCTGAATGCTGGCAGAAGACTTCAGACTTCCCAAAAGGCAAGAAAATCCCCAGGTACATGGATAGGTCAAAAGAAAAAAGAAAAAACAGAGACAAAAGAATACAGATGGAACCCGCACCTGTGGGAGGTAGCTGTGAAATAGGAAAAGTTTCCATACACTAGGAAGCCCCTTCACTGGCGGAGACGGGGATGGGGGGTGGGTGGGGGAAGCTGCAGAGCCACGGAGGAGAGCACAGCAACAGTGATGCAGAAGGCAAAGTAGAGAGATTCCCGCACATAGGATTGCTGCTGACCAGCACTCACCAGCCTGAGAGGATTGCCTGCTCACCCACCAGGGCGGGTGGGGGCTGGGAGCTGAGGCTTGGGCTTTGAAGGTCAGACCCCAGGGAGAGGACAGGGGTTGGCTACGTGAACACAGCCTGAAGGGGGCTAGTGCAGCACAGCTAGCCTGGATGGAGTCTGGGAAAATGTCTGGACCTGCTGGAGAGGCAAAAGACCTTTCTTTCTGGGTGTGCAAAGAGAGGGGATCCCTTCCCACCATGCCCACAAAAGGCAGAGCACTGCCTAAGGGAGCTCCAGAGACAGCAGTGATCCGTGGCTATCAGCTCAGACCCCAAAGAAGGGAATGAAATTCTAAGACTGCTGCCACTGCCACCAAGAATCCTGTGTGCAAGCACAGGCCACTGTCAACAGCCCCCAGGGAGCCCATGCAGCATGCCACTGCCAGGGTCCCAAGATCCAGGAACAACTTCCCCGGAGAACACATGGCACACCTCGGGCTGTTGCAACGTCAGGATGGCCTCTGCCACCTCAGGCTCACCACGCATTCCAATTATGACTACTGTACCCCCAGCCTCCCCCCAGCCTGAGTAAGCAACAGAGCCCTAATCAGCTGCTGCCTTAACCCCTGCTGTCTGGGCAGGGAACAGACACCTGAAGGCAACCTACATGCAGAGGCAGGGCCAAAACCTAACCTGAACCTCAGGAGCTGTGCAAACAAAGAAAAGGAAAGGAAATTTTTCTGTGCAGCCTCAGGAGCAGCAGATTAAATCCCCACAATCAAACTGATAAACCCTTCAACTGAAGAATACCTGAATAGACAATGAATGTTCCCAAAATTGAGGCAGTGGACTTTGGGAGCAACTGGAGACTCCAGGTTTGCCTTCTGTGCCTAATTTCTTTCTGGTTTTATGTTCACCTTAGTATACTATTTAGTGCTTATTATCATTGGTGGATTTCCTGGTATGGTTGCTTTCTTCCGTTTATATATATATATATATATATATATATATATATATATATATATATATATATATATATATATATATATATATATATTCATTCTTTCCTTTTTCTCTTTTTCTGTGTATGTGTATGTTTCTTTGCATGATTTAGTCTGAATAGGTTTGTTTTTACCATTTGTGCTAGGGTTCTGTCTGTTCATTTTGTTTTTTTGTATTTTTTCCTCTTCCTTTCGTTCTGAGCCATGTGGCTGGCAGGGTATTGGTGCTCAGGCTAGGTTTTGGGCCTGAGGCTTTGAGGTGGGAGGGCCGAGTCCAGGACACTGGACCACCAGAAACTGCCCGGCCCCAAATAATATCAATCAGTGAGAGCTCTCACAGACAAATTCGTCTCAACACTAAGACCCAGCTCCACCCAGTGGCCAGCAAGCCCCAGTATTGGACGCCCCACGCCAAACAACTAGCAAGATAGGAACACAACCATACCCATTAGCAGACAGCTGCCTAAAGGCATATTAAGTTCACAGACACTCCAAAACACACCACCGGATGCGGCCTTGCATACCAGAAGGACAAGATCCAGCCCCACCAACGAGAAAACAGGCACTTGTGCCCTCCACCAGGAAGCCTACACAAGCCCCTGCACCAACGTCACCCACTGGGGCAGACACCAAGAATAACAGGAACTATGAACATGCAGCTTGAGAAAAGGAGACCCCAAACACAGTAAGTTAAACAAAATGAGAAAGCAGAGAAATATGAAGCAGATCAAGGAGCAAGGTAAAAACCCACCAGACCAAACAAATGAAGAGAAAATAGGCAGTCTACCTGAAAAAGAATTCAGAATAATGATAGTAAAGATGATCCAAAATCTCAGAAATAGAATGGAGAAAATACAAGAAACATTTAACAAGGACCTAAAAGAACTAAAGAGCAAACAAACAATGATGAACAACACAATAAATGAAATTAAAAATACTCTAGAAGGAACCAAGAGCAGAATAACTGAGGCAGAAGAACGGATAAGTGACCTGGAAGATAAAAGGATGGAAATAACTGTGTCAGAGCAGAAAAAAGAATGAAAAGAATTCAGGACACTATCAGAGACCTCTGGGAGAACATTAAACACACTAACAATAAATTATAGGGGTCTCAGAAGAAGAGAAAAAGAAAGGGTTTGAGAAAATATTTGAAGAGATTATAGTTGAAAACTTCCCTAACATGGGAAAATAAATAGTCAATCAAATCCAGGAAGTGAAGAGAGTCCCATAGAGAATAAATCCAAGGAGAAACACGCTAAGACACATATTAATCAAACTATCAAAAACTAAATTCAAATAAAATATATTGAAAGCAGCAAGGGAAAAGCAACAAATAACATACAAGGGAAACCCCATAAGGTTAACAGCTGATCTTTCAGCAGAAACTCTGCAAGCCAGAAGGCAGCAGCAGGACATATTTAAGGTGATGAAAGGGAAAAACCTACAAAAAATATTACTCTATCCAGTAAGGATCTCATTCAGATTCAATGGAGAAATTAAAACCTTTACAGACAAACAAAAGTTTAGAGAATTCAGCACCACCAAACCAGCTTTACAACAAATGCTAAAGGAACTTCTCTAGGCAGGAAACACGAGAAGGAAAAGACCTACAATAACAAACCCAACACAATTAAGAAAACAGTAACAGGAATATACATATCGATAACTATATTAAAGATAAATGGATTAAATACTCTAACCAAAAGACACAGGCTAACTGAATGAATACAAAAACAAGACCCATATATATGCTGTCTACAAGAGACCCATTTCAGACCGAGAGTAACATACAGACTGAAAGTGAGGGGATGGAAAAAGATATTCCATGCAAATGGAAATCAAAAGACAGCTGCTGTAGCAATACTCATATCAGATAAAATACACTTCAAAATAAAACTATTATAAGAGAAAAAGAAGGACACAACATAATGATCAAGGGATCAATCCAAGAAGATATAACAATTGTAAATATTTACGCACCCAACATAGGAGTACCTGAAAACATAAGGCAAGTGCTAACAGTCATAAAAGGGGAGAACGACAGTAACAAAATAACAGTAGGGGACTTTAACACCACACTTGCACCAATGGACAGATCATCCAAAATGAAAATAAGGAAACATAAGCATTAAAAGACACATTAAACCAGATAGACTTAATTGATATTTATAGGACATTCCATCCAAAAACAGAATACACTTTCTTCTCAAGTGCTCATGGAACATTTGAAAGTATAGATCATATTGGGTCACAAATCAAGCCTTGGTAAATTTAAGAAAATTGAAACCTCATCAAGTATCTTTTCTGAACAAAACACTATGAGACTAGATATCAACTACAGGAAAAAAAACTGTAAAACATAAAAACACATGAAGGCTAAACAATACGCTACTAATTAACCAAGAGATCACTGAAGAAATCAAAGAGGAAATCAAAAAATACCTAGAAACAAATGACAATGAAAACACGATGACCCAAAACCTATGGGATGCAGCAAAAGAAGTTCTAAGAAGGAAGTTTATAGCAATATAATTCTACATTAAGAAACAAGAAAAATTTTCAAATAAAAAACCTAACTGTACACCTAAAGCAATTAGAGAAAGAAGAACAATAAAACCCCAAAGTTAGTAGAAGGAAAGAAATCATAAAGATCAGATCAGAAAGAAATGAAACAGAAATGAAGGAAACAACAGCAAAGATCAATAAAACTAACACCTGGTTCTTTGAGAAGATAAACAAAATTGATAAACCATTAGCCAGACTCATCAAGAAAAAAAGGGAAGACTCAAATCAATAGAAATAGAAATGAAAAAGGAGAAGTAATAACTGAGACTGCAGAAATACAAATGATAATGAGAGACTACTACAAGCAACTATATGACAAAAAAATGGACAACGTGAAAGAAATGGATAAATTCTTAGAGAAGTACAAACTTCCAAGACTGAACCAGGAAGAAATAAAAAATATGAACAGACCAATCACAAGCACTGAAATTCAAACTGTGATTAAAAATATTCCAACAAACAAAAGTCCAGGACCAGATGGCTTTGCAAGTGAATTCTATCAAACATTTAGAGAAGAGCTAACACCTAACGTTCTCAAACTCTTCCAAAATATAGCAGAGGGAGGAAGACTCCCAAACTCATTCTATGAGGCCACCATCACCCTGATATTAAAAACCAGAGAAAGATGTCACAAAAAAAAGAAAACTACAGACCAATAACACTCATGACATTGATGCAAAAATGTTCAACACAATACTAGCAAACAGAATCCAGCAGCACATTAAAAGGACCATACACCATGATCAAGTGAGGTTTATCCCAGAAAAGCAAGGATTCTTCAGTATATGTAAATCAATTAATGTGACACACCATATTAACAAACTGAAGGATAAAAACTATATGATAATATCAATAGATGCAGAAAAAGCTTTTGACAAAATTCAACACTGATTTATGATAAAAACTCTCCAGAAAGTGGACACAGAGGGATCCTAATTCAACATAATAAAGCCATATATGACAAACCCACAGCCAACACTGTTCTCAATGGTGAAAAACTGAAAACATTTCTTCTAAGATCAGGAACAATAGAAGGTTGCCCATTCTCACCACCATTATTCAACATAGTTTTGGAAGTTTTAGCCACAGCAATCAGAGAAGAAATGAAATAAAAGGAATCCAAAACCAAAAAGAAGAAGTGAAACTGTCACTGTCTGAGATGACATGATACCATACACAGAGAATCCCAAAGATGATACCACAAAATTACTAGAGTTAATCAATGAATTTGGTAAAGTAGCAGGATACAAAATTAATGCACAGAAATCTCTTGCATTTCTATACACTAACAACAAAAAATCTGAAAGAGAAATTAAGGAAACAATCCCATTTACCACTGCAACAAAAAGAATAAAATACTTAGGAATAAACCTTCCGAAGGAGAAAAAAGACCTGTATGCAGAAAACTATAAGACACTGATGAAAGAAATTAAAGATGATACAAATAGATGGAGAGACATACCATGTTCTTGGATTAGAAGAATCAACATTGTGAAAATGATTATACTACCCAAAGCAAACCACAGATTCAATGCAATCCCTATCAAGCTATCAATGGCATTTTTCACAGAGCTAAAGCAAAAAATTTCACAATTTGCCTGGAAACACAAAAGACCCCGAATAGCCAAAGCAATCTTGAGAACGAAAAATGGAGCTGGAGGAATCAGGCTCCCTGACTTCAGACTATACTACAAAGCTACAGTAATCAGGACAGTATGGAATTGTCACAAAACCAGAAATATAGATCAATAGAACAGGATAGAAAGCCCAGAGATAAACCCACACACATATCATCACCTTATCTTTGATAAAGGAGGCAAACATATACAATGGAGAAAAGACAGCCTCTTCAATAAGTGGGGCTGGGATAACTGGACAGCTACATCTAAAAGAATGAAATTAGAACACTTTTTAACACCATATTCAAAAATAAACTCAAAATGGATTAAATACCTAAATGTAAGACCAGACACAATAAAACTCTTAGAGGAAAACACTTGTAGAACACTCTTTGACATAAATCACAGCAAGATCCTTTTTGACTCACCTCCTAGAGAAATAGAAAAAAAACAAAAAACAAAAATAAACAAATGGGACCTAATGAAACTTAAAAGCTTTTGCACAGCAAAGGAAGCCATAAACAAGACCAAACGACAACCCTCAGAATGGGAGGAAATATTTGCAAACAAAGCAACTGACAAAGAATTAATCTCCAAAATATACAAGCAGCTCAATATCAAAAAAGCAAACAACCCAATCCAAATATGGGCAGAAGACCTAAATGGACATTGCTCCAAAGGATATGTACAGATTGCCAACAAACACATGAAAGGGTGCTCAACATCGCTAATCATTAGAGAAATGAAAATCAAAACCAGAATGAGGTATCACCTCACACCAGTCAGAATGGTCATCATCAAAAAATCTAGAAACAATAGATAGTGGGAAGCAGCCGCATAGCACAGGGAGATCAGCTCGGTGCTTTGTGACCACCTGGAGGAGTGGGATAGGGAGGGTGGGAGGGAGGGAGACGCAAGAGGGAAGGGATATGGGAACAGATGTATATGTATAACTGATTCACTTTGTTATAAAGCAGAAACTAATAAAAAATGCAAAAAAAATCTAGAAACAATAAATGCTGGCGAGGTTGTGGAGAAAAGGGAATCCTCTTGGATTGTTGGTGGGAATGTAAATTGATACAGCCACTATGGATAACAGTATGGAGTTTCCTTAAAAAACTAAAAATAGAGCTATCATATGACCCAGCAATCCCACTGCTGGCTATATACCCTGATAAAACCATAATTCAAAAAGAGACATGTACCAAAATATTCACTGCAGCTCTATTTACAACAGCCAGGACATGGAAACAACCTAAGTGTCCATCGACAGATGAATGGTTAAAGATGTGGCACATATATACAATGGAATATTACTCAGCCATAAAAAGAAACAAAATTGAGTTTTTTGTAGTGAGGTGGATGGACCTAGAGTCTGTCATACAGAGTGAAATAAGTCAGAGAAAGAAAAACAAATACTGTATGCTAACACATATATATGGAATCTTAAAAAAAAATGGTTCTGATGAACCTAGGGGCAGGACAGGAATAAAGACACAGAGGTAGGGAATAGACTTGAGGACATGGGGAAGGGGAGGCTGGAATGAAGTGAAAGAGTAGCAATGACCTTTATACACTACCAAATGTAAAACAGATAGCTAGTGAGAAGCAGCCACATAGCACAGGGAGATCAGCTCAGTGCTTTGTGACCATCTAGAGGGGTGGGATAGGGAGGGTGGAAGGGAGACACAACAGGAAGGGGATATGGAGATATATGTATACATATAACTGATTCAATTTGTTATACAATAGAAACTAACACAACACTGTAAAGTAATTATACTCCAATAAAGATGTTTAAAAAATTAAATTTAATTTAATTTAAAAAAAGACAACCTACAGAAGGCAAAAAAATCATTTTCAAATCATATCTGATAAGGGTCTAGTACCCAAAATATATAAGGAACTCTTACAACTCAAAAATAAAAAGATAACCCAATGTAAAATATTTAAAATCATCACTTTGTACTGAAATATTTCAGCGTTATTGTTGAAAAGTAGTTTATATGCATGGATCTAATAATTCTGTATTCTCCATTCTGTTACAACAATTCATATGTATTTTATTATTCCATAGCCATGGCATTTAGTTTAATGTAGATTTATGGTAAACCTTTTTATTCTCCTTTCTTCTTTTTAAAAATTGTTTTGGCTGTTCTAGGTCTTCTGCATGTACATATAAATTTTAAACTGACTTGTCAACTTCTATTTTACAAAGCCTGCAGGAATTTTGGTTGAGACTGTTTGAATTTATACACTAACTTAGGGGGAATTGACATGTTAACAATATTAAACTTCCAATCCATGTGCATAATACATATCTTTACTTATTCATGCTTTCTTCAATTTCTCTCAGCAATAATGTATAGTTTTCTGTGCAGACATCTTCACATATTTGTAAAAGTTATCACTAAGTATTATTTTTAATGACATTTAATGATATTTAAAATTGTTTTCTAATTTTTGCTATTATTTAGAATACAATGTATTTGTATATGTTGGTATTGTATTCTGAAAACTTGTTAAATTTGCTTTTTAATTCTAGTACATTTTCTATTAATTTCTTGGGCTTTTTCTATAAACAGATGAGATCAGGCACATTCAGAGTGGTATGGCCGTAGAATTTTTCTGTAAACAAAAGCAGAACATATGTGAACAAAGACAATTTATATTTATTCCTTTACAATTTTAATGCCTTTTTTAAATGCCTTTAATTTCTTTTCCTTACTTTGTTGCGCTAGTTAGAAACAGGACAATACTGAATATACGTGATAAAAGGTACCTTTGCATTACTCTTGTTCTAAGAGATAAAACATTATCTTTCACCATTAATTACAGTAATAGCTGTCATTTATGAAAATTCCCTTCAATTGCTACATTGCCAAGATTTATTTTCATGGAGTCTAAACATTATCTAATTTTTTTCTGAATCAATCAAGTTAATCATATATGATTTTTTCCCTTTGTTATGAATATCGTGAATTTCATTGGTTGATTTTCAAATGTTAAGCCCATCTTTTATTACCAAAAGGAAACCTACTTGTTCATGGTGCATGATCCATTTACATATTGTTAGATTTTATTTACTAGCATTTTCTTAACGATTTTTGCAAGTATGTTTATGAGGGATATTTTTTTCGTTATCTTTTTATGTGTGTTATGTGTAAAGACCGTCTGGTTTTGAATTTGAACAAAGCTGGCCTCATAAAGTGAAAAACACTCTCACTTCCTCTCTAATCTGGAAGTTTGTGAAGAAACTGTACAAGTTCTGTAAATTTTTGATAGAATTTACCAGTGATGCCATTGAAGCCTGGAATATTCTTTGTGGGAAAATCAAAATTAATTTAATTTATTTAATAAAAATAGGACCACTCATATTTCTTTTCTTTTCTTTTCTTTTTTTTTGTGGGTCTCACAGGTACATTTATTCATGCACAAGGGCAGCAGCACTGCTACAAGTCAACACGATGTCCCATGTTTGTGTTCTGCCTACAACACAACCAGACCAACATCCCATTCAAAGAAAGCTGGTTAATGATGACCATGAGCAGGCACAGGACCAGAAGCTTTCAAGGCTTTACTTCTTTTATCAGCACTCCTGAGTTTATAAAAGATGAAGCCCATCAACCCCATTCCTACCCAAATCTCCTGGTAAACTTGGGTATAGTAGGGCATCATGGGGATCCAAACGTTCTTAATAAGGCTTTGAAGCATCTCAGGCAGAGGATCAGCATCTCAGGCCACCCTAAGTCACAACAGACAACTTGGAAAGGTCACTGAGTGCACAGGAGCTGCATGGGGCCTGCTGGGAAAGCAGGACTACTCATATTTTCTATTTTTTCTTGGGTCAAATTTGATCATCTGTGACTTTGAAAGATTTTAACGACTTCATGTAAGTGGTTGAAGTGATTTACACAAAGTTTCTCATAATCTTCCTTTCTTAACCATTTAATACATACAGGATCTGTAGTAATGTACCCTCTTTAATTGTGACTTTTCTTTCTTGGTTAGTCTGACTAGAAGTTTATCAAATTTATTTTTTAAAAAGCTTTTGGTTTCATTTATTTTATTTTGTTTTCGATTTAATTCATTTCGGTTTTCATCTTTATTATTTATTTTCTTCTTTTCAATTTGGTTTTAACTTCCTCTGCCCTTTTAAGCTTCTTAAAGTGGAAGCTCTGATCATTGAATCTGGACCTTTCTTCTTTACCAATATAGGCATTCAAAGCTATAAAACTCTAAGAACTGCTTTAGTTCTATCACACAAGTTTTTATATCTTGCATTTTCATTCAGTTTAAGTTATGTCCCAATTACCTATGTGATTTCTTCTTTGACCTATGAGATATTCAAAAGTATGTTGTTTAATTTTTTAATATTTGTGGATTCTTCCATATTCATTTGTTATTTATTTCTAATTTAATTCCATCATGATCGTGGAAGATATGTTATATAATTTTAATCCACTTATATTTATTAAGACTTATTTTAAAGCCCAGAAAAGGGGGCTTCCCTGGTGGCACAGTGGTTAGGGGTCCGCCTGCCAATGCAGGGGACACGGGTTCGTGCCCCGGTCTGGGAAGATCCCACATGCTGCTGAGCGGCTGTGCCCGTGATCCATGACTGCTGAGCCTGCACGTCCAGAGCCTGTGCTCCACAGCAGGAGAGGCCACAACAGTGAGAGGCCCCCGTACCGTAAAAAAAAAAAAAAAAAAAAAAAAGCCCAGAAAATGGTCTACTTTGGTGATTGTTTCATGAACACTCAAAACATCTATTTTCTCTGAATATAAAATTTTAAGTTTGTAGACTTTTTTGTTTAGCTTGTTAAAGACATTGTTCCATTGTCTTCTGACTTGCATTGTTTTTAAGAAGAAGTCTGAATTTTTTCTACATTCCTCTATACATAAATTTTTTCTCTTGCTGCTTTTAAGATGTTTTCCTCTTCTTCACTGGTTTCAGCAATGTGATTTGGCTGTGTCTTGGTATGTATTGTGTGTGTGTGTGTGTGTGTGTGTGTGTGCATTTCTCTTACTTGCACTTCATTGACCTTCATTGTTATGTGGGTTTATAATTTTTTATCATTTTAAAATAGTACTGCTGTTATTTATCCAAATATTTTTACTGCACTCCTCAGTCTCTATTCTTTCCTTCTGGGATTCTAATTGGTTTTATACTGGGTTGTTTGAATTTTTTTCCACAGGTTCCTGAAACTGTGTTTCTAATCTTTTATTTATGTCTTCCTTTCTGGGTAATTTCTATTGCTTTTTCTTCAAGTTAAATTAGTTTTTCTTCTACAGTTCCTAATTTGCTATTAATCTAATCCAGTGAAATGTTCTTTGCAGATAATGTGTTTCTTTTATGTCTAGAAGGCACATTTGTTATTTAATATCTTTCATTCTTCTCATTACATTCATGATTTCTTTTAATCCTTGAATATATATGTAATATATGTAAATGTTTTAACATTCTTGCCTGCTAATTCCATCACCTCTTTCATGTATGTATCTCTTTCTTCTGACTGATTTTCTTCTGACTATAAATGACATTTTCTGCTTCTTCATATACCTAGTAGGTTTTTTTTTTTTTTTTTTTTTTTTCGGTACGCAGGCCTTTCACTGTTGTGGCATCTCCCATTGCGGAGCACAGGCTCCGGATGCACAGGCTCAGTGGTCATGGCTCATGGGCCGAGCTGCTCCATGGCAATGTGGGATCCTCCTAGACCGGGGCATGAACCCGTGTCCCCTGCATTGGCAGGCGGACTCTCAACCACTGGGCCACCAGGGAAACCCTATCTAGTAGTTTTTTAGTGAATGCTGGAGATTTTGAATTTCATGTGTAGTGTGCTGCATTTTTTAACATTGAACATTGTTCTGTTGTATATAGGTTACTTGTGGATCCTGTTGAGCTTGACCTGATTCAACTCTCTGTTTGATAGGGCAGGACTCAGTCTTTACTTTAGAGTTAGAGTGGCTCTATTCCTTAGGTATGGTCTTACTAGGGCTACAATTGAGGGCCCAGGACGTTCAGTTAAGCTTTTCTGCTCTAGTTTGTCAAACACCAATGTCTCGCAGCCACATGTAAACATCAGAACCTCTGTTTAGCTCACATTTCCCCATAATAGTTCTATGCCAGCCTTCTAATGCCTGGCTCCACATACATATACCTTAGTATTCTGCAAAAGACCAAGAGATGCTTATGCATAGTTCTGCAGGTTTTATTTTGTGTAGCTTCCTCTTCTCTGCTACTCTGCCCCACAAGTTCCAGCCACATTGCCATCTCATTTCAACATTTGTCTCCTCAGCTCATGCTTAGACTCTACTTCCCTATGCCATGTTTTGCAAAGATCCTTTAAGCAAAAGCTCAGGGAAATCATGGAGCTTAAATTTTGTGTTTTTATTTCCTCCAGAATCACAGTCTTTCACTGCTTATTGTCTAAAATCTGAAAACAGTTGATTCATACGTTTTTCCCACTTTATTATTTTTTTATGGTGAAAGGACTAATAAAGTAGTAGTTGCTCCCTCCTGAGTGGAAGGAGCAATATATAATTGATGTTACACTTTTCTTTGTGTGCCATTTATCAATTTATTGTCCTTCAACTTCAAATTTGCCTTCATTGCTTGCTCTAAAGAAACTGAGCTGGGCCCTTGACAGCTGGTACAATGTTAAGCTTTGTCATTTCAGAGCACTGTTAGACACACTGCAGGAAGAAGGGACTTTCCATTTCCATTAAGCTCCATTTGGCAGTTTTCTTCAGCATGACTTGGCTTCACCAGCAGCAAGTTCCTGCAACATGGGCAGATATTCCAACATCCAGCTCTGCAGTGCATGGCAATCAATAGCACCCAAAAATAAGCAAATTTCCTCAGCATCCTTCTTTACATAGTAAAGTGTCTCCAGGAAGACACTACCTTCAGAATAGCTTTCCCCAGTACACTAGAGGGCAGATTTCTGGTACATTCCAAAGTGTGAATTTCCATCAAGTTCTCCCAGCATGGCACATTGCAATGTCTCTGTCATACAGTGGGTTGATGCTGTGCCCTCTCCAATAAGGTCTGGATATTAGCCCTTATGCAGGAAGGGTTGTCTCTTCCTCAGGTGTTTGTTGAGTTTTTAACATTCATCTTTATTAAATTTTCTTGAATGTACACATGAGGTTTCTGAATCAGAGCAGATTTCTTATTATGCTCACCACACAATCAACAGTCAGAATAACATTGGATCACTAGTCTCTCCACATTTGCAACCCTGCAAAGTGATATGATAAGAACCAGATGGAAAATGTATCCTACACAAGTGGCAGGACCATTCTGTATGCAAGAGATGGAGAAATATAAATGTCTTCCATTTATACAGAGGAAAGAGTTTATTTTTCTCTCTCTCCTTCTGAGAGAGTCTCCTTGGAGACAGGATGCAAAGAATCCTTATTCTAATCTTTTGTTATGCCCATAAATCTTTCCAGGAAGAAGATAATAGACTGTCTATGGCTTTTACAACCTAGAAATTTCTTCGTGGCTCCAGGTTCCACCCCTTTTGAAATGTAAACAAGCAGAGAGATAATGCTACAATTTAGGTGCCTTACCAGAAATGTAACCGTATGGCTCTTGGGGAGATAAGAGAAGCTTATTGTATGGAAGCAATTAGCTCCACCATCAAAGAAACAAATGGTGTCAGACCTAATCCTCATTGTAAGGAGTAAAATGTTCCTAGGAGAAATGAAAGCAAACCTTCTACTCTGATAGTGTATGCATTTCCATGGCTCAGGAAACTGAGGTTTTTGTAAGATCACTAAAAAAATCTAGAGAAAATTTATTTCCCACAATACCTTATCTTAGCCCTAGGGATAGTATCTGTTCCTTATATCTACTATTCTTGTATTCTTTAGAATTATCTTAATTGCTATCCACTATCTTATTGCTCCAGTTCCTTGTTATAGCTACCAATTCTTTATATTAAACTCCCTATTCAAATCACCGAGTGACATTTGTCTAACTGGGCCTTGACTGATATAGAATTATAACTTACCCTCTCATACTTATGAAGGCAATGAAGTAATTGCTACTTTCTGTTCAACAGATCCAATTTGCACAATGTCATCAATACACTAGTACATGTGATATTCTATGCAATGTCATGACAAACAAGATTTCTGTGGTCTATATTATGAGAGGGAGCAGTAGAATTGTCATAGCCCTAAAACAAGACTGAAAATACACTACTAGCACTGCCAGGTAAAAGCAACTCCTTCTGATTGTACTTAAAATTTGTATGGAGAAAAAGTTATCCAGGTCAATAGCTACTTACCAAGTGTGACATGTTATGTGGATTTGCTCCAGTAACGACACTACATCTGGGACAGCAACAGAAACTGGCATCACAATCTGATTAAGTTTACAATAGCCCATAGTCATTTTCCAATACACATCTGGCTTATTCACAGGCCAAACTGGAGGAATTAAATAGGGATGTTATGAGTATTACAACCCCTGCTTTTTCAATTCATCTCTACAATTCCCACAGTAATGTGATATTGCTTCTCATTTACTATCTTGAGAGGGGGAGGAAATTCTAGGGGCTTCCACTTAGCACTTCCTACCACATGGCCTGTATGTCAGGGAGCCACTGTGGGGAATTCTACCAGTTACTGAGCATGTCTATTCTAATTTTACATTAGAGAACTGAGGAAATAATGACCAGGTAGGTCCCTGAACCAACTGATCCACTGTGTGTGAGACCAGAGCTAACACTACACCTATTACCTGATTTGAGTCAACACAGTGGAGCATCATAGTCTATCAACCAGTTTCCAAACCTATGTCAATTCAAAGATCAAGAGCCCCTTTACTGAAAGGGAGGCCAAGTCTCCTTGAGGAAGTACCCTGCATCATTAATACAAACACTGTAAATCTTCCACCAAACCTTCCCCCAAAGGGACCTATACCCATATACTAGAGTGACTTCACCAAGTAACAGGAAATACCAAGACCTTTCAAGGATTACTTGACACTGGCCCAAAATTTATGCTAACATTTTGGTACCCAAAATCTCACTATGGCTCATCAATCAAAATGATGGCTTATAGGGGTCAGATGGACAAAATGACATGCATGGTAGATGTCAATCAGCCTTTCTCCTCAGCTACCTTAGTATTTGTTCAAAGGCTCCCATGAATAAAACGGCCATGTTAGCAGAGATGAAACCTATACTTAGGCCCAACAATATGGACTTCCCCTTATCAAATCTGACCTGGATAACATCATTGCTGAGCACCCAATCTGCTAAAAGCAGCAACTAATAATAACCCCTAAATATGACATCATTTCTTTTTAAGAAACAGCCTAGTGGCAGGTTAATGATAATGGCCCTCTTTCATCATGGAAGGGGCAGAAATCTATCTTTGCTGGAATAGACACAAATTCTGAAAACAGATTTGCTTTCCCTACCCGTAATGCTTTCTGCCAGTCCTACCACCTGTGGACACTCAGAATGCCTTAACTACCATCATGGCATTCCCCGCAGCATTGCATCCGGTAAAGGAACTCATTTAACAATACAGGAAGTACAGCAATGGACTCATGCTTATGGAATTAACTAGTCTTACTGCATATTCCATCATCCAGAAATAGCTGATGTATTTGAAAGATGAATGGCTTACTAATGACTCAGTTATTCCACCAGTTTTGAGATATCTTAAAATGATAGTGTTCTGTTTTAAATCAGTGTATGTTCTGAATCAGACAATTATATAGCCAGAATTCATGGGTCCAGGAGTTAAGGGGTGGAAGTGGTAGTGGCTCCTTTTACTCCCATTTCACCTAATAACTCACTTGCAGGATTTTTCTTCCTGTCCCAGCATCCTTAGCTCCACTGGTCTTAGTTCTCATGGGCAAAATATTTCTAACCAGGGAATGGAACAGAAATAATTAAATTTAATTAGAAGGTGAGATGGTCACCTGGCCATTTGTGACCCCACACATCACTGAACCAACAGTAATCCCATGTTACAATTAATCCATTATATTAAACTTTCATTCTTCAAATTGCTGTGTGATTTCTATCTCCTGAATGGACCATGACTGATAACACTTCTTTTTTACACTAAGCAATCATATTTTCTAAGCACTGCTTTAGCTGAATCTCACAAGTTTTAATATCTTACATCTTAATTTCTATTCAATTCCAAATATTTTCCAATTTCCCTTATAATCTATTCTTTAACCCACCAGTTTTTAGGCCGTGTGTTAATTTCTAAATGTTTTTCCCAGATTTTTTTTGTTTGATTTAGAATTGAATTCCACTATGGTCAGAGAACCTATTTTTATGATTCCAATCCTTATAAATATATTGAGTCTTATGATTCATATGTCCACTTTTGCTTCCATGTGCACTTGAAAAAAGAGTATATTCTGCTGTTGTTGGTTGGAAGGTTCTATAAATATCAAAATGTCAAATGTACTAAAACGTGGAACAGCTGTTTTATATGCTTATTTACTGTCTACTCATTCAATCAATTGCTAAGCGAGTATTGAAATCCCCAATCAGAATTGTAAATTTATCTATTTCTCTCTTTAACTTAGTTTTTGTTTATCTATTTTAGAACTCTATTACTAGGAGCATGTATATTTAAGATTGTCATGTCTTACTGATGAATTAGCTTTTTATTTTAATAAAATCTCCCTATTTTATTTATGGTAATATTTCTTGCTTTAAAATCTACTTTGTCTGATATTAATGAAAAATGAAGGTGAAAGTAAAGGCATTTTAAGATAAGTGAAAATTGGGATAATTTCTACACTACCAGAAATTGCTAAAGAAGTTCTAGAAGATATAACCCCTTCAGTACAATTAGAGTTTGCATGGTATATCTTTCCCTACACTTTTTCTTTTAATTTATCTGTGTATTTTTGTCAAATTTCTCTTTTAAATAGTGTATAGTTGAGTCTTGCTTGTTTTTATCCATTCTGACAACATCTGCCTTTTCACTGACATGTTTAGTACAGTTGACCCTTGAACAACACAGGTTTGAACTGCACAGGTATACTTATAAATGGATTTTTTTCAAAACATATATTACTATGTTTACAATCTGAGGTTGGTTGAATTCACAAATGCAGAACCACAGATACAAAGTGCCAACTGTACAGTTATATGTGGATTTTCGACTGCTGGGACGGGGGTAGTAGGGGCGTGTTGTGAGCACCCTGAACCTCCACATCACTGAAGGGTCAACCATATACCTAGTTGAATACAGTTCTCTATACCATTGAATTTCAGTCTACTCTTTTACTATTTTTTCTATTTGTCTCATTTGTTAGCTGTTCCTCTGTTCCTTTATTCCTTCTTAAATATTAATATACTTCTTAAATATTAAAATACTTAAATATTTTTAGTATTCTATTTTATTTCTGTACTGCCTTCATAGGTATACCTCATTGCATTATTCTTTTCATTATTGTTCTATGGGTATGCATTCTTAACTTATTACAATCTTTCTTAGTTAAAATTGTACCACTTCTTGTTAAACAAAGGCATCTTATAAAAATATAGTTATATTTACCTCTTTCTTTATGCTATAGTTGTCATGTATATGACATCTATATATGTTATAAGCCTCACAATACTATACCATAATATTTTCTTTAACTTATAATATATTCTTTAAAACAGCTGAAAGAAAAACAAAATACCTTTGTTTACTCAAATATTAACATATCTTCATTCCTCTTTATATATCCATAGTGATCTTCACTCTTCTTTATATATCTATAGTTTGCATCTGGTGTCATATCCCTTCAGTCTTAAGAAGTTCCTTTATCATTTCTGGTAGTGTATAATTATCTCAATTTTTACTTACCTGAAAATATCTTTATTTCACATATATATGTAATTTTTGAATGATATTTTTTACTGGATATAGAATTCTGACTTAACACTAAAAATGTCACTCAACTGTTTTCTGGTCTCCATTGTTTTCAATTAGAAGTCAGTGAAATTATTATCATTGTTCCCTTATATGTAATTTACCACGTTAACCTGGTGACTTTCAAGATTTTTTTTAAATTAATTAATTTATTTATTTTTGGCTGCGTTGCATCTTCATTGCTGCCCACGGGCTTTCTCTAGTTGCAGCGAGTGGGGGCTGCTTTTCTTTGCGGTGCACAGTCTTCTCATTGGAGTGGCCTCTCTTGTTGTGGATCATGGGCTCTAGGTGCACGGGCTTCAATAGTTGTGGCACTTGGACTCAGCAGTTGTGGCTCATGGGCTCTAGAGCGCAGGCTAAGTAGTTGTGGCACATGGGCTTAGTTGCTCCACGGCATGTGGGATCTTCCCAGACCAGGGCTCGAACCTGTGTTGCCTGCATTGGCAGGTGGATTCCCAACTACTGCACCACTAGGGAAGCCCTCAAGATTTCTTTATCTTTGTTTATTAAAGATTCGGCTCTGATGTACATAGATTTGATTCTTTTTATTTATCCTGTTTGGGATTCACTGAGATTCTTGGATCTGTAAGTTTACATTTCTCACTAATTTGGCCAATGAATCTCCAGATATTTTTGTGACATATTCTACTCTCTGAGACTCCAGTTACATGGACATTAGACTTCTTGTATTGTTGCATGAATCATTGAGACTTTTCATTCATTTCTTTTCTGTTCTTAGATCAATAGAAATTATTGAATTTGATCTTCAAGTTAATTGACCCTTTTACCAATTACAATTTTCTGTTAAGAAGATTAGTAAATATTTCATTTCAAATATTTTAACTTTCAGTTCTATAAATTCTATTTCTTTCTTATTACAGCTCTCATTTCTTAACTGAGATTCCACATCTGTTTGTTCAATAAGAGCATGGTTTCCTGTAAATCTTTGGACCTATGTATACTACCTGCTTTTAAGTCCCTGACTACTAATTTGGACCATCTTAAGGTTAACTTATACAGACTAGCTTTCTCTTGATTATGGGTCATATTTTTCTGTCTATTCCAATGTTGAACATTTAATTGTATACTGGGCATTGTGGAGGATACATTATAGAAATACTTGGATTCATTAATCTTGGTGCACTTGCTATCTTTGAGTAGGCACAATGTCAGGAAGTCTCCCTACAGCACAGTATTTGGACTTGCTGAATTCATTCACCTTGACCTGAATCTTCCAATACATGAACGGATGAAGTCACCAACTGAGTCATGTCATTTTCTTCTTTAGGGTTACATGGTACTCTGTGTATAGCACTAATCGCACTCTACTGAAATCAGCTGCAAGCAGATTGTGAGCTACTCAAGAGCAAGGCTCAGGTTTTATCTCTGCATCTAGTGCCTAACCCAGTGCCTGATACTCAGAGTGGATGTGTATGTCATATTTGTTGATGTAACAAAATGAATCATTTAAAAAGTCAGAAATCATATAATGCTAACACAAAATTCACAAAATACTGTTAATATGTGGGTCATTTAACTCTTTGTTAACTCAAAGACTCTAACATAAGCTCAGTTTCAACTGACGATATCAATGGACCACAATACAAGGTAATTTTAAATGCTTATGGTAAACATTTAAAGAAATATATTCATGAGGTTCAATATACTTTGTTTACAAAGGCAGGAATGAAAACAGAACATTTCAGGAAGAGTCTATCAATACTGACTGAAATGAAGCTCCAGCATCTAAAACATAAAGTTTACTCATTCATCATAACTTATTCCCTGATTAGAATAAATTGTGTGTGTGAGCGTGTAAATTCCCTGATTAGAATAAATTGTGTGTGTTTGTACATATGGATGGAGTAACAGAAAGAGCATGGAATTTAGGATTAATAGATCTGTAATTGAGGCTCCATTTTTAGTCCTACTTCTATCTCTAATGTTGTATGTGCCCTTAGGAAAGTCCCTTACTCTACCCCCAGTGTATTTCTCTGAAAATGAGGTAGTAATATTTATCTTACACAGTGCTGTTATTATCAAATGAGGTCATGAATGTGAAAGATCTTTGTGAACTGTAAAGAGTTACATAAATATTAGGGATAGCTATAAAATAATTCAAATAAAGCATTATTATCAATACCTTTGACCATAGCATTCATCACATCTAAAACTCCCAAATGTTATCTCTCCCCTCACAAAAATATACATGCATACTTACACACACACACATGAATACATATGCTACCACACATGTGTACATACTTCATTCAGCAGCAACATCAAAACTGATCTGGGATCTTGCACCTTTTAAATATGCCTTTTAAAAAATTAAGCCCTGTGGGTCACTTACTTACTGTCTTAATATGGCTTAATTTTATCCCTCCTGCCTACCTCCCTCCTCTCTCCTCCTGGAAACATTTATACTCATTAAGAAAATGTTTTATTCTACTTATTGTTGGTAGGGCTGCAACTATATTCTCTAATCCATCATGCATTGCAAGTAGGGAGTGTGAAAGGATATCAGGTGAAACTGGTTTTTCTCTAGAGAAGCTACAAAGTCAACACTGAAAATCCTATTTCAGAATGTTTAAGATCCGTAATAGTCTGTTTCACATTTTTTTTCCTAAGAGGTTAAGTATTAAACTATCTTAACTCTTGGTTTTATATGTCAAGCTATCAAGCAATCAGTTTCAAGTCTGTTATTTTTCTGCTTATGGCTAAAACATATTATCCTAGTATTAATCCAGTTTCCTTCCAAAGAAGGATTTTTTTCCTCCAGCCCAGTTTTAAGTGACTAATTTTAAAAAATGCATGAATGTCAACTGAGCTTATGGAGCAAGTGAGAACTGTTTATAGGCAATCCTGCAATGGGGAAAAGTAATTTCAACTATGCTCCCAAGGTTGTCACCTCTACTTTGTCATTTTCTGTTAGTTTACTTTAGGTGAGGGAAGTTTATATGGCAGGCAGAGGGAATATGATATGATATGTCTATCCAAACAAAAAACTAGAAATTCCTGGAAAAGACCTTATACTTGATATTTGTTCACACATGCATGTTTCCAAAGGTATATTAAGTACCTATTATTTGTCAGGCTAATATTCAATACAGCAATGGGCATACAGAGATGAATAATACCCACCTGCTAGTACATCTAGTTTTTCAGGCTTGTGTGTCTCTGCTCAGGCTCTTTTCTTTCCCTTGACTGTCCTCCCTCATCCCTCTCCTAGACTTCAAATGACCCAATGCCACAAAAAGTTAATTAACTATTACCTCTCTGAATTATTTTCTGACCTTCTAAATAGATTTGACCAGTTCTCTTTTTTGTACAACACTCCTGACCCCAAACAACAATCCTGTATGTATGCCTAGAGCAAGTTTTGGTATTCTTTGCTATTTTGTCTGTCTTCCCCATCGGACTGTGAATAACTTGAAGCAGAGTCCCTGTAATACTCGTTACTGTAACCCCACAGCTAGTTAACTGCTTAACACCCAGTGCTTGAGAAATACACAGACTGAATAAATAACTGATATTATGGTTATTTTTCTGATGCACAGAAGAGATAAACAAAAAAAAGTGCTAAAAGAAAAGAGGTATTTGCAATGCACAAGAGAAGCAAGATAAAGAAATATGGGTAGAGTGAGACATTAGAGAATTATAACAGAAAGAAAGAAGATAATGAAGATAGCCTCCACATTAGCCAGCAATCTAAGTAACATGCATAATTACAGGAGAGAGCAATAAAACGATTCACTGTTCCTGATTCATCATACTGGAAGGATATGAGACCACATAGGCCTACCCACTCTTGTACTATTTGTTGCACTGCTCCTGTAGGAGCTGCTTCCTCCAGTGAGTCTAAAGTCATGCAAAGTGTGTAAAACAACTAACATTAGTGGGCAATTCACTCATGCATGAGGTGTGAGGGAGAGGGACAAGAATGATATCTAAACACTTAGGGAATGGAGGGGACGGGATAAGAGAAGACCAGAAACCTTTCAACATAGAAGACCACACATGCCTTCTGATATCTTTCCACCCCCCATTATCCCTCAGCTTCCCAGCTGAGAACCACACACACCTTCTATTTCCCCCAACTTAATGAAAAATAGCAGTGCCCACATAGGCAAAAGTGGACAGGGTCAAAGAGTGCTTCTCTAAGAGAGTTTAAGGAAATTATGGAAGCAAATGATCTATAAAAGAAGAAAATTGGATTCTGTGGTATATTTCTGCTAGGGTTTGAGGGAAGAAATACTTATACCAGAGAAAATTCTTTGAGAATATGATGGAAATGACACATTCATACTTGTGCACAAAATTTAGTAAATAATTCCATAAAGTGCAAAACCCCTCTAAGCCCTTCCAAACACTACTCCTCAAGGCACTATGAACCTCAGGTTGAGATACCTCTCCTAGAGGGATACCCAGCAATGTTTATCACAGAGACTCTGACATCAGCTATGATGTCACCCAACTGTGAGAGCCTGCAACGAGGGACACTGGACAAAGAACCCCAGCCCTGTTGACCTCCTCACATCAGGATCTGTGGAACACAGAATAAATTACAGGTCACCTAGAAGATGCAGCAATACTATTTCTGTGGTTCAGAACAGAAAAATAAAACTGGAAAGTAAGGGACAGGAACTACCCTGGGGATGGAATCACAATAGAAGTGTGTGAAAAGACATGTTGCCGTATCAGTGTCTCTTCGTATCTTCCAGCTCTGTCTCACAGCAGAGATAAACTAGTAGTAAGATCCACAAAAAATATTCCCACATGGACTTCCCTGGTGACACAGTGGTTAAGAATCCACCTGTCAAGGCAGAGGACACAGTTTCGAGCCCTGGTCCAAGAAGATCCCACATGCCGCTGAGCAACTAAGCCCACGCATCACAACTAATGAGCCTGCGCTCTAGAGCCTGCAAGCCACAACTACTGAGCCCACATGCTACAACTATTGAAGCCTGTGCTCTAGATCCTGTGCTCCACAGCAAGAGAAGCCACCACAATGAGAAGCCCGTGCACCGAAACGAAGAGTAGCACCCACTCACACCAACTAGAGAAAGCTCGCGTGCAACAATGAAGACCCAACACAGCCAAAAATAAATAAATTAAATAAATTTGAAAAAAGAAAAGCCTATTAAAAATATTCCCACAACCTTCCTCATTGAGGATATAAAATAACGTAGCATGAATATGCTTATTTTGATAAAAATTGTATTGGGAGAAGGATGACTTTGCACTGTTGCTGATAGAAGGGAATTCAATGACATTTGCCTTAGACTCTGCAATCAGAATAGCCAGTATTTAAGACAACTACTTCAATGCCACTGCAGTTACTACATAGAAGTTTTAAATCTGAAAACCTTCCATAGGTTGAAAAAAGAAGTGTGTTTATAAAAAGTACATCTGGATAAAAGTGCAGTTACAGAGAACAGCCACCAATACATTCTCTCCCAGCTTAGCCTCTAGGAACGACAGAGATTTTTGCCTTGATTGCAAAGAAGGAAGGGAGACACACAGAAATGAATACTAGCTAAGGAGCTAACATGGCTGGATAATGAAAGAAATGACCCTTTTTGCTGAGGCTGTTCATTCTTCAATCAGCAAGAATTAAGAAAATCGTTTCTGAAATGACTGTCACGGGGCAATTGAGTTAACTTCTGAGAATGAAAGCCATCATCAGACTGTCTCTGCAGCTTCACTTCCTAAGACCTCTTTCACGTCTGTTCCAACTGCCTCTTCTCCACTCCTCCTTACCAGACTAGGTTAAGGATTTGACTGTCTGAGAGGAGCCAGGTAAAGTGAGGGCCAAAAGAGGTTTGCAAGCAGAACTCCTCAGGCACAGAAACAAGAAGTCTTAATCTGGCTTGGAATGATTCTTGTATCTGGTAACAAAATTTGACAGAGCAAAAACCTTGCTTTCCGCTTTGCCCTTAGAGCATGAGAAGGAAAAGCATTTCAACTCTTTGACATTATTCTCCACATTGTATTTGATGAACTTGTGAATCATGGCATGTTTATGAGTAGACACACATTACACTGGACCAAAGTTTTCCTGACAAAACAATTCAATCTGTTAAGAAATGTTTCTGCCCACAGCTCTACATAGGGCATCTTTGACCTCCTTGTTCCTCAGACTGTAAACAACAGGGTTCAGCAGAGGAGTGATGATGGTGTAGGTCACAGAGAGAAGAAGATATTTTTCTATTGCATTTTCTGACTTGCACTTGAGGTAGGCAATGGAGCCACAGCCATAGTGGACCATGACCACAGTGAGGTGGGAGGCACATGTGGCGAAGGTCTTCTTCTAGCCCTTGGTTGAAGGCATCTTAAGGATGGAAGAGATAATGAGGATATAGGAGGTGAAGAACAGGCCCACAGGAACAAAAATCACATATTGAACTTACACCATAATTGATAATCTCATTGATAGTGGTATCAATGCAAGAAAGTTTCATGACTGGGTAAATGCCACAGAAGGGCAAATGGAACATGGCCATTATATGGAGAAATGCCATAACCAGACCAGTGCCAAAGGACACACAGACTAACCTAGCACACACTCCTTTGTTCATGAGAACTGCGTACCTCAGGGGTTTGCAGATGGCCACATAGTAGTCATAGCCCATAGCTGTGATCAAGAAGCAATTATTAGTCGCAAGATGACAGAAAAGAACATCTGGGTTCCAAAGCCTTACAAGGAGATAGGCTGGTTATGAAAAATAAGACCAGAAAGCACTCGTGGGATGATGACCAATGTGTACACGGTCTCAGAACTAGCCAGCATGCTCAGGAAGAAGTACATGGGTATGTGGTGGTGAAGGACAACACAAATGACGGTCACAATGATGATGTTCCCAGCCAGAGTGAAAATGGAGATGGTAAGGAAAACCACAAAGAGGGTTATCTGGTGCTTTCCAAAGATAGAGAACCCCAGGAAGATGAATTCTGCCACTCTGTGAAGTTCTTTCTCTGCATTTCACTATATCAGTGCCCTAAAGCAATAAAAGGAATCAGTCATCAAGGGGAAAATTCCCATCAGCAATTGGACTTCACAGCAAGGGACAATGACAGCTGAACTGAGAGAGTGAGTCCAATTCTCCCCTTGTGACCAACAAGCTCACGTGTATGGCCCTGGCACAGAAAGAAAGAAAACTACTTTTGTCTCTTTGGGGCTTATACATGTGAACATGATCACTATGGAGCAAACTTCCCCTGTGCATGAAGACTTCCAAGCAAATGCTCACCACACACCCATCATAGTGATGTTAGGAAGGGGAAGAGAACAGCCAGGAAAGAGTAATGCTCTGTGTCCCTATCAGTAATGATATCCACCACTTAAAACAAACTCTAGGAACAAAGGGCTCACTAATAAAGTGCATGTCAAGAAAATGATAAAGATGAGAGTTTCGAAGGGGATATATAGCAGAAGGAAGTAGACTTGAAGATGACGAACTGTGATAAGCAGTCCCTGGATCTGGAAACAGGGCCACCAAGAACTTTTACACAGTATTTCAGTTGAGTTCTGAATCTAGAAACCTCATTTCAGAGAGAAAATGTGGTCCAAATATGTCACCACACCCTCAAAGAATAACTACAAAACAACTTCTGTTGTGATCACTCTACTGAAAGAGTTCACTCAAGTCCCGCCACAGTAATCATTTTTGCTGACTCCAGTAGTACTTTTAAGAATGAAGTCAGGAAGAGTTGGGTAATTGGGAGAACATTGTCTAGTTTCCACTGTAATAGGAAAGGATTAGGACAATTCAAGGTGTGGACAAGGGAATGTAAGTACCAGAGTTGAGAGAGGAGGAGAAAGGAGTCTGCCAGCTACTTGGAGCTGAACTGGCCTACCAATTTTTATTTTAATTGGAGTAAAACTGCTTTACAATGTTGTGTTAGTTTCTGGTGTACAATGAAGTGAATCAGCTATATGCATACCTATATACCCTCCCTCTTGGACCTCCCTCCCCCCCCCCTTCGATCTAGGTCACCACAGGGCACTGAGCTGAGCTCCCTGTGCTATACAGCAGGTTCCCACTAGCTATCTATTTTTAAAAATCTGGTGAACACAGAATTTGATATAATTACAAGAAACAGAGTGCACTAGTCCCCTCTGTTGAAAAGCAAGAGTACACAGCCTTTATGGACAGCATACATCTGATCCTGTGGTTCTCTACAATGACCATTCCATTGTTCTCCCTCCTTTCATTTTCAGAATTACTGAAATAGACTTCCTCTCCCACCTCCCATAATTCCCTGAAAGTCAGCTTCATCACGGTCCCTCCCACAAAACTGTTCTCTCAAATGTCAAAGAAGTCTTCACTGCTAAAACTGTCAGACTTTGCTTCTTCCTCTTTCTCTTGTCCTTCTGATTCATTTTACACTTCTGAAAACCCTGCCTCCTGGAAACATTCTCTGACCTTGGTTTCCATGACACCACACTATTTTTTCCCTTTTCTCAGCTCTCAGTTCTCTTCCATGAAGTTGCTCATTTCACCTATATTGTAGTTGGAAATGTTGTTCTTTGGTCAATCCTTGGCCCTTGCTATTTTCTCTTCATGCTCTCCTCAATTTTTTCAGTTATAATTTCTAAATTAATTGCTCTCAGATCTCTATTTCCATCAACAGTCTTTTCTCCAATTTTATGATGTACCTTCCTCTGGACTTCTCTATTTGTGGGTCTTGCTGACATAATAAATTTTATTTTTTCAAAAACTAAACATCTACCCTCTTAGATTTGGAAAAGCCTCTCCATCTCAACTTCTCTGTCTTCCTCGATGACCTCACCCATATTCCAGTCAATCAAGGTCAGCATTTTGGAACCATATCTACCTCATGATCACATTCAATGGAACTCTTCCTTAAATAATGTCTACTCTCTATTCCATTTTCTAGATTCATAATGACCCTCATAAGATTAGGATACCAAATCCTCTAGTCAGGATAATAAAACATATGCCCATTCTAAAATGTATATGGAAATGCAAAGAACCAAGAATACCACAGCAATTTCAAAAAATTTTTAAAAGTTAAAGAACTTACACTACTGCAGTTGAAGACTACAGTAATCAAGGCAGCATGGTATTGGTGTAAGGATAGACATACAGATCAATGAAAAAAAAAACACAGTTCAAAAATAATCCACACATATACGATCAACTGATTTTTGATAAAGATCTAAAGTATCTCAATAATAGTATTTTCAACAAATGTTTCTGGAATAACTGGATATCTAGATGGAAAAAAAATAAACCTCAAACTTTACCCTCATGCCATACACAAAATAACAACTCAACATGAATCAAAGACATAAATATAAAAGCTAAAACTAAAAATTCTAGACAAAAATGTGATAAAATCATGACCTTGGAATAAGCAAAGTTCCTAGATACAAAATAAAAACAATAAACTATAAAAGGACAAAATCACAAATTGAACTTCATAAAAATAAATCTTCTATTCTTCAATAGACATGTTAGGAAAACGAAAAGGAAAGCCACAGACTGGGAGAAAATATCCACAATATACATTCTGAATAAAAGTTTAGATATATGTAAAGAATTCTTACAACTCAATACTAAGATGCATTTTTGAAATTGGAAAAATATTTAAACAGACATTTTACATAAGAAGATATACAAATGGTCAATAAGTGCCTGAAAGGATACTCAACATCATAACATCATTAGTCACCAGAGAAATGTAAAATAACACCATGAGATGCCACTATACACTCACTCAAATGGCTAAAATTTAAAACAAAGCCTAATATTGTCAGGGAACTGAAAGAACTGGAACTCTTAAACATTGATGGTGGCCATGTAAAATGGTACAACCAATCTGTAAGAGTTTGGCATATTTTTAGAAAGGTAAATATATGCTTAGCCCATGATTCAATATGTTTGCTAAGTATTCACACAAGAGAAATTAAAATATGTGTCTACACAGAGACCTGTACATGAATGTTCCTAGAAGCTTTATTGCTAAAAGCCAGAAACTGGAAACAACTCGAATGTTTATGGTGTATCTGTGTAACGAAATACTGCTCAGCAATAAAAGGAACAGATTAGTAATACAAACAACATGACTGATCTTTAAAAACATTATAATGAATCAAAGAAGTAGATACAAAAAAGCACATACAGTGTAATTCCATTTATAGAACACTCTAGAAAATATAATTTTATTCTATACTGCAAGAAAACAAGCAGTAGTTGCCAGAACTGTTAGGGAATTGACTGCAACAGAACACTAGGGAACTTTTAGAGATGAAGGAAATGTTCTTGATTATGATGGTAGTTATACAGGTACATAAATTTATCAAAATCCACCAAAATGTATACTTAAACTGGTACATTTTGTTGGTATTTACACTGCATGGTATTTATCATACTGCATAATATTGTATACTACAATATTATGTAATCTATTACAGCTCCTCTAAGTTGATTTTTTAAAAGATTCTCATTTGGCCACAAATAAGGTTCTATGCCTGCAAATCTGTCACTGCTAGATCCACAGTTCCATAAGGTCTCATTGTGATGTAAGAAACATGGGAATTGTCTAGGACTTGGAAAATCTGGAACCTGATCTGGAAACTGCCAACGTCAAAACATGTGGTCTTGGGTGAAACACTTAAAATTATTCTTGGTATACCCCTCTGATAGGAAGAGGCTACCCAAGAATTTGTAAAAAGTCAACAAAAACAAAGAAGAAAACAGTGTGGGACAATGAAAGATGAGACAGACAGAGAGAAATGTAATTGCAGATTCTCCTCTTGGGAAAATAAGAACACTGAAATGGAGTAATATACAATGAAAAGATAGTATAGCAAATGTTTTAATCATGAAGATTATATTCCAAATAAAAGAAAAGGAGAAAAAAAGTTTGAAGATGCAATAAGAATTGCATTTATAAGGGAAGACACTATTACAGAATTTATTGATACTTACAATGAATCATGTACATTACTTATATTTTTAAACATCTTTATTGGAGTATAATTGCTTTACAATTTTGTGTTAGTTTCTGCTGTATAACAAAGTGAATCAGTTATACATATACATATCCCCATATCTCCTCCCTCTTGCGTCTCCCTCCCACCCTCCCTATCCCACCTCTCCAGGTGGTAACAAAGCACCGAGCTGATCTCCCTGTGCTATGTAGCTGCTTCTCACTAGTGTATATATGTCAATGCTACTCTCTCACTTCGTCCCATCTTACCCTTCCCCCTCCCCATATCCTCAAGTCCATTCTCTACGTGGGTGTCGTTATATCTGTCCTGCCCCTAGGTTCATCAGAACCTTTTTTGTTGTTGTTGTTAGATTCCACATATATGAGTTAGCACATGGTATTTGTTTTTCTCTTTCTTACTTCACTCTGTATGACAGTCTCTGGGTTCATCCACCTCACTAAAAATTACTCAATTTCATTTCTTTTTATGGTGAGTAATATTCCATTGTATATAGGTACCACATCTTCTTTATCCATTCATCTGTCAATGGACACTTAGATTGCTTCCATGCCCTGGCTATTGTGAATAGTGCTGCAATGAACACTGTGGTACATGACTCTTTTTGAATTATGGTTTTCTCAGGGTATATGCCCAGCAGTGGGATTGCTGGGTCATATGGTAGTCCTAATTTTAGATTTTAAGGAACCTCCGTACTGTTCTCCATAGTGGCTGTATCAATTTACATTCCCACCAACAGTGCAAGAGTGTTCCCTATTCTCCAGCAATTATTGTTTGTAGATTTTTTGATGATGGTCATTCTGATTGGTGTAAGGTGATATGTCACTGTAGTTTTGATTTGCATTTCTCTAATGATTAGTGATGTTGAGCGTCCTTTCATGTGTTTTCTGGCAATCTGTATATCTTCTTTGGAGAAATGCCTATTTATGTCTTCTGCCCATTTTTGGATTGGGTTGTTTGATTTTTTGATATTGAGCTGCTTCTATATTTTGGAGATTAATCCATTGTCAGTTGTTTCATTTACAAATATATACTCCCATTCTGAAGGTTGCCTTTTCATCTTGTTTATGGTTTCTTTTGTTGTGCAAAAGCTTTTAAGTCTCATTAGGTCCCATTTGTTTATTTTTGTTTTTATTTCCATTTCTCTAGGAGGTGGGTCAAAAAGGATCTTGCTGTGATTTATGGCATAAAGTGTTCTGCCTATGTTTTCCTCTAAGAGTTTTACAGTGTCTGGCCTTACATTTAGGTCTTTAATCCATTTTGAGCTTATTTTTGTGTATGGTGTTAGGGAGTGATCCAGTC
This sequence comes from Mesoplodon bidens, assembly GCF_964165515.1. NCBI lineage: Eukaryota > Metazoa > Chordata > Mammalia > Artiodactyla > Ziphiidae > Mesoplodon > Mesoplodon bidens. The sequence goes on along the minus strand of NC_138177.1, from coordinate 69,991,934 downwards.
TCCTACTTTTACATGTACCTGTCCAGTTTTCCCAGCACCACTTATTGAAGAGGCTGTCCTTTCTCCACTGTACATTCCTGCCTCCTTTATCAAAGATAAGATGCATGGGTTTATCTCTGGGCTTTCTATCCTGTTCCATTGATCTATATTTCTGTTTTTGTGCCAGTACCATACTGTCTTGATTACTGTAGTTTTACAGTATAGTCTGAAGTCAGGGAGCCTGATTCCTCCAGCTCTGTTCCTCTTTCTCAAGATTGCTTTTGCTATTCAGGGTCTTTTGTGTTTCCATACAAATTGTGAAATTTTTTGTTCTAGTTCTGTGAAAAATGCCAGTGGTAGTTTGATAGGGATTGCATTGAATCTATAGATTGCTTTGGGTAGTATAGTCATTTTCACAATGTTGATTCTTCCAATCCAAGAACATAGTATATCTCTCTATCTGTTTGTATCATCTTTAAATTCTCTCATCAGTGTCATAGTTTTCTGCATACAGGTCTTTTGTCTCCTTATGAAGGTTTATTCCTAGGCATATCATTCTTTCTGTTGCAACGTTTAATGGGAGTCTTTCCTTAATTTCTCTTTCAGATTTTTCATCATTAGTGTATAGGAATGCAAGAGATTTCTGTGCATTAATTTTGTAGCCTGCAACTTCACCAAATTCATTGATTAGCTCTAGTAGTTTTCCGGTAGCATCTTTAGGATTCTCTATGTATAGTATCATGTCATCTGTAAACAGTGACAGCTTTACTTCTTCTTTTCTGATTTGAACTCCTTTTCTGTCTCTTTCTTCTCTGATTGCTGTGACTAAAACTTCCAAAACTATGTTGAGTAACAGTGGTGAGAGTCGGCATCCTTGTCTTGTTCCTGATTTTAAAGAAAATGGTTTCAGTTTTTCACCACTGAGAATGATGCTGGCTGTGGGTTTTTCATATATGACGTTTATTATGTTGAGGTAAGTTCCCTCTATGCCTATTTTCTGGAGAGTTTTTACCATAAATGGGTGTTGAATTTTGTCAAAAGCTTTTTCTGCATCTATTGAGATGATCATGTGGGTTTGCTCCTTCAGTTTGTGAATATGGTGTATCACATTGATTGATTTGCATATATTGAAGAATCCCTGCATTCCTGGGATAAACCCCACTTGATCATGGTGTGTGATCCTTTTAATGTGCTGCTGGATCCTGTTTAGTAGTATTTTGTTGAGGATTTTTGCATCTATGTTCATCAGTGATATTGGTCTCTAGTTTTCTTTTTTTGTGACATCTTTGTCTGGCTTTGGTATCAGAATGATGGTGGCCTTGTAGAATGAGTTTGGGAGTGTTACTCACTCTGCTGTATTCTGGAAGAGTTTGAAGAGGATAGGTGTTAGTTCTTCTCTAAATGTTTGATAGAATTCACCTGCGAAGCTATCTGGTCCTGGGTTTTTGTTTGTTGGAAGATTTTTAGTCACAGTTTCAATTTCAGTGCTTGTGATTGGTCTGTTTATATTTTCTATTTTTTCCTGTTTCTGTTTTGGAAGGTTGTGCTTTTGTAAGAATTTATCCATTTCTTCCAGGTTGTCCATTTTATTGGCATAGAATTGCTTGTAGTAATCTCTCATTTGTATTTCTGCAGTGTCAGTTGTTACTTCTCCTTTTTCATTTCTAATTCTATTGATTTGAGTCTTCTCCCTTTTTTTCTGGATGAGTCTGGCTAATGGTTTGTCAATTTTGTTTATCTTCTCAAAGAACCATCTTTTAGTTTTGCTGATCTTTGCTATTGTTTCCTTCATTTCTTTTTCATTTATTTCTGATCTGATCTTTATGATTTCTTTCCTTCTGCTAACTTTAGGTTGTTTCTGTTCTTCTTTCTCTAACTGCTTTAGGTGTAAGGTTAGGTTGTTTGAGATTTTTCTTGTTTCTTGAGGTAGGATTGTACTGCTATAAAATTCCCTCTAGAACTGCTTTTGCTGCATCCCATAGGTTTTGGGTCATCGTGTTTTCATTGTCATTTGTTTCTAGGTATTTTTTGATTTCCTCTTTGATTTCTTCAGTGATCTTTTGGTTATTTGGTAACGTATTTTTTAGCCTCCATGTGTTTGTATTTTTTACAGTTTTTTTTTCCTATAATTGATATCTAGTCTCATAGCATTGTGGTAGGAAAAGATATTTGATATGATTTCAATTTTCTTAAATTTACCAAGGCTTGATTTGTGACCCAAGTTATGGTCTATCCTGGAGTATGTTCCATGAGCACCTGCAAAGAAAGTGTATTCTGTTGTTTTTGCATGGAATGTCCTATAAGTATCAATTAAGTCCATCTTGCTTAATGTGTCATTTAAAGCTTGTTTCCTTATTTATTTTCATTTTGGATGATCTGTCCATTGATGAAAGTGGGGCGTTAAGGTCCCCTACTATTTTTGTGTCACTCTTGATTTCCCCTTTTATGGCTGTTAACATTTGCCTTATGTATTGAAGTGCTCCTATGTTGGGTGCATACATGTATGTTATTTAAATCTGAGTGAATCTGTTAAGGAAAGGGAAATAATTTAAAATATGCAACTTGGGCCAATCTCCTGAAAAATGATATTACAGGAGAATTACTCCTGCAGAAAATGAAGAAACAAAACTCTATTGCCTCTTCTCCAGAGACCTTGAAACACAAATTGCAAGATGCCAGGGACTGTTTAAAAATTTGTGAATATTATAGGCATGTGAAGAAGCCAGAGAGAGAAAAACACTTGATCATAAGATGGGAAAGAATCTGCTAGGCTGTGCTATTTTTTTCTTTTTTTCCCAAGACATGAGCCTAATTGGCATATCTTTGTAGTTTCTCACCCCAGAACTCCAGATCCTGGCCCAAAAGATCTGCAAGAGCAGAAAGGACTAGAGCTTGCTTAAGTTAGAAAGACATACAGGTATCCCCAACGCCTTGCAAAATTAATCTGAAAGCATATACAAAAACAAAAAAACCAGGACTTCCCTGGTGTCCAGTGGCTAAGGCTCCACTCTCTCAATGTAGGGGACCCAGGTTTGATCCTTGGTCAGGGAACTAGATCCCACATACCACAACTAAAGATCCCACAAGCCACAATGAAGATCCCATGTGCTGCAACTAAGACCTGGTACAGCCAAATAAATAAATAAATAAATAAATATTTTTTTAAAAATCCAGGAACTTCTCTGGTTGTGCAGTCGTTAAGAATCTGCCTGCCAATGCAGAGGACACGGGTTTGAGCCCTGGTCCGGGAAGATCCAACATGCTGCAGAGCAACTATTCTTCTGTGCCACAACTACTGAGACTGTGCTCTAGATCCTGTGAGTCACAACTACTGAGCCCACGTGCCACAACTACTGAAGCCCACATGCCTAGAGCCTGTGCTCTGCAACAAGAGAAGCCACTGCAATGAGAAGTCCGCCCACCACAATGAAGAGTAGCCCCCACTTGCCACAACTAGAGAAAGCCAACACACAGCAAAGAAGACCTAACACAGCCAAAAATAAAGAAAGAAAGAAGAAAGAAAGAAAGAAAGAAAGAAAGAAAGAAAGAAAGAAAGAAAGAAAGAAAGAAAGAAAGAAAGAAAGAAAAATAAATTAAAACAAATAAGCAAGCCCTCATGCTTCTTCAGGGATTTATAATCTTATAATCACTTACTCTCTCTGGATAGGACTGTAGCCTAGAGAAAGAGAGACACATGATATGCACACTGGCCCTGAAAGCTATGTCCATAGAAGGAGGAAAAGGAAAACCTATAAACTCAGACATCATGAGAGGAATCTCCAAGGAAAAGTCATGTTGACTAGCCCTGCTCTCCTGGGTCTCTTTTCCTCAAAACTTCCTGAGTGTCTCAAGGGAACCAGTATAGTCAGATTCCAGACAGGTGTCAAGGGATCTTACTAAAAAAGGGACTTCTTTATTTTTCCAAGTGGTTGGTGCTTTGTGATCCTGAAACCATCTTCTCAGATGGCTTCTCTATCCCTATCCTGGACTTTAGAAGACAGAGGATTAGCCTCTATAGTGTTTCCAAGAGAGAGCATTTATGTAAATAAATCCAGTATTTCCCAACGACACACGTTTGTTAGTAAATTCCATTTTAGCAAGATAGATTTTCTTAGCCTGAGTATTAGTAGTTAGATCCCTTCTGGGAGACTTCCCAACGGGTATGGCATGTTCCTGGCATCTAGAGTTCCCTAAATTTGTCCATGCCCACTCCTGTTGACTGATCCAAGTCCTTTTCCCCTGAGAATCCTTTAAGATTCTTCCGAGACTGTAGCAAATTATGTTTTAATATTTCCATTTGATCTATGCTTATTCTTCTTTTTCCTACATGGAAGTTATAGAATGGTATAAAGGCTATAATGTACGTTTCCTTCCTCCTTACACCTTATGGTAGAAGGCCATTTCGTCAGCCTAGAATTATGCACTCTGATTTAATACACACACACACACACACACACACACACACACACACACACCAGGATCAGATTCAAGCAGTCAACTCAACTATGGTGTCTGCTTCTATCCAGTTAAATGTCCTTAAACCTCCAGAGCATTTCAGTGGAAGTCAGAATAAGGAATTATTGAGTAGTCCCAAATCCTACTCTACCTTATGTTTCAAATCCAGTAACCTCTTGTTTCAGTCTTTCCCAGAGTTTATAGTGACCTTGATATCTTGCATAACCCTTGACTTTACAAGCTATCTGAAGCACATTCATAAATTCTTTAGTTAATCCTCAGTTATCTCCAACATCTCTGCTTTCTCCTAGCCTAGGTTTCTCTCATCTCTGACAGAGACAATGCCATTACTGATTCCCTTTCCCCCACACTTTTTTGACATTTTTATTTTAAAAAGATTTCGAACTTATAGAAGGGTTGCAAGTATAATATAAGGAACTTGTACGTACCCTTTTCCTGGATTCACCAATTGTTTATATTTTGTCCCATTTCCCTCATCATTTCTAACTAAATTAAGTTGAGAGTAAGTTGGACACATCATGTCCCTACACTCTTAAATACTTCTGTGAGAGTTTCCTAAGAAAAAGGAAATTCTATTACACGGCACAATAAAACTACAAAAACACTGAGTCAAGAACCACTATCTCTCACCTCAACACTTACTGGCAGGAGACAGAAATTAAGGCCCAGAATTCAGTTTTGCACATCACAATTCCAATGCTTCTCCTTCTGAAATGGAGAATACCCTATTCCTTCTTTGATTCTTCCTGACCCAGTAATGTTTTCAACCAGGGCCATGAGAAAGGATAAATTATCCTAGAAAAGAAAGAGCAAGAGGAGAATTAGACACCCCCCCCACCTTACCTCTCCTCCTTCCGCCTGATCAAGAACATTACTTCCCAAAGAAACTAGTCTCTTCGAGTGAATGATCACCCAATACGTATGTCCATCTAGAAAAATATGCAAGTGTTCATCCCCATTTTTTCCACGTCCCAAATAATTTCTCTTACTTTCCTTTTTACTGCGGCTCCTCTGCTTCCCAAGCAGGACTGAATACCAGTTTTTCTCTCTAAATCCCTTTTTTTCCCTCAAACTTACAGAAAACTTGAAGGTGCAATACAAAGAACTTTTTTTTCTTGAACCTTTAGAGTAAGTTGTTGACACAGGGCTCATCACCTTCAAATACTGTAGTGTTCCCTACAAACAAAGGCATTCACCTACATACCACAAAGCAATCATCCCAATCAGGAAAGTAACATTGACTCATCACCATCATTCAATCTTCAGATCCCATTCAATGTTTTGCCAGGTGTCCCAACCATACGTCCAGCTCAGATTCAAGCTTTGCATTTATTGGCATGCTTTATTAACCTTCTTTAATCTAGGAAAGTTTCTCAGTCATTCCTTGTCTTTCATAACCTGGATAATTCCAAAGATTACAGGTCAGGTATTTTGTTAAAAGTCCCTAAAGTTAGCAGCCACATAGAACAGGGAGATCAGCTCAGTGATCTGTGACCCATCTAGAAGTGTGGGATAGGGAGGGTGAGAGGGAGATGCAAGAGGGAGGAGATATGAGGATATATGTATATGTATAGCTGATTCACTTTGTTATAAAGCAGAAACTAACACACCACTGTAAAGCAATTATACTCCAATAAAGATGTTAAAAAAAAAGAGAGGAAAAAAAAACAAAAGTTCCTAAAGTTTAGTTTGTCTAATGTCTTCTCATGATTAGACTCAGGTTACAGATCTTTGGCAGGACAGAAGTGATGCTGTGTTCTTTCACTGCATGCTATCAAGAGGCACATGGTTCTGAATTATCCCACTTCTAATGATGTACAGGTGGATTGCTTAAGGTGGTAGAAGTCAAGATTCTCTACTTTGAAGTTACTCCTTCTCTTTTAAATTAATATTTTTCAGGGAGGTAGTTTGAAACTATATAAATATCCTGTTTTTTATCAAACTTAATTATTCATCTATATCATTTAAGTTTCATTGTTTACTGTTTTATTCAATGGGTTATAATTACTTTCAGTTTATATTGATTATTAAATTATCTCCAGTTGGATCCCCTTCAAGCTGGCTTTGGTGTCCTTTTGACAGGTCAACATTATTCTTTGATGATTTCCTTCCTTTCTGGCAAAAAAAATAAATAAATAATAGTCTAGGCTCTCTCTTGTACCTTCCCTGCCTCAGACACGGAATTAGCAATTTCCTCAAGCATCCCTGGTTCTTTATACTGACATACAGTATGTAGAACGCAAGGTCTGGATCTGCTTCCAGGCACTTGCATTGGAAACAGCTTTGGGGGCACGCACGTACACACACACACACACACACACACACACTGAAAACCATGAGCTCACAGCAATACCTCTAATTTCCACCTAACACTACAGGATATATTCAGGTTTTCCACATTTTTGCATTGGCAATTCTTTTCCAACAGTAAGAAATCAGATGCCCATTATCCTTCATATACTTTCTTATTTTACCAATTCCCTTGTGCATAGCTAACCTCCCTTCCTATCACTGTCCCTCACCTGCACAGATGTTCTCCTCACCCTGCTCCAGCTCCCAGTCCCTGGGCTGGCTCCTGCTGCCTGCAATACAAATGGTCATTCCTCGGCCCTCTACATTTGCACTTGGTCACCACTGTTCCCCACTTATTCCCTCCTCTGAGTGTGAGTGTCTTCTTTGCTGGGTCCCATATAATGGATTTAAGTCTAAATCTTTCAGTAAGGAAAGAGTTAAAGAGAGGAAAAGGAAGAACATTATTTGTTTGGGGTGTTTTTCACAAACTACACTGGTAATTTGTTGATCTACAATGAGAAATTGTAAGTATCAGGCATCTGCTATGTTCTCTGAACTCTGACAAGAATCTTTAATCCATGGGAATAAGCATAGCAAGGTGCCTGACTCAGTATTTTCCCTTCCTTTCTCTTAATTGTCTCTTCACTATTTTTTTTTAATTCTACAAATTTGCATTACTGCTTGTTTAGTTCAAGAAATATCTAATGAGTCCCTAACATACACGAGGCAAAGTGCTAGATGATGGGTGGGATCCAGAGACAAGAAGGATAAAATAGAATCTTTTGTAAGGTTTTGTAAGGATGTTCAGATTAATATACAAATAACTGTGAGACAATATTGTAATACCAGAAAATGTCATAATAATGATTTTTCAAGAACTTACTCTGTAAAAAGCACTGTATGCATTTACTACCTACTAAAACCCCACAAAGGAGGGCAGTTATATTACTGTCCTCACATGAGGAGCTGCAGGGTCAAAAAGTTTGAATGCCTGCTTAAGCTTCCAAATTTAGAAAATAAGTGAGCTGGATTTGGAATCCAAATTTGTCCAAAGTCTTTGCCTTTTATCACTATGGCATTCAGAAGATGGAAACATCCCATCTTATCAGATCAGGAGAGACTTCAGGAAGCAAATGGCATATAAGGTAGACTTTTAAGAACTGGGGTTTTAAGAAATAAATATGTCTGAAAGCTACTTCAGTTACAGAGAAAAGAATGAATCAAAGGATTTAAAGGAGAGACTCAGGGCATGTATCCACAAGTAGAAGAGGTTGAGTGCACAGTGGGATTTGTGGAAGAAGTAAGACAAGACCAGTAGATTGGGAAAGAACTGTGAATGGTTCTAGGCCCCAGGATAATGAGCCTGCATTTCATTCAAGATGCAAAAGTTAACCTAAGCCCAACTCCAACTCTAAACCTCACCAAGGTTGTCAGAGGAATGACAATGTGGAGAACTGCTTCCAGGAAGTGGCAATTAGGGTCTGGCCAGCTCAGAGGATACGAACAGAAGGAAAAAAAGGTTTCTGGATGGTGGTTACTAAATCAGGGCAATCAGTCCCAGAGGTTGGGAGGCAAGATGAAGTAAAGGGGATGAAGTGCCGACCAAAACAAAAGGGGAGCGGGCAGGAGGAAAATAACCAAAATAAGATGTAGAGCAGTTTAATGGGATTAAAAGTAGAATAGATGGAATAATGTCTATGTTTAAGGAATTTCAGTTTGAAATAGGGAGAGGAGAGCAAGATTAAGTTATTGTAACTTCAATACATGATAGTTTAACTACAAAAGAGATGGAGGTCACTGGATGTAGCCCATCAAAAAAGTCACTCTCTTATCTGCAAAACCTAAGTACTGCATGGCACACAAGAGATGTTCACAAAAACTGTGTGTAATGAGTGCACACCTGAATGGATGTGAAGGCAGTATTGCCACAGATAGACATTGAACCTCACCTTGAGAGGCTGGAGGCAGAAGAAAACAAAACTATCAGATTCTGACATCTCTGAGGATAGTGAATGAGGGTCTGGGAGGGAAAGGGTCATGAGAAAGGGGAAAGGAAAAGGGACAGATGAAAGATGAGTCAGGACAATTCTCCAGAAATCAGAGGCAGTGTCCTCCATTGCTCTGAATCTCTGCAGCAAAGTGCTGGCATATTTTTTTTTTTTGCTTTATAACAAATTTAATCAGTTATACATATACATATGTTCCCATATCCCCTCCCTTTTGCGTCTCCCTCCCACCCTCCCTATCCCACCCCTCCAGGCGGTCACAAAGCACCGAGCTGATCTCCCTGTGCTATGCGGCTGCTTCCCACTAGCTATCTACCTTACGTTTGGTAGTGTATATATGTCCATGCCGCTCTTTCGCTTTGTCACAGCTTACCCTTCCCCCTCCCCATATCCTCAAGTCCATTCTCTAGTAGGTCTGTGTCTTTATTCCTGTCTTAGTGGATTCAGTGTCTACAGCAGAAACCAGAATCCCAGAATGTCCCACAGACTACTTCACAGAAGAACAAAAAGAAGAAAAGGCCCTGCACCCATAGCCCATGAGAGGCCCAAGTTCAGGGAGACACCCCCTCCCACCCACGTGGCTCAGGAGCTCCCAGCAGAGCACACAGCCATCAGCAGAGGGGCCCCTGGAGGGTGGAGTCAAGCCCTCCTGATGTGGTCAGCATGGCCCTTCATCTCATCTGTAACACTGCAGCTCCACAGCACTCTCTTCCCAGCACCAGAATCTGGGTCACAGTGGGGTGGAGCTCTGGCAGTTCCTTGTATCTAATAAGTAACTCCCACTGATTTTTCAGCCCTTCATTCCCCACCAGCAGCTCTGACTGTCAGCACCAGGGAACAGGCCTGGAAAATCACTCACACATTGTTTGTGCTCTCCATCCCCCATCCTCACCCAGAGGTGCAGATAAACCCTGAATAGCCTGAGTTCTAAGAATGAGAATCTCTATGTGGGTTAGTCAGAAGCTCCGTAGATAACTAACCACTATGCTGTGTGCTACATTTATTCTGGTCACCACTGTTTCTCTAACAGCCCCAGGTCAAGGATATGTAGCCACTGCTGTGGGTCTCTGTTCTCACCAATCTCCCAGAAGCCTGTGCTCAGACAGGTTGGAAGGTCGGTGTATATGAGTCTGTGCAGTAGGGAAGGTGGGAGGGACCATGGGAAGGAAAAACTAGAGATTGCTGAATACAAGACTGAATTTATGATTTCTCCTGTTGATATTTTAGTTGAAGATTGTTGTATTTCCTTCTTTCTCTCACAGACATGAATAGGAAGGTGTTTACTTTTCCTAAATGGCCTAGTAACATTCATGTGAGCTTGATCACACAGCTGGAAAAACCTCTGGAGAACTTCACTGTGTGCCTTTGTGCTTGCCCTGACCTCTCTCCATGCCTCTAGACTCTTCTACAGCTGCAGGCCAAGAATAACGACATGATCATTTTTAAAGCTAGTATCGGAAAGTACCATGTTATCATTGGGGGTGACAAGATTTTCTCCAAGGCCTATAAAGGGTTCCTTGCCATGGTGCACATCCGTACCAGTAGGGAATCCTCCTCTGGTGTTGCCGAACTCTGAGTCAACAGGTCGCCTTAAGTGATAAAGGGACTGAGACAGGATTACTCTGCGGGGACTTACCCTGTATTGTCCTGGGGCAGAAGCAGCATTCCTGTAGAGGTGGGTTGATCAGAACCAGTCCTCTGTGAGAGGGATTGGGGATTTGTATCTGTCCATCTCCAGAAAAGACTTATTAGTGTATGAAGTTATCTACATTAGACCTGTATCTGCCCAGACAGGTGGGCACTGAACTGTAGGATGCAGGATCATGTGCTCACAAGCTCCAGAAGTCAAGTTGAAGTTCTGCTCCAGCAGGCCAAAGATAGTGGGAAGAAAAATTACCCTCAGGAAAGACTACCTCTGAAGACAATTATACTTATGCCTTATGCTACTGCTGTTTTCTTTGAATTTCCCATCTATTGAGCTGCTTAATTTACAAGAAAAGTACAATGACTCCTAGCATTTGTTCAATATATTTCACGGCCCAAAACACCTCCCATTTAAGGCTCATGTTTTTGAGTTGTGCTATTATTCAGAAAATAAGGAACAACAAGGATATGATAAAAACAAAATTTGTTGTAAGGGAAAAAAAAGTAAAGGGTTTAACACTTGATTAGTAGAAGTTTTTAGACTTCTCCCTCAATGGAGTTTATTCTCATTCTACTCACAACTGTTTATTTCTGTGGAATTTAATTGAGGGCCTGCTAAATTGGATTTCTGGGTCACAGTTAATAGAACAGAAAGGTAGAAAGGTCTGGGGTTGCTCTACTCACTAAGAGCTATGGCTCCTCCTTCCTTCTGGCACATCCTCAGACCTGATCTAATAAAATGCACATCTGGATACTAAGAGAGCAAGCTGTCTGATGCCACATAACTCAAGGCAAATCTTCACCTCCAGTAGCCCCTGGAACACTGTAAAATAATCAGTGACATAAGTGTCCCAAAGTCATCAAGAAAATACTACATGCTGAATAATACTCATGTCACCTTTGCTTAAAACCCTCTAAGATTCCCAGGCATTTACAGTAGAAGTCAAATTTTGGCAGGGAATAAGGTTGCTGCAGGATTTGACTAACTGTCTGAAGGTCCACCATATAAAATGTTCAGCCTACTGACTGGCATGTAATAAATGATATTATAATTAACAATATTAGTATTCTATATACATTGTTTATATTACTGCTGTTGCTTTTATGTAAAATACATGGCACACTGTCCTGCTCTTAGTTGGTGCTTAGGGAGAATGGGTTTCAACTCTCTCAATTCCTTTACTGAACAAGAAAGAGCAAGAGATGCTAGATTTAGGAGGGAGTCCCAGTTAAGCATGTCACAGGGGCACTGGCCATGGCTGCAGAGAATGGAGTCAATGAAGATCAGAAAGCAAGAATTTAGGAATAACCCAACAGTTTAATCAAACCTCACCCCCCAAAAAAAGTTGAAACCAACCAGTGACAACTTAACAGGAACAGATGAAAGGCACATAGGCACAGCACAATGTAATGAACACAGAAGATTCCAGAAACAGATGATCACACTAGAGAGTTGCCTCTCTATAAAGAATTCCTAAAAACTGAGGAAGAGCTGCCACAGTGGGTTTCTTACAAGTCAGGTCCCATGAGCCTCCCCACCAAGTAGGAGGGAAACAGTAAGTGAACAAGGTAAGCAGGTGTTTTATTGATATGGGGAATGTTTAGCTTCCCTTTGCTATCTCCTGACTTAACCATATATTTTCTGTTTATGATGTATATCCTCATGACTTTATATTTTGAATATAGTATTCAAATAAAATCCAGACATGACTCTGCCTATTCTATTTAATGAAATATAATGAGGATAACTTTCTGGAAACATTAAATTAATGCAAATTCTGAAGGAATCAGTGAGGGAGGAAAGATAAATGTTTCATTTTTGTTTACAAAAGTATCATCTCCTAATTGTTAAAAGTATAGATAATCTAAGAGAAAGGGGCTCCTTATATCCAGAATATAGAACATTAAAAATCTAGCAATGTCCCCAACCAAAACCACAACGATTCTTTATCAATACATTCAGTCCCATGTAATTAATTCTTGTTCTGCTTGATCTTGGGTGAACAGTTTAATGAACCTGTCAGTTTCTCTGTCAGAGTTCTAGAAATCCTGACTCAGTCCAGTGGTATGGTTTCAAAGTTACAGAAGCAAAGCCATCGGAATCCTGTAGCCCAGAGTTCCTGTCATAGTCTTTTCCAAGGGACTATGAGAAGACAAAGCACTCTGGCCTGTAGATAATTGCAAATGCTTCCCCGGAAGAACCAGAGCAAAACAGAAAGTATCTGTGGGTGATGCAAGACTTAAAATGGCATGGGTAAGATATGATAAGAGTTAATTTAATAAGAATGTTTGGTTGTTTCTATGACACTCAACATTTTAAAATAATTATTAGAATTATGACTGATAACATTACATTGGACATTTCATGGACAGAGAGTACTGACCAATTTCTAGGAAATTAATACAATTTCTGAAATACTTACATTTATATTAATCCATATAAATATAACCTAAGTTAACATCTCTTATTTGACAATGCCTTTCCATATAATCCAACCTATCAAATAAACCAAATTAGTTTAACATCTCTCTTTTTACAAGGTGAGAGAACAAATCCTCTGAGACTTTCCAGGGGCCCTCTAGGAAATCTCAAAGTCAGTTTGGAGTCAAGAAGATTTCATTTAGGATTTGATTTGGGGAAGGCAAAATTGTCAAAAATGTAAAACAAACAAACAAACAAACAAACCTTAGCTCTTTTAAAAGTGATAAGACTTGGTTCTCTTAAATAATCAAGAATAAGTTTAACATAAGGCACAGAAAATTATGCTGATAAGACAGAGAATCTTTGTTTCCTAGGTGGATGACTTAAAAAGTAAAGAAAACTCTTTTAGGATCTATTAAGAACAGACCAACAAACCAAGAAAACTCTGTTATATTAATAGAAAGAAAAACAGATTCTAGTTTTGCATCCTTATATTTTTGAGCTCATTTTTTAAAAACCTTATGAATAAATCCATTCAATCTCAGCCAGCTTAACCACACATGAAATTACTTTTCCTCTAAACCTCCTACAACTTTCTATATCCATTCAGGTTTTTTTTTTTCCTTTATTTTCTTCTTTCTCACTCTGGGACAACCAGTCACTTCACTTCAGGACAAAATTATTCTATTTTTCCCTTAATGAAAACACATGCTTCATACCTTGCAAAAGTTTCCTTATGAAAAACACATCCTACTTTTTTGTATACTTTGCCTAAAAAGTTGTTCCCCTTATAATTTTTGGTTTTCATACACTGATTATACTATTTTAACCATTAGTAACCATTATTTTACAGAAAAAAATCTAGGAAGTAGACAGCTGTGAACTGCCTGTCACATACCAAGATTCTGTGATAGACTAGCAATTTTTTTTAATATACCATCTCACAGTTTTATACGTCCATGCTTCCTCATATTTTTCAATATGGTAAAAAGAACGTGTTGACAAACTCAAATATATTTAGTTTCTCTATACCAAACAAAATTTAAAAGCCAAAAGCATATAAACTGAAATGTAAGTTCATTAATGAATGTTTCAGCAGTTTATGTGACTTAGAAATGATTGAGATGTTTAATGAATATCTGTTATTTAACTTAGCATAACTCTAAGGTTGTAAGTTACCAAAAAGATTTTGGAAATGATTTTTAGGCAGACATATTAAACCATTACACAAAGCTGGCTATCATCTCCAGTTATTTCCCTGTTAACTCTTTTTACAGCACACGCATGTTAGGCAAGTGTCAGGAAAGAAAAAAAAAACAACAACCACCCAAAAAAACCCTGAAAAACTAAGTTAAATGCTTGGGAGTTTTTTGTTTGTTTTACTGCTGTGCTTGATTTACATAAAGCAATGGATATCAAACAATTCATTTTTATTCCATCTTTACTTGTACATTTGTTTTTAGATTGAATTTACAATTTTTATAATCTTAAACATCTAGTAGATATCATATTACCCTATTTGACCAGTAACCCCAAGTAGAATAAAAATGTATGCTCATATTGTAGTCAGTGCTGGTCATCAGAAGGCATAGCTGTTTTTATTCAGTCAACAGCATTAAAATAGTCTTCAAAGATTTGCTCAAATCACAAAAACTTGAAAAGCATTTGGGTTAGTTCCTATATTTCTGGAAGTGTTGGTAATAATTAATTTACATAAACACTCATTTACCTCTAAGCTGATTTAAACAGAGCTCCTCTATAGGACTTTATAAATTTGGTAATACCACCCAGAGGTAGGAAATTATCACAGATGCATAACATATTTACACACATACATAAACATACAGGTGCAAAAAGATCTTATACCTTTTTTCCATCTAAAATTTTAGCCATGAGCCAGGTACACACAGTAATACAAAATCTCACTGGTGTATCTACACTCTCTATTTATCTAAATTGTGTTTCTGACAGATAGAACAAGTCAAGGTTAACCACTCAATACGAAAGTTAAATCCTTTTACCAGTATTCATGGAGATTTTTAAGATCTTTTGCCCTGTCGTATGGACACAGGACTACATCTTAGATGAGGGACTGAGGTGACATGAAGCAGCTGTCTACATGTCTCCAAAGTCTGAGTGGATAAAATACCCAGTCTGTTTCCAATTGGCCTTCTTCATTTTTCTTTTTAACCTCATGCAATTGCTTTTGGGCAACCCCAAGTCCCTTGAGAGCCCTAGTGGGGGAAGGGAGCATCAAGTTCAAGTGCCTGAGGGGCTGAAGTGAGAAGGAAGAGGGCGTGGCAGGGTGAACAGAGGATGGGGGAGGGAGGGGCTTGAAGGGGGGCACAAAGGATTCAAAGGAGTGGAAGGAAATATTGAAGGTGATGAAGGAGGAAGGGTGAGTGGAAGCAATGGGAAGGGAGAGGTCTCGGGGAAACCAGTTTGGGGAGATCTTCAGTTTCCCAAAGAGGCCCTGAAGTTCCA
This sequence comes from Mesoplodon bidens, assembly GCF_964165515.1. Classification (NCBI taxonomy): domain Eukaryota; kingdom Metazoa; phylum Chordata; class Mammalia; order Artiodactyla; family Ziphiidae; genus Mesoplodon; species Mesoplodon bidens. The sequence continues at coordinate 69,976,631 of NC_138177.1, read as the reverse complement.
TATCAACCTTAGTAAAATCAAGCCAACAAGAAAGGAAACAGGAGTTAGCAGAACATATAGTCATATGGGGTTCAACAAGGGGGCTTCAGTTGACTGAGAAGCTCCCATGGGAGAAGCAGAATCAAACAGAGAAAACAGAGGCTTCAAAAGATTCAGAAAAAAAAAAATTCCAACCTAGGAGTCAAGGAGTGGATCCCCACTTGACCATTACTCAGCCATAAAAAGAAATGAAATTGAGTTATTTGTAGTGAGGTGGATGGACTTAGAGTCTGTCATACAGAGTGAAGTAAGTCAGAAAGAGAAAAATAAATAACGTATGCTAACACATATATATGGAATTTAAGGAAAAAAAAAAAGGTCATGAAGAACCTAGGGGTAAGACAGGAATAAAGACACAGACCTACTAGAGAATGGACTTGAGGATATGGGGAGGGGGAAGGGTAAACTGTGACAAAGTGAGAGAGTGGCATGGGCATATATACACTACCAAACGTAAAACAGATACCTAGTGGGAAGCAGCCACATAGCACAGGGAGATCAGCTCATGGTTTGTGACCACCTAGAGGGGTGGGATAGGGAGGGTGGGAGACACAAGAGGAAAGAGATATGGGAACATATGTATATGTATAACTGATTCACTTTGTTATAAAGCAGAAAGTAACACACCATTGTAAAGCAATTATACTCCAATAAAGATGTTAAAAAAAAAAAAAAAGGAACCAGGAAGAAATTTTCTAGCCCAGGAAATCAGAAAGTGAATTTCCATTTGAAACAAAGAACCAAGGTCAGGAGTCAGGGATTGAACAAATCTCTACTCAAAACAAAGAGCCAGGAAGAAAGACTTACAGCCCAGTAGGTACCCTGCAAAGAAAGAAGCCTGAGCCTCTAACCCAGCTTCAAGAGTATACTGAGAATCTTAAGAACCAAAATCTGTCAATGGACTGTCATCTGGGACACTGGTTCAAGAGCTGGACCCTGAACAATCAGACAGGAATGAAGACAGAGTCTTCAAAGTTGCTGGGTGTCAGGGCCTAAGTCCAGGGGTCCAATGATGCATCTGATCTGATCCAAGTCACAGCACCACTACTGCCAGAGAAAAGCCAGAGCCAGACAGTAGGTAAAGCAATAAAAATAGGTCTTACTCAGAAATATTGCACTGGGGGGAAGAGACCTTAGCATAGAACTGGGCTCAGTTCCAAACGCAGCATGGACAAGTGGGCATTTATAACCAAGGAGCAGGGTGGGGGTCAGGATGTTCCAAAGAGGAAGTATCAAGGTAAAGGAGATTCTGGTTCAACTAACTTGACAAAATTCTTGCTGACAGCAGACAGGGTGAACAGATATCAAGGGTGGGGGGTGAGGAACTGGATTAGATATCAAGGGTGATCAGATATAAAGTGTGGGGGATTCTCAATTGACTTGGCAGGATTCTTGCTAAAACTGAGTGATGTGGGCCTTACAAGGACAGACACAGAAGCCCGACATCAAAGCCTAGTTAAGAAGAGGGCTTCAAGAAGCCTGACTAAAGTCTGGTCAAGGAGAGAGCCTTTGTTACCTCAGACCCTGAGAGAAGTCCAGGAGGCAGGTGGGCTAAAAGTCAATACCCCTTCCGCTGGACTCATGTGGGAGGAAGAATGATATCAAGAGGAACCAAGGACCCCCACTAAAATTCCCTTTTATACACCTGGTCACTGTCTCTGGAAAATGCAGGGAAGAGGATGGAAACAGGAGACAGTGTCCAATTATTCCAGAAGGTTATCAGCCAAAGGCATGACTTATATTATCAGGTCAGACTAAGTTTTAAACTAAATAGAACATTTTCGCCCTGTTACCTGCTGAGTCCTGGCTCATGTAGAAGACCAGAGAGTTACAGTGTGAGTAAATTACTCCACTCCACTACACAGATATGCTTACTGGGAACTTACGGAAATGTGTGTTAACAAGGATTTTTATAATGGTAAAGGCTGTGTCTGTCTTATAGACCCCTCTTCTGTGAAACATGGAGAAGTTCTCAGAGCTAACCATACAACTTTGATATCCCATACCATCTTATTCATTCATTCATTCACCTAATTAACCACTATTTGTTTCACAACTACCCTGTGCCAGGTGCGATGCTAGGCACAGGAGATAGGAAGCTGAGAAAAATGACACCGGTCCAAGGAGTTTTGTCACTGGAACAAACTCCTCCCAGTCAGTAATTAACCAATGTACTAAACAATGGCTTATGAATTTTGACCTTTCTCCAATCTCCAAGTAATGCTATACCTTTTCTTTTTCACAATCTCTCTGAAGAAGAGAGAAACCCCTTTCAGAAATGTTAATTCCCATTGGGAACGTCTATAAGTCACAATAGTAATAGCTTTTCTTAACAAACCTAATGGTGTTAATTGAAGTGAAACTTCTGGACATCTTTCCTGGGTACTTTCTGTAACTTTCAGATACACTGGCAGTGATGGCAAAGGAAGAAAAAAAAAATCTCAGCAAGGAAAAACACCTGTGCCATTAAAAATCCACCAGAAAGAAAGAAGGATATGGACAGCACAGAGGCCCAGAATCATAACTGGAGAAAGACATCAGAGTCAGAGATCATGATAATTTCTGACCCTTCTGGTTGTCCTAGGGTCAGTCAAGACCTAGGAAACAATGGATATACTTAATGTCCTATGACAAATATCCAGTGGGCAGAGCCATAATCATTAAGATCAAAGTCATTTTTTTTGGCCCTCTGCTGCATTTGTAAAGGGATCTACTTACTATATAGGAGTGAACCTGGCTCCAGAATAAGCTGCTTTTCCAAGATAAAAGCACATATGATAATATCCTACCCCACTCCTCTCTTTCCACAGTTTACTTAGGTAAATTCAGTGTAAATCCCTGAACTTAGAGTTAGTAGTAGACTACTTGTGCCTATAGTAAAAGTTAGCTTCAGGTTGAATTGGGATGAAAATAAGAGAAAGATGTGGCCTAGAAGTGCTAATCATTACTTCCTTTTGGAGTGGGAGACAACCTTTTTGATGGCCCGAAGAAACACCAATGCTGACAGGGAAAGAGAAACCAGACCTGGATCACTTTTAACCACTGACTTGAGAAAGGTAATAGTTCATTGGGTTATAAATTGACTTCATTTGGGCTTCAGAGTTTTCTAATACCATCCAAGGCTATGCATACCAGGTTGCACCACATGAAATTATTACTATTTGTAGTTAAAACAATCAAATATCAGCAATTTCATGTTTAACCTAGTAAATGCCTGGAGAAACAATGTCACAGTTGGGGCAATACCGTATTTACATCTGGAAAAATACAACGATAGGAGTCAAGGATGACTGATATACTGCAGCTGATATATTACATAAGGCCTGTGAGCTACAAAAGGCCCATTCAGCTATATCCACACTAGAGAAATTCCCTCTGATGAAAACAGAATATGCTGCAGAAATATCTTCCTTCATTGTGGCCTCTTGGGTACCATCTCTCCCATCCCACAAGTATGGACAGACAGAAGAAAGCATTCAGAGAGAGAAGAGGGAGGGAGAGGGAAAAGGAGGAACAAGGGGGAGGTAGGGGAAAGATGTTATGTAAGTTTAGAGTGGTTTCAGCTGCCAATACCTGAATTCTTTCTGGATTGACAATGGCTTAAACTAATGAAGGTACTTTTTCCTGTCTCACATACTAAGAAGTTCAAAATAGGAGACTGAGGGTGGTGCATTTTCTTCTTATTTTTATTGGAGTATAGTTGCTTTACAATGTTGTGTTAGTTTCTACTGTACAGCAAAGTGAATCAGCTATACATATACATATATCCCCTCTTTTTCAGATTTCCTTCCCATTTAGGTCACCACAGAGCACTGAGTAGAGTTCCCTGTGCTATACAGTAGGTTCTCATCCAGGGTGGTACATTTTTAATGTTTCCTTCTAAAACAAGTTGACTCTAACTGCAGAGGTCACAAAATGGCTTCTGCAGGTTTAGCCTTCATGTTTATTCTCAAGGCAGGAGGAAGGGAAGACAGCACCAGAAATATCTATCCTATTTTTCAGAAAAGCAAGTTTCCCTAGAAGCCCTTGATCCCACCCATGCCATGCAGAAATCCATTACATCTCATTGGCCATAACTGTGTTACATGGACACCTACATGAAAAAAGATGCTGGCATAGTGGGTATTTGGTGGCAAGCAATGTTATGGCATCATTGAGTTTTCCTGAAGCAGCACTCCAGTATCCAGTGACCAGTGACCAGCTTCATGGGTTTCAAGAGACAGCTGTGGCAGCCATGGCAGGAAGAAAACTGTGTGTTCCAGAGTCTGGCCATTAGCTATGCGGCTACTAAGAGGCTTTGCCCCAGCAGCATCAATGGCTTCCTGACCTGGATCAGTTATCAGAGTGACCTCCTGATCCCTTACCTTCCTGACTCTTGCAGAGACAGAAGCACACCTGGCAGGTTCGTTCAACAGTCTTGTTCTGGGAGTTTCTAGAGGCCCAGTCTAGAGCCTGCTCTCCTGCAGTCCTCCACAGCTTTGTAAACACTTAATTACCTCTTTTAAATCTTTCTATTTAGGTTTTCTGCTTCCTGCACCAGGTCCCTAACTGATGCACCAGCCTACTGTTCCTGCCACAGGTAGTGAGGTGGAGAGATAGCTTTGTGGGGCCTCAGCTTCTGCCTAGGACTGTAAAGAAGAAACTAACAAGAATTAATTTCCTTAGCTACCTGAACTTCCCCAAGAGAACACATATTTACTCTCCAGGCCCAGCCTTAATTGCAAAGATCTGAATCTTTATTAGTGTTCATGGTTCTAACATTATTGCTTTCCTGAACAAATGACACTTCTTTTGTATCCTCAGGTTTTGAACTTCCTCTCTCGTTAGTTTTCTTTCCCTTATATAAAATGACTTCAGGACTAATACTCTGATGCATGGCTACATCACAGGGTATTCAGCCTCTGGAATTTGTAATCATTTTTGGAAGCTGTTTCGCTATAAAAAACAACTTATTTAGAATTAGTCCATGGATTTCTCCTTTCATGGAGTTACATTTAAAGAATAGAGACTGTGGGGAGAGAGAGAGATGTACAAAGAGTCTTTGCTGTATTTGTGTGTTTACTCGAGTCAGTTGTGGCTGGTCCTGACCTGAACCTCAAAGCCATCAGAATACAAGCTCTCCAAGGTGAGGGAACATGTAGACTTACCGCTGTGTGTTCAGCACCTAGAAGAGAGTCTGAGACATACTGGGAGCTTAATAAGTGTTGAGTGAATTAATGTATATGGACACCTCAGAAACCACTCCCCACCCAGCCTCCAACACCAGTCACCAGGATAAAGTCATGGGAAATGATACCATCCCCACCTATGTGTGCATGCTGGCCTTCATCTTCTTACTCAGTGTACATGGTTTGCTCTGGATAAGATGATCAGAGTATGAAGAAAGCAAAGACTGTGGCTAACCCTGGGACCCAGAGGGGCTCCTTCTGGCTCTTGGATCCATCACTTTCCAAGATCAGTCTCTAACCTCAGTGAAGAAAGCCCTAAATCTCACTGCTAAAACTGCACTAGATTGCTCTCTTACCCCTAAACAGAGGCAAATCAAGGTATGGATTACTTAGGCAATTTCCCAGATTGCCCACTCTAAATGGTACTTAAATAGCACTAAGATGTGATGAGATAGACAGAATTATACTATTTAAGAAATTAGATTTGAAGAAATATTTTTGAAGTCAGTTGAAGGATATGAGTGTGTGTGTGTTTGTGTGTGTGTGTGTGTGTGTGTGTGTGTGTGTGTGTGAGAGAGAGAGAGAGAGAGAGAGAGAGATAGGAGGATAAGAGTGCCAAAGAATATGCTTATGTAATAGATACTCTCTAAATAGTTATGTCAGTAGTTTAAAACACAAACATTTATTACCTTACACAGTTTCTGAGGGTAAGGAATCCAGGAGCAGCTTAGCTAGTGGTTCTGGTCCAGGGTCTCTCATAAGGTTGCAAACACGATGACACCTAGGACTGCAGCCATCAGAAGGCCTGGTTGGCACTGGTGAATCCACTTCCAAGATGGCTCACTTACACAGCTGTTAGTCAATGCCTAACTTCCTTGCAGGATCCTGGCAGAAGGCTTCAGTTCCTCACCAGTTCCTGAGTGTCCTCATGACATGAGTGATCAGGAGCAGGTGAAGGAGCAAGCAGGAAATGGCAGTGCTTATGACCCAGTCTCTGAAGTCACACCCTGACACACCCACTTTTCTCTACTCATTAGAAGCGGTTCACTAAGTCTAGTCCAGACTCAAGGGAAAGGAATTAAGCTTGCCTTAACAAAGGGGAGCATATCAAATAATTTATGGATGCTGTAAAACAACAACTCTCTCCTAAGAAATGTGGAAATGTTTAAGTATAGGGTGTTTGCTAAATTCAGCATGCAATTTTAGGGCTGGCAGGGGGAATACACAAAAGATTGGAAGAAGTTTGCCTTTCTCGTTCCTCCCCAAGAGTGCCTGAAATTTCCTCTAAATTAATGATTGACAACTATTTAAATAATGCTCCCCAGCTTGTGAAAGAAAGCATACAAAGATTAAAAGATAAAGCAATTGGACAGCTCAAGCCCCTTTGGCCTTCCTGGCTCACATAAGGGGAGAAAAAGAAAAGAATAAAATTTTCAGACCTGAAGACTCCCTGACTTCAGACTATACTACAAAGTTACAGTAATCAAGACAATATGGTACTGGCACAAAAACAGAAATATAGATCAATGGAACAAGGTAGAAAGCCCAGAGGTAAACCCACTCACCTATGGTCAACTAATCTATGACAAAGGAGGCAAGGATATACAATGGAGAAAAGACAGTCTCTTCAATAAGTGGTTGTTGGGAAAGCTGGAAAACTACATGTAAAAGAATGAAATTAGAACACTCCCTAACACCGTACACAAAAATAAACTCAAAATGGATTAGAGGCCTAAATGTAAGACAAGACACTATAAAACTCTTAGAGGAAAACATAGGAAGAACGCCCTTTGACATAAATCACAGCAAGACCTTTTTTGATCCACCTCCTAGAGTAATGGAAGTAAAAACAAAAATAAACAAATGGGACCTAATGAAACTTAAAAGCTTTTGCACAGCAAAGGAAACCATAAACAAGACAAAAAGACAACCCTCAAAATGGGAGAAAATAGTCGCAAACGAATCAACAGACAAAGGATTAATCTCCAAAATATATAAACAGCTCATGCAGCTCAATATTAAAAAAGAACAAACAACCCAATCCAAAAATGGCCAAGGCCTAAATAGACATTTCTCCAAAGAAGACATACAGATGGCCAAGAAACACATGAAAAGCTGCTCAACATCACTAATTATTAGAGAAATGCAATTCAAAACTACAATGGGGTATCACCTCACACCAGTTAGAATGGACATCATCAGAAAATCTAAAAACAACAAATGCTGGAGCGGGTGTGGAGAAAAGGGGACCTTCTTACACTGTTGGTGGGAAAGTAAATTGATACAGCCACTATGGAGAACAGTATGGAGGTTCCTTAAAAATCTAAAAATAGAATTACCATATGATCCAGCAATCCCACTACTGGGCATATACCCACATTGGGCATAAAACCACAATTCAAAAGGACACATGCACCCCAATGTTCATAACAGCACTATTTACAATAGCCAGGTCATGGAAGCAACCTAAATGCCTATTGACAGACGAATGGATAAAGAAGATGTGGTACATATATACAATGGAATATTACCCATAAAAAGGACTGAAGTTGGGTCATTTGTAGAGATGTGGATGGATCTAGAAACTGTCATACAGAGTGAAGTAAGTCAGAAAGAGAAAAACAAATATTGTATATTAATGCATATATGTGGAACCTAGAAAAATGGCACAGGTGAACCTGTTTGCAGGGCAGAAATTGAGACACAGTTATAGAGAACAAACGAATGAACACAAAGGGGGGAAAGTGGCGGGGGGTGGGGGTGGGGGTGTGATGAATTGGGAGATTGGGATTGACATGTATACACTGATGTGTACAAAATTGATGACTAATAAGAACCTGCTGTATAAAAATATAAATAAAATAAAATTCAAAAATTCAATTTTATATACATCAAATTAATTGGATATAAATACTGTATGATAAATCAGAAAAAAAGACAGATGAATGTTAAACCTGGTTATTATTATGTTTTCTGTGAGCCACTGGGCTTCTTCTACCAGCATTTGTATCAAGACTATGTTATTGAAATAAATTCTGAACTCATTACTTTAAAACCTTCATCAGTGCAGGGACTAATGGAAAATGTAAGCTATTGATTTCTGTAGAAGGATTGCAAGTGTTCTTAGATAAGAAAAAGAATAAAGAAAAAGGTTACTGAAAAGGAAAATTAATACTTTTCCCTCAAATCATTTTAAGGTACATAAAGAATATGATAGTCAGGCTAATATACATGGTCTTCAATCTCAAACATGCCACAGTTACTTTGCAAGAAAGTAGCTTGACCTCTGGACTATAATGAACTGGAGTATCTCTTTATTTATTAATAAAGAAACATTTTTTAAAAAGACTAAAATTTTTCTGAATAAAGATTTAATCACCTCTCTTCTCCAAAACCTTACCACCACATCAGACACCCAGTCTAGTAACAGTGGATTGCAAGTGAGAGAGCTGCAAGACAGACTCTATTTAAGAAGTTTGGAGGGAAATCCAAAGAAAAGAGGGAGAAAAAAACAAGGACACTAAAGGAAACTAACACCTACAACAAAGAGTAAACACAGCTTATCTCTTAGCCAGATAAACATGTCTTAAATCTCATACTAAAGACCTTTTTACTTCAGTTTCTATTACCTATATTATGCCTAGCTTACAAGAAAAAATTATAAGATGTGATACAAGACAGGGGAAAAAGTCTGAAGAGACAAAGTAAGCAGCAGAACCAGACACAGATATGGCAGAGATTTTGGAATTATCAGACTGGAAATTTAAAATAACTATGATGAATATGCTAAGGATTCTAATGGGAAAAGTGGACAGCATGCAAGAACAGATGGGTACTGTAATCAAAGAGATGGAAATGATAAGAAATAATCAAAGGCAAATGTTAAAAATCAAAAACACTTTAACAGAAATGAAGGATACCCTTGATGGACTCATCAGTAGACTGGACACAGTCAAGGAAAGAATCAGTGAGCTTGAAAATCCGTCAATAGAAATTTCCTCAAGTGAAATTCAGAATGAAAAAAAAACAGAGAGAGAGAAGAAGCAAAACAGAATATCAAAGAACTGTAGGACAATTACAAAAGATGTATAATTACACACACAATAGAAATATCAGAAGGAAAAAAAGGAGAACTATTTGAAGTAATAATGACTGAATTTTCCAAAATTAATGACAGACACCAAACCATAGATCCAGGAAATACAGAGAACACCAAACAAAATGAATACCAAAAAATCTACACTGAGGCATATTATATTTAAACTGCAGAATATCAAAGGCACCCAAAACACTTACCAACATATGCATAATCGTAGAATCAGAGAGAGGGGGAAAATTTTCAAAAAAATAATGGCTGAGGGCTTCCCTGGTGTTGCAGTGGTTAAGAATCTACCTGCCAATGCAGGGAACAAGGGTTCGAGCCCTGGTCTGGGAAGATCCCACATGCCACGGAGCAACTAAGCCTGTGCACCCCAACTACTGAGCCTGTTGTCTAGAGCCTGCGAGCCACAAGTACTGAGCTCACATGCTGCAACTACTGAAGCCCACATGCCTAGAGCCCATGCTCCACAACAAGAGAAGCCACTGCAATGAGAAGCTCATGCACTGCAATGAAGAGTAGTCCCCTCTAGCCACAACTAGAGAAAGCCCATGCGCAGCAACAAAGACCCAATGCAGCCAAGAAAATAAAACAATAAATAAAAACAACAATAATAGTAATAGTAATAATGACTGAGTGTTTCCCAAATCTGAGGGAAAATGTTAATCTACACAGACAAGAAACTCAACTCTAAGTAGGATAAATACAATGAAATACCCATTCAGATCCATCATTGCCAAAATGTCAAAAGCCAAACACAGGAAAGAAAATCTTGAAAGCAGCAAGAGAAAAAACAACTCATCATGTACACAAGAGAATCCCAATCAGATCAACAAATGACTTCTCATCAGAAGTAACCAAGGCCAGAAGACAGTGGGGTGGTATATTCAAAGTCCTGAAAGAAAATACTGTCAACCAAGAATCCTATATCCAGCAAAACTACCTTGCAAAAATGAATGCGGGCTTCCCTGGTGGCGCAGTGGTTGAAAGTCTGCCTGCTGATGCAGGGGACATGGGTTTGTGCCCCAGTCTGGGAAGATCCCACATGCCGTGGAGCGGCTAGGCCCGTGAGCTACGGCCGCTGAGCCTGCACGTCCGGAACCTGTGCTCTGCAATGGGAGAGGCCACAATAGTGAGAGGCTTGTGTACCACAAAAAAAAAAAAAAAAAGAAAAATGAATGCAAAATAAACACATTTCTAGGTAAACAAAAACAGAATTTGTTGTTGGCAGTCCTGCCTTAGAAGTACTACAGAAGTTCCTCAGGCTGAAAGGAATTGACATCAGATATAATTTAAATCCATGGGGGAAAAAAACCAAAGAACTCCATAATGATAATTATACCATCTTTTATAGTTACCTATGTAATCACATACTTTTCTTTCATATCTATATTTATTAAAAGAGAAAGTACATAAAACAATACCTAAGACTTTAACTTCCAGTAAGCTGAAGTACTTTTCCCTACTCTCTCACTAAGTAAAAATTAAAACCCTGGACATTGTATATGAAATAAACATAAAAAGACTGAAAGATGGAGAGAAGGAGAAAGACCAGCTAGAGACCACAGGACCTGAGGAATGACACAGTGGGGAGCTCACTGCATTTTCTTTTGGCCTCATACACCCCAGACTGCAAACTCAAAAAGCCAGTGACCCGAAAATACCAATGGGTGCAGACACACAAAAGGCCCCCGAGAAAGGTCTGCAGTCTCTAGACACAGTACAGGAAAGGGATAACCTAACAAGACAGAAAACTTTGGAATAAAAACTATTCCAACAAAACACCACAGAAAAAAAAAACTGCTTCCCCAAATGCACCCCTACCATCAAAGACAAAGTAGAAAGCCTCGGCTTCTACCCTTACCAGTCTGTAATGAGACATCCCAACACTCCACTAGAATGGTGTCAAAAAAAGACTGAATGTGTAACCAGGAATTTCATCTCTGCTAGGCAGCAAGAACCCCCCACCCCTCCAGTGGTCTCAGTGGAGACCAGGTTGGGAGTTTGGACTTTGGCCTTATGCAGTGGTAATAGGTGCTTCTACCCACCCCCCTTCAGGGGTGTATCAGAGGAGGCTTATTGGAAAGTCAAGATTTTCAGCACCATCCAGCAGTAACAAGGCCACCACTTATAGTATAGTGAGACCTCACAAGGGACAGTAAAGAGGTACCCTACCTCTCCCAGCCAGGATGTTATCAGTTCAGGTCTACTGGGGAGCCTGAACTCTCACTCCCACCCAGCAGTAACAAGAACCTGATCATCCTGCTGTCAAAAAAGGCTAAGCGGAGGACCTGGACTTCCACCCCCACCTGGCAATAAAGAGGTGGCAATTCCTTCCCTTCAGAGCAGTGTAAGAGGAGGCCTGCTGAACCGTAAGCTTAAATAAGATCCAGAGTCTTATAATACTAAAAATATTCAAGTTTCAATCAAACATCATTCATCATACCAAGACCCAGAAATACTTCAAATTGAATGAAAAAAATACATTCAGATATCAACCCCAACATGACACATATGCTGGAATTATCTAATAAGGATTTTAAAGAAGCCATCATAAAAATGTTTCAATGAACAATTACAAACATGCTTGAAACAAACTAAAAAGAACTAAGCAAAAAATAGGAAGTCTCAATAAAGAAATATAAGATATAAAAGATGAAGCAAATAGAAATTTAGAACTAAAAAAATACAGTAGTCAAAATTAAGGATAAGTTCAACAGAAGAATGGAAAGAACAGTAGAAAGAATTTGAATTTGAAATAGAACAATAGAAAGTATCCAATCTGAACAACTAAGAAAATCAATGGAAAAACAATGGATAGAGTCTAAGGAACAAGTAAGACTATAATAAAAGATCTAATGTTCATGTCATCAGAGTGCCAGGGAAAGAGGAGAAAGAGGATGGAACTAAAAAATTATTAGAAGGGCTTCCCTGGTGGCGCAGTGGTTGAGAGTCCGCCTGCCGATGCAGGGGACACGGGTTCGTGCCCCGGTCCGGGAAGACCCCACATGCCGCGGAGCGGCTGGGCCCGTGAGCCATGGCCGCTGAGCCTGCGCGTCCGGAGCCTGTGCTCCGCAATGGGAGAGGCCACAGCAGTGAGAGGCCCGCGTACCGCAAAAAAAAAAAAAAAAAAAAAAAAAAAAATTAGAAGACATATGATTGAGAGTTTCCCAAATTTGTCAAAATACATAAACCTACAGACTCAAGAATCTGAGCAAACCCCAAACAGAATAAACCAAAAAAATATCCACACAGAGACACAACATAGTCAAACTTCTGAAAACAAAAGGCAAAGAAAAAAAATTGAAAGCAGTCAGAGAGAAATAATGAAAACAATTTGAATGACAGTGGTTTTCCTGTCAGAAACTGTGGGGGACAGGAGGAAGTTGCACAATATTTTTCAACTGCTGAAAGAAATGAACTGTTAACCCAGAATTCAGTATCTAGTGAAAACAGTCTTTAGTGATGAAAGAGATAAAGACATATTCAGAGAAAGGAAAGCTAAAAATTTGTCACCAGCAGACCTACTCTAAAAGAATGGCTAAAGGAAGTTCTCTAAATTGAAAGGGAATAAAAGAAAAATCCTTGGAATGTTAGCAAGGAAGGAAGAACACAGTAGGCAAAAATACAGGTGAATACCATAAACTTTTCTTCTCCTCTTGAGTTTTCTAAATTATGTTCGACGGTTGAAGAAAAAATTATAACCCTGTCTAATATGGTTACCAGTGTATGCAGAGGAGATATTTAAGACATATATTATGAATAGGAGGGTAAAGGAATCTCAGTCATAGTTACGTAAATCTATACACGTGATAAGATGACATAGAACTACACACACACACATAATACCTATGTCAAATTCCTGATTTTGATGTAGTACTATGATTAAGTAAGAGGTAACCATTGGGGAAAACCGGGTGGAAGGTACAGTAGACTTCCTGTACTATCTTTGCAACCTATGCCTGTCTCATCCTACGAGGCCAGCATTACCCTGACCCTAAAACCAAAGACTTCACAAGAAAATGAAACTCAGACCAAAATATCTTCTGAATATAGGTGCAAAAATCCTCAACAAAATACTAGCAAATTGATTCCAGCACAATATAAAAAGGATTTTAGACTATAACTTAGTGGGAACTAACCCAAGAATGCAAGGTTGATTTAACATTCAAAAATTAATTATATGGTATATCCACACACCAGAATATTATTTAGCCATAAAAATGAATGAAGTACTGATACCAACTACGACATTGTTCAGATGAACCTTGAAAACTTTATGCAAAGTGAGAGGAGCCACACTAAAGACCACATATTGGATGATTCCACTTATATGAAATGTCTAGAAGAGGCAAATCTACAGAGACAAATTCACAGAATAGTGGTTGCCTAGGGCTGGAGGCTGGAGGGAATGAAGATGAGGAGTGACTGCTACTAGGTAGAGGGTTTCTATTTAGGGGAAGAAAAATGTTTTAAATTTAGATTATGGTGATGATAGTGACTCTATAAGTAAACTAAAATCCACTAAATAGTATATTTAAACAGTTAATTCTATGAACTATAAATTGTATCTCAATAAAGTGGTTTTTAAAAACCACAAAAGTTCCCCTCACCCTATATAAGGAACAAGCTTGCCCACCTCCCACCCCCTAGGGAGCGAGAGAGCAAAGGAACCTGTTACTTGTTCTTGCTCCCCACAGCTGCAGCAGGGGCCCCAATAAAGGCTTGCCTGAAAACACACACACACACACACACACACAAATGTTCCTTGCAATCTGTGTATAATTTAACACAGAGGCAACACCCCTCATGCTCAGAAATTTCTGAGGATATTAACACACCACAGCTCAAGACATGGTAACTATCCCAGGAAACTGGTAAATGTGTATATTTTGTTTACAAAGGCAAAGAAGAGGATAATATCTTTGAGAAATTTCTATTAATAATGTTTGACCAGAGATATATTTGGACCGAGAAAGGATATGTTCAATTATCTGAAAACTGACTTATATGCATATTAGTCCTTATCCTGTGAGAATGGATAAATGTGGTGTTGTGGGCAGGGAGAGAGACAGAGTAGTGTGTGTTTGTGTGTGTGTGTGTGTGTGTGTGTGTATAAGTCTGGATATGGAATTTAGAGTTAGTCCACATGGGTCTGAGGCCCAGTTCTTTCCAAGCCCCATCCTGTCACTTATTGTATGAACTTTGCTGAGTCTCTTCATTTTATGGGTGTGGGCTGTGGAGTCAGAGAGCCTGAGTTCAATCCCAGGACTCCACTCCCCAGGGTGGGTCCTAGGACAAGTTGCTCAAACTCTGTACCTAACATGCAACGTATTACCTATCTCCGGACTTCCCTGGCAGTCCAGTGGTTAAGACTCCACGCTTCCACTGCACGGGACGTGGGTTTGATCCCTAGTTGGGGGACTAGGATCCTGCATGCTGCATGGCACGACATGCATGCATAAATAAATAAATAAATATTGATATTACCTATCTCATAGGGTTGTATGAGGATTAAAAGATTGAACACATATAAATAACTCAGAACAGTATCTGGCTTATAAGTTAGCTCTACCCATAGTGATAAGAGCAGCAGCAGTAGTAAAATAGGGAAAATAATGTTTGTAAAAGTATTACACATCGCAAATTAGAAAATGCAGGTAAAATAAGAGTTTTAAAGTTAATTAATATATAATTTTAAGGAAGTATTTTAAGGAAGTATTATTAAGTAATGTGATTTCCTATTATAGTGTTTGTCACGTTCTAGACCTTCAAATATTAGTTTCCTTCCCCCAAGGCCAACACACACAGACACACACATACACCAGCAGACTGAATTGCAGACTGGTACCTTTTAAATCTGCTTTTATAAAAACCTTGTCTATGTGCTAGGCCCATCTTTTGGTCCTCTAGGACTCACCTCTTCTGCCACCTTCTCTCTTCTGCCAAAGGCACTTGTCACCTTCATGAAGATTTTGCTTGACTTATTGTTGGGTTTGCTGAAGCTATTTCCTCCCTTAACATTTCATACAGGTTGAAAAGAGGGTGTAGGAGAACTTGGCCTAAGCTACAGAGTGATCTGATGGATGGAAAAGAGCCCATGGATTTTTTCTTTTCCAACATGTTTTTCCTCCTTTTCGCCCTGAGATAAAGAAAGACTATAAGGTGGCCAGAGGAAATAAGGGCAGATGCTTCTACTGGCTACAGAACACTGAAATACACAAACACAAGGCCCGGCACTTTATAAATGCTCATCAGTTCATCCATCCAAAGTTGTATTAAGAGCCCTGTGCTGGGTACCAGGAATGCAGAGATGGATGCAAGCATGCCTGTCCTTCTCAAGTCTCTTCAAGTTTGAGCTAGCCATGCTATTCCCTTTGCTTACCCTCATCTTTCTCACCCTACCCAAATTCAGTTCACCTATGTGAATACCCTAATCTTCCATCCTGACTTCATCCTCTCCTGAACTACACCAGGTAGAACTGAGTGCTCATTCCTTTGTGACCAAACTCTCCCCCCACGGTCCCTACCACCCTGACCTCCCCTAGCTGTGTACCTATCCCAGCTTCTGCATATAGACACACCTCAGGGATACTGCGAATTTAGTTCCAGACCATCAAAATGAAATGAACATCACAATAAAGGGAGCCACAAAAATGTTTTGGTTTCCCAAGTACATAGGTTTATACTAGACTGTAGTCTTGTATGTGTGCCTTATGTTAAAAAAAAAAAGTACATAACTTTATTTAAAAATGTTCCAGTTGGTAAAAAGCCACTCATCAACTTGTTCAACGTAGGTTGCCACAAACCTTCAATTTGTAAAAAAAGAAACCACAATATCTGCAAAGCACAACAAAGCAAAGAGCAAAGAGATATGCCTACCTTTTTTTTTTTTTTTTTAACATGATGGTCTCTCTCTTGAGAGCCTGAGCTCCTTAGGGATACAGAATCTATCTGGCTTAGGACAATGACTGGTACATTATAAATACTCGGCACTTATATTTTGAGTGAAAGTATGACAAATTTCCTACTAAAAACTATATATATTTTAATGGAATACACCATGATAAATAATACTAAAATACTTAAAATATGTGCAAACAACTGTGGCAGCAGACATAAAGGAGCAACTAGTGTTGCCTGGGTTGAGCAGAGAGAGGAAAAGAGAGTAGCTGTCAATGATGCTGACCATGATGATGAAGGCAGCCTCGATCAATTTATTTTCTATCATGCACTCTTCTTGTCACTCCTCTCTGGCCACACAGGACTTCTTGCCATTTCTCATTCTGGGATTTTCCTGACTTCAGCTCTTGAATTGTTTTGTGATGATTTTGATCAAGATGTATCTAAAGATGTGTATGTGCATGCATGCATACAGCACTGCAATATAAAATATACTTCTTACTATGGGTCTGAGTCAAAATAGTTTTACAAAACCCTAATCTAGAGCAACAGATTTTTATCTTTGGTATATGAGAGATTTCTTTGAAAATTTGATGAAAAAATGCACACATGCCCACACTCACAATATTTTGCACACAATTTTAGGGAGTTCACAAACCCATTGAAACCCCTTCAAGAACCCCTTAAGGATCTGTGGACTTCAGCTTCAGAACCGACCCTTACGGTACATCAGGTGCTGATCCTAAGATACTAGCTTCACTTATTAACCCTCCCTGTCTTCTGTGTGAGACAAAAGAGAGATTCCAGGAGAAGGCATCCCCTATGCCTGGGACCCTTGACCTTCAGCGGTCTGTTGAAGACAGAAAAATCACAGGTGGCCAAGATGTGCCTCAATCCTGATTTTGAGGTTAAAAATATGACAAAAGTGTAAGATAGAAAATGGAAAGATTGGCCTTGGAGTTGAAATAACAATGGGTCATTTATATTCAAAATATAGGAAACTATAAAAATAGATGTTACTATACTAGCCTTTTCCAATGTATTGTCTAGTTCTAACAGTTGAGGTACATAAATATTTCTTAATTAAACACATAACCACCCGTCCAAGAGACAAAAGTGTAAGTTATAAAAGAGAAGAGCTCTTCAGAGGAAGAACTCCAGTGGGAAAAGACATGGGACACAAATAAACTTTCAGACCCCACTCACCCATCAGATGGGAAACTGGGCATTGTTGGGCTCAATTTATTAGAAATTGCATTTCACACCTAGAGAAGAGCAATCAAAGTCACTTGCCCAGAATTAGCCATTGCCACTCCAAATAGCTACCACATAGCCATTATAGAATTAACAGTTCTCAAAGGCTTTAGAGCAGGGGTCCCCAACATTTTTGGCACCAGGAACCGGTTTTGTGGAAGACAATTTTTCCACGGACCGGGTCGGGGGTGGGGTGCGGACAGTTCAGGTAGTAATGAAAGTGATGGGGAGCAAGTGGTAGAGGAAGCTTCGCTCGTTCACCCGCCGCTCACCTCCTGCTGTGTGGCCCGGTTCCCAACAGGCTGCGGACCGGTATCCGTCCGTGGCCCGGGGGCTGGGGACCCTCGCTTTAGAGGGACAAGAAATTTTTGAGAACAGGAGTTCTCGATGAAGGCACCATTCCTTGAGAAGAGACACCCCTCTGTTCTCCCTGTGCTCAGTTTCCAGGGCTGCGATAATAATGTTGTTTTAAAGGGTCTTTGTTTTCACCTATAAAAGTAAAGGGTACTCCACCTAAATACACACTATTTAAGTGGCCAGTGGGGATGAACTCATGGAAAGAAGGGCCTCTCTCGTTACAACTATTTATTTTTCAATCAGCAAATGGTTAAAGAGAGTCTTTTTGAAATGCCTATTAAGGATCATATAACTGAGATCATGGAAGTGGAGACAGTCTCAGGTGGTCCCTGAGATTCTTTAACTGAAGTCACTGGGTCACCGTCACTGGGTCTGCTCCATGCACAGACAAAAGTCAAGTACCAAATGGCCAGGTGAGGTGGGAGCCAGGAGGATTTTCAATTAAAATGCTCCCACATAAGAAGAAGTCATCAAAGTGCTTCTGGAGTATTGCTGACTCAGCAGTCACGTGTACCCTGATCAGAAAGCCTGGCTTCTGCCTTCTTTCTGGAGCATGAGTAGAAGAGCAGGTTAAGTGCTTGAACCAGTTCACAACACAGCTTTCTATTTGGTCTATGCATGAGCTGTGAAATGTTCGTAAGGAGGAAAAACATTGGCCAGGACTAAAGGTCTCCTGATGAAATGAGTCAACCTGTTAAGAAATGCTTCTGTCCATAGCTCTGTACATGGTATCCTTGGTTTCCATGTACCCCACACTGTAAACAACAGGGTCCAACAGCAGAGAGATGATGGTGTAGGTCTCAGAGACGGCCTATTTTCTACTGAATTGGCCAGCTCGGTCTTGAGGTAAGTGATAGAGGCACAACCATACCAGGCAATGACCATGGTGAGGTGGGAGGTACAGGTGGCAAAGCCCCGAGATGAAGCGATCCAAAGCATGGTAGAGGTGATAAGGGCTTCTGTGCAGGAAATGTAAACCAAGCCCATGAAGCCTGAACATATGTGTGGGGAATAAAAAACTGTTTACTCGGGGCTTCCCTGGTGGCGCAGTGGTTGAGAGTCCGCCTGCCGATGCAGGGGATACGGGTTCGCGCCCCGGTCCGGGAGGATCCCACATGCCGCAGAGCAGCTGGGCCCGTGAGCCACGGCCACTGGGCCTGTGCGTCCAGAGCCTGTGCTCCGCAACGGGAGAGGCCACAACAGTGAGAGGCCCGCATACCGCAAAAAAAAAAAAAAAAAAAAAAAAAAACTGTTTACTTCATGGATAGGAGTGGCAATAAAGGAGTGTTTCATGGCAAGAAGGAGATCACAAAAGAATGGGCCACCACAGCATCACAGAAGTATAAGTGGAACAGGGATGACATCTAGACAGCTGCTATATCTGGGCCAGTACTAAAGAAAACACACACCAACTGGGCACACACCCCCTTGTTCACAAACTCTACACCTCAAAGATTTTCACATGACCGCATAACAGCTGGTGATGGTCAGGACGACAAAGAACAGGAGGATTGTTCTGAGACATGAGATTTGAGGGTACTAGGTAATGAGGACCAATGTATATGGTCTCTGAAATAGCCTGTGTGCTCAGGAAGAAGGACGTGGCCAATTTGGTGAGAACCAGGACAGTGGCATTCCCTGACAAGGTGAAGATTCGCACAACAGCACTCACGAAGATAGAGGTGCCCGGCAAGGTGAACTCTGTCAGCTTTTGTGAGCTTCTTTCTCTGTATTCTGTAGTTTTAGGGATGTGAATTAAATGGGTGAACATGGGAAAATTATCTTGTACTGACATGGACTCTAGGTCCTGGGCAGAAACATGACATAGGGCAAGATAAGATGACAAGAGTGAAACAAGACAGCTCTAGCTAAGACCTCTTGCAGCCACTCAAGTGAGAAATCTGCCCACGTTTCTTCAGTACATGTATTCTCTGTCACTACAGACTGAGAAATGCATTCCTATACATAGAGAGGGGAACTTTTCTCTTCAACATACTTAAGACACAGTCACACCAAGTTCCGGCCATTATATTTTTTCTTCTTTTCACAGCTCCTCCCCCAGATGCTGTTCTCAAAAAGGGATGATGAACAGCAAGGGGGTGCTTATGGCCAGTGGGTTCCAATGAATAAAAAAAAGTTTAATGGATTAAAAAAATCCATTTCATCAATCAAGATGAATTTTATAAATATGAGGATGAAGATGAGTGATTCCAAATAAATGAATGATAATTGAGGGATGTAGAGAAGCATAAAGACTGAGAAATGGATATTGTGACATTCTAGAGGCACATGACAGTTGAATTCTGAAATCAGAAGTGAGATTTCATTGAGGGAGGCTGATCTAGACAGAGGCCTGAACCTAAAAGGAGACAATGACAAATTCATCAGGGAATTTCTTTTATAAATGAACCCTGAAATTAAGACCAAAGAACTGAGATCAAGGGAAGACTCCCATGTACCAACAGGACCTAGAAAGGGAGAGGCCGATCTGTGACTGTGCCAGAATTGGGAAGGGCAGGTAGGAGTCAGCCAGCAGTCTGGAGCTGGCATTTAGAGTCTGAAATCGCTTCTTTGGTGGAAAGGTCAGTCATAATCTCAGGTAAACACTGATTTTTCTCTGTCACTGGGTGAAACGTTATGCAGTGGGAAGCAGAGACACAACAGCCACTATGTCAAAAACAGACTATCTATAATCTGCATGGGAAACACACAGTGGATCCTGAGTCCCCGACAGAAATCTTGCTTCCTTCCTTTTGATCCTTGTCAGAATTACTGCACAGGTTCCTAAGGAAGGGAAGACCTCCGTTTTTCTACCTCCATCATCCTCTGCAACCTGGCTCCTGTCACACACCCTTTAAGGAAATTGCTCTTTCAAAGGTCACCGATGAAGTTTTTATTGCTAAATCCAGCATCCTTTCTACTTAGATCTCTCTGATGCATTTAATACCACTGGACACTGCCTCCTGGAAACTTACATTAACTTGGTTTCCATGACACTATACACACCATCCTTCCCTCTACCAAACATTACTTTTTGTCTTTCTCCCTGACTCTCCCCTTGCTTCCAACCCTAGGAACCCAAATGTTCCCTCACATCAGTACTTGGTTCCTTGACCTTTGCTCTCTTCTCCCTTCCACTGAAAGAGATAATCTTTTTCTGTTTCATCATCACTTATACGTTGATTCCTCTGAAACCTCTATTTCTAATCTCAAGTGGCACTCACATATTTCAAGTTCTCCACTGGCCTGCTCGACATGTAGGTCATACTATCATTTCAAATTTAGCATTTTAGGAACGAAATTTATCATCTACCCTCCACCTCTTCCAAATGAACTCCCTCTCAGTTGTTTTATCTGCACTAATAGCACCATATTTTTCCAAATCATATGCAATCAGAAGTTTAAAATATGGGACCAAATTAGAGTTTACTCTATGTATCTTTTTTTTTTATCTCAGATTTGCCCTTTTTCTTTTACCATAAGACTCTGCCATCAGTCTAAGATTATTTACCTTTGATCTTATTCAACCACCCATCAGTGTGATAATCAGTTACTCTTGATGTCTCCATTGCCTCTTTCCATCTACTACAAGTAAATGCTCTTAAATTTCCTTACGGCCAACAGAACATATGGCAAATAGTTCTTTATAAGCACCAAAATCCTCTTTTCTTCTCTGACCCCATGTTCTTTTCTCCTTCAGTCTCTTCCTATCCAGGCTCTCCCAGTGGTTACTATGACTTTGTCATCCATAAATACCCCAGGCCTTAGAAGGAATCTTTCAAGTATTCTTTAATCCCTCAGGTAATCTTCAGTCAGGTCTCGCATCTCTGCCTTCTTCCAGATCTGAGTGTATGCCACACCCTCTTTGCAGCACTGCCAGTGCCCTCTCCTCCCATCCTCTGTAAAGGCACACTTTACTGCATGCCAGCTGATGTCACCAGGACAACGCTACTTGAGGCACACGGGTGACCCTGCTTCCATTCAACACTTGCCATATTTCCTCCCCTATCCTCAGTCTTTCCAGAGCCACCCAGACAGGAACCAATACCTCTCACCTGAATTTTCACTGGCAGGAAGGTACCCAGGAACCTCTCAGCAACCACAGGGATTGGCTCACCTTGAGAACTCAACTCAGTTCTACAGACCCAGGATTCATTTTCCTATATTCTGACATCAGAACCTTCCTTCCTGCAACAGAAAGAATCCACAGTTTCCACTTTGGCTGCTGCTGAAGCTCAGGCTAGTTTCTTCCAAGACCTAAGAAACATATTTGAGAGAAGGAAACTAAAGAACAGAATCAGACCTCACCTCCTCTCCCCTCTTCCCATTCTACTCTGAAACTTACTTTCCAACCCAGCTGGTCTCTTCACAGTGGCTGAACATATATTTTCACGTCCAGCTATAAACTTTGGCACTCAACCCTAACAGTCATATAGACTTATCATCCCCCAGGCCAGCTCCATAGCCTCATCTCCCATTAGAGAAGACACTCTTCTACACTGATCTCCAAACCATCTTTGGTGGACATAATGATACTTTAGTAATTTCTGATGAAAACTAGAAGCAATTGCTGGACCCTATATTCTCTAAATTTTATGGCATTCATTAATTAACATATGGGAAAGGGAAGAGCCTAGTACCTGGGTTCCCAGTAAAGGTTATCTCCCAGTTCTTACTTACAGCAGATTTGCTTATATTACTCAGTTGGATTCTACTTTCTGTTTACTACTGTTCTATGTAAAAATTCCCCACCCTGCTTGAATCATGTGATTCTACTAATATATACTGGGCCCCTTTCATGTGCAGAAATAATAGTTAAGTAAAACAGGTGATATAAAAATGAATAAGACCCAATGCTCAGCCTCAATCAAGAGAGGATAAGAGATACATACACTAATAGCTATAACATGAGAAAGACATGGTGATATCCATAAAAAGATTCAAAATGACAATAACCATCCAGACATTTTTCCACACACTTTATGCATATTATAGTATCTCATTTATGCTCACAATAACACCGTGAGGTAGATAGTTTTATCTCTGTTTTGAAGAAAAGGAAAGCAAGGTTCAGAGAGGTTGAGTGGCTTTCACAATAGTCAACCACTAGTAAATTCTACTCCAAAGTCTTTGGCCTTAACTGCATGGAGAGTTGGAAAAAGGCAAATTAATGTCTGACTGAGACATCAGGAAAATCTTCATTAGAGATTGATTTTGAAGAATGGTTAGGATTTTAAGAAACAGATGGATAAGGAACATTCAAGACAGAATGAAGGCAAAGAGTAGAAGTAAGGAAATCAGGAAATCCAGGCATGTATGGGAAAAAACAATTAGAGGCATTTGACCAGAAAACAGGGTTTGATTAAGAGGTTAATCCCAGGATGGAGCTAGATTGTGAATGGCACTGGCTTCCAAGCTGAAGGATCTGCCTTTAATTATGAGGCAATAAAGTGTATAATCCTAACTCCAACTTACCCTTACTATGAAATAAGCCATATAAGGTTTTACCACCTGGGATTCAGCTTAGAAAAAGTTAGAGAGTGGGAACTGCCTATAGCTGAGCGTTAGAAGGATAATTTGAACAATGGCAGAGAAAGGGAATTCTTGGTGGCAGTTGTTGTGTCACTGAGAAGGCTGATCAGAGGTCTGCCATGGGCTGAGAGAAGAGTGAATGAACAAGAGACTGGACAAGAGTATGAAAACAGATTCTATAGAATTTAGGGGCAAGAAAGAAGGAAAATACCATGGCTAGAAAGGAGAGTGGCAGTTTGATATCTTAGAGGCAGAGCAGGTTTGAGTAGTGGATAATAGTGTCAACATTTTAAGTAGCAGCAGAAGAAATGAAGATAGAGGTCATTCGGGTTGTGCCAAGGTAGGTCACCACTGAATCCCCAGCACTTAGTATAGTGCCTGGGAATTAATAATAAATATGAGTGGAATGTACTAAGGGGGTCATCACCAAAGATTAATGTAAATGAACACTCAGTGGCCAGAGACTCAAAGAAGAAGAGAGGAAAACCAAGTGAGATGCTAACATCTCTGTAGATAATAAACAAGTTACAAGGAAAATAAGTTGTAATGAGACATGGAAAAGTCCGGCAAAAAGAAACACCATGATAAGCAGAATGGTGGCCATGGAAGTAACAACTCACCTACTGAATCAACTAGCCCCGAAAATGGATGGCACTGTAGCATCGGGCTCATACCCAGCCATCACTAACCTTAAAAGCTTTTGCACAGCAAAGGAAACCATAAACAAAACAAAAAGACAACACACAAAATGGGAGAAAACATTTGCAAACAAAGCGACTGACAAGGGATCAATCTCCAAAATATACAAAGAGTGCATGCTGCTCAATATCAAAACAACAACCCAATCAAAAAATGGGCAGAAGATCTAAATAGACATTTCTCCAAAGAAGACATACAGTTGGCCAAGAGGCACATGAAAAGATGCTCAACACCACTAATTATTAGAGAAATGTGCATCAAAACTACAATGAGGTACCACCACACACCAGACAGAATGGCCATCATTAAAAAGTCTACAAACGCTGGCAGGGTGTAGAGAAAGGGAAGCCTCCTACAATGTTGGTGGGAATGTAAATTGGCATAGCCACTATGGAGAACAGTGTGGAGGTTCCCTAAAAAACTAAAAATAGAGCTATCATATGATCCAG
This sequence comes from Mesoplodon bidens, assembly GCF_964165515.1. Taxonomy (NCBI): domain Eukaryota; kingdom Metazoa; phylum Chordata; class Mammalia; order Artiodactyla; family Ziphiidae; genus Mesoplodon; species Mesoplodon bidens. The sequence goes on along the minus strand of NC_138177.1, from coordinate 69,952,131 downwards.
CAATCCCAATCCTGGGCATATACCTGGAGAAAAATGAAATTTGAAAAAATATAAGAATCCAACAGCACATTAAAAGGATCATACACCATGATCAAGTGGGGTTTAACCCAGGAATGCAAGGATTCTTCAATATATGCAAATCAATCAATGTGATACACCATATTAACGAACTGAAGGAGAAAAACCATATGATCATTTCAATAGAGGCAGAGAAAGCTTTCAACAAAATTCAACACTTATTTATGATAAAAACCCTCCAAAAAGCAGGCATAAAGGGAACTTACCTCAACATAATAAAGGCCATATATGACAAAGCCACAGCCAACACTGTCCTCAATGGTGAAAAACTGAAACCATTTCCACTAAGAACAGGAACAAGACAAGGTTGCCCACTCTCACCACTGTTATTCAACATAGTTTTGGAAGTTTAAACCACAGCAATCGGAGAAGAAAAAGAAATAAAAGGAATCCAGATCGGAAAAGAAGAAGTAAAGCCGTCACAGTTTGCAGATGACATTATACTAAACATAGAGAATCCTAAAGATGCTACCAGAAAACTACTAGAGCTAATCAATGAATTTGGTAAAGTAGCAGAACACAAAATTAATGCACAGAAATCTCTGCATTCCTATACACTAATGATGAAAAATCTGAAAGTGAAATTAAGAAAACACTCCCATTTACCATTGCAACAAAAAGAATAAAATATCTAGGAATAAACCTACCTAAGGAGACAAAAGACCTGTATGAAGAAAACTATAAGACACTGATGAAAGAAATTAAAGATGATACAAATAGATGGAGAGATATACCATGTTCTTGGATTTGAAGAATCAACATTGTGAAAATGACTCTACTACCCAAAGCAATCTACAGATTCAATGCAATCCCTATCAAACTACCAATGACATTTTTCACAGAACTAGAATGAAATATTTCACAATTGTATGGAAACACAAAAGACCCCGGATAGCCAAAGCAGTCTTGAGAAAGAAAAACGGAGCTGGAGAAATCAGGCTCCCTGACTTCAGACTATACTACAAAGCTACAGTAATCAAGACAATATGGTACTGGCACAAAACAGAAATATAGATCAATGGAACAGGACAGAAAACCCAGAGATAATCCCACGCACATATGGTCACCTTATCTTTGATAAAGGAGGCAAGAATATCCAATGGAGAAAAGACAGCCTCTTCAATAAGTGGTGCTGGGAAAACTGGACAGCTACATGTAAAAGAATGAAATTAGAACACTCCCTAGAACCATACACAAAAATAAACTCTAAATGGATTAAAGACTTAAATGTAAGGCCAGACACTATAAAACTCTTAGAGGAAAACATAGGCAGAACACTCTGTGACATAAATCACAGCAAGATCCTTTTTGACCCACCCCCTAGAGAAATGGAAATAAAAACAAAAATAAACAAATGGGACCTAATGACAATTAAAAGCTTTTGCACAGCAAAGGAAACCATAAATAAGACGAAAAGACAACCCTCAGAATGGGAGAAAATATTTGCAAATGAAGCAACTGACAAAGGATTAACCTCCAAAATTTACAAGTAGCTCAGGCAGCTCAATATCAAAAAAACAAACAATCCAATCCAAAAATGGGCAGAAGATCTAAATAGACATTTCTCCAAAGAAGATATACAGGTTGCCAACAAACACGTGAAAGAATGCTCAACATCATTAATCATTAGAGAAAGGCAAATCAAAACTACAATGAGATATCATCCCACACCAGTCAGAATGGCCATCATCAAAAAATCTACAAACAATAAATGCTAGAGAGGGTGTGGAGAAAAGGGAACCCTCCTGCACTATTGGTGGGAATGTAAATTGATACAGCCACTGTGGAGAATAGTGTGCAGGTTCCTTAAAAATCTAAAAATAGAACTGCCTTATGACCCAGCAATCCCACTACTGGGGATATACCCTGAAAAAAACATAATTCAAAAAGACTCATGTACCACAATGTTCATTGAAGTTCTATCTACAATAGCCAGGACATGGAAGCAACCTAAGTGTCCATCGACAGATGAATGGATAAAGAAGATGTGGCACATATATAATACAATGGAATATTACTCAGCCATAAAAAGAAATGAAACTGAGTTATTTGTAGTGAGGTGGATGGACCTAGAGTCTGTCATACAGAGTGAAGTAAGAGAAAAACAAATACCGTATGCAGCTGCATAGCACAGGGAGATCAGCTCGGTGCTTTGTGACCACCTAGAGGGGTGGGATAGGGAGGGTGGGTGGGAGGGAGAGAGACGCAAGAGGAAAGAGATACGGGGATATATGTATAGCTGATTCACTTTGTTATAAAGCAGAAACTAAGACACCATTGTAAAGCAATTATACTCCAATAAAGATGTTAAAAAAAAATAATAATAATACATGTACTCCAATGTTCATTGCAGCACTCTTCACAATAGCCAGGACATGGAAGCAACCTAAATGTCCATTGACAGAGGAATGGATAAAGAAGATGTGATACATATATACAATGGAATATTACTCAGCCATAAGAAAAGAATGAAATAATGCCATTTGCAGCAACATGGATGGACCTAGAGATTGTCATACTGAGTGAAGTAATTCAGAGAAAGACAAATGTCATATGGTATCATTTATATGTGGAATCTAAAAAAAGGTATAAATGAACCTACTTACAAAACAGAAATATAGTCACAGATGTAGAAAACAAATTTATGGTTACCAAGGGTGAAAGCAGGGGTGGGGAGGGGAGATAAACTGGGAGATTGGGATTGACGTATACACACTCCTATAAATAAAATAGATAACTGATAAGAACCTACTGTATAGCCCAGGGAACTCTACTCAGTACTCTGTAATGACCTATATGGGCACAGAACCTAAAAAAGAGTGAATATATGTATATGTATAACTGATTCAGTTTGCTGTACAGCAGAAACTAACACAACATTGTAAGTCAACTATACTCCAATAAAAATTAATTTAAAAAAAAAGAAACACTATGACAGTCAAAAGAAGAAAAAGAGCTGAGTGATAGTAGCTGAAAATACTAAGCTTCAGGGAGACAGAAAATACATACTCTAATTATCTTGCTCCCCTTAGTAATGGCATGGACCTATTACTAACTATTGAATTAAACAAAGGTGAAGAGGCTTCACGGTCTTCAGCCAAAACCGGAATCCCAGAATATCCACAAACAGAAGTCACGGGGCCATCACCCTGAGGGGCCCCTGGAGAGTGGAGCCAGGCCCTCCTGGTGTGGTCTCATCTCTTCCGTAACACTGCAGCTCCACACCACTCTCTTCCCAGCACCAGAATCTGGGTCACAGAGGGGTGGGGCTCTGGCCGTTCCCTGTATCTAATAAGTAACTCCCACTGATTTTCCCGCCCTTCCTTCCCCACCAATAGCTCTGACTGTTGGCACCAGAGGGCAGGCCCGGAAAATCATTCATACATTATCGGTGCTCTCCATCCCCCCATCCTCACCCAGAGGTGCATATAAAGCCCGAATAGCCTGAGGCCTAAGAATGTGAATCTCAGAAGTTGAGTGAACAACCACTGTGCTCTCTGCACCCTCATCCTGGTCACTGCTGCTGCTGTAACAGCCCCAGGCCAAGAACATGAACAAGCTACTGCTTTGGGTCTCTGTCCTCGCCAGCCTTCCAGAAGGCTTTGCTCAGAAAGGTAGGGTGGTCAGGGTGTGATCAAGGAGCATGAGATGAGAAAAAGATTGTGATTTTTTTCCCTGCACTTAATGGTGAAGGTCACTATATTTCTTTCTCTTCCCACAGACCTCAGTAGGAAGGTGTTTGTGTTCCCTAGAGAATCTTCTACTGACCACGTGAACCTGGTCACAAAACTGGAGAAGCCTCTGCAGAACTTTACCTTGTGTTTTCGAGCCTATAGTGATCTCCCCTGTGGCTACAGCCTCTTCTCCTATAACACCCAGGGCAAGGATAATGAGCTGCTAATTTTTAAAGACAGAATTGGAGAGTACAGTTTATACATTGGAAGAACCAAAGCTACTGCCAGAGTTATTGAGGAGTTCCCCACCCCAGTGCACATCTGTACCAGTTGGGAGTCTTCCACAGGCATTGTTGAATTCTGGGTCAATGGGAAGCTGCTGGTGAAAAAGGGCCTGAGACAGGGTTATTCTGTGGGAGCTAACCCCAAGATTGTCCTGGGCCAGGAGCAGGATTCCTATGGAGGAGGCTTTGATAAAACCCAGTCCTTTATGGGAGAGATTGGGGATTTGTACATGTGGGACTCTCTTCTGTCTCCCGAAGAGATCTAGTTTGTGTATCAGGGTTCCTACTCCCTCAATCCCACCATCCTGGACTGGCAGGCTCTGAACTATGAAATGAAAGGCTATGTTGTCATCAAGCCCCTGGTGTGGGGCTGAGGTCTGGAATCCACAAGAGCACTTGAAAATGAAATAACCAACACCCAAGAGCTCTGCTCAAGGCAACTGGATACTAAATCCTAGATCTATAGCTCTTTCTTCTTTGAATTCCCTGTCTACAATGTGCCTAATTTAAAAAATGTATTATACCACCTGCCTTTGTTTAATGCTTGCCATAGTCCCAAATATTTTCTCTTATGTCTACTTATATGTGAAAATTGGTGTTTCATTATCCAGAAAAATCAGGTTGCAAATTATGTGGAGGGAAACCTTTAAGTAACTAAACAGGTATATCATAAAGCCAGAACACTCAACAAGTGGGGCAGCAGCAACACTTACAAGCTACTAATAATCGTATTAACAACTCAAAATGTGTGTGGAGTTGCAACAGAAATCCTTCTATTTGGTTTTCCAGCTACAAAATCAAAAAGAGGTCTGAGCTTCTGCCAAGGAGACAACTATAATGAGATAAGCAACAGCTGAGAACTTAATAGCAAGTAATGAGATGGGGAAAAAAACTAGAAGTAGCAAGAATGAAAACTGAAAGTGTATGAGAGTCAGGAGTCATTTTGGGTAAGGGCAAACATGGCTTTTTCCCTCAAAAATCCCAGTGGTACCATACAATGCCTGATTTTCATAATACTGTCCTGAAGTCATCCAGGATATTGCTCACATGAGTTCCCAGTTTAAAATCCTTCCACGGATCCCCACCTCATACAGCATACAACTTAAACCCTTTGACATGCCCCCCCCATAATCTGGTCTCCGCTTACCTCTAAGATACAACTCTTAGCATAGTAATTGTCTTCCCAATTATAACACTAAAAAATAATTGTGAGATGTTATTATTAGTTATTTTCATTATTATGAAAACTATGGAGCAGAGTGTCTGGCATATCCTCAACAGATATTAAGTCCCTTCTCAGAAGCAAGGACCCCAAAGAAAATTTTCCTGCATATGAGAAATAAGGCAGGCTTTGCCCACAGATAACAGAATATGAAGCCAAAAGACAGCATCCAGTGGGGCTTCAGAATAACCAAGTAATTACTTTATTTACCTATTTATTTATTTATTTATTTATTTATTTAATTAATTTATTTATTTATTTATTTATAGCTGCATTGGGTCTTCGTTGTTGTGCACAGGCTTTCTCTAAGTGCAGCAAGCAGGGGCTACCCTTCATTGTGGTACACTGGGTTGTCATTGTGGTGGCTTCTCTTGTTGTGGAGCACAGGCTCTAGGCACGTGCGCTTCACTACTTGTGGCACACGGTTTCTGTAGTTGTGGTTCACAGGCTCTAGAGCACAGGCTCAGTAGTTGCAGCGCATGGGCTTAGTTGCTCGGCAGCATGTGGGATCTTCCCGGACCAAGGCTCAAACCTGTTTCCCCTGCCTTGGCAGGCAGATTCTTAACCACTGCACCACCAGGGAAGTCTCCAAGTGATTACTTCTAACTCATGCATCCATTCACCCAGGATGGACAAAGAGGCAGCCACCAGACCCAGTAAAGTAGGTTGGAGCATTTAGCAACAGGCCTCAGGGCTGGGCTTACCAGAAAAGTCTATAAAGGACTTTGCCCTAATGAGAGGGCTTGAAGCTTTCTCTATGTTTTATACGGGAACTGTGGGGAGGTCTGAGGTTAAAGCAACAAGGTCTCCTTGAGTCTGGGATATGCCTTAGCTCAGAGTTGAGTTGGGTGAGGATAAAAAAAGAGATTTTCTCTTGTCCTCACTAGAAAGCAGCAATGTATAGTCACCTTTGGAGAGTAACATGGAGATTTTCTAGGCCTTCATGGTACTTCCTCTATTTAAAAAGAACAGGTATCCAAGAACATTCGAAGAACATAAGGAAAACTGAAACATGACCTGAGTCACCTTTAATCCTTACCTTGATGTGACTAAATAGCTGATTAACTTATAAACTAAACTCCATTTGTGCTCCAGAATTGTCCACTTAGGTTTTGTCTGGCTGTGGCCATTCTTCTGTGAGTTCAATGTGGGAGATGCAAAGCAGTTCCACCATATGTTGGGGCAGTGGTCAAGGTACACACATCATGTCACATACAACCACAGGATCCAAAGCAAAACTAATCTAGTGTTATGGATAAGTTACACTGAGGCCCATAGTCTACAAGGGGTTGATCCAATGTGTCTGGAGCAAGGAGGCAAAGACAAATGTAAAGCATTTCATCCAGAGCTCTAGCTGCTACAGTAACTTCTCATTGTAACCTCATGGGGTTCTTGTAAGGATTAGATGTGATGAGACATTCACAGCACCTACTCAGTACATGTTCTGGCACCAAGTAAGTGCTAAGTGTCAACTAAGACATAAAGGAAAATGAGAATTACCACCTAAAACTTCAAATCATCTGCCTTAAACTTCTTGGTATATTCCTACAAACAAAAAGAAACATTCATGCTCTATTTTCAGTCTCTGCTCCCAACCCTAATCCTTCCCTAACCAAACCCATGTATGTCTCCTGCTAGTAGCAGAAATGGGATAAGTTCTTCCCATAGACACTAAGGGACACCACATCTGACTTTTATACAAGTGCATTTTCACCAACAGTGACTAAACAAGGGCAACACACTAACATGGATTCCAAAGAACAAAAGATAGTGCCATGTGACATTCAACACATCTTTGTCTGAGTTGAGCTATTTTTCTCCAGGAGAAAAAGAAAGAACCAGGCCATGTGAGACCAAAGCTTGCCCAATATTCCTTGCATGATCCATTTGTAATGAGATCTCCCAGCTCATTTCTGGATTCTGACTCCACACAGACCCATGGGATGCATAGTAAGTCTCTTGGCAAAAGAACGCTGGAGACAAGAGCTAGACAACAGGAATTCTCCTCTGAGAGTCCCTTCCAAATCAGATTTAAAGGGGCAGCTCCTCGAAGGTCAGAGGTGCTCAGGGCGAGTGTGTCACCCTGTGCTTCAGCCAGAGTGCAGTGAACTGTAAGTGACCTAATAATGTAATAAGGCTGATCTAGAACCTAATAAGGCTGAGTTTTGTAAGGTACCAAGATTCTATTATTTCTTCTAGCAAAAAAAATGACAATCAGTTTTCTTGGCATTACAGTGACGTCTTGTAAATAAGTCATAATTGCCCGCTATGCTCTAAAACCAGAAAAGAGCACAGGCAGATTCTACAGACTCAAGAAGGTGGGGGAATTCCTTTGAGTATGAGAAGGCTTCTGTCCCAAAGAAAAGTCATCGTTCTCTTGTTTATTCAAATAGTTCACATAATCATCATTTTCTTAAGAAGTCAACTCCTCCATTCCTGGATCCTTAAACCTATTTTGTTTAATGAAAGGAAAAGAAAGGAAAGGAAAGGAAAGGATGGCAAGTTTGGCAAAAAGACAATGTCATTATTTTTTTAGCTGCACAACTCTTTTTAACACAAAATTATAATTATAGAGACTTGACTACCTTGCATATTTTACTTTTTAAAACAGATTCTGTTTCTAGGCACAGATTTTGCTTATAAAGATGTAGATAATTTTAAGTACCCATGAGTTTTGTCATAATTTCTTCCCTTTGCAAATGGTACTTCCTTTATACCCTCAAATTATTTTTCCCCTCTATCTTATTTTTCTTTTTCCTCTAGTCGGAGTATTGGCTTCATGACTAAACTTTTGATGCATGAGCACATTTCAGTCTTCTTACTCCCCCACAGGGTTTTTGTCCTTCTGGAGTATTTAAATCATTTTGAAAGCTCCTTTCTATTCTATACTATGCTTTTGAGATTGTCTACTGGTGTGTCCCTCATACAGAAACACCCCGAGGGTTGAGGCACAGAGAGGAACCAGATTTGGGTGGTAGAAGGGCTGTTGCTCCAGTGCCCAGCTGCAGTCACTTCTGGCTGGGGTGACTCAAAAGAGCAACCAGGGGGGAAAAAGGAGGCAGCCATCTGGTGCTAAAATCATCCTTAAGTTCATTGACACCGGGCTTCACTGGTGCCTCAGTGGTTGAGAGTCCACCTGCCAATGCAGGGGACACGGGTTCATGCCCTGGTCCGGGAAGATCCCACATTCTGCGGAGCGGCTGGGCCCGTGAGCCATGGCCGCTGAGCCTGCACGTCTGGAGCCTATGCTCAGCAACGGGAGAGGCCACAACAGTGAGAGGCCCGCATGACGCAAAAAAAAAAAAAAAAGAGGTTAAAAAGTGAGATAGGAGGCAATTGCTCTTAATCTGTATTCTTAGTCCTTAATGCTAAAACATCCCTGGAGACGTGACAAGATGGAGTGAACCGCACCCTAGAACTCCTGATGTGGACAGCAACGGTCGGGAGGAATACTTGGAAAAATATTCCAAGTGTGATAAGCGTATGACACTTATTCTAGGAAGTACAGCTAACCACCAAAGTGCACTTTATGGAGGGTGAATCCCAATCACTACAGGGCTCTTTGTTTATTTTGGCTAAAGGGCATGTGGAAGCTTCGGCTGTGCCTGAGTTCCTCTGGAAGGCGAAATGATAGCTCCTCCTAGTGGCAGAACATCACCCTTCCCTCACCTACTACACACCTTGCCTCTAAATAAATACTAACATGGAAAGAACGCTGCTTTGAACATTTGCATTGAACATTTGCATTATGTGCTCCCACATGTCTTGAGCTGGCCTTCTTTTTGCATTTTTTCTCTCAAGTTCTAAGAATATCCTGCCTTAAGATAGTCTTTCATTGTCTGTTCAATCCAATTCAAATGTTCACCACAGGCAATAAACTTATTTCTCACCCCTCTTTTTCTCCTGGGCTTATGTACCTGGGCCACATTCCCTGGTCATCGGCCATCCTGTTTATAACTTTACAATTTATTCGAAGAAAGTAACTTTATATTTACCTGAGGCATACTTATAGCAAATCCAGCTGATTCGGGGTGAAAGCAGTACTTTTCAGGCCCTAAAGACACCAGGGATTTTCTTCCTCCTCCTGACTCAATTCAGCTTTTCTTCTTCTTCCCTACTCCAAATATGTCTATGGCTTTCCTGGCTTAATACCTTCTTAACCATTTTTTTGTAACTCACTGCAATAGGCTCATCAGAAAAGGGGAAAGGCACGTACGATCTGCTGTTCTCATCGATGACATGTTAAAAGTTCTTTTTTGTTTCCTCCCTGTAACCAGGCTTTCCATCCCAAGACTCTACTGAAACTGGCCAGTACCTCACCAGTGACTTCCTTCTTACTCAATCTAATACCTGTTCTCAGTTGTCATCCTCCTTGACTTCTCCAAACTATCTATGAGCTATACATTTATGCTCAAAATTAAAATAATTTAAAATAAGGGCCATAATCCTCATAATCTCACCACATATTATAGGTGAGATTCCTATAATCTCACCCCACCCGAAGATAATGGTTAACCCGTGATAATATCAGCTGTATATTCTTTCAGACTTTTTGCATATATAAATATATGCATTCACACACACAGACACACACTTTTAACCATATGGCAACCCACCGTGTTATTGTTATTTATAGAGCTTTTCTGTTGCCCTTATTTAATGCATTCCACACATCCGTCTATGGAAGTACACTAGAGTAGCACTGTTCAACACAACTTTCACCAAGGAAGGAAATGTTTGATATCCGTGCTGCCCAACAGAGTAGCCACTATTCATGTGTTGCGTTTGGGCACTTGAAATGTGGCTACTGGGACTGATGAACTGAATTTTTCCTTTAATTTTAAGTAGCCACAGCTCTACAGCTCTACCTCATCCTTCCTAAAAGCTGCTTAGAGTTGCACTGACACTCTTTCATCTCTACCTATCCAATTGGTATCTTGGCAGCCTCTTAATATAAATTACTTTAATTAGTGGCACACTCATTTCTACTTTAAATGTCTACCTTCTTATTTCCCACAATGGAGTACTTTCCAGAATATCCACAACATTTTCTAGATTGTGTTTCCCAGATTCCTAGGAATCTAGATTCACTAAGAATCTAGAATGTTGCCTAGACTGCTACTGTAAGTTTCCTAGATTTGCCAAAATCCTCCAGCCTGCTAGTATTATCTTGTTCTTTGCAGAAAATGGTTCAAACCACCATTTGATATGTGGTGGCAATCCCAGAGTCCCTCACCAAATTTCCAGGAAATACTGTGTGTGCTTGCCAGGGGGAAGATAGGACAAGAGAGGCCCTTGTACTTCTTCCAATCATTACTAGCAAGAAGTTTTTCTTCCTCCCTCTGGATTTTACCTCTTGCATATGGTACCCTTTTTCTGCACTGCCATCACCCAATTCTCTCCACTTTCCCAAATACCACTAACTCAAGATTGTACATATGACAGCTTTAAATGAAACTTTGGGGCTCTTGAGGGGTTTTACATCACAATATAGTTTAGCAAACAATTTAAAATCAATTATTACACCTCTTTTATTTTTAAAATTCCCTCTGCCAAAAAGAAATCGGTTATTTCTTTCATTAAAGTTTCAGCCTTCTGACATGCTGCTGGTCCTCCTCTCTTTTCCAACAATTTCCCCCTTTTCTCCTTATTCACACCTAAATCCTCAAATCCCTGTTAATACTTTTACAACAAAGCAACTTTGCCAACGGTTTGTCTCACCTAGACCAACCTGGCTGAGCCCCCAATACCTCATCTTCACTGCCGCTAATGTGTCCCTAAAGATCAACTCTCCTGAGATTAATTCTGCTCCCTGTACACTGTTCCCAGAAGTTTTTCCTAAGTGGCACCAGTGATTTTAATTCAGTAAGTCTAACTCTTTCATCTCCATTTTGTTGTGCCAGCTTCTTGTACTTTCCCTAGAAGACAAACAAAGGCAAAGCTGAGATGGTGGAGGCTCAGGGGCCCTGCAGCTTACATGTCATTAAAAGAAACAACTTTCCACCCATGCTCTACAAAAACAACAACATAATAAGGATAAGAACTTTAAAGGACATGTGAAGTAGTCTCACATATTGGTCATTCCTTAGAGGCTTAAGAAAAGATTAAGGAGACAGAAAAAAACTGAACAAAGGGAGGAGGCTAAAGTAGCCATAGAGCTATGCCAGCACCCTCCTGATTATACAGTGAGGAAATAGCCTCGTGTGTGTGTGCATGTGTGTGTGTCCCCACACTTCTCTCTCTATCCCTGTTTTAGAGGCCACGATGGGAATTTCTCCATGTTGACTCCCTGCATTGCTTTCAGGCACTGAAACTGAAGAATGCAGAGAAAAAACCTCACAGAAGTGACAGAGTTCATTTTCCTGGGATTCTCCAGATTCCATGAACACCAGATCATCCTCTTTGCAGTGTTTCTCATCCTGTATACATTAACCCTGGCTGGCAATGCCATCATCGTGACCATTATCTACATTGATCATCACCTCCACATGCCCATATACTTCTTCCTGAGCATCCTGGCCAGTTCAGAAACTGTGTACACACTGGTCACCATTCCACAGATGCTCTCCGGCCTCATAGCCCAGAACCAGCCAATCTCCTTGGATTGAACCACTCAAATGTTCTTCTTTGTTACCTTAGCCATCAACAACTGCTTTCTGCTCACAGTGATGGGATATGACCATTTTGTGGCCATCTGCAACGCCCTGAGATATACACTCATCATGAGCAAAAGGGTGTGTGTCCAGCTGATGTGTGGAGCCTTCAGCACTAGCCTGGCCATGGCAGCTGTCCAGGTGACATCCATATTTACCTTACCATTTTGTAACAGAGTGGTTGGTCATTTCTTCTGTGACATCCTCCCTGTCATAAAACTCTCCTGTATTGATACCACTGTCAATGAGATCATCAATTTTGTTGTCAGTTTATCGGTGATCCTGGTTGCCATGGGCCTGGTCTTCATCTCCTATGTTCTTATCATCTCCACCATCCTCAATATCGCCTCAGCCGAAGGCCAGAAGAAGGCCTTTGCCACATGTGCCTCCCACCTCACTAAGGTCATGGTCCACTACAGCTGTGACTCCACTGCCTACCTCAAGCCTAAGTCAGAAAATTCTGTAGAACAAGACTTCCTTCTCTCAGTGACCTACACCATCATCACTCCCCTGCTGAACCCTGTTGTTTACAGTCTGAGGAACAAGGAGGTCAAGGATGCCCTACGCAGAGCTGTGGGCAGAAACATTTCTTAATCCACTGACCCTTTTTATAAAGAGCAGTATGTGTTCACATTGCATCCATCCTCACAAGTCTGTCCTGTGCAGTCTATCCTGTAATAAGATGTGCACAACTTGCTTCAACACCCTTATTACAAAAATCATCATCTTTGTCTCTACATATTTTTGTCCAGGCATTTTCAACTGGGTATTTAAGAGGTGAGGAAGGTGGGCATGATTTTTTAAAAAGCATACCAAATTTCCAGGGTAGGGCAGGGGACTTCTTAAAAGTATATTAAATGTGGTCATTTTATGTTTGAAAAAAATTTTTTAATCTTTATTACTTTCAAAATACAACCTACAGAAAATAAAACTGGATAAAATCTTCCCAGCAGGATAATAGTGAACAGTAAGGAAGAAAATTATACCAGAACCTTTGGGAAAGGTGAGATGCATGTTATTATTTTTAATTAAGGAAGTTGGAAATCACTGGTTTAGCCCTTGAAATTTCAGCCTTTGTTATTTGATTTATCCTAGAGGCTTTGCTTCCATCCAATATGGTCTTCAGAATGCTGACCAAGGCTGTAAATTGTGAACAGCTCTTGTCTCTCTAACTGTGCTAATCCAGTTCTCTCTGGCTGTTGGTTCTCTCCATGGAGTCAGCTTCTCTCTAGTCATTATGAAGAATAATGAGTTGTTCAAAAAAGAGCTCTACCCTGTTTGGAGTGAGAATCATAAAGGTATTCTTCATTGGCACACACCACGGCACTTCCTGGATAACACCAAAAAGAAAAAATAGAACAAAACCAACAGCACCAGCAGTCAGAAGTAGTTCAGAGATTTGTTTAATCACTCAATTCACCAAAAAAAAAGGCTTAAAAGAAAATAATCTCTACTTCTACTAGTGTCTCTTTAAGGAAACCATGCTTTTCCCCAGGGCTTCCCGGGAGTTTTTCTGGTTTCATGCCACTGGTACATACCTGCTATACTGTTGCCTTGGGTGGTGCTAGGGAGAGTCAAAGACTCTTTTGTCCATGCATCTTTCTACTAAAGTATTTTGAGTTTAAAATGCTTCTCTGCTCATCCCTTAATGTTCTTTGTCTCCTTACTTAAGGGAGTGATTTCCTTTCCCTCTACTGAGAAGGTAACATCCAAGGAGCTCATCTAGAGTAAGATCTAGCTTTACAGACTTCTGAGATCCTAGGTGGGAAGACCATACTTCTTTCAAGGTCTGGTCATCTCTTTCTAGTTTCTGTCCAGTGTCTTTGAAATTTCTGCAGCATAAGAATCAAGGCTTCCTACAGAAGCTTTTGAGAGGTCAAGAGCTCAGTCTGAGAGTCCTGGACTTGTCATAGGTCTTCCCTGACAGTGCTCTCAGGATCAGTCCACCCTGCAGCCATCCCCCACCCCCCACTCATAGACGACATCCCCTGAGGAATAGAGGCATGCCTTCCTACAGAATGAGAATGAGTCTCCTTGACAATATAAATGGACCCCCTTTCACTACCACCAAGACTACCTATAGGGCTGACTCTTAATTGTTACCCATCCTCCTCAATTCCCTCTGGACTAGCAACTGCTCTTATGCTCTTAGATCTGTCCTTTTGTATGCAGAAGGCAGGCTGTGGAACAGGGAGGATCAGTCTGAGCAGGAAAGTGGGGTAACAATGAGAAGCTGGGTGGTGGTCAAACCTGTTCTAACCATGTGCAGCTGCAGAGGCTGCCTCCGCCTGCTCATTACTCCCTTTTGACTTCTCCACGAAGCCATTCTTTCAGCAGTCCAGGGATAAAAGACAAAAGGTTTCTCCAGTGTTCTTCCTCCATCTAAATGCCCACAACAACAGATACATCACATGCCCTGTGTGCAATCAGAAGTTAAACATCAGAGTTGGGCCCAAGAAGAGCTGCCAGAAAAGATGAGTCTGAAACCTTGAAGGAAAAACATCTCCTTCTCCAGATCTGTTGCCTACAATGACTCAACTACATGTGCAATTTATAAAAATATATGTGCTGCTTTTTTTAGATAATAAGCTGCTGCATTATATGATAGGAAGGGTAGACGACCTGGAATCACAAGTCCTGAGTTCAGGTCCTGGCTCTATCCCCATCAGCACCTTTTATGAAGATAATGTTTTTCATTCTGCCTCACTAGCCATCAAAAACAGTTTTAACACCCTTACCTATTTATCCTGTGCTGTTATCCAGTTTATAAATGCTGCCTTACATTTTCTAGAGCAGTATCATTTACCTCATTCCCACCTAGGCAATTCGTTGCTCTTTCTTATTTGCCCCAAAAGTTCTTTGTGCAAAATTATATTAGGATAGCACTTTTACCACTGTGCCTTTGTTGCTTAATTGTGAGTCTGTTTCTATCACTGAATCACAAGCATATTGGGATCAGGAACTGTTTCTCTCACTGTTAAACCCTGTGCCTGGTACAGTGCTGGGTAGAATGGGTGCTTAATAATCAAGTACCGATTGTGTACCAAGCACTATGCTTGGACTTGCTGGCATGTTTTGATCAGCTAGACACACCTGCCCTGCCTTTCTGTGTCCTCTGCAGTTGGCCCTCACCTAAAAACAAAGAGTAATAAACAGATTCATAGTGACAGGGTCACTTGGTTCTATACTTCCTCCTGGATTTTCTATAAGCCAACTGCTCAGTTGCTTCAAGACCCTTCTCACTGTCAGTATTAATTTAGTCATTGCACTGTTAATCCCTTAGCAACACAAAACTAAAACAGTTGAGTTTTTTCATTAAAGAATATGGAGTTACCATAAAAAAAATCATTCCTACCCATACTACAGTATAACCTCCAAAGCTTATTTAAAAAGAAATAAGTTTTTAAACAAAGAGTGATATGCTATATAAAATAAAGAATCAGGACACTTATCATAAGGTCCTAAGTAAAATAAGTCAGACAAAGACAAATACTGTATGAGCTCACTCATATATGGAATCTTAAAAAAAAAAAAAAAAAACTCATAGAAAAAGAGAACAGGTTGGTGGTTGCCAGAGGCAGGGTTTGGGGAAATTGAATGAAGGTGGTCAAAAGGTACAAACTTCCAGTTATGAGATAAATTAAGTTCTGAGGATGTAGCAAACAACATGATGACTCTAGGTAACGATACTGTATTACATATTTGAAAGTTGCTGAGAGAGTAGATCTTAAAAGTTGTCATCACAAGGGAAAAAATGTTTTGTAGCTACATGTGGTAATAGATGTTAACTTGTGGTAATCATTTTACAACATCTACATATATCAAATCATCATGTCGCATACCTTAAACTTATGCAATATTATATGTCAATTATAGCTCAACAAAAACTGAGGAAAAAAAGAATCAAGATATCTCCAAATTACACTTTTGGGAAAATGACAGACAAATCCATTATGAGGCCAAAAATTCTTCCAAAATGTTAGATTTTGAATCATTTTACAGCAAAATCTCAGGGCCCCTTTTAATGGGGCACTCACCTCATCATTTTCCAGCCCGTATTTCTCCTGCCACGAAGGTAGTAAGAGGGGAGAAAGAAAACACGGAAACACCACCCAACAGCCATAAAAAGCTTGGTTGGGGGATTAGCTCTGGAAAATGGGAGAGGAAAGAAAGAGTCAGGAGATGACACTGAGGTATAGATTAGCGGCATATGTCATGTGGCTCTAGCTCTCCAGAAACTCATCTCTAAAGGGAACAGGAATTCCAAACCAGGAAAGTGAGTGGTATACAGCAGAAGGCAACTGCCATTTACTGAGGGTTTACTACATGACAGGCACTATGCTAAGTTGTAGTCATATACATTATTTCACTTAATAATACTTCAACTTTATAGTACTTTGCATTTCACGACAGTCTTCAAATATAATATCCTACTTGGTCCTTTCAATAACCTTATGAGGTATACATTTTTATGCCCACGTTTTAGGTTAATGGTAGAAACGTCAACTGACTTTTGCTTCAAATCACACAGTTGGTAACTGACAGAACTAGAACTGACAGAACTAGAACTGATACCACGATCCACTAGTTGACTTCAAACTATGTCTTCTTCACTCTATTACCACCATTTCTCATCTGTAATCTTTCTGAAAGACACTATATTCTTTGAGTTCCTGTGGTTTCGTTCTGGACATCACTTCCACCAAAAAGTCTTCTCTAAATAACTTACGAGGTGTTCCTTCCATGAGTTACCACACTCCTCTAAGCCAGTGGCTGCCTTAGCAGTGCATTCAAGTTGCCCATTTCCTAGTCTGCCTCCCTCACCTCACAGCAAACCCCTTGACAGAAGAACTGCTTCTGTATCCCCAGTGCCTAGCACAGTTCTTGGCTTAAGACAGTTCAATAAATATTTATCAAACCTGAAAGCTAACTGAATAATGGGCCCTTTTGAACCTGCTTCTTGATGGCTAAGTATTGACGAGTGTCCACTGCTCTCCTGTGCTGTGAAGCATCCAGGCTCTCTGGATGGCAGTTTTTGCCTCTGTTTGGAAGAGCTCACAGATTCTTCTGCTTTGGAAATTTTGGGTATACCTTCTGTTATTCCTTTTTCTCCTTTCTTGTTTTCCAGATATGAGCTGTCACATTTCCGAGCTGTCCGTGTGCTGGACTGCAGCAGCCACCCTTTCTTGCACACAGCCTCCAAATCGTGGCTGAGGAATAAAAGCAAAGGAGCCACACAGAGAGGCAAAATAAGACTCCCTGAGAGAGAGCATTTCATGAAGGCAAAGAAACAAGAATCTCGAATCAGACTGTATGTGTTCTAA
Organism: Mesoplodon bidens; assembly: GCF_964165515.1. Lineage (NCBI taxonomy): Eukaryota > Metazoa > Chordata > Mammalia > Artiodactyla > Ziphiidae > Mesoplodon > Mesoplodon bidens. The sequence continues at coordinate 69,934,896 of NC_138177.1, read as the reverse complement.
TCTTACCTCTGCCCCTCACTAGATATTCTCACCTCTCTAGGCATCTATTCCCAGATCTTTCTTAATGGAGTAGGGACAGTCCCTAAAATTATTCCCACTTTTAGAGCTGGAGTTTAGCAAAGTAAAGTAAAATTTGATCAATTCAGGAAAGGTATATTGCGTGCTAGACACTGGGGATAGAGTAATAGTAAGCTATCACAATCCCTGCCTTCCTAGTGCTAAGAGGGATGTCCAAAAATTAAGCAAGTAGTGATAAATCTTATGACGTGAGAAATACTGGATGCTATTGGAATACATATTGGTGGGTTCTAACCAAATCTCAGGGGTCAGGGAAGAGCAACCAGAGGAAATAGAGTCTAAGCTTAAGATCTGAAGGCTCGGTAGGAGTCAGCTCGATGAAAGGTTGGGAAAGGTCTGGAAAAGCAAGATCAAAAGTGTATTCTAGGCAGAGGAAGCAGCACTTGCAAAACTATATAAGAAAAGATTTGAAAAAATTATGAGTTTAATAGAACTGGGGTATAAAATTCATGGGATGTAGACAGAAAAGCAAATTGAAAAGTTGGTAGCAATCACACGTATAACCCATATTAAAGAGTACGTATCCTAAAGACACTGAATAGTATTTATATGTCCTTAAGTAAAGCAATGACGTGGTCTATTCAGAAAGTTCACTCTGCCAGCAGAAGGGGAAATAAATTACAGAGGGGAACACTGGCAAAAAGACTGACTGAGGAGTTATTATGGGACCACAAATGTCAAGTGATCGTAGACGGGATTGGTGAGGAGGCCGATGGAGAGAAATGGACAGGCTTGAGAGTCTTGTGGGAGGTAAGACTGACATTTCTTGGTTATGGGTTAAATATGGGGGTGGGGTGGGTAATGGAGTCAAAGAGGACCTTGAGATTTCTGGCAAGTGGGTGGACTGTGGTGTCCTTAACCAGTACAGGGAACCCTGGAAGAGAAGCAGGTTGGGAGGTGAAGAAGGAGACAATGAGTTTGATTTGGGGCTTTTAAGGTTGAAGGGTCTGTGAGTATTCAAGTGGAGACATCCAAGAAGCTGGATCCATAGATCTGGAACTCAGGAGACTGTTCTGAGATACAGATATAGTTGTAGGAATCATAAATATATAGATGGTCATTTTAAAATGGAAATTAATGGATTCACTCAGGGAGAATGTGTAGAAGGAGAGAAGTCCACCTCAAGCAGAATGCGGAGGAGCGGCAGACAAGATGCGATCCTGGTGCAGGGATGTAGGGGTGGTGCTGACAATAAACTATCAGGAAAGCAGGAAAGCAAGGAGAGGAATTCTCCGCTCCATGTGCCAAAGTCCTCAGTGATTGGTAAGTTCTAATGTCCCTTGTGGATGGGAGAGGAAGCCTTTCTGGTTCCTTCTACTCCCCAGTACAACTGCATGTAACCCTGCATGGCATGTGGTGCCCTCCTCCCCATGGGGCTGTGCGTATAAGTGACAATAAACTGCTGCCAGTCTCATCTGCCCAGTGTTGGGTGGCCTGTGTCTGGGCATCTTATATCATTTAGAGTGGAGGGAATCCTTCACCAACAGGGTGAACAGCTAGTGATCAACACAGGGTAGATGTCATGACAAGAACATATGAGTTTCTTATGATCAAACGAACTCCACTGAGTGAGCTGGGCTTGAGTTAACTTGCAGGTTCCTCAGCTGAGGGCAGTCTGACAAGGGGGTCTAGCAGCAAAAGAATACCCATGTCTCCTGGAAGTAGGATCTCAGAGGGATGGTACTCTGAATTCTAATGTCAGGGAACTGTCTGGAAGTTTCTGTAGGGCCTTCCAAAGAACTCATGCATGTGCCGGAGCTGCACCAAAAATCTGTCAATGACAGTGAGAGAACCATGGTAACCACTAATAGGGTAGCTACAAACAAGACTGTCAATTGAGTTAAGAGCAACTTGTCTCCGTCCCCCTGCTTACTCACCACCACACCGTGAAGAGCTAAGTCTCAAAGCAGTGGGGAAATTTCAGAACCAGACTAGCACTTCCCCCAACCATAATTTCCAAGGTTGTTAAAGTAGAAAAGGAAGATAGTGAAATAGTAGATTCTGCCTTTCTAACCCCCTACCCACAATGCAAACAGCTGGAGTAGGAGGAAAATCACACAAACCATTGTCCCCACTGATCTTTGTATCCCCAAAGCCACAAGTCGGCCCACTACAGGGCCAGCAGAGCAGGGGATCTCAACTTTTACTAATTGAAAGAGAAGGAAACATTGTGGACTCTGCCCCAAATAGCATTAAAAGGCAGGAAAAAAATTCTACAGAGCCTGATTGGAAACAGAAGTTGAGGCAGAAAAAATCAAAATGTTTATACCTATGCAACTGTGTTAAAAGTGATCAATAAACTGATTACACATATAGAATTTTGTAAAATTGTTTAGCTCTCAATGGAATCCATCTAGTAACGTGAGATTTTGTTCACTCTTCAGAAGTAAGAGCTTTGTACATATATTTTCAAAACTATTATTCAGATGTGCACGGGACTGTACCTGCCATTTTACAGAAGCTCAGTAAACTTTGTTGAATGGGAACAAATGTGTGGATGAGGTTGGGCCCTGGGTGCAAAAAGTGAGGCAAACTATGAATGAGGATAAGTTCTCAACTGGCCTAAAACAGAGCTTCGCCTGTATATGCAAGACTCCTTTCTCTCAGGCAAAAAAAAAAAAAAGACTTTCCCAACCAGGTCTTTAAGAATGAAGGGAGCAGGGAAGAGATATTAAATTTATCTGATTATTTAGTTGTGTTCCTTCTCAAGCACCTGTATGATAAGAAGAACAAAAAATCACAGACCTGAGTTTCATATCTGATAGACCCTTTCCATCCCTTTAATTGTACCTCTCTCCCATCCCCAACCTACTATTATTCCCCTTATTTAAGGCACCATGAGACCTCTGATAAACCTTTTAGAGCTAAGTGCTAAGAGCCAACAGGTAAAGAACAAAGCCTCCACTGAGCCTGATGTAAGCGATGCAGCTGCCACACCAGGAACAAAGGCAGGTTCCCCCAGTCCTCTCCAGAGACTCACATCTTCCCAGACCCGGTTCACAGGCTGCCTCCACAGAGCTCTTGAGAGACTTGGTGAGGTTGTAGTTTGACAGCTTCCTATATGGTTAATTAACATTCATAGTAAGAAACAAACTTGGACTTGTAAATGTACTCTGTAGGTATCATAGGACAGTCTTTACACAGCTGAAGTAGTAAGATTCCAACTTCCAACAGGAAATCCAAGGGAATTGTTAACTTCCAGTTCATAGCAAATTACATGAACATTTTTCATTTGGAGACCTGCATTATCACTGCTTTTGAGACAGGTTTACCTTCCTTGAGCCTGGATCTATAATGATACTTTCCCGAGCCTTCTTCCCCTAGGGAAAGAGAAAGGATATGGCAAAGAAGGAAAGAACATAAAGATGAACAAAGTATAACAGTATGAAATTTTGGCTGTATATACATATATTTGAACATTTAGTCCTTTTTTTCCCTTTTCTGTAATAGAAGGGTTGGCCTATAAGGAATGAAAACATTTCTTCTATTATTAATGACTTGGACCTGTTTTAATATAAGCTATTGGAGTTCTTCCCAGTTGGATAAAAGGGGGTGAAAGTGGGAAAGGCAGGAAAGCAACAAGGAAAAGTGGAGAGTTTTAAAGACTGGGATCCAGGGAGAAAAGTGACTCAAGAGACGAACCACTGCCTAGGAAGTGATAGCCAAGCTGGTCTGGAGAAAAAGCACAGGGAGGGAAGGGCATTGTTTGGGCACCTCGGTGCGTCGAGATACCCTGTGGATCAACTGTCCAGCCTCCACACATGGCCCACACAGAAGGCTCGTGTCAAGTGATGTTCCAGTCTTCACCCATAGAAACTTTGATCCACCTGCACCTGTTCTCCACCTACTGACCAGGGATCTAATCCGTGCTTTTTAACTGTGGCAGAGTATTCTACTATATTCGTTTAATCCATCCTCTAGTAATAGACATTTAGTTTGGCTTTAATCCTTTTCTGTCACTAACAATGCTGCAGTGAATAAACCTCTTCACACTATCTGATACATGTGCAAGTATAAAGCCACATGGACAAATTCTAAACACAGAGCTTGATGGAAAATGTAAGATACAAATATACAACATCGTAATTCCATAAACCTACCTGAAAATGCATGCATATAAAACCAATAAATTTCTAGGAAAACACGCAAAAAGGATACACATTAAAGACATTAGAATGATTATGGGAAGGTATAAGAGAGCTAAATCATCTCAATTATAACAGGAAGTTAAGAGATTAAATTTGATAAATCAATAAGTAGCATAGAAAGAGAAAAGTAAATACCAGAAGGTATAGCTAAATGAATTACTTCTAGGAAGTTGGATTTAGGGGCAAGGAGGGATAAAGAAGGAAAAGTGCTATTTTTCATTATAAGCTTTTTAGTATTGCTTGATTTTTAAACTATGGGCTTGTATTACCTTAATAAGAATAAAATTTGGAAATAAAGGTAATAAAAGTCAAAAAAAATTGGCCTGAAGGGCAAAGATATGGAAAATAATGTATTAAGATTTTGAATTTCAAATCCAAGGGAACTTTTTAAGGGTTTAAATGTATATAAAATTAAATTTCCCTCTAGGAAAATTACATTACCACAGTAATAAATGAGACTGCTCTTTTCCTCATATCCTCACTAACATTAGGAATAAACTTTTTAAAAAGTCTTCATGGTAAGTTTCTGAAGAAAGTCAAGGAGTGCTTGTTTCTTCAAAATGGATATTTCTGACATTACTCTCAAATATACACACACACACAACCAGCCCAGCTACAAATTTTTGAGGCCCAGCAAAATGAAAATGCAGGGTCCCTTGTTCAACAATTACTAAGAGTTTCAAGGCAGCACCAGCAGAGCTTTAAACCAAGTTCAAGGCCCTTCTAAGTACAGGCCTGGGCAACTGCACAGATCACACGCCCATGAAGCCAGCCCTGCAACATACATCTATTTTCTGCTATTGAATTTCTGAAGGTGTAGAACCTGGGAATTTCTACTTTTAATGAAGAATCTCAAGTGTTCTTAATCAGGGTTCCCAGGAACTATACTTTGAGAAGTGCTCTAGACCCACCCATAAGGACCAGAGAAGCACTGAGAGGCACCTCCTAATGACAGAAAACAAGTTTAGCTGGCTTGGAAAAAAAGCATAATTAACCATAGAGCACTTCTCAGTCTTAATTCACCAGTGACATGAGATGAAGGAGTCGGATTACAAAGGACCCTTGAACAACACAAGGGTTAGGGTGTCAACCCTCCACTGCATCTAACTTATAATCAGCCCTCCGTATCCACAGTTCCTCCATATCCAAAGATCCAACCAACTGCAGATCGTGTAGTACTGTGGTATTTACTATTGAAAAAAACCCACATAAAAATTGACCCGTGCAGTTCAAACCCAGTGGTTTTCAGGGGTCAACTATATATGCCAGAAGACAAGAACATGCATGATTCCACAGGCAGAAGGCCCTGGACTGAGGTTTAGTACATGAGCTTTGGTTATCAAGGGGAGTTACTAGCTGACAAGGGCAAGACAGGGTCCTAGTTCTTGTGCCTGGAATGGACAAATCAGGTCACTGGAACAGAAAGCCAGAACAGGGAAAGTGAATGAGTTAATCCAACCATTATTTCCCAAGGTTTTCTGATACAGAGCCCATCTCCAAGGAACGCACAATCCAGTGGGTGTCTCAAACAAGTGAGTTGATAATGATACATGTTCTAATAGAGTCAGGTCTATGCACCATGGGAGCAGAGTGGAAGCATAACAAAGTAAAGTAGGACGGGGAAGGGGGAAGAGTGGGAGTCGGAGAGGGGAGGAAGGGGAGGGAGGAACAGAAACACAAAAATACTGAAGAGCCAAAGTGAAAGGGCATGTGGTGCTAGGGTAGTTAATGAGACGCTCAGTATCCTGGATGGTGTTTAAGGTATTAGATGATCAAGGACCAAAGCCCTGTCACCAAACAGGGGGCTCCATGAACAGGTTACAAAATTAAGGGTATCATACAGGCAACCAGCCCCATGGAACCTGAATGTGGAGAAAAACAGGCAGAGAAATCCTGCTTAGCTTCTCGCCTAAAGTCCAGAATCAAGGTCCCAGATTCTCTGGGAACCCATACTGGGCCAAGACTCTCAATAGGGATCCAGAGAACCCACCTTCAGGAATCAAGTAAGACATCAATAGTGGAATGAATGTGAACAAGAAGGAAAGGCTGAGAGTTCTTCCCTTCCCAATTTCCCTATGTCCCTCACATGGCTGAGCATTAACCCAAAAATTGACATCCCGGTGGCTGTGTCACCTAAGCAGGCCAAGATGGGCCATACCCTTCCCTTGAACCCAGCCTGCACCAGAAGCTGGAGCTCTGATGCCTGAAACAGCACAGATGCACCTTGCCAGATAAGAACATAAAGACTTCCAAATTCATCCTCTGAAAGCTCTGGCTGTCATATAGGTAAATTGTTGTATCTTTTTTTTTTCCCCAGTGCATATTTTTTTTTCTTGGTTTATGTCCGATTATCATATATTACTTAAGACTTTACTTAATCCATTACGGGCACCCTAGAATTTATTTGTTTTCAAAGACCTCAGAAGTGGCCACAGGTTATTTTTACCACACAGTCATTTACACATAAATCGTATTTACAGAGGATTGTCCTATATCACCTATTTGAATTTGTTTCTTTACAAAACAAGATTCCCTCCAGGTCCAGAGCTTATGTATAAATATCTGGTTCTTCTGCAGTCTCAAATTGCAGTACTTCCCCTCATTCTCTGGTTTCCTATTTTTTTTCTCTAAGTGCATTGCCTTCATGGACACATCATTTGCTATCTTGATTCTTAGACGTATAGGAATATTTCCATGGTCTTTCATTCTTTTTGAGTTTTCTTCCTAGTGGTATTTTTAGTTTGTACCATCACACTGTTTTTGCTTATATTTTTGAGACTCTTTCTTAATATAGTATGTGGAAAGTTCCCTGATGGCATCATCCTTGCAGGGAACTACTTCCAGACCTCAGAGAAGGCAGAGTCCAACATATGGAGTGTGGATAACTACAGTGGCTCAGGGTTGGCAAAAAGGACATGACTTGGTGGACTGATGCTATAAAAAACCTGAAAATTATATATACACAAAGTCACTTCCCAGCCCTCCCCAAATCCAAACTGTGGCTTATCACTAAAGAGAAGATGGTGAGAGTGGATTTTTACCCTTCCACAATACTGGGCTTTGATGAGATTTGCTATTTTCCTTTTGAAGTCTGGCCTCAACATTTGGAAGGCTAAACTGTGATGTAACTTCATGTGAATAAAAATATATGCACATAATGCCCTGACCCATGAAACGAAAAGGTACATAGAAGGTAGCAAAGTATGAAGCACTGAGAAGTGTGATTCTGACTGTTCAGAGGAGGGGGACCTTGGTAATCCCACCTAATCCTTGCACCTACCCTCTTGTACAGAAACACTTAGGAAGACAGAGATAAGTAATGAGCCTACTGGGCTTATGCATCTAGGTAGAGACTTGGCTGCTGAGAAAGAAGGAACTAGAACAATATGAAGTTGGTCTCATTTGTAAAGCTGGGATATAAAGGGCATTAAGATGAGGCAGAAGGACAGCTACAGAAGAAGAGGGATGTCACCAGAATGTTTCCACTTCATGGGATCACACAGATCCTACCACTCAACCCTCATTTTACTGTATATATAAGGAAACTGAGACCCACAGCAGCCAAGGTCAGAAAGCTCGCTCTTAGTAGCAAGCTTTATATTGCACCCCAGTGTGCTGACTACTCTACCCCACCACGCTCCTCAGGCTGACCAGGGCTCCTTGTGAACAGTGGATTAGAGCATTGACTGCCTGCAGCCAGGGAGGCCCCAGCATGGGATGGAAAGTCTAGGGTAAAGACTGTGTATCAGAATCCAGAGTAGACACACAATTCAAAGGAACAATCATGAGCATAAGTAGTGAAGGATAGGAATAAATTAAAAGTAACTACAAATTTTCCAAACTAATGAAGGTTCTATCTCAGCCACTTAAATATTGTGTGAATTTCTGAGTCAAGAAGTTAAGCAGGTAATTGTTGACCCAACTCCATGGAGCTTTTTCATATGGAAACTGGAGATAATCAACATTGCTATATCTCACAAAGTTAAGATATAAAATAACTCACTTAACAAACATTTCTCTACCATATATAAAATAACCAACAAGGACCTACTGTATAGCACAAGGAACTCTACTCATTCTGTAATAACCTATATGGGAAAAGAATGGATATATGTATAGTATAACTGAACCACTTTGCTGTACACTTGAAACCAACACAACATTGTAAATCATCTATACCCCAATATAAAATAAAAATTAAATTAAAAAAATTCTCAATCACTTACTGTAAATTAAACAATGTGTTAGCTGCTGGGGATATGCAATCAAGACACTAATCTTGTCCACAACAGTATTAGATATGTGAAAATGTTTTTTAAAATGTAAGCCACCATATAAATTATTACAATTATTACTACTGCAATTATTACTAGGAAAATAAAAAACAACTGATACTATCAAAAATCTTAGCGATAAAAGTTTATCTTGGGGGGTAGGGGAGAATAGCCGGTGGAAAGAGTAGTTAGAGAATATGGTTTCCAAAATATTAAGCTACAAGTGACAAGGAGGCCTGCAACAAGAAATATGAAACATATTAGATATACAGCAAGTATTTTTTAAGTGAATGAATAAAATTAATTTGTCAAACTGTTAAGGGCAATATCCATGATGAATCAGGATATGCTGTGTTGCAGCCTGAGGAAGAAAGAGAATTAGAAATGTAGATTTGGGGGAATTTCCTGGCAGTCCAGTGATTAGGACTCGACACTTGCACTGCTGAAGGCCCAGGGTTCAGTCCCTGGTCCGGGAACTAAGGCCCCACAAGCTGTGCAGCACAGCCAAAAGAAAAAAGAAATGTAGATTTTGGAGTCACACAAAAAGTAACATTTATTAAATGCATTTTATCTATCAAGATCATTTTAAGTGATTACCAAAAATAAACTCATTTAATCCTAACTGGAATATTCTTGTTCTCGAGTTGCAGGTGAGGAATATGAAACAGGGCGAGGACAAGAACCTGCTCACCATCACACAACAGAGTCATGGTTTGAACCCTGGCAGTCAGTCTCCACAGTTTAAGAGCCTAATTACTATGCAATGCTGTGTATTTCTGTTCTTGCAACAAAGAAATGATAAATTACTAAGATCAGATGACTTCTTTATAGTGAGAAAGTGAAGAAAAATTGTCAGGAGCCCATGCAGATCCAAGGTTATAAGGAGAGAATAGGGCCAGAATGTGGAAAAGTAGTAAGGCGATATAGTGGAGGGGTAGAGGCCAGAAAGGCTTATCAATCAGAGCCTACCGAGGAAAACAGAGTCCATTCTACATATGTAGAACAAGGAAATTAATACAGGAAGCTGCTTACACAGGTAATGGAAGAGCTCAGGAATCCCAGCATTATATAGTAAGACAACCCAGGGATGAACAACATCAAAAATCTCGTACCAGCCTTAAACTGGAAGGACTAAGAGAGAAAGTCGTGTCTTAGATTGGATTCTCTGTTCCCTACCCTACCCCCACTGCAAATCAGGGCCTAAGACTAGAGCTTATGAGCATGTAAATATAGGCATATCCTAAAAATCAATAAGAAAACATCAAAGAAATCAAAAGAAAAATAGCAGGAGGCCCGAGCAGACACTTCACAAAAGGGGATATCCAAATTGCAAATAAACATGTGAAAATGTTTCACTCTTAAGACTCACAGACACAGAGAACAGACTTGTAGTTGCCAAGGGGGAGGGAGGGTCGGGGAGGGAAGGACTGGAAGTTTGGGATTAGCCAATGCAAATCATTACATATAGAACGGATAAACAACAAGGTCCTACTGTATAGCACAGGGAACTATATTCAATATCCTGTGATAAACCAGAATGGAAAAGAATATTAAAAAGAATGTGTGTGTGTGTGTGTGTGTGTATGTATAACTGAATCACTTTGCTGTATACCAGAAATTAACACATTATAAATCAACCATACTTCAATTAAAAAAACTGTTTCACTCTTATTAATGATCAGGGAAATCAGATTTAAAACCACAATGTCTTAGTCTGTTCATTCTGCTATAACAAAATACCACAGACTGAGTTGCTTATAAAAAATACAAATGTATTTCTCACAGAGGCAGTAGTTCCCAGATCAGGGTGCCAGCATGGTCCGGTGAAGGCCCTCTTCCAGGTCACAGACTTCTCACTGTGTCCTCCATGGTGAAAGGGGTTAGGGAGCTTTCTGGAGTCTCTTTTCTAAGAGCACTAATCCCATTCATGAGGGCTCTGCCCTCATGACCTAAGCACCTCCAAAATGCCCCACCTCCCTACCATCACCTTGTAGATTAGGATTTCAACACATGAATTTTGGGGGGACACAGACATTCAATCTACAGGACATGATGAAATTATCACTAGACACTTGCCAGAATAGTTAAAATTTTAAAAACAGACAATGCCCAAAGTTGGTGAGGTGCGGCCTGTGAAATTCTCATGCACTGCTAATAAAAATGTAAAATAGGGGGCCTCCCTGGTGGCGCAGTGGTTGAGAGTCCGCCTGCCGATGCAGGGGATACGGGTTCGTGCCCCGGTCTGGGAGGATCCCATATGCCGCGGAGCGGCTGGGCCCGTGAGCCATGGCCGCTGGGCCTGCGCATCCGGAGCCTGTGCTCCGCAACGGGAGAGGCCACAACAGTGAGAGGCCCGCATACCGCAAAAAAAAAAAAAAAAAAAAAAAAATGTAAAATAGTATATAACCACTTAGGAAAATTATGTGGTAGTTTCTATTAACACTAAATATGTATTTATCCTATGACCCAGCAATTTTATTTCTAGGTATATACCCAAAATACATACATATTTTCACCAAAAGATGTGTACGATAATGTTCATGAATGCAATATTCATAATAGCCAAATAGTGGAAACTTTCCACATTTCCATTAACCCTGCAAGGAATAAATTGTGTGACAGTCACACATTAGAATGCAGCAAGATTGAATAGATTCCTACTATATGGAACAAAGTGAGTGAATCTCACAAACGTAATGTTGAGGAAAACAATGCAAACTGCTTAATTCCATCTTACACAAAGTTCAAAAAGAGGTATAACCAACCTCTGGTGTTAGAAGTCACGACAGCAGTAAGTTTCAAAAAGAAGAAAGAGAGGAGTCACTGGGAGGAGACACGAGGAATGTTTCTGGGGTCCTGGGAACGTTCCACTTCTTGACCTAAGTGGTGACTACGTGGGTATGCTCACTTTATGATAACACACAATATGTTCATAACTTATGCATGTATGTGTATTTGTGTATTTATGTGATTTGTATGCATATAATGCTTCCATTTTAAAGCCTTCTTTAGAAAAAGATAATGTATGTAAAGCACTAAATATAGTGATTGACACATATTTGGCTCTTGATATTAGCTATAATGAATAAAATGATGGAAGCTCAACAATGTGCATTTGTAGTATTTTGGATCATCTGTTAATTCTCTTATTAATACCCTGCAGCCAAAGCTGGAGTAGAAAACGTGTAGTGGGAGGGACCCAGAGGAAAGACTCTTAGAGCAACCATACCATTTGGAAGAGTGGGAAAGTACCAACCCCATTGTCTCTCCCTGAAGCTCTAGTGACCCTTCTGTCACTTCCTCGTTGTATGTAAAGAGTGAATCATGCCTTAGATAGTTCTTTAATATTTAGTTACTTGGGACACACATATGCTTACAGACAGACTTCTCCCTTTTCTACAATTCACATCAATTACCATTTACCACCCTATGCATAATTAAAACCCATTTAATTATAAACGTTCAAAGAAGGCCTGCTCCCATGAACATGCCTCTTTTACTTCTTTACAAATAGAAGGATTCTACACTCTCCCTATATATGTAGATATAGCTCCTGCTTTGCATTAAGTTTTGCCTCTCATCTTTACCTCCTTATTTCAGAATTCCTTAGCTTACAACTCTTGCCTGATTTAATCGTTATGGTTGTCAGCAGTGAGTCTGCAGAACTCTGGGGAGAATTTCCCTATTACAGAGTGCTTCCCTCTCAATTGGGCAGTCATCCCTAGTCAGCCTCATCTATGCCCATTTCCTTACAGCCTCTCTTGGACAAGAAGCACAGGTTTTCCTCCCTAGTTACACTTCCTCTTTTCCTTATGTGGGAAGATTTTACAGTCCAGCTGGCACACCTGCTTCACTTCACCAAACACATTCCTTATTCAAGGGCATGCTTGAACCACGTTTCTAATTGGTCTGTCCCTTTCAGCCCTAAATGAAAGGCTCCTGCCAAGAAGCAGGCTCCATTCTCCCTGGGCAGTACTTCTCCGGTTGAATATTTACACCCCACAAACCATCAGAACAGAAAAGTTCTCCCTCGATAATTGCCGTATCTCTAGCTCTATGTCTTAGTAGGCAATCCATCCATATTTGTTTTTGAATTTAACACCCTGCAGTTGGGACGGCAGATGTCTTAGGCAGAGTATCGCTGCACTGTTTCACTTCACTGGAGACACAATAGACAGTAAGCCGAGCTAGTAGGTTGCACAGGGCAGGGACAGGCAGAAAGATGGTTGCTAACCAGTGCCCTGGTTCATAAGGCCACAGATAAAATAGCAAAATCAACATTAAAGAGTGTGAGAGCAAACCACTGTGTCTACAATTTGCAGGTCAAAACTTGCTATGTCTAAAGCAAGAATTAAGAGTACAGGTGCAGAGTTGAAGAGTTTCTAGGATTTAGGACAGAGTAAATATTTATCACACGAATGAATGAGTGAATGAATTAAATAGGGCTTCATGGGCACTAAGGAAATTAAAAGCCAAGGGCCCAAATTATAGTAGGCAATTGTAGACCACCATTGTGTGATGTGGACTACTACACCCCATTGTACAATGTTACTATCACAGTACAATACTAGCACAAATGTAGTACTGGGTTGTGAGATAGTCTCAGAACTCTGTCTTCTTTATATCCTGAAATCTGTATTCCTCTCCAACATTCCCCTGAAATTGCAATCACAAAATCTGGCTAAACACAAATCCAATGGCCATAAAGAGTAGTACAGCAATTTACTCTCCTACAGCAATAAATGTTTCTTTCCCACACATTTCCCAACACACTGTTTTCAAACTTTTTGATCTTTGTCAATCTGATTGATGGAAATTAGCATCTCAGTGAAGTTTATTGTGCATTTTTCTAATTATAAAGGAGGCTGCACATCTTTTCATGAGTTTATGAGATGCTTGTATGTTCTTTCCTCTGAACTGTTTAATCCAGTTTTACCTCTTTTTCTAGTGAGTTATTGGTTTATTCCCCAACAATCTATAAAAATCACTTATATAGTATAGGACTCAGTCCTCTGGAATATGACTTGTAAACATTTTTCCTAGATAATCTGTCTTTTGACTTTGCATTTGTCATGAAGGTTTTTTAATATAGTTGAATTTATAAAGATTTTCATGACTGCTATATTTTGTGGCATGCTTAGATAAGCCTTTTCCTAACCAGAATTATTTTTAAAGACTTCCTTGATTTTTCTACTCATTATTGCTTTTTGCACTTAAATCTTTAATCCACTTGGAATCCATTTTGGTCTAGGAATGTTAGGTATGCCTTGTGCAACATTTTTTTCTACATAGGTCAATGCCGTATACTGATTTGAAATAATTCCTTTATCAGAGCTGAAATTCCCACATGCATTTGGGTCCATATTTGGGTTTTCTATTCTGATGCATTGGTCTACTTATGTGCTACTATAAAACTATTTCAATTTGTATAACTTTATGTTTAATGATAAAAATTTTCCTGGTCATTCTTGCTTTTTAATTTTTCTATATGAACTTTAAAATCAACTTGCCTTATTGCAAGAAACAAACAAAAACAAACCAAAAAAGTCCTACTGGTGATTTAGTAAAATAACACTAAATTCCTGACTTAACTTGTATAACCGTGTCCAATAACATGGCATCCTTCTCCACTTATGAAGTCTCCTTTATGTCCCGCAGGGTATTATAATGTTTTCTTCAACTAGATCTTACACATTTCTTCAGATTATTCTTAGAAACTTTATTCGTTGTTGCTGTTATAATAACTGGATTCTTCACCATCATATCCTCCAACTGTTTATAATTTACAGATATGAAGGCTATTGTTCTCTTTACGTGGATTTTATATCCACTCATATTTCTAAATTCTCTTATCTGAATAAAATTTCACTTGATTCTTTCGGGTTTTTCAAAAGAACAATCCAAACTCCCTCCCTCCTTCTCCCTAATTATATAGGTTAGTACCTCTACAATGATGTTCAAAATTTTTCATGATGGTGGACATCCTCTAGGCATGTTTTTGCTGTTGATCTCATAACATGACAAATTATATTGTTTCCTCTTTCTGAACCGTTTGTAAATCCTGGAATAAACCCCATATGGTCTTTATATATTATGATTTTAAAGTGCTACTAGCTTCTGTTTCCTAGGGTATTTGCATCAATTTTTATAAATGAGATTGATCTATGGGTTTTTTATATTGAATCTTTATTATTTATCAATTCTATGCTTACTTCATAAAAGAATGAATGCTTTTCTTTTATATGCTCTAGAACTGCACTGTCCAGTACAGTAGCCAATAGCAATACATGGCTGCTTAAGTTTAAGTTAATTAGAATTAAATAAAATTAAGATTCGACCCTCCACAGAACTAGCTGCATTCAAGTGTTCAATAGTCACATGTGCTTCCCTACACTGGTCAGTAGAGTTAGAACATCCCTACCACCACAAAAAGTTTCAGTGGGCAGTAATGCTATAGAACAATTTAAAAGGCAATCAAATTATCTGTTATTTAATGATATTCAAAGAATAGCTCTTAGAAAAAAGTTGTTATTTCTTTGATGGAAATTGATGTTCTGAAATTTCTACTTTTTCTGGAATTACTTGTGATCATTTACATATTCCTAGAAAATTATCCAGTTCTTCAGTGTTTTCCAATTCATTCAAATAGACTTAGAAAACTAGGCTGTTATGGTTCTCCCTATTTTCTTCTAATCTGTAGGTATTTCCTCAATTATCTTTCGTTATATGAGGAATCTGTTCTACCTGCCTGTTTTCTTGATTAGATTAGGTGACGGTCAACTACAGTCCCCAGTTATTCAATCAAACACTTATCTAGGTGTTGCTGTGAAGGTATCTTGTAGATGTGATTAAAGTTTATAATCAGTGTACTTTAAGGAAGATTTTCCTAGTAGCCTGAGTAGGCATGATTCAATCAGTTAAAAGGCCTTAAGAGCAGAACTGAGGCTTCCCACAAGAAACTTTGCTAGGGACTGCAATTTCAGCTTGTGCCAGAGTTCCAGCCTGTCCTTCCTGATGGCCTGCCCCAAGGATTTCAGACTTTCCTAGGCAGGACCCACAATCATGTAAGCCGTTATGCTTCTCTAGAGGAGCCCTGACTGATATGGATTAGCTATTGGGTTTTCTCTTTTACTCATTTTTCATTAACTGATTCTGTTTCTCTAGTGGAACCCTTTCTATACATTAGCTATTGGTTATTCTGTTTTATTAATGTTTCAAAGGAATAGCTTTCATTTACCTTTTAGTTTTATCTAGCATTTTTTCTGTTTCCTAAATCATTAGTTTTTGTATTTATCCTTCTTAAGTCCTTCATTCTGCTTTCTGTAGGATCATCTTATTGGATTTTTTAAAAGCTTCTTGAGGTATATGATTAATATACTTTCATTCTTTCTTGTTTATAAGATAAATTTTGAGATGATTAATATTTCCCTGAGTAGTGCCTTAGAAGTATTTCACAAGTTATTACAATGGAGTTCTAACATTAGTATTGAATTTCTAAATATTCTGCAATTTTGGGTTTAGACTTTTTTAGTTGTCTAGTAGAGTAGTTGAATGTTGTTTTAAGAGAGAGGCTGTTTTTCCCCACAAAATGGGAAATATGATAATTCTTATTTCCTTAATTTATTTTTTCATTATTTAATATGTCCTTTTATTAACTTATGATTAGAAAATGTTTTTTTTTTAGATTTTTTTGAATGTGGACCATTTTTTAAAGTCTTTATTGAATTTGTTACAATATTGCTTCTGGGTTTTTTATGTTTCGGTTTTCTGGCTGCGAGGCATGTGGGATCTTTGCTCCCCAACCAGGTATCGAACCTGCACCCCCTGCATTGGAAGGTGAAGTCTTAACCACTGGGCCACCAGGGAAGTCCTAGAAAATGTTTTTCTATTCCTTGTGATTTTATTTATGGATTAATGTGTGGCCAAATTTTGTGACTATGCCATGGGAACTTGAATGAAAAATGCACTTTGTTTTCAGGCTATAGAGTTAGGTATATCAATTTGATCTTACTTTTGAGATTGAAAGCTTCTATATTCTTAGATACCTTTTGTCCACTTGACAGTGAACTGAGAAAAGTGATTTAAAGTCTCCTACTTTCTATTTCTTCTCATATCTTCTACAATTTTTCATTTATAAATATTCATACTATATTAGTTAACGAAGTATATTTGTAAATACTCTTCTTCATTACAAATTGCACCCCTGAGTGTACAAAGGACATTTCTTTTGTTTTTGTTTAATGCTTTCTGTCTGCTCTGAATCCACCCATGTTTGATATTCTTTTTGTTTGAATTTGCCTAATGTAACTGTTCTCACTTTCCTTTTTTTTTTAACATCTTTATTGAAGTATAATTGCTTTACAATGGTGTGTTAGTTTCTGCTTTATAACAAAGTGAATCAGCTATACATATACATATATCCCCATATCTCCTCCCTCTTGCATCTCCTTCACACCCTCCTATCCCACCCCTCTAGGTGGTCACAAAGCACCGAGCTGATCTCCCTGTGTCATGCAGCTGCTTCCCACTAGCTATCTATTTTACATTTGGTAGTATATATAAGTCCATGCCACTCTCTCACTTCGTCCCAGCTTACCTTTCCCCCTCCCCGTGTCCTCAAGTCCATTCTCTATGTCTGCGTCTTTATTCCTGTCCTGCCCCTAGGTTCTTCAGAACCTTTTTTTTTTCTTTAGATTCTATATATATGTGTTAGCATACGGTATTTGTTTTTCTCTTTCTGACTTACTTCACTCTGTATGACAGACTCTGTGTCCATCCACCTCACTACAAATAACTTAGTTTCGTTTCTTTTTATGGCTGAGTATGTCCTCACTTTCATTTTCAACCTTTCTGAATCACTTTTAGAATTGATTATTGTCTTGTGATTTAATCTAATCCTTTTAAATAAGTTTGGCCTATTTAAATTTATTGACATAATTTGTGTTTTTATTCTGCAATTATATTATTTACATTTGAACATATGTGCTACCAAAGCAAGCACTATTATACATCAAAACTGTGTTTTGTTTTGTTTTGTTTCACTTAATATATAGTCTATGTTTTCATTCCTTTTTTTGGATGTATTTTTTGTGATAATTTAAACATTTTGTTATTTTTTGTTCTAGTGGTTCTCTTTATAACTATTCTTCATTTAATACCCTTAAAACTATCTTTTTAGGGAGTATATAATTGTTACCATGAAGTGTATTTCCTCTTCATCCCTTTTACTTCCTTCTCCTCCGCTATCCAATTTTAGTTTATTGCATTATATTTGTATTCAAGTATACTTATTCCTATAATACTTGACATTTCTATTTTATATTACATCTTTTTATTTCCAGCTACAAAAGATGAGGGAATCAGTATATCCATACTACCTCCTACTTTCTACTTTTTTCTCCCTATTGTAATACTCAAGTATTACATATGTAATTACATCACTTAAAATCTATTATGTGTCAAAGCACATAACATTTACAATCTCTTCTGGCCCCTTAATTGTCACAGTTGTTAAATTCTAAGTGTTCAACTAAATTATCCTTGCCATTCTCTTTGCTGTACATTTTCTTGTCATTTCTTAGTTGGTTATGTTTACCCACCTGTAGATTTTTAAAGAAGGGCTCATGAATTCTTTTAATTTTTTCACATTAAAGATATAAAATCAAAAGACAAAAAGTTTTTTGAATTTGTATTTAAACAATAATTTGTATGGAGGCAATTTTTTAGGTCAGATTTTCTTAAAGAACTTTGCAGGCACTGTTCTACTGTGTCATTGTACATGGCTCTAGAGAAATCTGATGTTGGCCTGATTTTTCTTTCTGTCAGAAGTGATTGGACATTTTTGCATATCTTCCAAAATATCTTTATTATTTCAATTTTCTTCTGGGATTCCAATTATGTGTATTTTGGATCTCCTTTACCTAATTCCATATATATCATTTTTACCTTTCCCTAATTAATGTTTGACTGTATTTCCATTTCATTTTGATTTTTTTTTCCTGATTTCTATACTTGGTATCCCTTTCCAAGTCCTCATCAGTGTCCTCAGCCCTGTCTATTCTCCCTGTTCTCCTTCAAAATTCACTTTCAATGATGTGATACATGTTTTCTTCTACTTCAGTTCTTGCTCCTCATTGCTCAGGCTTTATCTTTTCCCTGAACTCTTTTATCTGCTGTGGTGTTTTCTATTGTTTGTGGAAGAAATTTCATTTTATATTTTAACTTGGGAATAATTTTCATTTCTTCTATAAAGATGTTTTGCTGAGATCTGCTCTTCATATTCCAATTGTTTTCAGTTCTTTCAATGATCCCATTTTCTTGTTGTATTGTACTAGAGATCCTGCAATGATTCCTTTTCTACCTACTTATCTTTGACTGAGGCTTTTTTTTTTTTTCTGAACATAGACTGTGTTTCACGCTACCTGAAGTCTTCTTTATGATCTTCGGCTTTGGTTATACTGTTTATCAATTGCTTCTCTCAACCAATTAAGATAGATGGCTGTAAAATTCTTCAGTGAAAAATCTACCCTTTTCCTGACTCATATACCACTGAATGTTTCCACGTACGGCTTGTTACATGATTTCTCATTTAATTCCACTTTCTCAGGTTCTGGAAACAAACTGGGTCCAGAAAAGCTTCTCCTACCAGTCTGTTTGCTATATTTACCATTAATGAAAATGAAAACATTTACTTTTTACCTCCATATGTACTCTCAACTTTAGGAAGTGCTCCTTGCTGGAAAACTCTCCCTGTTTGCTTCTGTATAAAACTCTGCTTGATTTTCTCTGCTTTTAGAAGTCATTCCACTTACTTTCTGATTTGACATTTTTAGCTGTTTCCTAATTTTTCCAAATATATAAAATTATATTTATATTTTGATTCTAACTCCCCTCTTTGCTATTACATCATTCACAAGAAGAGAAAGAAAAGGTCAACTTTATGCTACCAACTTCAAGCTGAACATCTCTTTAATGATTACAAATATACTGGCTCAGCATCAGTCAACAAAGAACTAAGACAAAAAAAAGAAATATTCTAAGACACCAAAGTATCACAAGAAGGCATTTTTTTTGTTGTTAATGTCTTTGCTTGGGAGTCATTAGATCATGTGGATTATCTAAATTCAGGCTGCAAATCACTGTAATGTGCAGGCCTGGGGTGTCAATTTTTAAGAGATTCATTTTTCACCTAAAGCCTAGGTATATATCTATTTCCTTGACACTTCCTTATTTTGGTAATGAGTAGTATTTTTTCTAATTCTCCTTTCCCTTAACATGCCGTTCACCAAGGGTCCTAGATTTATACAGAAGGCTCCATCCTACCTCATCATCTCCCAAAGCGTATTTTCCTTTACCTATACAGGTGTTAAAACCCAAACCAACCTCCTGGAGTTCTCACTACTTTAAGGGCAGGAACTAGGCAAGGTTCTCAGGTCCCAGACAGTATAGTCAGGCAAGAAAAGGACATCAAAGGCATCCAGATTAATTAACCAAAATACTTCCTAGAGCAGTGGTTCCCAACCCCTTGTTAGGAACCAGGCTGCACAGCAGGAGGTGAGCCTCAGGAGAAGGAGCAAAGCTTCACCTGCTGCTCCCCATCACTTCCCATTGCTCACATTACCACCTGAACCATCCCCACCCACCCACCCCATCCATGGAAAAACTGTCTTCCACAAAACCAGCCCCAGGGCCACTGCTGTCCTAGAGAATAGATCTACAGTAATGAATTTTCCCCTCCCCTAATAATGCATAACTATTAAGTGCTTCGGCATTCACCTGAGATCTGCCCTCCAATCAAATGAAGGATCTGCATAGGGAAGGCTCCTATCTCAAATCTTTGAGCACAGAGAAAAGCTGAGGATGACCTGGTATAACTCCAGACCTCCACAATGGCAAGACTTTTTTTTTTTAAACACAACAGCCAGCCAAACCCAGGAGTAAAACAGATTAATATTTTCCACCACCAATGTAAAGATTTCCTCACGTGGTCATCAGCGTGGGTCCTCAGTGGTTTTCCTCTTCCTGTCCATGTATACGACAAGGTATCCTACCCCTCAGCCATATTAAGACCTCCCATTTGGAGGAAGTACCTTGGGGAAAGGCATGTCATGGAGAATTCAGGCCAGAAAACTCTGCCAAGCCTAGTAAAAGTATTTCAAACCTATACTACTATATCCAAATTATCAACCAGATGTAAGGGCAAAGCAAAGACTTTCTGGAACATGCAAAGATGGAGAACATTTACTGCTCATGTACCGTTTCTTAAAAGAAAAAAATATTCTAGATTATTTTTTAGCAAAACAAAAACTTCAGGAAATCACAATATACTGCCAGTTTCCAGTAATAGTAGGCAAAATTACTCAGAAAACAACTAAAACACTAGATAAAACCTTTTTTAAAAAACCTTTTTACATAAATAAAAAAGAATAAGCAAGAAAATAAATACAAAACCAAACTGAAGGTAAAATAGAAACCCAAGGAGATAAGTGAACATGGAAATCTGCTTTGGCCCTAAGGGTATTTGCCAATCCTAGCCAATCTGAACTTTCTTTTTAGTGGTCTCAAAGGGCAAGAAAAACAGAATCAATGCTGAAGACCTACACAAGATGGGAATTCTAATAGAAGCCTCTCCCTACAATTAATTGAGAGCCTAATGAACTATATCCTTAGGATAGTGTGAACCAGAAACAAACAAACACTTGTGCAGTCTTACTATATGGGTTTACATCACTGCACACTCAGGGAATCTCAAGTCTTGAACTTGGACTATGATGATCCTAGATCAGTGGTGCCCCCAGGCATCTAAAAAGCAAATGCAAATCCTCTCTGGAGGAAGAGATACTCATTCTATATATCAAATCATTCACATTAATAATATTTTTAATTTACAGTGAGAATAACATAGTCAAATAAATCAGGCGCATGAGAAAACAAACTCTGTGAACAAGAATCAGAAAAACACACATCAGAAAATTACCCTCAAAGCTTCATATATTGACATTATCAGACACATCAGAAAATTACTATGTTTGCTAGGTTAAAAGAAATTGAAAAGCAAGCTTGAAAATATCTGCTCTGAGAACAGGAAAAACTAGCACTACATATTTGAAAAAGAACCAAATAGAAATTCTAGAGCTGAAAAATAACTGAAAAGAGGACTGCAATGGATATGTTTAAGAAATAGACAACTTTATAAGATAAATTATAAGAAATAACCAGAATGCAGCACAGAGCAATTAAAAAGGTAACAATGACCTAAAACAAATAGGCTAACAGTCATTTCTTCAGCAAAGATGGGTCAATTTGGGATTAGCAGAGAATTGCAATTCAGGGTCTGCAACAACAGCAAGCCACATGCAAGTCCCCACACAGCAAGGGAAGGAGAATGCTTTTATAGAGGGAAAAGGACGTTGGGAGGGCTAAAGAAAATAGAGTCCATGGCTTTACATTAGCAGAGTTGTTGCCAGGAAAGAAGAGGAATCTTCCTTCCTGTGGGCCTCTGCTATCACCACGGGGCATGAGAGCTGCCCCTTCTGTTCTCCCACCTCTACTTACTTAAGGTTTCTGCTTATTATCCTTTTACAGTAGAAATCATAAAATAGACAGAAAATAGAGCAATGCAGTGTAACCTACATTTAATCAGATACTCAGAAGAAAAAGAAAGGCAACAGAGTACAGACAATATTCAAAAGGATAATGGCTGAGACTTTTCTAGAACCAAAGAAAGACATCAATCCACACATTTAAGAAGACCAAAGTTCTCTAATAGAATAAATAAGAAATTCACATCTAGATATATCATTATGTAAATGCAGAAAATAAAGGACACAGAAAAATCTTAAAAGAGCCAGACACCCTCCCCAACAAAAAAAGTACCCTCTAAATAGTTTTAAAGAAAAGCTTCAAAAGAGCAACTGCCAACCTAAAATTCTATACCCAATGAAAACTCTCAAGAATGAAAGATATTATAAGTAATAAGAAAATGTGAGATGCCACAATGCATCTAACAAATTGACAAAAACTAAAATCTAAGATAATGCCATGTTTCAACAAAGGTGTGCAACAATTTGAGCTCTTAGAAACCTTTTACTACTGAGCGTATAAATTAACATCATCACTTTGTAAAACTATTTCCCATTTTCTAGCAAACCTAAAGATATGTATTTATTATAACTTAACAATACCACTCAGGTGTATGCCACCAAAAAATGCGTTATCTGTGGTGGTATAATAAGGATATATTGTCTTTGTCTCTGGTTTCTAGCACAGAGGTTCAAAAATCCTTGAAGTGAGTGATAAGAATGTCTTTGTTATGCTAATGAGATGACTCATGGTGGGCCCCCAACTTCAAGACCAGTGCTGGTCACCAGAAAAACCAAGCACACCATTAGAAAGTTAGGACTTTAAGCTTCCTAACCTGTAGGTAGAAGAGGGGGGCTGGAGATTTAGTTCAGTGGTGTAATCAATCATACCTATATAACAAAACCCCAATAAAAACACTGGATACTGAGGTGCAGTGGAACTTTCTGGTTAGTCGACACATCAATGTGCTGGGAGGGTGATGAACCCAGATTCCATAATGAGAAGGCTTGGAAGCTCTGCTGTCCCCCCACAAACACACCATACTTTGCCCTATGCATCTCTTTCGCTTTGTCTAATCTGTATTCCTTACAATAACACTATAATCATAAGTACTGTGTTTTCAATGAGTACTATGAGTCATTCTAGCAAATTCTCAAATCTGAGAAGGTCATGGGGACTCCCAAATGTACAGCCAGTCAGTCAGAAATGTAGACTGCCCCCAAGGTCTGCAGTTGGTATCTAAAGTGAGGCCATTCTTTTGAAGGACTGAATTCCTATGGGACCTGAAGTGAACTCCAGGTGGTCAGAATCACAATTTTACTGAGGTCCACCACAGTTAGGATAGAAACCAAATATTTTGAAACTCCTAGCTGTCCAGGCAAAAGTGTGAGTGTCCCTGAGATTTGCAGGTGGCATCTGAAGTGGAGACTATCTTACAAAGGACTATGCCTTTAATTTGGGGAGTCTGCACCAGCTCTGGATAGTTAGTTTCAAAATTGAAATGAATTGTAGAATATCCAGCTGGTTTCAGAGAACTGGTGTCAGAACATGCCTGTATACTGTATACTACATTACACTAGTGTGCTCATAACAGCACTGTTTAGAGTGTCCCAAAACCAGAAATGACTCAAATATCCATCAACACTATAATTGATAATAAACTGTGAAATATATGTATGAATTACATCTACATACCACAAAAATAGATGAATATTAAAGACATGATATTTAAAAAAATAAGCCAGGCACAGAGTAACATATACTATATAGTTCCAAACATAAAACTTCAAAAACAGGCAAAGCTAAATTAACTATTGTTTGTGATGCAAACAACAGACAGTAAACACTAAAACTATAAAGTAAAGCAAAGAAATGATTACCATACAAATCAGGAGAGTGTTTTTTTGTTTTTTGTTTTCCTATTAGGAAGGGACTATGTTGTGATTGTCAAATGACACATATGCAGATTCTGGGGTGCTAGAAATATTCTATTTGTTAACCTGGGTAATGATTTTCACTTTACTTCACTTTATTTCATGGTTTATGTATTTTTTTCTGAACGTATGCTATATTTCATCATTTTTAAAAGTTTTAAAAAAGTAGAAGTAGTGATTAGGAAAAAAACCTATGAACCCATAGGCAGCTATATATAATTGCTGAGAATGTGGTAGTGAACTATTCAGTAAAAAGGATTTTGTTAAAAAGCAGAAACTTAATGTAAAATAATGCAGAACTTAAATTAGCTTAAAAATGTAAGTTGAAAGTAAAAGGATGCTTTAAAAAAAACTTGCTTAGATGCAGAAGATTATACAAACAGATAATATCATGACATGTATAAAAATGTAGATTTAGATTATTTGCTAAAATAATATCTTGCAGAATAGAAACAAAGTTTTGACTTCCAGACTAGAGCATTAATTCTTAATGTTTAATCTTAAAATCATCTGCTACAGAACCATTTGTGATATAAATTTAAAATGCAGATTCCTAGGCAGCATACCCTTGCATGTATAGAATCATAATCTTTGAAGGGTCCAGGCATCTGCATTTAAGAAGCACTCTGGGTGATTTTAACTACTCACACTAGCATAACAGAACTACTGTACTAAGAGGAAATGGCAGGGGAGAAAAAAGGAAAGTAAAACTAAACAAAAAAATTTGGTAACGTCAGCGAAAAGGGGGACTACACAACAGTTACAAGAAAGCATTGTCAATAGCAAATATAAAATAGGGTGGTAAGACTAAATATAAATTTATCAATAATTACAGCAAATGTGAATGGGTTAAATTCCCCTAGGAAAAGATTAAGTCTCTAAAATTGGGTTTAAAAAAAGTGTTAGTCCAGATATATGCTACTTATAAAAGACACCCTTTAAAACACACAGAAAGACAAGAGTGGGCTAAGGGAGCAAAGTCAAGATGGCTGAGTTCACGTCTTCTCACAAGTAGGTCATCTACTAGGTGCTAGTGGGGGACCTCAGACACGTAAAGGGATAAGAGGAATCCCCATGCGACCAGGTAGGATGTGGGAGGGAAGGGGGGAATAAAAGTGGAGGTGGTACAGGACTGGGGCCCCTGAGGGGGCGCTGGGGGAAGGGAGAGGTTCCCACACTCGGAGGGGCCCACTCAGGGCACGGGTACTGGTGGGGTAGGAGAGGGAACTTCTGGGAATCAGGGGATCAGAGGGGAATGTGGCCAGAATCTCCCCCACTGCCTTGGGTACCAGAGAGCCTGCTGGGGTGCTGGGCCTGAGCTCCCACTCCAGAGGCCCCTCTGGCCACATGGGACCCAGGCCTGAGCACTGCCCCCATGCCAAGGCCTCTTCTGGCCACACAGATCCTGGGCCTAGGCCCCCCCCCCCTCAAGGCCTCTTCTGGCCACATGGGTACTTGGTCAAAGACCTTTCCCCATAAGGCCTTTTCTGGCTGCATGGGTCCTGGGTCTAAGCCCCCCACCCCCAACCACTAAGGCCTCTTCAAGCCACAGAAGTACTAGGCCTAAGTCCCTCCCCCAAACCCCCCAAGGCCTATTCCAGCATTTTAAAAATTATTCTTACCTTTTAATTTTTAATTTTATTTATTTGTTTTTTTGTTGTGGTGGTTCTGTTTTGCTTTCTTGTGGTGGTTTCATTTTTAATTTTTTCTAATATATTTTTTATTTTTCTAATTTTACTTTATTTTTTATTCTTTGTTATTGTTCTGCTCTTTTTTGGTTGTTGTCTTTTTTTTTTCTTTGCGGCATTACATGGCTTGCCAGGTCTTGGTTTCCAGGCTGGGGGTTAGGCCTGAGCTCCTGTGTTGGCAGCGCCAAGCCCAAACCACTGGAAGAACAGAGAAACTCAGACATCAGGGAAAATTAACCAGTGTGAGCTCTCCTGGAGGTCCTCATCTTGGCACCAGGACCCAGCTCCACCCAACTGCCTGCAAGCTCCAGTGCTGGATGCCTCAGGCCAGACAACCAGTAAGACAGGAACACAGCCCCACCCATCAAAAAAAAAAAAATGAGGTAACAAAAAAATGTTACAGACAAAGAAGCAAGGTAAAAACTTACGAGACCAAATAATGAAGAGGAAATAGGCAACCTACCTGAAAAAGAATTCAGAGTAATGATAGTAAAGATGATCCAGAATCTCAGAAATAGAATGGAGGCACGGATCGAGAAAATACGAGAAATGTTTAACAAGGACCTAGAAAAACTAAAGAACAAACAATCAGCGGTGAACAACACAATACCTGAAATGAAAAATACACTAAAAGGAATCAATAGAAGAATAACTGAGGCAGAAGAACGTATAAGTGAGCT
Organism: Mesoplodon bidens; assembly: GCF_964165515.1. NCBI lineage: Eukaryota > Metazoa > Chordata > Mammalia > Artiodactyla > Ziphiidae > Mesoplodon > Mesoplodon bidens. The sequence continues at coordinate 69,908,513 of NC_138177.1, read as the reverse complement.
GGAAGATAGAATGGTGGAAATAAATGCCGAGGAGCAGAATAAAGAAAAAAGAATGGGACTTCCCTGGTGGTGCAGTGGTGAAGAATCCACCTGCTGGGGCTTCCCTCATGGTGCAGTGGTTAACAATCTGCCTGCCAAAGCACGGGACACAGGTTTGAGCCCTGGTTAGGGAAGATCCCACATGCTGTGGAGCAAGTAAGCCCATGCACCACAACTACTGAGTCTTCACTCTAGAGCCCACGCTCTGAAACAAAGAGAAGCCACCACAATGAGAAGCCTGCTCACCACAACAAAGAGTAGCCCCTTCTCTCTGGAACTAGAGAAAGCCCCATGCGGCAACAAAGACCCAATGCAGCCAAAAATAAATAAATAAATATATTTTTTTAAAAAAAAAGAAGAAGAAGAATCCACCTGCCAATGCAGGGGACACAGGTTCGATCCCTGGTCCAGGAAGATCCCACGTGCCACAGAACAATTAAGCCTGTGCACCACAACTACTGAGTCTGCACTCTATAGCCCATGAGCCAAAACTACTGAAGTCCACACACCTAAAGCCCATGCTCTGAAACCAGAGAAGCCACCACAATGAGAAGCCACACACCGCAATAAAGAGTAGCCTCTGCTAGCTGTAACTAGAGAAGACCCATACAGAACAACAAAGACCCAACGTAGCCAAAAAAAAATAAAATAAAATTGAGGACAGTCTCAGAGACTTCTGGGACAACATTAAATACACCAACATTCAAATTACAGGGGTCCCAGAAGAAGAGGAGAAAAAGAAATGGTCTGAGAAAATATTTGAAGAGATTATAGTCAAAAACATCCCTAGCAAGGGAAAGGAAATAGCCACCCACATCCAGGAAGTGCATAGAGTCCCATATAGGATAAACCCAAGTAGAAATATGCCGAGACACATGTTAATCATATTGACAAACATTAAATACAAAGAGAAAATATTAAAAGCAGCAAGGGAAAAGCAACAAAAAACATACAAGGGAATACCCATAAGGTTATGTGTTGATTTTTCAGTAGAAACTCTGCAGGTCAGAAGGGAGTGGCAGGATAAATTTAAAGTGATGAAAGGGAAAAAGCTACAAACAAGATTACTCTACCCAGCAAGGATCACATTCAGATTCGACAGAGAAATCAAAAGCTTTACAGACAAGCAGAAGCTAAGAGAATTCAACACCACCAAACCAGCTTTACTACAAATGCTAAAGGAACTTCCCTAGGTGGAGAACACAAGAGAAGAAAAAGACCCACAAAAACAAACCCAAAACAATTAAGAAAATGGTAATAGGAACATACATATTGATAACTACCTTGAATATAACTGGATTAAATTCTCCATCCAAAAGACACAGACTGGCTGAATGGATACAAAACAAGACCCATATATATGCTATCTACAACAGACCAACTTCAGACCTAGGGACACATACAGACTGAAAGTTAGGGGATAGAAAAAGATATTCCATGCAAATGGAAATCAAAAGAAAGCTGGAATAGCAATACTCATATCAGATAAAATAGACTTTAAAATAAAGACTGTCACAAGAGACAAGGAAGGACAATACATAATTATCAATGGATCAATCCAAGGAGAAGATATACAATTATAAATATTTAAGCACCCAACATAGAGGACTTCAATACATAAGGCAAATGCTAACAGCCATAAAAGGGGAAATTGACTAAAGAAGTTTCTTTAGTAACAATAATAAGGGGGGACTTTAACACCCCACTTATACTTACGGAGAGATCATCCAGACAGAAAATTTAAAAGGAAACACAAGCTTTAAATGACATAATAGAGCAGATAGACTTAACTGACATTTATAGGACATTCCACCTGAAAGAGGCAGAAGACACTTTTTTCTCAAGTGCACATGGATCATTCTCCAGGATAGATCATATCTTGGGTCACACATCAAGTCTCAGTAAATTTAAGAAAACTGAAATTTTACCAAGCATCTCTTACGACCACAACACTACGAGATTAGAAATCAATTACAGGAAAAAAAACTGTAAAAAAAACACAAACAGGGGCTTCCCCGGTGGTGCAGTGGTTAAGAATCCACCTGCCAATGCAGGGGACATGGGTTCGAGCCCTAGTCTGGGAAAATCCCACATGCTGCAGAGCAACTAAGCCCGTATGCCACAACTACTGAGCCTGAGCTCTACAGCTCTCAAGCCACAACTACTGAAGCCTGCATGCCTAGAGCCCATTCTCCACAACAAAAGCCACCACAATGAGAAACATGTGCACTGCAACGAAGAGTAGCCCCCATTCACTGCAACCAGAGAAAGCCCCCACGGAGCAACGAAGACCCAATACAGCCAAAACTAAATAAATTAATTAATTTAAAAAAAACCAAACCACACAAACACATGGAGACTAAACAATATGCTACCAAATAACCAAGAGATCACTGAAGAAATCAAAGAGGAAATCAAAAAATACATAGAAAAAAATGACAATGAAAACACAATGACCCAAAACCTATGGGATGCAGCAAGAGCAGTTCTAAGAGGGAAGTTTATGGCAATTCAATGTCACCTCAAGAAAAAAGGAAAATCTCAAATAAACAATCTAATCTTACACCTAAAGCAACTAGAGAAAGAAGAACGACAACCAAAAAAATACCCCAAAGTTAGTAGAAGGAAAGAAATCATAAAGATCAGAACAGACATAAATTAAATAGAAACAAAGAAAACAATAGCAAAGATCAATAAAACTAAAAGTTGGTACTTTGAGAAGCTAAACAAAATTGATAAGCCACTAGCCAGACTCATCAAGGAAAAAACGGAGAGGATTCAAATCAATAAAATTAGAAATGCAAAAGAAGAAATTACAACTGACACTGCAGAAATACAAAGGATCATAAGAGACTACTATGGCCAACTATATGCCAATAAAATGGACAACCTGGAAGAAATGGACAAATTCTTGGAAAGGTACAAACTTCCAAGACTGAACCAGGAAGAATTAGAAAATAGACAGACCAATCACAAATAATGAAATTGAAACTGTAATTAAAAATCTTCCAACAAACAGAAGTCCAGGAACAGATGACTTCACAGGCAAATTCTATCAAACATTTAGAGAAGAGCTAACACCCATTCTTCTCAAACACTTCCCAATAATGTCAAAGGAAGGAACACTCCCAAGTTCGTTCTATGAGGTCACCACCACCCTGATACCAAAACCAGACAAAGATATCACCAAAAAACAAAATTAGCAACCAATATAACTGATGAACATAGACGTAAAAATCCTCAACAAAATACTACCAAAGAGAATCCAAAAACACATTAAAAGGATCATACACCATGATCAAGTGGGATTTCTCCCAGGGATGCAAGAATTCTCTAATACATGCAAATCAATGTGATACAACATATTAACAAATTAAAGAATAAAAACCATATGATAATCTCAATAGATGCAGAAGAAGCTTTTGACAAAATTCAATACCAATTTATGATAAAAACTATCCAGAAAGTGGACATAGAGGGAACCTACCTCAAAATAATAAAGGCCATATACTACAGACCAACAACAAACATCATTCTCAATGGTGAAAAACTGAAACCATTTCCTCTACGATCAGGAACAAGACAAGGATGTCCACTCTCACCACTATTATTCAACATAGTTTTGGAAGTCCTAGCCATGGTGATCAGAGAAGAAAAAGAAATAAAAGGAATACTAATTGGAAAAGAAGAAGCAAAACTGTCACTATCTGCAGATGACATGATACTATACACAGAAAATCCTACAGATGTCACCAGAAAACTACTAGAGCTAATCGATGAATTTGGTAAAGTTTCAGAATACAAAACTACTGCACAGAAATCTCTTGTATTCCTATACACTAACAGTGAAAGACTACAAAGAGAAATTAAGGAAACAATCCCATTTTACCATTGCAACAAAAAGAATAAAATACCTAGGAATAAACCTACCTAAAAAGACAAAAGACCTATACTCAGAAAACCATAAAACACTGATGAAAGAAATCAAAGATGATACAAACAGATGGAGAGATGTAACATGTTCCTGGACTGGAAGAATCAATATTGTGAAAGTGACTATTCTACCCAAAACAATCTACAGATTCAATGCAATCCCTATCAAGCTACCAATGGCATGTTTCACAGAATTAGAACAAAAAATTTTACCATTTGTATGGAAACACAAAAGACCCCAAATGGCCAAAGCAACTTTGAGAAAGAAAAACGGAGATGGAAGAATCAGTCTCCCTGACTTCAGATTATACTACAAAGCTACAGTAATGAAGACAGTATGGTACTGGCACAAAAACAGAAATATAAATCAATGAAACAGGATACAAAACCCAGAGTTAAACTCAAGCACCTATGGTCACCTAATCTATGACAAAGGAGGCAAGAATATCCAATGGAGAAAAGACAGCCTCTTCAATATGTGGTGCTGGGAAAACTGGACAGCTACATGTAAAAGAATGAAATTAGAACACTCTCTAACACCATACACAAAAATAAACTCAAAATGGATTACAGACCTAAATGTAAGACCAGACACTATGAAACTCTTAGAGGAAAACACAGGAAAAACACTCTTTGACATAAATCGCAACAAGATCTTTTTTGACCCACCTCCTAGAGTAATGGAAATAAAAGCAAAAATAAACAAATGGGACCTAATTAAACTTAAAAGCTTTTGCACAGCAAAGGAAACCATAAACAAGATGAAAGACAACCCTCAGAATGGGAGAAAATATTTGCAACTGAAGCAACTGACAAAGGATTAAACTCCAAAATATACAAACAGCTCATGCAGCTCAATATCAAAAAAACAAACAACCCAATGAAAAAATGGGCAGAAGACCTAAACACGTTCCTCCAAAGAAGACATACAGGGGCTTCCCTGGTGGCGCAGTGGTTGAGAATCTGCCTGCCAATGCAGGGGACATGGGTTTGAGCCCTGGTCCAGGAAGATCTCACATGCCACAGAGAACTAAGCCCATGTGCCACAACTACTGAGCCTGTGTTCTAGACCCCATGAGCCACAAGTACTAAGCCCGCATGCTGCAACTACTGAAGCCCATGCACCTAGAGCCCATGCTCCACAACAAGAGAAGCCACCCCAATGAGAAGCCCATGCACCACAATGAAGAATAGCCCCCGCTTGCCACAACTAGAGAAAGCCCACGCACAGCAACAAACACCCGACACAGCCAAAAATAAATAAATTAAATAAATAAATTTATTTTTTAAAAAAGACAATATACAGATGGCCAACACACACATGAAAAGATGCTCAACATCACTAATTATTAGAGAAATGAAAATCACAACTGCTAATCAGAATGGCCATCATCGAAAAATCTACAAACAATATATGATAGACAGGGTGTGGAGAAAAGGGAACCCTCTTGCCTGTGGGTGGGAGTGTAAATTGATATAGTCACTCTAGAGAACAGTATGGAGGTTCCTTAAAAAACTAAAAATAGAACTACCATATGACCCAGCAATCCCACTACTGGGCATATACTTTGAGAAAACCATAATTTAAAAAGAGACATGTACCCTAATGTTCACTGCAGCACTATTTACAATGGCCAGGATATGGGTGCAACCTAAATGTCCACTGACAGATGAATGGATAAAGATGATGTGGTACATATATACAATGGAATATTACTCAGCCATAACAAGGAATGAAACTGGGTTCCTTGAGATGTGGATGGACATGGAGTCTGTCATACAGAGTGAAGTAAGTCAGAAAGAGAAAAATATAGTATATTAATGCATATATGTGGAATGTAGGAAAAAGGTACAGATGAACCTATTTGCAGGGCACAAACAGAGGTGTAGATGTAGAGAACGGACTTGTGGACACAGTGGGGAAGTGGGTATGGGATGAATTGGGAGATTTAGAATGACATATATATAGTACCATGTGTAAAATAGATAGCTAGTGTTAACCTATTGTATAGCACAGGGAGCTCAGCTCGGTGCTCTGTGACAACCTAGATGGGTGGGATGGGGGGGGTGGGAGGGAGGTTCAAGAGGGAGGGGATATATGTATACATATAGCTGATTCACTTCGTCGTACAGCAGAAGCTAACACAACATTGTAAAGTAATTATACTCCAATAAACACACACACACACACACACACACAGAAAGAATTTGGAAATAAAAGGACAGAGAGATAGATTGGATAAACTCTACCAAAAGAAAAGCAAGACTAGCAATATAGAAATAAGATGAAATAGGATTTAATGTAAGCTGCATTTAATACAATAAAAGTGATATATTTTATAATAATTATAATCCACCAAGATTTAACAGCTATGAACCTTTATGAAACAAAGAGCATGATATTGAAATGTATTAGGAATAGGAAGAGAAATTGTCAAATCCACAATGATAGGGGAGACTTTAATATGACTTCTAAAGAAACTTACAGATCAAATAGACAAAAGAGTAAGAACTCAGATGATTTAATAAGATGATAAATAAACCTGTTATTAGATTTATAATATTTTGTACCACACAGAGAATACATATTTTTCTCAAATATCACTAAAACACTTATAAAATTGACTAGCCCCAATGAAACTCTCAATATTTTAGGGCAGTGTTACTCAAAGTGTAGTGCCCATACCAGTGTTTATCTACAAAGTATTATAATTCCAGAAGGAGGAATGAGCTTATTCCAGAAAGTAAATCATTTAAGTCACTCAACACATCATGTGTGATCAGCTCACATTTTTTTCTTCTTTCTTCCTTTTCTTTATTTTGTTTAACAAAAATATTCATTTTGAAGGAATGAAGCATTGATTTCTGTCCTGTGTAAACACCATATCATAATGAAGATGGGTAATTAAAACATCAAAAAACAAGCATTTAATAATAAAAGAACTGGAGGAAAAAACTGTTATCCATTGAGAAGTTTTTAAATTCTTTAGTGTTTTGAGGACCCTCCATAGTGTTTTCCATAGTGGCTGTACCAATTTAGATTCCCAGCAGCAGTGCACGAAGGTTCCCTTTTCTCAGAGAAAGACAAATATTGATACCATTTGATTTCACTTACATGTGGAATCAAAGAAAACAAAATAAATGAACCAAAAAAAGAGAAACAGGTTCATAGACATGAAGAACAAGCTGGTGGTTGCCAGAGGGGAGAGGGGTGGGGGAGACAGGTGAAATAGATGAAGGGGATTAAAAGGCACAAATTTCCGTTTATAAAATAAGTCATAGGGATGTAATGTACAGCACAGGGAATATAGTCAACAATATTGTAATAACTCTGTATGGTGACAGATGGTAACTAGACTTACTGTGCTGATCATTTTGTAATGCATAAAATTATCAGATCATTATGTTGTACACCTGAAACCAACATATCATATATTAATTCTACTTCAATTTAAAAATAATAAAGTTAGGGGCTTCCCTGATGGTACAGTGGTTAAGAATCTGCCTGCCAATGCAGGGGTCACAGGTTCAAGCCCTGGTCCAGGAAGATCCCACATGCTGCCTAGCAACTAAACCCGTGCACTACAACTACTGAGCCTGTGCTCTAGAACCCACGAGCCACAACTACTGAAGCCCGCATGCCTAGAGCCCGTGCTCCACAACAAAGAAGCCACCACAATGAGGAGTCCACACACCACAACAAAGAGTGTTCCCTGCTCACCACAACTAGAGAAAGCCTGCATGCAGCAACGAAGACCCAACGCAGCCAAAAATAAAATAAATAAATTTATAAATAATAATAAAATTAAATTGAGGAATTAAAAAAATAAAATCAATAAAATTCTTTTAAAAATAAATCTGGAGTTTACAATATAAGAACTTCAAAGCTAAATCAGATTCTTTAGAAATTAATGGCAATAAGAGCACAATATTTCATAATATATGGAATGTGGTCAAAGGGATAATCCAAAGATATCACATGGCCTTAAATGTATTTAAAATGTGATTGAATGTAAACTAATTAAAAACTCAATTTAAAAAGTCAAGAAAATTATAAAACAAAAATATCCAACAAACATATTAAAACAGTAGACAAAAGGCATAAAGATAAATGAAATTAATAAACTGGAAAAGAAAAGAGTAGACTTTGATCAATAAAACTTAAAGGTGATTCTTGGAAAATGTCATCAAGTAAGCATAGCTCAGAAAAATATGACTGAGGGAAAAGAAAAAACAAAAGACTTGCCCAGGCTGAGAAAGAAGCTGGACAACCAAGAAACTGTGAGACTGAGGTTCTGGAGGACCAGATTGTGGCTGTGACTTAGTTTTAAGAGGATGGAGAAATTCCTACCTGCAGGCTGAGATATTTGCTTCTGATGACATTAGATAATTCATAGTGAGAAAAAGACAAATAAGGTACCCCAGGCTTTGGCTTAAAATAAGAGAGAAAATAAGAGATATTTTATGACTATGGTAAATGATTCTCTTACTGCCTATATTCACTAAGCTGAGATCCACTTGAGAAGTTCATTTTGCAGGCTGACAAATTAAAATGCCTGTTGAGTTCACACCCTCTCCAGATTTCTTATATGAAAATTATAGCACTGATGAAAAAGAGTGGATTCATGACCCACAGGATGTAGATACTATCAAGGAACAAGAAATGGAGAACTCCCACTCTCCACAACCCTAAACAATTCCCACTCCATGTGCCTTGCTGCTTCCTGAGCATCTTGGAAGTAATACAGCAATCTCCACTATGTCTCACCCTTCACTGTTATTCTGTCAATGTCTGAAAAATTAGTGCCCAAGAAGGAGATATGCAGAATTAGATTAGGGAAGAAAATAATCCCAGCTAGAAGGGATTGCAAAAATGTGCTAATCTGTCATAGGCACACTCACCTGAGATAATGCATTCAAAGTATTAGAACAGGCAGATAGATACGGCTCTGAAAATCATCTGGGTTGTTGAATAGAAATCTGGATGTAATCTTGGCCCAGGCAGCACTCACGTCTGGAAATCCTGGGCCCAATATAGCAGATGACATTCAAAGACTGCAGAAGATAGTTAAATTATATCCATTAAATTATATCCATATGATTCTTGCTCATTTCTTTGACCCTTTCATTTTGTGTGTGTATAAACTTCTGTTACCTACATGTGTTACCATATGTAACATGTGTATGTTACATAAATATATATGTATACCTGTATACATATACATGTGTATATAAACTTCTCTTATTTCCTTTAGGGATCAGTTAGCAAGGAAAGACCTGAATATTTAAAAAGGAGTTCTCCTGGATTACCGAGATGGTTTTTTTTTTTTTTCCTGGTGTGCAGCAGCTTGGGAAACAGCTGAAATAAAAATGGGATGGGAATGAAATAATTCTAGGGGTAGGTGGACCCAGCTGGCAGTACAGGACCAGTTGAAGTAACCTGGGCATAGTTTGTGCAGTAATCAAGGCTCATGAAAGTCCTTATATATAGAATTGACTTTCTCTGAAGTTTTCAGAAATAAATCCATAATAAAACCTCATTTGATTTGTATAATCTAAAAAAAAACAAAGAACTCTAGGACAAGAGCAGAATGACTCTAACCAGTACATCAGTGTTATGAGCTTATGGAGAGCCTCCCACTCAATTCCTAGACCACAGTTCTGAGGCTCTGGTATAAAGGAAAATCTCCTGCAATGATACTATGACCCATGGAAAAAAAAGCTTTTATGGTAGGGATACCAAGCAAAAGCCAATGGATCCTACCCTGTCTTCTGTAATAATCAAAGACAAAGCTGATTTCTGGGTCAAATTGAAGATTAGTACCACCATTAAAGATTTCAAAGATGCAAATATGTTGATTCCTATTAATTTCTACTCAAATTCCTGGTAGAACTAATACTAATTCTGATGGGTTTTAAAGAAGGCTAGTGGAACTTGCAAAAATTAACTTCAAACGGATTAAATACTTAAAGATCTGAAATCAAAACTCCTAGAAGAAAACATAGGGGGATAGCTCCTTGATATTGGTATTGCAATGATTTTTTTGGATATTACAACAAAAGTACAAGCAACAGAAGCAAAAACAAAATGGGACTATACCAGAGTAAAAAGTTTTTGCACAGTGAAAGAAAGCATCAAAGTGAAAAGGCCACCTACAGAATGGGAGAATATATTTGCAAATAATGTATCTAATAAGGAGTTAATATCCAAAATATATAAGAAACTCACATAACTCAACAGCCAAAAAAAAAAAAAACACGCACACACACAAATTTTAAAATGGGCAAAGGACTTGAAGTTTTCCAAAACAGATACTCATGTCCAACAAATTTATGAAAAGGTGCTCAACATCACTCATCATCAGGGAAATGCAAGTCAGCCATAAGGAGTTATCAGCTCATACTTGTTAGGATGCCTTTTATCAAAAAGACAAGAAATAAATCTTAGCAAGGGTGTGAAGAAAAGGAAACCCTTGTGTACTGTTGATGGAACTGTAAGTTGGTACAGCCTCTATGGAAAACAGTATGGAGGTTCTGTAAAAAATAAAAAATAGAGCTACCATATGATCCAGCAATTCCACTTCTGGGTACATATCCAAAGGAAACAAAATGAGTTCTCAAAGAGATGTCCCATTTTCTTTGCAGCATTATTCACAACAGCTAAGATATTATAACAACCTAAGTGTCCATCAGTAGATAAATGGATAAAGAAGATGTGGTATATACATACAATGGAATATCATTCAGCCATGGGAAAGAAGTAAATCCTGTCATTTACAACAACATGGATGAATTGGAGGACATTATCCTAAGTGAAATAAGCCAGACAGAGAAAGACAAACTACACAATCTCACTTAAATGTGAAATCTTTAGAAATAAATAAAGAAATAATAAATAAATCAAACTCATAGAATCCAAAAATGATCATTACCAGGGCCTGAAGGGTCAGGCGGGGAAGAGCCACTGATCAAGGGGCACAAACCCTCAGTCATAAGACAAGTTCGACCTGGGGATCTAGTGTACAGCTTGGTGACTATAGTTAATACTGTACTGTATTCTTGAAATTTAATAAGAATAGATCTTAAGCATTCTCACCACACACACAAAAAGATACCACTCGAGGTGATGGATGTGCTAATGAACCTGATTGTGGTCATCATTTCACATTATACACTTTAAATATGTATAATTTTATTTGTCAATTTATCCAATAAAGCTGGGAGATAGGGCAAAGAATGCTGGTGAAATATTTCAAACTTAAAGAAACAGTCACTCCACTGGGGCTGCTATTTATATACCCAGATACCACAAATGGCCAATGCATCTTCACAGTTTTAATACATAGAGAACACAGAAGCAATTTGTCATTTGTTCCTGCAAGACATATATAACTTTCACCTTTGGAATGCCGTTTGACACCATTTAATCTACAGGGGCCTTAACCATCTCATTATCCCTTAGGACTTCACACCAGCTCACTACATTAGCAATGCCATGCTGATAGGTCCTTGAAATAAGTAGCAAGTACCTTCCATGTTTTAGTAAGGCCTACATGGTGAATCGCACAAAAATAGAGAAAGATCTGTCATTTCAGAGTGGACCATTCAGGAAGAGCCTAGAAAATACTTTCACCATACATAGTTTTCATGGGAGTTCCCCACTGCAGAAAAGATTCTTAACAGAGTCAAGAGAACATTTCGGTGCTGTCAATCACCTTCCTTCTCTGGCCAGCCCAGTCCTTCCTAAGTGGACTAATAAATTATAAGGCCATGATGACTAGGGCAGAGGATATACATGGGCTCAATAGCATGGACTTCACTCACCAAGTCTAACTTGGTTACTCCAATGCTGAACTCCCAACTCTCAAGTAGAAACTGACATTATCCTCCCTCATAAATGGGGTAGCAATTTATCCTCAAAAAACAGACATATTAGGGATTTGGATTTGTTTCCCTGCTCATCACACAACTGCAAGTACCACCTTTGGTGGATATACTAAATCTCTTATGCACTATTATGGTGTCCTACATAATAATGCCTCTGATTGAGGGACACACTTCACAATGGAAGTGAGGCAATAAACTGATGCTCATGGAAGGAACCGGCCAAATCATTTTCCTATTAGTTTTGACTTATGAAGGGTTTTCACAATGATATATACTTCTTGTGGTTCCTGCAGGAATTTTCAAAATTATCTTTTCATTTTTGTGTAAAATATGACAAATAATTAAAAGTTTAAAAATTTTATCACCATATTATTAAATATTGCAATTAAGATTCATTTTTATACTATCTTTAATAATTCATAATACAAAAAGACTCACATTTAACAAGTGACATGCTATTTAATTTGTTTTAAGATACATATGAATATCTAACTGCATTATACATATTAAAAATTGATATTATATCATGTTTGATTTGGAACCCAAATGTAGCTCTCCGTAAATAACACATTGTTGGATATAATCATGACAAATTTTCTCTTTTAATACAGAGGATGCTTAATGTACTACATAAGAGTTTTAATTAGCTGAATGTCACTTAAAGCTTTGGTAAGATCATCTTGAGGTAAATTTGCTGAATTAATGTCATTAACTCATATTTCAACATCAAGCTTCATCTCTTGCACTTTTTAACTGTCCATTATGGGTATTAATTAAATAATAAGCACCTATAAAGCATATCATTTAAAACTAAATAGTGACCAAAACCATGAAGCAGGTTTTGAGGACACTGATCTGATTGCCACTAACCACAGAGATGCCCGCTCCATATATACTCAAAGGTACCAAAACTGTTCCATTTCCAAAAGGAAAACTAGACAATGTTAAATATTTTAATAAATACTTAAGCAAATACTATTACTATGTCTAACAACATGGACCTTCTTGGATACATCTTTGAATCCTGGGAGTTCATGAACCACCAGATGGGAAATGCTAGTGTGTGTGTGTGTACTTTATCACTTAAGACTCAGACATGATACCAGCTCTGAGACACAAGCTGGGCTGCTACATTACAGATGTCATTAAGCTCTGACAAGGGACCAGATGAATATTCTCACAGCTGCACACTGTCACACATCTGACAATCAAGGCATGGAAGGGGGAGTGGCCCCTCTACCTGTTTACACTTACCTTGACTAACTCCAAAAAGGATTTGAGACAGCTTGCAAAAAATAAAGTTTGAGAACATTAGTTCCAAAATAAGTAAATGAGGCAGTTAGATTTAGGATAAAGGAAAATAAGGGTAAATAATTGAGTATTCAAGAAATGTTAATACCTAAGGGAAGAATGTTTACACTAGAAAACACAGTAAAGGTCAATTCTATCTCAATAAAGGTAAAGGGAAAAAAAATATTCTCCTGATTTGGTACAGAGACAGTCACTAGGCCACTTTGGAATCATCAAGCCACTAAGAGAGGAATCAAAGAAGGAAGTTACCTGGTGTGATTGACTAGCTCCATGGGAAATAGAGTAGTTCACTTTGAAACGGGAACTAAACATTTTAGGGAGTTTTGGAGACTGAAGGAGATCCTGTGACCATACTCCCCTCTCTTTGTCCAAACTCTCCTGATGAAATTAGTGAGCCAAGTTGGTATATAGTAAACACTCAACACCAAACATCACATTCAGATTGAATCACATTCATCTGAAGCTGCCACAACACCACGTACTGCCAGGAAAATTCCTTGTTTTCTTGATCAAGGAAACAAGGGCACGTTAACATTGGGCATATTAAAATACAACACAAATCCTTAGAGACAAGAACACCAATGGCTTAGATACCTCAAGAATAAAGATAAATCCACTACAAGGGAAAAAATCGCAATAAAATGAAGTCCTAAGACAAACAGAACACAGAACTGGCAGTCAGAAATCAAGAAAGTCTTGTGACCAATAACAAAAATGAGGGTTGTGGCTTCTTTCTATTTTTCATTGCTTAGTATTTGAATGTAATTATCATCCCTTTTCCTTATCTTTATAAAGAGGAATTATTTTTTCCTTCTTTTTCCTCCTATTTCCATTGACCACTGTGTATAGAACGTGGTGGTGTTTATGGCATTTACATTGTCATTTTGTACACAGATTGAAGAATTTTGATATGGGAACACAACAAACTGGAGAAATAATGGCACAACCCAAGAAGCCCAAATTTAGGGAAACAGTGGCAGATGATGCTTCCTCAAGATACAGTAACTAGATATGACTTTGGGTTGTCTCAAACAAGTGGAACAGCAGTGATACCTATACTATCAAATTCACCACCTGATCACAGCTGATGATGTAGGGGCAGACACAGGATCCAAGCTGAGATGGCAAAATTCTCTCCCAGGAATCTGAAGCTTGGAGTGGAGAACACAGAGACTGAGATTTCTGAGGTGCATTAACAGCAAATACTCATGGAGCAGATCCACAGACTCTGCTGCTGTGGAATGCAAGAATGGTCCACTGTCACTGTCCTTTCTCCCTTTAATCAACAATGCCTTCAATTTCTGAGATATTCCAATTTCCTTTCACTAAATTCCTTTGTTGTTAATGTCACTTATGCTTTAGAGGGACTTGAGAGCTGTGAATTTTACTTCTTAAAAATATAACTAGTACAAAGTCAGTAAAATTCTAATCAAATTTTCAACATGATTTTTTATTAAAGCTAATTTTAAAATTCACCTGGCAAACTAAATGCACAAGAACAACCACTAAAATGTGGGAAAGGGAAAAATGGTCACAATTACTGGCCTGTCAGACATCAAAATATACTATAAAGCCACAGTAATTTAAATACATGTTATTGGTATGATAATGACCAATAGATGAAAGAAAGAGTAAGTCCAGAAACAAATGCACTTACAAGTGAATTTAGAAATTTCCCAGTGTTTATGTTTATATAGGAATGTGTTTCTATCACCTTCATATTTACTGCAAACAAAATTTGGGTTGACAGTTTTTTTCTTTCAGCACTGTATTTCAACCCACTGTCTTCTGTCCTCAGTTATTTTTTTATGAGAAGTTAGCCATTCATTGTACTTTTGTTTCCCTGTATGTGATGAGCCATTTTTCTCTTACTGCTTCCAAGATTTTCTTGTCTTTGGCTTTGAACAACTTGACTATGGTGTTCTAGTTGTGGATATTCTTGTGTTTTTTCCTATTGAAGTTTGTTGAGTGTCTTCAATATGTAGATTAGTATTTTCAAAGTTGGGACATTTTCAGTCATTATTTCCTAAAATAGTTTCTTCCCATTTCTTCTAATTATTTTCCTGTTCTTTTCTCTCTTCTATCCTTCAGACTCCCATCAAATGTACATTGGCATGCTTGATATTGTCTCGCCAGTCTCTGAAGTGCTGTTCATTTTTCTTCAATCATTTTCTCTGTTGTTCAGATTAGGTAATTTCTATTTATCTATCTTAGAGTTCATTGATTCTTTTTCTTCATCACAAATCTGCTGTAGAGAACCTGTAGTGAATTTTTCCTTTTGATTATTGTACTTTTCAACTCTAGAATATAAATTTGTTTCTTTTTTTAATAATTTCTATCTCTCTCACTGTTTTCATCATACTTTCCTTTAATTCTATAGACAGTTTCCTTGAGTTCTTTGATAATATTTGTTAAAGCTACTTTGACATCTTTGTTAAATTCAACTTCTGAGGACACTCAGAGAATCTACCGTCAACTCTTTTCCTAACATAAGTACACTTTTGTGTTTCTTTGCCTGCTTCATAATTTTTGTTGAATAATTGACATTTTAGGTAATATATTAAAATGAAACTGAATTCTGACTTCCCCACTACCACAGGCTGCTGGTATTTTTTTTATTTGTTTACTAACTTGTCTGAACTAAATATGTGTAGCCTATCTACCTAGCAATGTGTGGTAACTTTTATATTTATTCTTGTATTTTTTGCTTTTATAATTTTTTCCTTTTTTTGTTTTTAAGCCTGACTTCCTAAGGGTTACCCCATGTCTGAATATCTTACCACTCAGACAGATATTGTTCTGGGGTTGTGTTCAAACACCTTGAGCCACTAGGCTTGCTGATGCATCTACGTGCGGGCTGCGGAGCACATTCAAACACCAGGCTGTGCTCCGGTTTTCACTGGCTTTTACTTTCCACTAGGTTCTCTTACATCTCCTCTGCATAAGCTTGCAGGCTCGACTGGGCAGAGATGTGCAGGTAGTTTGGACCTATTCCAGTCTCCCGTTAAACTGAGATATATGCAGACTTTATCAAACCCTCTCTGGCAGTCTCCTGTTCCTGTTTAAATTCCTGGCTAGCCTGCTGGTTGCTCCAAGTAGCAACACAGCCTCAGGCTAGACAAGACATTGGCCCTCCCTGTCTGCTGACCACTGAGATCACTGCTGCTATCATATGAGTCTCTTCTGGCAGTGGAAGCCAGGCTCCTGGGTTCACGGCCTGCCAAGAGATCTGAGAGGGCAAAACAGGAAATCTCTGGGCAAGTATGCCACAGACTTATGCTCTTCTTACACAAATTCAGTAGTTTTCATGAATAACAGTTTCTAAGTCTGTTGAATGCGTTTAGTGAATTCAGAGTATTGAAATGGTTATTTTTGACAACTTTGTCCAGCTCCGTAGTTGCTTCTTTAGAGAAAAGATTTCTTAACTTCTTAACCACATCCTGCTGGAGATAGATTTCATCTAAAACGTATTTTTCAACTAAATGTTTTGATTGTAAAACATTTATTAATTACTAATATAGCAGTCGAAATCCAAGTATCAGTAGAAGTGGTTGGGAGTGTTTAGGAAATGAAAAACTAGCTAATGTGCTTGACTGATTAGTCTGAGTCATTAAATAAATATATGTTTAAACGTGTATGTTAAAATATAAGAATAACCATGAGGAACAGAATGCTTAACTTCTAAATTATTAAAAGGTAAATACTAAAATAAAATCTTGTCAATCCAATAAAAGGCAGGAGGGGGAAGAGGGAAATTACACAAAATTCTAAATACCAAACCCAATATCAATAATCACATACAATATGATTAGGTAAGTCTAATATATTAAAACTTAGAGATTCTCTGATTATGTTAATAAACTAAAACATGCTGTTCACAGAAAAAAACTGCAAACAGAATAACATAATAAAGAAAACACCACCAGGACAGGAAAGGAAATAGCAGGCAAATAATAAGACAAAGGAAAACTGGTACAACACTATTGATATCACATAACATAGAGTTCACACTTTCAAAAGAAAGAAATGGGGATATTTTATATAATAGAAATAATGTTAATAACTGACATATTTTATAATAACATTAATAATGTTTTATATTCATATGTATTCAGAAATAATATCAGTCATGAAATTTTATGTAACTAACAAAATAGCTTTGAAATAAGGTAAAAGTAAGAAGAAATCATAGAACCACAACAAGAAAAAACAAATCCAATGTCTGTGGATGGACTATGACACACCTCTATCTGAAAACAGTAGATTAATTTTTAAAAAATACAAAAGAATAAGGGGGTAGCTTCAAGGTGGTGGAGGAGTGAGATGTGGAGTTCGCCTTCCTGCCCACAAATACATCAGAAATACATCTACATGTGGAAAAACTGCTACAGAACACCTACTGAATAGTGACAGAAGACCTCAGACTTCCCAAAGGGCAAGAAATTCCCCATGTACCTGGGTAGGGAAAAAGAAAAAACAGAGATAAAAGAATAGGGAAAGGACCTGCACCTCTGGGAGGGAGCTATGAAGGAGGAAAAGTTTCCACACACTAGGAAGCCCCTTCACTGGTGGAGACGGAAGGTAGCGACAAGGAAGATTCAGAGCCATGGAGGAGAGCACAGCAACAGAGTGCAGAGGGCAAAGCAGAGAGATTCCCGCACAGAGGATTGGTGCTGACCAGCACTCACCAGCCTGAGAGGCTTCTCTGCTAACCACCGGGACAGGGTAGGGCTGGGAGCTGAGGCTACAGCTTCAGAGGTCAGATCCCAGGGAGAGGACTGGGGTTGGCTGCATGAAGAAAGCCTGAAAAGGGCTAGTGCACCACAGCTAACCAGGAGGGAGGCCGGGAAAAAGTCTGGACCTGCCTAAGAGGCAAGTGACCATTGTTTCAGGGTGCGTGAGGAGAGGGAATTCAGAGCATATCCTAAACGAGCTCCAGAGACGGGTGTGAGCCAAGGCTATCAACGCAGAAACCAGAGACGGGCATGAAATGCTAAGGCTGCTGTTGCAGACACCAAGAAGCCTGTGTGCAAGAACAGGTCACTATCCACACCTCCCCTGCTGGGAGCCTGTGCAGCCCACCACTGCCAGGGTCCTGTGACCCAGGGACAACTTATCCGGGAGAACACATGGTGCGCCTCAGGCCGTTGCAACTTCACGGACCTCTGCCGCTGCAGGCTCGCTCTGCATTCCATACTCCACCCTCCCACCAACCTGAGTGAGCCAGAGCCCCCTAATCAGCTGCTACTTTAACCCTGTTCTGTCTGAGCGAAGAACAGACACCCTCAGGCAACCTACAACCAGAGACAGGGCCAAATCCAAAGCTGAACCCCAGGAACTGTGCGAACAAAGAAGAGAAAGGGAAATCTCTCCCAGCAGCCTCAGGAGCTGTGGATTAAATCTCCACAATCAACTTGATGTTCCCTGAATCTGTGGAATCTGAACAGACAATGAATTATTCCAAAATTGAGGCGGTGAACTTTAGGAGCAAAAATATAAATATTTTTTCTTTTTTCTCTTTTTGTGAGTGTGTATGTGTATGCTTCTTTGTGTGATTTTGTCTGTATAGCTTTGTTTTTACCATTTGTCCTAGGGTTCTGTCTGTCCACTTTCTTTGTTTGTTTGTTTGTTTTTAGTATAGTTTTAAGCGTTTGTTATCATTGGTGGATTTGTTTTTTGGTTTGGTTGCTCTCCTTTCTTTTTTCTTTTCCTTTTTTTATTATTTTTATTTTTTATTTTAATAACTTTATATTATTTTCTTCTTCTTTCTTTTTTTCTCCCTTTTCTTCTGAGCTGTGTGGCTAACAGGGTATTGGTTCTCTGGCCAGGTATCAGACCTGTGCCTCTCAGGTGGGAGAGCCGAGTTCTGGACATTGGTTCACCAGAGACCTCCTGGCTCCACAAAATATCAAACAGTGAAACCTCTCCCAGAGATCTCCATCTCAATATTAACACCCAGCTGCACTCAACGACTGGCAAGCTACAGTGCTAGACACCCAATGATAAACAACTAGCAGAACAGGAACACAACCACACACATTATCAGAGAGGCTGCCTAAAATCATAATAAGGTTACAGACAACCCAAAAATACCACCAGACACGGTCCTGCCCACCAGAAAGACATGATGTTGCCTCATCCTCCAGAACACAGGCACCAGTCCCTTCCAACAGGAAGCCTACGCAACCCACTGAACCAACATTAGCCACTGGGGGCAGACACCAAAAACAACAGGAACAACGAACCTGAAGCCTGTGAAAAGGAGACCCTAAACACAGTGAGTGAAGCAAAATGAGAAGACAGAGAAACACACAGCAGATGAAGGAGCAAGGTAAAAACCCACCAGACCAAACAAATGAAGAGGAAATAGGCAGTCTACCTAAAAATGAATTCAGCGTAATGATAGTAAAGATGATCCAAAATCTCAGAAATAAAATGGAGAATATACAACAAACATTTAACAAGGACCTGGAAGAAATAAAGAGCAAACAATGATGAACAACAGAGTAAATGAAATTTAAAATTCTCTAGAAGGAATCAATAACAGAATAACTGAGACAGAAGAATGGATAAATGACCTGGAAGATAAAATAGTGGAAATAACTACTGAACAGCAGAATAAAGAAAAAAGAATGAAAAGAACTGAGGACAGTCTCAGACACCTTTGGGCCAACATTAAATACACCAACATTCGAATTATAGGGGTCCCAGAAGAAGAAGAGAAAAAGAAAGGGACTGAGAAAATACTTGAAGAGATTATAGTTGAAAACTTTCCTAATATGGGAAAGGAAATAGTTAATCAAATCAAGGAAGCACAAAGAGTCCCATACAGGATAAGCCAAGGAGAAACATGCCAAGACACATATTAATCAAACTATCAACAATTAAATACAAAGAAAAAATATTAAAAGCAGCAAGGGAAAATCAACAAATAACATCCAAGGGCATCCCCATAAGGTTAACAGCTGATCTTTCAGCAGAAACTGCAAGCCAGAAGGGAGTGGCAGGACATACTTAAAGTGATGAAAGGGAAAAACCTACAATCAAGATTACTCTACCTAGCAAGGATCTCATTCAGATTCAACAGAGAAATCAAAATCTTTACAGACAAGCAAAAGCTAAAAGAATTCAGGACCACCAAACCAGCTTTACAACAAACGCTAAAGGAACTTGTCTACGTAGGAAACACAAGAGAAGGAAAAGACCTACAATAACAAACCCAAAATAACTAAGAAAATGGTAATAAGAACATACATATCGATAACTACCTTAAAGGTAAATGGATTAAATGATCCAACCAAAAGACATAGACTGGCTGAATGGATACAAAAACAAGACCTCTGTATATGCTGTCTAAAAGAGACCCACTTCAGACCTAGGGACACATACAGACTGAAAGTGAGAGGATGGAAAACTATATTCCATGTAAATGGAAATCAAAAGAAAGCTGGAGTAGCAATTCTCATATCAGACAAAATAGACTTTAAAATAAAGACTATTACAACAGACAAAGAAGAACACTCCATAATGATCAAGGGATCAATCCAAGAAGATATAACAATTGTAAATATTTATGTACCCAACATAGGAGCACCTCAATACATAAGGCAAATACTAACAGCCATAAAAGGGGAAATCAACAGTAACACAATCATAGTCAGGGACTTTAACACCCCATTTTCACCAATTGACAGGTGATACAAAATGAAAATAAATAAGGAAACACAAGCTTTAAATGATACATTAAACAAGATGGACTTAATTGATATTTATAGGACATTCCATCCAAAAACAACAGAATACACTTTCTTCTCAAGTGCTCATGGAACATTTTCCAGGATAGATCATATCTTGGGTCACAAATCAAGCCTTGGTAAATTTAAGAAAACTGAAATCATATCAAGTAACTTTTCTGACAACAACGCTATGAGACTACATATAGATTACAGGAAAAAATCTGTAAAAAATACAACTATCTGGAGGCTAAATAATACACTACTTAATAAACAAGACACCACTGAAGAAATCAAAGAGAAAATTTAAAATACCTAGAAACAAATGACAATGAAAACACGATGACCCAAAACCTATGGGATGCAGCAAAAGCAGTTCTAAGAGGGAAGTTTATAGCAATATAATCCTACCTTAAGAATCAAGAAACATCTCAAATAAGTAACCTAACCTTACACCTAAAGCAATTAGAGAAAGAAGAATGACAACAAAAACAAAAACAAAAAACCCGAAGTTACCAAAAGGAAAGAAATCATAAAGATCAGATTACAAATAAATGAAAAAGAAATGAAGGAAATAATACCAAAGATCAATAAAACTAAAAGCTGGTTCTGAGAAGATAAACAAAATTGATAAACCGTTAGCCAAACCCATCAAGAAAAAAAGGGAGAAGACTCAATTCAATAGAATTAGAAATGAAAAAGGAGAACAACTGACACTGCAGAAATACAAAGGATCATGAGAGATTACTACAAGCAACTATATGCCAATCAAAAGGACAACCTGGAAGAAATGGACAAATTCTTAGAAAAGTACAAACTTCCAAGACTGAACCAGGAAGAAATAGAAAATCTAAACAGACCAATCACAGGCACCGAAATTGAGACTGTGATTAAAAACCTTCCGACAAACAAAAGCCCAGGACCAAATGGCTTCACAATTCTATCAAACATTTACAGAAGAGCTAACACCTATCCTTCTCAAATTCCTCCAAATTATAACAGAGGGAGAAACACTCCCAAATTCATTCTATGAGGCCACCATCACCCTGATACCAAAACCAGACAAAGATGTCACAAAGAAAGAAAATTACAGGCCAATAGCACTGATGAACATACATGCAAAAATCCTCAACAAAATACTAGCAAACAGAATCCAACAACACATTAAAACAATCATACACCATGATCAAGTGGGGATTATCCCAGGAATGCAAGGATTCTTCAATATATGCAAATCTATCAATGTGATACACCATATTATCAAATTGAAGGAGAAAAACCATATGATCATCTCAATAGAGGCTGAAAATGCTTTTGACAAATTTCAACACCCATTTACAATAAAAACCCTCCATAAAGTATGCATAGAGGGAAATTACCTCAACATAATAAAGGCCATATATGACAAACCCACAGCCAACATCATTCTCAATGGTGAAAAACTGAAACCATCTCCACTAAGATCAGGAAAAAGACAAGATTGCCCACTCTCACCACTATTATTCAACATAGTTATGGAAATTTTAGCCACAGCAATCAAAGAAGAAAAAGGAATCCAAATCAGAAAAGAAGCAAAGCTGTCACTGTTTGCAGATGACATGATAACTATACATAGAGAATCCTAAAGACGCTACCAGAAAACTACTAGAGCTAATCAATGATTTATTAAAGTAGCAGGATGCAAAATTAATGCACAGAAATCTCTTGCATGTCTATACACTAATGATGAAAAATCTGAAAGAGAAATTAAGGAAACACTCCCATTTACCACTGCAACAAAAAGAATAAAATATCTAGGAATAAACCTACCTAAGGAGACAAAAGACCTGTATGCAGAAAACTATACACACTGATGAAAGAAATTAAATATGATACAAAGTGATGGAGAGATATACCATGTTCTTGTATTGGAAGAATCAACACTGTGAAAATGACTATACTACCCAGAGCAATGCAATCCCTATCAAACTACCACTGGCATTTTTCACAGAACTAGAACAAAACATTTCACAATTTGTATGGAAACACAAAAGACCCTGAATGGCCAAAGCAATCTTGAGAGAGAAAAACAGAGCTGGAGGAATCAGGCTCCTGGACTTCAGACTATACTACAAAGTTACAGTAATCAAGACAGTATGGTACTTGCACAAAAACTGAAAAATAGGTCAGTGGAACAGGAAAGCCGAGAGACACATATGGTCACCTTATCTTTGATAAAGGAGGCAAGAATATACAATGGAGAAAAGACAGCCTCTTCAATAAGTGGTGCTGGGAAAACTGGACAGCTACATCTAAAAGAATGAAATTAGAACACTCCCTAACATCATACACGAAAATATACTCAAAATGGATTAAAGACCTAAATGTAAGACCAGACACTATCAAACTTTTAGAGGAAAACATAGGCAGAACACTCTATGACATAAATCACAGCAAGATCCTTTTTGACCCACCTCCTACAGAAATGGAAGTAAAAACAAAAATAAACAAATGGGACCTCATTAAACTTAAAAGCTTTTGCACAGCAAAGGAAACCATAAACAAGATGAAAAGACAACCCTCCGAATGGGAGAAAATATTTGCAAACAAAGCAACTGACAAAGGATTAATCTCCAAAATTTACAAGTTGCGCATGCAGCTCAATATAAAAAAAAAAAACCCAATCTAAAAATGGGCAGAAGACCTAAATAGACATTTCTCCAAAGATATACAGATTGCCAACAAACACATGAAAGGATGCTCAATATCACTAATCATTAGAGAAACGCAAATCAAAACTAGAGTGAGGTATCACCTCACACCAGTCAGAATGGTCATCATCAAAAAGTCTACAAACAATAAATGCTGGAGAGTGTGTGGAGAAAAGGGAACCCTCTTGCACTGTTGGTGGGAGTGTAAATTGATACAGCCACTATGGAGAACAGTATGGAGTTTCCTTAAAAAACTAAAAATAGAAGTACTATACGACACAGCAATCCCACTACTGGGCATATACCCTGAGAAAATCATAATTCTAAAAGAGTCATGTACCACAATGTTCATTGCAGCTCTATTTACAATAACCAGGACATGGAAGCAACCTAAGTGTCCATCGACAGATGAATGGTTAAAGAAGATGTGGCACATATATACAATGGAATATTACTCAGCCATAAAAAGAAATGAAATTGAGTTATTTGTAGTGAGGTGGATGGACCTAGAGTCTGTCATACAGAGTGAAGTAACTCAGAAAGAGAAAGACAAATACCGTATGCTAACACATATATATGGAATTAAAAAAATGGTTCTGAAGAACCTAGGGGCAGGACAGGATTAAATACACAGATGTATACTGTACCAACAAAATGAAAATCTAAATGAATTGGACAATTTCTAGGAAAACATGAACTTTCAAAACTGGGGGAAGAATAGGAATAAAATGTTAAAAGACCAGCACTGTAGAAGAAATTGAAAAGTCTATGCACTGGTCCCAGATGGTTTATGGATAACTTCCAGATTATTGCTAAGAAATAGATCCTTCCCAAAATATACCAACTGTCTCAGAATATAGAAAAAGACAAAAGGTAAACAACTCATTTTATAATGCTAATATAACAATACAAATTCCAGACAAGAAGAGAATAAGAAAACTGTACATCTCCCACCTTCTCTCCCTCCTCCAGTCAGTAACTCTTCTTGCCTGTTCACTTGATGCCAGCCCCTGTATGCCAGCTGTTGCACTATACTAGTGTAGTTTAAGGTACTGTACTATAAGATTAGAAATGTTTTCTTTATTTTTTGTGTTTTGTTTTTATGTATTATTTTGTACAATCTTATTAAGAAAATGTCTAAAAGATATATACCCAGCCCCACATGGCCCAGCAGCAAAGCAAGCAAGCAATATAGCTAAGAGACTGCAAATGTGCCTCTCGTTCTTGTGAGTTCTTACAAGAATCTATATTTGTAGGATAAAAATTTGCAGTGACCCTGGGAGAGACTAATGGGCTACTCCTTGTGTTCTCTAGTTTGGCAAATTGGGAGGATGTGAAAGTGGGATCAGCCAGAAAATTTTAAACTATGAAATGAGATCATGTTTGGTTAGTCTACAATGTAGTCCCTTAAGAATTTCAGAAAGGAGCTGACTTCTTGGGAAAGGCCATCTTTGCTTCTGGAGGAAAAAGAAAATTGTTTGAAGGTCCTTTTAACTTTCTGATGTATTTTAAGCCCTCCATTGAACTTGGAAAATATGTTGTAATAATCAAATGTAAAATGTTTCAGCTGAGCAGGCTGTGCTCTGTTAAGCGATGTAACTTGCATGTGCCATTTAACATATCTTTATCAATGCAGATTGCATTCTAATAGGTAAATTTATCTTCCCCATGTGAGAGTTTCTTACTGATTCTTGGGAGGTCTGTGTGTTATTTTTCAAGTCCTTACCAAAAGAGGAGACTAGAAAAGATATTCACATTTAACGTTTCATCACTGGAGAAGAATGAGAAAAAAAATTTAGCCGGACTGTTGCCCCAACTGGACTTAATGTCCATTAAGTGATATTATTTAAGACAAAATAATCAGGATATTGTCAAAGGGACTGATGTCTGTCTACCACGGGAAGCCTAAGGATAAAACCACACCTCAGAATCGGTGTGTATTTCAGTTTCCCAAAGGAAATGAGCCGTAATACTTATCCTAGTAGACAGGCAAGCTTTCACAGGTAAATCTTGGGGCTTCACCTGAAGAGAGTGGGAAACTATTCCATATCCTTATGCTTCTAGAAGCTGGGTCCTAGATTTAAAAGGTTTAGGTTCAAAGGTACTCTCATTGATGTGGGGAGGGGAGGGTACCCCTTTAATATGGGCTCAGGGGTATCTGTATAGTAAAAGAACCCAGAGCCAGGCAAAGACTGGTCCAATAGGGCACCCATATAGAGCAGTTTGTGCCCCCAAACTATATTCATCTGGGGTTTATTTACTTTCCCTGTACATTCATTAATCTATTTTCTTATTCTCAAAGTTTCAGGTTAAAACTGGGTATTTCCTTGCAGTGAAGGTTTAAGGCAATAGTCAAGAGTTTGTTTTTTTGTTTTTCTGGAGTTTGGGGTTTGTTTGGGTTTTTGCCTTGAAAATCCTCTAAAAGAATTTAGAAAAGTCTATGTACCTTCTCATACATTGTTAGTTTGGCAATTAAAATTTTTCATCACAAGTTTAAATAACTGCTAAGAACATAACTTCTGGCATATTATAAATATTGCCATTTTTAAATCAAACTGTTATATCATTTGTTAAATACATTCCACAGAATATTGAGATTCATATACTTCATCCATTTAAAAAAACATTAACAAGATCTATTTTAACAGTCAAAACTTTACATCACTCCTTTTCCTCCTAGAACTTATAGTTCCAATCCACTTCCCCATAGAATTTTATAATGTAAATTTTATTCTTGAAAGTATTTTATTGATCACCCTATCATAATTCTCTGCCACAAAAATAAGTAAATTAATGAAAACACATTTTATTTAATTTCCAGTGGCTATAAGGATCTAAATGCTAAAGTTTCTTCTAATTAGGTTATTATTCTAATTTTATATGTAGGTGATTTCGATAAGTAATTTCAAATTTAAAACATATGTTTTTGCAGGAAGTGCATTTCTTAATGAGATAGATGTGGCTTTTTAAAATTAGTTCATATACATAGATGAACATTTTTCATTACTAGAGACAATTTATCAATTTTATTGCATTTTATGTAAGCATTTGAGAAAACTGTTCATATATATAACTAGGTGCAAACACAAGGAGCTTTATTATAGTCATGCCCTTCATTTCCTTTCATTTTTTACAAGCTACATACAAAACAAAAACAATAATCAACAAAAAATAATTTAAATCACCTATCCACTGACAACCCCTTTAAGTCTTCCTTCAGCTTTAAGGGAAGCAAAGAATTAGAACCGCCTGAGTTGCAAAAGTCTTTGTTACCAATCACTGCAGCCATTCACTTTCTCAATACCAGCACCAGTATTCTCAAGTGTTCCCTTGGTGGCTCCCTAGAAGCAAGCAAGCAACCTGGGGTGTTTACTGTCCACCCCAGGACAATGCACATAGTAAGATCTAGAAGGGTGAGACTGAGGCCTTTCCTTAACAAAGTATGAAAGTGAAAGAGTAGAAGGGGAAGTCAGAAAAAAGAACTTGCAGACCACTGGCATATTATCAGGCAGATCAATTTTAGGAAAGCAAACATATGGAAATTGAGAATCCAGAATCATTGTTCCTGTTACTCCTTGGAAGGCCAGGAACATATTGCCCCAGGCTGGAAACAGGTGGGATAGGTGAAAGGGGTAACACCCTGGTCTTGAGATAAATAAATGCTAACTGCAGAATGTTGAGGCATAGATGCCTAGCTGAGGTGGCAATGACATTCAAAGTATATTTGTGGAACTATTTATCATTCCAGAGATTCCCAGAAATATTTGGCAATAAAAAATGTATTTCTTGCAGTCAATGTGACGGGATCCCAGAGTGTTTGAGCATATAATTGAAATAGCATCTGTTTTTTAAATAACAGGAAAAAGCTGTTCCCCTTATTCTCTCAATTACCTAAAAGCAACGTGGAGAAGAAAAACAAAATGGAAAACTATCGTCGATAAAACCTCAAGATATCCATTACTCTTAACATATTATATGAACCACAAGATATCTGTAACTCTGAACACAATACAAGTGTAGCTGCCATATGCAATGAAGATAAAATTGGGGTGTAGGAAGATAACGAGGCAAGATGCATGTGGCTGCAAATAAGAATAAAATAGGTAAAGAAAGCATCTTGGAATATAATTAAGAAATATGCAAAAGAAGAAAAACATTGAAAGGTATACCATATTCTTAAATAGAAAAACTCAACATGTTTTTCAGCACTTTCATAATCTATGTTTTTATACAATCCCAATGAAACTACCAATAGGGTTTAAAATTAGGCAAGCTGACCATAATGTTCCTATAGGAGAACACAGAATCAAGAATAATCAAGATTACAAAAAGGGAATGAGGCAGAAATGCTCTAGGAGATGTTTAACCATATTATAAAAGTTAATTAAAACAGTGTGGGGCTTCCCTGGTGGCGCAGTGGTTGAGAGTCCGCCTGCCGATGCAGGGGACACGGGTTCGTGCCCCGGTCTGGGAAGATCCCACATGCCGCAGAGCGGCTAGGCCCGTGAGCCATGGCTGCTGAGCCTGCGCATCCGGAGCCTGTGCTCTGCAAGGGGAGAGGCCACAACAGTGAGAGGCCCGCCTACCGCAAAAAAAAAAAAAAAAAAAAAAAAAACAGTGTGGTGCTAATACATGAATAGACATATCAGTGAAACAGATTAGAAAGTCCAGAAACAAACCAAAAAAATTTTTTTAAACCATACAGGAATTATAATAAAGGCTAATTTTCAAATTGGTGGAGAAAATACAGATTATTCAATGAATGGTGTTGGGACATCTGGGCAGCAAAGCAGAAAAGAAGAAACATTTGGCTTAATACTTTATATTATATAATAGGAAAAATTCCAAATTGAGCAAATATTTAAATTTTAAAACCAAGACCATAAACGCATTAGGGAAAAAAATGGAAGAACATTTTTATCATCTCAAAGTTGGAAAGGTCTTTCTACAGGTGAAGAAAACCCCTGAAGTCACAAGAGAAAATACTGATAAACTCAACTCTGTAAAAATAATACATACATGGAAAAGTCACTATTATACCAAAAGATAAATGACAAACCTGGAGAAGTATTTCCAACTCACATTATATTCAAAAGCCTAATTTCTTTCTTGTATAAGAAACAAAAACAACAACCAAAGAAAACAAGCATGAACAAAGGATATCAAAAGACAATTCACAGAAAGGAAAAAAATCAAACAATTCTAAAAATTAAGAGGTATTCGACCTCAGTCTCAGTAAGGAGAATGCTAATCAAAACTACAAGCTCTGAGTTTTCACCTGTCACGTTGGCAATGGGCAAAAAGTTTGAGAACTCACCGGAGTGCTCTGGTGGTCTTTGAGCAGCTGTAATCCGACTCCAGGCCCATCCTGCCAAACTCTGGGATGTTGGAGGTGTGGCTGCTCACCGTGTCTCTGCTTTGCCATCTGGCTACCGCATAGGTTCTACCAATAGGAGGTACTGGAGGGGAGGAAGGAGGCTGAAAAAGGAAGAAAGGATGTGCTTCGCCCTCTCAACGTCTTGCTCTGGCCTACGTTACCCCAGCAACTGTTTTCACCTGTGGAGTCAGTGCTTAACCATTGCAGCAGCTGAGTCTAGTTTGCGGTTTCTCCATTACTTGAAGAGTCAGCCTGACCTTTCCCCTTTCGGTGAACCATCATTAACCAATTAGTGCTCCCTCCTCGAAGTCTGGTCCGGGTCCACAGGGTCCCTCCTCCAAGCTCACAGCACCAACGGAATAAAATCCTCCTCCAAAGAGATCTGCATTTCAATACTGTAAGTTTCCCTCCTCTAAGCTTCTAAGTTTTATTTCAGCCTCTTTGCTCCTCCAGCCTTAGAGATGGCGACTGCTTTTTGCAATTGCTACTTCCCTGGTACCTCAGTATTCTCTTCTTAACAATTTTGTACGGAGGTAACAGTTCTTCACATGAAACTCTGTTTCAGTAATTAGTATGGCACATGATTGGATCTTAACTGGTACAGTAGCCAAAGTTGTAGAGACATAGTCAGTCTTATACGTTATTGGTGTTAACTGATGCATACACACATACACACACACATATACACAGAAAGCTGGCAATTTACCATTAATTTCACGTCTAGGAATTTATCACAAATTTACTCACTTGTGTGTGAAATACTGTGTATAAAAGGAAGTTTATTGTAGCTTTGTTTATAAAAGCAAAAGATTGGAGGAGAAGCTAAAAGTTGATCAATAAGAGAATGTTAAATAAATTACAATGTATTCATTAGTAAAACACTTTGCAGAAATTTTTTAAAACAATTTTTACTTTACATATTGTCAGTTTATTTCTTTGTTCCAGTTTGACAGTATCAACATAATTGATTCTGAAACTGATATGATAGGTACTCAACAGTAATTTTTCTTTCAGTTGTTCTGGTTAGCACAGAGGAGGTTCTTTGTTGATGCCTTTCTAACCACAGCTTATATCTGGAATTTATGTTTTTTATACCATTTAGATACAGTGATAAAGACTTAAAGTAAATGTTGGCAGCTGAAGACATTTTTTTCCCTTCCTTCTGTCACTCGCCTGCACAACTCAGGATACCTAACTGATCAAGGTTTGTGTGATATAAAGGTAACAAAGCACAAAGGAGCCTATCTTTCTTGCCAAGGTGAGATGAAAGTATTCTAGGGAGATTTCCAGTTAATAACCTCTTGTTTTGGACATAATCAGTACTTTCTCTTTAAAAATGGGTTTTCAGTAGCTCACTGGAAATAATGAGTTCACATTTCAGGCAAGAAATATATTGTCAAATGTTTGCCTTTATATCACTTGCAGGCCCTTGATATGAATCC
The DNA here is from genome assembly GCF_964165515.1 of Mesoplodon bidens. Classification (NCBI taxonomy): domain Eukaryota; kingdom Metazoa; phylum Chordata; class Mammalia; order Artiodactyla; family Ziphiidae; genus Mesoplodon; species Mesoplodon bidens. The sequence goes on along the minus strand of NC_138177.1, from coordinate 69,878,101 downwards.
CAGGCCAGGCTAGCTGGAATCTGGATGGTTTCTAGCACAAGCAAGGATTAAAAATAAATTTTAAAAAGCACTTTGCTGTACCAATATGGAATTATCTCCAAGATAATGGTAAGTGTAAAAAGAAAAGTGTGAAACAGTGTGTTTTTATGCTTCTGCTTGCATTTTTTAAGTTAAAAAATATACATGTTTGTGTAGAATACTTCTGGAAGGACCCACAAGAAACTGGATACCTAAGGAAGAGGGATGAGAGAGACGCTTAAATTTGCTATATACCCTTTTGCACCTCTTGAATTTTGTAATATGTACATGTATTACCTATACTAAAGAAAAAGGTAATGCAAAAAATCACTAAACTATCAAAGGGCAGGGGGAAAAGAAATACAGAGGCTTTTATGGTTCAAAATTGCAAACTGTGCAAAAATGTTTACTCTCTCTCCCAAGACCACATTAAAAGGATGTTAAAAGAACAAAAATGACATAAATTCACAAAAACAAAGAGAACAGGAGGGAAGCTATTAGCAAGTGAAATATTTCTAAACATTTCTGGAAAAGGAAAAAGCAAATGAGAGGTTCTGAATCTGGGCAAAGAAAACCTGGAATATATGAGGAAGGAGAAGGGAGCTACAAAGCATAGGAGAGTCTACCCAGGAGAGTCTAAAAAAACGCCAGCCTGACTTCAAGACTGAGAACCACAGGCAGTGGGAACTAAAGCCTGAAAACTGTTAACAGCATCACCCCCAACTATCCCTTCCATATGGTTTGACCAGAAGTTGGCAGATAAGTATTTGGCCAAAAATCAATACATAAACAATGGGCACTTTTCTAAAAGAAACTGACCAAAATAGAACAAAGGGAGCTAGTCATGGCTCTGGGGTCCCAAAGGTCTGGAAGCTCTTTAGGATCCTACTTAAGGATCCCCAGGCTAATGACTGGCTCCCCACTCACTCACCCGAAAAAAGAATGTCCACTAGTGAACACACACACACACAACTTTTTCTATAGTCTTAATTTTAACTGTGATGCAGAAAAGTATTATTATATACTTGGAAAAGAAGGCAGCATGAAAATAAAGATTGAGATAATGAAGGAGAAAAGTAACACTGGAGGCAGCACAGATTATTTAGGGAGCAGAAGAGAACTTAAAAAGGAAACTCAAATATTCTCAGACATTATAATCTCATAAAATGAGAAGGGGGGCATTGGTTTCCAACCCCAGGAGTTCCCCAGGTGAAATCCAAATCTGACCCCTGAATGCAGAGGGCAAGGAGAGACTGAAGAAAGAGGCAGACCACTCCAGGTTGGTAGGTGGCAGATTTAATAAGCAAGAGAACTTACATAGAGGCTTGTCTTGGGTGTCCACAAAATGAATAGATCTCCACACCTGCCCACCAGAATCTTGAAAGTTTATATAGAGGCTTTAACAGGGTTCATTTGTATATGTAGTCCAAATGCTCTCAGCAGCACATTGCTCTCTCCAGGCGGCATCCTTGAAAATGACTCCTGGTATGGGAAAGAGGGTTGAAAGTATTTACATTCCAAGGACAAGGGAGGGGTAAGAAGCCTCCAATTGCCCGGGGCCAGCTACTGGATCAAATGGTGGTCACATCCTCTCGATGATTTCCTCCAACAGGGGTGTTATGGAAAAGGAGCAATCAGAGAACCCCCCAAAAAAGCACTTAGAAATAAAAATACATAATTGCGAAATTTTAAAATATTAACAAAAATTTTGAATATAAAATAAAGAAACTCTCTCTGAAAATAGAATCTAAACACAAGGAGACAGAAAACAAAGTCATAAAAACATCAACCCAGAAGTTCCAAAATCCAGCCAATGTGAATTCTAAAAAGAGAAAATGCAGAGGGTAATTATTAAAGAAATAATGTAAGAAATTCCCAGAATTAGGTAAACAACTTTCCAGACTAAAATGGTGCACTAATTGTGCAATAAAATAAATGAATAGAAAAATACCCACATCCAGTCCCACATTCTTGAAATTTTAGAATACCAAGTGTCAAGAGACTATCCTAAAATTTCCTGAAAGGAAAAAAAAGTTTGCTCAATAATGAGAAGCAAATTAACATCAAACTTGGCAAATCAACATGTATTTTAAAACTTAAACCCTCCAAAGTAATAAAGCAAAAAAAAAAATTTTTTTTTTGAAGTGCGTGGGCCTCTCACTGCTGTGGCCTCCTCCGTTGTGGAGCACAGGATCCGGACACGCAGGTGCAGCAGCCATGGCTCATGGGCCCAGCCACTCCGCGACATGTGGGATCCTCCCAGGCTGGGGCACAAACCCACGTCCCCTGCATCAGCAGGCAGACTCTCACTCACTATGCCAACAGGGAAGCCTGCAAAAAATATTTTCAATTTAGAATTTGATAGTCAATCTATCAATTCAGTATGAGAAAACAATAATGACATTTTTTTCAGAAATGTAGAGACCCAGAGCATTTATCTCCCTCTTTCTTGGGAAATTACCTTAAGACATGCTCCAAAAACTTTAAGATGTAAATCAAAAAAAAAAAAAAAAAAAGATATGCAATCAAAAAACTGGGACTCCAGCCTAGGAGAGTAACAAGAGTAGGAAGACACAAAATGACATCTCCTCAGCCAACCTAGAGAGTAATCAGCCCAGATTAGATAAAAAGGATAGTAGGCTCCAAAAAAAAGAGGTATCAGTAGACCGGCGTGGGGTGGTAATGATAAAAAGATACCCTTGGTTTGACAGTATCATTACTGCTGCAAAGACAGACAATATAAGAAAAAAGGGAATTAGAAATTCAAAAAAAAAAGCTAGAAGGGAAATATAATCATAGCATATAATTTGGCTCTGCAGTGAAAAATATTGACAAAATCAAAATCATATAAACACTCCTGAGTTTCAGCTTTTGGAATCAATCTGTAGACAAAACTCATAACTTTTATTACATTAATAGATTAGAAGTACTATTAAAATTTAGTGACCTAAAAATGCAGAAGATAGAGGGAAGTGAAAAGGGGAGGAGAGAAGTAAAAGAAAGTGTAGGGATATTAATTTTTTCATCCACTAAAATGTAAAGTGAGGAGTAAAGAGATAACTAGGTATAAAAGTGTCTATGGGGGCTTCCCTGGTGGCACAGTGGTTGAGAGTCTGCCTGCCGATGCAGGGGACACGGGTTCATGCCCTGGTCCGGGAAGATCCCACATGCCGTGGAGTGGCTGGGCCCGTGAGCCATGGCTACTGAGCCTGCGCATCCAGAGCCTGTGCTCCGCAACGGGAGAGACCACAGCAGTGAGAGGCCCGCGTACCGCCATAAAAAAAAAAAGCAAGGAAAAAAAACAAATAACATACAAGGGAATCCCCATAAGGTTAACAGCTGATCTTTCAGCAGAAACTCTGCAAGCCAGAAGGGAGTGGCAGGACATTTAAAGTGATGAAAAGTAAAAACCTACAGCAAAGATGACTCTACCCAGCAAGGATCTCATTCAGATTTGATGGAGAAATTAAAATCTTTACAGACAAGCAAAAGCTAAGAGAATTCAGGACCACCAAACCAGCTTTACAACAAATGCTAAAGGAAGTTCTCTAGGCAGGAAACACAAGAGAAGGAAAAGACCTACAATAACAAACCCAAAACAATTAAGAAAATGGTAATAGGAACATACATATCAATAACTACCTTAAAGGTAAATGGATTAAATGATCCAACCAAAAGACATAGACTGGCTGAATGGATACAAAACAAAACCTGTACATATGCTGTCTACAAGAGACTCACTTCAGACCTAGGGAACATACAGACTGAAAGTGAGGGGATGGAAGAAGATATTCCATGAAAATGGAAATCAAAAGAAAGCTGGAGTAGCAATTTTTCATGTGAGACAAAATAGACTTTAAAACAAAGACTATTACAAGAGACAAAGAAGGACACTACATAATGATCAAGGGATCAATCCAAGAAGAAGATATAACAATTGTAAATATTTATGCACCCAACATAGGAGCACCTCAATACATAAGGCAAATACTAACAGCCATAAAAGGGGAAATCAACAGTAACACAATCATAGTCGGGGACTTTAACACCCCATTTTCACCAATTGACAGGTGATACAAAATGAAAATAAATAAGGAAACACAAGCTTTAAATGATACATTAAACAAGATGGACTTAATTGATATTTATAGGACATTCCATCCAAAAACAACAGAATACACTTCTTCTCAAGTGCTCATGGAACATTTTCCAGGATAGGTCATGTTTTGGGTCACAAATCAAGCCTTGGTAAATTTAAGAAAACTGAAATCATATCAAGTATCTTTTCTGACCACAGTGCTATGAGACTAGATATCAATTACAGGAAAAAATCTGTAAAAAATACAAACAAATGGAGGCTAAATAATACACTACTTAATAACCAAGATAACACTGAAGAAATCAAAGAGGAAATCAAAAAATACCTAGAAACAAATGACAATGAAAACACGATGACCCAAAACCTATGGAATGCAGCAAAAGCAGTTCTAAGAGGGAAGTTTATAGCAATACAATCCTACCTTAAGAAACAAGACACATCTCTAATAAACAGCCTAACCTTACATTTAAAGCAATTAGAGAAAGAAGAACAAAAACCCCCCAAAGTTAGCAGAATGAAAGAAATCACAAAGATTGGATCAGAAATAAATGAAAAAGGAATGAAGGAAACAATAGCAAAGATCAATAAAACTAAAAGCTGATTCATTGAGAAACTAAACAAAATTGATAACCATTAGCCAGATTCATCAAGAAAAAATAGGGGAAGACTCAAATGAACAGAATTAGAAATGAAAAAGGAGAAGTAGCAACTGACACCACAGAAATACAGAGGATCATGAGAGATTACTACAAGCAACTATGTGCCAATAAAATGGACAACCTGGAAGAAATGGACAAAACCTTAGAAATGCACAACCTTCCGAGACTGAATCAGGAAGAGAAAGAAAATATGAACAGAACAATCACAAGCACTGAAATTGAAACTGTGATTAAAAATCTTCCCACAAACTAAAGCCCAGGATCAGAGGGCTTCACAGGCAAATGCTAGCAAACATTTACAGAAGAGCTAACACCTATCCTTCTCAAATTCTTCCAAAATATAGCAGAGGAGGGAACACTTCCACTCATTCTATGAGACCACCATCACCCTGATACCAAAACCAGACAAAGATGTCACAAAGAAAGAAAAAAAATCAGGGCAATATCACTGATGAACATAGATGCAAAAATCCCCAACAAAATACTAGCAAACAGAATCCAACAGCACATTAAAAGGATCATACACCATGATCAAGTGGGGTTTATCCCAGGAATGCAAGGATTCTTCAATATATGCAAATCAATCAATGTGATAAACCATATAAACAAATTGAAGGAGAAAAACCATATGATCCTCTCAATAGATGCAGAGAAAGCTTTCAACAAAATTCAACACCCATTTATGATAAAAACCCTGCAGAATGTAGGCATAGAGGGAACTTACCTCAACATAATAAAGGCCATATATGACAAACCAACAGCCAACATCGTCCTCAATGGTGAATAACTGAAACCATTTCCACTAAGATCAGGAACAAGACAAGGTTGCCCACTCTCACCACTATTATTCAACTTAATTTTGGAAGTTTTAGCCACAGCAATCAGAGAAGAAAAAGAAATAAAAGGAATCCAAATTGGAAAAGAAGAAGTAAAGCTGTCACTGGTTGCAGAGGACATGATACTATACATAGAGGATCCTAAAGATGCTACCAGAAAACTACTAGAGCTAATCAATGAATTTGGTAAAGTAGCAGGATACAAAATTAATGCACAGAAATCTGTTGCATTCCTATACACTAATGTTGAAAAATCTGAAAGTGAAATTAAGAAAACACTCCTATTTACCATTGCAACAAAAAGAATTAAATACCTAGGAATAAATCTACCTAAGGAGACTAAAGACATATATGCAGATACTTATAAGACACTGATGAAAGAAATTAAAGATGATACAAATAGATGGAGAGATATACCATGATCTTGGATTGGAAGAATCAACATTGTGAAAATGACTCTACTACCCAAAGCAATCTACAGATTCAGTGCAATCCCTATCAAACTACCACTGGCATTTTTCACAGAACTAGAACAAAACATTTCACAATTTGTATGGAAACACGAAAGACTCCAAATAGCCAAAGCAATCTTGAGAAAGAAAAACAGAGCTGGAGTAATCAGGCTCCCGGACTTCAGACTATACTACAAAGCTACAGTAACCAAGACAGTATGGTACTGGCACAAAAACAGAAATATAGATCAATGGAACAGGATAGAAAGCTCAGAGATAAGCCCACACATATATGGTCACCTTATCTTTGATAAAGGAGGCAAGAATATACAATAGAGAAAAGACAGCCTCTTCAATAAGTGGTGCTGTGAAAACTGGACAGCTACGTGTAAAAGAATGAAATTAGAACACTCCCTAACACCATACACAAAATAAACTCAAAATGGATTAAAGACCTAAATGTAAGGCCAGACACTGTAAAACTCTTAGAGGAAAACATAGGCAGAACACTCTATGACATAAATCACAGCAAGATCCTTTTTGACCCGCCTCCTAAAGAAATGCAAATAAAAACAAAAATAAACAAATGGGACCTAATAAAACTTAAAAGTTTTTGCACAGCAAAGGAAACCATAAACAGGATGAAAAGACAACCCTCCGAATGGGAGAAAATATTTGCAAATGCAGCAACTGACAAAGGATTAATCTCCCGAATTTACAAGCAGCTCATGCAGCTCAATATCAAAAAAACAAAGAACCCAATCCAAAAATGGGCAGAAGACCTAAATAGACATTTCTCCAAAGAAGATATACAGATTGCCAACAAACACATGAAAGAATGCTCTACATCATTAATCATTAGAGAAATGCAAATCAAAACTACAATGAGATATCATCTCACACCAGTCAGAATGGCCATCATCAAAAAGCCTACAAACAATAAATGCTGGATAGGGTGTGGAGAAAAGGTAACCCTCTTGCACTGTTGGTGGGAATGTAAATTGATACAGCCACTATGGAGAGCAGTATGGAGGTTCCTTAAAAAACCATAAATAGAAATACCATGTGACCCAGCAATCCCACTACTGAGCATATACCCTGAGAAAATCATAATTCTAAAAGAGTCATGTACCACAATGTTCATTGCAGCTCTATTTACAATAGCCAGGACATGGAAGCAACCTAAGTGTCCATCGACAGATGAATGGATAAAGAAGATGTGGCACATATATACAGTGGAATATTACTCAGCCATAAAAAGAAATGAAATTGAGTTATTTGTAGTGAGGTGGATGGACCTAGAGTCTGTCATACAGAGTGAAGTAAGAGAAAAACAAATACCATATGCTAACACATATATATGGAATCTAAAAAAAAAAAAACCATGGTCATGAAGAACCTAGGGGCAAGTCAGGAATAAAGACAGAGACCTACTAGAGAATGGACTTGAGGACACGGGGAGAGGGAAGAGTAAGCTGGGACAAAGTGAGAGAGTGGCATGGTCATATATACTCTACCAAATGTAAAAGAGATAGCTAGTGGGAAGCAGCAGCATAGCATGGGGAGATCAGCTCGGTGCTTTGTGACCACCTAGAGGGGTGGGATAGGGAGGGTGCGAAGGAGGGAGATGCAAGAGGGAAGACATATGGGCATATATGTATATGTATAACTGATTCCCTTTTTATAAAGCAGAAACTAACACACAATTGTAAAGTATTATACTCCAATAAAGATGTTTTAAAAAATAAATACATAATAAAAAATTTTTCAAAAGATGGTCTATAGATAATGTCTTAAATTGACAAAATAAGAAATAGCAACATAAGACTTTTAGATAAATGGAGGCTACCTCCATAAAAACATAAATAATTGGAAAACTTCAAAGTGATTGCCTGTGTGGAGTGGGACTGGGAGTAGAATGGTGAGTCAAGAGACTGTTGCTTTTCTTTAAAACTCTTCATCTTTAAAGCTATTTTCTTTAAAACTATTTCATCTTTTAATTGTGAGCATATATTAGTTGGATAAAATGCATATATATCCATTAAATTTTGAAGGTAGTGTTACTTCACATATTTGTGAGGTTTTGGACATTAGGGTTTCATATAGATGGGGGAAATGTGTACAGGACCAGTAAGTATCTTATGAGATCATTTAAACCGAACTAATAATCTTTACTTTTCTAGTTTAGTTTTTCAACCATTTTTTTCAAGGATCTCAGTAAAAAGAATGGAGCATTTGAAAACTCTACTAAATTTTCTAGCAACTCACAAATAAAGCTGTTCCTTCAATTCCCAAAATGTTAGTGGGTTAAGATAGGAAAAGAAACACTGAATAAGATATGAAACCTGGATTTAGACCCTACTTCTGAATCTGACTCACCAAATGACTTTTAGAAAAGCCATCCACCTGCCTTAACCTTGGTAAGCTCCTCTGCAAAGTGAGAAGCTCGCTGAAGATTATTGGATCTCAAAGGAGGTGCTGTACTGTGGGGAAGTGGATAAAAGAGCGAAGGATTACCTGAAAAATTCAAAACACATTCCAGTTTGCATTGCTTTCATTCTTAGTATTTCCTCGTAGGCACATCATATCCTTTTACTCATCTGTAACTTACAAAACCTTTTTTGTATTGGGTGTGCAGGACACATTTACAGTGGGGATTCCCACCGCAGTAATCTCCTGTAGGCAGCTGCTTATCTCCTCTGTACTACAAATGTCAGAGAAAGCAACCCACTGTCAGTATCCCCTCATGTCTTGTACTGATGCCTCTAGGAACTGCTTCCTTTCTCTCACCCTCCTTTAAGTGCCCCTGTGTTTTTCATAGTGGATAGAGCTGAAATGGCACTAGGCATCTTCCACACTAATATTCACCATCATCATTCTTCCTTTTTTTTTTTTTGTTCTTTATTGCCATTCTCTTTTCTTTCTCTCACTTTTCTGTTGCTTCCTACAGCTTGACCCTAGTTCAGCTCCTACTGGGTGCTACTGACTGAAGGTCATTCTGCCCTTGACACCACATGTGTATAATTCTATACTCCCTCCTGCAAAAACTAGGAGAGTGGCTGCTTCTAGTGTTTTTCTATCTCCTACAAGGTCTCTCTTTGGTTGACTCATCCTGGGTCCCCTTCCTCAGTCCTAGGACCTCCTCCAGACATTGACCTCCTGCATCCTTTCAAGTGAAGCCGCAGCACACACTCTTTACCTCTCAGCAAAAGCCACATTTAACCTTCTGTCAGAGAAAATACAGGCTTATTATTTTTTTAATAAATTTATTCATTTTTATTTATTTATTTTTGGCTGTGTTTGGTCTTCGTTGCTGCGCACAGGCTTTCTCCACTTGCAGCAAGTGGGGGCTACTCTTCTTTTTGGTGTGCAGACTTCTCATTGCAGTGTCTTCTCTTGTTGCGGAGCATGGGCTCTAGGGGCGTGGGCTTCAGTAGTTGAAGCACATGGGCTCAGTAGTTGTGGCTCACGGGCTCCAGAGCGCAGGCTCAGTAGTTGTGGTTTATGAGCTTAGTTGCTCCATGGCATGTGGGATCTTCCCGGACCAGGGCTTGAACCCATGTCCCCTGCAATGGCAGGTGGATTCTTAACCACTGTGCCACCAGGGAAGCCCTACAGGCTTATTATTGATGAACACCCTAGACCTGAATCCTAATCCCAAACATTCTCCCAATGCTGTATTTTCTCTTTCTTCAAGCATAAGGCCTCTATACCATCCTGGGCACAATTTTGAACGGACAATACATAAAATGCCACTATAAGCTGGTGCTCCTGAAGTGCCTTTAGTCCACTGAACTCAACATCCTAACAGAAAGAATACTACTGAAGCCTTTCTATTGATGCACAGGAACAGAATCAAAAGATGTTCTGAAAAAAAAAGTAAAAGATATTCTGGGCTTACTTTTTTTCTTTTAACTAAATAGCAAGTGTGGATAAACTCACCTCTATTCAGAAGAAAGAGAGAAAGATAAAGGAGAAAATAAGTTCTCGGAAAAATACTGAACACAAAAGAAGGAATAACAACATAAACAGACACTTCTAAACATTTGCCCCAGAATACATTAAACTATTTGATAACAGCTTATTTGCCCTCTGGTAGAAACAAGAGAAAATTATGTCCCTGGCTTGATGGAAGACAATATTTAAACCTTCCCAGGTTTTCTTCTCTTTTTATTCAAGTGGAGACCTCATCTTCCTTTGTTGTCCTAATTATAAACTTTTATGATTAATAATATCCTTTCCTACACCCTACACTTTTTTTCCCTTTAACTCAAGGAAAGAGTCTAGATCAGTGCTATCCAATACAGTAGCCACAAGCCACATGTGGCTATTTAAATTTAAATCAATTAAAATTAGATAAAATGTGGAACGCAATTCCTCAGTCACACTAGCCACATTTCAGGGACTCAGTAACTACATATGTCTAGTCGCTACCATATTGGACAGCACAAATTAGAATATTTCCATCATTGGAGAAAGTTCTACTGGACAGTGCTGGTTTAGGAGAATTCTCATTTCAGTCAAGGATGATTAAAGCCCCTTTGTAATAATGGTATAGAAAGGTAACATCACCACAGAGGATTTAAAAAATTCGGAGCCAAAATGTCTTGCCCTTTTAGATGAGGTTAAAACTCTCAGTGCTATAAAGCAAGATGCAAGCAGTCCACAGATGAAAGATAGGAGCACTGACTTGGATGTACGTGTTTATGGACACTGTGAGATAGAACAGGAAGAGGATTATTGAAATATTATTGATAAATAATGTCTGGCAGATATAAGCTGAATGGACAGTACTCATGTTACCGACCAGGGTTCTTGGCCTGTTTAATCAATAGAAATTGATCAGAGGACAGACAGGGAATTCCGGCAAGGCTTGATTGGGACTTGTGCTGTAACACGAGGAGCAAAAACAAGTAACAGGTTTCCTTGCTTGCTCCCTGAGTAGGGGGGGAGCTGGTTCCTTATACGGGGTGAGGGCAGGGGTGGGTCTAGGGATTGGGCCAGAGGCGTGGCTTAGGAGGTCTCCTCACCCCCTTGGTGGTGCTGTGTGCAAGGGGCTATGTGCATGCACAGTACTCTGCTTTTGCTCCTGGCTCCTCGGAAGTAGCAGTTGCATTTTTGTGTCTTGTTGTTCATAATTTGCCCCGACTGCACATGCATGCAGTTATTTTTAGTCCCTTATAGTTTCTTTGTATTTCGTTGCTTGAGGAGATGTTTGTCCAGGTACAAGCACAGCAGCAAAGGGTCCCACATCCCAGGTCCCAGCCTGTCTCACTCAGAGGCAGGGTTGAAAGGCAGTATGGACTGACCACTGTAGGAATACAGTACATCATACAGTATTAAATTCCCTAAGCCAGTTTTTTTGAGATCAGCCCTGGACTCAGAGAGTGACAGCTATGAAAGGGTGAAGAGCAGAGGGGAACTGGAGTAGGATATTGTAAGACCAGCATTCTGTTTCCACTATACAAACTCACCAGCCCCAGGGCCACTGTGTATGGTGTGCAGGCTGCTCACTACACATGGGTGTCTAGCTGAGGGAGGGAGTGGGGGTTGTTATCTCCCCACACTCCACTCACCAAGCCGTTCACCCAGCATAGAGTTAATCCTCCATTCACACAGAAATACCACATGGACTAGCAGCAGTCCAGATGAGCCCTGTGAGTTTTTTTAATTCCTCTTCTTTAGGGTCTCCGTTGTATCTTCTGTAAATGAATGTGATAGGCTGAATAGCCTGTCTATGTATGTCCTAATCCCTGAAACCTATGAATATGTTACCTTTACAGATAAGGATATTGAGAAGGATAGATTATGCTGGTATCCAGGTGGGCTCGATATAATGACAAGGGTCCTTCTAAGAGGAAGGCAGGAGGTCAGAGAGAAAAGAAAATGCTATGCCATCACCTTTGGAGATGGAGGAAGGAGCCACAAGCCAAGGAATGTAGGCAGCCTCTAGGTGCTAGAAAAGGCAAGGAAATCAATTAACCCCTAGAATCTCTAGAAAGAACACAGCCCTGTGGACACACCCATTTTAGACTTCTGACCTCCAGAGCTGTAAAATATTAAATTTGTGTTGGTGCTGTGTTAAGCCAATAGATTTGTGATAATTTGTTACAGCAGTGATAGAAAACCAATACAATAAGGATGCTGGATTATGTCTAAAGTCATTTTCAATGTAAAACATAAATTCCATAATTTTCATTCCTTCTGAGAAAAGCACAACATATAGATTGCTTTTCACTTAAGAAGAAATGTTCATTCATTGATGTTAATGAAGAGCAGAGAGGGGAAGTCCAGTGTCCACTCTGCAGCACTCCAGGGTATAAAGGTGAAAATTCCTCAGAGTCTGAGACACGATACTGGTGAGGTGTCATCTCCAGTGGGCTTGCTCAGGACTGCTGCTGTCGGATAGGATCACAGCCCCAGGATGGCAGCTGGGGCTTGGTGAACACTCCACCGTGAACCCCATACATTGGCACGCCCCCCACCCCCAACCCAGGACATCAGGGCTGAAGGTCCACCTTCAGTGGTGGGCCTTAACAATGATAAACATTGTTAATCTCTTCTGGTGACATCACAAATTCCCACACGTTCACATCTCCAGTGTCTCCCACCAAGGACTGGTTCTTATCAAAGACCACTCTTCCCCCAAAAAAAGAGATCTGCTTCTGCCACAGAACGATGCTTGCCTCTGTCCCCATAAAGTGCCCCTTCTCCAGACTCCTCCTCAGCATGGGCTTCCCATCCACCCAGAGCTCAACAATTCCCGAAGCTACTCTCAACTCCCAGATGTGCAGCAAAGCAAGAATGGCCTGGAGACCCAGAAGAGGGCTGCCACCCCACTCAATGAGTGCCATAGGCATCAGTCTTTCCCTTATGAGGAAGTCTTATTAGCTTGGGCCCAGGCATCACAAAAAGAGGCTGCACCCCCAGGCAGGCAGTGTAGACCTGGATTAACTGTTGAAGACCATTGGTTTCTTTATCTGTGCTTATCTGGTTACATAGGATTTCTCTCTCTCTCTGGAAAACACAAAAGCCTTTTGTGCTTATGTCTGTGGAAGTAAAAAAAAGGAATAAATAAGAAATGGAATTATCCAAAAAAAAGTTGAATTATATTATATATATATTATTATATTTATCAAGGAAAATATTGGAAACTAGAGATTTACTCTGCCTCTTCTCCACAATTCTGTGTATTCTCAGCTCCATTCACCCTCTCCTGAGCCCACACAAAGCTTTTCAAAGTCACAGCCCAGTAGACCAGAGCTCAGGCATAGGCTGGGGCTGCAAACAGACTGCTGGGCAGCGGCCCAGGGGACTGATGAGGACTAGGAAACTGAGAGCTTTGCCAGCTTCACTCTTCCTGTTGTTGTTCTGAACAGTGAGGATGTTAGTGGCTGAGTTCTTAGGACCTAGATGTCTTACACAACCTCAACTCCAGATATTAGTTAATGTGTGAAACATTTTCCAAAACTACCTCTGAAGGCCTTCTTTTGGGGCAAAGGGAACAGGATCATTCCCAAGTTGGGAAAATGACAAGCAATTTATTAGAGATTTCAGGCATTCCTGCAGCTTCAAGTCTCTATAGTCATGCTTGAAAACTTGGGAAAAATTCATTCTTTCTACCAGTTTAAGGAAATTATTCAAAATATGAAAATGTTTTTCTTAACACCAGTATTATTTAGAGAGGTAAACACATAGAAATAGACCAAATATTCATTCTGCTCACTGATTCAAACCAGAAACCTCTCAATTGCTTTGTGTTTCTAACCTCCAGTTAACATTCCCCCTTAAGCACTACTCAGATCTATCTGGGTCTCTCCAACATGACTGCCTTTGACCTACACCAGTTGCCATCAACTCCCACCTGGATTTCCAACAACCCTCTTATTGTCCTCACAGCTATTCTCATCCCCCTCCAAAGCAGTCTTCACAAAGGAGCTGGAACAATCATTCTAAAACAACAACATCAACTCTCTCAATTAAAACATATTTATGGAATTTAAGAAAAAAAAATGTCATGAAGAACCTAGGGGTAAGACAGGAATAAAGACACAGACCTACTAGAGAATGGACTTGAGGATATGGGGAGGGGGAAGAGTAAGCTGTGACAAAGCGAAAGAGAGGCATGGACATATATACACTACCAAACGTAAGGTAGATAGCTAGTGGGAAGCAGCCGCATAGCACGGGGAGATCAGCTCGGTGCTTTGTGACCGCCTGGAGGGGTGGGATAGGGAGAGTGGGAGGGAGACGCAAGAGGGAGGGGATATGGGAACATATGTATATGTATAACTGATTAAATTTGTTATAAAGCAGAAACTAACACACCATTGTTAAGAAATTATACTCCAATAAAGATGTAAAAATAAATAAATAAATAAATAAAATGAGAATTAAAACATATTATTAGCTCCCTGTATTTTAATTTTCCAGTCATAACAGAAAAATAAGGCAAGAAAAAATGAGCTTGGGATGGGTGTTAAGTGAGCCAACCCCCTTAACTCTAAGAAGCTTAGCATGCATTACAAGCTCCTCACCAATCAGAGCTCTCTTTAATCCTCTAGCTTCATTTCTCTCCACACCCTGCCTTGAACCCCAGCATCCAAGGGACGTTGGTCTTTCAGTTCTTAAAACATGCTGGTATCTCTCTCTTTTTTATTTTTAAAGGAACACTTATTATTTATTTATTTGGGCTGCATTGGGTCTTTGTTGCTGTGCATGGGCTTTTTCTAGTTGCGGTGAGCAGGGCCTACTCTTCTTTGCATTGCTTGCGCTTCTCATTGTGGTGGATTCTCTTGTTGTGGAGCACGGGCTCTAGGCCCGCAGGCTTCAGTAGTTGTGGCACATGGGCTCAGTAGTTGTGGTTCACGGGCTCTAGAGTGCAGGCTCTGTAGTTGTGGAGCACGGGCTTAGCTGCTCTGCGGCATGTGGGATCTTCCCGGGCCAGGGATCAAACCCTTGTCTCCTGCATTGGCAGGTGGATTCTTAACCACTGCACCACCAAGGAAGTCCACTGGTGTCTCTCTTAACCACGATGTTTGCACATGTTGTTCGTTCTGACTCACAACCTCATTTGACCAGCTAATGCTCGCTCTTTTTCCATTTTCAACTTAAATGAAACATCCTCCAAGAATGATTTCTGCACCTCCCAACTCTCAATAAGGTGACTCTCCCAAAGTTATCAGCTGTGTTGTCTTTGGCTGTTGGCTTGTTCATGTTGTCCACTATGACAACATCCTTGAAGATGGTGATAAGGTTCTGTCATGAGCACTATTATGTTCTCAGTGCCTAGTCCAGAGTCTGTCACATAGTTAGGGGTAGATCACTATTGAATAAATAATGCAGGGATACCCTCTGAGGTAGTAATTTGCTATTGCTGTTGCTGAATATATCCTATTCTAAGCAAGTAGCATAAAGCTTCCTCATGTCAGGAGAAGGTTCATAACAGCAAGCAACCAACCAACACTGCTGGAGATAGTCTCCTATTGAACATGTGTTCATCAAAACCCTGAGCTGTTGCAGAGCTTCTACTGGGAGCTGAGAGAGGTAGACACATGGAGGCATCAAGGAGAATGAAGAGAACCCCAGGCTAGGAGAAGGGTAGAAACTGACAGGTCTTGTGTGTATCAGGGATCCTGGCTCCACTATCTGCCAGCCCTCTGGGGAGGGAGCAGCGTCTTTGAGAGGATGGATGCAATGTGTACATCTAGATCCTTAGGACTCCCAACCTAGACCAAGGTGCCTGTGATCTATTTGGCAGAAGTAGCAGAGCTGCAGACTTTGGGCATCCAGGCAAGCTTGAACAATAGGCATCTCTGCAGTACTCAGTGGACCTTCCTGACATTTGAGTGTTAATGTTAGACTCTTGGAACCTTTAGCTGACCTTGGGTCATTGGAAAGGGAACCCCAATAATGACTAAGTTAGAGTGTTCAATAACTCTATGGGACGTAAGCCCAGAGACTTTTTTTTTTGGTTGAGTTGGGTCTTTGTTGCTGCACGTGGGGGCTACTCTTCGTTATGGTGTGCAGGCTTCTCATTGTGGTGGCTTCTCTTGTTGCAGAGCACGGGCTCTAGGCACACGGGCTTTAGAACGCAGGCTAAGTAGTTGTGGCGCACGGGCTTAGTTGTTCCTTGGCATGTGGGATCTTCCCGGCCCAGGGCTTGAACCCATGTCCCCTGCATTGGCAGGTGGATTCTTATCCACTGCGCCACCAGGGAAGCCCCCAGAGACTTATTTAACTTTATATAAAGCAAATAGAGATGTGGCATTTCTTACTCACCTGAGTTTATTGAATAAGATTTATATTCCCTACATAAATGAATAGTTTGATGATTTATACTACATACATGTGATGGATGAAAAAATAAGCAGTCATTCAAACTAACAGTGGCATACCCAGAGAGAAATAAGCCTCACAGTGACAAAGTTCTATACATGGTGTTTATTACCTGGTTTTATTCTCTCTGGACACCATTATTTTAACCTAAAAATCTGAATCCATTCTGTCAAGCTCTCTCAATACAAGAATACCTGAAAGATCTTCCATCAAAAATCTTCAGAAAAATAGCAGATGGATCCATTGAGAGTGACAACTTTCATTCTGTAACGAGAACAATAAGTTTATTGGTTATAACTACTTGGCCTTTCAGGTTAGACCATGGGTAATGATTTGCCTCTTCTGTTTCACCTCACTGAAAAATAAGAGAACCCTTAATCCCTGAAAGATAATGAACTAGTGTCTGTTCTGGTCACATCAAGATGCTCTTTCTTGAGTCCCCTGATATTCCAAAACCCCATACAATTTGATCTACTTCTTTGTTCTGATGACTTGATAATCAAGTCTCAGTATGTGCTTATGCACCTGCTCAAAATAAAGCCTGGCAGTGCTTGTTCTCTATTGATTTTTCTGAAACATCTGACCTTTCCCAGACCTCATCAATCTGGGAAAGAGAATTGAATCACATTAACTGAAAGCCCTTCATGACCCTTTCCCTAGCCCCAGATACACTCAGTTATTTCTGAGGGTCCTAGTGGTGCTCATAGGAGTTTAGTCCCCTCTTGGACTTTTACTGTCTTTCACTTTTCTGAAGCTAACAAAACCTCTCTCCTTCTCGCTGCAAACACTGCCCTCTGTGAGAATCCCTATATTTATTCCAGGGATGCGAGGGCTTCCAAGGCTGCCCTTACCAGGTGCCAAGGCTGGGTGCTCTCTCTTCAGTCCTCAAGGCAGCAAAGTTTTGCTACCTTTCCCCATGAAGTAGGGGGAATTGATATCTCCCCAGCTCAATAGAGAATCAAATCTGCTTTCATTGTCCTCTCTATGTGTCTGAGTCTTTCAAAACTACAGCTTATTTGGTTTCTACCTATGACCCCAAATCTCCAAAATGCTCTAAGAATGGATTAATGGGGCCCAACAAGGAAATGGATCTAAGATACACACCTTAAGCTATCCTCCCATCTCCAGTTTTTCCCCAAATGTCCCAAACAAATACCATCTCTTCTCTGTAGGACCAAAAGTCCTTAGGCAAATTAATTCCTCCTGGTTCTTCCTCTATTTCATTAGACATGTCCTAATCCCATTTTACAGTCTCTGCTATATAAGAAAGCTATAACTCACTCTAATTTTATAGTAGACCACTTATTTTTATTTCCCTAGTCCCAGCCATCTATCCCTGCCTATTTCTAAACCATAGACACAAAAGCAAGATGTCTTCTCTGACAACCAGGATCCCCTAAGATTTACATAAAGCTTTAGTTAAGATTTGCAGAGTGTGTGTGGTTTTCTATCATCTAACATTCCTGTGGAAAATTCTAAAGCTGTCAAATGGGCCTTTCTCTTGTCCTCTATACACAACTGGACAAAGCGAAGTGATCTAAAAATTACATCTCAGAACCTCAAAACTTTCACTATAAATTGATCACAAAATATTGACTCATTTATTTTAAGAAGTCATGTCCTGCTCATTATAACTTTTTCTAAAATACTCCCCTCCAGGAAAAAATGTGTTTGTCCTCAAATTCCATTCAAAATCTCACCACCCTTGAATAGTTTCTTGACCCTCATTCCATCCACAATCTTCTCCTCCCTCATTTCAAAGGAAAAATAAATTACTCTATTAGTTCTTAACTCCTGTAGTTCATTCTTTATTAATTTGTTACAATACATATCTCATCGGAATATAGTTGTTTTTGTATGTTTCTGTCATCTGTGAGCTACAAAAACTGAGGCTACATCATCTTCATTCATTCATTTATTCAATCATTCATGTATTCAACATATATCTTGTTTCACTATGTGCCATTCACTATATTAGTCCTCTAGCTCAAGAGACATTAAATGACTAGTTTTTGCCTGAGAAAAGAGGAAGAAATGTTCAAATAAGAAATAAATAATTTCCCAAAGCCTCCAAAAAACGACTTTCCATTCTTTGGTTGCTTCTTTCTAATACTTCTGCTGTGACACTTTAGGTTGTTCTGTCAGTCTATCATGCTTCTCATCTCTTCAAATCCCTTAGAGTAAAAGACTACAAAAACAAAAACAAACAAATAAAAGATTTATACGAAAGGACACTGTATTTGGTACCTCCACCTCTGGTTCCCTGAAATTCACATTCCCGAGAGGCTCTCTGTCATCACTGCCTAATGGTCTCAGAGGTTCCTCTCTCCCCCTTTTGAGCGAACCCCTCAAAATGGACATAAATCCTTCCCCCAATTCTTCATAGCACAACAAAGCCCATACTGTTATATTTCTTAGATATGTTTCCTGGTATGACAATTCTCAGAGCCTAAGGCTCTGGCTTATGCTGCTTGGACGGCCTCAGCCTACTTCTCTCCTGTGATACTGTGATTTATAATAAGTATATATTTGGTTTCATCCTGTTTCTGGAACAGAGCTCCTAAGACCATTGGAATTTCCTGACAAGAACAGTAAATGTTCTTTTTTTATGTTAATGAGGTGACTTTTGGACCCCACCCAGTGATGGGGGCTGGTTGCCAGTGGAGCCAAGGGTGTCATTGGAGGATTGTAACTTCCAGTCCCACACCCTGAGCAGGGGAGGGGAAAGGGGCTTGGGCTTCAGTTCACTCACCAATGGCCAATGATTTAGTCAATCATGCCTATGTAATGAAGCCTCCATAAAAACCCAAAAGGATTGGGTCTAGAGAGCTTCTGGGCTGGTGACCACGTGGAGATTGGGGCTAGTGTCATGCCTGGTGCTCAATGCCCCTTCTGCATACCCTTCCCTGTGCATCTCTTCCAATTGGCTGTTCCTGAGTTCTATCCTTTTACCAGTGAACTGGTAATTAAAATGTTTCTTTGAGGGGCTTCCCTGGTGGCGCAGTGGTTGAGAGTCCGCCTGCCAATGCAGGGGACACGGGTTCGTGCCCCGGTCTGGGAAGATCCCACATGCCGCGGAGCGGCTGGGCCCGTGAGCCATGGCTGCTGATCCTGCGCGTCCGGAGCCTGTGCTCCACAACGGGAGAAGCCACAGCAGTGAGAGGCCCACGTACCGCAAAAACAAAAACAAAACAAAACAATAAAATGTTTCTTTGAGTTCTGTCAGCCACTCTAACAAATTAATCAAATTCAAGGAGGTGGACATGGGAACCTCTGATTTATAGCCAATTGGTCAGAAACACAGGTAATAGCCTGTGTTTGGCATCTGAAGGGAGTGGGGGAAGTCTTGTAGGACTGTTCCCCTAACCTGTAGTATCTTTTGCTATCTCCAGGTAGATAAACTTCAGACTTGAGCAGAATTGGGTTGAATTGTGGGACACCCAGCTGGAGTCCAGAGCATTGCTTGTTGGTGTGGGAACCACCCACTATACCCCCCGACACACACACACACACACACACACACACACACACACACTGGAATTGGGTCTAGGAACCCAGGCAGATCTCCTAACTCAAGGGATGCCCTGAGGCAAGAGCCGAGGAATACCCTGACACTTTTGTATCCTCCCCCAAGTCTAGGCCCTATGAGCAAGGGCCTAACACAGGAATGAGTTCCCTCTCCTTCCTGCTAAGCTCCACCTTAATCTTCCTGTGAATTAAGATATCCTCTTCCCATAATAATCAACACTGGAAATATCTAGACATCTTGTGAGAGAATCAAGATCCTACTTTTGTGATCCTTATCTATGGGCCCAAACTCCCAACATAATAATAGCCCAAGCTTAGGACAAGAAATAAGCATAGGGTGAGGGCAATAGGGGAGGATATTTTCCTTACACTGTCAGCTCCTGTGGGCCGCTTCTCCATCCCAGCATGTTATTCTATTTCCCTTCTTTTGGCCGTTAATCTTACTTCTTATATATCCCTTGCCCCTTGACTGTGGACTTGCCTCAGACTAGTTTTCTCAGCTTTGACTTCAGAACACCTAACCCAGAGCACTTTGCTAGTACATGCACACACACGCACACAAGCCTTAAAATAGATAAAAGTAAACATCCCTCAGGAGACCCTGGATTGTATCATGAAGCAAGCCTGCTGTAAACATGAAATGCCATACCAGTTTTGTTTTCTTGTAAAATGAGTGCATATTTTGCACCCTAATTTCTATTATTTTTTTTATATTCATTTTAGGTTTAAAATTACTCAAAATCACATTAAACAACCCAACCAGGTCCCACCTGTCTTACTGCCCTGCAGGTAAGACGTTGATGTACTAAGCATGTCACTTTTAATATCTGGACTGAATTGAACTGAACTGGCACTTGATAAATCAAATTCAGCAACCAGGCGATTGCTCTTCTCTGTCTGGGTATCATAATATTTCAAGAGTCTGGACTCACTCATATAGATACAAATAGAATCAGCTTTTGGTGGTGGTGGTTTTGTGAGGAAAGAGGCTGTTTGTTTGTTTGTTTTAATGTTTGATTATTATGTCAGAGTGATCACCTAGATGAGATACCAGAAATCTGCCAATAATGTGCCAACATGTACAACTTGTAATTGGTGGAAATTTTGATCAGCATATTTTCTTACTGAGAAATCAAGTAGCTTTTGTCATTTGTTCAGTTAAAACACCTGCTGGTCCACTGGACAGTTTATTTTACCATTTTGGGAAAATACTTGCCAAAGGAATTTGTCTCCAACAAAGAAAGATGGTAATGATGCTGCTCCTTGTTTTACCACCAAAGTTGTAATTTTCATCACATACACATGAATAAAGAATTTCAAATGATTCAGACTCCACATTCAACTTTCTTCAATCAATCTCAAAGATCATCTTCATTTCAGTATGTTTGTTATATGCCATAAAAACCTTAAATAGTTTTGCCTTATACTTATTTATTAAGAGTATTCAGGCTCTTACAAATTGCTAAATAAGTCAAATTTGTGGCCCCTCTATCAATGATTAAGATAAGAATTTAATCAGTTCACCCTGTCTAGATACTTATCCATTCAGAAGACATCTTTTTTCTGTACAGTTAAGTAATAAATCAATCTTCAATTTGTAAACTCTCACCAACATCTTCTCCAAATTGAATTGGGAGATTGGGATTGACATATATACACTAATGTGTTTAAAAATGGATAACTAATAAGAACCTGCTGAATAAAAAAATAAATGAAATAAAATCTTGGAGAAAAAAAGAATTTAGTATGAATCTATATGGCTGGTAGGAAAAAATATACTTTCAAAACTATTTCCCTCTTCATAATAAATTTCCCTTAGAATATAACTTTTATTAAAAACTGAAAATTTAACTATATTTTTAAAATTTAAGTTAATTATGTGGAGGGATAATTTTTCCCTTCCAAAAATTTCCCAAGTACCACAAATGACTGTGCAAAAAATATAGCCAAACCTAAATTAAATAAGTTACTTTTAGTTAAATAATTTTGAAAGCAAAACTATATAAATTATTTCAAATTTTTTCAGGAAAAAATTATATTTGGGGAGGTGAATGCATGTGAATATTCTTCCTAAGATTTTGAATGAAACCTCCAAAAGTTAAGAGGGAACAAATTTTATCATACAAGAAAAAAATGTTTTATGCTCATTCACAGTTTTTTCTTTCTTTTTTTCTTTATTTCTTTCATTCACATTTAAACATAATAAATCCTGTATTTGAATATGTTTCCAAGAACATCCTAAAGCTTTTAATTTGGATGCTGCTGTTTAGTGACAGTTCATTCATTATGACAAGGGGTAGTTCTGTCATCTTCTCTGTTTAGTTCATATTTAATGTTTATTTCACTTTTTTAAAAGCAAGATAAAACTTAAATGCATATTATGAAGTAAAAGATGCCAGTATGCAAAGGCTACATATTGGATGATTCCAACTGTATGACATTCTGGAAAAGGGAAAACTATGAAGACAGTAAAAAGATCAGTGGTTGCCAGAGACTGGAGTTTGGAGGGAGGGATGAGTAAGCAGAGCACAGAGGATTTTTAAGGCAATGAAACTATTCTGTATGATACTATAATGATGGATACATATCATTATACAATTATCCAAAGCCGTAGAATGTACACCGAGTGAACTTTAATGTAAACTACAGACTTTGAGTGATAATGATGTGTCAATGTAGGTTCATCACTTATAACAAATGTACCACTCTGATTCAGGATATTAATAGTGGAGGAGTTTGCTCATGTGTGGGCATGGAATAAATGGAAACTCTGTACCTTTGGCTCAGTTTTGCTACAAATCTAAAGCTGCTTTAAAAAATAAAGATTATTAATTTTTAGAAAGCAGGATATATTTATTCCAGGAAATGCCAATGATTTTTTCAACTACCTGTAATCTCTTCCCCTCCAAGAAAACCACTTTGAACACCTTAGTTTCAATCCTTGTTGTATTTTGCTAAGCCTATACACACATATGTGTGGATGTGTTTGCTTTCCTTAGTAAAAAATGGGAAAATATGGGTATCAATATTCATTCTTTTAAATTAAGATGCATTGTGGGCATATGTTCATATCAAAATATTTTAAAACACAATAAAGTAAGCTTTATTCATAATCCCCTTGGTGGATCCTGTGCATTTCTCCAGTCAGTCTCTCTTTGGAATGATGATAAGGTACACACTACATTTCCCAGGCTCCCTTGCAGCTCAGATTCTGGATGTGAATAAGGTTCTGCCAATTCAGTGAACTTACACGAAATTTGAAGATGGGACTCCGAAGGAAACCTTTTTGCTCCCCTCTTTCAGGTAGTTTTTGCTGCCTAACAAAATCATGGAGACAGGAGATTTCCTTGGGGACCGTGTTCCAGTGCCCATTATTCAGCAATCTGGGCATTGAGAAACAGCTGCCACTATATCTTGATTCTAACTCTCTGACCCTGGGATGGTAACTATGGGATTGTGGGGGGTTTGTTTGGTTTTTGCTTCATAGTTGGTTTGCCAATTTTATTGAGTTATATTTGACATATAACGTTGTATTGGTCTAAGGTGCTCAACATAATGATTTGATATATGTATATACTGAGAAATGATTTCACAATGTTTCATTAATATCTATCACCTCACATAGTTATAATTTTATTTTCTTATGATGAGAACTTTTAAGGTCTACTCTCCGGGCAACTTTCAAATATACAATGCAGTATTCTTAACTATAGTTACCATGCTGTACATTAGATCCCCAGAGCTTAATTATCTTATAACTAGAAGCTTATACCCTTTAACTACCTTCATCTATTTCTCTCAAATCCTCACTTCCGACAATCACCAATCTGTTCTGTTTCTATGAGTTTGGGGGGTTTTTAGACTCCACATATAAGTGAAATTATACCTTTCTCTGTCTGATTTATTTCACTTAGTATAGAGGTCCATCCATGTTGTTACAAATGGCAGGATTCCCTTCTTTTTATGGCTGCATAATATTTCACTATTTATTTATTTATTTTTATTTATATTTATAATTTATCTCCTTTGGATATATAACCAGAAGTGGAATTGCTGGATCATATGATGGTTCTATTTTTAGTTTTTTGAGGAAACTGCATATTGTTTTGCAATTGCCTGCACCAATTTACGTTCCCACCAACAGTGTACAAGTGTTCTTGTGCATGTTCTTGCCAACATTTCCATGTTCCTGTCAACATTTGTTATCTCTTGTCTTTTTGATGATAGACATTCTAACAGGTGTTGGGAGGGATTGTGTTCTTGAACTTGGAGTGCCAGTGGTGACCTCAAAGGAGATCTTGGTATGTCACTTTTTGATTGATCTAGGAGTCATTTCATTCCCAAAATCCATCTAAGAACCTACTTTTTCAGTTCTTCCAATGATATTGCAAATACTTAATTCCCTGTATTAAATCATTCCCCACTTAAAATATTTAGAATAGTTTCTCTTTACTACATGGAACTCTGACTGACACAATCCCAACACACTAAAAATTTTATAATAAAGTAATAGTAGAGAATTCCCACCTCTGCTTATTTATTGTGACGTGAACATAATCTTTACCAATATATCTGCCTACCTTTGATCTATCTATCTATCTGCCTATGTACCTATCATCTGTATATCCATACACATAAAAATGTCTTGTGTTGTGAAATGGAAATATGCTGGACGTGCTGGTCTGCAACTTGTTTTTTTCCCCCTGAACCGCTTTCCTGAATGGTACATGTGGATATATCTCATTATTTTTTAATAGCTACACAATGTTCTATAGTATGGTTGTAGCATAATTATTCAACAAATCCAAAAATTCCCCCACTGATGAACACTTGTGTTTTTCCAAATGTTTGCTGTGAGAATGCTGTAATGAATAACTTTTTACATATTTCCTTGAGAGCTTTGATTTTACTGATGTAGGATAGATTCTATAAGCAGAATTACTGGGTCAAAGAATATAAGCATTTCAAAATTTAAATAGACACTGTCAAATTAAATTCCAATAAGCTTCTACAAATTTACACTCCTGGCACAAATGCGTGAAACTGCTTATATCTCCATAACCTGGTTATAACTGGATATTAATGACTTTTTCTGGCCAATCTAATAACGTTTAAAAAGTGGCATGCTATCATCTTTAAATTGCATTTCTTGGATTACAAGTAAAATTGAGTGTCATTTCATATTTTTACTGGCCGTCTGCAATTTATGTGCTATGACTGTCCTTTCACATGTACCCTCTGCCCATTGAATTAATTTTCGTATCTATTTGTTAGTATTTTTAGTATATTAAAGATATTATCTCTTTGTCGGTCCATCTGTCTGTCTCTCACACACACACAGTAAGAGAGGAAAGAGACTATTCTCCCAGTTTATTGTTTGCTATTTGTTGTAATTTATATTGACTTTTGCTGTAGCAAGTTTTTCATGTAGCCATTTGTTTACTGTGTTGTTCAGAAAAGGCTCTGTGACCTTGATATTTTACAAATATTTTTCTAAATTTTTAAATAATTTTTTGGGTTTTGTTGTTTATAACTAAAAGGTTAACCCACCAAATTTTTACTTGATTGTGTTGTATAAAATTAACATTTAACTTTATTTTAGTTCTAATGGATAGATAATTGTCCCAATACCAACCATTGTCTAAGCCATCCTTTCCTCCATTGAAATTAATTGTTTTACTCCGCATATACCTGGATCTGTCTCTGAGTTTTTATTTGTGTTTCACTGGTCTATTGTCCAATTCCTATTCAAATGCCATATTGATTTGATTATGCTGCTTTATAGATAGTAAGCTCTGGAATCTACTTAAAAAGCAGTTCCCCTTACTATTTTTTTCATTTTGAAACATTTCTTGCCATTTGTAACATATTTATTCTTCAGGGTCAATTTCAGATTTATTTCCTTTTATTAAAATAAGCTGGAAATTTTATTCAAATTAAATTAAATTTACATATTAATTTCGTGATTAATTTAATGATTGACATCCTTGGAGTGATTGAGAGTTTATAATATAATGGAATATATATATGACATGTCTTTCCAATTTATTCATGTCTTATACTTCAATAACACTTCTTTTCCTTCATATAGACCTTGTAGCTTCTATTAAGGTTCTTCCTTAAGAGATTGACAGTTCTTACAGAGTATAACAAACTAGCATGGATTCATGCTTCCTTCCCTTGAACGAAACTCTGGAGAAGCCACTGAAGTGAGAGGGAGGT
Source organism: Mesoplodon bidens (assembly GCF_964165515.1). Lineage (NCBI taxonomy): Eukaryota > Metazoa > Chordata > Mammalia > Artiodactyla > Ziphiidae > Mesoplodon > Mesoplodon bidens. The sequence continues at coordinate 69,851,949 of NC_138177.1, read as the reverse complement.
TGCTGGATCCCAGTACAAAATATAATGGAAGAAGTGGTTGGGAAGATGAGTTGACTGAGCCCCAATGTGAAAGGGAAGAAGGTTCAGGCAAAAGGAAGCCATGCCCCATGACTGGGGGAGTGATGGGAAGCAGTTGTCTAATTGGGCCTTTTATTCTCTCACCCACATTGCCCTGGGAGGACTATTGCTCATCCCTTCACAATGGCTTGGTGAGAAAACACATCACCAGCCCAGTAATAGCACCAGCCCTAAGTGGCAGACTCACAGCAGGGTGACTCTGAGTGCAGAGTTGATAACCAGAAGTGCACGTAGTCTGGTCAATCACTAAGCATTCCCTTCCACATCCTCCCCCTCTATCTCACTCTATGATAACATCAGTCACGATAGAAGACAGCCTCTGGAAAACAGAAGTACTTGGGATAGAGATATTAAGTGGGTGGGGTTCATGAAAGACAAGGTCGTCTGGTGAGTGGAATGAAGTAAACAGGAAATGGTTGAGACCATATTACAGAACTAGAAGCTCTCTACTCTAGGATATACCCCATCCCCCCTCTCAAAGTCACTAATAGGACAACAAGCCAGGGCAGAGGATCTTATCCTTCCATCAAAGTACATGTTACCTGTCAAGATAGTTGATAGCTCCAAAAGAATATGAGCTTGCACAGAAAAATGTTAGCATAATAGGTCTGAGACTGTTATACTTAGAACCGTCTGCTTGCAAGGCTGGACTTTCTCTTTAGCCATAAGAAGATTCAAGGATATTTAAACACACACACACACACACACACACACATACACACACACACAGAGCAAACATCATACTTAATCACAAATTATTGAAAACATTCCCCTTGAGGTTAGGAAAAAACTGGATGGTGACAATTACCATTTTCATTCAAGTGAAAGTGCTACACAGTAGAATGAAACCAAAAATAATATATGAGTCTATACTGATATAAATAAAGGAATGAATTAATGAAGAGAAGAGCGACTTTTTCCTTTACAGTGGAATGTCATTAATAAACTAGAAGGAATGATGGAATTAGAAAATCACCATTTGATAAATTATCACAGAAATAATTCAACTAAGAAACATTGATGGATGTTAAAGCTAGTGAGTGAAAGTTTGATGGGGAAAGGTATATTTACATAGTCTTGAAGTATTTCCTCACAATGTATTTATGAAATGAAAAGAGAAAAAGAGTAACTTTAAATGGAGAAAACAAAATGAAACCACTTTAACCAAATGATCAAGTAATGGGACAAATCAAAATGTGTTCCTCTTGTTGGAATGCAGTGAGAAATATACAGTCTCAATTCTGAGATACTTCTGCCAAAAGTTTATAACCTGAATCTAATCATTAGAAAATACCAGGTAAACCCAAATTGAGAAATATTCTGGCCTGTAACCTTCAAGTGTTAAGGTTATGAAAGTTTAAAAAAGACTGAAAAGAATAGGAAATGCTCCAGATATTGAAGGAGACTAAAGAGACAAGAAAACAAATGCAACACTGATCCTGGACTGGAATGGTTTGCTATTGTTAACAAAAACAACAAACAAACAACAAAGACTGTCACTCATCATCCAGCTATTCAAAGGGTTAAGTTGCAACCCTCTGCCAATGCCCACTGACAGTCAGCCCTGAGGGGAAATCAGGATGTAAAAAAACAGGACCAGGCTCTCTGTGCTTTGGATAAACAGGCCCTTAGATAGTTAGATGCACATTGCAGGAAGAATTTCAATGACCCCAGATTCTTGCACCTTCCCATACATAGAAAAGCACTAAAACCATGAACTTGAGGTGTCTGTTCTTTGTGATGAGCAGTAATTTTTACCAAGATGTATGCTTGACTGCACTATTCCCTAGCCAAAAAATAAATAAATCATACCTAAGCTGGCTCCTCCCCTACCTCTTCAGAGCAGTTTCTCAGAGCTAGTGAGAGGCTGTCTCCCAGGCTATAGTCCCCAGTAATGTCCCTGAATAAAACTTAATTCACAACTTTCATGTTGTGTGTTTTTCCTTCAGTCAATCCTACACAGGACATGATTGGGACAATCGGTGAAACTTGAATGGGATTGGTAAATTAGATAATAGTAATACATCGGTATTTCCTGATTTTGATCGTTGCATTGTGGTTATGAAAGAGGTCTTTGTTTGCATGAATTTTACTTTGAAGTATTCCAGAGTGACAGGGCATCATGTTGTCAGGGAGGAAGACACCTTCCTCTACTTTTCTAGGTTCTTCTGGCTGGTCTAAGAATTAAATTGACATGAGACAGATTAACAGGAGAAAATCAAACAAAAGTATAAATAACAGGGATACATGGGAGAGACCCATGAAAATTGAGTAACTCACCAAAATGGTCCAAGCCACCGCCTTGAATACCATCTTCAGCTAAGGACAAAAGAAAGATGTTGGGAGCAGGGGAGAGTTGTGGGAAGTTGCCAGGAAAAGCACAGTAAACAAGAGTAAATCTGTGATGCAGATTTAAGTCATTCCCTTCTCCACAGATAAGTTTCTAGAGAATTTAGAGTCATCCTTCTCTTCCTGGTAGAGGAGACACCCTTACACATGGAGATTTCCCTTATACAGGTAAATGTCTCTTATGAAAGGGTAACTTCTACTCAGTTTTCAGAGCTCCTCTGCTATTTCTTAAAATAGCTAAATGAAAATAATTAAGTTGCCAAAGAGGCATAATTTAGGGTGGCATATTCTGTTCCCCTCCCCAAAGTGATCTCAGGTGCCCTTGGCCTGCAGTGGCTTAAAGCAGGGTTTTGGTTCCTGGCCAGAGATTAAGGTTGTGTCACAGCAGTGAAAGCACCAAATCCTAGCTGCTAGACCAGTGGTCAGAGACAAGGCCCTGGCTCTTCGGCTTTGCAGAAGAGAATTCCCACAAAGACAAAAAGTAGTGAAACAAGTAAAGTGTTTATTAGGAGAAAAAAAAGAGTACAGTACTTCTGGATAGACACACAGGCGGACTCAGAGAGAGAGAAAGTCACACCCCCATGGTAGTTTAAATCACTTATATGGGGCATTTCTTCTGGGTTTCCATTGGTCAATCATTTTGATTTGCCTGGTTCAGAGTCTGTATTTGGTATACCTCAGTATCCTCTCATGTGTGCACACATCTCTCAGCCAAGATGGATTCCACCAAAGAGGTCTATGGGTAGTTGACATCACCTACTATGGGGTTGGCGCCCTCTCCCTTTTTTGACCTCCAAAGAGCTTTCTAGTCGGGAAGGTTTCCTTGACTTCGAGAATGAGAAATATGTGGTCTCTTATCTTCTATCTGGGCAGGGCCCAGCCTCCTCTCTCAGTTGTCCGTCTGTTCTAATCTTGGAGTATCAGTCCACAGGGAATGAATCTCCAGTTGTTTACCCTTGGGGGGCCCAACTACCTCTGGCCTCAAAAGGCAGTTAAACATCAATACGTCAGCACAAGCCTTAAATACACACACACACACACACACACACACACACTTGGGAGAAATCTCCCTCCTATCAAGCAGTTCATTGTACTACAATAGTTTCCATATCCTTGAGAAAAATTCACTAGTATGTATCCTGCCCTCTTGTTATGGAGACTAGCATTTGGAATACTTCTGTCTCTGAAAAATTTATAGATATGAGTTGGTTTGCAATTGGCAGATTTCTCCTGAAGTTACTTGATCCCTCTATCTACTCCATTTATTTTAGTAATTTTTAAATTTCCATTTCCTTTCCTGTTTTATTCCCAGAAGCATATTGCTGAATCAAATGCATACTCTGTGGCCATCCCCTCCCTCCTCTAAGAAGCAAGCTATCATACATTTATAACAGGCCATTCTGTGAGCAAAATTACAGTTTTACAATTTCTTGCTCTTTAAGTATTTCTTCATCCTCAGCAGCATCCAAAGCATTTCTTTGCTGCTGCTGCCTTCTCCAGAATTAATTAATTCATCAAATATTTATTGAGAAAATACTATGAGCCATACCATTCTAGAGCCTGGGAATACAATAGGGAATAATGTCTCAGATCTCATGGAATTTACAATCTACTAGGGGAGGAAACAATAAAAAAGAACTCCCTCCCCCCTTTTTTTTTCAGATAATGGTATCTGCTTAGAAAACAATAACAGATGCTAAAGATGACTGGGGAAGGTCCTTTCTAAGGAGAGGACATCTGATCAGAGACAAAATGATGTGGAACCAGCCACAAGAGGATCTGGAAAAAGGGCAAATGCAGAAACTTTGTGGAAACAAATCAAGCATATTTAAACTCACTATAACGTAAGTCCCAGATGATGGTGATTTTGTCTATTGCGTGTGTGGTTGTGGTTATTTCAGTGGTTTTACTGCTTATCCCAAGCCCGTGTCTGTCACATCACAGGCATTCGATGTATATTTGTGGAAGAAATGAACAGACAATATGGCCGAAGGGCTGGGATCCCAGAGTGAGGGGGAGATGTGTAAGGCTGTGACTGAAGGGAGCAGAAGTCAGAAATCACAGAGCCCTGAGCACCAGGTAAAGGGTTGTAAATTATTCTAAGTGCAATGGGAAACCTTTTCAGGTTTTTCCTCAGAAGGGGACTTGGTCTTATGTACATTTGAAGAGATCATTCTCACAGCTTCCGCCTGTGTGGCAATGCTTCCTCTTTGAGCCTGACCTCCCAGCAAGAGGTTGGAGGACTCTGAATTTGTGCTGTGTAGTTAGTGCTTGCAAAGCCTTGCTCTCACAGAAGTTCAGCGGTGACCCCCTTGTCCTCCAGCCCAGCTCCGCCCCAGCCACCACCTTCCTTCAGATTTAGAGTGTCCAGTCCCCTAGTGACTTGGGCTATTCAATGGTACAAAAACCCTTCTTTCTACCTTCTTTTCCTCAGAACTTTGATCTGTTTCTTCCTCTAACATCCCACTTCCTTTCTCTCTGTTCTTTTGAAGCCAACCCGCTGCTGAGCTGTGAAGGCTGCAGCCAACTGCCCACACTGATCCCGTTCCTTTTATTCCCTGTAGGACCAACACGGACCAGATCACAGTATCTCCTGTTCCTTTCCCACTTCCTGTTGTTTTGACTGTAGAATAAAGCCTGCCCTTTAAGTTGATTTCATTTCTCTCTGAGTTTCTGATATTCTCCTAAAAATCCGAAATTTCTGACCACATGCCAAATTCTGAAGCCTCCTCACCCTGCACTGTCATCCTCATTCTGCGGCAGAGCAAACCCGTTCCCTGTAGCCACAAGAGTCCCAGGCACAGACCTTTCAAATGTTCCCCTTGTTCCTTAAGTTTGTGATAATTTCCATATATTTTTTCTCCACCACAAGCTAACACACTGTTCACAGAGTCAGAGTCTTCATTTGATGATGAATACCTTCAACCTATTGGGTCTCTGATCCAGAGCCTGGGTCTTTGAAATCCACAGCTGTGATCCAGCTTGAAAGTGAGCAGGACCCTGTATGGCTCCTGGGCACAGAAGTGTTTCAAACAGTTGCTAATCAGGGAAGGGAGGGGATGAAGAGACAAGGGAGGAGCAGCCAAGAAACAATAGTGCAGCCTTGGGGCAGGGTCCCGGTTCTGCCTCAAGGGATACATATAACATATCTTTGAGCTCTTCTACAGAACTAAAACCACCAACAAATGGAAGGTGTTACCATTCTTCATTCCAGAGGATATCACGACTGATAACTTTGAGAAGCTCATCAAAAGACCACCTGAGGCCAGATTAAAAGAGTGTAAGCCCTGCACACAGCCTAATTCTTATCAGCAGCTCTGCCCTTGAACCATTGCTGTAAAACTCCTCACCAAATCCTCCTGAGTTGGACACACAGTCTTGAGGGACACAAGCCCACCGTGTCCCTCTTTGCCTGGCAAAACAATAAAGCTATTCTTTTCTACTTCACCCAAAACTCTGTCTCCGAGATTTAATTCGGTGTCAGGGTACAGAGGCCAGGTTCAGCTTCAGCCCTGTCCCTAACGATAGCAGACACTCTGTGCTGTCTGTGATAGGTTGTCCACTACTCTGTTGTTGCACTAACATGCCTGAAGTCTGCTCAGCCCTCCTTCCTGTTGCTTGTAGGTGGGGAACCACAAAATATAGATCTCTCAATACAGAAGCTTCTGTCTGTCTTCATGCTCCAGTTAGCACTCTGAAGGGAAAATCTTACCTCTTCACCTCTGAAGGGACAGTCTCACCCTGTAGGTTCTAAAGGAACTGAGCAATAGACATAGGACTCAGGAAAGATCACAATATTAGCTTTGTGCCTCGTGCCGGGGAGGGGAAAAAAATTCCCTCTACCCTTTTTAGGTTCTTCTGGCTGGTCTAAGAATTAAATTGACATGAGACAGATTAACAGGAGAAAACCAAATTTAATTACATATGAATGGAGGTCCCATAAGAAAAATTGAGGCAGGAGATAGATGGGCTCCAGGCTAGGCATTTAAAACTGGCCTCCTGTTTGCACTTCTTGGGGTGAAAAAAATATGGGTTCAGTCCAGACACTTATAACTAGCCTCCTGTTTGCATTTCCTGGGACAGGAGATATGTGGGCTCCAGGTTAGATATTTACAACCAGCCTCCTGTTTGCTCTCGGAAATGGAAGCAATGACAGCAACAGGGTAAATAGCCAGGCTTTGTCTCCTGTGGACACCTTAAGATAACAGTCATGACAAGCACAGAGAGGGGCTAATCCTTGTTCGAGTAAAGGCTCAAGAGGTCACATATTTCCCCTCCTTGGGGCAAGGGAGAAATTGCACATGTGCAGAAAGGCTCCTGGGGTGTCAAAAAAGAGGGGGAACCACCCCATAATATGTGATGCTAAGGCCACCCCATAGGACTCTGGGCTGGAATCCATCTACAAAAAAAGTAGCACACGCATGTTGGGGAGGGTCCTAGGGCAGGTTAGGTGTGGAAAAAGAAACCAGATAATTGGCCAAAGGTAAACAAGGACTTGGAAGAACTGCCCTTTATAAATTGTTTAACCACCTCTTTTCTGCTCTCCTCCTCATTAGGGAGGATGCCCACGCTCTTTCTCTCTGGGTGTGCATCTCTGCCTTGCTAAACAAACTGTTTCTCTATGTGCTGTCACACTTGTTATTGTGCTATATCTCTCATAATAAACTTTGTACCTGTTTTTATATTTTATATACCTCCATGAGAAATATATTTTTCACTGGAGGCAAGAGCCAGGGAAAAGTAGCTTCTAGCCTCTAGCCCTTGCTTGTCTGGTGGCTAGGATTCCTGGTTTTCACCCAGGCTACCCAGGTTCAATTCCTGGGCAGGGAATTAATATCTTGCTTCACGCCACCACTCACTGCTCCCTCTCCGAGATCAACGTGAGACACAAGGATAAGTTAGGGAATTGAGACTTATATGCCACTGAAAGAAGGAGAATGGGGTAGGGGTTTGAGCCTTCAAAGGGGAGAAAGGCAATTCACATAGAGATGGAAAAACAAATGTTTGGTAAACAAATGTTTGCTATGCCATACAGAGACAAGGGGACACAGAGAGGGCTTTGGTCTCCAGGCGCTACCAAGTTCCCCCTACCACACCTAGCTCATAGTCTTTGCAGGTATCTCTGGTGAGAGTGCTCTTTCTGGACCAGGTCCTTTATCTAAATTCTTTTAGGCAGTTAAGGGGGAGGTAAAAAGAAACACTTTCTGAGTCTTCAGTTTCTTAAAAATAATCAGCTTAAAATAATCCTCCTGCCAAAGATATAAACTTTGGGGAGGTAAATTTTGACCCACTAGAGAATGCAGCTTAGACCTAAAGTAAGAAAGGTCTTCCTGAAACTTTCCCTCTCCAGATCTAAGTTTTAGGACAGAACATGTCAATGAAAATTAATCAATCTAAGAAAGAAATGGAAAATTTTATTCAAGCCAAATTTGAGGATTATAATCAAGGAAGAGCATCTCAGAAAGCTCTGAGGACTGTCCCACTCATTAGAAGTCAAGGCACAGTTATATAAGTTTTTTGAGACGGGGGCTGAACATCAAATGATGTCTTATTATCGACAGTTTACATAATCCATATCTAAGTGTCATTGTGGTAGGTCACATGATCTCTTACAAGATCAAGAAGGAATATTATCTTTTAAGGAGTTGTCTTGTTGATGCTAGGAGAATGGTGCTCTTTATGGTTGAGCAGGTATTCCTGCTGATGGGGGAGGTTTGGTCAATGCATGATGCAGATACACCATGCAGAGTGGAGGAAGGGAGAAGGCCAACAGACAGAGAAGAATTTTCATATTTAAATTTTTCTTGTCTTGTCATAAAATATGAATTTTATTTCACAAGCAGCAACAAGAATCTCCACACATGGTGGAGAGCAAAGGATCCCAGAGCCCCAGAGGTTATCATGTGCATACGAAATTTGATCCCTGAGCTGTGGACCCATGGATGTTAGATTTGGGAAATGGTACCAGCATGATGAGTCTTTCTTCATTCCAAGGGGAGGAGCCAGTCAGAGGGATGTAAGATTTTCCCTAGCCTATGACCCTCTACAAAAGAACCAGAGACCTCATCTTGCCCATTATGATGCTATTATCAAAGGTGTCCTCTTCAGCACTCCAGGTCATTCCACTGAGAGAGAAATGAAGACACAAATATCTTTAAAAATGCACCTATGTGAGTCTGGGACCGTTGGCAGAAATTGGTAGAGGTGAGGGTCATTTAAAATGGGAGTTGCAGGATGTCAGGGCTGGATATGCATGACTAGAAACTACTAATATAGTTAGTAGTCCACCAGCTAGCTAATTTAAATTATTAGGGAATCTAATCGTGTCCAGGTAAGCAGGAAGGGGACTCAGAGAACTCACTTCTCACACTATATTAGAACAAATAGGAGGACTGAAAATTACTAAAATATAAAAGAAAATTATTTAAAGCATGTAAAATATTTACTTCATAAAAGATTAATCACAGGAAATTTAGAAAATTTTAGGCAGCGACTGCATTAAACTCTCAAGCAAATTGAAGAAAAGCAGAGACTTGATGAAAGATGAATGTTGAAGAAAAGAAAACACACTAAATCCAAGAAAGAATTTAAGACAACTCAAAGCATTGTAGAATTTTAAATGACATTAGAAATAGTAAGGATCCCAATACGCTAAAGAGAAAAACAAGTCACTTGTAGGGGAGCAAAATCTGCCAACCCAAAATGTTTCTTTGGCATGTGGATTATTTCAGGCTGAAAACAATCAAGGCCCAAAAGACTCAGGAAGAAACATTGACCTTCCCCCTAACTGCCTAAAAGGATTTAGATACAAGGACTGTTTCCAGAATATAGCTATCACCAGAGATACTTGCAAAGAATATGGGCTAGGGGTGGTGGGGGAAACTGCAGGTCCTAGAGGTCAGAGTCCACTCTGTGTCCCATTGTCTCTGGTGGTCCAGCAAACATTTATTTACCAAACGTTTGCTTTTCCATCTCCGTGTGAATTGCCTTCCTCCCTTCTGAAGTCCCAAACCACTACCCCCAACATCCTCTTTTGTCTTTAGCTGAAGATGATAAAGTGAGGATTTTGGCCATTTTGGCAAGTTACTCAATTTTTCTGAGTTCCTCCCATGTATACATGTTATTAAATTTTGTTTGATTTTCTCCTGTTAATCTGTCTCATGTCAATTTAATTCTTAGATCAGCCAGAAGAACTTAGAAGTGTAGAGGAAAATTTCTTCCTCCCTAACACTAATATGAAGGAAAGGTTTGAAAAAATAAAAGCTCAAAATATAAGGATAAAGGACACAGATAAAAGTGATCTGGATGATGATAAATGAGAAGAAAAAATAATTGAAATTTCACACAATAAAAATTGGTGATCCTGAAGAAAAAAATAGAACAAATTAAACAGAAACAACAAAACATTTTTTTTCAATTTTGAATATTCAAATTGAAAGGATTAAAGAATTAAAGATAATTCTAATATGTAATGACCTCATCCTGATGGTGGGGGCAGAGTGCTGGAAAAATTCTATTCCTGTATTATTTTTCTTTTTATTAATTAATTTATTTATTATTTATTTTTGGTTGCATTGGGTAAGTTGCTGTGCATGGGCTTTCTCTAGTTGCGATGAGCAGGGGCTACTCTTCTTTGCGGTGAGCGGGCTTCTCATTGTGGTGGCTTCTCTTGTTGTGGAGCATGGGCTCTAGGTGCGCAGGCTTCAGTACTTGTGACACGTGGGCTCAGTAGCTGTGGCTCACAGGCTCTAGAGCACAGGCTCAGTAGTTGTGGTGCATGGGCTTAGTTGCTCCACGGCATGTGAGATCTTCCCAGACCAGGGCTTGAACCCATGTCCCCTGCATTGGCAGGTGGGTTCTTAACCACTGCACCACCAGGGAAGCCCTATTCCTGTATTCTTTAGATAATTCAATAAAACACAGTAAATGGGGTGGGTGTTCCTATAAAGGGAAATGAAAATGTTGGCAGGACTACAGTTAGACACATGCAGTCTTTTAGGTGAAAAAAAGTCAGCTCACATTTTCTTAAACACTCATTAGAATGCAATGGCTCTCAACCTCAGCTGAACACTGGAATTACTTGGAGAGCTTTAAAAAACATTGATCCTTGGGTCCCACGCACCCAAAATCAGATTTAATTGGCTTGGGGTGTGACCTGGTAATTCTAATGTGGAGAAATGTATAAGACCCTCTGCTTGGCACTGTCCCATGTGCTGATGGAAAAAGAGTGGTGAAAGGAGATGGAAATACACTCCTCCCAGGGCACAAGAGCCCAGTGTGTAGGGCAGTAAAACATCAGAGCCAGAGACAAGGGAAATGTAAGGTGTAATCTCCAAAAGGCAACTTCAGGATTCACAAAAGGGCCTCAGGGCCATAGCTGTCGTTTGACGAACACCTCACCATGTGTTTTATTTATTTTTATTTTATTTTTTTATAAATTTCTTTATTTATTTGTTGATTTGCTTTTGGCTGCATTGGGTCTTTGTTGCAGCGCATGGGCTTTCTTTAGTGGTGAGCGAGGGCTACGGTTCATTGCGGTGTGTGGGCTTCTCATTGTGGTGGCTTCTCTTGTTGAGGAGCATGGGCTCTAGGCACGTGGGCTTCAGTAGTTGTGGCACACGGGCTCAGTAGTTGTGGCACGTGGGCTCAGTAGTTGTGGCTCACGGGCTCTAGAACACAGGCTCAGTAGATGTGGTGCACAGGCTGAGTTGTTCTGCAGCATGTGGGACCTTCCCAGACCAGGGCTCGAACCCATGTCCCATGCACTGGCAGGTGGATATTTAACCACTGCGCCACCAGGGAAGTCCCTCACCATGTTTTATACTTCAGCGCCTGCCAGTCCAGGACATTAGGACTGAAGTTCCCACCAGCATAGACAGTGCTAATCTCTTCTGGTGATAACACATAGTCCCACATGTTCACATCTCCAATGTCTCCCACCGAAGACTGGTTTTTATCAAAGCCCCCAGCAAATGCATCCTGCTCCTGTCCCAGGATGATGCTTGCCTCTGTCCCCAAAGAGTATCCCCTCTTCATACTCCGCCTCACCATGGACTTCCCATCCACCCAGAGCTCTGTAATCCCTGAGGTAGACTCCCAGGTCACACAGAAGTGCATTGGTGCAGGAGAACTCTTAGGAGGCTTGATAAAGACATCAGCTCCACCCACGGATACACTGTATACACCAGTCTTTCCCTTGAAGAGGAGGATCTCATTATATTGTTGCCTTGCGGCATAAGACAAGAGGCTATAGTCGCGGGTCAGATCGGTATAGACATGCAGGCACACGGTCAAGGCCTTAAGTGGCTTTGTTAGCTGTTCAGTCAGCGTCACAAAGGAATTATCCAACTCTTTGGGGAACACAAAGACCTTTGTGTGCATATCTGTAGGGTAAAAAAACAGAGAGGGGAAATGTCAGCAGCAGAGTTTTTTAAAAAAAAACAAAACTCAACTGCGTAAATTTAAAGATCTAATTGTTGTTATTCAATGATTCATGAAATGGGCAGCATCCCGTCTAGCAGATAGAAAGGAACTTTGGAGAGCTGTACAAAATGAAAGACTTTTATAGACAGAAGAGGGTAGGAAGAGGAAGTTCCTAGCAAAGAGTGGATTATTTCAGGCAAGGTCACCTTCCTATAGGGAAAGAAAGGGGTCTTATTGGGTGGATTACCTCATTAGAGAGGCCAGGTAATTCCACACTGACAGGTTAAAAGTCACATTCCTGGGAGAGGTGAAACTGCAATTAGGTTAGGTATTGCATCTTGGCTTGCTAACATGGGACTTGACACAAGTGACTCCATTTTAGGTCAGTTGTCTCTTTTTTTAAACGATTCCCCCCTTTTGATCAACCTGAGATATCTCCAGCTGGTGTTCAGGACCAGAAGACAAATGGAGTCTTCTTCAACTGTGAGACGTGTACCTAAGGTTCAACTTCCTGGATTTTGGCTGCCATTTGGGTAGGGAGGAGGACCATGAGTCCCTTCCAAAGAGATTCAAGGGCAGTCTTTGTTCTTAGTGATTCCAAATCAGAGTGGGAGAAAATTGGAACATTCATTTGGAGATTCATAGCCAAATTCTTAAGGAAAATAGAAGAATTCAGCACCCAGTCCAATTTGTGGATATATAACAAACCTCAAGGACAATCAACAGGATTAGAATTTAATATCTACAAAGGTGCACACAAAACTTTTCTCTCTAAAATCACCCCATTTTAAAAAATCAAAGATAACCACAGTGAAACTAATTTATTTGCATTAAACTTGGCCTGATTATTTACATAAATGCAGCAAGAAAAGTGATTGACCATATAAGCTCTTTGGAAGACTGCTCCGTTGGAACCTTGTAAGTAAAGTAACAAGCCAATTTTTCCGAGGGGCTTTACTGACTCCAGAAAGTCAACCTTAGTTCCTTAAATGTGTCTGGTCATATCCGAGTCTCTGCACATCTCCCTCAAATATGACATTTCTGTCAAAGCCTCAGTAGTATAACCAGTGTTTCAAATTGTATACTGTTACAAGGAGAACAGATTCTTATTGAATTTATGTAAATGACTAACCATAATGCCATGAAAAGAATATTTAAGAATTTTCAAATTTGGGAGAAATCAGGTAGAGAGAAAAAGTAAATGTTTCATCTCTGTTTACAAAGGTATACTTTGCCAAATTGCTTTAAGTCATAGATAGCTTAAGAAAAAAAGGTTTCCTGAAATCTGGAGAAAAAATATTTAAAAAACAGCAATATTTCAAACAAAACAATTATAATAATCTTCCTTAATTCCTTCAGTCCCATGTAATTAATATTTGTTTACTTGAATCCAGTTTTTCCATTAGTTCTGTAAATTTTTACTCACTTTTATGATGTTAAAGCTATAAGAAACCTGCACTTGTCAAAGTCCTTTCCAATAATCTTTTTGAAGATGAAGCACATTTGCAGAAACACTTTTGCAAAAGCATCTGAGTAAAAAAATAACTGTCTGTAAATGACAAAATCTTTAAAATGCCCATCGTTAAAGATCTGTTGAGAGCTCATTATAATGGAATTGACAAGGAAATTTGGTTATTTCTGTGACATACAATGTTTTAAGATAAGACTGGAATTATGACTGATAATCATTACACCAGGATATGTCAGATTTCTAGGGATTCTCAAAATTTTATAAAATTTATAGCATATGCAAATACAACACAAAGAAGGCTCAGTATTACTTCTTCTTTGACAATGCTTCCAATATAACTTAATATATCAAATAAGCCTAATTTGTTTAACATCTCCTTTTTATAAGGAGAGAGAACAAGTGTTTTGAGATTTTCCAGGGGTCTTCTGGAATATCTCAAAGCTACTTTGCGGTCAAAATGACTTCATTTAGAATTTGATTTGCGGGAAGTTTGTCAAAAATATTAAAAGATTGTAAAGCCCTTGGTCAAATAGGATCATAGGTCACTGCAAAACAATACTTAGTTATCCATTTAACCATAATGACAATTAAAGACTTCAAAGGCAAATACAGAAAGTTAAATATTTGTAAAGGAAAATGTAGCTCTTTCAATAGAGAAGACTCAACTTTCTTAACTAATCAAAAGACACGATAAAGATAGCACAGGAAATTATTTTGACAAGACACAAAATCTTTGCTTTCTAGGCAAATTACTTAAGAGGAAGAAAAAAAAAACTTTCACAATCTCTCATCAAGAGCACACCAATAGTTCAATAAAACTTCATTGTTTTCACAGAGAGAAAAGCAGATTCTAATTTTGTACCTGCTTCCTTTTAATATTAAAATTTATTCACTCAATTAAATTCATTTCCATCTTAGCCAGTCTTGACCATGCATAAATCCCTTACCAAAGATTACTTTTCCACAAACCTTCTACAACTTTCTTCTCTACATTCATATTTTGTCCTGTTTTTTCTCTCTCCCATTCTGAAATAAGCAGTCTCTCTTTAGGACAAAATTACTTCATTTTCATTCAACAAAATGCTTTTTCATTCCCCATATCTTCTTTTACTGAAAACACACATCTTATTTTCTTTACATATGGCGATATTCATCTCATTATTTCTGTTTTTAACCCTTAGAAAATTTAAGATTTAGTGAAATAAAGAAGTAAATAGTTGTGAACTGTCTTTTACTTTAGCATTTTGTGGCTTGGCAAATGTATAAATACTTTTTATTGTTTTTAGAAATATCTGCTTTTTCATAGTAAATTTCTCAGTGTGGCACAAAACATGTTTATTAATAGAACCAAACATCTTTAGCTCCTCTGTAAAAGGAAGCCAAAAGTGGATAAGCCTATGTTCAGTAATTAATGTTTCAGTATTTTATCTTATTTGGAAATGATCTAAATATTTAATGACTGTCCATAATTTAGTTTAACCTAGCAAAACTTTAAGGTGTTAGTTTACCAAAAAGATTTGGGGAAATGATTTTATTTTTCTTAAAAAAATTTTTTTTTCGTATTTTTAAATTTTTTTTTTATTTAAAAAAAATTTTTGTGGGGAAAACTATTTTAAGTGTTCACCTAAAAATTTTTTCCCACTTACATCTATTTAATTCACTTGTTCTCAACAATTTGTTTACTCACGAAAATTTCATCATACCAAGTTATTTCTCTTGCTGACAAATTTTGAAACAGAGATGACATGAACTTATTTGACTAGTAAACCCAGGTAGAATAAAAGTTGTATGTTTGCATTATTTTTAGTGTTGGTAACTCTGAAGATAAAACTCTGTAGACATTTTAATTAAACCAACAAGCTCGAATTATCATTAGTATTCAATATTTTCCCAGATTGTGTGAACTTGAAAAGCATTTGCGTCAGTTTCTATTATATTACTGAAAATTTTAGAAACACTTTATTTAAGTGCCTAATTTTCTTTAAGCCAATTAAATAGTGCTCTTTTACAGATTAATTTTTGGCAATATTATCCATAGGTAGAAAAATACCATACATCTACAACACAAATATATAGAGAGACACACATAAGTGACAGAGGCAAACAGAGTCTTTATAGCTTTCATTTTAATATTATTGCTACTATTCAGGTACAATAATACACAGTTCACTAGTTATAAAAAAGCTGGATTTAAATTGTTATGGTAGATAGAATAAATTAAGGTTACCTGCTCAGATGGCTAAAACTTTTTAATAATATTTGTGGAGAAGACACTTAAAAGATTTTTCATTCACCTAAGTTTTAAATGACCTCTTCCTCTTTTGTTTTCCCCCTAATAAGTATTACCTCCCTGGAGTTTGTAGTTTAAAGAGATTGGCCTAGAAAATAATTCCTGGAGCAGACCAGGTAGGACATTTACACCTCAAAGGTACAGGGAAGGAATGCAAGTTCCTCTGAGAAGAACTTTGCTTCTTAAAGCCAGAATTTTTACAATATTTATTTGAGATAAATATGGGAAGTTTCAGGATTGGTAAAAAAAAGAACAGGTGAGCTTTGAACTGTTTCTAGAGAAGATAAGGGCAATTGCTCTTAATTCCTCAAAGAATTGGGTTGCAGCCTAAAAAATACCAAGGGGCTAATCCTCCCATCTAGCCATATTATCTTCAGTTTGCTCCCCTTCCCTCCCAGGTACATAGTTTTATTTCTGGCAGTATTGAACACCTCTTGGATGTGTCCAAAAGGTGTCCCCCAAAGAGGTTGCAAAAGATATTTTATTCCCCTCTCCACAGAGATCCTGGAGAGCTGGCTCTGATAAGAATTTTTACCTTTTGCTGGCTTCTGCCAGTTTTCCCAAGATCCCCTCTGCAAGCTCCAGTATCTATCAGAATTTGGCAAAGTTTTTAATTAATTTTAATTTAGTTTCCCTTTGGATGTTTAAGGGAATAACATAGCAGTTTACCAGAAAAATCCCTCAGAGTCTCATCAACTCTGGAAGGGACCCATATGAGGCCCTCCACTGAAGGTAGACATGGGGTCTGTAAGGCCACTTTGGTTTACAGTAGTGTAAAGACAATTCAGACAGAGGATCAGTAGACTCTGAGACTCAATTAAAGGAGCTAAAGAGGAATAGTAGGAGTCACATCAATCTTAGACTTTTATATTAGGTACTTTTTGTATCTTTTTCATTAGCCTTTTGCAAGGCATTTTTCAATGAAGCTAGTTTGGAATTTTGAAGCCTTTTGGAGACTTCTGCATGCTGATTAAAACTGGTATCTTATTCTATTTGTTTGATTTGGGAACCCTTACTTTCAGGTGCACTTCTTAAATAATCATATCTAATTGGAACATTCCCCATAATGGCCACTGTAATTCTAGATTGTTTTTAGTAAGGTTTTGCCATTTTTGTAGGTATTTATCTCTTTTAGCAGTATAGTTCATAGACATAAAGCAAGCAGGTGTGCTGGAAGGCAGTGTGCTCAACTCTTTTGAATTCAAGGATTCTCTTTTTTTTTTTTTTTTTTTTAGTTAAGACTTTGGGTCTCTCAGAAGCAAACTAATATCTAAGAGGGATGTGCCACTGGGTTGGGGATTGTGTGGTGTTTTACAGTGTACCTTCTAGCATGGAAATTTTCTTGAGGTTGGCAGGTAATCTAGTGTCAATATAAACTGTCCCATGACCAACTTATCCTAACACGGGAGTTTAGTTATGTGGTGAGCACTCTAACAGCTTTTAAGTGCCTTAGCCATGCTCACCAATTTTGTGGGTTTTTTTTCTTTTTTATTTCTATGAATCCTATTAGCAATAACTTTTATTTACTAGACTCAGTCTAGCTTAAGTAGAACCCAGTATGATCTGAAACCCAGTCCAGATTTTCAGCTGGTAACAACCAGCAGTTCCCAATGTGGAATTTGGGGGTTGGGGAAAGGACTGAATCAGCAGACCCCCAAGAATAGGGACTGCAGACTGGGGTTCCACACAACAGAGAACTCCAGACTGAGCCATCGGTCATTCCCAACATCAAATCTGGGGGCAGAACCAAGGGCTGAGGTTTCCAATCAAATAGGGAACTGACAGGCAAGCCAATTAGATCAGGAACTTGATGCAAAGAGAGCAGAGCTCAGAACATAGAGCAGCTTACCCAGGGCCCTTCTGAAAAGGACAGAACTCCAAAAGGTCTGAGGGTACAACGCCCGTGTTTCTTGTTTTAGAAGATCTTGGAAGGGCTCTGTGGATTCCATCGCTGACATCAAATCTGCTAAATTAAGTCAGATTCAACTGAGTACATTTAAAGATCTAATTGGCTTTAATTCAATGATTCATGAAGCAGGCAGCCAGCCATCTAGCAGACAGAAAGGAATTTCAAAGAGCTGTACCAAATGAAAGGGGTAGGAAGAGGAAGTTTCTAATGAAGAGTAGATTATTTCAGGCAAGGTCACCTTTCTATGGGGAAAGGAAAGGGTCTTATCGGGTGGGTTACCTCTAGTCTTAACCAAGTAATTTCATATTGACTGGTGAAAGGTCACATTTTGGGGAGAGGCTGAAGCTGCAATTAGGTTAGTTATTAGGTCTTGGTTTGCTGACGTGGGACTTAACACAAGTGACTCCGTTTGGGGCCTGTTGTCTCTTTTCTAACCTTGTTAGGCCACAAACACGTATTCTCTCACTATGTATAGAGAGATTGGATTTAGAAACCACAGACTACCCTCTTTCCCAGAACACAACCCCTCCCCCACTCTGACTATTTTCCCTAACTTGGCTTTGCATAGGTAGCCCTGATACAAGAGCCCAGCGCCCACCTGAAGCAGTGCCTACCTGTCTGGGAAAAAGCACTAGGAAGGCTAATGATGTCCAGGAAACACAGTGACAGCTTCTCCATGTTCCCTCCCTGCAGTCACTGTGCCCAGAATCTAGGATATTCTCCTGGAAAGAGTAGCAGCGGCTGGGCTATCTGGGGCTTGGATGCCTGAAATCCCTCTGACTCAGGTCTGCTCCACTTTGACCTTATAAGTGCAATAGTCAGATTGTCTCAGCTGATGGGTAAATGATTTTCCAAAATCGCTCCTTGGAGCCATAAATCAAAGCTCTAAGAGCAAACAAACCAAGACAAATCACAAAACAAGAGATCAATCTGGGTCATTTATTAGAGACTCCATGGTGCCTACTGGTGCTCCAACAGCTCTGTGTGGCAGTGCTTTGTGAATTAAAACAGTCACACCCTGTGAATCCATTCTAGAGAAATGCTGTTAAAAGTTTGGGGGTGGGGGAGACATTTTACTCACAAAGGCAACCATAACACCACTTAGGATAGTGAAAAATTAGAAAACTGGGGCATGTTTAAGGAAACTGGATACATCTACATCCACTAAATAGAATGGATAGTCCTTTAAACTATTGGTTGGTTGTGAATTTTATGCTACAACATGAAAAATGCTTATAATAGTATAATATGGGGAAAAATAGCATAAATTTGTTTATACACTTTTTTTTTTTTTTTTTTTTTTTTTTGCGGTACGCGGGCCTCTCACTGTTGTGGCCTCTCCCGTTGCGGAGCACAGGCTCCGGATGCGTAGGCCCAGCGGCCATGGCTCACGGGCCCAGCCGCTCCGCGGCATGTGGGATCCTCCCAGACCGGGGCATGAACCCGTGTCCCCTGCATCGGCAGGCGGACTCTCAACCACTGCATCACCAGGGAAGCCCTATACACTATTTTTTAAATGAAGTAACTAGTTTAGAAAAAAATCTATTAGGGATACCCCCAAAAAAGTAAGTGTCCTTATCACGGTAATGAAATTATTGTATGAAGGATATTTTTCTCTCATTAACAACATTTCCATAATGTAGTTATATTGCTCATAAAATAAAGTGTGTGTGTGTGTGTGTGTGTGTGTGTGTGTGTGTGTAATTAAGAAGCAAGGAAAGAGAGAATAGAATAAAGATAAGTAGTCCTTGAAGCTCCAAAAGCTACTGTTTCGTTTTATGAATAGGACACCCAGTCTGTGGCTTTTGGCTTTAATCCCAAAACATTATAATTTCATGTAAAAAGAATCTTGAGCTTATTCATCATGAGTTATCCCATTGACATTCAATGAGAAATTGATAATAGACATTATTTATTATTTGACTGGAAGAACTAACTGACATGTGGATAGTATATTCTAAACACACAAGAGAAAAGAACTATTGCAAATGATAGTATTGATACATTTCTGAAAATGTTTGTTTTCTAATGGTATATAGTTAAATTTTCTTTTAAATTACCCTTTCCCAAACTCTTTGCATCTTATTTTTTAAAAGATAAGACTGACTTAAAGTAATTGCTGCAAAAATTTTTCTCTTCTTACTGTAACCATTTGCCCAATTAAAGATATATGCATAATTTGAACAGAACAAAATATATATAATAGGTAAAAGATTGGGACAAAGAAGGAAGGTGTTTTACCAGTACCCAAACTGCCTTCTCATTAGCATTGGGCTCCCCAGATAAGTCAAAAGAAGGCACCTACGAGTATGATGGGTTGACTCTTTGGAAATGTTATTGATTTCAAGGAGCCCATCACATTATCAGATCTATGTCCATAATGGATATTCTGAACACAGCTTAAAATTGAAAAAGAGAGAGAGGCAGAGAGACATAGAGATAGGGAGAGTGAGAGCTAAAGCAATAGAAAGAGAAGAGAGAGAAAAGGGAAGAGAGAATTTGAAAGACCTTCTGGGTGAACCGTTTCACAAGGAACCCCTGGTTCCAGTAATCTGCCAAGGCAGCACTGTAACCACTCATGCCGTATGACAGAGCCTTGGGTGAACTTTACCAAAAGAGAGGTGTAATAGATCAGTTTGCCATGTGACGTTTTCCCTGCTCACATATGTTTGGGAGGCTTCTCCTCTCTTCCTTTTACAGTTCATGATGTCCCTGTAAAAATACTTAAATATTTCAGCTTTTCTAGACATCTTGGCACTTCGGTTTCTCCCTGGTTTAAAGCCCCAGTAGATCAGAAAAACATTTCAATTGTAGAGACCCCAAATATTGACTTGGGATAAAGAAAAACATTGCAAGACAATATTTGTTATATTTTTATCACAGTGAAGTTTTAATGAATAAATAAGAGCATGGTACATATAGAGATATCATTTTATTTAATCCTCAAGTACCTACAACTCTAGACTCCAGTGCCTAACAGCAAGTTTGGTATGCTTTCACAGTTCAATCTGGAACCACTATAACATGGGGAAAAGAGGAAGCAACGGACATGTCAGTCAGAAACAACACATCCAGTCAGAGACAACAGTAGTCTTTTCAAAGCTATCACTCAGCCTAGAACAGTGGTTCTCCAGCCCCCACTGTTGGAGACTCGGCTGCACATTGCAATTAACTAAGGAGCTTTAAAAATACTGATGCCCATATACCCAGACAAAACAATAATTCAAAAAGATATGTGCACCCATATATTCATAGCAGCACTATTCACAGAAGCCAAAACATGGAAACAACCTAAATGTCCATCAACAGATGAATGGATGAAGATGTGGTACATATATACAATGGAATATTACTCAGCCATAAAAAAGAATGAAATAATGCCATTTGCAGCAACATGGATGCAACTAGAGATTATCATACTAAGTGAAGTAAGTCAGAAAGAGAAAGACAAATACCATATGATATCACTTATATGTGGAATCTAAAATATGCCACAAATGAACCTATCTATAAAACAGAAAAAGACTCAGACACAGAGAACACACTTGTGGTTGCCAAAGGAGAGGGAAAGACTGGAGGTTTGGGATTAGCAGATGTAAACCATTATATATAGGATGAATAAAGAACAAGGTCCTTCTGTATAGCACAGGGAATTATATTCAATATCCTGTGATAAACCATAATGGAAAATAATAATAAAAAAATAGAATGTCTCTATGTGTGTAACTGAGTCACTTTGCTGTACAGGAGAGATTTGCACAACATTGTAAATCAACTACACTGCAATTAAAAAAATAAAATTAAAAAAGATATACTGATGCCTGGATCTCACCAGAAGAGAATCTGCTGTAATAATCTGGGGTGTGACCTGGAAAACTGGATTTTTAAAAGCTCCCCAAATGATTATAATATTAGCACCTAAATTTGAGAATCATTGTCCTAAAGAATTTCTCATATGATTCCGTACCCTTGACGAATGCTTCCTAGAATATGAAATGATGTCTAAGGGCACACCTAACAGTGGAAAAGGTAGGGGCTTCCAAGTCAAAGAACTTCGATAGTGTGTCAAGGGCATAGTTTGCCTAATGTTATGTTGATGCCAAAGCTGAATAGGATTTTTATGTGCAATCCATTCTCCCAAACATAAAATAACAAAATGAAAAGTTGGGAGATTGCCAGTGCCCCAAAAAAGGTAGTTTACATGCTGGATATATGGCATCCTGGAATGGCTTCTCCATGAGAAAACATGCATGCATCCCCATACCCTCTCTACTCCACTAGGGGTGTAAGTACAGCGTATGAACTTTTACTGCATGCGGCAGTAGAAAACAGTGGTTAGAAGCATGGGGCTCTGTAGTGAGACTGCCTAGGTTCAATCCCAACTCTGGGCAAGTTAATTAACCTCTCTGGACCTCAGTTTCCTCATCTGTAAAATGAGGACTATAAAACAGTACTTGCCTCATAGGTTGTCATTAAACAAATAAATATACCTAAAGGACTTTAGAGCAGTGCATGGAATATGGTAAGAGCTCAGTATGTGTAAGGTGTTTTTAAGGCTGTTTGTGATCTGCCCTGTGTGCTTAAGCAATTACCATCCTGGGAGTGGTAGTGGAAACTTACAAGATTACTTATCTGTGTGTATTAAAGGACATGGGGTAGAGGGATGAAACTGAATGAGTCTTCAGATAATGCACCAGAGGCAGGGCAAGGAGATAGATAACCTGACTCAAGATGTGCTAGATCCTTCTTTAAAGATCACCACCTGCCTTCAAGCTTATTGGGAGTCAGGCATGTCTTCCAGATAAGACATCTGAGCTGCCAGGAAGACACTAAAGTAATGGTTCTAAAAATATATTGGGCAAAAGAGCTTGTGAATTGCAGATTCCTGGGCTCTATATCCAGAGACTCTAACCTGGTAGGTCTGAGGTCAATGAATCTACAACAAACACCTTAGGTGATGAAGATGCTTGTATTAAGCAGCCCACAATTTAAGAATCACTGGACCAGGCAATCTAGGAAATTTGAGCTAGGAATCTGCATTTTCTGAAGAAGAAGGCTAGCAAGGCCACTTAATCCACTTTCTGTTACAGGAGAAATGAAAAGATGCATAGATAAGATGGAGGCGGAGAACAGCAAGGAAGGCATACAGGCAAGTTTTGTCAACTCACCTGAGACTAGAGGTTGGTTATCTTAGGATAAAGTTATTTAGAAATCAACACAGCACTTCTCTTCTTTCCCTGGGAGTCTAAGGATCAGAAATCTATGCTTTTGAAACCTTATTTGCGTTTTCTTTTTTTTTTTCTTTTTGGCCACATGGCTCACAGGATCTTAGTTCCCCAACTAGGGATTGAACCCAGGTCAACCACCAGGAAATTCCCTGGGTATTTTTATTGTTGGTGTTGTTGTTTTAATGATCTGGAGTTATTTGCTTTTTTTTTTTTTTTTTTTTTTGGTCAATCCTTGCTTCCGTGGAGATCAAACTTAGTGATAGTGAAAAACATAGGGAAAAAAAATCACAGACTTACCATCCTACCTAATTTGTCAACTGGTACTCCAAATCCATTTCCATCAGGCTCAGTCCCATTTCTTTTTTTTTTTTTTTTTGCGGTATGCGGGCCTCTCACTGTTGTGGCCTCTCCCGTTGCGGAGCACAGGCTCCGGACGCGCAGGCTCAGCAGCCATGGCTCATGGGCTCAGCCGCTCCACGGCATGTGGGATCTTCCCGGACCGGGGAACGAACCCATGTCCCCTGCATTGGCAGGCGGACTCCCAACCACTGCGCCACCAGGGAAGCCCTGCACATCGTTTTTTAAAAAGTGAAATAGTTTTAAAGCCCTATACCTAAAAGAAGTGGTTCTCCCTTCCACTTCTCTCCATCCTTGATTCCCAAGTGGAGCTGAGAGATGGCAGAGCCTCCAAGGACATTATTTGAGTCACTGAATCAAGTCTCACCTGACACTAGTACCACCTCAGGTTTTCTGAAATCTATTAGCCAATAAACATTCTTTTTACTTATTTCAGTTTGTTTTATGATACTTACATTTGAACGAATTTTGACAAATAGAAATACCTCCCTGACAATACCCTGAATCCAAGGTATTGTGTGTCCAAACTGGTTATTACTTGCCCTGAAATGAAACATCCACTGGCATACTTGCCACAGGAATCTCCCCCACCACTCCAGAGAAGCATAAGTTTTGTATGGAAGGGGCAGCATTTAAGCTAAGCCACAAAAAGGGAAGTAAGAGTTTTAGACTAAGAGAATAATGCAAGCAATGGTCACCACAAACTTCATTTTCTACTGTTTCATTCACAAACCCCAAAAAGCTTGCTTGAACCTCTCTCTTCATGATAGTCCATTTTAGTGAGTCAATGTCTTTTGAGCCCCCACATTTTATTGGTTTGCAAGACAAAATTCTGAGATATCCTTATTCCACAGATTGTACCAATTCACTCTTTTGTTTACTCTTTAAAGTGCTTCATAAGTGTAGCTTCTCTACCTGGTGTTTCCTACTTCCTAATCACTATTAGTATTGCTGTTCTGCTTTACCAGCAAAATAATTCCAGTTGTATTATTATTGTCCTTCTCTGTTGCCACTATTTATAAAAACTTCTTAATGAAACAATCTATAGAAAATTTGGGCCTGAGCTCTTTCAAAGTAAGTGAGAGGCTTTGGAGGCTTCTTGAACAAGGAAATAATAGTCAGACCTGTTTTTGAAATTTTCCTTGGCAGCAAGATGAAGGATGTATTGGAATTAGAAAGACTATACATAGGGAGACCACTTAGTGGGTCTTAGTTCATTAGTTCACCAAGACACATGCTAGGAGCATTTACCAGGGATCAGGCACTAAGCCAGTTAACTAGAAAGTTGTTAAAATGGTTCTGGACCCAATTCCAATGTGACAGGGCAGGGTGTGTGTGTGTGTGTGTGTGTGTGTGTGTGTGTGTGTGTGTGTGTTCACACCACTAAACAATGCTTCAGCATCAGCTGGGTGTCTTACAATTTAATTCTGACACTATCTCCCTGGAGACAGTGTTAGATTCCACAGGTTAAGGGTTCAGTCTTACAAGACTGCCTCCCCAACTTCCCTTTCAGATGCCAATTGCAAGCCCAGGTTGCCACCTGTGCTACTGACCTATTGGTTATAGATTGGAGGTTCCTACGACCTCCTCCTCCTTGGGTTCGATTAATTTGCTAGAGTGGCTCACAGAACTCAGGGAAACATTTTACTTACTAGATTACCCCTTAGTTATGAAAGAATATAACTCAGGAACAGCCAGATGGAGGATATGCATAGGCCAACGTATGGGGAAAAGGTGCAGAGATTCTATGCCCTCTCTGAGAACACCACTCTCTCCACATCTCCACATGTTCACCAACATGGAAGCTCTGAACACTGTCCTTTTGGGTATTTATGGAGGCTTCATTACATAGACATGATTGATTAAATCGTTGGTCATTAGTGATTGAACTCAATCTCCAGTCCCTCTCTTCTTCCTGGAGGTGGAGGGTGGGACTGACAGTTCCAACCCTCTAATCATATGGTTGTTTCTCCTGGTAACCAGCCTCCATCCTTAGGTGTAGTCCAAAAGTCACTTCATTCACATAACAAAAGACTTTTGTCACTCTCCAAGGGTTTTAGGAGCTCTATGGCAGAAATAGGGACAAAGACCAAATACATACTTCTTACTACAAATCATAGCATCACAATTATGCTAAAGATAATAGGGGTCAAAACTATGGCAGAAGCATTAAGACTGCAGAGAAGGGAGAGATTTGAGAAGCAGGTCAGCAGGAAAATTGATAGGAATGAAAAATTGATCAAATATGAAGCTATAGAGAGCAGTGTTCAAAGATATTTAGCTAATTCTCTTATGGCAAACGCTCTGTGAATGGGTCAAGGTGACTTGATTGTTAGTACATGGACCAGTTGGTTTTACTTACTCAGTGGTCAAACACTACAATTTTAACCTTGGTAGGCATCTAAGAAAGATGATCCCGAGGTCAAGAAAAACTGTGCACATAGATTGGTACAGCCGCAGCATCTCTGTTAGGAAAACGAGAGAAAGTTCATACTCTTATTATTTATGGGCAATGGCATCACCTTCTTAAAAGGCAGCCTATTGCAGAACCTGACACAGAGTTGGAGCTCAGTAGTGTTGTGGGATAATAGATGAAGAAATAATGAGGGAATGTAGGAAGGAACTGGAGGGAAAAAAGCCTAGATGCTAAATGTAATCAATGGTGGACAGAACTCAAGCACAAATATCTTCTTCCCATCTGAATTCGTACAAATGATAGAGAACATTTTTAAAAGAATAAAAGAAAGAGTTCCATGGGCAGAAAGAAATGTGGGAGCTGTCTGAAAGACAAAAAACAGGTAAATCACATAGATAGAAGAAAAGTATAACCCAAAATATATGCTGGGGAGGGCTGTTCTGAAAATTTGAGGTGCTTCTGAGAGTACTCCAAAGTAAAGGACAATGGAAGCAAGTGGTAGAACAAAGTAGTGGAGAGATTGATTGAGTCAGTGTTGCCATCCCTTGCCTTCTTTAGTCAAGCATTAAGTATCAGAGGTCATTGACCTCAACCTGGGCAGTGAGAATACTTTTGCCTGGGAAGTAAGGCATCCATGAGGCTGGAGACACCTACAAGGAAATTCTAAACTCCCACATCCAGAAGAGAAATTACTGGTACACCCTGCCAGCACTTCTTGCTCATTCCTCAAAATCCCTGGAGACAAGCTACAGAAAACAGTAACAGCATCTACAGACAAGCTGGAAGAATTAATGCCATGAAAAGGGGGCACCCCATTCCACAAGCATAGGAACAGTCACCTTAGGAAACAGAATTTAAGAGCAGTTGAGAAGTTATTTGTTGAGAAATATAATTAAGACACTCAGAGCAGGGCTTCCCTGGTGGCGTAGTGGTTAAGAATTCACCTGCCAATGCAAGGGACACAGATTTGAGACCTCGTCCGGGAAGATCTCACATGCCATGGAGCAACTAAGCCCATGTGCTACAACTACTGAGCCTGCACTCTAGAGCCCATGAGCCACAACTACTGAAGTCCACACACCTAGAGCCCATGCTCCACAACGAGAGAAGCCACCGCAATGAGAAGGCTGCACACTGCAACAAAGAGTAGCACCTGCTCGCCACAAATGGAGAAAGCCTGCACACAGCAATGAAGACCCGATGCAGCCAAAAATAAATAAATAAGATAAATTTAAAAAAAAATAATAAAAGTACAATTAAAAAAAAGATAATCAGAGCATATAAAGCATAGATGGAAAGAAAGAAGAAAGAAAAGAAAGAAAGAAAGGAAGGAAGGAAGGAAAGAAAGAAAGAAAGGAAGAAAGAAAGAAAGAAAGAAAGAAAGAAAGAAAGAAAGAAAGAAAGAAAGAAAGAAAGAAAGAAAGAGAAAGAAAGAAAGAAAATGGACAGGAGGGAGGGAGGGAGGAAGGGAGAAAACTATGAAGAAAAAGATAGAGAATTTTGAAAAAGAGAAAGCTATCTGACTTATTTTAACAAGTTAACATGACAACCCAAATAAAAATAGTTCAAGAAAAGAAAATGAGAAGTTAATCTCATCTATGAACATAGAAGTAAAAATCTTACATAAAATTTATGCAAGTCAAATTAAACTACATAAAAAATGTTTTAGGGATTCCCTGGTGGCACGGTGGTTAAGAATCCACCTGCCAATGCAGGGGACATGGGTTCGAGCTCTGGTCCAGGAAGATACCACATGCCGCAGAGCAACTAAGCCCATGTGCCACAGCTACTGAGCCTGTGCTCTAGAGCCTGCGAGCCACAACTACTGAAACCTGCATGCCACAACTACTGAAATCTGTTCACCTAGGGCCTGTGCTCTGCAACAAGAGAATCCACTGCAATGAGAAGGCCATGCACCGCAATAAAGGGTAGACCCACTCGCCACAACTAAAAAAGCCCACACAGCAATGAAGACCCAACGCAGCCAAAAATGAATAAATAAATGAATAATTTTTTTAATTTAAAAGAAAGTTTTAAACATCATGACTAAGTAGAGTTGGTAAGCAAACAAGAGCAAATGGCAAATATTCCCGCCTGCTGAAGCACCATTTACTGGGGACACTCACCATCACAGCTGTGCGTTCATAAACAATCACATTCTAGAGCAACGCTCAGAGACCTAATAGGGCAAAACATCAGACTCTAAAGAGGGACCCCCTACCCTTGGGTTGTGAGGCTGCATGATTAGAGAAGTACTGGCTTCTTCCCTGAGCAATAAGAGTCAGTGACACAATGGCAATATGGCATGACAACTGAGCATTCATGGCTGGGGTGGGCCTTGCTTTTCCCCTGGTGTGGTTGGGGGCTGAAGTCCAAGCCTTGTAGTCGCAGCTAAACAACTCTAACTCAAGCTTAGAAAGGATGAGCCATATATACATTCACGGTGAGACCATGCTGGTATGACTGAAAGGTAGGTGTTCAAGCCTTGCAGCTGACAAGGATTGGTGCCTGAGTTGTTTCCATGGGGATTTACATTGGCCAGAACCCTTTCTGGGTAGCCAGTTGCAGAGGGTCATCTTGAACACAGTAAAATAATTAACACTTACCTCTCAGAGGTTTTCTTCAGAAATTCAGGGATAGTTTGAAATTAGGACAACCAATCAATATAATTTATACCACCTTGACAGACTTAAATGATGACATCATAAGATTATTTCAATAGATACCAGAAAATTTAGACAAATTATCATTTACCAATCGTAAGTAAGAGTAAAAAGAGTAGATACTAAAAACCTAGAGCAAATATCACTCTTAAAAATGAAATTTTAGAAGCTTTCCTTTAGGGTCAGTGAAATGGCAAGTTGCCTACTATCAACTTACTGCACTGTCCAATCCAAAGCAGCAAGACAAGAAAAAAAGTGATCTGATGATCAGAAAAGAAAGATGTACAGTGATTTACACATGATTGTTTATATTTAAAATCCTGCAAAACCTGCAAATAAACTATTAGAATCAATAGGAGCTCAACATTTGTGCTGATATAGGATAACAATTAAACACATTAAAAATGGTTCCCACAGCAGAAATCAATTAGAAAATATGACTTATAAAAGATCCCAGTCACAATAGCAATAAAACCCTGGAAGTAAGCGCAATGGAAATGTGCAACTCTTTTATTTAAAAAATTATAAAATATTATTAAAGGACATAAAAATGAATAAATTGATAGTTAAGTTATACCCTTCAATTGACCCAATATCATGATGATGCTAATGCTCCCCAAATTACTGTATATGTTCCATTAAATATGTTCGTGTACTATGACCCGATAATACTTCTAGGAACATAACCTATAAAAACTTTCTCAGAGACATGTGCAAGGAAATTTTTTGCAGCATTGCTTGTAATTGGGGAAAAAAATAGAAGGAATCCAAATGTCCACCAGTTGGGAAATGCATATTCATATGAAGAAGCGGTATATGTCAGTTAAAAAGAATGAAATAGATAAGTATACACTCTTCTCTGCAAAAAATAGAAGTGTCTGGCTGCAAATTAGGACATATATGATTGGTAACTGAAAGAACAGTGTCAGAATAATATAGAAGTTATATCCATTTGTATGCCATCTTCCTTAACAAGTTAATGTTGTGAAGCAATAAAGACCCCACTTTCTCACCATTAAAGAAAATACTTAGTAAGATATGGAGATCTTAATGAAAAGGCTGCAAGTTCTTTCTAAGTGCCATTAGTGCATGCAGTAGGTGGTTTAGTGGCTTCAAAAAATGCTGTGCATTTCATAGCATTAAGCTATATTGTGGTACTGCTTGTGCTGATGAACAAGCTGCCAAGATATTTCTTTTCAGCCTTTAAAAAAACCATTTTTTGATGATTAAAACTACACTAGGGATCAGATTTTAAACTTTGATGAAGCCAATATCTATTGGAGGTGATTGCCCTCAAATCATGCATCTAAAAGGAGGTCGTGTGAGTACTGGGCTGAAGGCTGCAAAAGCGTGACTAATTGTGAGACTGCTGAAAGTGTATGAAAAGCCTTCACCATGCTAATAATTTTTTTTAATATATTTATTTTATGTATTTATTTTTTTTGGCTGCGTTGGGTCTTCGCTGCTGTGTGGGTCTCCTTGTGGTGAGCAGGGGCTACTCTTCCTTGCCGTGTGCGGGCTTCTCATTGCGGTGGCTTCTCCTGCCGCGGAGCACGGGCTCTAGGTGCGCGGACCTCAGTAGTTCTGGCTTGCTGGCTCTAGAGCGCAGCCTCAGTAGTTGTGGCACACGGGCTCCAGAGTGCAGGCCCAGCAGATGTGGCCCAGGGGCTCAGTTGCTCCGCGGCATGTGGGCTCTTCCCTGAACAGGGCTCGAACTCATGTCCCCTGCATTGGCAGGCGGACCCTCAACCACTGCACCACCAGGGAAGCCCACCATGCTAATAATTTGATTGGGATTGTTACTGTTCATGTTAGTGCTCTGGTGTGTTAGTGTATACGTTTTTCTTTTTTTTTTTCTTTTTAACATCTTTGTTGGAGTATACTTTCTTTACAATGCTGTATTAGTTGCTACTGTATAACAAAGTGTATCAGCTATACATATACATATATCCCCATATCTCCTCCCTCTTTTGTCTCCCTCCCACCCGCCCTATCCCAACCCTCTAGGTGGTCACAAAGCACCAAGCTGATCTCCCTGTGCTAGGCAGCTGATTACCACTAGCTATCTATTTTACATCTGGTAGTGTATATATGTCCATGCCACTCACTCACTTCATCCCAGCTAACCCTTCCCCCTCCCTGTGTCCTCAAGTCCATTCTTTACGTCTGTGTCTTTATTCCTGTCCTGCCCCTAGGTTCTTCAGAACCATTTTTTTCTTTTCTTTTTTTTAGATTCCATGTATATATGTTAGCATATGGTATTTGTTTTCCCCTTTCTGACTTATTTCACTCTGTATGACAGAATCAAGGTCCATCCACCTCACTACAAATAACTCAATTTCGTTTCTTTTTATGGCTGAGCAATATTCCATTGTATATATGTGCCACATCTTCTTTAACCATTCAACTGTCGATGGACACTTAGGTTGCTTCCATGTCCTGGCTACTGCAAATAGAGCTGAAATGACCATTGTAGTACATGACTCTTTTTGAATTATGGTTTTCTCTGGGTATATGCCCAGTAGTGGGATTTCTGGGTCGTATGATACTTCTATTTTTAGTTTTTTAAGGAACCTCCATACTGTTCTCCATAGTGGCTGTATCAACTTACATTCCCACCAACAGTGCAAGAGTGTTCCCTTTTCTCCACACCCTCTCCAACATTTATTGTTTGTAGATTTTTTGATGATGCCCATTCTGACCAGTGTGAGGTGATACCTCATTGTAGTTTTGATTTGCATTCCTCTAATGATTAGTGATGTTGAGCCTCCTTTCATGTGTTTGCTGGCAATCTGTATATCTTCTTTGGAGAAATGTCTATTTAGGTCTTCTGTCCATGTTTGGATTGGGTTGTTTGTTTTTTTGATATTGAGCTGTGTGAGCGGCTTGTAAATTTTGGAGATTAATCCTTTGTCAGTTGCTTCATTTGCAAATATTTTCTCCATTCTGAGGGTTATCTTTTTGTCTTGTTTATGGTTTCCTTTGCTGGGCAAAAGCTTTTAAGTTTCCTTAGGTCCCATTTGTTTATTTTTGTTTTTATTTCCATTTCTCTAGGAGGTGGGTCAAAAAGGATCTTTCTGTGATTTACGTCATAGAGTGTACTGCTTATGTTTTCCTCTAAGAGTTTTATAGGGTCTGGACTTACATTTAGGTCTTTAATCCATTTTGGGTTTATTTTTGTGTATGGTGTTAGGGAGTGTTCTAATTTCATTCTTTTACATGTAGCTGTCCAGTTTTCCCAGCAGCACTTTTGAAGAGGCTGTCTTTTCTCCATTGTATATTCTTGCCTCCTTTGTCATATCTTAGGTGACCATAGGTGCGTGAATTTATCTCTGGGCTTTCTATCCTGTATCATTGATCTATATTTCTGTTTTTGTGACAGTACCATACTGTCTTGATTACTGTAGCTTTGTAGTATAGTCTGAGGTCAGGGAGCCTGATTCCTCCAGCTCCATTTTTCTTTCTCAAGATTGCTTTGGCTATTCAGGGTCTTTTGTGTTTCCATACAAATAGTGAATTTTTTTCTTCTAGTTCTGTGGAAAATGCCATTGGTAGTTTGATAGGAATTGCACTGAATCTGTAGATTGCTTTGGGTAGCATCGTCATTTTCACGATGTTGATTCTTCCAATCCAAGAACAGGGTATATCTCTCCATCTGTTTGTATCACCTTTGATTTCTTTCAACAGTGTCTTATAGTTTTCTGCATACAGGTCTTTTGTCTCCTTAGGTAGGTTTATTCCTAGGTATTTAATTCTTTTTGTTGCAATGGTAAATGCGAGTGTTTCCTTAATTTCTCTTTCAGATTTTTCATCATTAGTGTATAGGCATGCAAGAGATTTTTGTGCATTATTTTTGTATCCTGCTACGTTGCCAAATTCATTGATTCGATCTAGTAGTTTTCTGGTAGCATCTTTAGTATTCTCTATGTATAGTATCATGTCATCTGCAAACAATGACAGCTTTACTTCTTCTTTTCTAATTTGGATTCCTTTTATTTCTTTTTCTTCTCTGATTGCTGTGGCTAAAACTTCCAACACCATGTTGAATAACAGTGGTGAGGGTGGGCAACCTTGTCATGTTCCTGATCTTAGTGGAAATGGTTTCAGTTATTCACCATTGAGGAAGATGTTGGCTATGGGTTTGTCATATATGGCCTTTATTATGTTGAGGTAAGTTCCCTCTATGCCTACTTTCTGCAGGGTTTTTATCATAAATGGGTGTTGAATTTTGTCAAAAGCTTTCTCTGCATCTATTGAGATGATCATATGGTTTTTCTCCTTCAGTGTGTTAATATGGTTTATCACATTGATTGATTTGCATATATTGAAGAATGCTTGCATTCCTGGGATAAACCCCACTTGATCATGGTGTATGATCCTTTTAATGTGCAGTTGGATTCTGTTTGCTAGTATTTTGTTGAGGATTTTTGTAGCTATGTTCATCAGTGATATTGACCTGTAGTTTTCTTTCTTTGTGACATCTTTGTCTGGTTTTCGTAGCAGGTTGATGGTGGCCTCGTAGAATGAGTTTGGGAGTGTTCCTCCCCTGGCTATATTTTGGAAGAGTTTCAGAAGGATAGGTGTTAGCTCTTCTGTAAATATTTGATAGAATTTGCCTGTGAAGCCATCTGGTCCTGGGCTTTTGTTTGTTGGAAGATTTTTAATCACAGTCTCAATTTCAGTGCTTGTGATTGGTCAGTTTATATTTTATTTCTTTCTGGTTCAGTCTCGGAAGGTTGTGCTTTTCTAAGGATTGGTCCATTTCTCCCAGGTTGTCCATTTGATTGGCATATAGTTGCTTGTAGTAATCTCTCATGATCCTTTGTATTTCTGTGGTGTCAGTGTTACTTCTCCTTTTTCATTTCTAATTCTGTTGATTTGAGTCTTCTCCCTTTTTTCTTGATGAATCTGGCTAATGGTTTATCAATTTTTTTATCTTCTTAAAGACTTAGTTTTTAGTTTTATTGACCTTTGCTATTGTTTCCTTCATTTCTTTTTTCATTTATTTCTGATCTGATCTTTATGATTTCTTTCCTTCTACTAATTTTGGGGTATTTTTTGTTGTTGTTCTTCATTCTCTAATTGCTTTAGGTGTAAGGTTATGTTGTTTATTTGAGATGTTTCTTGTTTCTTGAGGTAGGATTGTATTGCTATAAACTTCCCTCTTAGAACTTGTTTTGCTGCATTCCATAGGTTTTGTGTCATCGTGTTTTCATTGTCATTTGTTTAAAGATATTTTTTTATTTCTCTTTGATTTCTCTCATGATCTCTTGGTTATTTAGTACTGTGTAGTTTAACTTCCATGTATCTGTATTTTTTACAGATTTTTTTTTCCTGTAATTGACACCTAGTCTCTTAGGGTTGGGGTCAGAAAAGATACTTGATACGACTTCAGTTTTCTTAAATTTACCAAGGCTTGGGCTTCCCTGGTGGCGCAGTTGTTGAGAATCTGCCTGCCAATGCAGGGGACACGGGTTCGAGCCCTGGTCTGGGAAGATCCCACATGCCACGGAGCAACTAGGCCCGTGAGCCACAGTTAGTGAGCCTGCACGTCTGGAGCTTGTGTTCCACAACAAGAGAGGCTGCGAAAGTCAGGGACCTGTGCACTGCGATGAAGAGTGGTCCCTGCTTGCCACAACTAGGGGAAGCCCTCGCACAGAAATGAAGACCTAACACAGCAAAAATGAATTAATTAATTAATTAACTCCTACCCCCAACATCTTCTTTAAAAATATATATATATATACCAAGGCTTGATTTGTGACCCTAGATATGATCTATCCTGGGGAATGTTCCATGAGCACTTGAGAAGATAGTGTATTCTGTTGTTTTGGGATGGAATGTCTTATAAATATCAATTAAGTTCCTCTTGTTTAATGTATCATTTAAAGCTTGTGTTTCCTTATTCATTTTTATTTTGGATGATCTGTCCATTGGTGAAAGTGGGGTGTTAAATAAAGTCCACTACTATGATTGTGTTACTGTCAATTTCCCCTTTTATGGTTGTTAGCATTTGCTTATGTATTGAGGTGCTCCTATGTTGGGTGCATAAATATTTACAATTTTTATATCTTCTTCTTGGATTGACCCCTTGATCATTATGTAGTGTCCTTCTTTGTCTCTTCTAATAGTCTTTATTTTAAAGTCTATTTTGTCTGATATGAGAATAGCTACTCCAGCTTTCTTTTGATTTCCATATGCATGGAATATCTTTTTCCATCCTCTTACTTTCAGTCTGTTTGTGTTGCTAGGTCTGAAGTGGATCTCTTGTAGACAGCATGTATATGGGTCTTTTTTTTTTTTGTATGCCTTCAGCCAGTCTATGTCTTTTGGTTGGAGCATTTAAGCCATTTACATTCAGGTAGTTATTGATATGTATGTCCTTATTACCATTTTCTTAATTATTTTGGGTTTGTTGTTGTAGGTCTTTTCCTTCTCTTGTGTTTGCTCCCTAGACAAGTTCCTTTAGCAATTGTTGTAAAGGTGGCTTGGTGGTCCTGAATTCTCTTAGCTTTTGCTTGTCTGTAAAGGTTATAATTTCTCTGTCAAATCTGAATGAGATCCTTGCTGGGTAGAGTAATCTTGGTTGTAGGTTTTTGCCTTTCATCACTTTAAATATGTCCTGCCACTCCCTTCTGGCTTGCAGAGTTTCTGCTGAAAGATCAGCTGTTAACCTTATGAGGATTCCCTTGTATGTTATTTGTTGTTTTTCCCTTGCTGCTTCTAATATTTTTTTTTGTATTTAATTTTTGACAGTTTTATTAATATGTGTCTTAGCATGTTTCTCCTTGGATTTATCCAGTATGAGGCTCTCCACTTCCTGGACTTGATTGACTATTTCCTTTCCCATATTAGGGTAGTTTTCAACTATAATCTCTTCAAATATTTTCTCAGTCCCTTTCTTTTTCTCTTCTTCTTCTGGGACCCCTATAATTCGAATGCTGGTGCATTTAATGTTGGCCCAGAGGTCTCTGAGACTGTCCTCAAATCTTTTCATTCTTTTTTTTTTTAATTCTGCTGTGCAGTAGTTATTTCCACTATTTTATCTTCCAGGTCACTTATCTGCTCTTCTGCTTCAGTTATTCTTCTACTGATTCCTTCTAGAGAATTTTTAATTTCATTTATTGTGTTATTCATCATTGTTTGTTGTTCTTTAGTTCTTCTAGGTCCTTGTTAAACATTTCTTGTATTTTTTCCATTTTATTTCCAAAGTTTTGGATCATCTTTACTATCATTACTCTGAATTATTTTTCAGGTAAACTGCCTATTTCCTCTTCATTTATTGGTCTGGTTGGTTTTTACCTTGCTCCTTCATCAGCTATGTGTCTCTCTGTCTTCTCATTTTCCTTAACTTACTGTGTTTAGGGTTTCCTTTTGCAGGCTGCAGGCTCGTTGTTCCCGTTGCTTTTGGTGTCTTCCCCCAGTGGCTAAGGTTGGTTCAGTGAGTTGTATAGGCTTCCTGGTGGAGCGGGCTGGTGTCTGTGTTCTGGTGGATGAGGCTGGATCTTGTCTTTCTAGTGGGCAGGTCCACGTCTGATGGTGTGTTTTGGGGTGCCTGTGACCTTATTATGATTTCAGGGAGCCTCTCTGTTGATGAGTGGGGTTGTGTTCCTGTCTTGTTAGTTGTTTGGCATAGTGTGTCCAGCACTGTAGCTTGTTGGTCATTGAGTGGATCTGGGTCTTAGCATTGAGATGGAGATCTCTGGGAGAGCTTGTGCTGTTATATATTACATGGAGCTGGGAGGTCTCTCGTGGACCAGTGTCCTGAACTCAGCTCTCTCACCTCAGAGGCACAGGCCTCACACCCGGCTGGAGCAAAAGACCCTGTCAGCCACATGGCTCAGAAGAAAAGGGAGAAAGAAGAAAGAAGGAAAAAATAAGAAGATAAAATAATTAAAATTAAAAAAATATTAAAAATAAAAAATATTAAAGTAATAAAAAAGAGAAAAAAATGAAAAAAAGAAAAGAAATAAGAGAGTAACCAAACCAAAAAAACAAATCCACCAATGATAACAAGCACTAAAAAATATACTAAAAAAAAAAACCCTAGAACAAATGGTAAAAGCAAAGCTTTACAGACAAAATCACACAAAGAAGCATACACATACACACCCACAAAAAGAGAAAAATGAAAAAAAAAAATATATATATATATATAAGAAAAAAAGAGAGCAACCAAATCAATAAACAAATCTACTAATGAAAATAAACTCTAAATACTAAACTAAGATAAGCATAAGACCAGAAACAACTTAGATGCAGAAAAAAAGAAAAAAAAAACAAGTTTACAGTTGCTCCCAATGTCCACTGCCTCAATCTTGGTATGATTTGTTGTCTATTCAGGTATTCCACAGATACAGGGTACATCAAGTTGACTGTGGAGATTTAAGCTGCTGCTCCTGAGGCTGCTGGGAGAAATTTCCCTTTCTCTTCTTTGTTCGCACAGCTCCTTGGGTTCAGCTTTGGATTTGGCCCTGCCTCTGCCTGTAGGTTGCCTGAGGGCGTCTATTCTTTGCTCAGACAGGTCGGGGTTAAAGTAGCAGCTGATTCAGGGGCTCTGGCTCACTCAGGCCGGTGGGGGGAGGGAGGTGTACGGATGTGGGGCAAGCCTGCGGTGGCAGAGGCCGGTGTGATGTTGCAATAGCCTGAGGCGCACCATGTGTTCTCCTGGGGAAGTTGTCCCTGGATCACCACACAGGCTTCTTGGTGGCTGCAGCAGCAGCCTTAGAGTTTCACGCCAGTCTCTGGTGTCTGCGCTGACAGCCACAGCTCGCGTCCGTCTCTGGAGCCCGTTTAGGCGGTGCTCTGAATCCCCTCTCCCCGTGCACCACGAAACAATTGTCTCTTGCCTCTTAGGCAGTTCCAGACTTTTTCCTGGACTCCCTCCCAGTTAGCTGTGGTGCACTAGCCCCCTCAGGCTTTGTTCACGCAGCCAACCCCAGTCCTCTCCCTGGGATCTGACCTCCAAAGCCCAAGCCTCAGCTCCCAGCCCAACTCCATCCCAGAGGGTAGCAGACAAGCCTCTCAGGCTGGTGAGTGCTGGTTGACACCGATCCTCTGTGCGGGAATCTCTCTGCTTTGCCTTCTGCACCCCCGTTGCTGCACTCTCCTCCGCGGCTCCAAAGCTTCCCCTCCGCCACCCCCCAATCTCCGCCAGTGAAGGGGCTTCATAGTATGTGGAAACCTTTCCTCCTTCACAGCCCCCTCCCAGAGGTGCAGGTCCCATCCCTATTCTTTTGTCTCTGTTTTTTCTTTTTTCTTTTGCCCTACCCAGGCACTTGTGGAGGTTCTTGCCTTTTGGGAAGTCTGAGGTCTTCTGCCAGCGTTCAGTAGGTGTTCTGTAGGAGTTGTTCCACATGTAGATGTATTTGTGGGGAAGAAGGTGATCTCCACGTCTTACTCCTCTGCCATCTTGAAGGTCTCCCATGCATGGGTTTTGAGTCGTCTGTCCTTAATTATCTATGGTTTAGTTATCCCACAAGCCCTGCTATTTTTAGTGCACAATTATGCTGAGCATGAGGGTTTTCAGAAATGCACATATCACATTATAGCAAAAAAAAAAACCTGTATTTCAAAAGGGCTGACTCTTAAGACAAAGTTGAATAAAAAAGGCAAGTTATAAAAGCTACTTAAATGTTATCTATTACTCAGCTTTTAGAATTCAAGATAATATTATATAATGTATATAAATATCTACGTCTATTGTGTTTATAAAGTATTTTTTAATAAATCATTTATGCTAAAAACCCACAACTCCAGTCTAATAAGGAGGGAAACATCAGATAACCTCAAATTGAGGGACTTCCTACAAAATACCTGACCAGTACTCTTCAGAACTGTCAAGGTTGTGAAACACAAGGAAAGACCCAGAAATTGTCACAGACCAGTGAGGCTCAGGACACATGATGACTAAAGGTAACGTCATGTCCTGGCTGGAATCCTTAAACAGAAAAAGGACATTAGTATAAAAACCAGGGAAATCTGAATGAAAACTGGAGTTCAATTTATAGTAATGGACCAATGCTGATTTTCTTAGTTTGGACAAATGTACCTGTAATGCAAGATGTTAAAATTAGAGGAAATTGGGTAAAGGGCATAAAGGAATTCTCTGCCTTATTTTTGCAACTTATTTATAAATATAAAATTATTTCAAAATTAAAAGTCTATTTTAAAAATTTTGACTCATTGAAAAAATATGTAAGAAAGACAGCATAATTTCATTACTGTGCTTGCATCTGGGACAGAGGGTAAAGTTTTCTTTAAATTATTTGAGTTTTAGTTTTAAAAATTCTGATGCAAATTTCCAGCTCTTGGTAGGGTCATTTCTCAAAATAAAAAATATAATTTAGAAAAAAAAAGGAATATTTTTAAGTTAAAAATAACCAGTAGAAGAATGTATATACATACAACTTCCAAAAAACTCAAGAGAGAAAATGCAAGTGTTGAGGTATAAGGATGCTTATAAATTCTACTCTCCTTTCCAACTGAGTTTTGAACCAATTGATAGAAATTAAGAAGGCAGACAGAGTTCAAAACATTGACTTTAAAACTGAAGGGGCTGGGGGACTTGGTTGGTGAAGATGACTTAATACCAATCCCCAGATATAAAGAGCTTTACTCACCCAGTCCCAGGTGGTGCTAGACCAGACAGATTACTCCTAATGGGTGAAGAGTATTTACTGTCAAAGTCGCCAAATAGCTGAGAGTAGACCCAAACAAGTGCTACTTGCAGACAGGTAGGTCCCAACACACACACACACACACACACACACACACACACACACACACACACACACATGGAGGGAAGAGAAAAGGACTGACATACATATGCTCAGTTCCTTATCCCAAAGTCAATAATAGGACAAGTCACTCCTTTCAGAGTAAATGACAGATATACTGCTGGTAAATTGGTTATCTGGAACAAAAAGCCCTGATTTGTAGTGTTTGCTGGTTCTATGCTTTAAATACTCCCACTAGGGCTGATTTCAAACTACCAATGTGATGTCACTGAATGCAGAGTTGGGAAGAAGTGTACCAAGCCTGTATTAGCCAGCTGCAGGACATGACTGACTTCTCCCCTGGAGATGAATGAGGATAAGGGAAGTGAGGTCAGGGACATTCCTCTAATGCTGCTTCCATCCGGTGGAAGGAAACATCAGGAATGGGGAGCAAATACTTCATTCAAAAATACCTCTATCTTTTGTTCTTTTAATCTAAAGTGGCTCAATTAATATACTTTTGACCAACCAGAGATGTAACTATCCCCAGTGCTACTTTATAAATTCTCCTATGACTGCTGGCGGAATAATAGTCAGAATAATAGAATAATTAAATTAACTCTGAGGCCATGCTACAACCAAGTCTAAAATTAACTCCCTACTGTTCCCAGTTCAAATTATTTCTAGTCATATAATCCAAATATGGTTCCATCAAAAGTTCTGCAGTGAAATTCAATGACAACATTAATGTGTTTCAGTAATAATTGCCCACAACATATAATGTCCCAAATCTAAATACAAAACTCTTCATCATTAAATTTCCAGGGAGAGATTAAAGTCCAAAAATTACATTCCCTCGTAAGTAAAGTCCAAAGTCAAATTTTTTCACCTTGTGAATTAAAAATCCAAAGAAATTAGACTTTAAATTCATTCTCCCCGACTTCTAATTCTGTTTTGTCTCAGCCAGCGTCACACTGCAGAGTCACATTCCCTCAGCATCTGCAGCCTGGGCTTCTTCCACCAAGGGAAGCATGGCTCCTACAAGCCCTGCAAAGTTGAATGAGCTCTTTCTTTAAACAGTTCAAAGAGTTCAACAGAGCACACAAGATTACCACAGCATTGACTTCCACCTACAAAATGTAGAAAACAAGCTACTACCACAGCTACTAAATCAGATATCCCAGGCAAAATTATTTTCTCCAAACCCAGGACTCAGTGTTGCCAAAGGCAATAATAGAAACTCTGTAATGGTTGAGAGAATGAAAATAGTTGAAGAAAATTTTGGTTTGGTTTCACAAGACACCAGTGAACTGACGTCGATTGTCCTGAGTCAATATATAAACTCATTTGGGAGCAATCCCTTGAGAGATTAATCTGAAGTCCATGGATTTACCCCTGCTGGGAGAGAATTCTACTTCTGTTCACTCTGAGAGCAGCACTGGGGACATTGGAAACCTTTTGAACAGTTTAGTAATCTAGGATGTTGGCAATGCCCATCACCATGTCTCAATTGATACATCTTCCTTTTTCTTTCTGTGTAATCAAATACTCTTGATTCCCATCCATCCCTTTGAGCCTTATGTTTTTGACATCTCCTGTTTCTGACACCCCCTGGGAGCTCCCACCTAATGGCACAGCCTCAGAAGTACATTCAGGGCAGGAATGTTTGGTTCTGGGCCCCAGAAGCTGCTGTCATGGCCTCTTCCTGAAGAACTGTTCAGGCTGGTAAAGTACAATTGGGAAAGGTCT
The DNA here is from genome assembly GCF_964165515.1 of Mesoplodon bidens. Taxonomy (NCBI): domain Eukaryota; kingdom Metazoa; phylum Chordata; class Mammalia; order Artiodactyla; family Ziphiidae; genus Mesoplodon; species Mesoplodon bidens. The sequence goes on along the minus strand of NC_138177.1, from coordinate 69,811,298 downwards.
CTCTCCTGTCCTCCCTTTTGTTTCATCTTGGTTATCACCCTAAGCAGATCTCTGAACTGAAATGGTTGTTGATGCTTCTGAATCTCAGCCCGTGGGGCCAAATACACTACTTAAGAAATCACGTCGGGAGTTCCCTGGTGGCTCAGTGGTTAAGAATCTGCCTGCCAATGCAGGGGACACGGGTTCTATCCCTGGTCCAGGAAGATCCCACATGCCGTGGAGCAACTAAGCCCATGTGCCACAATTACTGAGCCTGTGCTCTACAGCCAGTGAGCCACGACTACTGAGCCAGCGAGCCACAACTACTGGGCCCGCATGCCACAACTACTGAAGCTCACGTGCCTAGAGCCTGTGCTCTGCAACAAGAGAAGCCACTGCAATGAGAAGCCCACGCACCACAACGAAGAGTAGCCCCCACTAGCTGCAACTAGAGAAAGCCCGCACGCAGCAGGAAAGACCCAACACAGCCAAAACTAAATAAATTAAAAAAACAAAAAAAATCACTGCATGAGCTTTCGATGCTCCAGGCCATCTCTGAACAGCATTCTTTCTGCCACATCATTTTCTTATGTAATTAACAAAGCCAGAGCCAACTTTGGAGGAGATGATGTGACTTAGGTAAAAAATAAATAATAAAATATGCTTGCTATTCAAATGTAGCTTCAATATAGTACCCCCTAGTACCCCTTTTCAACTAGACTGCCACTCCTAAGCCCCTTGAATACAGAAATTCCAGCACCACCACCACTGGTCTTTAGTACACTCTGTTCAGCTACAGATCTTGCTTTGGGACAAGAACTAATTCAGGTGTGACTGATAAGTGAGGGAATGATATCAGTGTAATATAGATGTTGCATCATTGTTTTTTTCTCAGCCAGTTACTATTTTCCACCACCAAGTAACAGCAGCTATCACAAAGTATACCAAAACAAGGGAATACAGCAAACTGGAGGAATGCAGAAACAAATATTCTTCCTCGGTCCACCTGGGCATGTGCTCTGTCTTAGAAGTACCTTCTGTGCTGTCTCTCATCTTGGTGCATTTTGCCTTTATCTCCACTACTCAACATTTACTTATACACCTTTCTATCAAGTTAGATTTATCTGGGTTTTTTTTAAGGTAAAGTCCACTATTTGGTTATTGTAACTTGATATATGAATGATAATAGTTTTATTGGAATAGTCACTGTTTTTGACATTGAGCCAATTACATCATTGCATAAGTTTTTGATGTTATGCCCTAAACCATATTTCCCCCCATAATCCCTATTACTTTTTAGGATATAATTCTAAAGAACAAATTTTCTCCATGATATATTGTATTACAGCACAAATGTTAACATTGAGAAATATTCACAGAGAGACTGAATATCGTATGAGATAATTTATATGGGATTTTCTATTTTTAAGATTGGGCCAAATACCTAAACCAAATTCTGACAATGTAGAAAGTCTATACAGGGGAAAAAAAAAAGTTTGGGCTCCTGGAAGTCAACAACAAACAGCTGTTCACCTGAAACCTGCTAATTTAAGTCTCTTGATGATAGAAAATTATGAAGACACTGTGTAGGGGTCTTCAGTAAAGACTTTTCCAGTAGAAGGTAGCATGAATCTGAAAGGATTTACTGAAAGCACTTTTATCAGGAACAAGAACCAGGAATCCAGGAAATTATCTCTCTCCACCTTTCAACTCTGCTCAAACTGAAGGAGAATCTCTCACTCTTAATTCAAAAGTATGAATAGAGGAATAATCCACCTAGTCCAGTCTGGGTCAGGAGATCACCATTGGTCCAAATCAAGTGTAGTCAGTGATTTAAGAGCACATAATGGAAACACAGTTGCCAAAACCCACTCTTGGATGTGGAGTGGAGGCTTAGTTATGGGAAGAAAGGGGCTGGGACCAAAGCCAGAGTACATCCACTATGTAGGGAATCAGAAGACCTGCATTTCATTTCCACTCTGAGCTAGACTATTACTTTTGCAGCCATTCCTTTCCTCTCTAGGTCCTCAAACTCTGTGTCATAAGGGCTTTGGTCTAAAGCATCACTTTTCATATTGTGTTACTTGGAAAGAAGGTCTCTGGGAAAGAATTAGGGATTTCACCCACAGCTAACACCTTCCAAAAAATAGTGAAGATTTAAACGGCTCAGAAAGATATACATTGCTTCTACCAGTTTTTGTTTGTTGTTGTTGGTTTTTTTTTGAGGGGGGGGTGTTGCCATAAAGTATTATTTGGCCTCAAGTTTTCAAAAAAATGTATGAAAACCATGATTCCATGTGGTCTCTAAGGTACCTCTAAGCTCAAAAACTTCCTCAGTTCTGATCCCCAGTGATTACTGCTTCAATAGGCTGCCTACTAACAAACACTCCCATCAGGTGATGGTGCATTGAAGAGGGAGGGGGAAATTCCCCGGCGGTCCAGCGGTTAGGACTCTGCGCTTTCACTGCTAAGGGCGTGGGTTCAATCCCTGGTAGGGGAATTAAGATCCCACAAGCCGTGGGGGTGTGGGGGGAGGGAGAGCAGTCCCAACAGAGCTTAGGCAAGGTTCCAAAACGTGCAGCAAAGAAATACTGAAGAGCCGGACACATGGGGAGAGAGAGGTTTAATCTCCGAGGTTTGCCCTTCAGGACCTGAACACTGAGAGGAGCTGAAAGAACCTTAGAGCTACACCCAGGGCTTGGTGAACACTTCGCCATGCACCTCAGCCATTGGTGCCCTCGAAGGTCAGGACATTAGGACCGAAAGTCTCACCATGATAGACACTGTTAATCTCAACTGGTGACAGAAGTCCCACAAGTTCACATCTCCAACATCTCCCACCAAGGACTGATTCTTATCAAAGTCACCGCCAAAGGAATCCTGCTCCTGCCCCTGGAAATGCTTGCCTTTGTCCCCATAGCGAATCCCTTCCTTCTCCAGACTCCTCCTCACTGTGGGATTCCCATCGTCCTAGAGCTCTGCAATCCCTGGGGCAGACTCCCGGCCCACATAGAGGTGCTTTGGACCAGGAGAGCTCTATGGGATCTTGAAAAATGTATCAGAACCACTCACAAACCCCCTACACACTTCAATCTTTTCTTTAAAGAGGAGGACCTCATTTTCTTGCTCCAGGTTATTATATGCCTAGAGACTATTTCATGGGTGAGGTTAGCATAGAATCTATCATATACTGTGTTCCAGGCCTTGATGGGCTCCACCTCCAGTGCAGCAAAGGAATCATGTGACTCAATGGGGAACACAAATGCTACCCTTCTCCTGTCTGTTGGAGAGAAAAGGAGATAGAGGAAAGAAGTTAGACAACCTGGAACACAAAGATCTCTTCTCTCACTTCTCCATAAAATTAGGAGACCACATACCTCACTCTCTCCCTTAACCCTCCTCCATGCTAAGAGTTCCCTGGACCAGCTTTGAGCAACCTCAGTTCCCTCAGGCTAGACCACAGGCACAGCCTTTGCCAAACTCTACCTTCCTGAGCAAAGAACACTGAGGGTTGATGAGCACCAGGAAACATGGCAACAGCTTCACCATGTCTGCTCACCGTGCCGGCTGAGTACAATCAGGTCTTGAGGACACATCCATGAAGAGGATGTGGGAGGCTGATGTCCAGGGCCTCGATGACTCAGATGCCACCTCTCAAGACCTACTCCTTTCTGGGCTTATATCCACAGCATGGGGGGCAGAGGGGGGCATCAATGTTGGTGTGTGAATGATTTCCCAGACTCGCCCCCTTGGGACCAGGAGTCAGGGCTCCAGGGCTAAAGGTAGCAGAATCATTCCAAAAAAGGGACATCGATTAGGGTTGCATTGTGCTGGAGTTCCAACTCTGAGAAAATTATCGGAAACCTCGGTAATTAGGGGAAGCCAGTTGTGTCTTCCCAGGCTCGGCTACACTCTGCCCATGTGGCCCCTCTTGGAGGCCTAGGGAGGGAAAAACTGAGCCAAAAGGAATAAAGTCTTCACTTCCATTTTATGGAATAGACATGTCTCCCTTCACCAAGGGCTGTGACAGGGGCAACCTGGATATAGACCCTGCAGAGGTGTGGAAGGGAACGATTACTAGTGCAAAGAATGTTTCAAAACTGCATTATAGGGCCAAGATTCAAAGTTTTATCAGAAAAGGAAGGAAAATCATCCCCAACAGGGAAGTCTATGTGGGTTACATATTAGAGATTCCTGTGACTGCAGAGCTCCTGTTCCAAGAGGTACAGATTCAAAGTCAAGGGAGGCGAAATGTATTGGGATGGGGCAAAAGGATGTCTCTGTCTCCATATTATGGCCTGAGTTCCCATCCTGCTCCCCATTTCTCCACTCCTAGGTCTCCAGGGAACAACCTGGACAGAGAGCCCATGCTTCAGGGGGAAACACATTTGAACAACAGAGCTAGAAAGAACTTTAGAGGTTATCCAGCCCCGACACCTCAGAGATATTGGGTGACTTGTTTGAAACCACACAGCCTGGTGTTCCTCACTGGTCCAGTGCTATTGCCCTTCCCCTGTCCTACTGGGAGGACCTGGAAGAGCAGAAACCCTGTCCATATTCAGGCCAAGAGCCAGGAATGGTGATGATGGGACCTCCTTGGGAATGTTCACTGATGAATAGCAGACATGAAAGTACCCTTGTTGTGCAACCACCTTGCCCAAAGCTCTTCCTTTATAATTGAGGACCCTAAGGTCCCAACAGCTCTTACATCCTTCTCATGAGCTCTGTGGATTCAGCTTGTTTCATCTGTTCTTTGTTGTCCTAAATCATAAATAAAACCCAGAAAAGAGTCAGCGTTGTCTTAAAGCAAAAGACAAGGTTTATTGTTTGCAAGGTTTGCAAACTGGGGATATGCGCCCAACGTACGTCCCTGGAGGGTGAAAGAGATGAGGGATTTTCAGAAGCAAAACCTGCAGATGTCACAGTTGGGGGACTTGCAAAGGGGACTGGATGGCCCTTGCAGCCTGACTGCAAGTGCTCAGTCTGACTGCAAGTCTTCTGTGATTGGCTGTCACTGGAGTTTCTCGTTGGGGGCTTTTCCAGGTAGGACCCTTAGCGGAATCAGAAGTCCTTATAGTTGTTTGTCTGTGGTTTTTCTAAGAACACAAAGTATGTGATTGAACCCCAGATCTGTCATGACTGCCTGGTTCCGTTTTACTTTGGGTCCCTGTTAGCCACACTGGGTCCATTTCTATGTTCCTTCCACAGGGGATTCCTCTTATTTTTACTTTTCCTTAGGGGATTATTTTATTTTTACATCTTCAAAGACCTACTCAGTCTCTTGGGCTTCTCACTTGATTTGCTACAGAATCAATGTCTCTCAACAGTTCTACTCCATTTATTTGCTATTCCCCCTCCATGTAAATTTACAGACTTTTTGCTTTAGATTTTGTTTTTGTTTGCTACCATAAACAGTAACGAAACAGATGTAAGTATATAAAAATAACTAGCATGAGACGTTGGATGAAATCTGATAAAGCACTCATAGAAAAAGTTATCTAGATTCTTTCCAGGTTCTTCCTTTGCAGGCGTTGTTCTTTATAGTTTTATGAGTTAGTCTGCACTCACCAATAAAGTCACTTCATCTCTGGCTACAGGACTCAAGAATCATCTTACCTCCCTTCACAAGGACAGGACTATGTACCTGTGGGCCAGCTACTACAGTTTCCAGGAGATTCTTAGACTGCAATGTTAAATATAAGGTACACACACACACACACACACACACACACAGAGATTTAGTGTTAAGTCTGTTCAGCATGAAGTTCAGGGCAACACTGTTGGTAATTTCTACTGAAGGCCACAGTGGTAAATTTTGTAAACTAGTTTGGTTTACTCAAGACCCACATCCTAGCTTACCTTCCTAACCTATCCTACTTGGAAAGTTAAAAGCTACATTTCCCAGATCATTCGCTGCTAAAGTTCTCCATGTGACATAAGCTTCGCCAAGCAGTAACACTCACAATTTGGATGCACAAAGACTTTCCAAGGGAATCAACTTGCAAATCCTCAACTTCCATGTGAGTCGTTCCTGGAACTGAGCCCTCTGAGCACACATTTGTTCTTGAGGCATCTCATAGGTTGTCCTTTCCTACCTCCTGTTTCACATTTACAAATGAAAAGCACAGACTGATTGACTTTTAAGGTATACGTCTTTCTCCTTCTTCACATGTATGCACAAAGTTTAGTCATGATGTCTAATAAAGTTAATGGAATGATTTCTGATATTAATACATGGCTCTAACTTACCTCCAAAAGCCAAACCCCAGAATTTGATATGTGTTCACACATTTTTGCAAAAGAAATACCATGCCTTTTACGGCATTGTTTCATAAAATTTTAGCTTCACACTACATTAGATTATTACAAATTAAGTAACGAGAATGAGCACAATTGATATGTTATCTGATTTTTATAATTTATTATATATAATTTTTATAAAAATGGATAATCATATTCACTCTACATCATTTTAATCTGAACCTTACTGATTTGAGTAATCTATATCACAAGATTCTTTCCATAATTTATTTATTATGTTTTTATAATAGTCTTAGGAAATATAAATCTAAGTAGTTAGATGTATTCCATGAAAATATATAATTACTCATAAACAAAAGGTACATTGTATTGACATATAAAATTAGAATTTTGTTGTATATTTATTTGGTTGTATGTTCTAATGGAAAATCTTGTGATGCAAATTTTCCAATATCTGAATAAATTAATATTATTTAAACTCTGAAGTAAAATTTCACCCTTTGATATTAAAAAATTTTAATTGGATGTTGTGATGGGTTGAATTGTGTCCCTCTAAAAGATAAATATTGAATTCCTAACACCTCAGTATCTCAGAATGTGATTTTATTGGGAAATAGGGTTGTTGCAGATGTAATTAGTTACATTAGGATGGGATCATACTGAAGTAGAATGAGCCCCCATTCAATACGACTGGTGTCCTTATAGGAAGACGGCAATATGAAGATAGAGACACATGGGGAGGACGCCCTGTGACAAAACACAGAGATTGGAGGGATGCAGCTGCAAACTAAGGAACGCCAAGGACTGCTGGCAAATCACCAAACGTGGGAAGAGGCAAAGGATTCCCTTGCAGGTTTCAGAGGAAGCATAGCCCTGCTGACACCTTGATTTCAGATTTCTAGCCTCCAGAACTGTTAGACAGTAAATTTCTGTTGTTTTAAGCCCTCCAGGTCATGGTACTTTGTTACAGCACCCCTAGGAAACTAATACAGATGTGTTTTATACAAATGGGATTTCCATTTTGAATTGTACTGTTGCTTTCTAGTAAAATAAATCTAGATCATTTAAATTTTTTTTAAATTTGCCAGTCTGTGGCTAAGAATCAGAGTGTTGAAGAAAGCAGACTGAGGATTTCCTTGGACATATTAAACCAACAGTTTGGGGGTTTTTACAAGAGACCAAAGCTCTGACAAAACACAACAGAAGTTTTTCAATGAACATTCCAAGAACTACCAAAGATGAACTAAAAGCAAAACACCAAAACTAAACATAATAAATCTTACATATACCATGAATTTCTTTCTAAAAACAGTTCTGCATTGTGATCATCATAAAAAAAAATTATAAAACAATAGTATGAAAAATATCTCTAATGCAATGTGCAATAATAATTTACAGAACGTTCAGACTTTAAAATTAAATCAGTTAATTTTTTGTGAAGGAAGCTAAGGGCACTGGTAAAATTATCACTAAGCTTAACATTTAAACATGCTTGGCTTGGAGAGCATCATAAGAATTAGCATTGCTAATTGGAGAGCAACATCAGAATTAGCATTGCTCATTAGGTCACTTTTTTTTTTTAACATCTTTTTTTTTTTTTTTTTTTTTAGCTTTACGTGGACCTCTCACTGTTGTGGCCTCTTCCGTTGCAGAGCACAGGCTCCAGACACGCAGGCTCAGTGGCCATGGCTCATGGGCCCAGCCGCTCCGCGGCATGTGGGATCTTCCCAGACCGGGGCATGAACCTGTGTCCCCTGCATCGGCAGGCGGACTCTCAACCACTGCGCCACCAGGGAAGCCCTAGGTCACTATTTTTATAGTGAAAAATAGAAAATCTTACATAAACGTGGAAAAGGTTATAATACCTGGTTCACCTTTGATAGGTAGAAAGATTTTACATACCAAGTCTGTCACTGCCATTAAATCAATTCCTATTCTGACATTATTGTAATTTGTATAGTGAATGAAATTACTGAATAATATTAGTAATAATAATAATAGTGATAATAGATTACAATAGCCCGGAGATGGAAACAACCTAAGTGTCCATCATCGGATGAATGGATAAAGAAGATGCGGCACATATATACAATGGAATATTACTCAGCCATAAAAAGAAACGAAATTGAGCTATTTGTAATGAGGTGGATAGACCTAGAGTCTGTCATACAGAGTGAAGTAAGTCAGAAAGAGAAAGACAAATACTGTATGCTGACACATATATATGGAATTTAAGAAAAAATGTCATGAAGAACATAGGAGTAAGATAGGAATAAAGACACAGATCTACTAGAGAATGGACTTGAGGATACGGGGAGGGGGAAGGGTAAGCTGTGAGAAAGCGAAAGAGCGTCATGGACATATATACACTACCAAACGTAAGGTAGATAGCTAGTGGGAAGCAGCTGCATAGCACAGGGAGATCAGCTCAGTGCTTTGTGACCGCCTGGAGGGGTGGGATAGGGAGGGTGGGAGGGAGACGCAAAAGGGAGGGGATATGGGAACATATGTATATGTATAACTGATTAACTTTGTTAAAAAATAAAATAAAATAAATAGTGTTTTTAAAAATAATAATAATAATAATAATAGTGATAATAGAAAACAGTTCTGCAACTCTGTTCTACTATAGCTACAGTTCTACTATATGCCATACACTGTTCTAACTGCATTCCCATATTAAAACAATTAGTCCTCACAATTCAGGGTAGGTACATTATCCCCATTTTACAGATGAGGAAACTGAGGCACTGAGAAATTGTTCACTGGACTATGGTAAAGATTGTGATAGACAGATTTCCCATGCCTTTCAGATAGGAAAATCCACAGGTGTTTTCAGTTAATAAATTGTGTCCACTTTTATGGAGCAGAAAATGCATGCACAGGGTGACCAGTGATACTATTTTTAAAATTTAGAAACTTTTATTCACATTGATTCAGCTTATACTAGGGACATAAGAGTCTCTAAGAACAAAACTATTGTCCCAGCCAGCTTGCTGGGTCTGTGACCTGCCTTTAGAAGGGCCCCATATTATGAGAGCCAGTGCTGGCTTTAAGGCTCTAATGGTCCCATCTTGAAATATTTAATTTTTTGAACAAGGGGCCCCACATTTTCACTTAGCACTGGGCCCTGCAAATTATGTAACTTGTCCTGATTGTTACAATGACTACACAGAAATTGTTTTATGTATTTTTTTATCCATGCTTTAAAATTTGCTTTAGCTTGAGAACATGATTTTATTAATAAACAAGTTTTGGTTGCAAAAAATGGAGTTCTGACTTGCAGGGAGTATTGGATGTTGCTATTTAAATTGTAAATATTGTAAAATCAAGGGAGTTAAGCCTGTATCTTTTTAAATTGATGTGTGAGGAAATGGGATCATCTTATCCCCAGCTAGTCGCTGTATTTAGAAGTGAGCTGGTTGTCATGGGGATACATAATAGCATGTTTATTTGGATTGAATATGAAGTCATACTTTTTCTGACAGAAAAGAAGTTGATTTGGCTGAATGGTTTGACAGTGGATCATGGCTCTGTTCATTAGATAACATAAACATATGTCTCAGTTTGCTCAGGCGGTTATTTACGCCTGTTGTCCTGGCATGATAATTAGTAGCCCACCATCATTAGGTTTGATGGCGGATCATTTCCATAAATTGACTGAGTTAAATTTCCAGAGCCAATATCTTTTACCCCCACCAAAAGTGCATCATAAATGTATGTTATCAAAATATTATAAAATTTAAATTAATATTCAAAATATTCTAAACCTTTCTAAGTATATCAAGTAAAACAGACACTTCTAAAAGGCAATAGATAAAATGAAGTGTCACTGATAAGTCTTAATAAGTCTTTCCTGTGTAATTCAGAGAAATTGAAAATTAAGAAACAAATTCTTTTGCAAGGTAGGTTTAAAACTTTTTTTGTTTTCAACAAACTTAAGGATAATGTAATCAGCTTATAGAGCATTGTGTGTAATTTTTATGATAGAGAATTTGTGATTTGCATATAGCTTGGAAGGAATTCAAAGGATTAAGCCAATGTGCAAGTATAAAACTTGTTCTGAGCTCTATTTATGTGAACAAGATTTCTCAAAGAGTACATTTTAGAAGGTGGGGGGAGGTGGGGGGTAGAACTGATGTTGAAACCAGCTCATCATTGCTGTAAGTAATATTTATATTCAGATATATAAACTATTTGGGGAAAAAAAAGAATAAAACTAGTCAGTGAACATTTGATTAGGAAAAAGATATTTACGTAGTCTTAAGTGACCTTTCCCCAAAATACTTACTATAATAATTACAAGGACTGTAAGTAACTCTACAGGGGAGATACCTGGTTGACATCACATTAGTTAAGTGATCAAAGTTTTTAGCACTAGTAACGGACAAATTCAAATTGTGTACTCATGACTACATGAAGTGAGGGGGAAAAAAACACCTATTCGGTGATATTATTGCCAAAAAAAAATCTAATTCTAATCATGAGGAAACAAGTAACAAAACCCAACAGGAGGACATTGTACGAAGTAATTAGCTTGTAATCTGCAAAAGTGCCAATGCCGTGAAGTCAAGTAAGTGCAAAGAACTCTTTCAGACTAAAGCATACTAAAGCAACCTGACAGTTAAAAGTGATGTGAGATCTAGGCTGGATCCTTTTGCTATAAAAAGGACATATTTGAATTGGTGAAATTTGAAGAGGGTCTGAGGATAGAATGGCAGTACAGTATCAATGCTAGTTTCTTGGTTTTGATGGCTGTATAGTTATAGAGGAGAATGTCCTTGTTTGTAGGAATTATACATTAAAGAATGGGGGGGCAGGTAATAGGGCTTTACGTTGGCAACTTACTCTCAAATGGTTGGGAAAAACAAAAAGTTCTTTCTATTAGTTTGGGGAGTGGGGGAAGAACCACCTTCAATGGACCCAATGTTAACTCAGAGAAAAAACAAAGTTCTTCAAATGACCAGTAAGTCCATCCATGACCTACCCCTCCCCTCTAGTTGAACCTCATCTCACACAAGGTTCCCCTTATGCACTTGGCTCCAGCCACACAGGCTTTCTTGCTTTTCCTCAAACACATCAGTCACACTCCCACCTTAAGACCTTTGCCTTGGCTGTTCCCTCTGCCTGAAATGCTCTCCCCCCAGAATTCTACCTGGCCAGCTCCTCATCTCCTTCAAGACTCCTTCAAATGTCATCTTTTCAGTGGGGCTTGCTAGAACCACCTTACGTTAAAAGACAAAAAAAAAAAAAAAAAAAGAGTCTAACTTCCTACACTCTTAATTTCCAAGCCCTGCTCTAGTTGTTTTGGGTTTTTTGTTTTGTTTTGCTTTGTTTTGTTTTTTTCAGAGCACTATCCCCTTCTAAATATCAGGCAATATCATTGTATATTACGTTTATTATTCATTCCCTGCATCTCCCACTAGAATGTAAGCTCCATGGGGAGAGAGATTTTTGTTTTGTTCACTGATTTATCCCAAATTCTTAGGACAGTGTCTTGCACATAAATATTCATGGAATAAATGAAAGAATTTCCATTTCTGGGTGAAGATTAAGATATATTTGAAATAATACCTTGTAGTTTTTAATGGTTTTAATTTCTCAAAATAAAAAAAAAAGATAAAAAAAAGAGGAAGTAAAGAGTAGGACTTCCATTTCTGGCAACATAACAGACTTAAAAAGCTTTAAATATAAAAGCTTTAGAAATTCTGGGTAAAATATAACAAACATATTTTAAAATGCACAGTTGAACTACAAAAAAAGCAAAGGAAGTCTGAAGAGACAAGATAAAAAGAAGAAGAAAAGTCAGAGAATAATAAGGGTGTGTGGTTATCTTAGTTGCCCAAATCTTGGCTTCAGGGACAGGAGACAACACTATTTGTACATAGCTGTGGAACAGGAACTGAGACCACCCCCTCACCCTCCACCCACACACCGTACACACAAGTACACATAACACCAAGATCAACTTAGGTCTACATCCTCACTGAAGTAGTTACAGAAACAGAAAAGCATAAGCCATACGTTTTTTAAAAATTTAGCCTTGGTTAGAAAAGAAAGACCAAAGGCAAAAAGACTGGAAGCCTCAATTAACAATTACTAAATGAAGAATCTTTTAAAGGGGGACATGGCAGGGTAGGGTGTTGACCCCAGTGGTTTCAGAAGTCAGGCAAAACTAGCTATCACATTTCATTAGATTAGGAAAAGGAGGGTAAATCTTTATGTACTTCCTGCCATAAAATGTAATCTCCCCACTCAAAACTTGAGGTAAATGGAGTAAGCTTCTATTCCTTAAAAACCAATGGAAGGACTTCCCTGATGGTGCAGTGGTTAAGAATCTGCCTGCCAATGCAGGGGACATGGATTCAAGCCCTGGTCCGGGAAGATCCCACATGCCGTGGAGCAACTACGCCCGTGCGCCACAACTACTTAGCCTGTGCTCTAGATCCCATGAGCCACAACTATTGAGCCTGCGTGCCACAACTACTGAAGCCTGCGTGCCTGGAGCCCATGCTCTGCAACAAGAGAAGCCACTGCAATGAGAAGCCCGCACAGTGCAACAAAGACTAGCCCCCCTCTCGCCGCAACTAGAGAAAGCCCGCACACAGCAACAAAGACCCAACGCAGGCAATAAAAAAAAAAAAAAAAGAAAACCAATGGAGCCCAGAAACTAAGGAAGTGCTCAAAATCAATAAATAATAACCCTCAATGATAGGGGTATATCAAAGGGACACAGGAGCCAACTGAAAGCTGGAATGATTTGGACAACAAAATAAAGTAACATTGGATTATAGTCTAAAGTATAAAATAAATATCTATGAGTCCCATATTTTTTTGTTTGTTTGTTTGTTTGTTTTGCGGTACGCGGGCCTCCCACTGCCGCGGCCCCTCCCATCGCGGAGCACAGGCTCCGGACGCGCAGACCCAGCGGCCATGGCTCACGGACCCAGCCGCTCCGCAGCACGTGGGATCCTCCATGACCGGGGCACGAACCCACGTCTCCTGCATCGGCAGGCGGACTCCCAACCACTGCGCCATCAGGGAAGCCCTATGAGTCCCATATTGAGATAAGTAAATGATTGAGTAAAAACATATGCAGGAAGAAACCAAGATCTCATGCCAAAGAATTCCAAATCATTTTATATACATACTCCACCCTCAAGGAGTGGGGAGTAAGCAAGGAGGAGGAGGGTAACCCCCACCCCTTAAGAGTGGGCTGCAATATAAAGTGTGCAAGTGTGGAGGCAGGGTGGGGAGAGTAACTTTATGGTGGAGAAACCTGACAACCACTACCTCTGCGAGTTGGTGAAAGTCAACATCACAGCCACAGATCATGTCCATAGTTTGTACTCTTGATAGAACGTGATTTTCCCTGTCCCACTTTGCCTACTGTCTCACATGCGCTTCCTCAGTCACCTGACAAATAAACCATCTGCACCCAACCTCGTGTCTCAGGGTCTACTTTTGGAGAAAACAAAACAAGGACACCCATCATTATGAGATTGGTTAAAGAATATAAAAAAGAATGTATATATATGTATAACTGAATCACTTTGCTGTACAGCAGAAATTAACACAACATTATAAATCAACTATACTTCAATAAAAAAGACTTACAAAACAAAACAAAAAAAAGGAGATTGGTTAAATAAACTATGGTACAGCCATATAATAACATATTATAATTTAAAATAGTGAGTTGTTAGATCTATATGTGTTGATATGAAAAAATCTCAGGAAAATTTCATAAAATATTATTTTCATTCTATAAATGAATGCAAATAATACATGCATATGTGCTAGCATATAAATAATCATTTTTTGGATGTTTTACATAAGAAAATTAACAATGATTACTTCTGAATAGTGGAACTTCTCACGTGCTATTGTTGTGTTAGCAAAGTGACTCTCTGATTAAAAAAAAAAAAAAAAAAAAAGCCCTGATTTATAGAATTTGCTGATCTCCTTGGTGTAAATATTCCCATCATGACTGATTTCAAGTTGTCAATGACTTCACAACAGGCTCACAATAATTCCTGAATAACAATCCATTCTCGTGATCTACTAGGGGTCAGCTCTAACACATCACTGGGTGAGAACATACACTATTTTATAACTTTACATGCTAGGTGAATTTATTTAAATCACATTTTGAAGTATATTTTATTTAAAAACAGAAGAAGAAAACTGCTGAACTTCATTGCTAAGTTTTCCATTTCCAGTTCTTGGTTACACATAGCCTTGGAAATAAGCCCAGGCCCACATTCTTGGGTCACAAGGGAAATCAGTCAGTGGAGATCAAGATGAAGGAAATGTGCCCTTCCTATTGTCTTCCTTTCTGGGCTTTCGTAAATCCCATGTTAGTGAACAAAAACATAATACATTTTTTAAAAGATAAACATGCTATGTGGGCTCCTCTTGGTACCTCCTGCACCCTTTAGTTTATTAGGATAGAAGACACTAGAAGTTGGGACAATAAACAGAAAGAGAAACGAAGAGCACTGGGAAGTGTGGACAGGGACATTATTGCTTATTCATGCATTTTTGTGACCCTGATAGTTTCTTAAATCTAATTCAGAGCCACTTTCTCTTAGATAATAAATCAAGTAATTCTTGAATCTGCCCTAACCCTCCTATTGTTATTTACCAAAAGAGTGTCTTCTTCCTGATTACAAAAGATTCAGTAGAAAAGAGCATTTAATTAGAAATCAAGAAACCTGCATTATCATCCTAACACAGAGACTATTGTGCTATAAAAGCTTGAACAAATCACTTAACCTCTCTTGGTCTCAGTATCCTCACCTACAAAATAAGAGCCTTGAATTGTAAGGTTTCTGAGACCCTCTTTGGTTTTCAAAATCCTACAATTCTATTATTTCTGGTGACCAAACCCTCTTAAAGAAGCTGATTCTTCTCAAGAACTCACTAAGACCCTCTGAAGTGTTCTTGGGTCAGATAGAGAAAAGGAAGAGCCAGCCCCTCAGTGTGGACGCCAGTGGGATGGCACCAGACCCTGAGACAGAAGTGGGAAGAGCCATTTCCAGCAGCACCAGAAGGACCCGGTCCTCTGAGGACCAGGGCCCAGGACCACAGCTGGGAACACTGCCGTGTGTCTCCTACATCAGTTCCAGCCAGTCCGGGATGTAAGGACTAAAGTCCCCACCACCATGGCCAGTGTTAATCCCTTCAGGGACAAAAATGATTCCATCTTTGTACCTCCTTTATCTCCCTCCAAAGACTGGTTCTTAACAAAGTCCCACCAAAGGAACCCTGCTCCTGCTCTAAGATCATCTTTGCCTCTGTCTCCTCAATATGCTCTTTCTGGGACTTCCCTGGTGGCGCAGTGGTTAAGAATCCACCTGCCAATGCAGGGGACATGGGTTCAAGCCCTGGTCCGGGAAGATCCCACATGTTGCTGAGCAACTAAGCCTGTGCACCACAGCTACTGAGCCTGTGCTCTAGAGCCCGTGAGCCACAACTACTGAGCCCACCTGCTGCAACTATTGAAGCCCGCGTGCCTTGAGCCCATGCTCCGTAACAAGAGAAGCCACCGCAACGAGAAGCCCGTGCACTGCAACAAAGAGTAACCCTCGCTGGCAGCAACTAGAGAAAGCCTGTGTACAGCACCGAAGACCCAACGCAGCCAAAAATAGATAAATAAATTTATTTTTTTAGAAAATTCTGAAACAAATAATGTTATTTCTTCAGAATCTTCCTCACTAGAGGGTTTTTATTTGCACAGAACTCAACAAAATCTGAGCTTGGCTCTGAGTCACATAGATGTAAAATAGGGACACAGGAGGGATCCTTGTGACTCTTGGCAGGGACACACACACACACACACACACATCCCTTTTAGATAGTAAATCTAAAAGGGATGACATTATGACCGTGGTCTCTAGAGGCAGAAGGGAGAGCTAACTCTAGCTTACAGTGAGAGCAGAGAGGACTCAGACACTGGGAAGAGCCAATGGAAGCTTCCTCAACTGTAGTTTAAAACCTCATAAGTATTAGCTGACTCTTTAAAAAGCTTAAAATCCATTCCCTTGAGGTTTGTGGGAGAAACAAAACAGTGAAGGAAAGTAATTTTCTCTAAGAGCAAGGGCCTCACTCTGTCACTAGGATTGTTAGGGAGACCAAATCCCTAACAATAATCACAGAGCTCTTCATGTCACTTCTCAGAGCATAAAATGCCTTTCAGCACATCACCTAATCTGATTTTCACAACAAGCTGGGAGTTACTGTTGTCATGGGAAAAGACGTGAGGAGAAGCATCAGGAGGCCTGGACTCTGCCACTGATTAGCTTGTGTCTTTTTTTTCTTTCTTTTTTTTTTTTGCAGTACGCGGGCCTCTCACTGTTGTGGCCTCTCCCGTTGCCGAGCACAGGCTCCAGACGTGCAGGCTCAGCGGCCATGGCTCACGGGCCCAGCCGCTCCGCAGCATGTGGGATCTTCCCGGACCGGGGCACGAACCCGTGTCCCCTGCATCGGCAGGCAGACTCTCAACCACTGTGCCACCACGGAAGCCCCTCTTTTCACTTTTATACTACACATACTGCTTTAAAGTTTTAACCCATGATTCCTAGTTCTGATGGAACAGGCAAAGGTGTAACGCTGTTACACCAAGGTAACCACTTCCTGTCTTGAGATTTCAATCCCACCCTCCTCAGTCTTACTCTTTACAGCCTGAAGAGTCCTTGGTGGAAAATTCATTCACCTGAATACTTGTCCTCTCAGAGGACCCCTCCCACTGTTCCACCATGCTAAAACCTGGGGAAGGGGCTTTTGCCAAAAGAAAAAGGAGAAACAGAACCAGAGCAAGAGTTTCACTACAGCCAGTCCCCAAGGACTCTGATAGCCGCTGAGAGAGCAGAGGTGGGAATGAGCCAGGGTCACTGTTTTGTACCCCTGCAGGGGGCACCATTCACATGGTATCCCTTTATTGGGCCGCACTGGTACAGGCCCATCTCTCTTTCCTGCTTTCCACTTGTGATCTCCCTATCTTGAGTTTTGTTTCTTCGGGTTTTTCAGGGGGAAAGGGGCAAGGCAAGGTAAAGAAATTAATGTGCATTTTTTTTCCAATATAGCCCTTCGGGAAGTGTAGTGGGTGTGACTCAGCTTTACGCTAGGAAATCATAAAGTTTGCCCTTGAGGACACCATGCTAGCCTCTGTGATGCAGAAGTAATGCTATGACATGATTTGGTGCTAACTCAGAACAGGAAGAGCCATTGATCTCAAATCTCTCTGCACCACCTAACTATTGGTGTTAGTACAACTGTGTTGTACTGGTTTAGCCTCTCTCCATTAAGATTTATAGAATGAGATGTATGTACCTCAGAGATTCTGGTCCATTCTGCTTTATGCAACTGGACAAGTCAAAAGGAAAATGCAGAGTCATCTAGGCATTAAAAAAAAAGACAGCTGTTCCACTTATGCATCATAGTCAAATGATAATATACAGAGTACACATTGACCAAGGGGGACGGTAAGTATATGCATAGTCAGCGTGAGCCCAGAAGAATGGTGAAGGGTTGTGTCTGTAAGAACAGCCTTCAGCCGAAGTAACAGAGACCCAGATACAGTGGTTTATGCGAAACTAAGGGTTCACTTTCTCACGTAAAAGAAATTAAAAGATAGAAGGCCCAGAGATGATACTGTAGTTTCACAAAGTTATCAAGGACCCAGGTATCCTCTAACTTACAAACAAACCATTCTCATTAGGTGGCTTCTATTCTCAAAGTCACAAGACAACTGAGGAGATCTGACCATCACATCTGTTTTCAAAACTGGGGGAAAAAATATAAAGACTAAGGGCAAAAGATTAGGCCCCAGCATTCTGTCCCCTTTCAAGAAGCCTTCCCAGGAGTCCTACCCAAAATGTTTTGTTTAAGTCTCCCTGGTCAGACTCAGTTATGTAATCAAATGTAACTGCAAGGGAGGCTGAGAAATGTGGTCTCCTAGCTGCACACAGCACCATCTTGAATAAAACCAAGGTTTATTTCTCGGAAAAAATGGGAAAATAGGTATTGAGTGGGCAAAAAGGAAGAGCTTTCACAGCAATGTATAATCTGTGTGAAGTCAGCCAGCTGTTTGTGTGATCTCGTCTGAGCGCAGTGTAGGGTGGATGTCAAATCACTGAGATGGTGAAGGGTGTGTGTGGTTGGTGTGAGCTTAGTAGGTCAGTGAGAAACGTACAGAGTCAGATGTGAGATTAACAGTGGGGTGAGCAGTATATAATCTGTGCGGGCTCAGCGAGATGGTGAGGGCTGTGTACAGGTGGTGTGGGTTCCAACAGTTATAGTTAACGTCTGTTTGGCCTATATTGAGGAACCATCACTAAAGTCTTTATTCCCATTTCACAGCTGTGTGAGAGCATCGGTCCATAAAAACTACTCAGCAAGATCAGGGAAATGTGGGAACCCTGCTGTCCTTATGGAGGCCATGCTTACCCCTCTAACTATATCAGTGGTTTGCAATCAGGGTCTGCCTTCACTGGGACAGATGTTACATTAACAGGTACAAGTGGTCCCTCTTGTCAGTTCCAAGCAGGCTCCACTTTTCTGTTGTCTTTCTACAGCCAAGTCTCCTCAGGTTAGCAGGCTTCATACATCATAGTGGGCAGGTTTACACACCTTGACCCAAAGCCTGAACTGCTAACAAATTACCTTGACATGTTGATTGCTTGACTTATCTCACCCTGGAGGCCTCCAGAGTCCTCCTTCACATCACCAGAAACACTTCCAATTACTGCACTGGTTTATCAGAGACTGTTTTCTTGGTGTTCCTATTCTGCTCTCCACTACCTTGGTTGTCTGAGTGATAGATCCTTTGAGTTGTTGCTGCATCCCTCTTAGAATGGCCTCTGCTTATCTCTGTCTCTGTTCCTATAGGATGTGTTTTATTGCTACATGGACTTGGCTTGTGGCCTCTATTGCATCATCCAGCACTAATTGTCATTCAAGCAACTCTAGAACACCTATAGGTGGCCTCTGTAAAGAAAGATTTCCAGAAGCAGAATGCCAAACATAATACTTTATCAAACCTCTTGAGTTACACAATAGGAGGAAATCTTTACTTGGGATTTCAAAGGACAACAGAGAATTTCAACATAAACCAGGAATAGTGCTCTGTTTTTGATCCAGTCAATGCCAGATAGATGACGGGAAAGGACAACTGATGTGTCATGGGATTGCCAAGCACTGTCCCAAATCCTTCCTGAGGTCAGCATTCCCAGCCCCGCCAAACCCTACAGCTCAGAAAGCAGCTACAAGTACAGGGTAAAGTATGACATTGTGGAAAACTATTTTAAGAGCCACACCCAAAATTGCTTGATTTTGGTTAGAAATGTGGTTGATAACATGCCCTTAAAATTACCATGAACTCTAAGAGATGACATTGACTCATCAACTTATCTGTCATAGTCAGTTATAATTTTAGAAATAAGCTTAATGTGAGTTCTTAAGAACAGTGATCTAAAAGAATTCCTATTTGAGAGCCCATCATACCTTCATTTGCAAATGTTTCAATGTATTTCCAGAAAATGGTGAGAAATTAATCTTGGGTTAATTTGTCCAAGAAATTACCCATGGTTATATACTCTCAATAAACCTGCAAGACAAAATACCAGAGCTTTGTTGGGATCAGATATTAAGTTTTGTTTTCCACCCAAGGACCTTGATTTGGGTTAGTTATCTTGGATGGGAAATTCTCCTTCCTTTAATAATATCCTACCGAGATAAGTTGGGATTTTACACAGGTAAAGTTATTTCAAAAATCTAGGCTCTGTGGGGAAACCGACTTTTGTTCACTTTTAGAATGAGGGAGGAGCAGTAGAAATTATCACCCATGAACTCTATCAAATACCCTGCATCACAGGAATGGATCTGGTCTTCCTTGGAGACGGGAACTGACCCTAATTTCAGGACACCGCAGGAACTCAATAAAACTTGGAACAGTATGTTACAATTTATAGAGGCATAGCTAACTCAACAACTGGAAAGAATAACAATTACTGCCCCTTGATTACAAAAGATTTCTTCTGTTCAAGCATTCTTTGAACTCTTATAACATGTAAAAGCAACCCCATGATCAAAAAGACTATGAGATTCGTGCCAGATGCTGGATGATGATGAGAGATTATCAACTCCTTCCACCGTCCTCTTGTTTACCTGGCTGCTCAATGAGATTGAATCTCCCTACTGAGTCAGAACTGATGCTGATGAGGATTATCAGATCCCAGAGCCAGGGTGGGAAGCTAGGCAGAAAACAAATCTAAGAATCACAGGTAGGGGCTTGGGATGGGAAAAGCCAGTAGGACTCAAGCCAAATGAACAGTCAGGAATCAGATGCATAACTGATTCATCTCCCTTATCTCACTCAGATATCATTCTAGGAATAAATACAATTTGAATTTTAATGATTTTCCAAAAACAATACTTGACCATATTAAAAAGTTCAGACATTTCTGTTTTTTAGGACAAGAGAGAAACTCTTACTCTGTGCACTGCACAGTGGGAAGAACGTCAACTCAGTATTGTCTTGGCAAATCCATCCTCAACCCTGGTCTCCGTCTCCTCACAGAGATAATAATATATGCTTTGCAGCGTTCTTGTGAAGATTCAAAATAATGTATGTGAAAGATCTAGCACAGAACCTGGCACATCGCTGGTGTTGGATGAATAGTAGCAATTGTTAATATTAGCTCAGTTATCTAAGGAGTGCCCAATCATCTTTCATTGTAAACACATTTCTACCTAGTGAAAAGGAGAGAGCATGTAGGAGGAAAAGCATTCAGTTGTAGCAGGAGAAATTCCTGTAACATCCAGAAAACTGGGTACCAATCCCAGCTTTGTCACCAGTTATCTGTGTGAGTCTTTGCAAGACACTGAACTTCTCTGGGCGAGGGATTTGAACTACATCATAACTTTGGTCACTTCCAGATCTAGGGGGTCTCTAACACTAACTGATTACCTTCCCAGGCAGAGAGAAGGCTGGAAAAAGTTTGTCCCTGTCTGGGGACAGCATATCCCTAGATGATCAGATGTTGGCCCAAGGGACCTCTGCATCCACTCTTCCAACTACAGTTCCCAACCTTGTCTCTCATCCTCGGACCTTTTTGCTCAAATGCACAAATAGATTCCTAAGACTAGATGTAAACCTTTCCACTGATACATATTCACCCTGAGATTTAGGATAATTTGCTTAAGTTACCTGGGCCTCAGTTTTCTCTTCTGCAAAAGTAGAAGAGTGATATACACCTCATCGAGTTTTTGGGAGGATTAGATGAAATACCGTATATGAAAATGATTTATAGGCTGTACAGTTTTGTGCAAAGTCAATACGGCAACTATGATTATTGGTGGTTTAACACCTTTGGAAGCATTTTATGGAAAGCACCCCAAGAACCTGGAATCTAAGTCAGAACACTTGTGAGTCATCCACCTGGGCTGCTGTCCTTTTGGGTTTTATAGACCTGGAAGAATCCAGCAGAATGGCATTGAATTTTGCTGTAATCAGATATTGACTTTGGTTTTCCTAATCAAGAAAAGAGGTTTGGGGCTTCCCTGGTGGCACAGTGGTTAAGAATCTGCCTGCCAATGCAGGTGACACGGATTCGAGCCCTGGCCCGGGAATATCCCACATGCCGCAGAGCAGCTAGGCCCATGAGCCACAACTACTGAGCCTGTGCTCTAGAGCCCACGAGCCAAACTACTGAGCCCACATGCCACAACTACTGGATCCCGCTCACCTAGTGCCCATGCTCCACAGCAAGAGAAGCCACCGAAACAACAAAGAGTAGCCCTCGCTCGCCGCAGCTAGAGAAAGCCCGCGCGCAGCAACGAAGACCCAGCGCAGCCAAAAATAAATAAATAAAATAAGTAAATTTTAAAAAAAAAAAGAAAAGAGGTTTGTTTAAACTTTCACTTACAGGCAAGTGGCAGGATCTTGTTTTAATGGTCTGGAAAAGTTTTCACTCCATTAGCAATTTCCTACCCATGTCTCCTGGGATTTTCCTATTTCAAGAGGCAATTGTGGAATTTCAGGAGAGCTGCCTGTTACTAATTGTAACAAATCAATCAAACTCTGGAAAGAACTGCAGCTCTGTCCCTACAGAGATCCACTCTGTAGCTTTGCTGGGCTTACTGTCCACAGAATACCAGGCTCCTGTGATCATACGAGGCTGCAAGAAATGTAAGGCAGTCTAAGAAGAAGCTGAGCATGTTTCTGGGTTCCTCCCAAGTGTCCTGAAATGCCCCTGTTTGCAGGGCTGAGCAATGCTGTAGAATCTCTTCCAGTATTTTCTTTTCCATACTGAAGTCTAAAAGCAATTTGTTGTTAAAAGGTTTTAAGCAGTTACCTCAGAACGTAGTCCCAAGTGTTGAGTTTTCTAAGCAGTCAGCTACGTGGAAACTTACATCAGCATTAGTCTCTCTTCCTGAGTTGATCCCATCCACATGTACAGGTCACATGCCCCTGGACAGGGCTGGTACCACAAACAGAAGAGTAAGCAAGTACTCACATAGTATAATTTGAGATGTGTCACAGCCCCCTTCCAAAAATATCTTCCCCACCAAATGCCACAGAGACTAGAATTCCCAGCATTGAACTCACTGCTGCTAGACTGCTCCATCTTCCACCCCATCCTCACTCCAATGTCTGCACATATGAATCACATCCGTCTCTCCAGGCCTAGCTTAGTATCACTCTTTCGTGACACCTTCTATGAACCTCCACTTGGAAGTGATGTCTCATTCCTCTGAACATTTACAAAGTTTAATTTGTACCTCTTTTACGATGTACAGCTGACCCTTGAACAACATGGGTTTGAACTGCATGGGTCCACTTGTATGTGAATTTTTTTCAATAGTAAATACTACAGTACTACACGATCCACAGTTGGTTGAATACATGAATGTGGAACTGTGGATATAAGGGACTGTGTATGTGGTGGGCTGACTATAAATTATAAGTGGATTTTTTTGCTGTGCAGAGAGCCTGCAACCCTAATCCCCAGTTGTTCAAGGGTCAACTGTTTTTTACTTTATTTTATTTATTTATTTATTTTGGCTGCACCACATGGCTTGCAGGATCTTAATTCCCCAATCAGAGATTGAACCTGTGCCACCTGCAGTGGAAGTACAGAGCCCTAACCACTGGACCACCAGGGAAGTCCCCAGCGGTATATCACTTTATGTTTAAACACATGTACTATCCCCACCTGGCATATCTTGAGAGTCAACCCCTGAGCAAGGTCTTACTTATCTTTGTACCACTATCCCATCCCCAGAGTAAAGAACCAACATCTGACCAATGGGTGCCATGTGGGAGAATGGACAGTAAGATGCACCTTCACCTGGGCTGAAATTTTGCTACTCACTAGTTCTGTATCCCTCAGAGCCAGAAGTTACTTTACTTCTCAGGGCCTTATTTCCTTCCTGAAAATAAGGCCATTTGAGAGTCACACAATTCCAGCGCTCTCCCAGCCATCATTATCAATCTACTGGATGATCTTGTAGCTCACATTGATTCAGCAAAGGCCCAACATTACTAACACTCATTTTTTTGGAGTGGTTTGATAATGTATATACTGAATTGGGGTTTTAAAAAGAAAAAAAGGTAAGGGAATAGTAGGATGGGGCCAAAGGAAAAGTACAGTCCTATTTAGTTACAAAGGTGGGGCATGAATTCAGCTTTGAGTTTCCTAGCAACCAAAGCAAAAAGGTATTAAAGTAAAAGATTTTAGTTGCTCAAGAAGGTGCAGCTCTTCCTGATATTAAGATCCACGAGACAAAAAAAAAAAATCCACAAGAAATTGATGTCGTAGATTTTGTCCTCAAAACAACCCAACAATGAATTGTGTAAGGAGTTTAATAGAACAGTTTTCTGTTGCACTGTTTCCTACCAAGACTGTTCCAGTTATCTCTTGCTGCCCAACAACCTCAAAATAGTGACTTAAAACGATAGTGATCATTTATTACTGTCTCACTGGGGACTGACTGGAGTCGGCTAAGCAGTTCTCTAAGCTGGGGGCTGGAATAGCTAGTCCTCTTCAGATATCTGTAGGTGGTCTCTCCATGTGACTTCAGGATGGTAACATGAGAGCAGCCAGAATCCTTATGTGGGAGCTCAGGCTGAGAAGGAAAGAGCCAGGCAGGGTGTATCACCTATCATAAACCAGCCTCAAAAGTCATGTATTATCAGTTCTTCCACATTCTATTGGCCATAAGCAAGTCACCAAAGCTGGCCCACATTCAAGGGAAGGGTAATTTGTATCCATGTTCTTGGAGGAATGTCCAAGAATATGAAAACATGTTTTAAAACCACCATTAATGACAAAATAGAAATTTGTAATTCGATAAATGCTATCCTTTTGAAAGCCAAAGGATAGTCAGACATGACCCAGGGATAAAATCTAGAATATGTAGAGTGGTGCTGCCCAAGATGGTAGCCCCTGGCCTGAATGGCTATTTAAATAAATAAATAAATTGATTGAATTATTTATTTATTTATTTATTTTAGTGGGTCATTAAGTTTATTTTGAATTTTTTGATTTTCTCAAAAAATACATCTGGAAGTTGAAATAGAAAGAAAGCAAAAACTGAGCAGCAAAGCGTTTAAGAAGTGCTAAAATCATTTCTGAAATCAGTTACTCAAAACATTTGGTGTAATTTTACTCTTGTCAATTTTAGCCATGATTAGTGAAAAACAAATTATTTGTAAATGCTGATTGTAGTACTTCTTTAAGAGGATTATTATGAGGATTAATTGAGATAGAGCAGAGCCTGGCACATTGTAAATTCTTTTTTTTTTCAGTTTTAATTTTATGTTGTTCCCCTTAGGATACTTTTTTTAAATCGAAGTATAGTTTATATTCTTTTATTTATTTATTTATTTATTTATTTATTTATTTATTTATTTATTTATTTTGACCACACCGCACGTTTGCAGGAACTTAGTTCCCCAACCAGGGATTGAACCCACACCCTCAGCAGTGAAAGCACGCAGAGTCCTAACCAGTGGACTGCCAGGGAATTCCCAAAGTATAGTTGATTTTAAATTTAAATTAATTCAAATTAAATTAAAATTTTTAAATCACATTCTTCAGTCTTGACAGCTGTATTTTAAATTTTAATAGCCACACATGGCTAGTGACTATTACATTGTACAGCACAATGATAGAACATTTCCATCATTGCAGAAAGTTCTATTGGACAGTGTTGATCTAGAATAATGAAAGAACTGTATATTCTTTAGCTGTCTATCAGAACTGCTCACCCATCTAATTAAGCTCTTGGTAGGCATTGGGCAACAGAAATGTCCAAATTTTAACATTTGACATGAGTATGAGCTGCATGAAATCTGTAATGCTAGTGAAGGAGAGTCCCATACACCTTAACAATCAACAGGGCAGGAGATATTTCACTTCCTTTAAAGTAAATGAAGACTCCTAACCAAGACCCAAATAGCTGGCTACCCCAACCTCCATGTGGGGATTTTCAGTGAAGGATCTACCAGCAAGACTAAAATTTTCCTCAAGATGTTTTCTAAAAACTGTTTCCTAAAAACAGTGGGAAAGAAAGATAAAAATCAAAGTTACAAAGTTAATTACCTCACTCTTTCATTCAACCAGAATTTACTGAACAGGCATGGATGCTACACCTTGTATCTGAAAACAATTTCATAATAGATTTCGCCAATCTCCTGGGCCCCAGAAACAAATATCAGTAATGCAGTCGAGAAATATCTACTTTTAAGTAGCATAATTTTCTAGTGAGACCACTGGAGAAAAATGGTTGCAAAATGACCCTTAAGTAGCTGAGAAAGTTGGCTGGCGATATACAAACATTAGATATAAGGCATTTAGACTGAATATACTATCTGCCAAAAGTGATGATTTGGGATTTAGAAAAGTTGAATTCAAGCCACTCTGTTTTCCAGTAAGATAGAGAGGCCATTTCTGGTTAGTGACAATAAAATTATATCACCAGCATAGAGAATAGTTACTTTTATACTTTTCATAATAGGGGTATATACAGCTAGAACATGCACAAATTGTTTCAAATCGTTAAGAAACAAATTAAAAAGAAAGGTTGGAAGAAGCAGAAGCAGAACACAGTCTCATTTTTTAAAGACTGAAATTATTAGCTGATCTTTTAGGAGACTGTTCTCATGACTATTTGCTGTGGTCGAAAGTTCAGGTTGAACACGAACATTAGTTATCAGATCTTGCATCCCAGCTGTGTTGAATGTCTTCTGTTTGGCCTTCTCCATCCCCTCTCCACACTTCTCCCCACTGCTCTGTGTTGCCAGAAGGCTGAACTGTATGGGCTGCATCAACAAGCTCCCTTTCCCTCTCACTTCTAGAGGAGTTCAGTCAATGAGAGGCATTAGCAGGAGATGAGAGGATAAGAAGATAGAAAGGTTAGACTATCTGTCCCCCTAGTTTCTTCCCTGCCTGGCCACCATGGGTTGGTTTCATTCCCTAAACAAAGGATATACCTAATGTCAGGCACCCCTCTCCATATAGCTGTACTCTTCAAATTCCAGTAAGCCCTCACTTCCTTTGATCATTCAGGCTTGTGAGTTGCAATGTTTCCAAGGTACTATACCAACCTTTGTAGGTTTTCCTCAACCTTGCCCATACCTTTGTATATAGTTCCTTTCTCAACTTCTCTTTAGTTATTCAGTTTGTATGGACATCTCTTTCCTTACAAGCCGTGACTGATACACCAGTACATTACTAGTTTTTATGGACAAAGACCAAAACAAGATCAATTACATTTATAAGCCATCTTAAATCTATTCTTGAAGATTTTTCCAACACATGATAGCATGGTTAATGATGGAATATTTTACCTAAGCCCAACCTGTTCTTCATAGAGAATATTAGTCAGAAAAAAATCCAGAACTATAATTTATGAAAGACAAAACGAGCACAACATTTATATGAAAAGCCCACCAAAATAATTGCTCTATGATTTGATAGAGAAATACTGTCTTTTTTAAAAAAGCAGGGGAAGGAAGACTTCAACCAGATAAAATTAATGAGAGTAAACAAATTAGCTCCCAATCACAGCAGAATTTGAGCAGTTCTGGTAGTGAAAAGTCTTCAGAAACCACTTTGTAAGTAAGTACTACATGAGGAAGTATAACCAGAATCTAAATGGTGAAGAGACTTGCTCTCCCAAAGATTAGTGCAATCATTCTTGAGTTAAAGGCCTTGCAGCTGCCCTACCCACCACCACCATGGTGCAGTGAATGAACAAAATCCTCACAATCAGGCAGAACTGCCTTCAAACCTTTCCAAGTCAAATCATTTATAAAGTAGGGAAAACAGTATCTCCATTGTAGGGTAGTTGGGACGACCATATAGAAAAATACATATTAAGTACCTAGCACAGCGTCTGATGCATTAAAGTTGCTCAACAAATGGAAATTCAAAGACAAAACCAACAAGAGGAAACCAAAGACTTATAACCCAAGATCAGCCTGAAAATCAGCAAGTGGATCAGGAAAAAAAAACTAAAAATGGGAAGAAATAGGTTGTTGATAATGTATCCACCCACCCACCCCCAGTCTCCCATGTATCATGAATATGTTGAGGACCTTTGTAATAGATGAATTCCCTTCTCAAAGGGACTGTAGGGAATAGTCACCTAAGGACTATTCTCATTCCCCGTCCTGAAAGAGCTTCTACCTTTTTTCTTCTTCCACCATTTTATGTTTTGAGGTTAACTAACTTTTTTTTCCCAGTGTACCATAGTGATCATTTCTTGCTATCACAAACTATCCTGGAGGCCAGCAGGATCAAATGGGTACTAGACTGAAGTAGGCAACTCACTAGTAGTTGTGGTGCCCTTCCAATTGCCCAAGAGTTCCTCTGGTACCTTGTTTTAGAAATGTCCTAAATGTAGCGCCCAACTGGGTTCTCTTCTTCATTTTTTGAGACCATTACCAGCTGAGTGATGAAACATTGCCTTTGCCTGGGTTGACAACATCCTTGACCCAAAAGCAAGATCATCATTTTCTCACAAAAAGCATATCTTCCTTTGTATGTCTTGGGTTATGTCAGAGACAGGTTACTGACTCTACTTCTGGATGGAATTCATATTTTAAGAGCAATTTGTAAGACAAAGAGGTACTTCAGCAGGATCCTGGGAAATGGGAGTAAGAACAGATTATTTTGACAAGTGAGAGAGGAAGAGTATTCCAGAGACTGAGCCAGTGCACAATGTGTTACAAAAATCAATGAAAGCACATATGAAAGAACCCTGAAGACAGATCAATTCAGAAATTCTGTCCTATCACTGGAGTTGGCTTACAGATCCCTAACCCTGCAATCATAGACCCAATTTTCCCAGTTTTCCTAACCCTGGAGTTGCTGTTCCATGATCCCAAGGCCAAGGTCCCAGTGAATTCCTCAGTGAAATGCTGCATGGTGAACAGAGTGAACTCAAGTAGAAAGGAATCAACATATAATGAACACCTACCATGTGCCAGGCATTGCATAGCATATTTTTATACATATTATCTCAGTTAATCCTGATAGTAATAGCATAAAATAGACAATATAATCCTATTTCACAGGTACAGAAACAAAGACTCTGAGAAGTTAGGTAACTTGCCCAAAGTTCAGTTTTAGAACTGCAATTGCACCAAATCTCCCTGTTTCAGAACCCAATCTCATTTCTCTATTCTACCACATGTTCATCAAGGACTTCATCCATTATTCAGCATCTTTACATACAGGTGAGAAGATAATGTGTTACATATCTATAACACATTATCTTCATTCCATCATCAGTTCTTCAAGTTGTACACAAAGCTATCAAGAGAGCATCAATGACTTTCAGAAACCCATGTAACACAATGTCATCCTCCCTTTCTACAATTTACTAGATATAACTGGATGCTTAGTAACAGACACCTGTACTGGCCATCTATTGCTGCATAATAAACCATCCCTTGGGGCTTCCCTGGTGGCGCAGTGTTTGAGAGTCTGCCTGCTGATGCAGGGGACACGGGTTTGTGCCCCAGTCCGGGAAGATCCCACATGCCGCAGAGCAGCTGGGCCCGTGAGCCATGGCCGCTGAGCCTGCACATCTGAAGCCTGTGCTCCGCAATGGGAAAGGCCACAACAGTGAGAGGCCCGCATACCAAAAAAAAAAAAAAAAATCCCCAAATTAGTGGCTTAAAACAACAATTTATTATATCACATGATTCTATGAATATTGGGACCATTCTTTATTAGTCTTGCCTGGGCCCACTGATGAAGCCATATTTAGCTGATGGATTGGTTGGGTACAGGGTTAAATTGGGACAATTTGAGGTGACAGGGCCACTCTCTCCATGTGGTCTTTCATCAGACTTCTTCACAGCATGGTGATCTCAGGGCAGCTTCCAAGAGGACAAGGCCCAGTGCAAAAGCACGTTTCAAGCCTCTACTTGCATCACATGTGCAGATGTCCCATTGACCAAAGCAAGTCTTATAGTCAAGCATAGAGTCATTGTATAGCCAGGGGCATGGATACCATAGGGCATAATATATTGAGGGTTATTACTATAACAAGGTACCACAGTCTTCTCCCTGGACCTAGTGATTCACATCCCTCTTATTTTAAACTATCAAGAGCCCATCCAATCATGGCATCAAACTACAAGTCCAGGATCTCCTGATCTGGCTCAGGTCCAGATGTCGTTGAGGCTCCTCAAGGGCAATTCCTCATGCAGCTTCTCAGGTGTGGTTTCTCACCATTCAGGGACTCATGGACAGAAAAAACAACTTATCTGCTCTACACATACCCAGCATACAATTGTGAGAATGGAATACCCAATAGGCACTGCCATTTATAAGGGGGAGGAACAGGGAGCCACATAGCAGCCACTGGTCCATAGCAATTCTGAAATCCAGCCAGACAAATGTTGCAGAGCCTCCTACTCTGAGTATGGGAAATGGTTCTTTGCTAGAGCCTAGTTTTATTCGCTGGAAGTGGTTAGCTCTGCCCTCTGAAGCGGTCTTCTTTTTCAATAAGAAATAGCCTTTGTTTGCAGCTGAGTAACTTTCTCAGCTTGCTTCCTGCATGCTTTGGTCTAAACTGGCCCAGTTCCTTTATAAACTTTGTGGACTTTCCACACACCAGGTTATAGTTCATTTCATTAGACAAAAGCTATACTAACAATTATTTTTAAGATGGGCCTCTACTTTGCTCAGCATGTCAAGGTGCTACAGGAAAAATGCCCTTAAGATTCTTGGAAGCCCTTTTATCTAGCTAAGAGAGTCTGGTAGACACCATTTAAAATCTTACTGTGGTCTTCACAGAGTCTTATAGCCACACTCTTGATTTGATCTGTATCCTGAGGTCATTTCTTACTTTGAGAATTTTTTGCAGGTTGAAGAGACTGGAAATGTGAAATGGTTTTATTTCCCAGCTCAGCATATCCGGGACCCTCCATATATACTTTAAATTCTACTTACAAATGGAGCAGTTCTTTCTTTAGTTTCTCTCTCCTCATATTCTATTATATATAACTTTTAAAAAGTTAATTGACCCCCTCAGCATTCTAAGTGGAAATCTTAAGCCACATCCACAACTTGATTAAGTACATTTTCTGTCTTCCAATTACTGGAGGTAACAGTGTTGCCAGTTGTGTCACTATTATATACTATGGGGTGCCCTTTATCAGCCTCCAGTAACAGTTTCCTCTCAGGTGTTCTGGTCTCCACCAGCACTCTAATTGCTGTCCCTATAACCTCTGCCAGACCCTCAGTCCCAAAGCCAATGCTACATAGTTTAGGTTTTTAATACAGCAACATGCCACTTCTGCGTTATCAATTTTTATATCAGTTTTCCATCTCGGTAGCAAACTCTTCCAAAACTTACTTGACCTCATGATTATCACTATTCCATGTTAGCTGGATCATTCTTCTGCTGGTCATGTCTTGCGTCACTGATGCAACTGCACTCAGCTGGGAGGGTTGCCCTTGGTTATTGGACTTAACTGGCCTCTCCTACCACATAGTATTTAATTCTGGGCTTCTTCATTGCATGGTGGTCTCAGGGTTCTAGGAGGACAAGCCTCAATGTGCAAGTGCTTATCAAATCTCTGCCTCCATCACATTTGTTTATGTCCATTGGCCAAAGCAAGTCACGTGGCTGAGCCCAATGTCAATGTGACAGAAGAATGTATAAGGGTGTGGATACTGGTAGGTATGACTCATTGGGGTCATGGTTATAACAATCTTCTACAGCACTAAAATGTAAGTTTGGGGTTTTTCTCTGTATCTTCATTCAAGTGTATAGCCCAATATATTTTGTTTACCTAGGCATATCTGGTATATATTTGTTTAACTGAATTGAAGAGGCACAGAGTTTTGGAAACAAAAGGACCAGAAAGGCTAAGACTACTATATCCTTGGAGATCAAAATACTATAAAACAAAGCTAACCACTAAAAGAAATTTCTTCCCACCATCTTTCCACATTCTTGTGAATCAAATATATTTCTGCCCAAAGACGGTCTTTAGAGTGTCATGAATTTCAAATAAATAAAGCTCACTGATTAATCTTGTTTCTATTATGGTCATAAGCAATCCCAGAAATAAATTATATATGTATCTGAAAATTTTCTGATCCTAAACAACTGTGTGAACATCAGAATAATCACATAGTGTATATTCCTCAGTGTTTGCACAAGAGAAAAGAAATTGAATAGAATTATTGGCATTTCAAACCCAGTATTTGAATTTTCCTTAGATCAGACATGAAACTTGACTTGTCTTTCTCATCTGAGGGGATATAGGTATATTTAGTTTTTTACTAAAATAAAGAGAATCAGGAACGTGTTTTAATGGCCTCAAAAGTTCTCTTCCCATCAATCATTTTCTCCAGAAGAGGTTGGGGTTTTTCATCAATAGTAGTGGGTAGGGCTTCCCTCGTGGCGCAGTGGTTGAGAGTCCGCCTGCCGATGCAAGGGACATGGGTTCGTGCCCTGGTCCGGGAAGATCCCACATGCCGCGGAGTGGCTGGGCCCGTGAGCCATGGCCGCTGAGCCTGCGCGTCCAGAGCCTGTGCTCTGCAACGGGAGAGGCCGTAACAGTGAGAGGCCCGCGTACCGCAAAAAAATAATAGTAGTGGGTAATGACGAACACATTTTGAAACTCTCTTGATTAATGATTCCTTGCCTTCAAGGATTGATAGGCCATAAAACTCTGTGCTAAAAGACACATTCTTCCCTTGTTACCAATTGTGATTCTAAGAATCCAGATATGTTTGCTCTATTTTTCCCCCATGAAGCAGAATATCCCATCAAAGTATGACAAGAGGATTCACTGAGACTTTTATTTGCATGTGGTGGTTTTCTGTTCTGTTTCATTTGTTTGCTTGTTGGCTTGTTACACTATTTAACCCTCTGCCTAAGTTTCCAGTCCTAGCACTGCAAATGATGTTCCTACCCCAATCTAGGGCACAGCGGGAGGAATTCTTGAGCCTATTCTTTGCGACCAGATGGGGTCACTAAAGCATTCCAAGCTGAGGGCAGAGAGGAATGGATATCCTTTTTAGTCTCCAATTGAAACACCTACTACCAATTAGTCCTGATAAGCACATAGAGCCTACTGTGATGATGATGACAACAAGAGCCAACGTTTATTGATCTCTCGCTGTGCCAAGCGTTGTTCAAAGCACTTTACATGGATTAACTCATTTAATCCTCACAACCCTATGAGGTAGGTGTTATGACTATCTCTTTGTAGAGGAGGGCACTGAGGTGTAAAGCAATTTATTCGGGGTTATATAGCTTTAACTGGCTGAGTCGGGATTTGAACCCACCATCAACTCTATTGCTTCAAAGAATCTGGTCTCATGCAGAGCTCAAAATTCCTTCCTGTATCTAGGACCTTGGGACTGTACCTTCAGCACCAAGTCACTGACATTTATACATGCATGATGTTCGTTGATCTATCTTTCTGATGATTCGCACAAGCTCTTAAAAGAAAGGCAATTATAGAAGCTTCTGGCCAGTCATATAAGGCCAGTGAATCTCAGCCTAGGTTCTTTTATCCTTTCCTGTCTGGGCATCTACATTCTCCTGGAACTTGAATGGGATTGGTACCCAGACCACTATCTCTGAAGATATCTCACGGCCTCCAATCCCACAGAGCTGGAACCCTTATGAGACGTGCACCCTCCTCAGCCTCCAACACTATGTCCTGAGGACACACAGTCAATCAAAATCTGTTTCCTGAGGATCTACCACATGCCAGTTTCCATGGTAGGCACAGAATATAGACCTGCATACGGGGAGCTTTAGCCCTGACTTCCAATTTGAGAAACATGATTAATTTGGGGGAAATACCAACCTGGAAGTATTAGAGGGGATTTTTTAGAAAGAGTCTAACTAAACCACCTTTCTGGTCCCTTCCAACCCCACCCCCATCTTCTTGATGTCTCTCTAAGGCAAGCATTTATTAGTTTGATTTCAACACACACTTGTACCTGTAATTACTATATAATGTCTGTTTACTTTTTTAAATGAAAATGAATTTAAATTAATCTTGCTTTGTGAATTTCAAGGCACCCCCTGAGATAAATGAAGACACTCCAGGGTGTCATCAAACCAGTGCTGGGAATCCTTGCTCTACAAAGTAGAGAAACAAGGAGCTTCAAGGAGCCAGAGGGGAGAAATGTATATAGGTATAAAGATAGCACATAGTAAAGAGAGAGTTTTATATTATTATTATTATATATATTAATATAAAATTAATTAATATAAATTAATTTTATTTAATTTTAATTTTATTTAATTTTTTTTTTTCAGTACACGGGCCTCTCACTGTTGTGGCCTCACCCATTGTGGAGCACAGCCTCCGGACGCACAGGCCCAGTGGCCATGGCTCACGGGCCCAGCCGCTCCACAGCGTGTGGGATCTTCCCGGACCGGGGCACGAACCCGTGTCCCCTGCATCGGCAGGAGGACTCTCAACCACTGCGCCACCAGGGAAGCGCAGTGAATTATATATTATTGTGAATTATATATTATTGTGAATTATGTATTATATATATTAAGTGAATAATAATATAAAATAATAATTATATTTATTAATTATATAATTAATATTAATTAATTGATTAATATAAAATATATATTAATTATATATTAAGTGAATTATATATTATTCACTTATACACACACACACACACACAAATACGTATGAAAGGTGGTGCACCCAAATGTAGTTATCTTTAGGTGAATTGTCTGTTGTAAACTTAGCATCAATGCCCCTCATTATTAAGACCTCTGTACCACAGAGGAGATGTGGGGAACAATATTTCCAAAACAGAGAAGCCATTTTTTTCCAGAGATAACAAATGCATAAGCAGATGGGAGGTTCAGAACAGCCTTGGGATTCCCCACATTAGTGCTACAGACTGAGATAATTGGTGGGAATTTTCTAGAAGTTCTTGAGCTTTATAGTGGAGTGGCTTCCAGGCAAGGTCTTTGAGAGTCTGTCACTTAGATGTCATAGGCTAAAATCCCCTGGGACCTTTGCTACAACAGTCCATCTAACAGGTGTGTAAGCCTCTAATTTCTTATATCACTTCCCTTCATACTTGAAGAACATAGAGTGTCTTCTTTGAACACTAATATAAATAGGTAATAGGTAATCTTTTTTTTTCTTTTTGTGTGTATATATGTTAATGCTTTTAAAATAAAAATATGATATTTGTATAATAAAGCAATAAATGCTTTCAAATATTTTCATTATATGATGTAATAAATGTTTTCATAGAGATGCTACAGAAGCACGATACAAAACATAAATTGTAAGGGCACAGGAAAGGCTTCCTAGAGAGAGTGCTGTGTTCCAAACTGAATCTTGAGGGAGGTGAGGAGTTGCTGCAGGGTAAAGGTAAGAACAGGACAGGTAAAGGGAATAGCATGTGCAAAGGCATGAGAGAGGGCTCTACTCTTTGCTTTGTGTGATGGAGACACACATTGTTGCAGAGGAATGAGGTAAGATGAGGCTGAAGAGAGAAGCAAGAGGCCTCATCCTGGAGGGCTTTTTATGCCAGTCTACAAATGTTGGGATTTTTTTTTCTTGAAGGCAATAGGAAGAGCTGGGAAAGTAAGGTCTGTGTTCTATGAAAGGCACCGTAACTGCACAGAAGGGAAATGTGTAATGGCAGGAATAATGGGGGCCAGTCCACAGAGCCACGGAGGTGATGGGTCCTAAGGAGATTGCAGAAGGATGGAATCTGGGTGGGAGGAATTTCTGTTGGGGGGTTGAGCGGATGTGATGGGAGGTGGTCCAATGGCTCCTTCTCCTCTTCCCAAAACTGGAGGGAGGCTGGCACACTTAAATTGAAGGATGATAAATCAGGTAATTTCAGTCATGGTTGGAACGTACTTTAAAGGTGGAGAGAGTGGAAAGTGATGTTTCAAGAGTTCCTCCAGAAAGGAAATCTGGGAGCCAAGCCCTTTCTCGGAACAAAAACAGGAAATTCACAACGTACATGTAAGCATATTTTTCTTGGATAACTTCCTAACCAGTAGGTAAAGCAGTAGATTGTTCCAACCAGGGACAGTCGGGTGTTTGTAATTGACCTCAGGCTTTTACCCAGGCCAGTTAAGTCTCTTTGAGGCTTCTCACTGTGCTCCTCTGCCTACAGCCCTGCTCAGCCAAAGACACCTGGAGATATCAGGCACCACCTCTTGTGATCAGGCTGTGTTTTAGGTGCTACCAATGTCTGTCCAGCAAAGGGAAAACAGAGCTGCAGGACAAAGTTTTTACAGCAGGACTTCTCAGGCATAGGTGTGCATGTGAACCACCTGGGATCCCACAGGTCTGGGATGGGGTCTGAGATTCTGCATTTCTCACAAGCTCCCAGGTGATGCGATGCCGCTCAACTGTGGATCACACTTTGAGAAGCACTGGTCTAAAGGTGGTTGGAGGATAAGCCAGGAGGTTGGGGAGGTGCCTAGAGGGGATGAGATAGTGACAATTCCTGCGCTCCATGGATTCACTGTATTTATTGCATCTGCCCTGGAAAACGGACCTGTGTGGTCTAGAGTTTTGAAGACTGGAAGACTTAAAGGGGAAAAGAGACAAGAAATAAGACCGCCTTTTAGAAAGCTCAAAGCTCTAGTATTGCAACCAGCATATTAAAAATAAGAAAACAAAGCAAGTAAATAAGGCATCTGTATTAGTTTTTTATTACTGTGTATTACTGTGTAACCAATTGCCACAAACTTAGTGGCTACAAAAATACCCATTTACTATCTCACAGTTCTGTAGGTCAGAAGTCCCGTTACAGGTTAGCTGGATCCTCTGCTCAGGGTCTTATCAGGCTGAAATGAAGATGCCAGCTAGGCTGCAACTCTCATCGGAGGCCCCAGGTCCTCCTCCAAGCTCATTCATTTGGCAGAATTCACTTCCTTGCAGTTGTAGGACTGAAGCTTCTGCTTTCTTAGTAGCTGACAACTGGGAATCACTCTCCGCTCCCAGGGCCACCTTACTGAGTGGCCCCCTTTTGCCGTGTAACATGACATAATCATGGGAGTGATAGCCTCTCATCGAAGGGTATAGGTCATTTGGGCCCATCTTAGAATTCCACTAAGAGTGAAGTAAGTCAGAAAGAGAAAAACAAATACCGTATACTAATGCACATATGTGGAATCTAAAAAAACGGTACTGATGAACCTAGTGGCGGGGCAGGAATAAAGATGCAGATGTAGAGAATGCACTTGAGGACACAGGAGGGGAAGGGGAAGCTGGGATGAAGTGAGAGAGTAGAATTGACATATACACACTACCAAATGTAAAATGGATGGCTAGTGGGAAGCGGCTGCATAGCACAGGGAGATCAGCTTGATACTTTGTGACGACCTACAGGGGTGAGATAGGGAGGGTGGGAGGGAGGCTCAAGAGGGAGGGCACATGGGGATATATGTATACATATAGCTGGTTCATTTTGTTGTACAGCAGAAACTAACACAACATTGTGAAGCAATTATACTCCAATAAAGACGTGAAAAAAAAAATTCCACTAACCACAGCATCCTATGATAATACTTCACATTAGAGATATATCAACATAAGTGTAATTTCTTCATTTATTCCCATCTGGCTCTAAATCATCCTATGATGATGGTGATAGCAGAAGTAGCTTCCATTTGTGAGCACCAATTACGTGCCAGCACTTTGCTACATACTTTACATATTCCTAGCTTATTTAACCATATCAATAATCCTTAATAATCTATATCATTATAGACATCTGAAACGGATACCTAGAAATTTAAAGTAACTTGGTCCAGGTCACACAGTTCAGTGACCCAGTGACATTTGATAGTGTGGATTGAGTCTTAGTCTGGACCAACTGAGTAACTCAATGAGGTGAGTTTCCTCACCCAGAAATGGAGAGGTTAAACCCGAAGATCTCTGAAGTCCTTTCCAATTTTTACAATTATGCAGTGAAAATTGCAATGCCAAGATTTTCAGTAATTTCTTCCTTTCGGATCCAAGGCAAAGCAAAGTTTGTAGCAGCATGAATGTTAGAAGTGAGATAGTTCATCAAAACTGTTCTCATCGCAAAGGTGTCTCTTACCTAACTGAAACCAAAGCCCCCAAGTCCAGCTCCAGCTCCAGCTCCCCTAATCATAGCTTCCAGTATAAGGCACCACCCCCCTAACATCCCAACGGGAAGTCTCAATGTGCCCCTGGAATGGTCTAAAGAAAAAACATAATATTAAATGCCATGAAGGTGATAGAATTGTCAGAAGTACAAGAAATCAACTAGTAAATTGTGAGCTATCAGTCATGGTATGTTCTGTAACAGTATACAAATCACAAATACAAAAAAAAAAAAGAAAGAGCAAGCGAAACAAGGAAAAGCTATCAGGCTTTCAGTGCCATCTTGTGGAAAGACGTATATTAAAATGTCCAAGGGAAGCTGACCACACCCCAGATCATGTCAAAGCCTCTACACTTGACACCAATGTGCATCCAGTAGACAGCAGGATAGCATCACCATTTGTTTGTAGGCAATGGTGCTGATTGGTAGAGGGTCCATTCTGATTGCTTGCCTCCTGTGCCATGGTCAGTTATTAAATAATTTGTATATTGTCCCTAACTACACAAATACCACATAAAACCTCCATACCTCCCACACCATTAACACCCAAAACCCACACCCAAACTATTCTGCTTGGTTCCTCTACACAGCATGGTTCTCCAGATGTGGAAAATTTGCACTGACCTATCTCAACACCCTATCCCCCAAAAACACACACGCACATTTAGACTACAACTGCTTATAGTATAACTTTTTCTTTGAAAAATAAACTTGATTTTATTTCGCTTCTTAAGTTTATTAGAAATTATTTCTCTTCTTTCCTTTTATCTGAATATTCCCATCTGTATTGGTTTCCTATTTGCTGCATAAGAAATTACCCCGAAATTTGATGGCTTAAAATAATCAATATTTATTATCTCATAGTTTCTGTGGGTAAGAAATTCAAGGGAGGATTAGCTGGGTGATTCTGGCTCAGGGAATCTGTGAGGTTATTGTCAAGGTGTTGGGCAGGTCATCTAAAGTCTTGATGGGGCCAGAGGATCCACTTCCAAAATAGCAAGTTCTCGTACGTGATATTGGTATGAAGCCTCCCCACATGGATCTCTCATTAGACTCCTTGAGTGTCCTCCTAATATGGCAGCTGGGCTGTTAAACCAGCCCTATCAATGTGGAAAAGACATGAGATGGTCTTTGAGGTTGGCTACCACACCATCCCTTCTGTAACTCAATTCCCAGATCATTGGGTCCCAGGTGTGAAATGTGTTTAGACAAAAGATCATAACATTTAAGACACTGAGAGCTCTGACTACAGTCCAAGGGCCACAGGAACCCAAACCCAAGCAATCCTCTGCCTTGGTGGGACACAGGGACCTACTTGGAGAAAGGAATCTCTGTCTCTGGTTTCACCTCCAACTGCCACTGGCATCAAGCCCTCAAGGAACTGGGGCCTCCACATCAAAGAGAATTAGGTCAAAGCAGTCTTATCAGCTGGGGAAGGGGGAGCTAGGATGCTCTAAAACTGTTCTGTTGATCTTTCAAATAATGTTATTTCTAGTATTTCACAATGGGCAGAGAACAAAAGGGAACGAAGACAGCTGTCCTCATAAGACTTTTCTGGTGGTTCCAACCCAAGCTTATCTTTCCCCCACTGATTTCTCTTGTGCTTATTATTTTTACTGCACAATTAACTTTTCAATATATATCATCTGATTGTCTTTGATGAGTAATTTAGTACTTTATTATATGTTATGACAACAATTACTTTTGAGTCTAAATCCCCCTCAGCATGTTGTAAATTCCTTGAAGTCAGGGAAATTAAGCTTATCACTCAGCCCACCGTCAGTGTCAACAGATTGTTCTCCAGGAAAATATCTCCCTCAACACACTTACATACACACAAGATCAAATACATGCACACAACAGGAGCAGGGCTCTGCGAAGAGCAAGGCTTATTTTTCCCTTTTTACAAAACAGTAATTAGACTTAGCCAGGATCATACTGACACAGTCATTCTCTCCTTAAAAGCACACACATGTACAAAGTACATCTCAAGAAGGTGCTACACCACACTCAAATAGTCTTCAAACTCATGCAATTAAAAAGACACACAAACACCCCAGCAGGAAGAAAGATTTCCTTCCGGCCCATCAACAACAAGCTGACACCGGCTGCAGTCAATGAAGAACCATCACAGCCCTCCTCAATTCTTCCTTTCCTCTATAAAAGCAAGCCCCTCTCCTCTGTTCCCAGAACCTGTTTATGGTTTGCCATAGTTTGCTTGTCCCGAATTGCAATTCTCTACTATTCCTGAATAAACTCACTTTGCTGGTGGAAAAAAAAAAAAAAAAAAAAGACACATAAACACACATTGTCACATAGTCCTGGAGACTCGCCTACACTCCCAGAAATGTACCTTCACAGTCTTGCCTATGCATTCTACTTATTTTTTCATTCATTTAACAATTTTGAGCACTGTGTATCAGGCTCTGTATTAGATGTGTGAAATCTGAAGATGGAATGATGCCTTCTTGGCTCTGACACAGATAACCCCAATCCAATAAACTAACTGCTATCCTAGGAGTACGTATTTATATAAAATGAGATGGGAGTATGGAGATTAAATCTTACTGAACGTCAGGTAACACAGAAGAGAAAGGAAAAGAAGCTCAGTATTGCATGAGGTTGGAGGCTACGTGCGGGCAGCTGACACTGTTTAGTTGCAGGGATCCTAGCCAGGAAACCATCAGAAAGGAGTTTTTCTTTCAGTGTGAGGCCCCCTGGGCCCAAGACAGAAAATTAAATAATATTCTTGACAATGGGACACAGACCAAGGCAGGGATCCCTTCACCTGGGGCCTGTTGGAAGCCAGAGGCAGAGCAGTAAAGAGGGAGGAATTCCTACAAAGGAAGCCCAGGTGGGTTGATGGATGCACTTCCAACCTCTGCAGAGACCCACGCGGGAATCTCTGTCTCTCCCCCAGAAATGTCTTCTTTCTGAAGAAGATGGGCTTTGAGCTGGATCTCAAGGAGGCAAGGAAGGGGTATAGGGTAGTGGAGAGAGATGTGGGAAGTCTTCCCCTTATGAGTGAGGGAGCAAAGAAAAGAGAGCAAGGAAAAGGGACTAAGAAAAGTTCAACCTGAAAGGAGCAAGTGCTAGAGTCTTGTCTCCAGAGGCAGTGCAGCCAGAAATCCTGAGCAAGGGATTGAGAGGAGTTGCTGGGAGGGGAGAAGGGGTGACTGGTGGCTGAAGGGCACAATAGGAATACATTGGGATGGGCTAGAAAGAGTCATAGGTAGTTGTGTGGGAAATGGAAGTGCAGACAGGAAGGGCTTAATCAGGGCTGTGATTGTACAGAAGAAAGGGAAAGGGTAGATTTGGCAGCTCCTGGAACCTGGGGGGAGTAGGCAGAGGCGATGCTTCAGAGTTGCTGGGGTAAATGGTAAGTGCATTTTCCACAGGGTCAGGGCAGGCTTTGATCTTTGGAGGAAGAAAAATTCCTTTTCATTTTGCTGGAACCAAATGTGTTTTTCAGGGGTAGATGGGGACAGAAGGAGGGAAGTACATCTTCATGACTAGGTACCCTGGGCTTAGAATGAGAGAGACCTTGGCTCAACCAGCCCAGCTACTTACTAGCTATGTGTGCTTGACTAAGTTAACCAACTTCTTTAAGCCTCAGATTACTCATGTGCAAAAGAGATATAAAAATACCTTCCTGGGGCTTCCCTGGTGGCACAGTGGTTGAGAGCCCGCCTGCCGATGCAGGGGACACGGGTTCGTGCCCCGGTCCGGGAAGATCCCACATGCCGCAAAGCAGCTAGGCCCGTGAGCCATGGCCGCTGGGCCTGCGCGTCCAGAGCCTGTGCTCCGCAACGGGAGAGGCCACAACAGTGAGAGGCCCATGTACTGCAAAAACAAACAAACAAACAAACAAACAAAAAACCTTCCCAGTGTGGCTCTTCCAGAAAGCACCTGGCACAGGGCCTGGTACATAAGCAAATTCAATAAGGGTTAACTATTTTCATAATTATAATTAGTGTGATCACTAGAAGCACATTGTTCAAATGAGGATATGAACCAGTCAGATCACAGTTATGACACTGTATTCAGATCTAGTTCCTCACCTGCTATGAATGACACAGAGAAACTCTAGCCTCCCCAGGGAAGGGTGACTCACAGAACCTGAGAATCGGGAAATATGAAGAAAAATTAACAAATCCTGCAACTGTTTAACCCAGGTGAGGGGCATGAGGATAGTTAGGTAAAGAGGCAGTAACCTTCTATTTAACTTTAGAATACAATACCGTTTTGTTAAAGATTCTGGAGCCAGGCTGCTTGGTTTCAAATCCCCCGCCACCAGTCATCTCTTGGTCAAGTTCCTGAACCTCTCCAGAGCTTCGGTTTTCTCATCTGTAAGATAGTTAAATAGATTACCTGCCTCATAAGATTATTGTGGCAATTAAATCAGTTTGAAAAATACCTGGCACATAGTAAATGCTCAATTTGTTAATTCTTATATTGTTGTTGTTATTGCTGTTTTTGTTGTTGCTATTATTATTACATAATTACTCTCCCGGGTACGATTTCAGGGCACCAGATGGCAGAAACCCTGTTTTTTTTTTAATAATTCCAGCAGTGGAAAAACAAGAATAGTCCCCTGTACAGTGGCGATTCCCACTTACTGGACGAGTTCAAAAAGTCACTGATAATGACTTAGAGTTACTGTACAGAAGATTCCTCCCCCAAAGCGTATGTAGATTTGCCATCTCTTAAATCCTTGGGCATCCATTGTGAAGAAAGTTAAGACAAGGCCAGGCCCTTGGGCAGCAGGGGCAGTTGGCCCGTGATGCAATAACTCCCACCGACCGTCAGGGGGCAGCAGAGCTCGACCCGGGTTGCTTCATCCACAGAAAAGAATTCTTAATTCCTTCTAGGTGTTCTGTCTTGGCTGTTTGCGTGATCCACCAATCCCCGTGCACACGGCTGCAGTAATCCCGCCCATTATTGACTATCCAACCAATCAACGAGTGTTCTGCTTGGGGCCGGACCAGAACGCTCCGACAGTCACTGGGAGCCAAGAATTGGGTGTTCTAGCCCCGCCCCCAGGCGGCTCGGCCAATCCCCTGAGGCGGAGCAGGACGACACCCAGGATGTGTCCCGAAGACCACGTGGCCCCAGGAGGCACCAGTGCTAGGTAGGTGGAAGGTTACCCGGCCCGGGGGCGGAGCGGGACGGGCCGGCCTCGCCCCCGGTGACCCGCTGTTCTGTGCCCTCCGTCAGCCATGGGCGTGCAGCCCCCCAACTTCTCGTGGGTGCTCCCCGGCCGGCTGGCGGGGCTGGCCCTGCCCCGGCTCCCCGCCCACTACCAGTTCCTGCTGGACCAGGGTGTGCGGCACCTGGTGTCACTGACGGAGCGCGGGCCCCCGCACAGCGACAGCTGCCCCGACCTCACCCTGCACCGACTGCGTATCCCAGACTTCTGCTCGCCGGGCCCAGAGCAGATCGAGCGCTTCGTGAAGATTGTCGACGAGGCCAACGCCCGGGGAGAGGTCAGTGGGCGGGGTTAGCGCCGGGAGGGAGGGACTTGGGAGGGGTCAGCGGGGACAAGCGGAGCTGGGGAGGTCGGGGCCAGGAATAACTTAGCTGGGTTCCGGGAGAGAGACTGGAGGAAGACGGCGGGCCAGGAGACCATCGCAACCAGAACAGAAAGCCAAAGCGGGGCGGAGGCGGGGGTAAGGGGGTCGGGGCGGGGGGGCGGGGGTTCAAGGGGGAGGAGTATGAAGAGGCCCTGCAGTGTGAATTGGGCTCGAGGAAAGGCAACGAAGAACCAGCTGATGTTGTGAGTTGAGAAGGAGAAAGGGTGAACAGACTTGGGAGAGATGGGGGTTGAAGTCA
The DNA here is from genome assembly GCF_964165515.1 of Mesoplodon bidens. Taxonomy (NCBI): domain Eukaryota; kingdom Metazoa; phylum Chordata; class Mammalia; order Artiodactyla; family Ziphiidae; genus Mesoplodon; species Mesoplodon bidens. The sequence goes on along the minus strand of NC_138177.1, from coordinate 69,767,592 downwards.
GGGGGTATTGGGCAGTCTCCAGAGCAAGGTTCTGTCCAAATGTAATGGAGCCACGTTTTAAAAAGGTCAACAAGAAGCAGGAGAAATTCATCTTGATAATATAATTTAACCCAGTAACTCCAAAATATCATTTCAACACATAAGCAATATAAAATAAATTCTTAACCAGATATTTATATTCTTCATTGTCCTACATCTTTAAAACCTGGCTGTATTTTACAAGTGAGGGTCAGGAGAGTGTTGGGAGGGCGTTGAGCCCCTCCCCACCCAGCTCCCCCTTCGCAGGCGGTGGGAGTGCACTGTGCCCTGGGCTTTGGCCGCACGGGTACCATGCTGGCTTGTTACCTGGTGAAGGAGCGGGGCCTGGCTGCAGGGGACGCCATCGCTGAGATCCGGCGCCTTCGACCCGGCTCCATCGAGACCTATGAGCAAGAGAAGGCGGTCTTCCAGTTCTACCAGCGAAGGAAATAAGGGACCTCAGCACTCTTCTGCCAGGCCCCCCGCGGCCCTGACCTGTGTGTTAGATGGGGCCAGAGACGCGGAAGTGAACTAAAAGTGCTAAGCCCTCCAGCGCCCGCTTGGCTGGCTCAAAAGACAGAAGTAGCCCTTCCCTGCAGGCAGGTCCTGGTAGGAGGATGGCTGGAGAAGCACCAATGTGGGGTGTCCCTCTGCCACTGCCTTGAATAAATAAAGAACCAGCTCACATTGCATAGCACTTTAAGTTTACAAAGTGCTCCCACACTTTGCGACTTTTTTTGCGCCTCACAATAGCCCCATAATAAAGGAAGACGGAAGGGCCATCCCTTCTTTGGATGAGGCGGCCAAGGCTCAGAAAGGCGCAAGGTTACACTTCTGGAAAGTGGAAGTATGGGCTAAGACTACAGCACATATTTTCAGCCTTTTAAAGATGCTGAAACTCTTATGTATCTGCTCTCTAATAATACTTGATGTGTCTTCTGGGGAGCTGGTCAATGAAAAGGAAACAAATCCCTGGCAGCCCAAGGTCTCTGATGCTCGCAGGCCAGGAGGACCCCTGTGTCCTCAGTCCAGGCCCGCATGCCCCACGTGTGTCATCCCTTTAGCCCTCTTAAGACAGAGAAGGCCTGGATGCTGTGCTCACAGATAATCACTGTCTCCATCTCCCAGGGGCTGGGTGCCTCTCCCCAGCCTCAGGCTGCTCCGCTCACCTGTGACCTCCAGCCCATTATGCTGCCCCACAGCCTGAGGCTGAGGAATGCCAGAACCCAGCCTCTCTGGGCAGGTATGCAGAGGATATTTGATGATTAAATGAAGACATTCAAGGCTGTGAACCTTGGCCATGTTTCTCAGATGTTACCTTCACTTCCCCATTGGATGCCATCCTACCAGCACCACCACCACACCTGCAGCTTCGAGAGATAGGATGAATGGGATAGACTAGCCAGGTGGACTCTTTTTGATATAACTCCTGCCTGAATTCCTGTCCTCTCTTCTGTAATGGCAGGCCGGGATGGATAAGGTAGGAATTCATCATGAAATGTGTACTGAGTGCCTGTATACCAGGCTTTGTTAGATGCAGAGGCCCTCCAGCTGAAGGGGACATGATTCACAGCCTGCTGGAGGTGGGGAGCCCAACAGACTCCAACCACATAGAATAGGTACCATGGCAGACATGCATTCCACATCCAATGGAGACATGGAGGGAGGAGGCAAGGGCCCCCCTGCAGACCCCAGCCTTTTTAGCCCAGGCCACCCACTCCTCACTGCATCTTCCTTCCTCTGCCGCCCACCCAACTCAACCCCCCCTCCAACCCTCTTAGACAAAAGGAGTATGAGCCTGGGCTTCCCTGGTGGCGCAGTGGTTGAGAGTCCGCCTGCCGATGCTAGGGGACACGGGTTCGTGCCCCGGTCCGGGAAGATCCCACATGCCGCGGAGCGGCTGGGCCTGTGAGCCATGGCCGCTGAGCCTGCGCGTCCGGAGCCTGTGCTCTGCATTGGGAGAGGCCACAACAGTGAGAGGCCCGTGTACCGCACAAAAGGGAAAAAAAAGGAGTATGAGCCAGAGTCTTGCCAATCTAGCAGTGAGAGAAAGACTGTAAAGTGCCCTCGCCGCCCCTGCCTCCTTTCCTCTGTGTGTCGAATCTGGATAATCAGTTCCTTCATTCTGTTCCCTTGGTCTCCACCCAGCTTACCCAGGTGAGGACATCTCTCAAAGAGAAGAGCCTACAGTTCCAAGCATTCAGGCTCAAACAGAGGAGTGAGAAGTAGCAGAAGAGGGGAGGCACTGAAGCCCTTACCCTCTGCTCATCAAAGTCCCCTCTGCCCTGCCCACCCACCCACTCCTCCCACGACAGCATGACCCATTCTGTTTCCTGATGCAAACCAGAGCATCTTCCAAAGGAGTATTTTGATTGTGTGTGTGTGTGTGTGTGTGTGCGTGCGTGTTTGTGTGTACACGCGAAGGTGGTGGGGCAGGAAGGGTATGAACAGCCCACTTCCTTGATCCCTTCCCTCCAATTACCAGGGTTGGGGGAGAGAAGAAGCAGGCTTGAAGCTGCACCTCGGAGTTCTGTCTCCGATCCCAACCCGCTGGGGTCACACAACCGTTCCTCACGTTGTCTGCCCCTCCGTTCCTATCTTAACTCCATCCCGCCACATCCTCTGCCCTGCAGGACAGGAACCTGCCCCTCTCTTTCTCCCAACCCTCTTTCAAAGGAGAGGAAAATTTTTTCTAACCCCGTTAAAACCCTGTGTGCAGCCTCCATCCCCATAATTTCAGCAGGTCTCCTCTGCCTCAAGAGTTCCTCAGGGAAATAAACGTACAATTATGTGCTTAAGGAAATTGGTTTTTAAATAAGTAAGAGTTGACTTGAAATGAAAAACTCTGCCCTTGGCCTTCCATCTACCTTGAGAGGTTAGCCTGAGTCTCTCTTTGGGCTCATTCCCACCCCACCCCCAAATTTTTGCCTTCGCACCACACCCTCCTCTGTATATGGCCACCAAAGAGGGATTGCAGACTAGCTGTGACCCTTCCCCATTCTACCCCACACTGAGATGACAGGTGAGAGGAACAAGCCACTTCCATTGACAAAGAACCTCCACGTCGCATCAGACCAGGTTTGCTCAACGCCAGCACTACTGACACTAGGGTCTGGGTAACTCTTTGCTGTGGGGGGCCATTCTGTGCTCTGTAAGGTAGTTAGCAGGATCCGTGACATCTACCCATTAGATGCCAGTAGCATGCCCCCCCCCAAAAAAATGTGACAACCAAAAGTGTCCCCGGACATTGCCAGACGTCCCCTGGGAGGACAAAATCGGCCCCAGTTGAAAACCACTTCATCAGACCAACAAGCGCCACATGCGACCATAGGCTTTCATTTCCTATGGGAGTAGAGGTGGGAGCGTACGTGGGGATTTCACCTGTGGACGCACACATCCTCATAGGGGAGAATGGGCCAATCGAACCCCATCACACACCGTTACCTTTTCAAGCAGTGTCTGGTACCTGTCCCCAGTCCCTCTCCTCTCCCCAGGCTGGGTTTCCAAGAGGGTGATAGACACCATTAACTTTCTACACGCAGGAGGGCTTTATTCTCAGTGAGTTGCTGGTGGGCATAGCTGTAATGTCAGCTTCCACCCCCGTGTTTTTAAAGTTTCATTCACGTTTATTCTCTGACATGTGATCTGAGTTCCCTGCTGAATGGAGGCTTTTCTGTGTGGAAAACATCCCCCTTATCACTTGGGTTCTGCCCTCGTCACCTCTTGGGTCCCTCTCCCCGAAAACTGTTCTGATGCAGAAGCAACTGGTGTCAGGACAGGAGGACCCCTTCTTTGAGACCATTCCTCCCTGGCCTGTTTCCCCACCTCCACTCCACCGGGCAGCGCACCTGAACTGGGATCCGCTTGCTCTCTGGGCGGCAAGCTCCCTGACTGGCTCCAGGCCACGTGTCCCAGCACACAGCTTCCCGCTGCAGAGATAGGGCTACATCCTGCGCACTCACTGCGGCTCCCCGCACCTCTCTTGGAGCTGTGCTTTGTCATCATCCTTATAGGACGGCTCGTCACTGGCTAAGAGGTGTGGTCCTCGTGCAGACCCTCTCCATCTGTCCCCCATGATCCCCCAGATACTTGCCAGGGCAGTGATGAACATGTCACCCGGGGCAGGGATTTGATCCAAACCATAAGCCATTTCCCAGAATGAACTGCCCTCAGCTGCCAAGCTTCACATCAACCCTGCTGTCTGTATCTTGCTGTTCTTTCTAAGAAACTAATTTGGTCTCACAGGATTGCTTTGTCGCAAAACAATATCAGTTACCACTAATGCATTTCATGCTTTGCTGTGACTGTACTTTGCTTGCTTATATCATCATTTATGAAGTGCCTACCAGATAGCAGGTGTTTTACATACACTGCACTGTATCAGTTTATCCTTAGAGTCACTCTGCAAGTCAAGGATTTTCCCCTTTGTGCAGATGAAGGGACTGAGGTTTAGAGACCAGTAGTAACTTGCCCAACACCTCATACTTGCAGTGTAGGAGCTTCATACACTTGTAGTAAAGGAGCTGGGATCCAACCCAAGTGGTAACTCCAGGCTCATTCTCCTTCCACCAGGCATCACACCTGCCAAGACCTCCCCCTAGTTCCAGTTACACGGGGGTCTGTCTTCACGATCAGAACCTTACCTCGAGGGCCATTTTATCAGCACAGCCTCCGACGTCCATTGTCTTCATCATCTTAGGAAGCCAAAGAACAACGCTGCATCCGACCCTGAAGCCAGCAGCACCTGAGTTACGGGCTGCTGTGTAAAATGCCGCCCAAGCATTGAAGGACAACACAGTAAAGCTGATTCCTTAGAGCACGTCTGTCACAGCTACTAGTATCTAATTCAGAGCATGTAGATGTCCTCAGCCAGCCTGACAATCTTGAGGCACACGTGACTGGCATCGAACCCTCGAAAATGTCTTTTTATGTCTGAGGACTTACTAAACACCTTAACGTCCTTTCTGGTTGTGGTGTTGTTGTTTGAACCCTTAATGCATGCCAGGCACTGTGCCAAGTACTTTATAGGTATTACCTCATCGAGTCTTCAACCCTATGAACAAGGTCTTCTTATAATGACCAGTGCACAGATGAGTAAACTGAGGCCCAGAGAGTTTAAGTAACACCCAAAGTTACATAGCTAGAACAGGGTTCAAACTTCGGTTTGTGTTTAAGTATAAACTGCCTTCCCTCTTGCGAACAGAAAGAAGAGAGTTCGTTGTAATTAGAAATTGCATAACAGCATCTTGTGTTCTCCAGAATCGGGGCACTTGGCTTACGGGGCCATCAGTGTGGCTCTGAGATCACACGGCTACCCCACCCCCTGCTGCTGCCCCAAGCCTCGGGCGCAGCGCTCTGACCTGGGAGTGTTGGGCCGCAGGCACCGGCATCATCCCTAACAGGCTTCTGCCTCAAGCCTCCTGCACCATCAAAAATATAGTCCCCTGTTGACTTAGAAATGAGTTACATAAGTACTTCTTCCATTACTTTAAAATTTTTCTCCGGCTATTAAGGATTCAAGGCGTACTCTTGAGAAGGCAGCATGCTTGTTCAAGCAAGCAGAAATTTGAGAAACACTTTGGTGCCCGTCCATGCCTGAAGTTGATGACTTATTTGCAACCTTGATAACTGAGTCCTTTGTGCCAACAAATTGCTTACTTCGCTTCAACCACTCTCTCACCCTATTTTTCCCTTGACTTATTCTGTCACCATGGATATGTGATCATGAAACAGATTGGTGATGTCACCTCTGAGTTTTCATTATGTGGGATTCAGTATGGAAAACAGTTCTGGGTTTTTTTCCCCCAAGCTGTTATAAAAAACACACCACTCTTTCTTCTTTACCAATATATATTGAGTAGTAACTGCTCCAAACCCAAGGTGAGCCATACAGGAAATAATGGGTGCAGCCATCCGGACGGGTGACACTGCTCACCTCCTCCAGTAGGTTTTATGTGCCCTTGGGCTCACCCCAACCCCACACCAAGCAAATTCACTGATTGGCATGTTTTCTGTAGGGCTGGAAGCAGCCTAGGACCATGGAATAGAATGAAATAAAGTAACCACTCTGGAATCAAGCCCACAGGCAGAACCATGTCATTCTCGATCATGACCTATAAGTCTCTGAGGAATCCAGTCTCTTTCTCCATCTCTTTCCTCACCTCAGTCGTTCCCCTCCCCCCACAGCCCTTGTTCTCTCTGCTCTACCTGTGTTGGGAGTCCCCGGGACCACCCTTGGTTGTGATGATTTGCTAGAGGGACTCACAGAAAAGCTGGTATCCTCTCCATTATGGTTTAAGGCAGTGAAAGGATACAAATTACAGTCAGCAAAGGAGAAGGGCACGTGGGGTAGAGTCCAGGAGAAACCAGGTGGAAGCTTCCAGTTACGCTCTCTGAGTGGAGTTGCATGGACAGTGCTTAATTCTCCCAGCAGCAATGTATGACAACACATAAGAAATATTGCCAACCAGGGTAGTTCACCCGGGCTGTGGTGTCCGGGGTTTTTGTTGAGGGTCATCATGTAGCATGTAGTCAACACCTGTATAACTGACCTTATCTCCTCAGTCTCCAGCCCCAACAGAGTTCAAATTGATATGGAAGGCCCCAAACAGCCTCAGCATATAAAAACAAGGATTCACCATGTCTGTTTGTTAGCATAGACTATCTGACCTGGCCCAAGGTCTCAGATATACAAAGGCATTCTTATCAGGCAGGATATTCCAAGAGCTCAGAGGCCATCTTGCAGGAGCAGGTCCAGGGGCAGTCCTGAAGACCTTTGGAATGTATAAGTTTGGGGCAACCCACGCCAGCTGAATTAACCCTTTCCTGCATGTTACCAGATGCTTTGTGCTCTCTCTGCATGACCGTCTGGACCCATACTATTCCCTTTGCCTGAAGTGATTTGTTCCCCAGCTCTGCCTAGTTCCCAACTTCTACCCCTACTATTGGTCTCAGTTTAACATCATTTCCTGGGGAATGGCGTCCAACCACCTCCACATATACTCATACATATTACCAAAGCATCTGTCCTTCTACTTTGCAGCTCTCTGCTCACTTATAATAATTCACACAGTTGTTTAATTTTTCTCTTTCCTACTAGAGTCTAAGGACTGTGCCCATACCCATAACATCCAGCACAATGCTTGGCCCCTGGGTGCTCAATAAGCATGTGGCAACTGACTAATTGACATGCCGTCACCTGCCTGGGTATCTGCACATAGATGCAGAAATGGGAAGAAAAGAATAAGCTTTGGAGTTGTATAACATAGTGGGGAATACATTACACGTGTACACCCCTAAGTGTGCATGCAAAGATGGACACATACAATTAGAAAAGATGCAATGTATAAATACTTAATGATGGAGTGATTAAAAAGATAAGAGGAGTGCATCTGGTAGAATTCACAAAGTTGAACCTTCAATGAGATGTGGAGGGTGTGGTCAGATAGCCTAAAGGAATATACAAATTTGGATGTTATTAAAAATACGAATGTTATACGTCAGGTCCACATAGTGGGGCTTAGAGAGAGAGACGGGCAAGATGAATGGGTGGCAGTGAGGGAGAGGGAAAGATGTAGGGAGTCAGCTGGCATGGATGAGGGCAAAACCTCATCCAGTGGGTAGCAGAAAACACATGGTTAGATTAAGGCAGTGAAAGGGCAGCAGAACCTCACACCAATGGGATCATATCTGGTCCAAAGTGTGGAGTCACCACTGGCTTCTGAGCAGAAGACATGTCACTAGATTCCATTTTTCTTAAGTTACACAGAGACAGATTGGCCCCATTACTTAGCAGCAGTACAGTGCTTTATGGTTTAACATTGCCAGTGAGAGACAAGGTCTTACCGCGGCTGATTTTTAAGACTTTTCAGAAGAGAAGAGTTAAGTAAGAACCTGTCCCTGCTTGCTGGAAGTTAATGACTTTAATGCTTTGCAAAAGAAAGTAAAAGGGTTGTTAAGTCAGAGTGCTCATTCTCTGGGCTTGCAGGTTATGATTTTTTAATGCTTTTCAAATGGGAAAGGATCTCAAGTGCGTGTCATCCCTACATGCTAGAAATATGGGCCTTTCCAATGGCAGCTGGCAGTGGCTCCTGCACACCCACTGTTCTGGCTGATCCACTGGTGTCACATTTTACACCTTGGGCTGTTGATCCGGTTCAAAGGCCTACAGGGGTGGTGACTCCCAGTGCTACATTCAGCCCAGCGGCCCAGTATTTTTCCCTATTGTCCCAAGGCCAAGGGGTACCCTGTGAGTTCAAACTTTCCTCCCCAGTTGCACCCCTGCTCCCCAGCCCTCTCTCCCATTACATCTATCCCCTTACCTTTGAACTTGTCTTCTTTTCTCCAAATAGTGTTCAATTTGTCAAATACAGAGGAGCCAAACAGACCAAATGGCATATTCTCCTGTAAGTGGAGGTCAAGGTGTGTGCGCAGGAGGGGTAGTGCCAGGGACGCCAAAGACAGCTCCCACCACGGGAACATGCAGGGTCCTCAGAGGCATCAAGGCTGCTACAAATGCCAGAGCACCCTGGGTCCCAGGCTCTCCTGGCTGACACTCTCCAGCTGGAGACCTGGAGAATAACAGACCCGCATGGGCGCCCGGAGAGCCCTCTCCCACCCCTCACAGGAGGCTTCAGAGCTCAAGGTGGGACTGGGTGGGGAGGGTGCCCTGGGTCTCCAACTTTGCTCTTCAGTCCCGAGGTCCTGGATCTGGCACATGTATTCAAAACCTTCCAGGACAGGAAGGAGGCTGGAAATACATGGAGAGGTCCAGACCCATTCAGGAGTCAGGCTGCTCCCGTGAGAGTTTAAGAGTGACCCTAGATCCACCCCAACCTACTTCTGCTAATCTGATAACCTGGAAGCCACAAAGGAAGTCAATTGGTGGCGGGAGGTGGGGGGATAGTCAGAAAGGAATTAGGGAAATGCAAATTAGCACAAGAAGATATGATTTGATATACATCAGGTTGGACGCACATATACACCAAATCTCAAGATACCAAGGTTGGCGAAGCTAAGGGGAAATGAAAACTCTCAGATTTGCTGGGGGATGTATAAAATGGAACAATAGCCTTGGAGAGTAATATGCTGAGCTCACCTGAAAATTCAGCCACTTCACTTTTATATGTATATTCAGGGCAAAGTCTGCATGTGAGCAACCTAGAAACATGTATGAGGCTGTTCGCTTATTCATTAACTCAACACAGGTTTACTGAGCAACTTCTTTGTGCCAGGCACACTTCTAGGGACTCAAAAGTAAGCATGAACAAAACAAAAATCTCTTGTGAAGTGTGTATGCAACATTGCTTAAATAGCCAACAGCTGAAAACAACCTAAAAATATATTGTTAGGAGGACAGATAAACACTGAACCAGATATACAGGCATCAAGGTAGATTTATCTTGGAAACAATGTTGTGTGCATAGGAAAGAAACCTGCAGGAGTATTACGTACAGAATAGCATTTGTGTAAATAAAAACAAACAATACTATACATTGTTTATGGATACATACGTTATACAAATAAATGGTTTGGATATCAGCCAAACTCAGGATCTTAACTGCCACCTGGAAGGCAGGGAGGTGAAAGAATAGGAGAATTTCAAGTGTAACTGGAATGTTTTGTTTCTTAAAAAGAAAACATCTGAAGCAAACATATAGGTTAAAATATTAGCATTCTATATTTTGCATGTTAAGCATACAGATGTTTCTTTTAGCAACCTAGGTCCTTTTTTGGTTTTAATTCAAGATGGAGAAGTTTTTGTTTTGTACTGCTTTCAAATTTTGGAAAAGGTTTGGAGGAGAGGAGGATTAAGGCCACATCTCCCAGCGACCCAGGGGCTGGAGCCTGCCCCAAATGCACCTCTGGGATCTCATCCTCAACAATGACTACCTGCGGGGCCAAGGGACCGCGAACTAGCGAAAAGAACTGCGTCCAGCAGCTCTTGGCGCGGCCGCCCAGAATCACAGCGAGCTGCGCGGCGCCCCCTGGAGGCCAGACCGAGCTCGGCACCTCTGTAGGTGAGAACAAGGAGCTCCGGAAATGCCCCCGCTGCGGTGGGAGTGGAAACTCTTCAACCGCTTTGAAGAGCAATCCGGCGCTATCTAGTACAGTTGGAGAGGCAAGTACGCTATTATTCAGAAATTCCGATTTTAAGGTTTTACCTTAGAGAAGCTCTCAAATATGTGCCCAAGGAGACGTGTACAGATGTTCTTTGCAGCAGTGTTTATGATGGTCAAAAATTGAAAATGGCACCGTTATCGATCTTGAGGAGAATAAATCAGGTTAGATGTAGGTATCCAATGAAATACTATGCCACTGTGGACATGACAGCCAGAGCCACCTGTGTGAGTGTGGATCCATCCATCTCACAAAGCATGCTGAGGAACTGGGTGAGTTACAGAATCCTCCCACAATAAAACTACTTGCATAAAATGTAACTATGCAAACAATGCTATGTATTGTTGTTGGATACACACACATGTAAGGAAAGTATAAAAACAAATACCAAATTCAGGAGTTACTTCTGGGAAAGAAGGGAGGAAAATAGAATTGGGAAGGAATCCAGAGGTGGGGTGTCTTCACTGTGTACTACGTTATTCCTTTAAGAAAGACAATATCTGAAGCAAATATGACATTTTAGAATTAAATAGAGTGGAGTGGTGGGTACTCAGATGTTTCTTATGTTATCTGTTATGCATTGCTTCCTTTCTTTCTTTCTTTCTTTCTCTTGATAATCAGGTGTACTGAGGTATAATTTACATACAATAAAATTTTACTTTTCTGAGTGTTTAATATTACACGCACACACACACACACACACACACCACAGAGAGTGAAGGCAGAGGTGGGGTGGGGTCAGAGCCTCTGAGGCAAAGAGAACAGCAGAGGAAGGCTGCATGGAGGGAGGAGCTGTGGTCGTTAGCAGAGCTGAAGGATCATCCACAACAAGGTGAGAGAAGTGGGTGGTTTCAAAGGAAGCCGGAAAGAGAGGTAGGGCTCCCCCTGCTGGGCATTATAGAAAGGGCTATGTTTTATTCTCAGTGCAATGAAGAGAGACATTGGAAGTTTTAAGCCAAGGAGTGTTTACGCTGGGTCTTTTTATCTTCTGTGTAGGTCATATCTCTGTGTGAAATGCATGGGAGGGCAAGAGCAGAGGCGGGGAAAAGAATTAAGAGGCTTTCACAGTAATGGAGGCAAAAGATATCAGAAGATCCACTATAATGGTGACAGTAAAGATGGGGAGAATCAGGTGGATTCGAGATATATTTTGGAGAGGAACCAATAGAACTGGGTAATAGATTAGCTGTGAGGAATGACTCTGAAGTTTCTATCTGAGTAGCTAGTGGTGGTGCTTACTGAGATGAGAAAACATGGGGAGGAGGGCAGGGACAGTGGAAGGGTGGTTTGTTCCCACCAAGGAGAAGGATGAAGGATTTTATTTTGGATAAGTTAAGTCTGAGATATTTGTGGATTACCCCAGTGGAGGAGGACAGCCAACGGTTGTATATTCCGGGTCGAAGTCTACCAGAGAGGTCGGGTCAGGTCAGGATTTGGTGTTGCCGTCCACTATTTAAAGCAGTGGGACTAGGGAGACAGTGTAACCAGTGAAGAGAAGTGATGAGAAGGGGAAGGGAGGGGACCCCAGGACTGAACTCTGAGGACCCCTATGTTCAGTGTCAGGTTGAAGAGGAGGATCCAGCAAACAGACTAAGAAGGAGAGGCCAGAGAGGTAGGAGGATGATCCAGGAGAGGGGGATGAGATGGATGCCAAGAAAGAAAAGTTGCTTCAAGAGGGAAGCAGCTCGACTGTTGGAAATGCTGCTGAGTAGCCAGATGACCAGAGGGTAAGGAACGGTCCTTGGGGCTGGCCACACAGGAGTCATTGTGACTGTGACGGAAGCAGGTCAGTGGTGCAGTGGGGGCCGAAGCCAGATCATCGGGGACTGAGGAGTGGGTAGGGATTGCAGAAGAGGACACGGGGAGTGTGGGCGACTCTTTTGAGAAGCTTGGCAGTAAAGGGAGAAGAAGCCTGGGTGGAAGCTGAAGGAGATGAAGAAGGCAGAGGGCAAGGTTTGTTTGTTTTGAGATGATATTTGCGCATGTCCATATGCAGATGAAAAGAACCCAGTGGATGGAGAATATGGTGGTGGGAGGACCGCACGGAGTGAATTCAGGGAAGACAGGAAGGAGAGTGAAATCCAAGCTGCACAGTGAATGCAGCTGAGCCAGGATTCTAACTCAGATCTGTCTGACTCCGAACACCATGCTCTTTCCCAGATACCTCATTGCCTCTTTTTAGTTTTTATTTGCTCACAGGCATCCAATTCCCAGGATCCAGTGCACTGAATCCTTTACCACCACCTTCTCTAAGTACACAAGTCAACAGTCTTCCCATTTCCATCTGGGTTCTGTGTCTACGCAGGGAACTGGAGGAGAAAATAAGCAAACTGAAGAAAATGAAATCTGACCTATTTTATGCATTCTGGATAAATGCATGAAATAGATTATATTTGACAATGGTAAACAGACAACCTCAAAAACCCAATTTATTGCTTTAATTATATATGCTTTTCTTCCTCAATCTCCAGGGAAGAATGTACCTCCTTCCATTTTCAGCCGCTTCTATGGAGCCATTCCCTAATTCTAAGACTGCTTTTGGTGACCACAGGCTTCTAGGCTGCCCTATCTGAACCACAACTGAAAAAAAAACTTTAACATGCTACTTAGGAAAATATATGCAAGGAGGAATGTAATGGGTATGTATACAATCAAGAGTAAGGAAATACAGATGGGGTGCAGCTGTGATTCAAAGAAACATAGATTAAATGGAAGCCCCCCCCCACCAAAGAAACTGATGATCTCCCATTAGCCAGGAAGGAAGGAATAGAGGTACTGAATTATTTGGATACTAGGCTAACTCAGAGACAGCCAAGCGCCTTAGGTAGGTCAATCCCACCCTAAGACCCACTTATTCATGAATAAGAGAATGGAAGTGGGGGTGAGAGGACCTGAAGAAGGGCAGATCAGGTGACAATTCAGCAGCCCTCCAGCTGGCTGTTACTGGCCATAAGCAGGACCAGTAAGAGGGGAGCCTCTGCTGTATCTCAGTCTCCATCCCACACATGTCTGTTGAACCAGGCACTGACTGCACAGCAAAGAACAAGACCAACTTGCCCCATGCCCTCTGAGAGCTTGCAGTCCTGTGGAGGGAATGCACACAAGAGGCGATTACAATGCCGGATGGGTGTGCTAAATGCTGAGACAGATGTATGTGCCCCTCAGCCAGCCTGGGCTGGGGGATGGGGGGTGGTCAGGGAAGAGCTTCCATAGGAATGGTTATGTAAACTGAAATCTAAGACACAACTGGGATTCAGGCAGACTGGCAGTGGGGAAGTGATAAACAACAGAAATACAAAGCATGCACACATGCACGATACCAGTTATCCAAAAGGGTCATAGTATGGGAAAGTTTGGGGCAAATCAGGGTCGTGACACCCAGGTGTTTGACTTGCACAGCGGGGTGGTGAGTGGTGCTGCCAGCTAACACAGGAAACACCAGAAGAGGACCAGGTTCGAAGGCAGGGGCTGGGTTCAGTCTCAACAGCTGTGCATATGAAGCCTCTGAGACCTCCACGCAGAGCTCTCTGGTAAGCAGTTTCATATCTTTTTTAAAAAATTTTATTGGCGTATAGTTGATCTACAATGTTGTGTTAGTTTCAGGCGTACAGCAAAGTGAATCAATTATACTTATACATATATCCCCTCTTTTTAGCTTCTTTTCCCACATAGGCCATTACAGAGTATTGAGTACAGTTCCCTGTGCTATACAGTATGTCCTTATTGGTTATCTATTTTATATATAGTAGTGTGTATATGTCCATCCCAATCTCCCAATGTATCCCTCCCCCAGCAGTTTCATATCTTAAATGCAAGGTTATGACCTGCATTAGAATGACAAATATGGGAGTCTGCGTTAGAAGTGATCATTTAAACCATGGGCACAGATGAGACTATTGAATGAGAGACTATAAAGTGAACAGAGAACAGGGCCTGGGACTGGGGTCGAAAGAACTTTTTCAGAGACCCTGAAGGAGGGAGCAGAGCCTGCTGTGAGTGGGGAGGAAAACCGGGAGAAGTTTCCTGGTGTCCCAGTGTTCAGGGAAGGAGGGAGTAATCAGCAGTAACAATGTGAGCATGAGGTCAAACAAAGTGTGAACAAAACCCCACCCACTGGAAATGCTGGAGACATGAAGGAGGCAGAAGCCAAACTGGAGCAGGTTGAGGGGTGATTGGGAGGGGAGCAAATGGAGACTGGGGGATGGCAGAATGCATGTCGGTGCTTCCCAAACCCTTTCACTTTGTGGCACATATAGAAAATTATATATTTTTTAAATTTGTTTTATTTATTTATTTTTGGCTGTGTTGGGTCTTTGTTGCTGCGTGAGGGCTTTCTCTAGTTGCAGCGAGCGGGGGCTACTCTTCGTTGTGGTGTGTGGGCTTCTCATTGCAGTGGCTTCTCTTGTTGCAGAGCATGGGCTCTAGGCACGGGGGCTTCAGTCTCAGGCTCTAGAGCACAGGCTCAGTAGTTGTGGCGCACGGGCTTAGTTGCTCCGCAGCACGTGGGACCTTCCCGGACCAGGGCTTGAACCCATGTCCCCTGAATTGGCAGGCGGATTCTTAACCACTGCGCCACCAGGAAAGCCCTAGAAAATTATATTTAAATGGAACTTTGGGTAATTGAGCAAGGCTGCTCCCCACTGGAAGTGTGGCCCCACCCAGCTGCCCTGAGGGCTGAGAAGATCAATATCTTATAACACCTGTAACCATTTGTGATACACCAGTGAGTCTTAGAACACCAACTGGGAAGTGCCGCCATCTTCTACTCTTTGAAGAAGAGTGACTGTAAATGGGGCTTACGGTGAGTGTGGAGTCAAGAGAAGGGTTGCTGGAATGGTTTGGTTTGGTTTGGTTTGGCTTGAAGACAAAAGAGACTTGAGCATCTTTCAGAGCATCTTTCAGAAAGATCCAGTTGAGATGGTGTGACCGTACTCATGGGAGAGAAAAGTTCATGTAGCATTGGTGGTACAAGTCTCCTGAGAAGGTATAAGTGTAGACCCCAATTTCAGGTGGAAGGATGAGTGTACAAGATATTGTGTGCCCAAAAGTGTAATCCTCTCCACAATACTAGAAGTCAAGATCATTATTACCTAGTTAGAGATTTAAAATCTGAGGTTAAGCGACCCCTCCCACCCCCCATCCTCCACTTAGTAGGCAGCAGAGCCAGAATTAGAACCCAACTCTTTGACTCCAGAACTCCTAACAATTATACGTTGCCATACCTTGAAGCTCTTACTATGCTAGGCCTGGAGACACAAAAATAAATTAGACTTGGCTCTTGGCTTTGGGGAGATCACAAACTGGAATTAGAGAAAGACAATAAAAGAAATACAATACAGTGTGATGAAATAGGATAATGGAGGCATGAAAAAAATGGTTTAAAAAGCACAAAGACCACACTGAGTGTATGCCTGTCTCCTCCTAAGCTCCCAGGGGCACAGATGGACTGGGCATTGAGCAAGAGCTAAAACATAAAAAATAAAGCTTGATGGATAAGTGGGTAGGTGGACAGAGAATGACCTTTCGGTATTAATAAAGATGCTCTCATTAGGGCAATTGTCCATGTAGCCACAGGGGATTGCTGCAGACCTGACACAAACTTTCCCATTGGCCCTTCCAAGTTCTCTCCAGGTCTCTAGGAGGGAGAGGGAAAGAGGTTGATCAGATGCCTCATAGTGCAGCCAGGCCCAGAGCTTCATTCCCAGTCTGGCTCCATCTTCACGGGACTCCTGGTCTTTACAGCTCCTGTCCTAAATTCTAGGCTTTTGATAAATTTCCTCAGTTCTCTCTTTCGAACCTAATTCAGAGAAATGATGTCAAGTTCCCTGGGCCTCCAGTCCCAGCTAGGGATGTGGCTCCAATGCCAGCAGGCTTCATGGCTGAGTACCTTTACACAACTTACTTCACCTCTTTGGGTCTTTCCAGTACAAACTAAGGTTGAGGGGAAGGCTCTGGTAGCTCAAGGCTTCCACACTCCTTTCCTTACAACAGTAGCTAATCATCAAGCACTTCCCACTTGCCAGTCATTATGCTAAGCTTACAGTATTCAACAAGGCATCCACTAGCCACATGTAGCTATATAAATTTATTTTTATTTTTTAATTTAATTTTTATTTACTATTGGAGTATAGTTGATTTACTAGCTATTTAAATTAAGTAAAATTAAAAACAAAATTTCAGTTCCTCAGCCTCACTAGCCAACCACAAGTAGCTACATGTGGCTAGTAACTACTGAACTGGACAGCCCAGAGAACATCACCACCATCGCAGAAAGTTCTAGACAGCATTGTCTAAGTGTTTCTCAAGGTTTTATCTCCTTTAAACTTCCTAACACCCCTATGACTGAGGAGTAATCGTTCGTCCACTTTAGAACTAAGGATTCTGCGGTACAGAGAGGTTAAAAACTTCACCAAGGGCTTCCCTGGTGGCGCAGTGGTTGAGAGTCCGCCTGCCGATGCAGGGGACGCGGGTTCGTGCCCCGGTCGGGGAAGATCCCACGTGCCGCGGAGTGGCTGGGCCCGTGAGCCATGGCCGCTGAGCCTGCGCGTCCGGAGCCTGTGCTCCACAACGGGAGAGGCCACAACAGTGAGAGGCCCGTGTACGGCAAAAAAAAAAATCCTTCACCAAGCTCTCAGCATATTAGTACCCAGAGCAAGGATTTAAGCCCAGGTGGGTGGCTCTGGGGCCCACCATGCTGTCTCCACGCCCAGAACTGCCCCTAACCCCTGCTATCTACCCCGCCCTTCCCTCTTACCTCCTAGGGGGTGGGGCTGAATCTTCTCATTCCCCAGAAGCCATTGTCCCTTACCACTGCTCTCCTGCCAGCTCACCCTGAGGAATGAGGGCCCCTGGGCTTCAAGCCCCTTCTGGCTGAGAACCCCCGCTCTGTTATCCTCCCCACCTCCTTTTAGCCCCTTATTTCCCTTAAAGTATTAGTATTACGGGTTTTAATCCCTCCAGCCCATCCCCGTCTTGATTCATGGTGAGCCTGGGTCTGGGAAGAATCCTAACCTGGGAGCAGCCCTACTTCCCTCGGGTGACTTTCGTCCCCAAGAAATGATGTGCAGCCAGTTCAGCTCAGAGAGCCAACTTCACTAACACCTCTGAAGGTGCAACCAAATCTTACTCTGCAGGGGTACAGCGAGAGGTGGGGGGGCTTCATGTACTCAAGCTGGTGGAACCCAGTGAAAGTGGAAGCAGCCAGCGGCTGAGGCTTCAAGGGTTCTGCCTGCAAAGCACCTCAAGTGCTTGCACGCTAGACCGTTTGTGGTTGTCCCGTCTCCTACCTTAGCTGTAGCCCACGTTACCCTCTAGACCTGCAGCTGAACAAAGTTAAAGACAGCTAGAGTCAGGAGATCCATTGGAAAGAGAACGAGAGGAAAATGTATAAATGTTAACATCTTGAGCTGAGCCAACAAGATATTCGATTCCTACTTTACTTCCTCACTCCTTTTACCTCTCTCCCAATCAACTGAGTCTCAAAAGAATTGCCTGGCAGTGCCAGATTGGTTTCCCATTTCCACTGGATCAGAGAATCTCGGGCAAGAAATCTTAGAAAATTCACCCTGTCCATTCCTGCTTTCAGCAGTAAGCACAGAAAACTCCAGACTACAGTATATGAAACTTCTCACCCAAAGACTTCCAGAAACAAGCTTACTGTCAGAAAGTGCTTCCTGGTATGTTACCCACCTCTCCATGCTTCACCTTAAACTCACATGTTCAGTGCTCAGAGGATGTGTGGGTTGGGGAGTTGGCCTCCTTCTCTGTTGAGAGACCAGTGGTTTCCAGTTTTTAATCTGTTACAAGTGATGCTGCTATGAACATTCTTGCACCTGTCTTTTGGTGCCCACACATGTGCATATACGTAGGAGTGGAAACGCTCGGTCATCAGGCATCTATGTGTTCAGTTTTAGTAGATTCTGCCACACAGTTCTCCAAAGTGGTTGTACCAATTTATATTCCCTGTGGAAGTGTACGCGAGTTCTAGTTGCTTCACATCCTCACCAGCACTTGTTTGTCTATAGTTTTGGCCATTCTTATGGGGGCTGTGGTGGTATCTCACTGCAGTTTAAGTTTGCATTTCCACGGTGATTTATGAAGTCAAGTTCCTTATCCTGTGTTTATTGGGTGCTTGGATATCTGCTTTTGTAAAGTACCGATCCAAAATATTGCCCATTTTTCTAATGGGTGGTCTGTCTTTTTCTAACTGACTTGTAGAAATTCTTATATTCTGGATACGAGTCCTTTGTCAGCCATATGTATTGAAAATACCTTGCCACCCTGTGGCCTGCCTGTTCACTCTCCTAATGGTGTCTTTTAACGAATGGTTCTTCTCAAAATAATAACCTGACAGTCTTAAAGCCTCAGATTCAAAACCTCCAGCCCCATTCTACCCCAACCTCATCAATCCCTGATTCTCTCCTGAGCTCACAGTCCTGTGAACTCTTTTCAGGATTCCACTTCTCTGCTTCATTGCAGTGTCCAGACACATTTCTCCTTGAAGAAGAGGGTACCTTGGAGAACTAGACGTCACTCGGGGTGGGGAGTGGATGATCTTAGTGTTTCTAGAGCTGTGCTACCTTCCAGGCTAAGTGATGCTGAGGCCAAGCAAATTCTGGCAGTCTCTGTGTCTTTCCATAGCCCTGTCCCACCCTAGTTCCTAGCATGAGCTTTTTCAAACCACAGAGAGAGCATCCAAAAGTGCTTGCTAGTCGCTTACCTGACTCCTTTATGCTTTAAGGTCAAGAAAATTCATTGGTGTAACACTCCTTCTACCAAAGAAGAAATACCAATTTGAGCTTTTAAAGTTTCTTCCCCACTTCCCGTATTTAGATTATCAAGCACTAACACCACCCACGTCAGAGGGGGTCACCCACCCACCCCTGTGCCTGTGGCCTAGATGCTGTCCCTCCCAGTCTCACCCCTGCCTTCAGTCTGCCCCAGGTTCCCTCCTCCACGCCAGGCCAGGCCCCCTGCTGCTCTGGACAGTTGCACTGCTCTTCGGTAAGTCACCAAGCGCCAGCATCCTCTTCTGAGCACCAAAGACTGTAAGTCGTTCCTAAGACGCAAAGTTCCTTATTTCACCTTTCCTAGTTCAAGTGGGTTATGGCTGGAGCTTGAGACAAGTGCGTGCACATGGGCATGCTTGAGAGTGACGGGGATGAGAGTGATGGGCATGGAGACATAGGGGAGTCCTGGTGTTCCCTATCCCATTTTCCTGGCTCCTGGAAGGGTAACCCTTCGATATATCAGAGCTAATTAGGGAGGCAGAAAATCACATGCTGAGACCCAATGACACTTTTACCCTGTGAAATCGGGTTAAAATATCCATCAGGGCTATCTTGAAAGGAAAACGATATTATAGAAGGGAAGGAGGCTGCCAGAATGTAAGAGAAGAGATCAGGGAAATGGGAAGAAAGCAGTTCCGTGCATTTCTGTCAGCAACAGGAGCAAAACATGGGGTTTTACAAGGAGATATGTTTTTATGAAGCCTCAGCTTTTTCTTAGAACCAGTCAACAATGACTGGGCTTCACACCTGGTCAAGAGGTTTATGCTCTAAGTATCCAAAGCCCCCTTCAAACTGACCATTCTTCTTCTGCCTACATCCTCTGTCTGTTGTGGAGGGTGGTGGGGGTGTTCTGCTTTGGGTCTGACTGGTCCATGGGGACCGATATGAAGGTTCAAATCCATTCTTCTGAATCTATACCAGTCTCCTTGCTCTGAGCACCCTCGGACAAGTCACCCCTGCCAATGACTGCAGGGACTGGTTTCCAGGCAGAGGATTGTTGTGGGGTGAGTTACTTGGCTCCCCCAGGCTCAGCTCAGGCTCGGCCCAGGCTCGGCTCAGGCTCGGCCCAGGCTCGGCCCAGGCTCGGCTCAGGCTCGGCTCAGGCTCAGCTACTGTCCCCTGCTACACTTAAAAGGAACAAGTCTGGGCATATAGTGCTTTACGGTTTCTGAGTTGACTTACTTTTTGTTTTAAACTTGGTCCCAGAAGCTTGTTTGTTTTCATTGAACCAGAAAAGCAAAACCATTCCTAAATACACTTGCTTCCTAGACAGCGTTTGTGGGCGTTTATCCCCTGGGAAGACAATACCTGTTCCACCTAGGGCTCTTCCTTCCCCGACATCACCATGTTGCCCTGTGTGTTCTATGAATGGCCGTTTGGACAAGTGAGAAGGTCAGTGCTCACGTTAGCGCAGGGACAGGATGGCCTCGTGCCCAGATACACTCCAGAGGAGAGGTTGCCAAGGGCAAATCACTTCCTTGTGAAAGGAACAGCCCTTGAACTTGACTAGATAAAGTCTAAGAGCTTCCCAGCGTGTACCGCAGGATCTGGATGGGAGAGAGCAAAGGAAGAGGGAGGGAGAGTCAGTGACTGGCTGACTAGTGGACAGCGTACGGGGAACCCAGGCAGGACTGAGTCACACCTGATGCTCACAACCCCAGAAAGCCAGCCTAAGATTCAGACCCCATGGCTAAATATGTAGGAACGGAGTTACCATAAAGGTAGAGCTGCTATTTCCTCTCAGATGTGGACAGAGAGACAGAGAAAACAAAACAGTGAGTACCTACTTTGTAGTACATACATTATCTCATCTAACCTTCAGGACATTATAGGGCAGGGGTTTTTTATCCCTATTAAACAGTTGAGGAAACTGAGGTTCAAAAATGTTTAAGAAACTTGCCTAGAATTACGCTGCTAACAAGAGCAAAGTTACCCTGGTAACAACGCAAACCCAAGTTCGTATGATGTCAAACCCCATGCTTTCTCCATTCTACCTCACTACCTCTAGTCTGGGTATAGTTGGATTCTAATCAGGTAAAACTAGAAAATAAAATTCATTTAAAGTGCCTGGCAGGACATGGTCACACAATAAATGGTGCCTATTATTATTATTGGCTATCAGGGATTCAAGAGGCTAGAAGCCCTGACATTGGACATGCTGGTACATGGCTGTACACTAAAGATGTATTTAAAGTTTAGGAGATGAACCTTGATCCTCCTCTGAGCTGGGCACTAGCCAGTTTCCCTCTCAATACTGGAACCCACCCCCCATGTGCAAACACAGCATCTGTGACACACGACCCTCCCAGCTGCATGGCAGCCACAGCTTGACAAAGCAGCATGTTCCAATGTGGTAGAACTCGACCGTGGCATAGTTCCTCATGTTGAACTGAAACCTGCCTCTCTGATCTAACTTCCGTGAATTAGTTCCACTTCTGCCTTATGAAGTAACAAGTCTCTCCCTTCCTTTAAGCTTAGACCATCAAGTATTTGAAGGCCACTGTGTATCCCTGTGTACTCTTTCTCGTCTTTCTCAGATAAATGTCTTTCAATCCCTCTAATGGGAAATGGTTTCTAGACTCTGTTCATTGTGCTAGTCTGCTTGGTCTTGATGGGCTTTGTCAGTGGGCCAGGAGCTGGGCTTTCTCATCCCTCCCATAGTGGCCTGAGTGCCGAGTTCAGTGGAGCTGCTCCCTGGATCATCCGGGACTCTGTTGTGTGACTTCGCGTGACAATAGCTCAGCTATCTCATCACACTGTCACCTCATCTTCAGCCTGCAGCTCACTGAGGCCCTCGGGTCTTCTTTATAGGAACTGCTGTAAGGAGGTGTCGCCCACTCTGTCTCCAGTTGGCGGCTGTCTTGATTATACACAGTGGTCCTGCAGTCACAATCCCAAGGTCTTGCAGTGCCCTGGACAGCAAGTCATCAGGATCTGGGAACATGAGCTCATTTGAAGTGCCTATGCTCCCTGGATGCCTTCTCTCTTGTTATAGGCGTCAGTCCCCTCAACCCTGTCTGTTCATCGCTTTGTAGCTGCAAAATCATTTTCCAGGGGAGAAGAGAAAGGAAGGGGAGGCATCACTACCCAGTAAGGTCTTACTTCGTCACTCTGAGGTCAGGCCTTCTTTCTGCTTTCAGTTAATGTAGTAACCACTTTCCCAGGCAGAGGGTTGATACAATCTATGTAACTACTCTGTAAGGGAAAAAAGACTATTATCTTTTCTGTTATACAGACAGAACCAGGAACTGGAGGCTCTTTAACTTTAAACAGCTTGTCCAAGGTCACATAGAAAGAGATGGATTCATGAGTCTAGTCCAGGTCATCTGGTTCCAAAGCCTGCATGCTCTCCATTACACCAAGCTCCTAGAAGAAGATGTGTTTAGCATGGAGGCCTGGGGGAGATGGAGGGATGGAGGGATGGTAAGAAAGAGATTCTGCACACACTGAGAACCTGCAGGTGAGCTAACCCTGACCTGAGTAGGTAGAGAATGTGTCCCAGGTCATGTGGACAGTGAGGATGACAGCCTGTGAATGAACATGCCAAACATCTGCTGAGGCGGTCTTCACCCACCCCCTCCAAGGCCATTCTTGCATTTCTCAGGGTTCTGCACAGCACCCAACATGAAGGGCACAGGTAAATGCCTGGGGACAGGCTGGACTGACTGCACTCAGCCCTACACCATTCATCATTTCACCCCTTGCCCCAAAGCCCAGAATATGCTCCACTGCTTTATATCCAACTGTGCCCCTAAGTTTAGGGTCCTCCATCCCTTGGGCTGATCACACCTGCCTCACTTCATCTGTCATCATTTTGTGGTTCGGCCTCTCTTTCCTGGCCACCTATTCTCCTCAAACATTGGTTCCTCTAGAAGCATTAGTGCAATGCATACAAAGTGCAACACGCTGTGTGACACGCTGGCCTGCTGATAGTTCTCTCATCTGTCCGAGCTGCCCATCCATGTCCCAAGACCTTTTAATGATTACTCTTCCAGGGAAATCTCACCTCTTTCCTCTGATCACGCCCATACTCTATTCCCCAGAGCTCTGTGGACAGATGGACCACGGGAATCAGGTCCTGCCTTTGCTGTCTGAGTTCTTCTGTAGGTATAAATTAGACCCTCAGCACATTAGTGTAAGAATCTAGTCCTATGTTTTCTATTTTTGTTCCCTGCCCCGCATGAGTGGGCACAAAGGAAAGCATTCATGCATCTATTCAGTATATGCTTGTTAAACACAGACCATGATCCAGGCACAGGCACTAGGCATAGGTAATACGTCAGTAAACAAGACAGGCAGAGTACCTGCGATCATGGGGCTTACATTCTAGACAGAGGGAGACAGGTGATAACAAGTAGGCAATTTAATGATAAGATAATTTCAAACGGTGATAAGTGCTCTGATGATAATACAATAGGGTATTGTAATAGTGATGGAGGAGAATTCTTTTGACTGGGGGCCCCCAGCAAGACCTGTTTAAGGAGGTGGCATTTGAACTGAGATAGGGTAAAGGATTCTAGGCAGCAGGTCCACCGTGAAAGTTGAGTGACTGAGTGGCTGGGTGGCTGGATGTCTGGGTGACTGGGTGGTTAGGTGGTTAGATAGTTGGGTGGCTGGGTGTTTAGTGGCTGGGTGACTGAGCAGTTGGATGGCTTAGATATTTATGTGCTTAGGGGGCTGGGTGGTTGACTGGTTGAATGGATGTTAGCACCCCTTTATAAGGTGACAGTCCTCCTCCTTGTCAGAAAGTTTTTTTCTGCTACTTAATTGAATTCTATCACTTTGTTCTCTTGCAGTTCCCTGTGTCGGGAAAACTGGTGAGTCTTGTCTATGTCTCTTTCATCTCCAAGTGTGTCTCTGGGCCAAAACTTAATGGACAGGGAAAAGTCAGGACCATTGGGTCCCCCAGAAACATCTTCAGAGCAACACCTGCCTAGGCTTCTTCCTCAGGAGTCTTCACTAATTCCCAGGAAGAGGAGAAAGCCAGCACTCTACTCTCTCAGGCTGCGGATAGTTATAGGGTGACTCAAGTCCCAGAAGAATGGCTCTAGGCCACTATCCGGCTCCCTTACAAGTAGCAATGGCTTCAGTCTCCTCCTCTCAGTGTGGCTCTGGAGCTCCTGTAATCTCCATTCATCAAGGCTCTGGACTCCCTTCCATCCCTCTAATGTTCAAAGAAGCAGGCATCTTTCTCTGTGGATCTGCCTCATTTCTCCCTTGGCTACCTTTGCCCTCCCGCCCATCCTGTCCCACTGAACTCCATGGAGCCTCTGTCAAGTAGGTGAAAACTCTGGCCTAGGAACATCTTGACCTCCAAGGACATGTTCTGTGTATACCAGGGAGGGAAATCTAAACCAATAGTTAGTGATGCTAGAAAGAGCAGCCAAGGAAGAAAGACCCATTATTCAGCTATGATGTGAGCATCGTTACCTAGTCTAGGGGGAGGGTAACGGGTTCTAGGGATCCAGGTGGATCCAGGCAAAGGCAGGATGTTCTGGGGCTCTCCTCAGGGCTCCCTATCTGATTACTCATCATTACTCCCAGGCTCCTGAGGCTGTCTGGGATCAAAGAAGTATGCCCTGGGGCCAGGCCAGCCTGGGATTGCCCTGCCGGTGACGCTGGGTCCCCAGGAGCCCTTTTCTTGTCCATGTCAGGACATAAAATGCATTTTAGAAATGAGGACAGAAATGACAGATCCTGCACCATGACTGTGGTGGAAATGAACCTCACTGCTGGGAGTGCCGATGGAGGCTGGGCCTGGGGAAGCCTGATGAGGGAAGCAGGAGGGAGCGAGCCCAGGCCGTGGCACATCCAACACCCACCCCTCCAGCTCCTCTCTGGTGGACAGGGGTGCAGCTACCATCAGAGGTGGACGCTGAAGAAAGAGCTGCACTGGAGTCACCAGAGGAAAAGAAACCAATCTAGGGGAGTGAGAATCTAATTAGGAGGAATGAAGCAGAACAATAGGTGGAAGGAATCCAACTTGACTCAGGCTTGTCAGGGTGGCGGAGGAAAATGCAGTATAAAAGGAGACAAGGAGGGGGACTTCCCTGGAGGTCCAGCGGTTAAGACTCCGCGCTTCCACTGCCGGGGGCACGGGTTAGATCTCTGGTCACAGCCAAAAAAAAAAAGAAAAAAAAAAAGGAGACAAGGAGGGTAGGAGGGAAAGAGGCCAGAGAGAAGGCACAGGGAGAGGAGGGGAGGGGAGGGGGGAATAGAGGAGAAGGGCAGAGGAAGGAGAGAGGAAGGAGGGGTGCAGGAAAGCAGAAGCCCTGCCCTGGTCTGGCGTGAAGGGCTGGGAGACAGTGACAGCTGTGAAGGAGCTGACCAGGAGCCTCCATCCCGGGGAGGGGTTGGGGGGAAGGCTGCGGGGGAGGCATTGGGCTGGGGGACAGAGGGAGAAAATGGACTGAGGGACCTGCAGCTCCAGGGTGACCCTGTTCCTGTGTCTCACAGCCTGGCTGAGCCTCCAAGTGCAGCCAGACCCCGTGTTTGAAGGGGATATCCTGACTCTGCGATGCTGGGGAAGGAGGGATGGAAAATTCCTCCATCTCTCTAAGGGCAACCAGACTCTGTCCATGGGAACAGCAACAGTGAACAGCAGCGGCCGGTACAGCTGCACTGGACAGGTGACATACATGCAATATGTGGGCAGACGAACCTCAAGGACTCTCATGGTTCAAGTCCAAGGTGAGTCACAACTTGGGGGACTGGGGGGAGCGGGAAGGGTGCTGCTCAGGGGTCTGGTCTTACAGGTCGGCAGCTCTCTGGGCAGCGCCCTTCTCTCTGGCTTCCCCTGATGCTGGGCCAATCTGCAGGGCCCTGAGATGTCCAGGATGCTGTCCACATCCCTGCCCCCGCCATGGGGCATGTCTGGAGCCAGGGAAGGGGGGGAAGATGCCCTGTGGGGGAAGGGAAGAACTAGCCCTGCTGCTCCCCCCTTGAGACCCTGAGCCACACCCTTCTCCTCTGGGCACTAGGTGACCTTTAAGGCCCTTCTGTCACTGGCTTTCTGGGACCCCAGAGGGGCTCAGGGCTGTGGGAGTCAGTTCAGAGCTGGTGTGTGGGATGAGAGGCCAGGTGCTGGGAGACAGTGACGGCACTTCCCACACGGCGCAGGGCAGGGCCTGGGATGTGCCGAAGCTCAGACCTCACCTCAGACTCTAGGGGCCTCGCTGTCCAGGACTCCCCTCCTGAGCCCTGGGCGGCCTCTTCCCAGAGCTGTTCCTGCCTCCTGTGCTGACAGCCCACCCCTCTCGTGAGCTCCATGGGGGGAGCCCGGAGCCCACTCCTCGGTGAGGGGAGCCCGCGGTCAGCCTGGCAGCTCCTCTTCTCCTTCCACAAGGAGGGCCACACCCTGCAGGACAGGGGCCTCCATCCAGAACTCTGCATCCCAGCAGCCGAGGAGGGAGACTCCGGGCTTTACTGGTGCTAGGCGGCCCTTGAGGGTGGCTGGGTCCAGAAACAGAGTCCCCAGCTGGAGGTCAGGGTGTGGGGTAAGGAGAGGATGGGGAGACCCTCCCCAGGGGCCTGGGCAGTGGGGTCCCCTGGGAATGTGGGGAGGGGTCCCCAAGGGAGGAGCCTGGGGGGTCCCGCTGACCCTTCCAACTGTATGCTGCCCCTGTTCCTGTGTCCTGTCCTCTGCTCACCTTGAGACCCACCAGCCGAGTTGTGGAGCTCCTCCCCTCCGATCCTCATTCTACCTCAATGGGGACACCCTGCGGAACCACGTGGCTCCCCATGGTGGAGCCGTCTCCTTCCTCTTCCCGGTGATGTCAGAGCAGAATGCTAGGAACTACGCCTGCAAGGCTGAGAACAGTGTCTCCAAAGAGACAAGCAAGCCTGAGACACTCTCCGTGGATGGTAGGTCTTGTCCCCCAACTGGGCTGTGAGCCCCAGCAAGCTGGCCAGGGTCAGATCTCACTCCTCTGTGTTCCTCCCGCCATGCTTCCCACAATGCTGGGCCCAGAGCAGGCACTGCATGACTGACTGAGCATGGAGCCCGTTTGGAGAATCTGTCCACTGAACCTGGCAGGGAAACAATGAAGTCCACAGAGAGCGAGGGGCACCGTGGAGGGAGGGCCACATGGTCATCCATGTAATTGCCCATCCATGTTGACATCCTTTGATCCGTCCCTCACTCCCACTGGCAAGGCTCCTTCAGGCCAGGTGGTTCCCGCTAATGCCAACCACTCTGCCTCTCCTGTGCCAGTCTGGGGTGCAGTTGTTAATTTCATCCTCAATGCTCACGGTCACCCCTACTCACCCCCCAGGTCCTCGGGTCTTATCTGCCCCCACTAGCATCAACTGGCTGGTTCCTTGGCTGCCTGCAAGCCTGCTTGGCATGACGGTCATTGCTGCTGCACTTCTAGGGTATTTCAGGCCCTGGAGAAAAACTGGTCAGTAACTCTTTTTGGCTTTCTTGATTGCCGAATCCCTATGCCAGGCACAGCCCAGCCATTGGAAAGCCAGAGCCTGACAGGACCAACTGCTTACTTCTGGGTATTGGGAGGAGGAGGGACTTTTCTTCACACGTCATACAAAGGGGCCCCAGGGGGGACACTTAGAGCTTCCAGAACTGACACACACAGACACAGTGTCTCACACGCCCACTCACCCAGAGAGCGCACAAGCACACTACTGCACACTGGGGCATGAATAAAGGCACAAACAGGAATTCTTTCAAGCCAAACGAGGTGTAGATCAGTGTCCTTCACGTTTGGAAGACGGCCTGTGGCTGTGAATATACTGAACAAACCCAAGGCCTCCAGTTCTCTCGTTAAAGTCAGCAGAGCTCTGGTCTGCTTAGTGGAGGAGAAAGAAGACATGAGAACTCCAGTGCACATGCATGCTCATGCATACACACTTCTGTGCCGTGCTGTGCCCTGGGTGAGAGTCCATGTCTCTCAGATCATCAGGAAGGAAGTGTGGTGGAGAGCACTGGGGAATAGCCCAGTCCCAGCACTGCTATTTACTAATTCAGTGACCTTGGGCCAGTTCCTTTTAAGTTTCACTAAATGTCTCCCTCTTGGGATGTTGTAAGGTCTGAGTTAATGAGGTGACATCTGTCTCATACCTGATGTATTAGCCTGGCACTGAGTGGGTGCTCAGTACATTCTCTTCTGTCCTGAGCACATCACCCCGGCAGGTTCCCAAACTGCCTTTGCCCCTGTTATCCATTCTGTAATTCCTCTGATCAGAGTCATAAAAAGTTTAGCTAAAATTCAGATGAGAGAAATTCTATAGGGAGAGAATTCTATAGGGAGAAATAAGTGAAAATAATCAGATAAATGGCATTGCTAGCTCACCTATTGGTTTTGAAATTCCAGACTCTCCTCTTCTTCCTGTCATGGTTATGATAATGAAGCATGAATGTTGGCTTTCAAAGCAATCACCTTTGGTGGCTACGGGTTTATTCCAACTCTAATGCTTGTTTGCCTGGGGCTATGTTGAAGGGAATGGCTCCCAGTGCCAAAGCTATTTGGTGCCAGTTTATTCCTAGGGCTTCAAATCCACCTACAGAAGTTCAAATCAACCTACTTCTTCCTCCCTGGGGGCAACATTTTTATTTTCCACTTGCCAAGGGCAGAAGTAATTGTTCTCATAGACCTCCAGCTAGATTTGCTTTTTCAAGTTTGCAGCTCCCTCAGTTAAGGAATTTGTGATGAGTTCTGAGAGCTAAGCCAGACTGTTCTTTGAGCAAGACCACCCAGTCCTGCAATCCAAGTAGTCTTCCCTGACCACCAGCCAGGATACCTGAAAGCATCTCTCCCCAGCCCTAGACCCACTACGTCACCAGGCACCCCAGTTAGGGCTTGAGCCAGGCTCCAACTTCCTTTCCCCTTTTTAATTTAGCAGCCTTTGTCCAGCTAACTTCTCATCTCTCCTTTCCTTTAGTCTTGAGTCTAGATTTCATCAAGGCAGGCCAGAGTTGCTCTAAGGTATACCCGTGCAGTGGGAGAAAGATGGAGGCAGGCCCAGAGTTAAATGAGGAAGCAGCTGGAGTAGGGGACCATGAACTGAAGATCTGTGAATTCTACCACCTCTGCACCTGTCATAAAGCCAGCCTGGTCTCAATAGCATGGGTATTTCTGCCCACTCACCTCTGGGTCAGAGAGTTAAAGGCAAAGCAACACAGTACAGCCATCTCCCTCCCAGGCCCAAACAAGATGGTGGAGGGACAGTCACTGGTGAAAGATCTTCAAGGGGAAGATGCCTTTCACAGGGAGCAAAGGAGCGTCCCTCTTCATGTGGCGATTTTGCCTCCCCACCCATTCCCACTCCCCTACCCCACCCCCACTGCCAGTCTGGGAGCACCTGGGCTCCATTTTGTTAAGGAACCTGTCTCTCATGAAAATAAGACTCCTGGTGGTGGGCCTATCATCTCAGAAGCTCAGGGGCACACAACCTTCCTTAGAATGTCACTCAGAAAACCACCTTCAGGCCCAATTCCATAGCCACACAAGAGACACAGTCCAACAGCTTTTTTCTCCATGCCCAGCTTTAGAAGACGCTTAACCATTTCCAGACAGCATATCCATTCCTCAACAAATACAAATGTGCCACCACTGAAGATATTCCACAGACTGTATCTCTGAAGGCAATGTTCAAAACATTTTGACCAATTATGGAATCACTAGGACAAGGATGTGGTCATACAGGAGGTCTACTTCAAAGTAGCAGTTACTTAAGTGTGCAAGTTCTGGTTGTTTGCTTAAAAGTGTTCATTTCATTTCCCACTGTCACACCTCCCATAAAACACAGTTCCATCAAATTCACAGAGCTCTTCATGAATGGAGACTCAGAAACACAGCCTTGACAAATGAGCATTAGAGGCCTCTCTGAGTCTCCACAAATGCCCTCTTGGTTTTACAGGAGGAGCCATGTCCAAAGGTGCTACCTGACAACTCTGATGCTTTCTTGCTGTTAGAGCTAATGAATATTTCTTGGACACCAGGCAAGGAACCAGGTGTTCTAACATCCACCTGTGACCCAATTCCTATCCCAAGAGGTCATTTTTAAAGTTCTGGAAACGCCTGATTTCACAGAGGCAGCATGCTAGTGGAGAAAAAGTGTACACACTGGATTAAGATTCTGGCTCCACCACTTTCTGTGTGACCTCGAAGAAGTCACCTCTCCCAACCTCAGTCACCTCATCTAAAAAACGGAAATCACAGTATCAGCATTTGCAAGGTGGTTGTGAAGAATATCAGACACCGAAGATTTAGGTAGGTGGGCTTTAGTGACATCCAGCTCTGTGCTTGTCCCTGGGTTAGGAGGTTTGCTATTAAGTAGACGCTGTATTTGAATTCCCTGGCCCTGTTTCTGGCACATGGTATGTTGTCAAAGTTACTAGCTTTTCCTCCTTCTGAAAAGCAGCCTGACTGGTGGGTCTGGGTCCTTTCGATGCAAGGATGTGACCCATCCTTTCTGACCCTGCTTCCTCCCAGTTTGTGATTCCCATGGAGCCACCCTCCCCTCTGGGGTATTTTTCAAAGGAAACATCCCATAAAAGTTAACCGTGTCCAGACCTGTGAAGTAACCCTCATTAACAAACCAGCCTCAGACCTCTAGCAACCTCTGTTGGCATTCTTTTCTCTTTTTTTAGTTTAATTTTTTAATTTTTTATACAATTTTTAAAGGTAACTGACATTCTTTCTCTCAGCCTCTCTGTCCCCACTGTCCAGTCTGCTCTCTGAGGGCGCTCAGTGAATTGTGCCTTTGCATCTCCTAGGGCCCCTTCCACCCCGGAATCTGCCCCCAGCCGTAGGTGGAGAGGAACACCCACTGTATGTCAATGGTAAGGACTTGCAGTAGCACCAGTATCTGTCTATAAAGGCAGAGAAAGGCCTCTTAAGGGAAGTCATAAGAAAGAAGGCCTCACGAG
This sequence comes from Mesoplodon bidens, assembly GCF_964165515.1. Lineage (NCBI taxonomy): Eukaryota > Metazoa > Chordata > Mammalia > Artiodactyla > Ziphiidae > Mesoplodon > Mesoplodon bidens. The sequence goes on along the minus strand of NC_138177.1, from coordinate 69,736,779 downwards.
CCCGAGTCTCAGGAATCAGTCATCTGGGGAAGGAAACAGATGGCTTCTGGGGAGAGCTTAAGGGGCCAGTGCATGGAGCTGGTGGTGGGAGAGGGAAGTAGGAAGGGATCCCAGCCCCCAAGAGGGAGGTTTAGACCAAGGGTTAGCAAATTTGACCATGGGTCAAATCTGGTCCACCAAGTATTTTTGTAAAGAGCATTGTATATGTGTCATGTGTGGCTGCTATCACACTACAGAGCCAGGTATTTTCAAAACCTAAAATATTCACTACCTTTTTTACAGAAAAAGATTGCCAACCTCTAGTTTAAACAATGTCAGGGCTGGGGAAGCTGCTAGAATCTGCTGCAGGGGTCAGGCACCTCCTGCCAAGATGGATATCCCACATTAATAACTGCTTCCCACTGCCAGTTATCACCATAACAGCCCCTGATTAGCTTCCCTCCATATGTGTTTCTGGGTCCTGAGGTGGGAGAGCAGGTGGGTCCTATTCAAGCTGCAGCTGCGTTCCTTCTTTCAGTTCATTGCCAGAATGAGAACAATGAAAGGGTTATCTACGCTGTGGCGCATACGATCCCAAAGGAGAGTGAAAGGTGAGTGATCTCAGGTCAAACTTGACATCTTTGCTCATGTAAAGGGGAAGTTTGGGGCCTAGGGTGAGGTATCACTACCACCATCATCACCATGACAACTGTCATCACCCTGACCACCAACATCACCATGACCGCCATCATCACCCTGACTACCAACATCACCATGACCGCCATCATCACCCTGACCACCAACTCACCATGACAGCCATCATCACCCTGACCACAGCCACCTTCACCACCACCACCATCATCTCCTCCTTCACTACCACCGTCACCACAAACAGCGCTATGTCCACCATAATCACCATCATCTACATCATATCCACCACATCTCCACTGTTACCATCCCAACTAGGGAGGAATTTTTTTTTTCCCTTTTCTGAGCACTGTGGAGCAACAAAGGAAAAAAAGAAAAAGAATGATACAGTTTGTCTTTGACCCTCAGTGTAAGTCTAAACAGGACAGTCTCAGCTCTAAGAGGGAGCCATAAAGACCATGAACCCCGGCCACAGATACCAGAGTCAAGATGGCAGGCACGGGGAAGGCTAGTCCACTCTCTAACAGACAAACAGGCAACGTGGAATCATGGGAGGAGTGTGGGAGTCAGTCAGAATTGAGTTCAAAACTTGATTCTATGTACTCACTGTGTGCCTGTGGACAAGTTATTTAAGCTCTCCGAGCCTAATCTATAAAGTGTAGATAATGCCTACTTTGTAAGATTATTATAAATGGCTAGGAATAGAACATGAATCCATAAAGATTGTCTGGTATGCAATAGGTGTTCAAAGATAGGAAGCTTGTTTTATGTCTTACCTGTTCTGAGATTTCAATTCCTGGTCTGTAAAATGGATCTGAGTCAGTCTAGGGACTCTGCTTCCACCCATAAAGGGCACTAGGGAAAGTGGACAGCCAAGAAATCTCTTGGACTCAGGGCACTTCTCCCAGGACCTGACCGGTTGCTGGCCAGAGCATTGCCAAGCAGATGGGAAAGCACACGTGGGCCCAGTTCCTTCCTGAGAAGAGTCACAATGAGGACCTAAACATAAGAAAGGATAAAAGAAGCCAACCTCAGACTCTATGGTTTTCATTAGCAAAATAAGGAAAAAAAGAAAATATGATCCTTTTAATCCTAGCAGGCAACAAGGGTGAAGGCATGATTCAGGGCAGGGGTGGCGTCTGGGACAGTCTGCTTGCAGCTCAAGCTCTGAGCAGGCTTTCCCTGTTGCGGGGGTGCAGGGATCTGAAACCCAAAGTAAGGAGAGCCGTTATGTTCCAAGATGCATAGAAGAGGGGATACTGGAGCTTTTATCAGTGGGAGAATGCTTCACGTTCACAAAGATTCAATATTTGCCTACGGTTCTGCTTCTTATGGAAGTGACTGTGGAGAGTGATTCACCTGGCTGAGCCTCAGTTTTCTCATCCCACTGTGAGAAGGCATCAATACCCCCTACTTGGCAGGACTGATGTGAGATTAGGTATACAGAATTATACTTCTGTTAGCTGTGTACTAGATAGATCAGCTATATAATTTTCACACCTAAATGGTTGCCTGGTGCAGAGTGGGTGTCTAATGGAGGAGTTATTCTAGAAGTATCTTGGGCACCTTCTTGTCCCTTGCTTCACACTGTAATCCTGTAAGGCAGTCACTGTCAACACCACCACCCTTTCCTGGTTGAAGCAGCTGAGACTCAGAGGCCAGGTGACTGGCCTCCGGTCACACAGCTGGGGTCTCCTGATTCCCAGGCCCACCTGCTTTCAGCTTGAGGGTGGGAAGCCCTGAGAAGTAAAAGGGGGAGCAGCCCCCCACCCTGGCCGGCCCGTGCTCTCTGGAGGAAGGTGCCACGAGGAGGTGGGAAAGGGACACCCCGTGAACCCAGTGCCCTAACCTTAGTGCTGCTCTTCCCTACAGCCAGGCCTGCCCAGTCAGCCCAGCAGGAAAAGGTGAGATGGGACCCCTGCTCTTTGCTCATTCTCTGTGTGACGTCTGCTTCCTCACCCTGACCTGACTCTCCCACAGGACATTTCTGTCATCTACGCTGAGGTGAGACGCCCTCAGCTCAGTGAGGTTCCAGCCAAGGGGCTGAATAGAAGAAGCAGGACCCAGCAAGATACCATTGGTGAATGCGAGGGGGTCCTCTGCTAGTGATGGCATCTCCTCCCCCCAAGACACACAGCCATCTGCAGCCCCCAGCGCTCCCCAGGAGACCAGGGGACCCCAGCCTCTTCTGTGGTCCTCCAGTTCCCCAGCCCAGCAGCCAGAACCCCCATTTGTGGAGCACATCAGAAAACTCTGTTACCCCTTACATGTTTAAAAAGATACATGGTTGTAGAATCTATTTGTTAATAAAGGTGTATCAATTTGTTTCATATTGTTCATCAGTAGCAATCATTTGGGTTGCCTGATAATTTGGTCTGGTTTATTCAAGGAGAATGGACTCCCTGTAGACCTGACTGGTGATGAGGGAGATGAGAGGGTGAGGAAGAGGAAGAGTTGCCGGGGCAGGGAGTGGGAAGGGAGGGGAGTCCCAGTCCAGTCCACAGCCAGAGTGCTCAGTGAAGGATTATATGTTCGCGCCTGTGAAGCCCTGGCCCCAGCTTGCAGGCCCCTGCACTGGAATCACGGAGAGTGAGGTCCGAGTTAGCAACTCTGGTACCCTCCTCCCCTAGCAAGAAGTCTGCTCGTTCAGAGCACTCTTGGCCCCTCAGAGCTGCAAACATCTAGCATTTCCCCTTGAGCTTATTAGAAATGCAGACGCCAAGATCTGCTGAATCAGAATCTGCATTTCAATAAGATCTCCAGGCGATCTGCATGTACATGAAAGTTTTTTTTTATCATCTTTATTGGAGTATAATTGCTTTACAATGGTGTGTTAGTTTCTGCTGTATAACAAAGTGAATCAGCTATACATATACATACATTCCCATATCTCCTCCCTCTTGCCTCTCCCTCCCTCCCACTCTCCCTATCCCACCCCTCTAGGTGGTCACAAACCACCGAGCTGATCTCCCTGTGCTATGTGGCTGCTTCCCACTAGCTATCTATTACATGAAAGTTTTAAAAGCCTGGTCTACCTCCAAAATACATATGTCATGGAAGTAAATCAGTCCACTTGCCTTCGGGAGCTTAATTGCCTGTGGTCCTGCTCTGGGTAAAGACAGTGGATAAGGCAACCCATGCTAGCCTTTTTTCTCACTTGTCTTCTATTCCCTTTTCTCCCTTCCCTCCTCCCATCCCAACCCTTCATCTTCCTCATCCTCCTGTCTCTGTCATCACCAGTCAAAATCCACAGTCAGAATACACCACGGTCCCCTCCCCTTTGCCTCCGTGGTTCTGCCAGGATGACTGAGAGGCACACACCGTCTAGAAGCACAGGGTCTTCACTGGTCAATCAGGAAGCACCCCCGACCCTAAACCCCCACCACGCCCTCTGTAAATGAGTCTCCCCCTTCTAAAAAGTGAAAACAGACAAGACAGCTTGTGAAGATGGAGACTGGGAAAGAGCCAGCCCTCCAGTCATCCCCACAGACCACCTGCTTCCTGAGCTTTCATACCTCCCTCCTCCCTGCCCTACACCCGAGACACACAACACCTGGTCCATGGACTGGGGGCTGTCTGTGAATTGGATTTACCAGTCCAGGCAAGATAATAGAACAATTGCAAGCAAAAATTTAGAAACTTTTATAGCAATCTGACAGAGTAATTTTATGTTTGTTTAATATAATCATAAAAATTAGGGCTCATATTTGGTACCTCTCTTTTAATTTTTAATTTTTTTTGGTAATGTGTTTTTATTATATTTTACAAAGTATAGCTCTACAATGGATTGGAAAGAAAAAAGAAAAACAGGCCCTTCAACACAGGTAGGTGAGAAGTCCTATCTTACACACACACACACACACACACACATTCACACACACTTTCACTCACACACCACTGGCCTGGTCTCTCAGACACTTTGCTCTCTCCTCAGACCCTTAATTTATAAAAGAATGAGCTGGAATTTTCCAAAATGGACAATTACTAAGAAAATTAAAGGAAAAGAGAATCCCCAAAAGAGCACAGAGAAAACAGAGTTTTCAGAGGAAACCCACACTCTTCAGCCCAGACTCTCTCTGGTTTGCCTGATATCAGCACACCCAGCCCTAAATCCCATCTCCAGTCCACAGAGCAGGCAGCTACTTCTGTTCCTAGAGGATGCTGGTGGGCAGGGGATGACGGGCCACTGCCAAGGGAGGATGGGACCCTCACAATTCTCCAGGGCCAGACCCTGCAGACACAGAAAAAGGATGCCACATTGCCCAGCCTGCCACTGTGCTGCTCCCCACAGGAATGCACACAAGCTGCCTCCACACTTTATCAAGGCTCTGAGCTATGAAACATTTTTCTCTCCAAGTCAGAGCTAAATGCAGACACATATCCAGCAGAGGTGAGTTGGCTGTGCCTCATCTAGGGACCTGTGCTCTGTGTGGTCATATCACTTACACAGTAAGAAGAAAAGAAAGAACTTCTTAGCTGGGATGAGGATGGAGAGGCAGCCTGGAGCTGCCTGCCCCTTAAGGTAGAGAGTAAGAGGACAGCCAGCAGCCTCAAGGCTGCCCTCTGGTGGCCCTCTTGGGTAGTCAGGGACTTGAGCACCAGCCTGCACTGTGGTCTGATCCGTTCATTGGACTGGTTCTTTGTAAGATATCATTAGACAACCCATCTTTGTCTTGTATGTGGCTACACCATTTAGATACAAACAATAAAAATGGAGCATGGCCTTTTCCTGAACCAGGCAGGTTGCACATACTGGAATTTCTTTCAATTCCAGGTTTGTTATTTTTAATTTGGCTAGGAAATAGATCTCCTACCTTTTTATTTAAATAAGCATCCACTAAACAGCTCTGTGTCCTTCATCTTTGTATCAACTGTGATGACGGTAAGTACAGACAAGGTGCACAGCACGGGAAAGACCCAGGCTTTCCCATATCATATCTCTGTCTACACGGCCAGAAGAAGCTGCACCCAGCAGACCTGGAGCATCACTAAGGCTGCTCACTCAGCACGCACCACTCTCTGTGAGTGAAGAGCCTATGTTGTACTTGTTTCCAGAATTCTCTCCCAAGTGACGTACAGATGAATAGTGACTGTTCCTTTCATGGTCAGGAGCGTGATCACCGTCATCATCAGCATGTGCTCCTGATCTCATGGGGCTTACACGTGCTAGATGTTCAACAAACGTTTGCTCAGTACATTAGTGTGCACAAGATGGGACTCCAACAAATGCTGGGTAAGTGAGTGAATGAAGAAATGAGTTTCCAGCCTCCGGCTCTCTACCTCAACACAACACAGTCGTGGCTTTGTTTCTTTTTTGTGCAGTCTTCCTTTGACTCTCTGGGAAGGTATGTCTTTGCCTCAAAACAGACCCTACCAAAGCCTCAGATGCCTCCCACCCAGTCTCCCATGAGCTACCTCATAGGCTCCTTCTATTTCCCCTCTCCTCAGTTTCCCCCCTTCCAACTGTGAGCACCATGCCCCTTGTCCATCGAAGGTTCCATTCCCTCTACCTACTCCCAGCAGGGCTAAGATGAGGGTGAGGCAAGAGAAGTGCCCCGGGCACAAATATTGAAGAGGGAGTTATCTTCGGGGCTGTGCATACATGAGAGTGTCCTCCGGGGCAGGTAAGGTAGATCCATTTCACACATGCACGCACTGCCTCAAACCCAGTCTTCATCCACATGGCAGCACCACTGCCCGAGCTGGCTGCCAAGGGAGGGGTGCACATGGGCTCCCCCACCCAGGGCAGCCTTTGGGGCTGGCAAGGTGTCGGCTGGCAGATGGTGCAGGCAGCTGGTCCACTCTATGGGAACCGCGCCGGTGAAGGTAGACACAAAGACGGGGCTCCGGTGGGGTTCTACCTGCTCCCTCAGCCCCACCCTGCACAGCCCCCTGGAAGTGGCACTCAGAGGCCCACCCACCCTCCAGCAACACTCCGCCCTCTTCCCTCACCCCTGCCTTCCAAAAGCCCGCTGAAGGCCCCTCCTTCCTGCCTGATGCTCTTCCTCTGCCTCCTTCTCTGCCAGCTCCCTTCTCTCCCCAAACGTCTCACCTTTTCTTTTCCCTTCTCCACATCCCCCCATCCCAGGAGAAGCAAGGCCCCATTCTGCCCTCAAGCCAGTCCAAGGAACAAGAACAAGTGTGAGTGGACAGGGACAGGGCATCATTTGGACCACCCATCAAATTCCACCCAGCCCTGAATCTCTGCACCACGCTGCTCTCAGGGCTAAGGGTTGAGCTCAGATGCTGATTTGGCCACATTTTACACCTGCTCCCCACTACCCCCACCGCAGCCCGCAGTGCAGGTGGGCTAGTGGCAGGTGCAGGCCACTCTGCCTGGCAGATGGGGCTACTACTGCACCTGCCTGGGCTGCGGCAGAGGCTCCCGGCTTCCCAGAAAGGCCCCAGGGAGGCTGAGCGCAGCCCCTGCTGCCAGCTTCTCTCTTAATTAAGGAATGTGGGGAGTCGCCCCTTTGAACTTACTAGCTAATTTACTCCGTGTACTCCCCCTGTGGCTGGGTAATTAATGTGGTCTGAACCAGTAATTAGCCCCGGGGGGAGGCGGGGCGGGGGGGGGGGGGGGGGGGAACCTGCCACCGCAGACTTAACCCTTCTTGTGCCTTCATCAGTCCATGCTTGTCCAGCTGTCACAGGCCTGCTGGAAGTTTTTCTTTTGGGGGAGGTGGGTGGGATATTTTCAGGTCCTCACCCAACCTCCCCCTCCCCACTTTCTCAGCCTCCGTGAAATTCCCCTAAAGGAAAAGGGCTGGGGTGGTGCATAGAAGACTGCAACTCATTTCCTGCTTGGATGGACCACTGTGGACCACCCTTTCTGCTGAGAGGGAGTGTGACTACCCACTGTCTCCTCCAAAGGCATTCAGCATCCGTATTCCCAGCATTCACACACCAGCCAGACTCCTGCATTCCATGGCCACCCCAGACGTGGCCTTGACATTTCAGAATCATTCAATCCACTTCAACACATGCTTGAAGCGTACCGCCTCTTGGAAATCCTGCCCTTGGCAACATACAGGGTGCAGAAGTGAAGGGGGTCTGATCCCCGTCCTCAGGAACTGGGAGAAGAGAGTTGAAGCAGGGCTGCTGGCACCTCTACACTCTTTACCTGCATTCGCCCAGCTCTCCCTTCTTCTCTCCCTCTGGCCACTTAGTAACAATGGTTAACGTTTTTGAGTGCTGATTGTCAACTGAAATTAAAATGCACAACGTGAGTTTCCTTTGTATTTGGGGACGTACGGAGGACTAGAACCCAGGAGACAGCCTCTCAGATAGCTCTGAGGAACTGCTCTGAAGAGGTTAGGGGGAGGCCAGCATATCCGTGATCTTGGAGAAAGAGTACGTGCAATTAAGTGCACATTTTGGTAGAAGGTTACTGCTTGTCACGAGGCACAGCTACCTTAGTTAATGATTTTAGTGCTTTTATGAGTATGGGAAGATGCAAGAGATGGGGTTCATAAAATATCTGAGGGTCTGTTCTGTCTGTTTTTCCAGAGCACAGAATGCCTCATCCTGATTGTCACCCTGAATTCCTTTCAGGGTGTATTGTAGGTCAGCAACTGCCGTAGCCAATAACTTGTAGAACTGGATGGTGGGCCACATTCTTTATTTTACCTGACTACGCACCAGACCCTATTTTAAGTGGTTTCACCCTTACGGCACCACGAAGAGGTAGATACTGTTATTAAGCCCCGTTTCGTGAATGAAGACGCCGAACACAGAGCAGCCACTTTGCTGAAGGTTTCACAGCCAAGACCTGAACCCAAGAAGCTTGACCCCAGAGCTTGAGTTCTTAAGTCCTACCCTCACCCTCATCTGTTTATATCCTAAGGCTCACCTCAAACACTACCCCCTCCATGAGGCCCACCTGGCCTCCTAGACCCCCAGCTGGCCCTCACCCATCCACCCTCGGGCTCCCATAGCATCCCATGCATGCAGCTGGCATTGCTCTGACCCCACTGATTGTAATTACTGGGTTACATGTCTGTCTTCTCATCTAAACTGCAGACTCCTTGAGAGCAGAGGCTATGCCTTTCATCTTTGTGTCCCCAGCACCTGACATGTAAGTAGATGCTCAATAAATATCTGACACATGGATGATGGAATTGACAGTGGAGTCATAGATCAGTCCTCTCCCTTGGCCTCTGTGTCCCATAGGCGGGTGGTGTACAAGTTCTGTCACAACTCCAGCTCTGCCCCTTTCTCTCTAGAGAGTTCCTTTCTACTCCAGTCAGGACAACCACAATAGTTGCTTCCCAGACGCGCCCCCCCCGCCTCTTTTTTCTCTCCCAATCATCCCTGCACACTGTCCTCCCACTAGTAAGTTAGCCCAAAATGGACAGCAGCCCCCTCCCTCCAAGCAGTGCTTCTCAGAGCCCTCCCTCCATTCACTAGCTCAGAATCACCTGGAGTGTAGTGCTTGTTGAAACTACAGGTTCCTGAGCCCCAGCCCAGCCCCACTGAACCAGAATCCCTGAGAATCCAAGTTTTCAGCACGGGTGAGAGTTGCTGGCCTCCAGAATAAAAGCCTAAACTTAACCCAGTACTCAAGGACCCCATAATCTGACCCCCAGCCTCCCTTTCCATTTTACCCAAGACAGCCCTAAAGGATTCCTCCCTCTGGTCTTTCATTGTCTCTAGAGCCCACATCGGACCTCCCCACTGCCAAGCTTTCCCCTCATGCTCAGAGTCCACCCCCAGCCTCTGGCCCTCCCTATATTCTAAGCCTATCCAAATCACGTCCATCTTCAAGATGCAGCTCAAATTCCACCTTTTTTTTTTTTTTTTTTTTTTTTTTGCGGTATGCGGGCCTCTCACTGTTGTGGCCTCTCCTGTTGTGGAGCACAGGATCCGGACACGCAGGCTCAGTGGCCGTGGCTCACGGGCCCAGCCGCTCCGCAGCATGTGGGATCCTCCTGGACCAGGGCACGAACCCGCGTCCCCTGCATCGGCAGGCAGACTCTCAACCACTGCGCCACCAGGGAAGCCCAAATTCCACCTTTTAAGGAAGTGTCCCCTGCCCACATCCACAGAGACCTCTTCCCATGCCCTCCTGCAGCATTGACTGTCTGTGCTGCTCTTCTGCACAGAGCCGTGTCTGTCTGTTGTGGGCCTTCCCTTCCCAGGCATATCCTGTTCCTACAATTTGGTGGTGAGTGACTGGAGGGCAGGAACCCTGTTCTGGAATCCTCCTGCTCACCTGCCACCACATCTGCCCCGTTCCCAGCTGGGTCCAGAGCAGAGCATTCCGTGTGACTGACAGGTCAGAAGCTCTGCAGGACTAGACATCACAAGCCACACTCAGGAAGCTCGGAGATGTTCCTTATCTTCTCGCAAAGGCTTCCCTGACTAAAGAAACCAAGTTACCGCAAGTGAGAAGAGAAACGGAGTTAGGATGGAGCGACTGGCAAAATGGACCACACTCGGAAGGCTGAAGCTCAGCTCATAGCTCCGCTTCTCTGTGACCTCTGAAAGGTGCTAACCTCACTCTGGTTTTCCACCTCCCCCATCTCTAACAGGGTGATAATCAGATCCTCTCAGAGGAGAGTTGTAGGGCTTCCAGGAAGCAAAATATGCATCAATCTCTAGAATTCACACCCTGGTTTAACAAATGTCCATTAAGCATCCATGACATGCCCAGCACCGAGGGGTACACAGAAATGAATATGAGACCTTGGCAACAAACGGTCTGTGGAGATGAGAAAACTGTTGTGAAACAGTGTGCTAAGAGTTATGACAGGAACGGGCATGTGCTGGGCACGCAGAAAGGAAGGTTCATGCTGCCTGTGGTCAGGAAGCCTGGAACAGGAGTCCAGCCAGCTGCATAGCCTGCATAGCCATGCCACATCCAGAAGGATGAATGGAACAAGTACAACGAACGGAAGTGTGGAATTGGCAGTTCTGAGAAGAGGCAGTCCTGGCTTGGCGTGGCTGGAGAGCGGAATGGACGTAGGACGGCAGGCTGGAGAAGCAGGCTGGAGTTGCACGTAGAAGAACCTTGTATGCTGAGCCAACAGTTTAGTCTTTATCCTGAAGGCAGTGGGAGGTTGCGGAAGAATTTTAAGCAGAGAAGTGATGATGGGAATCGCAGTTTAGAGGTTTCTCTGTGGTGACAACAGGAAAGGCAGGGGGCAGCCGGGCAGAGTGGGATGCGGGGATGCCCGGCGGGAGGCAGCGAGGAAGATGTGGGCTCGTGTTGGGCGGCGGGGGGGGGGGGGGGGGGCACTTGCCCTCTGCATTGGCCAACCATAGGCATTTGAAAGAGGCTGACTTACAAGAATCAGCTCCTGAAAGAGCCCAGCTAGACCCGAGGCCAACTTCCACTTTCCTCTGGATATTTTCACTTTCAGGGCGTCCTGTTCTGAGTCAACATTCCTCCTTCTAACCATGGGACTTTCCAGAAGGACCACAGCTCCTTCCATGCATCCACTTGACCTGGGATGCTCTGGATTTGGCTGTCGAGCGACTTTGCCTGCCTCTCCGAAGTATGACCGTGTGGTCCCTGTGGAGTCTGCTTCTCTGGGAAGGTAAGTGGGGCAGGTGGGTGGCCTGGCCTCAGAGAGCTGAAGTCCCTTCCCCAGACATCCGGGCAGGATCCTCTCCCCCACCCAAGTGAGAACCCAGGAGCTGTGGAGGGGTAGGGAAGACTGAAGCAAGTTCTTGGGCAACCTTAAAAGCTAGGCAGAGGCAAAGAGATGCACGATCTTGGATAGAAGGATGACAGCACAAGGAACCTCCATGTCCCTGAGACACAAGCTGTTTTGTGGCCCAAAGAGGTTAAAACTGAGGCTGGTGGTACCATTGGTTTTGAAAGAGATGGTCGTGAGAATGTGAGGGTCTGGCAGTGTTAACACATGCAAATTCTAAATGTGGTCTGGGGAGAGCAGGGGAGGGCAGGGCTCTTACAATCTGAGGATGTCTTTCCAACAGCCTGTGGGAGAGCTGAGACTCCTCCCTGCAGGTCTGTGGAAGTGGGCATTGAAGAGGGAGGAGAGACAAAAGCAAGTTAATATATTGCCTGTGGACTTGGGGTGGTCGATAGCGGTGTGATGTCAGAAGAGACAAATCAGGTCTCTTCAACACTGGGCGACACCCCTCCATCCTGTCCGATGCCTGACTTCCCTCCCTTGGTTAACAAGTGGCCAGTATGACAAGGGCCAGCACTGTTAGGCCAGGGGATGGGAGCCATGGGGTGTGGCAAATACTCAGACACTTTTGTTTGTGTCAGGAACTCATAGGGACTTCAAGATGATTTTGTCTGGTGTCCCCACCTGAGTTCCTGGCTCCAAAAGTCTGCAGATTTCATCATTTCTAAACATGGGAAGAAATCCTGCCAAAAAGAGGGTATCTGTTTGGTTCACAAATCTTTCAAATCCGTGGACATGGGAAGCAAAAATAATTTTTCTGAATGGTAAAAGCGATGAGTACCACTGATTGAATGCACCCCCTTGCTTTACGAATGGGACAACGGAAGCCTTTAGAGGGAAGAGGTAGGCTGAAGATTGCACAGCTTGTTCGTGGCAGAGCCAGGGCAGGATAGAACAGGAGTCTTGATTGACATCCAGTGCTACGCTCTCTTTATGTGACGTCTCCACTGTGCCTTAACCCTGAAGCCATCCCCAGTTAGGACTGAGATGACTGGGGCTGGCAGGGCAGTGAGACGGACAGGAGACTGGAGTTACCAGCAGCTGGCTGAGTGATCATCCAGAACACGGCTCCCTAACCAAACTCCCAGCACTTGGGTGTGTTCTCCATCTGCTTTTATTCTGCTCTGAACCCTCGTGCCCACCACTGTGCTGGGTACGAGGGAAGTCCTCAGCCAGTTTCGTCATGCATTCAGTATATCTGCCGAGCTTCTCCTACATCCCACTCCTAAACTGTGTTTGGGCACAGGAAGTACAAACATGAGAAGAGAAACTCATGGTCTCATGGGACTCATAAACAAGTGGTCACAATAGAGGGATAGGAGCATTTGTAGTGGTGATTTCAGCCCGCTGTGGGAACACGGAGAGAGTTTGTAACCTGCAGTGACAGATGGCAGAGGCCAGGGGAGGCAGTGATGCTTCAAGGAGGAGCAGAAATTAGTCAGCAGAGGAGTCAGAGGGACACTTCAAGCAGAAGTGTCACCCACACAAGTCACACTGAATATGTTCCCAGCAAAACAGCCTCCTGACATCTCACCCCATTCTGTTTCTCCTCCTGTTCTGGATCACAGAGAATGGCATCCAGTGGGTCCCAAGGACCTGGGAGCCCTCCTTGACTCCTGGCTGCCTCACTCCCCAGATCTAATCTGTTACCAGGTCCCCCTGACTACACACAGCAATCCCTCCATTCCTCCCACTTCTGCCTGTCTCAACTGCTCCCTTCCTCAGTACAAGTTTCCATTGTACTTCCAGGACAAGTACAATCCCACTCTCCTTGGGATTAATAGACGCAGGCTCAGTCTTGCCCCACCTCCTGTGCAGCCTGCACACCTCTGCTGGAGTTGTCTTTCTAACCATGGATCTAATCACGTCACTCTCTTACTTAAAGACTATCCAAGGCCCCCCATCGCTCCAAGGATAAAGCCCAAACTCCAAGGTTGCTTTTAGGGCCCTGCAGGATCTGGCTCCCGCAGACTCTGCAGTGCTATTTCTTACTCCCTCTCAGTTCCCCACAGTGCACCGAGCTCTCTCACCGTCCGGGCCTCTGTGTGTGCTGCCCACTCAGTCTCTAACACTTCCCCATCCTCACTCCAGGCCGCCCTCTGCTTGGCCTGGCTGATTCCCATTCCTCTTTCCGATCTCAGCTTAACCTTTTCTTCTCTGAGTCCCTCAAGGCCTGGCAAGGTCACCCTATCAGCCTACCTGTGTTCTCCCCGGGCACCCATTTTTGCCGTCACGGTAAATTGCTGTCTGAAGAGTCTGAGCTCCATGAGCACAGGGACTGGATTCCCTTCCTCACTGTTTTATTCCCAGTCCCTGGCGCAGTGCACTCTCAGCTTGGGTGGAGGGAGTGTGGAGAGAAGGGCCCTCCCTTGCTCTGCAGCAGCTCAGCTGCATGCAGGAGAGAGATGAGGATGTTTGGGGCAGGCAGAGTGATGGGGTTCTGTCCTTTCAGCACTACTTCCCTTCATTGTCACCGGTGCCCAAGTTCAGGGCCAGGTCGGGGGCTCGGCGCTGCTGGTGGCAGAGCGCCCTCACGGCTTCCAAATCCGAGAGGCCATCTGGAGATCCCTCTGGCCTTCAGAGGAGCTCCTGGCCACGTTTTTCCGGGGGTCTCTGGAGACGCTGTACCACTCCCGCTTCCTGGGCCGAGCCCAGCTGCACAGCAACCTCAGCTTGGAGCTGCGGCCACTGGAGTCTGGAGACAGCGGCAACTTCTCCGTGCTGCTGGTGGACAAGGAAGGTCGAGCCTGGACCCAGACCCTGCAGCTCAAGGTGTATGGTGAGTGGGCCTGACTCAGGCTCTCTGCCCCACCTCTTCCCACAAAGCTCCGCAAAGGCATCCTGGGTCCTGGAAACTGGGGAGAGTTGGGGTCTAGAAACCTCTGGCCTCTGACCTCATGGCTGATTCAGGGAACAGCTGCTTCCCCACAGCCACAGGTAAGAAAACTCCTCGGGTTCTCGTAGGTGAGCTTCTGGCTGGGGCAGCCAGGCTTTTCCACCCCACAGTCCTGGTCTGAACTCTAGCTTGGTCTTTTCTTATCTCAGTGGCCTTGGACACAATACTTACCCCCTGATATTGACCTTTCTCACTTGTAAAAACAGTATAGTAATATTACCATGAAAATCCCAATAAAGGTAAATCAGTGGCATTTGAGAAAGCATCTGGGATAGAGGCTGGCCTAGACATCATCAATTCTAAGATAACAGTTTATAAGACGTGCCATTATTTTATGCACCACCAAAAAGAAAAATAAATATTGCAATTAAACCATGACACAATGTTTTTAATTGAAAAATTCATGGTAACTAAAGTATAGAATTTTTATGTCATTTTTTAAAATTTTTTTGAAGATGGGGGTAGGAGTTTATTAATTAATTTATTTATTTTTGCTGTGTTGGGTCTTCGTTTCTGTGCGAGGGCTTTCTCTAGTTGTGGCAAGCAGGGGCCACCCTTCATTGCGGTGCGCGGGCCTCTCACTATCGCAGCCTCTCTTGTTGTGGAGCACAGGCTCCAGACGCGCAGGCTCAGTAGTTGTGGCTCACGGACCTAGTTGCTCCGCGGCATGTGGGATCCTCCCAGACCAGGGCTTGAACCCGTGTCCCCTGCATTAGCAGGCAGATTCTCAACCACTGCACCACCAGGGAAGCCCTATGTCATGTTTCTTAAAAGAGCTCTTTTAGATGTATTGAGAGATTTTAAATTTACATCATTCATGGTATTCTCTGTTATTTGTTATTGCCAAAATAAACCATCCCCAAACTTACTGGTTAAAAACAACAAATATTTTTGTTTCTCACAAGTCTGACTTGGCAGGGCTCAGCTGAGCAGATCCTCTGTTCTACATAGGTTTGTTAGGGTCATTCATAAAGCTGCTCTCAGCACCTCAGCTGGGGTGACTGAATTCACTGGAGGCTGGATGGGTCTTTCTTTCCAGCAACTTCACCTCCACTTCTGTCACAACCAGCACCTCCACAACCACCACCACCATGCCCTCCATCACCTGCAGCACCATCACCACCTACACTTCTACCACTGCCACCGTATTTCTGCTGGTAAAGATAAAATGGCCTTTGAGCTCCTATTCATGTATCTAGTGACTTGGAAAAGATATGTCAGTGACCCCTATTTCAGTAAAACCTCAGAAATTGAGATAGAATAAGGGGGAGGAAAAGGTCCAAATTTAAGAATGGAGAGTAGGGGTGATAGCTGGGCAGAGCAAAACACTGAGGGAGAGAAAGGCAGTAGCAAACTGGAAAGAGAGAGACCCTCCCACACCTAGAGGAAGATAACTGGCTCATCACTTAGGTGAGCCACACGGGCTGCCAGTGTACAATCAAATGTGTGTCCTTTTGGATGCACAGGACCCTGATCCATGTTGCACCATGTTGGCAAGAAGAGTGCTGGCTGGAATTCAGCACCCCCCTCTCACCTGTTACCCTCTGAGCCCAGTGTCCCTGCACAGTGGACAGCCTTCACAACCATACAGGCAGCTAGGGAGGCTCTCTCCCGTTCTGAGTCTCAGCTGCCACATATGTGAAATGAGGACGTTGAATGTGATAATACATGCAGCACCCACCCCACTAAGCTCTAAAATGCCTTGTTCTCAGCATCTGAATTACAGATTTTAAGGAAATTGCTGTTTTATTGCTTCCAAATACGTAGCGTGATTAGAACTAATTGCACAAAGCTGCCAAGCAGCCGTCCTTAGGAGCTCTGCTTTGACAATAGATAAGAATGATTTGAATTAGCAGATCAGTTACCAGAAATGTCAATGGGTGTTTCTACTGTGCCTGATCGTGTTTGGAAGCAGCTTGTCCTCTTAAGTACTGTAAATATCTCCCTCCCCTGTAATCTTTGTTTATACTATTAGTGCACCCAGCAAATCTTTTCTTTTTTCATATCACAAATCCCACCAGATTGAGCTGGCATTAATGAGGTTTTACTCAGCTTAACTTTGGAATGCTCTCAGAGACTGAGCCCTCCCGTTGTTGCCAGAATGCTCTCCCACTGGCCCCCTTTGCCACGAGACTCATGATCTACTCATCAACCGAAGTAGGAAAGGGCAGCCATGGCCTGGGATGCCAGGACACCAATTTGTCCAATGGCCCAGGTAGCTGAGCACCTTGAGAGCAAGGGTTATGGAGATACAAGGCAGAGCCCCTACCCCCTGGTCTGCTCCTTCACAGAATTTTGCATCCTTGTAAAAATTTTCTTAGTTATTTATAATCACTTGTTAGTATGTCTTCCTCACCAAACTCCAAAAGCTCCAAAAGTCCAGGAATGTGTTTGTTTTTGTGCTTACCTTAACAAACGTTTGTTGTCTCTCTGACTGATGTATCATGTATCAGGGAAATTTGATGACAAGGGATACAGAGAGTTCTCAGAGGGCTCAGAGCCATACCTGGAATATCAGAGAAGGCTTCATAATCAGAGCAGTAAGCAGTGTGTCCAAGCTGGGCCTTGGAGGATAGGTAGGAGTTTTCTAGGAGGGTGAGACGAGAAAAGCATATGTGTACAGCTGAGCCATATGAAAGATATGAAGAAGAGCATGACACGTTTGGGAGAACAGGAAATTAATTAAGATGGGTGGGGTGGGTCAGCAGGAGGTACAGCTGGAGAAGTTGACATCAACCATTTAATGAAGAATTTTGAATACCAGACTTAGAAATTCAGCTTCTGTCCTGTGGGCAATGGGAGACTGAGGAGGCTTTAGAGCCAGAGTGGCCTAGCCAGAGGTGGCATCTAGCCCTGCATGGATCCCAGAGCTGGAGCTATGGGCCCCGCTCAGCATCCCTATAACCCACACTGGCTCTGATGTTCTTGCTCAGATGCAGTGCCCAGGCCCATGGTGCAAGTATTCATTGCTGTATCAGGGGATGCTCAGCCCTCCAAGACCTGCCAAGTGTTCCTGTCCTGTTGGGCTCCCAACATCAGCGACATAACCTATAGCTGGCGACGGGAGGGAAACATTGACCTTGATATCAAGCCAGGTGGCCTCTTCATGGACGGACAGGTGCTGAGTGTGTCACTGGGACCAGGTGACAAAGGTGTGGCCTATTCCTGCATTGTCTCAAACCCTGTCAGCTGGGACTTGGCCACAGTCACCCCCTGGGAGAGCTGCCATCACCAAGCAGGTATGCCAAGGGCTGGGGATCAGTGGTTGAGGGATTGTGAAGCATCCAGTCCACCTGCGACCCGGCCCCCTCCATGTCCAGCTCCAGGGATGGCCTCCTACAAAGATGTGCTACTGGTGGTGGTGCCTGTCTTGCTGCTCGTGATCCTGGCTGGTCTCTCTGCCTGGCACTGGGGCCCCTGCTCAGGTAGGAGTCCTGCAGGGGCTGGGGGTGGCTGGAGGAGGTAAGTCTTCTGGGAAGGAGGGCCAAGTTTGGACCTCCTCCTATTTAGGCTTACCTCTCCC
Organism: Mesoplodon bidens; assembly: GCF_964165515.1. Classification (NCBI taxonomy): domain Eukaryota; kingdom Metazoa; phylum Chordata; class Mammalia; order Artiodactyla; family Ziphiidae; genus Mesoplodon; species Mesoplodon bidens. The sequence continues at coordinate 69,719,072 of NC_138177.1, read as the reverse complement.
ATGTCATCTCTTGGCCCTCTCCATCTAATATTCTGGTCTCCAGTCAGACTGAACCACCTGAAGTTCCTTTAGCAGTTTTCAAATGAGCTACTCTCTTGTGTGCCTCTGAAGGCATTTACACATTCTACTCTTTCTGTCTGGAACACATTTTCCATAACTTCCCACCCAACTCGCCTTCTTCATTTGGCTGTCACCTCCACCATCTTCAAGGTGTGCCCCCTGCAGGAAGCCTTCCCGACCTTCTCTCCCACACCCAGGCTGGGTTTGTGTCCTGCCTTGACTCTCCAGTGCTCATCTCAGTCACAGCACTTACTGCCCTCACTCTCCCACGGAGTTCTCAGGTCTTGAAAGACAAAGGCTGAGTCACCACCCCCCTGACACCTAGCAAGGGTTCCTGGAACATAGCTGGTATCAATAAAGGTGTGTTGAGTGAAAATCTAGATGAATCCCAACTCCTTCTTGCCCATCATCCTAGGAAAGGCTCCCTGAGAGAAGCACCTCTCTGGCCAGGGACTGCTAGGGCCTCCTTCCCCCAGGAGAAGAGGGAAGGGGACACTCAGAGGTCAAGCTGGGTTCTGTGCTCTCCATCCAGCTCCTGAAAGAACTACCCCAGCTGACCTGGGCTTCGTGGACATGTCCATCCTAGGCTGTCTGGCTGGTCCCAGGATGGAGAAAGTGGGTCAGCAAGGAGAAGGAGGCATAAGACTTCAGTGGATGTGTCCTAAAAGGCAAGAGTCTTGGCCCAGCCACTGAGCATGCAGCTGGGCTGGCTGGCTGGCTCCTGTATGTCTTTCCCACAGGCAAGGGAGGGAAGAGGGAGCAGCAGAGGTCACACTCCACCTAGGGGCCGGTCTGCTCCTGAGAGGGTCTGACCTGGCCCTTTGCCTCAGACAGCCCCCAGGATTTGTGGTAAGAAGGTGGAAGCCAGGAAGCGAGCAGCTTTTTGTTTTAACAGCTTTATTGGACTATAATTCACGTACCATGTAATTCATGCATATCAAGTGTAAAACTCAATGGCTTTTATTACAGTCACAGAGTTGTTCATCCATCACCACACTCAATTTGAGAACATTCTCATTACCCCAAAAAGAAATTCCCAAGCCCCTTAGTCATCACTCCCTAGTCCCCCTTTCCCTACCAGCCCCAGGCAATCCTTTCTGTCTCTAGACTGTCTCTTCTGGACAGTCTCTCCTGTAAATGGAGTCATGCACAGTGTGATCCTTTGTGACTGACTTCTTTCACTTCGCCTAATGTTTTCAAGGCTCAGAAAAGAGCAGCTTTGGACACTGAGAAGGGTAGAGAGAATCCAACTACTGGGGATAGTGGAAAGGCTCTATCCAGGGCATCTGGAGGCTGACCCTTGGCTCTGCCACGTGGCTTCTGCCTAGTCATTTAACTGGGTCCATCCCAGCTCTAAGTTTCTATACCTTCTACAGCTAAATGCGTGCCATAATTGCAGAGAAAGTCTAGACATTAGGAAGAACTTCCTGTCCTTGAAGCATCTCCTTTTCCAGGGTCTTAGAAAACCAGGAGAGCTGTTCCTTGTCTGACCTTGAGCTAGGACCGTCAGGATTCAGAGGCCTTAGGTACAAACATTGGAGGGGTAACCTTCATTCTGATCTCCTTGCCAGGGAAAAAGAAGAAGGATGTCTGTGCTGGTGAAGTGGCTCCAGAGACAGAGAACCCCCTTGTGTAGGGTCTACCATGAGTAATGCCTGGATCATGAGGAACCCCACTGCCTAGCCACATGATGCTCTGGGATGTAGCTGGTACCTGGAAACAACCATGGACCTCGTACCTCCTGTGAGACTCCTGTACCACCTCTCAGGAGCAGCCTGGGCAGCCGTCACACTGGGAGAACAGGAAACACTGGCACAACCTTCCAAACCTTCCCCCTTCCCTCTCCCCTGGTTGTGTGTCCTGGCTCTGCTCTGGGAAACATGGGCCCAGCAGGACGTCCCCTCAAGGACACTGGAAGTTCTCCAGGATCCATAGATTGACTGTCCAGGGCACTCACTCCTCCACCACTGTTCATGAAGTATTGTTATGGATTGAATTTGTCCCCTTTAAATTCACATGTTGATATCCTAACCCCCAATATCTAAGGATATGACTGTGTTTGGAGATAGGGTCTTTAAAGAGATAATTAAGGTTAAATGAGGTCATTGAGATGACCCTAATCCGATATGACTGGTGTCCTTATAAGAAGAGGGAGAGACACCAGGAATGCACACACAGAAATAAAAAGCCATGGAAGGACACAGAGAGAAGGAAGCCCTCGGCAAGCCAAGGAGAGAGGCCTTGGGAGAAACCAAACCCGCTAACATCTTGGTCTTGGACTTCCAGTCTCCAAGACTGAGAAAATAAATTTCTGTCGTTTAAGCCACGCATTCTGTGGTATCTTGTTATGGCAGCCCTAGCAGACTAACACAACTATTAACCAACCAGCATCAAAGGATTACTTCCAGCCTGGGTCCTGGCCTCTAAAAGACATTAGACAATCATCCACTTTCAGTCCTAACCCCAGCCCCTGTCATTTGAGACCCTGATGTTTCCCACAACCAAGGAATTATAAGAAAATGTCTAGAACCTGATGAAGAAGAGACATGGGGGTCAAGGCTTTCTCTTTCCGGCTTAAAGGACTTGCAAGTTCATGGTCCTCACAGGTAATTTACAGTTCTAGACAATCAAGGGATGGTTGATATCTCATGGTTGGGATGGGTGCCATTTTGCTGGTAACATCTTTTTAATTGACATCTTCACCCTCAGCACTGACCATCATGCCTCCCACAGGAGCTGGAGTTGGGTTTGAGATTCTCTCCTCACTGTCTAGCACAGTGACCAGAAAAAGAGAGATTAAATTTCTCAGCCAACAGGAAGTTCTTGCACAACTTCAAGAAAATCAGCTCAGCTCAGGATGAGGGTCTCTGCCTGAGACTGAGAGAGGGAGGAGCCAGGAAAAACTAAACAGAAGGGAAATTATGGAGGGAAAGGAGCTGAGGCATCCAAATATCTGCCACACTCATTTTCAGATGCAAGTGCAGAAGATCCACCCAAGTTCAAGTGACCCACCACTCAATGGGAAGATGTTCAAGGTCACTTTGAAAGGAGCACATGTGGGATGGAAGGTATTATTATTGTGGCCATCTCTGCAAAACACAATCTGCCACTGAACGATTCTGTCTTAAAAAGCTCTGGAATATTGCCACTGGAAAAAATAATTGATGAGCTAAACTTACACTTAAGAATTAGTAGATGATATGTTCCAGCATTACTCCCTCCCAAGTGTAACTAGATTTTTTTCTGGGACCTCACTCAAGTCTTATTGATAGAGGATGAAGGCATTGAAGAAACAGGGGTAGATTTTGAAGTATTTTCCCAGGGCGGCTTCAATCCCTCCACCCAGGATGTCAGCCCTGTACAAGGGGCTTCCCTCTTCTCCCCAGTTCCTGGGTAGTCACTTCACTTTGGACAAATGGTCAGCTCAGCTGGCCTCCAGATTCATATGGCCACTCCTGCACACGACTAGTCCTGGAATTTCCCTGCCTGCTGGCTCTGCACAGAGGTCCCTTGCTGGCCACCTGACTTTGCCTAGTCCTTATGCCTCCCCTGCATCCACTTCTCTCCTATCACCTTCTTCCAAGTCCACCTGAACAGTGCACATGGCCACAGCAGCTAATGTTGCTGCCACCTGTCATCAGAGGCTTTCCCCAGGCCTGGTCAATGAACCAGGCAAAACTGACCTTAGTCTTTAAAACTGATGTGAAAGAGAAAGCCCAGGGTCTAGCAAATGACCAATGGTGGTTCAATGTGGGAAACACACACACACACACACACACACACACACACCACTCCCCTTCTCTCTTCCCTTCATCTCCAGGGCCCCGCCTCAGATCAGAGCAGTTCTGGATGGGATAGGACCCACAGTTCTCCTTCACGCAGTAACCCTTGGTGACTTCATGTAGACAGTGGTTTTGTTGTGTGGTATGCCAGGGCCTTTTGAACATATTCACGCTGCTCAAATCATCTGAGGTTCCCATCCCCAACGACTCATTTGTCCACTAGTGGACTAATTAACCCACCACAGTGTTCGTGTTGAAAAGCATTGGGATTGATGCTTTAAAAGTCACACAGGAACAAATATTTATTGAGTGTGCGGCATGCACTGGGTACACTTCAGGGCACTGAGGACTCAGTAGTGAGTAAAGCATACACTTCAGGGCACTGGAGACTCAGTAGTGAGTAAAGCATACACTTCAGGGCACTGGGGACTCAGTAGTGAGTAAAGCATACACTTCAGGGCACTGGGGACTCAGTAGTGAGTAAAGCAATGTCCTTCCTTCACGGAGTTTATATTCTAGATAATATAAATAAGCAAGTAAGCACATGTCACATGTGGGTAAGTTCTATTAAGAAAGCTAAGGTGGAGTAAATGGCAAGAGAATGGTGTGTTGGGGAGAAGGGGTCTGTCTTAGATAAGATGATCAGAGAGCACCTCCTCCTGATGAGGTGACATGTGAACAGAAGCCTAGTGCAGTGGAGTGAGCCATGCAGTGGCTGGGCAAAGAGCGTTCCAGAGAGCAGAGGATGCAAAGGCCCTGAGGGGGAGCATAGTTGGGGTTTATGAAGAGGAGATCAGAGGCCAGGGCAACCGGGCCAAAACAAAGGGGGTGGGGAAGGAAAGGGGAGGACCATAGTGATGGTCTGGGGCCACAGCACTTGGGACCTTGTGATCTTCAGAACACCCCGTCCCTGGGGTTAGGGAAGCCAGGAGCGACTCCTTCTGTTTGAGTGTCAGATTCCTCCCGTAATGACCTTGGCACCATTAACTCTAGTGGGCTCACGGTCAGACCAGAATCCACTCCAAATCTGTGTTTGCTTTTCCTTGTTTTCATTATATCTCCTTTGAGCAAAAGCCTTTGTACCTGTCCTGTGTAAATACAAGAGCTGCTCCAGCAAAGGGGTCATGTGCCAAGATGTCAGAGGGAATGGAGCGGAGAGGGTATTGCAAGAGAGAAGGGTTAGAGACACATTTTCTCACCAGTGGAGCTATGAGCACCCAATGCCTCATTTCTAAAAACAAAAAAATACTGGGGAGAGTAAAGGAGGGTGGGGCAAGATAGGGGTAGGGGATTAAGAAGTACAAACTACAGTGCATAAAATAAATAAGCTATAAGGATATATTGTATGGCACAGGGAATTATAGCCATTATTTTAGAATAACTTTAAATGGAGTATAATCTATGAAATATTGAATTACTATTTTGTACACTTGAAACTAATATAACATTGTAAACCAACTATACTTCAATTTTAAAAATTGATAAATAAAAAAAGACTACTGCAAACATTAGTGATACCTCTGGCAAATCTTCCTTCCACGTTTATCAAGAAGTAGCACCTATTCAGTTCATCAGCACTTGGTTACGTACTGGTCTTCGGAGGAAGCACCATCTCCTTCCAGATTTGACTCCCTGCATCCGTTCTGCATGCAGGTTGAAGGAGGGCCTCTAAAATATACAATATATCCCTAGATTCAGGAAAGTTTTAGTGGGCTGTGCACTGGTCAGCACGGGTCCCATCGGCCAGGAGGGGCAGGCTGATCACATGGGTAAAGAGTGGGGATAGGGGACTTCCCTGGTGGTCCAGTGGTTAAGATTTCGCCTTCCAGTGCAGGGGGTGTGGGTTCGATCCCTGGTCGGGGAGCTAAGATCCCACATGCCTCGTGGCAAAAAACCAAAACATAAAACAGAAGCAATATTGTAACAAATTCAATAAAGACTTTAAAAGTGGTCCACATCAAAAAAAAAAAAAAAAAAGAGTAGGGATACCCCCACTGCACGACTAGCCCAGGTCCAGTTCTGGGAGCCACACCTCCAGGGAGACACTGGAAAACTTAAGTGTCCAGAAAAGAATGACCAGATGGTGAAAAGTCTGGAAACCTCATCATATGAGAAATGATTAAAGAAACTGGGCATGTTTAGCTGGTAACAAAAAGCTCAGAAGGCCATTGGTCCTCCAATATTTGAAGGGCTCTCACGTAAGCCCTACTGTGTAAGTGAGGCCAATAGAACATGTCTCTGTGAGGCAAATACTGACTCACATGAATAATAGGATCTTCAAGCTGGAAGGAAACTTTGTGGCTACTCAGTTCAAGTTTTTCATTTCTCAGGTGGAAGACCAAGGCCCGAAGAGACTGTTACTCCCTAGAATCACATAACTAGTCAGTGGCAGTCAATCAGAATTAGCTTTAGGTTATCTAAATCAACCCAGCCCCTTACTCTGCCCTATCCTCCCAGGGAAGAACTTAATAACAAAAGGAGAAATCCAAATATGAAGTGAGCTGTTCCAATGAATGTGCTTAGTCAGAAACCATCTCAGAGCAATACTATAGATCAGAGAATTTTCAGACTAGATGGGAAGTTGCATTAGATCAGGAATGACAAATATGTGGTACATATATCCAGACTTCCACCTTCCATGACCATGTCGAACGTGAAGAACTAATTATGACACAATTTTCCCGCTGAGTTCACAACACTCAAGTAATTCTGACCAATTAATTGAAGCGGGAAGCCAAGATGCTATTCCTGCCTAGAAAATCCATAGGATCCTTCCAATGTTAAGAACGGATTATAAATTAAAGAATGAATGACTAAACAGTGGAACAAAATTGGCCAGTGAAAGGATTCCTTTAGGATGTCAGAAACAAGCCATGTTTCCTATAAGAAGACTTCCTCTAGCTTGCTTGCTTCTGCCATTTTACTCATTATGTGCTCAGGGAATGTATCAGAACTGAAAAAAAGGAGAGATGGATTGAAAGTGGTAATGCTATTACCAGGAAAGCATAAAAAAACAGGATATCAGCCAAATAAGTGAATATAATACATATAGCCATTTAAAAATCACATTCTTCAAAATATTTAAGAATGATGGGAAACTATTTTTGGATGCAGGCAACAGAAACCAACTCTGGTTCTAACTAAAGTGAGAGAAAGAATTTATTAGAAATGTGTGGGTAGCTCAGTGTCGTAGCTTAGCTGCTGTAAAAGAATATGATATTCTAGGTGGCTTATAAACACCAGAAATTGATTTCTTATGTTTCTGGAGGCTGGGAAGTCCAAGATCAAGTCAACAGCAGATTCGGTGTCTGGTGAGAGCCAGACTTCCTGGTTCATAGACAGCTGTCTTGCTGTGTCCTCACATGGTGGAAGGGGCAAGGGAGCTCTCTGGGGTCTGTTTTTAGGGACACTAATTCTATTCCTGAGGACTCCATCCTCAGGACCTAATCACCTCCCAAAGATCTCACCTCCAAATACCATCACACTGGGAATTAGGTTTCAGCATATGAATTTTGGGGAACATAAATATTCAGTCTATAGTACTTAGAGAACCAAAGAAAACCCTGACCAACCAGGCCTTGGAAAGAAAAAAGCCCGGTGGCCTTGGGGAATGCAAGCCTCAGGCCCCTTCCTTAGGGGCCACTGTGGGATAAATCTGTTCTGTTTTCTGTTCCCATGTTACTCACTGAAGATTAAAACTCTCAACAAAAGATTGAGCTGGCCTTGGCTCTGGGGCAAAGGGCCAGTTCCTCCTATGCTACCAAGTTCTGGTATGAAACTCCAATAGTGGGCTTTCCTGGTGGCGCAGTGGTTAAGAATCTGCCTGCCAATGCAAGGGACACAGGTTCAAGCCCTGGCCTGGGATGATCCCACATGCCGTGGAGCAACTAAGCCCGTGCACCACAACTACTGAGCCTGAGCTCTAGAGCCTGCAAGCCACAACTACTGAGCCCACATGCCACAACTACTGAAGCCTACACGCCTAGAGCCTGTGCTTCGCAGCAAGAGAAGCCACGACAATGAGAAGCCCGCGCACCGCAACAAAGAGTAGCCCCTGCCCACCCCAACTAGAGAAAGCCCGCACACAGCAACAAAGGCCCAATGTAGCCAATAAATAAATAAATAAATAAATTTTATATTAAAAAAAAAAAAGAAGAAACTCCGATAGCCCAAAATTTCTGAATCCAAATCTAGACTTCCAGGCCATTTTGAAGGTATATGTGTCAAAGTAGGAGGACAGGACATGTTTTATGTAACAGTTTATTAGCCTGAATTATCATTAAAAAAGTTAAGGGCAGGCCTGAATATGGGGACCCCTCTTCCTGGACTTTTTTCTGTCATGATTCCCATCCACCTCCTGAACATGAGACCCTCCCCCTGCCGCCCTATGATGAAGAGCAAGCCCCCAGCTCACACTGCAGCCCAGAATCAAACTGTTCTGGAATCAAACGGGGGACAACAGCCCCTGATTCCCTGCAGGACTGAGCCGTGCATCTCCAGCGTTCATCACTCAGCGTGTCTCTTGCAGGCAGCTACCGTGGACAGAGACGCAGGGAATACAGCTGTGAGTAGGGCAGATGGGGCTCTGCACCCAGGAAGCTTGCCATCTAGTTGGAGAGAGCAACATGAAACAAATACACACAACTATGTAATTAAAATTGTGCTAAGCTCTAGAGAGGAAAAGAATTGAAAATTGTGAGCAAGAATAATGAGGGAGCAGAATATAGCTGGTGCAGGGCCATCCCAATGGCACCTCTGAGGAGAGATGTTCCCGCTGAGACTAGCAGGGACAGTAGTTAGTAATGCAAAGTAGGGAGGCCTGCTACGCTGAGGATGAGTGTGCTGGGAAGCCCTTCTGGAAAGACCTTGGCATATACGAACGTCTGAAGGAAGGTCCCCATGGCCAGAGTTTAATGAGCAAGGGGGACCCTGGGAGGAGAAAACAGCAGAGGTCAGATCATGCAGGGTCTGGTAGGACATGGTAAGATTTAAATTTTAATTCTAAATGTAAACGGAGGTCACTGAAGAGTTTTAAGAAGGGAAATGACATGATCAGACTTGCGCTTTTGAAAGCTCACTCTGGGGGCTGTGTGGAGAATGGATTGATGCGGGGAGAGTGTGAAAGCAGGAAGATGAAGTTAGTGCAGGGATCCTGGCAAGACACGATGATAGCTTTGAATTGAGGTGCGCGAGGGCGGGGGCGGGGTGAAGAAGTGGATGATTCAAGAAATGTCTAGGAGCTAGAATAGACAGGACTTTTAGTTATGGGAAGGGGGGGCCTGGGCGGGGTTAGGAATGACACTGGGGTGTCTGACCTGAGTAACTAGGCAGATGGAGGTGCCACTTACCCAAACTGGAAATACAGAAAGAAGGGCAGGTTTTAAGAGGAAGTTAAAAGTTAATTGGCCCTTAATTATCAGGGAACAGGACTTTAAAAGGAACAAGACATTTGGAGGCTGAACAGTGTATTGGGTGGCATCATATGAAAATGGCCATTTTTATAGGTTAAAAAATGCTCAAATATAGGCGATTGCATACGACCCAAACTAATAATTTCAATGTAAATCGATTTAAGGAAGAGAAGCCATCGATCTGTCTGCCCCAGTCCACTCCCACCCAGGACAGCTGTTTCATGCCTGTAACCAGTTAAGTTTTTACATTCAGCTCCAGAATTACATTCTAGACCCCCCAGCATGAACCTGAGTTTGAAAGAGCTGCAAGACAGCTCGGGCAGAGGGGGCCTCCCACAGCACCCTCAGCGCCAACTGCCCCAGCACATCCTGTCCTGGTCAGTTTCTCAGCCACCTGGCCTGAATCCTGCCTACTCACCCCAGAGAGCCCTTAAACATTCAGGACCCGAGGTTAATAATGGTGGGGCACACTGGAGCTGCCTGCCTGGCCATGAGGGGCCGTCCTTGACCCCAACACCCTCTGAATGCAACCCACTCCCTCAGCATTCAGAGTCCCACCTAGATTGTCCAGGTGGAGCCCCGATGCTGACTCAGGAGAGCCTTTCCAAGCAGAGGCAGTGTCATGGTCAGACAGAGAAGAACAGCACATCAGTCACTCCAAAGGAGTCATCGTCAGACACCATGATTGTCCCATAGAGATAGGTCTCACCAGCCAGGTCAGAGGCCCTGGGCCTCTCTCTGAGGCATCCTTTCGTGGGGGGACTTCAAGAGGAGCTGCCTCAGAGTCAGGCTGGCTGGGGAAAGGAGAGTCGTCGGCTGTGTCTTGCTGGACGGTAAGGAGTGTGCAGCTTCCTGGGATGGAAACCAGTGCCTGCCAGCAGGGGGTTCTCAGCCACAGAGCTGGAGTAGCACTAAAACAGAGACTATCTGGCTACTCAGTGCTCTGGACTGGGAATGTTCCTTATTCTTCCCAAGTGCCAGTGGGTACTTAGGGGAGGGGAGGGCAGTACTGAGAGTCAGAAACAGCATGAATCAGGGCCTTGGGGTGGTGGTGTTCTCAGTCCAGCAGAGAAGGGTACTAGTGGTCTGCTGTGTCCCATCCCTTGAAGCTGTGGTCATCTAGCCATCACTGACCGCAGTGAACATCCTCTCTGCTGACACACAGCCTCCTGTGAGACAGTCCAAGCACCCGGTTTGAGGGACACCCAGACATCCCATCACCAAGTTCCCTCTTTGCCTCAGGGACCAACATAGCTTAAATGCTGCCATCAGAGCACAGCCTCATTTCTGGAGGACTGAGTCATCTGAGTCCCTTACTCTAAAGAGAAGAGGAGGGTCAGGTAAGTCCAGGGAAGATGGAGAGGAAGTTGGAGTGCCGGACAGATGAGGCTTCAGGGTCACTTTCAGCGAAAGAAATAAGGGCCGTCAGACTGGAGCATGGAGAAGGACACACCTCCCTTCACGCTCACCCCTACCCCTTAGTGAGGAGCATACCAGCTGACACACACACCTCACCTCCCCTCTCCCCCAACCCCACCCTGGGAGGCCTTAAGATGGAGATGACTCAGCAATTAGCAGCCCCATCTCACACCCTGCGTTCCAGACAGGCCCAGATTTTGTCTGTCCCTGAACCTAACAAGCTCATGCACTCTGCCCCTTTTTGCAGGCTCTTCCCCTACCTCTCAGCCTAAAATATACTCTTTATCTACTTTGTTCTCCAATCAAATTTTCAAAGCCCAGCCGTAGGCACTCCTCCTCCCAGAAGACTTCCCTCAAGGGATCTCGTAGCATCACCTCTCCCAGCCTTGCATGAACCTGAATCAACAATCATGCGCATCGTTCTTTAATTTTTCCAAATGGATTAATGGTCTCCCTAGGGAGGCTGGGAGCTCCTGGAAGGATCAGGTTTAATACTGCAGTCCTACCACAGACATGCAGTAAGTGCATCGCCAAACATACTTGTGAACTAGATGGTTGATGCAGAAGTTGGGGACATACAGGTGGAAGACAAGTGACCATGGTTCAGACATCCCCTCAGTGAGGAAGCCAAAAGTCTCCGGTTGGGAGATTCTATATCACCCCGGCTTCTCTGCTGAGACAAAGTGTAGGTGAACAAGGGAGGAAGCAGGGAGATCCGTTGAGACACTGCTGCTGTAACCCATGCAAGAGATGATGGTGGCTGGGAGCCGTTAGGTAACAGTGGCGGAGGAGAGGATGGTCAGATTCTGGATCTACGCAAGGTAAAGCCAACAGGACTTCCTGACAGATTGGATATTGTGGGGAGAGTGGTGAGAGAAAGAAAGGTATTAAGGAAGGGCAGAGTGGCCATCAACTGCAGTGGGCAAGGCAGTGGGGGTAGTAGCTTTGGGGAAGACCAGGGGCAGGGTTTGGGGCATGCTGAGTTTGAAGTGTCTGTTACACATTGAAGCAGGTAAGGGAGTGTGCAATGTGGGAGAGAGGCCTGGCCTGGGTGCATAAATTCGGGTTTTGTAGGCATATCAATTTTATTTATTTATTTATTGAGGGGTATACTATTTTTTTTCTTTTTTTTCGGTATGCGGGCCTCTCACTGCCGTGGCCTCTCCCGTTGCGGAGCACAGGCTCCAGATGCACAGGCTCAGCGGCCATGGCTCACGGGCCCAGCTGCTCCGCGGCATGTGGGATCTTCCCGGACCAGGGCACGAACCCGCATCCCGTGCATCGGCAGGCGGACTCTCAACCACTGCACCACCAGGGAAGCCCAATTTTTTTAATTAACATTTACATTTCAAACAATGAGCTCAAGCATATACTGGCCCTACATTTAGATTTGATATGAAGATAAATGGACAGGCAGCTTTGAGGGTACAATGTATTCAACAACCAGAGACAACCTAGGGTGTGGTATAACTATATAACTTTATATACTCAGGAACACAAGTATAGGGACAAGCCATGTAATTGAAGGAAAAACCTCAGCCATTCAGGACTACACAGAGGTCCTTGGGCATATCGATTTTAGATGGATGGAGAGATAGAAAGGTGTGGGGCCAGGTAGGAGATGATTCCCATCCTCATTCCTCACTTTTTCCGACTGAGTGCTCCATTCCTGGAAAGGCTGATGGGTATTGAAAGGAAGGAATCCGATTTCCCCACAGGAACAATGTTATCATAGCAGATTAGGCTCCTGCCCAAGAACCTGTTGCTCAGTTTTTTAATGGCAGTGATCAGAAGATGGTATTTCCACAAGTCCTTAATATACTGAATGGAAAGCCTTCATGCTGTACAAGAAAGAGCTTCCTAAGGAGCCTGTTAGTCAAAGGAACAGGGGCACATTGACCTGCTCAGTAGAGCCATGCCTGGAGTGTCCATTTGCCCCAGTCCAGGGAGGCCTGGAGCATCAGTGGGAGCTTTCCCAGGTCTTACATGACTCTGCTTATTGGCTGCAAGGCCCTTTCAGTGAGGGCAGTTTTCACATGTACATTGGCTATTGTCACCCTAAGTTAGGAGAGGAGTATTTAGTCCAATCTTTATCCATCACACTAAGTTTAGGGAAGGTCAGCTCATGAAGAGATTCTGAACTCTTGAAGGGAGTAGATGTTGAGAAAAAAGGTGACACAGACCTGCCCTCAGTGGAAGCCTAGTTTGACAGATATAAGAGGATGACAGAACATTCCCAGGACAGGGCAAAGATCGCCAAGTAAACACCACTTCCCTTTATCTGGGAGCAGGGTAGAGAATGCAATCGTAAAACAGGATATGGCCAGGCCACCTTTCTGAAGAACGGATGCTGGGTGAGAAAGAGGATGTGAGAGGAGGAGAGAGAGAGAGAGTTACAGGCAAGGAAAACAACCTTGACCAAGGGGCTGAGTCCTGCTCGGGGCTGGGTCTGGAGTCAGGGTTGGGAGCTGAATTGAATCCCAGCAACTGCGTAGCCAAGGAGATGAGCAAGCTCAGGCGGGTCAGGGCAGGGAGGGGAGGCGCCACAGGCTGCAGGTGGCAGCCAGGCAGAAGAAGGGAGGGTGCCCTGACCAGGGGTGTCTGTGGGGCCTGATAGGCAGCAAGTGGGGCCTGTCGTCACTGAAGGAGCTCAGTTCCAAGGTGGAACTGATTCTCCCAAAAATGTTGAAGAAAATCTCTGTGCCCTCAGCTGGGAGGGTCTCTCCTCAGCTTTGGGAGAGCTTGTGGAGACCCTGCTGGAGGGGCTGTCAGGTCAGTGCTCCATGGGGTGCTGCAGTGGGCACTGGGCCCAGTGGGCAGTGGATGTGGCCTGAGCCCCAGGAACTGCAAGCAGGCAGATAGATGGGAAAGGGCACAGAGGGCACACCCTGGTCCAAGGAGGGGCCTTGAGAATTCTCACAGCTCATCCTCAGGCCTGGCTCCGGACCCTGCTGTGCTTGTGTTTCAGGTGTTTCCTGTTTTTATTAGTGTCACTGTTACTAAGGAGGATTGTCATCAATATTAATACATGCACGTGGCTCCCAGGATTCAGAAGCAAGGCCTGGTTCTCCTACTTTTCTACTTGCTGCTTCCTGGGCTGCTTGACTCATGCCCTAGATGGTGAGCCATCTCCAGATTCAATCCCAAGGCTTCATTCTCCTCACTCCCTCCCTGCCTTGGAACTCCCACTGCCTCAGCCTCCACCCGCCACCCCTGTATGGTTAGATCTCTGCCTCCAGGCCTGCCCTCCTCTGGGAGATGAAATTACATTGAAGACTAGGGACTTGGGATCAACCATTTGCAGAGCCCCTACTATGTACCAGGCTCTGTAATAAGCACGTCACACAAAATAGCCCTATTACTATTCCATTTTAAAGATGAAGAAATTAAGGCTTTGGGAGCTTAATAATAACGAGGAATCTAGGTTTGTCTGAATCCAAAACTGAGGACTTTTCCTTTGCATATGTGGGCATGCCTAAATCACAAATATTTAGTGCAAGTTTTCTTCCTCCCTCTCTTCCTTCTTTTATCCCCAAGACACCCAGCATGGGCCCACCATCACCTCAAACTCAGCCACTATAAAAATGAGCTCGAAAGCTTCACCCTATCCTCCTCTGCTCAATGTGCTACCTTTGTCAAGGGCTTCAGTCTCCTCCTTAACAGTGTCCCATCCTGCTGTCCTTCTAAAATATAACTGGAAAAAATAAATTAATAAAAATTTAAATTAAAAAAAATAAATAAAATAAAATACACCTGGGAAGGCTGCTGAGGGCAATGGCCACAGAAGGGTAGTAGAAGACTATCTTGTCCTCTCCTCACTTGCAGGCACAAAGACCATGCCCATGCTTTTCCAGATTCTCCAAAGCAGCCTCCATCTCCCTGCCTGTACAGTTCCACATCTCTCAACATTCTTTCCCTTTGCCATGTTTTTCCTAATCTAACTGCAAGGAACTGAATGCAAACAATTTTGTTTCCATACACCAGAAATAAATGAAATGATTCCTCCATGTGGGCTGGATGGACAAAGAGCGTAAACTCCAGAGACTCACCTGAGGCTCCCTTGGAGCAGAGGCTACAGGGCTAAACCTCCAGACAGGTTGCTGCCTAAGTTGTGACTGGGTAATGAATTCTCAAAACTCCTTTGTTTCCAGCGAAGCATGGAAAAAAAAGAAAAAATTAATCCCTCCCCAGAGTCACACAATGTGACTGGGCCTAGAGTAACTGAAATGTAACAGGGCAGCAAGGATAGTTATTCTACTAGGAGCACAGAAGAAAAATCACTGGGATTCCATACAGTCATGCTCTTGAGAATTTCGGGTTTAAGAGAAGATGACTACAGAATTACTTCCTAAAACCTAAGCAAGAGGATTAGAGAAGGAACTGAGTCAGGAAGGACTCAGAATGTCCCTTGAGTAGATTTTCCAGGGTTGGATGCCCTGGGAGACCCATTCACGGAAATTCTATGGATGCCAAGTTAGGTTTCTGATGGTTACCAAGGACATATAAATCATCTGAATAAGTTTTCATCCACCAGAGGAACTAGAATTCAGTTTCCGCAAGGCTGGGACACAAAAAGGCAGAACTAGGAAGTGGGATGAAGACAACTGACTTGGTGCTGTCTGTGTCTCTCCGGAAAAATGAGAAAAATCAAAACTGAACTTAAGATTCCCTCTCTATTTATTTATTTACTTTTGGCTGTGTTGGGTCTTCGCTGCTGCACGCAGGCTTTCTCTAGTTGCAGCGAGCGGGGGCTACTCTTCGTTGCAGTGTGCAGGCTTCTCATTGCAGTGCCTTCTCGCGTTGCAGAGTACGGGCTCTAGGCATGCGGGCTTCAGTAGTTGTAGCATGTGGGCTCAGTAGTTGTGGCTCGTGGGCTGTAGAACGCAGGCTCAGTAATTGTGGTGCACGGACTTAGTTGCTCCGCGGCACGTGGGATCTTCCCTGACCAGGGCTCGAACCCACGTCCCCTGCATTGGTAGGTGGATTCTTAACCACCGCGCCACTAGGGAAGCCCCAAGAAGCAACATTTGTGCACACAGCCTTCTGCCTGCCTGGGGACGTGGTCTGCCTAAGTTTTGCAAGCCAATCATTTAATGCAGCCATTATTAAAATTTAAACTATATCAATTTACAATTAAGTGAATTCTACTGAGACACAGGAGATAAGTACTCAAAATTCATCCCTTCCTAATTAGTTTCTATAGTTCATGATTGTCTCAGTTCTTGAGGTTATTTACTTCAGCAGGGATGCTGTGATACTGCACATTTCTCACAACTCCACGCCAGGACATCACGCTGGTAGCCTGAAAGCAGCCATGATAGGAGAATTTTCTTCAGGGAAATAGCACATGATACACATCAGGGCTTCCCAGCCCCCTATACCCTCAAGCGCGCTCCCAAAGCCACTGGTAAACATTTACCACCAGAAATGTTCTCCTCTAACACTGACAAGGTTTCACGCAGGAGAAATGAAAAAAGGTCAAGGTGTCCCTGAAGCAAAACCTTAGAAGCAGAAACTTCCCTCCCTCCTCACCCAGAGGTGATGAGTGCAGTGATAATTTATTTAGGGATTTGGGAACTCCCCTGGCTTCCCTGTTGAGTCACCCTGCCAAAAGTTGTTTGCAGAGTCTCTCTAAAATCTCTTACTGCTCTTTAATGAGCTTTTCTTGCCAGAGCCTCGCTGTTCTCACCTTTCAAAGGAAGGCTAAGTCTGAGCCCAGATCCCTGGTTGCTAGAATGGGGAAGATGATGTAATTCAACACAACCTGTACAGCTGACTGACTCTGTCCCTCACCTCCTTGCAGGAAGCTGAGCTGGAGGCTCCTCAGACTGAGAGAGCCCTCCCCAAGTCACCCTATTCAATCCCCTGCCTTAGGGCAAAAGTGTGCCAGGCCCAGCACCCTGCTTGAAGCTCTAACTATTTATGAACAAATCATCCTATAGGTGCTCATAAATGTTTCCAAATAAATGAGGGGATGGATAGTTCCTGCAGTTCTGTTCCCCTCACTGCTTAATCCCCTTACCTGCTGTATCCCCATCCATCCTCAATAATCCCCACCTCCCCACCCTCACTCCAAGACATTTGTTCCTGGCTCCCTCTGTCCCACCATCATCTCTACTTTCTCTTCCCAAGCTCTATCAAGGCAGACCCAGAGATGCCATCACCCTTTTGCAAATACCCAAACCAACCAGAAGGGCTTCCTAGTTATGTACAACCAAGCAGGGTTTCGGGGCTCCCTCTGTCAACAAACTCTGAGGTCCATCCATACCCCACGCTTCACATGGCCACTGGGTAGAAGCAGAAAGAATTAGGAAGCCCAGCTTCTCCTCAAGAGAAGAAGAGGCAAAAAGAAAAGGAAGTGCCTGGGCTCTCAACAGGCAGGTGGCTGGGCAGAGGCAGGTAGAACAGAGTGACCTTCAAGTACTATGCTCTTCAGAAGACCCTCAACCCCTAGACTAGGCATCGGTCCATTTGTGTGCCTGTTGCAGTCATATTGTATGGAGTACAGCCACTTGGTCCACTAGAGGCAGCTGAATTGGAAATGTGATGCTTAGGACTCCGTAAGAGTAGAACTTGGACCAAGGGATAAAAACTATGTGGGGTCCAAAACTGGGTTGAATAGGAGAAATATGGATATATCTCTGACCGTCAGAGGCCAAATGGACTGCTTTGGGAGGTAGTGAGATGACACTGCAGGTATTCAAGAAGAGGTCTTTTGTCAAGAAAATATCTTTTGTCAGGAATGCAGTAGAAGGAATTCAAATGTCAAAGAAAGAGCCTGATGTCCCAGAGTCAAACATGCCTGGATCAAAACCTGTTATTACATTTGTGGCCTTGGTTAAGATAACTAGATCCTCTGAGCCTCAGTTTCTTCATCTATATAATGGATACTGCACCTCATAGGATTAAAGTAAGGATTAAATTAGACAAAATATGGGAAAGCACCTGGCATTCAGAGGGTGCCCAATAAATGTCAATCCCCCTTCCATTAAAAAGGGGACTAGCTTAGATGAATTTGGTCTTTCTACCCCCAGAGTATGACTCTGAAACCCTTCCTGGTTTTTGAGAAGGATGGCATACATCTGGGAGAGATAAGGAAGTCAAGATTTGGTAGGTAAGGGGAGAAGGAAGGAGGATGCTGAGAATGGTCAGGGAATATTCAGAGAGGTCCTCCCTGCCAGTACCTTGTTTCCTTTCTTTTGATTTCTGGAATAAAAGAGAAAAGTGGGATTCTGGATTTAAAATCAAGCCTGAGGAGTCTCAGTTTCCCCATCTGCATAGGGAAGGGATCGGATTAGACAGCCCCTTCCAGCTCTAACTGTTCCCGATCTAAGGAGGGGGAGGAGGGAAATGGTGCAGAAATGATGCGGCACGAGAGAGGGAGGAACGCCCCACCCCACCCCATCCCTGAGCAGGGCCCACCACCCTGACCTCATGCCCAACCCTCCGTGGAACCACAGTCACCTCAGTCTCGAGTCTTACATTTTCTTTATTGTGCTAACACTGCCGCCTCGGAGCTCAGACCTCACACGCACAATTCAGTCCAGACCCCCACCCACCCGGCCCCCGGGGCTCTCTGCCTTGGCTGGGGACACCTGGCCTCCGGCCTCCAGCGCTCTCGGACACTTCCTCCTCCCTCCCTCTGCCCGAGCCTCAGGGCCCCGGGGATGCGGAGAGGGCCGAGATGGCCTCTCTTCCCTTCCCCGCCCCCTCCCACTTTAGGGGAGGAGGCGCAGCCGCCCAACTCTGCTCCGGAGGGAAACTCTTCCAGGCCCCCTGCCGCCGGGCGGCCCGGGGCAGGCGAGGTCGGCGTCGGCCCGAGCGAGTCCCCAGTTGCCGGCAAGAGCCCGCACCCTCCTCCAGGCCGGGCAGGAGCCGGGCGCCGCGCGCTCACACCAGGAGGCCGTCCTTGCGGGGCAGCGGCCCCTCGGCGGCGCAGCCGGCTGGCTCTGCACTGTTGACCTTGACGTAGACCCGAGACTGGTCCGCTTTGCAGTCTAGAGCGGCGGCGGCGGCGCTGGAAGACATGGCCGAGTCCTCGGGGCCTTCGCAGTGAGGAGGCGCGTGCTTGAGGCTCAGGGAGCGCCTGATCTTCTGCATCGGGAACCCCAGGAAGTGGGTAACGCTGCTGCCGTGCCCTTTGGCCTTGCACCCGGGAGCCACGTCGTCCTCTCTGTGGAAAACAGCAGGCGCGCGGGTGAACGGGCTCCTCCGCCGCGCGGCGTGGGCACTGCCTGGGCAGATCCGGGGGCTCTTGGCAACCTCTCCTCTCCCGCGCCTCCCTCCCCCTCCCCTCGTCTCTCAACCTCAGCCTCGACCTACTCTTTTCTCTGCCTCTTCCTGGGCCAACGACCCCACAGCGCTCCCGGGGGCACCATCCCCACCCTCCAGACAGGGCTTGTCCACACGTGTCCGGACAGCCCACGGTAGGCAGGCAGCCCCATCTAGGCGCCCTCCGATCCCCTTCTGATCTTTTCGCAGGCCACCGGCTCGGATAGAGAGGGCACCTTGGAGATCCAGAAGGAGCTGCTTTCCCTGTCCTTTCCTTAACTAACCTTGACCTTGCCCTCTGTCTCTCTCTCTGTCTCTCTCTCTCTCTGTCTCTCTCTCTCTCTCTTCTCACCTGCCTCTTAATCTTCCCCCTCTTTTCCTCCATACCCAGGGCATTGCAATCATTAGCACTGCTAGTCTTGTTCTATTTTTATTTCTAGTTTGTTTCTAATATAAGTTATTAGCGCTATTATTTATATTAATTAACTCTTCTTAAGTAAGCATGTCCAAGAGTTCTCACCGGTGCAGTACAGGGGGAAAGTGAGAAAATAAATACAGGCCCTACCCTGCAGGAGCTTACAGTCTAGACAAGACAGACAGACAGGTGCAAAGACGGGAGGGAGATGGAGGGCAGGGAAGCAGAAGTGAAGACTGGACATGGGAAGGGGGAGAGAGAAAAGCCATACAACGAGTGGCCGGTCAACATGCTGAGGTCCCAGCACTCCATGGCGATGGCAGGCAGGGTTGGGGTGGGGGTCCCAGCCAGCCGGTGGCAGGCAGGGGTGAGAAGGGGCAGGGCGCCAGCCCCCGGCAGCACAGCAGCATGCATCAGATTTTACCTGATATCATTAGGCAAGTCGCAACAGGCCTCTCTGCGGGCCTTGCCACAGTGGCAGAAGGCACCGCGGGGCCCCCTGCAGCAGCAGCGGAGGAGCCACCAGATGCCCAATATCAGGCAGCCCAGCAAGAGTAAAGAGCCCAGCACTACGCCAATGATCATTCCTATGGTCCAGCCTCCTGGGGAGAGAAATAAAGATCAGTCAGGCTTTCTGCAGCCTGGCAGATGCCTGGCTAACCAGGAGTTGCAGGGCCAGGGTGTCTGTGGGAAAGAGGAGGGGGGACCCAGGGGATCTCAGGGCCCCTGGACACACAGGGAGGAATATATGGGGAGATGCAAGTTAACCCCTTATGTTTGCATGTTTCTCCCAGGGCTTCCCAGCTGCCCCTGGCAGAGCTATGCACTGATGGCAGTGGGAAGGCAGAGCCAGCTGAGGCTCCAGTATACAGCACAAGTTCCTCCAGTCCAACCCTCCCAGCCACGGGCCCTCCAGGGCCACTGCCCCTGTACCCACCTGAGACCTTCATCATCACCGTACATACGGTGTAGCCTACACGGTTGGCCACTGTGCACTGATACAGCCCATTATCCTTTGGGGAGATGTTCTTCAACACCAGCTCATGATTGTGCATGCCTGAAACTGAAAGAGCATCAGAGGGCTATGGTGAGGCCGAGGGGCCTGGTCTCTGAGAGCTTCACCCCAGCCTAGACCACTGCAGGGTGGGGCATGGAAGGAGGGAAGGGTGTATGCACACACACAGGTCCACCCCACTCTCCAGGTGAGTCACCTTCTCCCTGCTGAAACAGAGAGGCAAGGAAGGGGCCCTTTCCCAGCAACAGGAGAGAAACCATGAATTCACTCTGTGACCTTAGGGGAATATGTCCCCTCCCTGAGCCTTGGTCTCCTCATTTGTACAGCGAGGACAGGGTTACACCAGAGGAAGTCTAAGGTCTCTTCCAGCTCTGATAGTCTTTGACTGTGAGTACTAGGCAGCTTCTGCCTGTGCCAGAAGCTTTATACACCTCATCCATTTAATCCGTACACGCCCCTGGAAGATAGACATTATCATTCCCTTTTCATATACTGTAGAATGAAACTAAGGCACAGAGAGGTGAAGCCACTTGCCCGAATCTTGTAGCCAGTCATGGTCCAACCAGGATTCAAGCCCAGCTCTATCTCAGACCATGCTCTTTCCAAATTAACCATACTGCTTTCAACTGGCTCTCCCCTTTTGCCTCCTCTTCCCTCAATAGCAGCTTCTGGAACAGGCTCAGAGGAGGGGTCTCCCACAGGGGTTTTATGTTTGACTTGGTGCCACTGATGAACCAGGGAAGCCCCAGCGGGACCCAGCGTCCCAATCTTCCCCTCTCCCCGGGTCCCCTCACCTTCAGTTACGATGCTGTAGGACATGTTGGAGGTGACCATAGAGTTTACGCCGTTCTGGGACTGGTAGGAACCAGCACCGTAGACGTTGGTGAGCATGCTGATCTTGTCCCACTGGTAGATGAGAGGCAGGCTGCCCCCACCGACAAAGCACTTCAGCACCACATTTCTGCCACATACCATGTCGCCCTCAAACCAGCACGTGGGCACCAGAGGCCGTGCTGCAGAGAAGGGGGCAGTTGTGAGCCAGGGTCCAGCCAAGAGGCAGAGCCAGGCTCAGGGTGGCCAAGCTGCCCTTGGCTCTGAAGTCTGGGGAAGAGGAGCTCAGAGGAGTCTGGTCATACTTAGGACAGTGATGATGACCGTCCGGGTGGCAACGGTGGTCTTCTTCACCCGGCACTCATAGGTAGCTGTGTCGGATATCTGCAGGTTCGCGAGGTTGATGGAGGCATCGTACTGGCTGGGATCTGGGGCTGCAAAGTGGGCCCTCTTCTGCAGATCAGGGAGTTCGCCGTGGTTGACCCTCTTGTCCTGGTAACTAAGGAACTGTGAAGAGAAGAAAACAGAGATGGTGAGACAGGGAGAGCCAAGGAAGGCCTTGTGGTTTGGCTGTCTTGGGCAATGCACTGAACTTTTCTGAGACTCAGCTTTCTCAGCTGAAAAATGGGAACGATGATGCCTGATCCACTGACTTTTACCAGAATGTGTGAGATCAGATAAGATCAAGCACTATCTGCCTGACATCTACCTTCCAGGGGCATTTGAGGATTAAATGGGATGAGGTGTATAAAGCTGCTGGCACACAGAGCAGCTGGCTGGTACTCAAAATCAAAGACTATCATCAGATCTGGAAGTATATTGTCTGGGCCAGGACAGTGCCTCATCTTCCCTTTGGAGTGCGGTGGGAGGAAGCTGACTGACTGGCTGACTTGATTGGTGATTACAAAGCTCCTTCCTGTTCCCTCATTCTCTGAGAAGTCTTGGGGGAAGTTCAAGGCCTTGGTTTTCTTATCTGACCTGCTTTTCCCCTCATGGTGCTGGCTGCCCAACAGGTAGATACCATGAAGTGTAGAGTAAGGGGAATCCTGTGCCCAGTACCTACCACTTTCTTCTGACGTGAGGGATCTGGGTTGACCTGCTTCCACTCGATGCCCAGCGCATTAGGACCATTGTCCTCAGGGTCCAGGATGTAGGGGCAGCCCAGTCTTACGCTGTCACCTTCCGCCACTTGCAGGACTTCCTGTTCATCCCCACTGATCCGCACAGTGGGCACCAGTGCTAGGACACAGGCAGGGCAGATGGGGTAAGGGGAGCAGGACCAGGGCTTGGGTGGTCAGCTTCAGCCCCCCTCCCTCCACCATTCCTGCCAGTGGCAACCCAGGGCTCAGTGGGGGTTCCACAAGGAGGAGGGGCTGCTCTGAGCGTGTGCATAGGTGTGTGCGTGAATTGATAGACGCATGTCTATGCAGACTTGTGTAAGAATGTCTGTATTCTATGATTGTGTAGGGTTGCATCTATACAGTTTGTATATATATATAGCTGTTAAGAATGCTTGTATGTCAGACTTCGCTGGTGGTCCAGTGGTTAAGACTTCGCCTTTCAATGCATTGGGTTCGGGTTTGATCCCTGGTCGGGGAGCTGAGATCCCACATGCCTCGTGGCCAAGGAACCAAAACATAAAACAGAGTGATATTGTAACAAATTCAATAAAGACTTTAAAAACTGTCCACATCAAAAAAATCTTAAAAAAAAAAAAGTATGCTTGTATGTTTGCATGATTGTGTATCCATGTATGGGTGTATACACATATGTCCATTGTATGTTTATGAGTGTTTGTGGCTGCTTATGTGTACTGTAGGGAGAGTCATGCACATGACCAGGTAGAGTGTCTGCTTATATATTTACATGACAGCACGTGTGTGTGTGTGTGTGTGTGTGTGTGTGTGTGTGTACAGGCACATGGCGCACATAGAGTTGTTAAATGCTCTGATGGAAGAGGCTCGTTGGTTAAAAGCCACCTCTGTCTGGGCCAAGTGAGGTGGTCGTGTCTAGAGGGAGGAGGATGGACACCGTGGCCCCTGGAGCACCTTTCCAGCCCAAGGAGCAGAAGAATGCGTATGCCTCCGTATGTCTGTGTATGACAGCGTATGTCTGTGGCTGTATGCCCGTGTGACAGTGAGTGCCTGGCTGTGTACGTGCTCTGAGTGATAGTGCGTGCCTCTGCGTGACTGTGACCGGGAGCCTAGCTGGGTCTGTGTGTGATAGTGAACGATGGTGCTGGGACCATGGCCACATGCATCTGTAGGACTGGTGAGCCTCACGTGGAGGCGTGTGGCATTGTGCGCTTTGCGTCCTTCCCCTTGCGTGATCGTGTGGCCACCCCCACGTGCTCGCTCCAGTTGGGGCCCCTCCCGCTACTGCCAGACTCAGCCGCACTGAGTCAGCCTGGGATGAAGAGCCAGGATCTGGAAGCTCGGGACTGATCTCTCCCTCCCTAACCTGAATCCCCAGGCAAGTGCTAGCCCCAACCGGTTGGACCTAGAGAGGAATATGAAGGTGGAAGTGTGCCCAGGGCCCCAACCCTGGCTGGGCTGGCAGCATGCCACCTCCCAGCCTCCTGCAATCCTCCCTCTGCCGACCCCTCACCCAGCCTGGCTCACTCTCCTCCTGTGAGAGTCAGCAAGTCCTTTGGAGCCGCAGCCCTTGGTCTCAGCAACTCATCCTGCTCTGCCCTTCTCTGGCTCTCTCCTGGGACCGCCTTCACGCTTAGAGAGCATCTCACACACCCAGCTGGACACCGTCACATCCAAAGGGATCAACACATAGACACACTCTCATAAGCCTTCAAAATGCAGATACCTACCTATGCAGTCCCACCTGCTCACACACACACACACACTGTCGGATCCATACAGACACACATCTACACACAAACACAAGTGCGTATAAATCCAGAAGACACAGCCGCTGTGCACACTTAGAGCCCCACATGTGTATTCATGCAAGACCAAACACACCTGCAGAAGCTTAGTCCGGTTCTAGAGAGCCAGCAGGCACACTTTCAACACCCCTAACAACTCGGGCATCACTGAACCTGCCCCTCGGAATCCTGGCTGGGCTGTCAGCCATGTCCTCACCCCCCTAGGCTCCAGGGTAACCCATAGCAGGCAGGCTAGCTGCTGGGGCTCTAACGGGACCTGGTGATGCCTCCTCCAGCGCCAGGCCAAGCTAACACCAGCCCACTCCTGAGATAAGGATCCTGATGCCATCTGCCAGGTCCTGGGCTGTCACAAGGCAAACCAGGAATGAGCCAGAACTCAGCAGAGAGCAGAGGCCCCACCCTGGGGAAGGACTGTGGAAAGCAACCCACAACAAGAGAATGATCTCCATGCCCTGGGAGCCAGCCGGACAGGAAGGTAAGTATTCCGGGAAGGGGGCTTGAGAAGGAAGGACAGGCTGGAAGAGAGTGCCTCCACCCTGCACTAGGCCAGGGAGCCTCACCCTAGCCTTTCCATCTCCCTAAAAGCTTTCTCAACCTCCTGCCAAGGGTTCCAGCCTTTCTGCACCCCTCGCTCTCCTGGGGAAGTCGTCCCTGGTGTCTCACCTTCATTCCTCTTGCTGTGGCACTGAGGAAGTACCTCCAGGGAATGTGAGAGAAGAGAGAGGCTGGAGGGAGGGAAGAAGACCAGAGTGAGAGAGAGAGATGGGCGCAGAGACTTGGAGGGAAGGAAATCACAACAGGCTCGCCAGGGAAGAGGGCAGACACCTCAATAGTCATGTCTACTATAAGCTTGTAAGTCCTTTGTGAATTTTTCATCTTCCTCCAGAGCTCCTAACCCTCCCTCTGCAGATGAGGGAGGGGAAGAAAAGGGAGGAGAGAAAAGGTGGCTCCCACAGAGGGTATTGGTGCATTATGACATTAAGACACACTATACACAGAGATGTCCCAGGTCCCCACAGCACAGTTCCTGAGTGAGCTCTGCCCGGCCAGCTCTTGCCAGACAGAGAGGGTGTTGCAGGCATCCTGCTAGAAATGCAGTCATTCACACATACTCACACTCTCTCCTTTAGCCTGAACCCAGACCCCCAGGAGGGTCTCAGAGCCATTTCCAACAATGCCCACACAGATGGGCCCTTGCTGGCACTTGCCCCATCCGAGGCAGGCAGCCATGATGTCCAATCCTGAGCCCTGCCCTCCAGACGTGCCCCAGGGAGGGGGCTCTGGGAGCTACCCTCCCCACCCTCCCAGGCTTATCGTAGAGGGGGTGGGTGCTACCCTGGAACTCTCACAGCACAGGGGCCCTGAGCAAAAGTCTCAGGCCCCGGCTCTCCCTGGCCCACTCACACTCCACCAGCCTGAGGCTCTGCCCTCTCAAGGCAAGTAGAGTTGGGGGAGAGGCCCTCCTGCTGGAAGCACAGAGACCAATGGAAAGGGAATCTTTCCCAGGCTCTTCCTCAGCCCCCAACCAGCTTTGCTGCTCACCTGCCCTTCCTACCCCACCCCCAGATCCCCCAGTAACTCAGGGCGAGCCCTATGCTCCCACTCACAACATGTGCATACATGTATGAACCCCACACGTTCACAGACACAATGAAGAAAGATCCAAGAACACATGCCCCAAACCTTCAGGTGCAGGGCTTTCCTGGGGAGAGGCCCCCTTGGCAACATCCAAACCCCGGTAGCAGCAGGGCGAAGGTGAGAAGGCATCTCAGTCCACCTTCCAGGTTCCTCTGTGAGCCCTTCACTGCCCTTTTCCTGCCCATCCAGCGTCATGCAGGCCCCCCTGCCCCTCCCCAGCCCCATACCTGGGCTCAGGCACACAAGCAGAAGGTGGAATGCTCCGCGGACTCTCATGTCTCTAGGTTCAGCGTTTCCTCCGCCTGGGCTGGGATCCCTGGGGCCGGTGACTATGGGGCCGGTGGTGTCGTAGGGACCAGTAGACGGCGGGGTAACTGAGGGCCCAAATGCTGCCTGGAGTGGCAGGAAGGTGCAGTGAGGGCCCGGCTGGGGGGCAGCCAGTGTTATTACTATGAGAGGGAGGGGCCTGGTCCCCGCCTTGGGGAGGAGTCCCAGGAGCCCTAATTAGCAGGGTGACAGAGTGGTTCACCCAGGAATGACCCAGCCCTTCCCCAAGCTCTTCCCTATGCTGACAGTGGTGCAAGATGGCCAACGGGACATGTAATTAGGCACCTGTTAAACTTCCACTTCCTCCTGGCCCCAGCCTCGGGGTGACGACAGTTGCCCAATTTTACAGTGTCCACGGAGCTCCCCTCACCACACATTTACTGCCTCCTTCCCCAGGGGAAATGGAGAAGAGGAAGGAGAAGCCAGGCTGGGGATGGAAGGGTGGTCAGGCCTTGAAGGGCTCACACTGACCCCAGGACACTGGTGTCTGACACGCCCGCCCAGCACAGGCTCCAGCATTCCAAACTGCGGTCCCCTCCTCCTATCCCAGACCCTCCAGACCCCCTCCCACCCAGGTCAAAGTCTGTGGGAAAGGGCACCAGGGAAGGGGTCACTGGGGCTGGAGGGGAGGTCCCCGCAGATGAAAGGGCCCCAAGACTTCAAAGGGAGTCAGGCCTCCTGAGCTGAAAGAAGGAGGGAAGGGGTGTGTAAGGGAACAGGGTCTTCCCCTGGCTTCCCCCTCTGGAGCTGTACCTGATGTGAGGTCACCCCCAGGTTCAGGGGATCCCTGGGAGCTGTGGGTGTTACAGGGGATCCAGACCCCCATCTCCCACACAGATCTAAAACCAGTTCAGTGAGGCCTGAGAGGAGACGGACCAGGGTGTGTGGAGTGAGTGAGGTGAGTGGACAGGTGGGTGAGGGGCTGCTAGGGAGAATAGTGCCAGGAGGGCCAGGAAAGGGGTGTGCCTGAGTGCCTGTATACCCCCTCACCAGGATGTGTCCTTGCATCTTTGTTGAGGAGCTCCAAGCCCCTCTACGTGCCCCTCTTTTAGGGATCGCTTGGTGCCCTGGCTTCTATGCACAGGAAGGGAAATCAAGGACCTCATAACCTGGACTGGCATCAGGTAACTAAGCATCACAGTTCTGGGCAGGTTGGAGCTGGGGTGGGGAGGTCTTGCTGGGTAGAGGGAGAAGATGGAGGGCTAGCCCTTGCTCATTGGTCCAGGGGGTCCCAGAACAGGCCTTGGACCTCCCCTTGATTCCAGGACTGCCCCATAAACAGTGGTAGGGGTCTGGTCATGAGTTGCCTTGTTCAACAGCTCAGCCCTCTCAAAGGAATCAAGGGCCTGCCCCAGTCGCTGACAGATGCACAAGAAGAGTGGGGGGAAAGAGTTTTGGAGAGAGTTATGGGGCTCAGGATGCTGCCAGGGCCCACCACCTGGGAAAAAATAAGACAGAACAATAAAGAGGCACAAGGACTCCATGCATCTCTGCATTCCAGCCCCCCAGCTGCACTCCCAACAATAACAGGGTGCTCTGGGACCCACAAAATGTACACAGTGAATATCCTTATTTCCTTACTTATTTTGAGGATTATGGGGTTGTCCTGTGCACTCTGGAGAGAAGGGATCATTATCCCCACTTCACAGATAGGGAAACAGAAGCCTGGAGGTACACGAGGATTCAGCACAGGTGATGCTGCTGGGACTAAGTGGGGGGTATGAAGGCGTCCTGACTCTCAATCCAGAGTGGACCAAGAAAAGGGCATGGTGACCCTATGTGTTACCAGACCCACCCATGGGGAAAGTCAGTGATGGATGGAGGGGTGAACACGTGGGACCAGGAAGAGGGAGTCTGAAAAGAGAGCAGTAAGTTCATGGTTCCATTAGTCTGAAGTATAAGGCTGGAGTTTAACTGGGTTCTGGATTTTAGCTGATGTTAGAGTTGGAGTGAAGGCTGGAGCTGGGATTAAGGTTGGGGTTAGTTAGGTGGAATGATGAATGAGGTTGAGGTCAGATTTGAGTTTGGGATGAGAGTTAACACTGAGATTAAACCTAGAACAACAGCTATAACTGAGGCTAGGGTTTATGGCTGGGATTCATGTTACGATAAGGAACAAGTGTTTTAGCTTCATTTAGAGCTTTTCCTGGGAATAGAGTTAGAGCTAAATTAAAGGCTAGGGAGATTGATTTAGGATTGGATTTATAACTGTGTTAGACTTTAGTTTGGGATTGAGTTAGAATAGGCTGTGGTTAGGGTTAGAACTTGGGTGAAAGTTATACGGACAGAGGATTCATGGGGATCAAAAATTAGGTTTTATTTATGATATAGAAAGACCTTAGCCTCCATTCACTAAATCTAAGTTTGGTTAGAATTTTCATCCCTTTGCTCTCAGAGAATACCAATGGCACATGTTGATCGGGGTCCCAAGATTTTGGCAAGAGTTCCAGATACACATAAGCCCATCTCAGGGGTATGAAGCAACTGAATCCCACAACAAATGTAACCTCTGAAATTCTGTTCCACGACCTAAGCTCACCACCCGGTCAAGTTCCCAGAAGGGCATTTGGGGAGGGGTTGCAGGAACGTACAGCAATGAGTGGGGCTCTGACACCAAATTGAACTGGAAAATGGGGTCCATCAGAGGCAGTTTTACTAGGGAGGAGGGGAGTCCTGGTTTGGGAGTCTAGGAGACGGGAGTTGGGGAAGACTGAGGGCCTAGATGCTCTCGGAAGAACAGCCACTTTTTTTTTTTTTTTTTTTTTTTTTTTTTTTTTTGCGGTACGCGGGCCTCTCACTGTTGTGGCCTCTCCCGTTGTGGAGCACAGGCTCCGGACGCGCAGGCTCAGCAGCCATGGCTCACGGGCCCAACCGCTCTGCGGCATGTGGGATCTTCCCGGACTGGGGCACGAACCCGTGTCACCTGCATCGGCAGGCGGACTCTCAACCACTGCGCCACCAGGGAAGCCCAGAACAGCCACTTTTGAGGGCTCCATACAGGGGCCCCTCAAAGCCTCAAAAGGCAGGGCACATTGTTGCTCTCCTTTGACCCACCTAGGTCTAATTGCCACCTCCTTGCAACCTGGGGCCCATTAAAGAAATTGTCAGCATTCCTGCCCTGTGCCCTGAGCCCTGCAAGGGTTTTGAGGGGGCAGTGTTGGAGTGAGGGCACTGGGGCATCAGCTCAGTTTTCATAGCACAAGTCCAGCCCACGGCCCCTCCCCTGGGACCAGCCCACAGCTCACATTACTCTGTGGGCTTCATCCTCAGAGGATGAAGAGGGCCCATTCCTGGGAGGCCACCGCCCCCAACTCCTCCCTCTCTTCTTCCCCACCAGTCTCAGCCCCAAACATCCCATTGTCCCATCCACTTCCTTTTCAGGTCCCGTAGAGGTCTGGACAGATCTCGGAGACTATTGGGATTCCCTCTGTGCCCCCAGGAAGAGATTGGGAGAGGCAGTGGTTAGAAAAGGAGCAGAGAAACACATGTGCCATCCAAATGGCCCAACCAGAGGCTGAGAGAGAGACAGGAGGCAGAGGGCCCAGGCTACAATCAGGGTCCCAGCACACCAATTTCCAAAAGGGCACCTTGCTTTTTCCTGAGTAATCCATAGCTCCCCAGGGGCAGAATGGCCCCTCTCTTCTGCATACCCCCCCAAGATTGGGCTGTATTAGCTTCTGTTCTAAGGCAGAAGCAGAAACACAAAGACAGAAGCTTGGAAAGGAGTGGGAAGAGGTGAGACAAGGACCCAGAGAAGCCCAGAGATTGCTTCTGAGAGGAGGTACAGCCCAACCCCAGAACATCGCAGAGAGGGACAGGCCAAGGATGTGGCCCATCTACTCTTCCTCCAAAGTGCCCTTCACAGCAACTCTGCACAACGCCTGTAGGCTCTCCCCTCACCTGCCTGGACCTACCCCCAACCCCTCTCCCCAGGCCTCCCAGGCTCAGGTTCAAGCTCCCCATTTCCCCTCCAGGGCCCCGGATCTGCAGCTTGACCCTTTCTAAGCCCTCACACACAGAGTCAGCAGGCTCCTGAGCCCCTCTCCCAAGTCCCCCTGTAGACCCAGGCTCACCCCTGCAACATCCATGGAGTGAGAAGCAGCCCTTGGAGTGGCCATGTAGAGAAAACCTCAGAGGAAATGGTCTGGGAGCAGGAAGGCCATGGGATAAAAAACGCCATGCTTAGAGAGGATGGACAAAGGCACAGGGCACACACAGTCACAGAGAAGTCAGGGAGCCCCAGCAGCTGCTGCCCTTCCACCAGCTCTCAGTGAAGTTTTGGGGTTGGAGGGCCCCCAGGTGAGGCCCTGGCTTGGACGACAAGAGTGGTGGAGCTTAGAGGTGGTACAGGTGGTGTGATGGGAGAAATTACGTTGAGACAACGAAGGGTTACAGTTAGTTTTAGAGAGAAAGATAAGATCCATGTGTGGGGTTCAGTTTCAGGAACGGGATTGGGGTTTAAGGACTGAGCTCCAGATCAAGGCTAGTGGACAAGAGCTTCTGACACGTGAGACCCAGAGATTCCCTGGGTCTTGGATCAGGCTTCCCAAGCCACAGTGATTCCTGCTGGTCCACTTCAGAAGAAGGAGGACCCTAGGAGGGAGCCTGGATATGCCCAGCTCTCTCCCAGCGGGTGATGATATCCTGGAGCTGACCCAGACTCATAGGATCAAACAGCCCTGAAATGGTCCCCATCCCTAAAAGGAGTGGCCTAACCTACTTTATCAGCAAAGCGTCTTAGCAAAGGGAGGCTGATTAAATGTCATAAACTGAACTGTTATCAAGGGAACAGTGGAAGAAAGAAGAATTTGCTTGTAAAGAGTATGTGAATTCCTGATGACAAACCTGAAGAAGAATTAAGATACCCTGAAGATAAAAGATATTGCACCTGGCTGAGATCAACCATATCCTTCATTCATTCAACAAACCAGCGGGGCCTTGTGCTAGGCCCTGGGGAAGCAGCGGTTAACAAAACTCTATCTTCTAGAGTGCCCAGTCTGGAGGGGGAGACAGACGAGGGAAGGGGCACCAACCCCTCGTCACAGGCTGCTGAGCTATGGTGATATTTGGCAAGACCCCCTGGCCTGGTGGAAATGACCTTTAAACGGCTATCTGAAGGATAACTAAGGATAACTAAGGACTGAGAGTGGAGAGAGGTGGCCCGAAGAGTATCTCAGTCCTTGAAAAATAAATCAGGGCCCTGCCAGACACGGCAGAGAAGAGAGTGAAGTCAGGATAGACAGCTGATGGGTATTTTTGGACTGAGGAGGGAAGATCCTTGAGAACTGAACCTCTGGGACCTCCTGAGTGCTCACTGGGGTCAGAGCCAGACCCTCAGGATAAACTAGGCAGCTAAGATTGATCATCCCGAACCGTGTCTGTTTGGATGTGGAGAGAAGGACCTTGTGATGGATTAATCCACGTGTCCAATGGGACTTTGACCTTTGAATTTATAGAAATAAAATTTGCCTTGGGGCTTCGCTGGTGGCGCAGTGGTTGAGAGTCCGCCTGCCGATGCAGGGGACACAGGTTCGTGCCCCGGTCCGGGAGGATCCCTCATGCCACGGAGCGGCTGGGCCCGTGAGCCATGGCCGCTGAGCCTGCATGTCCGGAGCCTGTGCTCCGCAACGGGAGAGGCCACAACAGTGAGAGGCCCGCATACCGCAAAAAAAAAAAAAAAAAAATTTGCCTTGCATTCTGCCATCTGGATCCCCCAACACATATCCACAGAAGGGAGCTGTGGTCCCCCTTGGCCCCTGGGGCAGCCCCAGGCCTGCCTGGCCTTCTTGGACGTTTCCAGGGAAGGTGTGTGGAGCTGGCAGGTAGCAGAGCAAAGCTGAGTGTGTGTCTGCTTCAACGCCTTCCCCACTAAGTCCTTCCAGCCAGGCCTCACTCTGCTCTTCCTGTTTGTTTCTTGTTTCCTGGACACTGGTCAGAGGGGAAGGTGGTACCAGAGGGGGTGGGGCTCAGAGGCAACACAGCTTAGCCAAGGCTGCCTGAGACAGTGGGAGTGTTGTGTCAGGAGAGCAACATGCCCAGCCCAGGGGACAAAGTGGAATGTTCCTCAATTTCCCCCACTTCCTCCCTCCAACTCACCCTTCTCTCCCCCCACCAAATGCTCAGAACAGCATCATGTTCCAGAACTTCGGACACTTCCCCACATGGGGTCGGGCCACACAGCAGCTTGGGTAGGAGATCCCTGAACAAGTGTCAGGAAGAAAAACTTATGTGATCCCAAAGAGCAGAACTAGGGCCCCACAAAGGATGCTCAGGAAGACACGTATTGACTCAACATTAAGAACTTTCTGAGCATCAGGGCTGATCTGAGACAATTTGCGTTTGGCCTTATGAGGTAATGAGCACCCCATCACTTAGGGTGTGCAAACTCAGACTGTCCAACCATTGGATTCGTTTACAAAGGAGATTCAAGGACCAGAGAGTCTTGGAGGTCCTTTCCAGCCTTGACATTCTAAAATTTGGTGCTCACCCCCACTAGCCTGGGGACAGTCTTTCCCCAGGAGCCATGCAAAAATGCACATGAGCTCTGGGCAGTTTCTCTGACTCTCCACTCCCACCCACTCCCTTGACTCCTCTTTCCAGGAGTCTCCTGAGAAAGTCACCCAAAATCTCAACCCTATTCCTGTCCCAGCCTCAAAGTCATCAAAGGGCAGGGAGGTGATGACTACCTCGCTCCCAAGAGGACATGGAAAATGCAGGAAGAACGCAGAGCTGGGAGGCTGGGAGCTTTGGGAGCTAAGGCAGAGGGAAAGTCTAAGCTATTTAAAGCCAGTCAAATCAAGAATAACTTAGCCCTTTCTGGGACTCTAGATTTCTGTGATGTTGGACATGAGCTTCTTCCAGGTAACCTTGGTGTGATTTGCCAGGATATCTCTCAGAGTGTGGGAGGGGGAGGGAAAGGGGGGCAGGTCACCTTGTCAGCAGCCTAGAATTGGAGAGAGACCTCTGGTCTGGAGTGACCCATCCCCTCCCCAGCAGTCCTCTCCGAGGCCCCAAGCTCCCCAGAAGCATCAGTGGGGTTGGATGAATGAGAAAACAGAGTGAGGCGCTCCATGGCCTCAACACCCAGACTTCTTGTCTGAGACTAAAGAGTCTCCCCTCCACTGTTACCTCAACAGCTGCCACTCTTCCTCACCCCAAAAGCCCTGATTGGCTTTGAAATCTCCTGAGCCCCTTTCATTCGAGCTTAATAAGAGTGATTTTACTGAAACCAGTTAATGCCCAGTGGGGGGCCAGAGTCATTGACAAGGGATGCTGAGGCTTTCAGGGGTATTGGAGGACATCCCAGGACCCCACTGAGTCAGGGACAGCCTGGCTGGGCCACCAGTGTGGGCTGCTGAGTCACGCCCAACTGGTGCTGCTTCTGCAACAGGTGCAAAGGTTCTGAGACCGCCTCCAAGCCCCAGTGCAGCGTGACAGGCAACAGGCACACATGGGCAGGGAGAGCATGAAGCCCAGCCAGGAGCTGGGGTATACGTTCCCAGGAGGCTGCTGCCTGCAGACCTGACTCAGTGCTCCAAGGTGGCACCCAGCCACTGGATAGTCCAGGCTGCACCAGCCCAGTTTGACACTGAAAGGACCAAAAGACCCAAGGAACTGGGAAGGGAGCTGGGAAGTCAATCAGGTACACATACGACAAAGTTAGTAGCTTGGGCACTTTTTATTTTTTTTATTTTTTGAAAGCTTCTAATATCCTTACATCAACAAAGACAATGTACCAAACAGCACTTCTTACTTATCTCCAGATTTCCCCAACACTGCTCTACAGCTTGGAATCTCGCAGCTTCCTAGATACCCCGAAGATGATTCAGCAGCTTGGAGGGGTGCACAGAGTTTATTTCTACCCTTGAGCCCTAAGAGGGAAAGTTGAATCCATCCCTAGGAGAAAACACTGCCCACCCAAAAGTCCAACCTCTAGCAACAAGTCTGAGGCTGGTTGTTCCTGAGCAGGGCAGGTGGGGGCAGCTGGGGGGAGGTCCACGTCTTGGCCTGTACTCCAAGGGAGCTTGTTCCTCTCAGCCCTGAGATGGATGACATCAGTAGGAAGCTGGGCAAACTCCAGGCACCTGAGGTCCTTTCTGGCTTTCCTGGGAAGAGGGTCCCCTGAAACAAGTAAAGTCTCACTCCTTGGTCCCTGCAGGTATTCTTAATCGTGCAATAGGAATGCTTAGAGAGAACCTAAGCAAGTATGCCAGCTGCCTCAGTGGCATTGCCATGTCTTCTCTCCCATCCCAGGCTGGGTACCACATCTTCCCAAGATCCCTAGGGAGGAAGGGATTAACTTCTTTAGGTACGAGGTATGCACTTAGGGAGCAGGGAAAGTGAGAAAGTCTCTTCCCCTAGCAGCTGGTGGGGCTGCCCACCTGGTTTGGGGGAAAAGGGGGCCACAGACTTCTGTGGTGGGGAAGGTGAGGAAGGTGCCTGGGGAAGCTGCAGATGTCTTGAGGCAGAGGAAGCACAGGAAGCAGCTTGCCCACTCTCCCTGGGCCCTGTGAAAAGAGGACTCTTGCCGGAGGTCCTTGTAACCTGGCATTGTAAACATTGGGGACGCGCCCAGCAGCTATCCTCTGCCTTCTCTTAGTGCAGAACCCACCGAAGGAGACAAGACTCGGCTCTGGATTTGAGAAATGAAACCGAGGGGGAAGGAGGCTGCCATAGTGACGGGAGCCGGATGGAGGTCCTTTCCCCTCAAAGGTATACAAAAATGGGGGAAATGGCTCCATCCTGGAAAGTTAGCACACAGCCCAAAATGGGAGCCTGATCATCCAGGTCCTTCCAAATAGGGTGAGACTCTTCTAAAGCTACAAGAAATTTTGTGGGAAGCAGCACGGGGGCAGTGGGAAGCAAGAGCAGACTGACTGACACTGATGAGAAGCTTCTGTGGAGATGGAAACAGGTCTGCTGATTCACTGAGAACTGACTTCACTAGAATGTACCTAGCACATGGTAGGCACTCAGAGGTACTTGGATGAGTAAATGAATGAATGAAGAATATTTGGGGGGAAAGCGAGGCAAGCTAACACAGATTTTATCTTTGGGGATAAAGCTTTGGAGAGCCTCACTTGTTGGAGAAAGGTGGACTAAGGAGAGCCGGCCACTTGAGTGGGGTGGGGGGCTGTGTTTGGGTGAGGGTGCCAGCCTGGCAGGTTGAGACATTGGGCCCTGGTCATGCCCCGATGGAGGATGGAGTGGGTGCCTCTGTCGTGACACTGCCTGGCATTGAAAGGGCTCTGGCATGACAGGGTTGAGACAGGAGTGTGAGCCACAGGTTCAAACATCACCCTCTCCACATTCATTATCTGAGTCACAGGCACGCAACTGGTAAGAGCTCTGACACTTCCTTCCCCAGCACCGCCCAACCCAGCCCTTGCTCCAGCTCCACCCTGAGAGAGCATCTCTAGCTCCTTGACCTAAAGTGCCTCTGAGCTTGGTGTGGAACGAGGACAGAGATAAGACTGAGCTGAAAGTGGACATGATGACAGCATCCCAGAGAGTCACAGAAAAGCCAAGAGACACCAGGATAAAGGGACCATCTGGCTTAGGAGGGCTGACCATGAGAGAGCATCCTTCCATTCTCTGCCTCTGAGCATCATACCACCCACAACCTGGGGCTCCCATAACCTATTTTGCTCCTCGTTAAGTGCCCGTGGCAGCCACATCCCCACAGCAAGAAAGCTGGACTGTTCCTTAGAGAAGTAGAATAGATTTAATCTGTAACTCAGAAGTGTCTAGATTAGCTGCAGTTATGGACACCGAGAGCCTGGGAGGAAGCTGCCCTCTGAAGGCATCCCGAGGGGCAGAGAGGCACCCTCAGTACACAGAGGTGACGGGTGGGTTGTTAGCTTTGCGCTCAGCTTCAGTGCAGTACTTCTCAGGAAGGCCGGTGGCTCTGCAGGAGAAACACAGGTGTAAGGGGTGTAAGGGGTGTAATGGGTAGGGATAGAGAAGGAGACCAAAGAGGAGGCAGCAGAAGCAGGTGTTTACAGAATCTAGGGACCTGTACTCCAATCCTGGTCCCCCAATCCATCCCCCAAACACATCCCTGTCAAGGCTCCAGCATCCTGCCAAGGAGTTCCCAGAGAGCCAGGAAGACCCCATCCCGGAACTTTCTCCAGGAGCCCCCTTCAGAGGGCCACAGCCCATGTGGGCCTGGAGTCAGGAGGAAGGCCCTCCCTGCATCCCTGTCACCATCCCTTCATTCCCCTAATCCCACACTTCCCAGCCCACCTCCCTGGGGAAGAGGAGAGGAGCTGGGCAGGAAGGGATTCCAGCACACCTCAGCTCCTCTATCTTTTTCTTCTTGATGTCTTCAATGCGCTCACGCCACTTCTGGGCCTCCTCTTTGAGGCGCCGGCCCTCCTCGAAGGTGGCGATCCGGTCCTGCACCTGCTTCTGCTGGTTCTCCCGCACCTGGCGCCGGAGCTCATTGGCATACTGTAAGCGTCCCATGGCCTTTTTCTTCTCCTCTAGCTGCTGCTTTTCAATCTGCTCTCTCTGAGCCCTAGAGGAGGGACACGTTCGAATGGGCTAAGCTGAGCTGTCCCAGCCCAGGGAAGTCTCTGGGGCTGCTGGGTAGGCTCCTCCAGGGGACACGCTGCAGAGACCAAGGCCCTCCACACTCAGGCCCTCCTCTTCTGTAGCTCAGAGATCAGCCCCAAAGGCTGATCCCAGCCAGGCCCGGGTTCATGGCATGTGACTCTATGCCATGGGCATGTTAAAAGGGCCCAACACTTGGGCCCAGAGCTAAGGCTCTGCTGTCACTGTTTTGAAATTCTTAATTGTTGAACAAAGGGCTCCACATTCTCGTTTTTCACTGAGCCCTGAAAATTTTGTAGCTGGCCCTACACCCAGGATGTCACCCACTGGAAGATATTGTTCCTACTCTTCTCTCGTATAATGATGCCTAACTCCTCTCCAGCTTGTTCTGAGATAGCTTTCTTTCTCTCTCTCTTCCTTCCTTTCCACTAACAATAATAATGATATTAACAAAACCAACAAAGAGGATGTTTAGGAAGTTCAAAGAAGTTGTAAACTCTGCAATGCTGGCTCTTCTTAGTTGCTGGAAGAAGAAGGAACTTAGCCTGTTATCTCTTATTTTTCTTACTACTCTCAGGAGCCTCTTCCGCAAGAAAACTTCATGAACCCTGACATCAGAAGGAAAACGGCTAATGTAGACCAGATGTCCCCAGAAAAAAAACGCAAATGAAATGTATTCACATCTCAGAGGAAATGCAGTCATAGGCCATCCTGAGCTAACTCCTTCTTTCTTCCTCAATGTAATCAAAAATAAAAACTAAATGTAAAATCACCTTAGGCCAGGACCTCTCAGCTGAGGTCACTCATACCCCAACCAAAAGCACCACTTCACAGACTCATTTCCCTCTAGCTATCTTCCAAGCTCCACCATGCATGGCATGTCCTCTCAGTGCTCAGCAACTCTTTTACACCATGTAGACACCTCCTAAAATTCTATACCTTTCAGGTTTATCAGAAGAAAACTGCTGACTTCCTTGCCCCTCTGTACTTACACACCAAATCCCCACTGCTCAGACACAACTACGAAAGCAGAAAGATTATCCTCCTTGCCTTGCCATTATTTTCCTATATAGAGAGCAGTTTTCTATTGCTTCACATTATGTGAAACAGGGTGGAAATGGGGAAACTGTATGTGTCATTAGAGAGCCCCTGGGGTGGCAGGCAATTGGAAATCTAAACGGGGAAGGGCCTGGTCATTTCACAGGGCTGGGGCAGGGATCCTGGAGGCTGGCTGCATTACAATCATCTTGGGGCTCTCAAAACTACTGATGCCTGGGCCTCACCCCAGACCAGTTAAATAAGAATCTCTGGAGTTGGCTCCTGGGCACCAGTACTCTTTGAAAGCTGCCAGGCATTTCTAAGAACCATTGGGTAGGGAAGGTCAGCTATTTCTGCTTAGTCAACAGGCTGACAGTTAAAGGCATCACTCTGTCCAGAAGCAGGAAGTCCATATACAGGCCATAGAGGAGGCCATGCTCTTGAAGTAGGAAAAGTTGGAATGCTGGCCATGGAAGAGACACTCCTAGCACTTGGAGATGCCCATCGTGGTGGTCACATGGCCCTGGAGACCCTAGGTCCAGATGCTAACCTAGAAAAAGATGAAATTGAACTTAAAGCTAGGGCTGGCAACATCGTTCTTAATGGTGAAAAACTGAAACCATTTCCACTAAGATCAGGAACAAGACAAGGATGTCCACTCTCGCCGCTATTATTCAACATAGTTTTGGAAGTCCTAGCCATGGCAATCAGAGAAGAAGAAATAAAAGGAATTCAAATTGGAAAAGAAGAAGTAAAACTGTCACTGTTTGCAGATGACATGATACTATACATAGAGAATCCTAAAGATGCCACTAGAAAACTTCTAGAGCTAATGAATGAATTTGGTGAAGTTGCAAGATACAAAATTAATGCACAGAAATCTCTTGCATTCCTATACACTAATGATGAAAAATCTGAAAGAGAAATTAAGGAAACATTCCCATTTACCACTGCAACAAAAAGAATAAAATATCTAGGAATAAACCTACCTAAGGAGACAAAAGACCTGTATGCAGAAAATTATAAGACACTGATGAAAGAAATTAAAGATGTTACAGACAGATGGAGAGATATACCATGTTCTTGTATTGGAAGAATCAATATTGTGAAAATGACTATACTACCCAAAGCAATCTACAGTTTCAATGCAATCCCTATCAAATTACCAATGGCATTTTTTTACAGAACTAGAATAAAAAATCTTAAAATTTATACAGAGACACAAAAGACCCCGAATAGCCAAAGTGGTCTTGAGGGGAAAAAACACAGTTGGAGGAATCAGACTCCCTGACTTCAGATTATACTACAAAGCTACAGTAATCAAGACAATATGGTACTGGCACAAAAACAGAAATATAGATCAATGGAACAGGATAGAAAGCCCAGAGATAAACCTGTGCACCTATGGTCAACTAATCTATGACAAAGGAGGCAAGGATATACAATGGAGAAAAGACAGTCTCTTCAATAATTGGTGCTGGGAAAACTGGACAGCTACATGGAAAAGAATGAAATTAGAACACTCCTTAACACTATACACAAAAATAAACTCAAAATGGATTAGAGACCTAAATGTAAGACTGGACACTATAAAACTCTTAGCGGAAAACATAGGAAGAACCCTCTTTGACATAAATCACAGCAAGATCTTTTTTGATCCACCTCCTAGAGCAATGGAAATAAAAAAAAATAAACAAATGGGACCTAATGAAACTTAAAAGTTTTTGCACAGCAAAGGAAACTACAAACAAGGTGAAAAGACAGCCCTCAGAATGGGAGAAAATATTTGCAAACAAATCAACGGACAAAGGATTAGTCTCCAAAATATATAAACAGCTCATGCAGCTCAATATTAAAAAAAAAAAAAAACCCAATCCAAAACTGGGCAGAAGACGTAAACAGACATTTCTCTAAAGAAGACATACAGATGGCCAAGAGGCACGTGAAAAGCTGCTCAACATCACTAATTATTAGAGAAATGCAAATCAAAACTACAATGAGGTATCACCTCACACCAGTTAGAATGGGCATCATCAGAAAATCTACAAACAACCAATGCTGGAGAGGGTGTGGAGAAAAGTGAACCCTCTTGCACTGTTGGTGGGAATGTAAATTGATACAGCCACTATGGAGAACAGTATGGAGGTTCCTTAAAGAACTAAAAATAGAATTACCATATGACCTAGCAATCCCACTACTGGGCATATACCCAGAGGAAACCATAATTCAAAAAGACACATGCACCCCAATGTTCATTGCAGCACTATTTCCAATAGCCAGGTCATGGAAGCAACCTAAATGTCCATCGACAGATGAATGGATACTGAAAATGTGGTACATATATACAATGGATATTACTCAGCCATAAAAAGGAACGAACTTGGGTCATTTGTAGAGACATGGATAGATCTAGAGACTGTCATACAGAGTGAAGTAAGTCCGAAAGAGAAAAACAAGTATTGTATATTAATGCATATATGTGGAACCTAGAAAAATGGTACAGATGAACTAATTTGCAGGGCAGAAATTGAGACACAGATGTAGAGAACAAACGTATGGACACCAAGGGGGGAAAGTGGCAGAGGGGTGGGGTGGTGGTGTGATGAATAGGGAGATTGGGATTGACATATATACACTAATATGTTTAAAATGGATAACTAATAAGAACTTGCTGTATAAAAAAATAACTTAAATAAAATTCAAAAAAAAAAAAGAAAGATAGGCTGCATCACTCAATCTCTACTTATCTGAGCATAACTTCTGTAATTTTTGTAGCCCTCCACCCTAATTAAAATTTTGTTTGGTTTATTTCCTAGTTTATTTTATTTTATTTTATTTTTATTATTTTTTAATGGCTGCACTGCACAGCATGCAGGATCTTATTTCCCCAACCAGGGATCAAAAATGGGCCTGGCAGTGAAAGTGCCGAGTCCTAACCACTGGACAGCCTGGGAATTCCCTTGTTTGTTTCCTTTAAAATTGTTTTTGGTGTTATAGAGTCTGGATCAGAGCAAGAAGAGAGTCTTTCCCAGTTAGGCCAGAACGCTAAGAGCCAGTAGAACGTCCCAGGGGCCAGGTCAGGTGGTGGCAGATCTAACTGGTAGAAAGTAGAACTACTGAGACTGCTCACTGCTTTGGTGTAGGAGAAGGGAGACAGACAGTGAGAGATGGGAACACTTGACTTCCACTTATGTGTTGGAATTATAACTAAGCCAACTTAGAGAACAAAAATGAAAGGACAAAGAGCTGACAAGGCCAGAAAGATGGAGAAATACAGGTGAAGTCCATCCAAATATGAGTCTCTAACATCCTTCTTAGATAAATGGGCAAGAATGGTGTTTTATTCATCTCTTATATCTCCCATAGCATCCAACACAGAGCCTTGACTTTACGTGCTTAGTACATATTTGTCAAAAGACCTCCTTCAAAGCCCTGCTCTGATGACTCGCAACCCTGAGTGTGTGAGTTCTTCTCTCCCTCTCTCTTCAACCTCCCCTGCTGCAGTTTCAGCCCAAACTTGTCGAGGGACATGGAGGTGGGGAGGGCAGAAGGGATCAGATTTATACCTTTACTTACACTTTTAATGCTCCCGGGGAAATAATCCCTATAATCCCCAATTCCTTAATCACTTCCAGGTGCTATTTTCCAATTCTTTAATAAAATTCTTGGCTCAAGTGTCTTTGAAATATTTCAATTATCCATCTAGTTAGAATGACCCCACAAACCTAGTCAAGGTGGATGCACATCTGTCCATGGACATGCCAGAAACTGCCTTTCCACCCAGTACGGACCATCCCTGCCACAGTACCAGGAAGGGAAGCTGAGGTTTCCAGCTCCTCCTACCGAAGAATTCTCTCGAACTCATCCCGGTCCCGTTGCACCTGAACGGCCAGAGCGTGCTCCTTGAAAGCCACCTGTTCTAGCTGACTTTTCCGCAGTTTGGCCTCAGTTTCCATCTTCTTCTGTGCGTTTTCCTTTTCCTTTCTGCGCCACTCTCTGTCGGCAACCTCCTGGTTGCGTTTGGCCCGCAAGGCATCCTGGGAAAGGAGAGGGTGGGGAGACCAGTGAGGATGCGAAATACCCTCAGGTCCCTTTAGGAAGACACCTACTTCGGACTCTGCCCCAGCTTACTTTGAGAAGCCCCCCGAATTTCTCTAGCAGCAGGGTTATGCTAGGAAAGAATAAAGGGAATCCTGTCATAGAACTTTCAGGTCAGAAGATACCCTGAGGGGTCATCTTGTCCTCCCCCCACCCCCAGCTCATCCCAGTGCTTTCCCTATACCTGAAACACCTCCCGGCTGTCCTGCGATTGCTTCTAATTTTAATAACTGCTACTGATGGAGATGGCACAGTTTCCTCTGGTGACACATTTCAATGGTTAGTTAAGGTTGAAAGTTCTTTATGTGGCAGCCAAAATCTTTCTCTTGGACCTTAAGCACGTAATACACTTCTCGATCCTTGCCGCCATAGGCTTGGAAGCAGGCCCATCCCTCCGCCCTCCAGCTACTGAAGATAACTTGCATCCTCTCTTCTATACCCTCAGCCTTGAGACCATTCTACAGGCTGTCAAAGGAATAGTTAAGGGGATGGGAGAGGCCGAGAGAAGCTGAGACTGAATAGGTACCTGCTCTGCCTGGTAATCCTGGGCCTTCTCCTGCATTGCCCTCAGGCGGGCGATCTCCTTCTCTTTCTCCCTCCGGATTCTCTCCTGCTCAGCCTCAAATTCTGCTTCTCGAGCCTGCCAGGAAGAAAAGGCCTCACAGCATGGCTCCCATTGCCCCAGGCTTGCAGAGAGAAACTGAGCCCCTTGTCTATTCAATATTCCCCCTACCCCTTCCTGACTCCTTTTAAGGTAGGGCAAAATGACTAGCAATGCATTGACATGAAACTAATTGGCATTTGTAAGATGCTTCGTTGCTTACAAAATGCCTTCTCCTGAGCTTCCCTGGTGGCGCAGTGGCTGAGAGTCTGCCTGCCGATGCAGGGGACACGGGTTCATGCCCCGGTCCGGGAGGATCCCACATGCCGCGGAGCGGCTGGGCCCGTGAGCCATGGCTGCTGAGCCTGTGCATCCGGAGCCTGTGGTCCGCAACGGGAGAGGCCACAACAGTGAGAGGCCTGCGTACCGCAAAAAAAAAAAAAAAAAAAAAAAAAAGCCTTCTCCTGTAATATCCCAGATGGTCCTCACAACATCTCATTAGATTGATATTATAAAGAAACTGATGTTCATAGAATTCAAGGGTCCTGTCCAAGATGGCACAGCTAGTAAACTACCAAACAGATTCAAATGCAGGTGAGCCCAGCCTTCATGCTCTGTCTGCTACTTCACAATTTCCAAGTTGCAAGGCTGCTGGGCCAAGTTTCTAGAGATAACAACTGTGGCTTCCTGCCTGTCATGTAAAGTACAGGAGGTGAAAGTTATCTCATTAGTCCTTTTGGGCAAATGGCCAACCGTGCGATGTGCGGCCTCCCAGTGGTTAGAAGATATCTAAGGAATGAACTACCAAAATTAGCTCCCTTTGCCACTTCTCTGAATGAGCAGACATATCCCTAAAAGCTTTCCATACACAGCTTCCCAACTACAATTCTTGGGTAGTCATAAGACTAATAATGGCTTAGGTTGGGTGGAAATGTGATCATCCCTCAAAGAATGTTCCTTAACCTCATTCCACCTTTCCAGACTTCTGTGCACCCAATGAGTTGTCAGCTTGTGAGCTGTGCACAGCTGGCTGTGTGTCAAGCTGGTTTCTCTGCTCCACATTGCCCTAGATGGCAGGGCAGGGAACTCTGGAGGCTTCCACCACCAATCTCTGCCTTTAGCTCTAAAGCGGCAGCCCCGGCTGTAAGAGCAGAGACCACTGTGAGGTCAGGGAAGGGCTTGTGATATACTTGGATACTTCTGGTGGGCTGTGGGCATGCCCAAGTGCCCGATCCCTTTGCCAGTTTCCTGCCTTTCCCAGCTCCTCCTGCCAATGACATTTTCATGTATGAAGACAAGACATATTCCTCTCCTGCTCAGAAATCAATGGCAATTCCTCATCATTCCACACTTCCAGCTCTGCTCAAGGTCCAAGGCATTCCCAACAACTGCTCTCAGCTCTCCATCATCTCACTACCTCATTTCCCATCACAATCACCAGAGACTCTCTGCTGCAGCCAGTGAAACTGTTCACCAATTCCAACACGTGATTGGCTTATTATCACCACCT
Organism: Mesoplodon bidens; assembly: GCF_964165515.1. Taxonomy (NCBI): domain Eukaryota; kingdom Metazoa; phylum Chordata; class Mammalia; order Artiodactyla; family Ziphiidae; genus Mesoplodon; species Mesoplodon bidens. The sequence continues at coordinate 69,675,200 of NC_138177.1, read as the reverse complement.
TCGCCCATTCAGGGAAACAGTTGCTGAGTTCCATATGTTGTACATAACATTACTCTAGGTACATTCAGCCTGTCTGATAGTGGACACACACGGAAGCATTCAGGATCTTTTCAATCAGTCAATGACTAGGTTCACAAGGTTGTTGTAATGACTAGATAAGACCACACACAAAGCCCTTAGCACAGAGCCTGTGTACAGACTAAGTGCTTGATTAATGGTAGTTGTGTGATCATTAGTATGCTGGAACCCCCATGTCCCCAGTCTTGCGTTCTCACTCTGTTGCCTGCATATCTCTGGCATCCAGTAAGGAAGCCAAAGCCAATAAATGAGCTTTGCTGAGCTTCATTTTCTATCGTTTGCATTTGGAGTATAGAGGTATATCAAATATGCCTTTTCCAATTGCACCCACACCCTCCCCCTGCCCATAATTAAGAAACCCTACCATAGAGAAGTATGGAATTGTCATGGAACCTCAAAGCTAGCAGGGAAGGCAGGACTCACGCATGAGGAGTTGAATAATTTTCCTGCCACCTCAAGTCTTTCCTTCTCTTCTTATAGAAATCCATGTTCACTCCATCCAAACCATGTCTAAAAGCTTCCTTTTGTCCTCCATTCCTCACAGACCCCAATCATGCCATTACTCATTCTTGTCCCAGAATGAGTCCACACATTCATGAGCTGCATCTCCCTATAACTGTTCGAGGGTATTGCTCCCTGTTCCATGGTGCATTTGTTCTTACAAGTACTACAGGGGGTGGTGGTTGAAGGCTCTATTTTCTGAGCCTAGCCTCCACTATAGGATGGATACCCAATATAGGAATTTTCACGAGAAATTTATGGGGCAGCTGACTCATGATTGATTACTGAAGATATAATTATCCAGGTCATGAGGAATCCACGAAAACTTTACTTTCACCAATAGTTTTAATTTTCTTCCCTGCCTGCACCTGACCCTCACCCCAACTTCTAATCAAAGGTGTTAACAAGGACAATAACACCCTAATTGGGGTGTCCTTTCCAGGCTACTCTCTGGTAATGAACAAGGGGACTGGCCAAGTTGAAGAGAAAAAGAAGCCAGGCCCTTGAACTAAGGACATGAATTTTAGGATGATGACATAACTATCTTCTGTTGAGTTAGCTTAGTTCTCATGCCTGCATCTCCCTGAGACAGACACTCCATTCCTGCTCAGAAGTCCCAGGCATCAGTGCAGATCCCTACCATCTTCTTCTTGGTAAATTCCATCACCATCTGGTCTGCCAGCTTCTCCTGAGCAAGCAGCTCTGCTTTCTGCCTCTGGTTTTCGTCATTGATGCGTTTGATCTCAGCCTGCATCTTCAGCTTTTGCTGGTGTCTTCGTTCCAAGTCCTGCCACCGAAGGGAGAGAGCCTCAGAGTAGAAGGGGAAAGATCAAAAGATACTGGCCTATTAGGACAGAGAGACACAGATGGAGGCAGGGAGAGAGATGCACACTCTGAAGTCTAGCTCCAGTTACTGCCCTTGATTAAAGCTGTTTTTTCAAGGGTCATCAATGACCTCTTCTAGCCAAATGACCCTTTGCAGTCTTCATCCACCTTGACTTTGCGGCAGCCCCTGACACTGTTGATCTCTCTGAACTCTCAGGAAGTGGAGGCTCCTAAAATTCTACTCAGTGTCTCCCCCATGTCAGGCAAAATCCTATCCTTTGTTCATTATGCTTTCCTCCTGCCTTCAATTTCCTTCCCCTATTCAAACCCAAACCTTTGGTCTCTGTTCAATAGTGATGATGAAAATAGATAAAATAGAGTATTGCACTAATTGAGTACTTTTTATTCATAAGACACTTTATATAACCTACCTCTAGCACCTAAATATACCCCCAAAAACCCTGAAAGGTAGTCCTTGTTATCTTTCTTGTACAGGTGGAAAAACTGAGGCTCAGAGTTTAAGCGACTTGCCCAGGGCCATACAGCTAATGAACTCCACAGCCAGAATTTTGGAACCTGGTCTGTCTAAACTAAAGTTCCAATCTTCTCTGGAGCTCTTACTTGATTGCCCCAAGTTTTCATTCTCTCTGCATTTCTGAATTTGCTTTGAGACTTAACATGGTGCCACACCTCCTCGGACTTGATCATATGCTGCCGTGAGGATCCCATTCGCTTCCTGTGTGTTCATTCTGTCCCAGCCAGAGGACAGGGACCATGTGTAACACTTATTCTCTTTCCCAATACTGAGAGGGAAACAGCAAATACTCACTAATGAGGCAGGGAAGAGGGGGCCGAGGTGAGTGGCAAGTGAAAAAGAGAAAAAAACCTCAGAGAGAAAAACAATGAGTGATGGACATCAGAATCCCAACCACCCTGAGTGGCAAGATCCCTTCTAAGGAATGAGCCTGAGCCTTTGAAAGCTCCCAGTGATCAGACCACTTCTGAGCACATCCTCAGGTCCCAATGTGGAGGGGCACCGGGACCTTGGGCAGTGGCCTCCCTATCGTCTCAAACTTGGACTCCTTGCTTCAAACTCCCCTACCCATCAACTCACCCCACCTCCCACACTGCTCCCAGCTCCTTCCATTTCTTCAAAGACTAACCCCTACCTGGCCTCCCAGCTCCTCCTCAGCCCAGCTTCTGCCCTGACGCATCCCAGGCAACACTGCTGACCCTCCCCCAGCTTGGCTCACTGCCCAGTGCAGGGCTCTTTCCTCCAGGAAGCCTCCTGAACCAGACCAGCACAGTGCTGTGTGCCTCCCCCCAGGTCCACATGGTGCCTGAGTCAGGGCCGCCAGCATCCTCTCACTCTCCGGGCACCTGCCTCCTTGCTCACGCCACAGTTCCCCTCTTCACACTCCAACTCCCACACTCTTCTTTCCCCTTTTCCCTTTCTTCCTTTCCTTCCTACCTTCTTCCCATCAGTTTTGCGCATGCCATTGGTACCCCAGGCAGTATTTAATCCCACTGACCCTCAAAGCTAGAAAAGCTGCTGACTTCTGATCTATGACATACATATAATCATACATTTACTTACTTCTTTGCCTATTTATTTACTTTTTGGTTTGTTGTTTTTGTGGGTTCATTTCATTTCCAAGAAACCAGGACTTCCCCTGTTTCTCATCTTTGAAGCCATCATAAAGCAACCCCAGATAAACTCCCTTCATTCTCTCCATCTTGCTAGCAAGGTGGGGAAAGCTGCCCTTGCATCACCGTGAGAAGACCCAGTTCTAGGCTGGGGAGGCAGAGGTTTCTATCTCTGCCCAATGATACTGCCTGGAGACTTAGGGAGTGCCTAGGAGGACAGGAAAAGGACAATGATGTAACACTGGAGTAATTGCGTTGACTCAGTGACACCTGGAACTTTCTCAATGAACCTACCAATGTCCATTCCCCACAATCAAGGTGGATTTTCCAGTCTCCTGCATATCTACCCCAGAACTGTCCTTCCTGTCCCTTTCCCTCTCTCTCCTGAGCCAGGAGCTTGGCCAGGTCTTGTCTGTCTTCATAGCCCTGTTGCTCCCCTTCTCAAGCAGTTCACAAGGCTGCCTGCCCCTCATCTTCCCTGACCATCTGGTGATCAGCCTCCCACCCCTCACACAGATCCTCATACTGCAAGTGCTCAAGAAGCCCTCATAATTATAAGGCCCCCCATGAGATCCTTCAGGGCCCCCTGTCACTCCTCACCATCAGATTCACTGGGAGATGACAACTCAATCACCCATAAACATGGGGAAGGAGGAGAACAATAAAAGAATATGTGTTCCACAAGTTAAATGGCACCATGAGGAAATAATCAGACAAATTAGAATGTGGGACATTCTTCAAGTCAAATGTCCTGGATGCTTCAAAATATCAGTGCTATAAAAATGAATGAATGAATGAATGAATGAGTGAGGGAACTCTTCTAGATCAAAATAGACTAAAAAGACTTAGTGAATGCAGTGTGTGAACCTTGACTGAATCCTGGTTTGAATGAAAGAAAATAACTGAAAATATATTTTTGTAACAACTGAGAAAATTTGAGTGTAGAGTAAATATTAAACGATATTATAGAATCATTGGATTCTAATTTTGTTGATAATAGTGTTGTTGACTTGTAAGCAAATGTCCTTCTTCAGAGATACAGGCTGAAGCATTCAGCAGCAAATTGTCAAGATGTTGGCAACTTACTTTCAAATAGTTTAACAATATCAAAATATGTATATACATCTAAAAGAGACAAGCAACTCAGGCAGATTAACAAGCACTGAATCTAGGTGAAGCATTGATGGGTGTGATACAGTTCTTTCAACTTGTCTGTGTGTATAAAATTTTTTAAAAGTGAAAAATTGAGGGGAAAAAAGAATAAATGCCCCAAATGCATGCCATGTACCTCACAGTGCCAGGGACGTTTGTATATTGCAGCAGATCAGCTAAGGTCAATAGAAGAAGATTTGTTCAAGTCTACCTGGTCTGAACAGGTGTGTCATCATTTCTTTTGCAATGGATATGCTTACTAATTATATTTACGCTAACAGGAAAAAAGGGTGTGACTCCTCAACACAATTAATGACACTGGGATGCAATGTACTTTGGATGAGGCAACAGCAGGGAGTCTAGACCTAAGACACTGCTACTGCTCACCTACAAAGTCTATGATATCCCTAGATAATTGAGGGAAGACAATAAAACATCCCTATGTTTATTTGTGCAAAGCATGTAGCCATATCTTTCCTTCATGTGTCCATTCACACAGATATGTCAGTTCTGGACCCCAAGTCCCAGTAAGGCAGGGACGGTATCCAAATCACTGCTCCTCCCTCAGCATGACTCCACAGCCAAACAAGTTTCATATGGCAATAAAAAGTTGATGGTGACAATGATGTGAAATGAGCATGTGCCTGACGGAACATCAGCCCACACGCTCAAACCCCACAGTGTTGGAGGGCTTTTTTGCTGTTGCCGGTGGAAGTTGGCATTATCTGGGCAGCCCTGTTACCCTTAGATCCTCCTCTTGGAGCTGCTCCATATATGCGCGCATCTGCTCCTTATCCTTTTCCTGCTGCTCGGCAAGCAGCGATCGCTCCTCCTGCTTCTTTTCCATCTGTTCCACAATGTGCCTTCTTCCTCTGGGAAGAAACAGTGCCACGGTGTCTTAGAAACCAAGGGTCTGTGTCTCTCTGTTCTCACCTCCACCCAAATAACCCCCAAGACGGGAGGCATCATAGGAACAATGTGACAAGTGCCCCCTAAACATGGCTATGCTTCATGAACCCAGACCAAAGTCCTTCCCCAGAGGGTCCTGGCAGGTTGGTCCTCTCCCTTCTGAACTCCTGGTTCTGGGGCTCACCCTTCTTTTTCTTTCTTTTTTTTTTTTTTTTTGATTTCATGCAGTCCACTTTATTGATTTTTTTTCTTTCATAGATTGTACTTTTCTCTTGTTGCAGAGCACGGGCTCTAGGCACGCGGGCTTCAGTAGTTGTGGCTCACGGGCTCAGTAGTTGTGGCTCGTGGGCTTAGTTGCTCCACGGCATGTGGGATCTTCCCGGACCAGGGCTCAAACCCGTGTCCCCTGCATTGTCAGGAGGATTCTTAACCATTGCACCACCAGGGAAGCCCCTCACCCTTCTTGATATTCCCTCACTTCATTTGTTTGCCCAAGAGGCATCCACATTGTAATACACCTTCTCCCTTTCAGTGTGTAAGAGCTTCTGAAATCCTACCACCTCCCAAGCCTTCCCAGAGTAATCAGAGGGAGTGACCTTCTCAAGCTGGATTCACAGAGCTTCCCAGAGTTAAAAAGCCCATGACTGGGCTTCCCTGGTGGCGCAGTGGTTGAGAGTCCGCCTGCCGATGCAGGGGACACGGGTGCGTGCCCCAGTCCAGGAGGATCCCACGTGCCGTGGAGTGGCTGGGCCCATGAGCCATGGCAGCTGAGCCTGTGCTCTGCAACAGGAGAGGCCACAACAGTGAGAGGCCCGCGTACCGCAAAAAAAAAAAAGCCCATGACTTCTCCTGTCTCTGGTGCATCTGCTATCACCCAGTGTATCTCGTCTTCCCACTCCATCTCCCATGCCTAGTTTGCTAAGTGTCCTTCTTATACCCAATCGTATATTTTAAGACCGTCAGCTGCGGGTGGACAGGGCTGAGTCTGAGGAAGTCTCTCCACTCAGCAGTGCCCTGGCTCAACAAAGGAAAGCAGAGAAACCAGATTCTACAATCAGTGTTGCCAGGGACTCCCTATGTGTTATTGGGATGTCAGTAAATTTGGAAGCATCCAGGCCCCATGCTATATGACTAAAGGCTGGGAGAGTGGGAGAAGACACAGATTAGGATAAGAATCTCCAGGAAGGAGTATGAGATTGACATTCAGATAGAGATCTTGAATGGCTTCATGACTCTAGATGAAATACACTAGAGCAATGAGTAAAAGAGTTACATGGAAGCAGGTTTAGACTCAATATAAGGACCAGGTCAAATCATTAGAGCTGCTGATAAGGCAGGGATTTTCCTTTCATTGAAACTGTTTATGCAAACAATGAAGAGCCACTTGGCCATGAAATAAACTTTTATTGGGAGCCTGCTATAGTGAACCAGGTACCTACTAGAAGTACAAAGATGAATGGTACATGAGAACAGAATACAGATGGGGAGAAAGAACTGCTACTCAGTGTGGTGCAATGACTATTTTTTTTACAAGGACTATTTATAGAGGTAATTCTTGAATTATATGGTTGGCGTTCTAAATCCAGGATACTATGATTCTAGTTTACCAGCGTTGGGACTTGTCCTTTCCTGCAAAATGAAGGGGACTGAATGTACTCATTCTAACATGTATTAAGCACCTACTACAGTCCAAGCACTCTGGTAGGCCCAGAAGCTACAGAAATGAATAAGACAGGGACCCTTCCCTCAGTGAGCAAATAGCCTGGTGAGGGTCAGGGAGCCACAGTGCAAGGAGGGGTGTGCCAGAGTATAAACAGGGTGTGGCGGGACCCAGAGAAGGGGGCCCTAAAGCCTGCCAGGTGAAGTGAGGGAGGTTTCTCAGAGGAGGAGACAGCAAAGTTACATACTAAAGGAAGAGAGCAAGTTTTTCGGGGGGAAAGGAAAGAGAAGGGTATTCAAAAGAGAGGGAACAACAAAAGTCATGAGCTTTTGTCAAGACCTGGCATGTTGGGGGAAATGAAGGAAAGCCTCATAGAATGGATGGCAGGAAATGGTGCAAAATGAGGCTGAATTGGGGCCAGATTATGAAGCACCTGTTGTGATCTTGGAAATAAGCTTTAAGAAGTTCTGTGGTTCTCTGAATCACTCCATAAAAGTTTTGAGATAATAACAGAGGAGGATAATGACGATTTCTCGCGTCTTCCCCCTTTGCAAGGCTATATGGACCTAAAGACACATGGAAATGACTTAGAGAGGGAGGTGCCAAAGCCATCTCTTTACCGGATTCTCTCTTCCCGCCTCTTTCTGTGCAGCTCCTCCTGCCTCTGAATGGATTTCTGCCGCTCCACCTCCATCATCTGATCCAACCGCTTCTCCTCTGCATCCAGTTCTTTTTGGATCAGCTGCTTCTCCAGAATTTGGGCATCCCGGATGGCACGGCACTTAGCATTGAGGATGATCTGGGGAGTGGAAATAAAGTTGTGGTACTAGGCCTGGGAGTAAGGATGGGGGGGGCGGATTGCATCACAGGGATGTGGAAGTTGGAGCGGGGAGAAATGGGAGCAGAATCCTATTGAGTGTGCACACAAGCCCAGAAAAGCAATAGCGTTGGGGCTTCCCTGGTGGCGCAGTGGTTGAGAGTCTGCCTGCCGATGCAGGGGACACGGGTTCGTGCCCCGGTCCGGGAAGATCCCACATGCCGCGAAGTGGCTGGGCCCGTGAGCCATGGCCGCTGAGCCTGCGTGTCCGGAGCCTGTGCTCTGCAACGGGAGAGGCCACGACAGTGAGAGGCCCGCGTATCACAAAAAAAAAAAAGCAATAGCGTCTTTCAGCGTATTGGATCTTAGTGTTTGAGGGGTCATGGATCACGCTTTGGGAATATGATGAAAGCCATGGGCTTTCTCCTCCATAAAATTCATTTGCATCTGTACACACAAAATTTCCATAAAACTTCAGAAGTTCATGGTCCCCCTTAGAGACCCATGAACCCCAAGTGAAGACCCGCTGTTCTACACTTTGGGGAAACAAACATTCTTGCAGAGGCCAAGCCACTAGATTTTTAAACTAGAAGAGCCCAACATGACACATAAGGGAATGAAAAACCGTGAGCCATCAATAAGAACTATGGAGTAAAAGCTTTGGAAAATAAAAGGAAGTAGAGAAGATTTACCTGAGAGACAGAAAGAAACTGTAGATGAAGGGGTTGGGGAGTCAGCATTTTTCATTTGGCCAGGAAGTGAACCACATGCAATTGAGTTACACAATAGAATTCCAAATGAGCCTCTAGTCTTCTTTATGCTCTCAGCTAAGGCAAGTGCTTTGAAAATGACAAAAAGAACCCAACTGCCTGGGACCACCATATGTGGCCAGAACTGAACTAGCAGGATAAGATACAAGTAACATCCTCACATGCATTTATCAACCCACAGTTCGCAAAGCCTCTCCCATATATTAGCATATTTAATCCTGCCGATAATTCTGCTAAGTAGTTTCACCACCCTCATTTTACAAATGAAGAAAGTGAGGCTCAGGGAGGGAAAGTGACTTGCCAAAGGTCACACAGCAGGCACGTGGCAAGTGCAGCTCTCCACCCCGTTCCCCTGCCAAGGCCAGACCCTGACCTTTCACCCCTGCACCCTGTCTCCAGCTGGAGCCCATGCTGTCAGGTGTGTGGATAAGAGACAAGAGAAGGGAGGACTTCCCTGGCAGTCCAGTGGTTAAGACTCTGTGCTTGCACTGCAGGGGGCATGGATTTGATCCCTGGTCAGGGAAATAAGATCTCGCAAGCTGTGTGGCACGGCCAAAGGAAAAAAAAAAAAGAGAGAGAGAGAGAGAGGGGCTTCCCTGGTGGTGCAGTGGTTAAGAATCTGCCTGCCAATGCAGGGGACACAGGTTCGAGCCCTGGTCCGGGAAGATCCCACATACCGCGGAGCAACTAAGCCCGTGCACCACAGCTACTGAGCCTGCACTCCAGAGCCCGTGAGCCACAACTGCTGAAGCCTGGGCGCCTAGAGCCCATGCTCTGCAACAAGAGGAGACACCGCAATGAGAAGCCCACGCACCACAACTAGAGAAAAGCCCGCACACAGCAACAAAGACCCAACGCAGCCAAAAATAAATAAATTAAATTAAATTTAAAAAAACAAAAAAAGAGAGAGAAAGAGAGATAAGAGGGGGTAGGGAGAATGGAGAGCTCACCTTGCTCATGTCCTTCAGCTCCTCCACCTGCTCCATCTGCAGCTGCCTGGCTCTCTGAAGGAGGTTCTGGGCCCTGTCCTTGTCCACCTCCTCCAGATTGTTGAGCTTCTTGTTGTTCCTCCTAAGCATTTCCTTCTGTTTCATGATTTTCTTGCGTGTGGTCACTGCATCCTGTGGGAGCCACGTCGGGATTAGTGGGGGGTTGCTGCCTGTGCTCTGTGCCCTGGGCACTAGCCTGGCTGCCACGGTTGACCCCAGATGAGTTTCGCCTCACCCCACAGCACTGTCAGAGCCCAGGGGTTTCTCAGCCTGGCCTCCTCGCCCTTCCCGCTGCCCTGCGGTTCCTCCCACGCCCACTCTTAATTCTACAACATGTCCTCTTTAGCACGTTCACGTCCCATTTCATGGTCCCCTAACTAGAGCTCCCAGTCTCGTGGGAAGCCAGCCTCTCCCCAGCCCTTCTCTTCAACCCCCCTCTGCATAGATGGGGGACGGGGGTAGCTACCACAATGGCTTCCTTCTCCTTCTTGAAGGCCTGCTCCCTGGCCTTGAGTTCTTCTCTAGTCAGGACGTGGGATGCCCATTTGATCCGCTCAAACTCCTCAGGGCTCATGATAAGGGACTCCCCGAAGGGGTCCTTGGTGGGGATGCTGACACAAGGATTGAACAAAATTAGGGAGGCGAGGGGAGGGCAAGCTCTCAGCACCACACTGCAGGCTGCTCCGCTCTCTTCCCCACCCCTCATCACTGCCCACCCGCCTGCAGGGACTCGGGCAAGGGTAGGAGAGACAGCCAACTGTGCAACGGGTCCACTGGGGAAAAGTGGTCCCAGGCAAGGGTGGAGTAGCGTCACGGGCTAAAGAAGGGACAGTTTAAGGACTTTTTCTAAAAGATCCAGTTCATATGCTACCTTCTCTGCGCCGCCGTGTATGACCCTCCCCCATGTATACATACATACACCACCTCCTTCCCTCTGCTCTACCTGCCAGTGTTGTGGGCAACTTCTGTTTCCCTTGCTGGATCACAGGCTCCTCCAGGATACGGACTCTGTCTTAACCCCACAGGCAGCCCAGTGTCTGGCACAGTGCTGGGCACAGAGTGAGGACTCATAATAAAGTTGTTGAATTGAACTTTTAAAATAGATGATTCCTCAAGGATGACATGAAAAGAGCAAGGGGATGCCAGACAAGGATGAAGTGGATGCCAGTGAGAAACAAAAACATCCCTGTGCATCCAGCCCAGAGAGGAGCTTTGAACCCTAAATATTAATTAAACTCTCTGATCAACAATAGTCAGAGACATGTCTATAGACCTTTCTAGCCGCCCAACACATTCAACAACCCAATAGATAATTGTAATGATTACAAACAAATGACACACGTTAAAGATGGAGCAGAGGGGGTGGGGGATAAAGGTGTTTCTGGGTGAGGCGATTTAACAGGTACTTGGTTAGGAGGCAGGAAGTTAAGCTTCCTCCAATAAAACTGGTGCAGGGGAGGTGTCCAGGATGTGGACGAATGAGCGAGTGGACCTGAGGCTTAGCCAAGATCTTGTGGTTCACTGGGTGGCGTGGCCCCAAACATCTGGGATCTGGAATAACAAAAAATGATCTAAATCTGAGACAGCATCTCATGCTGCTCTCAGCAGCCCTGATAAGTCACCAGCAACTTCACCTCCAACTTGTTTTTTAGGACTGGACCAGTCCAAGAAGGAGACATTTCTTGGGCCCCAGGAGTATCTGCAGGGCTCCTACCACATCTGGCCATTTGATGCCAGAGCTGACCAGACAGTACTCCTGGGGCTGTGTCCCAGTCGTGCCTCCCCAGCTTGTGACACAGGCTGCATTTTCTGGGAATTCAAGTTTTTAGCGAGTGGAGCCGGAGTAGGAAGAACGGTTTGGAGAATGAAGCACTAGCACAAGAGTTAAACCACGGAGTGATGGTGTTGGCTCATTTCACATGGCTGAGCTGGGCCTCAACCCCACAGGAGGGGCCCAAGCAAGGGAGCTGCTCCAGTCAGGAAGCCATGCTGAGCTAATCCCAAAGGAACCCGAGAGCCCTTGGGAATTTCCTCTTCTGGCCTCAGAGCCTGGGAAGAAGCCAAGGGGCTAATTAGGCATCTGGTCGGTTTCCCTTTGCTTCCTATTCTTGATGCAGCCAAAAGGAAGTGACTCATCTGGACATTTCCCTTTACCAATGGGAAAGTGCACTAATGGGGGCTCAGAGAGGACCCCTAAGCACCTCCCCTCTACCAGCCCCATAGGACCCACAGCAGCCAGAAGAAAGGAAAGAGAAAGAAGCTGGGAATTAAGGGCAATGGCAGTAATAGATTCAAGGTGGGGAGAAACAAAAGAAACCAAAATGGAGAAAAAAGGAGAACAAAGAAACAAAAGGGGGGAAATGAATAGGAAAGAGGTGGGGTCTGCAATCACAGAATGAGACAAGGTGGGTTTCCCCATCTCTACGCAGAGGTCCTCAGCGGAAAGGCTCTGTGTGCTAGGTACTCACTTGAGCTCCCGGACCATGTCCCGGGTGATGAGCTGGACGGTCTCTGGCTTGTGGTCCAAGCCCAGGGCAGTGAGAGTTTTCCGAATGACATGCTTATCTTGGAGCAGCACGATGGGGCTGTCGCTCTGGGTCAGAGGCTGTGATGTCAGGAAGGACAGCTTAAAAGCTGGTCACCACACTTCCTGCTGGTCAGCCCTAACTTCAAGTGCAGCCTTCCCCTCTCCTGGGGTTTCTACCCCATCCAGTGGCAGGGGAGGCTGGCTGGGGCCCAGACTGCAGGACCACCAAGAGTAGCCAGGGCACTGAGAGAGCAGCAGGGTACTCTGCCCTTGAACATGGCCAGATGTGCTCTGTACCGACCAACTCTTCTGAGAGCAAGGCTTCTTATACCTTGTACAGATACTCCCAGAGGGATGGGGGCGCGGGGGGGAGGGTTGCTAGCGAACGTCCATTCCTAACCTAAAACCATCAGGAATGAAAATTTGGGTTCTCTAGGTTCTCCTCCCTCCGTGGTTTACGAAAGAAAAAAGAATTAGCTCTCCTGACCACACCGTGGGTTTGAAGCATACAATTTGTTACAGACTCATCCAATCTATGATATTTGTTCTTTTTAATCCTTTCTAATGATTCATTTACTTTCATCCCCCAAAAAAGCCATATGGAGGAAGTTAGAAATAGCTAAATGGCCCCGGTGGAGACCTGCCCTTAAATCTAATGGGGTGAGGAAGTCAGTGAGTTAGAATTCAGCAAGGAGAATACAAATTAGATATATGAGGTTTTTTAGAAAATGCTCTGACCATGAAGGAGTTACATAATAAGAAAATGAAATCACTTTTCAGGAAGTTTTGAACACAGGAGAGACTTTCATTTGTCAGGACCGCAGTATCTGTGGTCCCGAGTAGAGGCAGGGGCATGGCTTCGGTGGAGGGCCTTCCTGTCTGGAGAATCCCGCTCTGCACACCCGTCCCTGGACTGCTGCTGCCACCTGGTGCCCATCTCTGCTTCCAAGTGGCACAACTCAGTCAGGCCACAGGCCCCTTCCGCCCCCTACTGCTGGCTGGGAGGCTTCCGGGACTCTCACCCAGCAAAACGGCCAAAGGACAGGCCAGGAATAGGCATTACTTTGCCTGCACGCTCTTGCAAGTCAGCAGGACTAAGTTTGGAGAACTCGGCCATTTCCAAATCTATCTTCACTTTAACTAGAAGACTCCCCATGGACTCAAAACAAATAAACGACACGTCTGTAAGTGAAATTGCATTGCTTTGATTCTTTCCCTTGTCAATAGGAAACTGCTGCAGAGTGGGCATCTTCTAAATGGATAAAGATGCCCATCTGGAACACTCTGGAAAGTCCTTTTTTGTTCACAGTGAGGATAGTGAGGGGCAGGGGTAGACATCAACTCTCGTCTCCCCAGCCTGCCTGCAGCCAGAGCTATTCACACTAGTATGCACACCACCACTGGTATCTTTTGTCTTTTTTGTTTTTCTCTGCTTCTTTTTTCTTTTCTTCCAGTTTTCTTGAGACATAGTTGACATACAGCACTGTATAAGTGTACAGCATACTGATTTGATTTACATCCATCATAAAGTGAAAATCACAATAAGTTTAGGGAACACCCATCATCTCATATAGATGCAAAATTAAAGAAATAGAGAAAAACATTTTCCTTGTGTTGAGAACTCTTAGGATTTACTCTGATAACTTTCATAGATAACATACAGGCAGTGTCCCTCTCCTCTCTCAATCTCTCACCACCCTTCTCTCCATATCTCATCCTCTTTCTCTCCTTGCCTCTCTTCCTTCTTACCGTCTGAACATCACGTGTACCAAGGCTTATTCCAAGTTACACTCTGGCTCTCCTTCTCTAGTCATCAGCCTCTTAGGTGGGATGACATTTGCAAACAAACACCTGCCTGTTTCCCAAGCAAAGTAACTGTATTTTTTTTTTTTTTTTTTTTTTGCGGTACGCGGGCCTCTCACTGTTGCGGCCTCTCCCGTCGCGGAGCACAGGCTCCAGATGCGCAGGCTCAGCGGCCATGGCTCACAGGCCCAGCTGCTCCGCGGCATGTGGGATCTTCCCGGACCGGGGCACGAAACTGCGTCCCCTGCATCGGCAGGTGGACTCATAACCACTGTGCCACCAGGGAAGCCCAAAGTAACTGTTTTAGCTGAGCAACTGGGAAAGAAGGCTGATTTTGTGTTTTTTCACTCTGATGCTATTCTCCTATGGAGGGGAAATTGTGTTGGTCTGTATCTGCAAGCTTGGGCCAGTGGCCCTCAAGCATTTCCATCACGGGGCGCTCACTGAGCAAACAGTGAATATTGAGCGCTCTGCAGCTGAGACTCCCTTCAAAGTTATAACAGATTTTTAAATGCTGTGAAGACCTAAGGATTTCATGGTGGAGGAAGCCAGGTGCCCTGTTTGCTTGGGCTCCACTAGGCGTCCGAGCTCATGCACTCGAGCCTCAGAACCCCTCCCTGTCTTCAGTGTGAGAATTACCTGGGAGGGGGTGGCCTGCCCAGAGCTAGCTTTGTCCTGAGCAGCGCTAGTTTGGGTCACTGCCTCCAAGTGGCAGCTCCCTGGAGGGGCTGGGTGAGGGTTACCTTGATAGCTCCGAAGAGGCTCTCATCTACCTCGGAGTTCAGGGCTTTGGTCCGATAGCAAGGCCTATTCCTTGACCTGTTGTAAGTGGTAGAGGAGGAGCTCAGGACGCCGGCTGTGCTTAACGGCTGCAGGGAGAGGCAGAGAGTTGGGGTCATCAGTACTGAGTGCCATCTGGACCCCGGGCAAGGTAGACACTTCGCCAGCCCGTGCTGGGGGGACGTTGGATGGGCATGTGGGAAAGCCCCTGGGTAAGCCCTGAAATGTAGGGGACACCCTACAGGAGCAGAGGCTGGCACACCAGCTCAGTGAGGAGGAGGACTCCTGAGGCCAAGACACCGTGCAGCAGGGAAGGAAGGAGAAAGGACACAGGATGGCAGGAGGATGGCCTCAGTGTCAGCTCGGTTCTAGTTTCCAACAAGCACAGTCTTGTGAGACCACGTGGGCTTTCCTGCCCAGATTTGTACAGTGTCCTCTTCACCTCCAAAATCCTCAGCCCAAGCGCCAAACCCCCTTCACAACTGACACTACTATTTGCCCTCCTTCATGTCCCCACCATCTCACAAGGTTGTGGTGGGGACCTGAGGGCACTCAGGATGGAAGAGCACTTCGCCCACTGCTGGCAGGTGGTTGGTGCCTGATAAACTTCAGTGTATTAACAGCTGCCAGCTACAGTTAGGCAGGCCGGTTCAGAGCATCCACCATGATGCTCTTTCGCTCCCAGCACCCCTTTCATGTTCATTAGTCAGTTTTTAACCAACCAGTACTTTCTAGATTGGGGGAGTTCCCCATCTAATGAGGTGAGAGAGACAAGGATCATCACTGAATATAGAAGCTGAAAACACCAGATGTTTGCCGTCCAAGCCTGGGCAAAGGACCCCTAGACTGAGCCATCAGATGCCCCGAGCCTGACAATAAATAGGGAACTAGTGATGCAAGAAGGAGAACATGGAAACCCCTTCTGACAAAGGCAGCCTCACCCCGTTTCTGGGGCAATGCTGATAAGGGTACCAGCGGCAACTGCCCACAATAAAGCTGCCAGTGCTGGAGGTGCAACAGTGCATCGAGGGTCTTTGCCAGACCATTTCTGGATTGTGATTTAGGCCTAGGTTCTGGCTGCAGTGCCTCCTTTGTTCTCATTTTCCAAGCCTACTCGCCCAGCGTTGGTGCGAAGTCTGTGCGTGCTCCAAAATCCTCTCCATACATTCCCTTCTCCTTAAATTCCAGTTCTGGCTCTGTTGCGTATAACCAAGGACCCTGACTGATACAACCTCCTTTCCCCAAGGTCAGTCCAGCTTCAGCTCACACCCAAGAGGAGAAGTCTATCTCCAGGAGGCAGTTTCTGTGAGGACTGCAGGACAACTCCAGGCTTAATCTAAAGCTGATTCAAATCTCACTCTGGAGGAGCCCACGTCTCCCGCAGTTCTCTGATCTGGGACACCTAGGGGGAATGGGCTGGACACTTTGGGTCTACCAAGCCTGGGAATGAGCAGCTTTCAAGAGGACAGGGTGGACAGGGAGATGCATTCCATGTCACTAAACACTGGACAGTGTGTTTTGAAAGTTCTCTCTGATCTGCCATGACCACTCAGACACCCTCCCACCCCAGCAGCACCTGTTCCACCTGTATCAGGTTTTCACACTAAATCGGGCAATTATTCTCCAGCTGGCTCTGTTCCATACAACGAGCACTGCTGTTTGCACCCTTTCCCTCCCAGCCTGGCACAGCCAGCAAAAGGCTTACAGAGGGCGCCTCCCTTTACAGCCTCAGTCAGCCCCCATATAGTAGAGCAGAGAAGCTCGGCTTTATTAAAAGGTAAATACGGCAGCCCCAAGGATGCCTAATAACAGACTCTGAAGGGTTATCATATGGTAACTGGGGAGCAACAGCTCCCCTTTCCACCAAAGATAGACTAAGAGGAAATGAATAGAAACCACTATAGGTGGGACTGAGGCAAAACATTGGGAATAACCAGAAAAGATGGAGGGCAATGGAACATGAGAGATGGTGTGAATTCTGTAGACAACTAAGGGGAAAGGTGCCTGGCACGTAGTAGGAGCTCGATATGTATTTGAGGAAGAATGAATGAATGAAGCCAAACAAGACGTCCTCTTGGGGGCTGCAGACCAGATTGAGACGGAAGCCTTTCCCAAGTATGCCACCACTCCACATTTTCCATATCACGGATGTGCTCTTCACTGTGCAAAAGAATGTATAAGAAAGGGCTTCGGAGCACAGATGGAAAGCATTATTGTCGTTTTGCATTTGTTTTCCTGTTTCTTTCCAAGGGCTCCTACAAGCTTTTCCCTTGGCCTTGGGTGTCCACCAGACTGTAGGTTCCTCCAGGGCTGGGACTGCATCGCTTCTCTCCTATGCTCTTGATACCCAGGTCAAAAGGAAGTCACACAAGAGATACTCGACTGCCTGAGCTTCGAAGTCAGAACATAGGAAGGAAAACAGATGATGACCACAGAAAAGCGGCCACTGGGCAGAGCAGAAGGAAGCCCTGAGCTCTGGGGTTGGGTGGCTGAAAAACCTTATTGGGGAAATGCTGACTTTGAAGCCACAAGCCTTACACCAGGGTTAGAATAACCAGTTTTGCCAAAAGCAACAAGAAGGATTAGGGAGGTCACTGTGTAAAAGTACTAGAAAAAAATGAGGAACCAAGCAGAAATGGAAAGTTAGAACCCTCTGGGCTACAGGCAATAGCCAAGAAGAGGTTCTTTCAGGAGGTGAAGGGCTGGTTTTATTTCTCGCATGACCAAATAAATATCCCCAAGAAGCTGAGCCATACCTAGAGAGAAGCCGGCTAGTCTTCCCTGGGGGAAGGCAGCTCTTTTTTTTTTTTTTTTGGGGGCTGCACTGGGTCTTCACTGCTGCACGCGGGCTTTCTCTAGTTGTGGCGAGCAGGGGCTACACTTCCTTGCGGTGCGCGGGCTTCTCATTGCAGTGGCTTCTCTTGCTGCGGAGCACAGGCTCTAGGCATGCAGGCTTCAGTAGTTGTGGCACATGGGCTCAGTAGTTGTGGCTTGCGGGCTCTAGAGCACAGGCTCAGTAGTTGCGGTGCACGGGCTTAGTTGCTCCGTGGCATGTGGGATCTTCCCAGACCAGGGCTCAAACCCGTGTCCCCTGCATTGGCAGACGGATTCTCAACCACTGCGCCACCAAGGAATTCCCAAGGCAGCTCTTGAAAGTAAGGAAAGACCGCTGAGGAGACAAGGATGATTGGCAAAGACGAGGACTGGGACAGAAAAAGATGCCAGCTCTGCCTTGATATTTTCCTTTTGGTGACCTAGCTGACTCCCTGTCTCTTCAAATACCATTCCATCCCAGGTTTATAAGAATTCAGCCATTTCTGGGGGCTCTGGGAGAGACTGATGCAGAAAGATTAGCTGGTTATTCAGAAGATGATTTTCACTCTGTTATAGATACAGGATGACCTCCCTAACATATTAAGTTTATATATATATATATATATATATATATATATATATATATATATATATGTTCTAGTCCCTGCTTTCCATTCTTTTTTTGTTTAATGTTTATTTATTGGTCGCGTCGGGTCTTAGTTGCCGCATGTGGGATCTTTCCTTGTGGCACACGGGCTCACTAATTGTGGCACACGTGCTTAGTTGCCCCGCGGCATGGGGGATCGTAGTTCCCCAACCAGGGATTGAACTGGCAACCCCTACATTGCAAGACTGATTCTTAACCACTGGACCACCAGGGAAGTCCCCATATTAAGTGTTAAAGAAAGCAGATTATAAGAAACATGCAAGTACAGCAGTAAAAATGAAGGGTATGCACCCAGAATGTGTTACTAAAAGAAAGTTCACAAGAATGTTTAACAGTAATTTCAGGTGAGTATTAACATCTTAAGGTGTTTCTTGTATTGAATAATGTTCTGCACTGAGTAGGTAACTCTCTTTATGACTGGGGCAGGGGGAGGGGGGAACTATTTTTCTTTGACTACAAAACAAAGCAGTGGACCTGGTGCCCTGACTCTGAACACAGAGAGTGCAGCCCTTAAAAAGCTGCAGTGCCAGATGTCCCGAGATCCGAGATGTTCAGCTCAAATCCAACAAGACAGATCTCGAACAGGGCTGGAACAGGGCAGTGTGGAGTTTCCATGATGTAACTGTAACACCTGTCCACTGAACAAAGACAAAGGCTTGTCCTTTCCTGGATGTCCTCTCCACCCTGGGATCTAGTGTCTCTTTTACATCTAGGTTCACCACAGGCTGGCAAATTCAGGCTTTGAGCTCTTAGGCTGATTCTTCCTGCTTTCTGTAGACTTTGGTTACTAAGGTGGGGATGCCCATGAACCAGGTACCTTACCTTCCACTGAGTGATACATTCAGGTCACCTCTTTCCTCAAATAAGACTAGGTTGGCCATCTGTGGAGTACCATTTGAAGATGACATCCTACTCAGGACTGAGGCCCTGTCCCTCCTTCTGGGGGATGTTATTCATTGTTTTTGTAAGAATCCTGGAGGTCTGCCTAATTGTGACCCCTCCCCCCAACTATCACCTCTCCCCACTCCTCCAAACACTCTCAAAAGCTAGTAAGTAGCACCATACACACACACACACACACACACACACACACACACTCTTGGTCTCACAGAAGGGCAGAGATCATTAACTTGACCCATTGCTTCTCAAAGGTGCCCATATGCCCAGTCCTGTCCAAGGGACTTCAGAAGGGCTCAATCAACAGACCAAAACCCATCCTTGAGTGACCCTTGGGTAGGTAGTCCCTGATTTGCATGAGCCACAGCCCACAAGTCTAGCCCAAGTGCAACTCACTGATTAATTTGGACTTGGAAATATGACATTTTTGAAACAGGAGAAAAAGAGAACTAACATTTACTGTGTGCCCTTAGATGCCAAGTGTGATGCTAGGCCCTCAGAGACAGACACACAGTACTGGGCCTGTAAATCAACCAAGAAAGCTGGAGATAAATATGCACCATCGTAAAATGCATAAATGCTCTTTGTGGGAGATTTGTTTCTTTTATAATTAACAAGGCTCTTCTTGAAATCCTGACTTGGGGACCCTGAATTTGAACCACTGAGTCCCAGAAAAGCAGTGTGACCTTTGAGCATAAAGTGTGTCCACAGGTACATCAGAGACTCCTTTGCCACCAGGTGTGCACCCAGAAATTCTAAGGTTATTTCCAGTAACCCAAGGCTCCAACACCTATCCTCTGCCCCTCTCACTTATTCCTCAGGGACCACACCGTCCTCATGGGATCCCAGACATCACCTTCATACCTCCTCCCAGGCCCGCTGCCCTTTCAACCCTCATGACTCTTGTCCTCTCCATCCTGGGGAACCCCAGGCCTGCTAGACAGTCCCAATCCCTCTCCAGGGATTTTCAAATCTGGTACCCTCTGCATTCATTCATTCATTCATTCATTTGCAAATGTTTGTTGAGTACCTAAGAGTGACCCAGAGCCCCAGTAACAGAAGGCAAAACTTAGGCTCAGGATATTAGGTGACTTACACATTGTCACCCTGCTGGTCAGAGGCAGAACGCGTACCATAACCTGTTATCTGGCCTCCTTACCAATGGTTTTCCCACATCACATCCACAATCCCCAGACCATGGAGGCCCCAGACCGATGGGAGGGGGAAGAAGGTTGGGACAGCCCTTCTCCCCACCGCCTCTGCTCAGCACCAGATCACATTTCCAATCACTATCGACCCCACCCCTAATTTCTCTTTTGGACCCCCCTCAGGACTTCCCTTGCCTCTTCCAGGGGTGTCATCCCCGCTCTTGGGCCTTCCTGACCCCAGACCCAACTTCTGTCCGTCTCCCAGATGCCCACTTTCCCAGATTAGAACCCCAACCCAATTGAGGACACATGAGGCCCCCATCCGAGGTTCTCCTCCACACCCGGGACCTCACCATCTCAGCCGCACTCTCTTAACTCCGCGCCTCCACCGCCTCGGCCACCCACGGCACCACCGACTCTAAGTGTTGACGCGTTACCATAGTAACCAAGAGCCCGCGTTCTCCGGCCAGGGCCCCGCCCCCGCCCGGCCCCGGCCCCGCCCCTCTTCTCTGGCTGGTAGACGCGGCGTGCTGTGGCTTTAGGGACACGAACCCCACCCTCTGACCGTTCCCGCCGGCGCTTGAGCGGGAACTTTGGCTCTGAAAGACTGACCCGCCCTGGCGTGCCCCGCTCTTCACTTAGCTTTGGCTGAACTCTTGGGTCAGGACCCAAACCGTCAAGGTCCTAGCATGGGCCCAGGGGGTCTGACTTGCTGGCAGCCACTCCAGGAGCCAGGCCCAGGGTCACGGTTTTCCCCTACACCCCATCTAGGTTACCATGGTAACCGTTGCCCCAGTGCCTGTGAGGGGCCAAGCCAAACGCTGATGAGAATTTCGTCTGCAGAGAAGCAAGCAGGATCAGACGAAACAAATTTCACAGCAGCAGAGAGTCTGGTTAGACCAAAGAAAGAACTTCCAGCCGTGAGGATATGTATGTAGTTTCAGGAGCAGTTCCTTAAAATGTGGGCCTCAGACCTCCAGCTCCGAATCGCCTGGGAGAGTTTATTAAAAATGAAATGTAGACCCTACTGGAGTATCTGAATCGAAATCTATGGACCTCGCTTTAGGGAACCTGCCTTTTAATGCTTCCCAGTTTGTATGTACTGTTCTGGAAAGCTTTTTAGGAGTTTTATGATTTTCCCAATTTGGTTTGGCACCTATACCTCCCAACCTGCAGGGACACGATTGGACTTATCCCACAGCTGTGCCTGCTCCAAGCCTCACAAAGCCTTCCCACAAGACCAAGTCCTTTTGTTTTTTTCTCCAGTGCTGATAAACTGAACTCTTAGACCAAAAAGAAGTGGTGACTTCGGTTCTGAGCTACTTTCCCACGCCCAAACCTCTCTCCACAGCCCACTTTTCTGGGGCTTACTCCAACCTGACTTTTGTGTTGTAAAGCCAGTCACTGCCTCCTCCGACATACTCAGGGCTGAAGGATCGGCTGCAGAGCTAGGGTGGTTGAGGGCTGTTTACAAGCTCCAAGGGAGTGGGGGGAGGGAGACCAGGTCACCTCCAGTTGTTTTTAAAAGGGCTTAACTCCGGCAAGCTTCACATTCCTTCCCTGGATTTTCCAGCCTTATCTCCTTTGGGATCCTCAGAAGGACAAGTTAGGGCGTGGGGCAGGCAGAAAGTGTTGGAGGTGGGATCAGAGGGAGGGAGAAGCCAGGGCAGCTACCATACAGGTGCTGGCACGATCCTCCCGGCTTGAGAGTGAGGGAAGGGCTTTTCTGTTCCTGGCACCCTTCTTTCCCCAGCCTCTTCGTTGCAACCCAGAGAGGAGGGAAGATGAAGTAACCAGTCCCCTGCGGATTGGATGCTTCCCCTATGTTTTCCACCCAGTTCTCACAGCCACATCTCTATGAGGTAGTAATTATCCCCATCACCAAAGAAGAAACTGAAACCAAGAGAGATAACTGTCCAAACTCAAAAGTTAGTGCTCTTTTCTCAACTCAGGCTGCCTCTCTGAAGGAAAGGTGTGAGGTTGAGGCAGAAAGGAGGGGGATGACCAAATTCAGGGTAAAGGAATTGCTTCCCAGGCTTTTGTATGAATATACCTCAAAGCTACCAGTGCTTAAGCTTCAGGCCTCCCATTTGTATGAACCCCTTGAAAAAGTAAGTTGAGGGAATTCCCTGGTGGTCCAGTGGTTAGGACTCCGCGCTCTACTGCACGGGGCACAGGTTTGATTCCTGGTCAGGGAACTAAGATCCTGCATGCTGTGCGGCACGGCCAGAAAAAAAAGTAAGCTGAATTAAGGATACATTTTACTTTGGATTTAATGAAACAGGTTTGTGTGGTTCTCCACCACTTACACGGATAGTTAAGTTACTGCCAGCTGTCCAGGTGGAGGAACGGCTGCCTGGAACACTCCTTCCACCAAGCCACTATGCCACCTCACCTGATGTCAGGACAGGAGGGACTGGCCATAATCTCCATGGGAATATGTGCTACGACGCTCACACCAAGAGTATTTGCAAAGTGGAGGAAAAACAAGGTTTGAAATGAACAAAGCCAGAAGTCCCTCTGTGAAAAGATTCTAAGCCTCTGTTATGTAAAACTGTGAATGTTCTGTTCTTATCAAGACCTGGTCAAACTGAAGTTCTCTCTGGCCTGGAAGAGACCCAGTGATGCAACATATGTAATTATAAGCACAGTATGCATCTCATCAGAGAAAAAAAGCTGCCTTCAAAGGACCTAAACTCATTGACTACTTCTGTTTTTCCAACAGTGATAGGTTTTCTTTTTGACTTCTCCTAGATAGTTTTAAACACACGTGCTTACTTGGAGTTTTCTAGGTATAATGAGATGGTCTTTCCATTTGAAAACTATTCAAGCCTTGTGTACTAGTTTTCTACCACTGCTGCAGCAACTTACCACAAACTTAGTGGTTTAAAACAACATAAAGTTATTACCTTACAATTCTGGAGTTCAACAAGGGTCTTACTGGGTAAAAACCAGGTGTCGGCAGGGCTGCGTTCCTTACTAAGGCTCTAGGCTGAATCCTTTATCTAGTTTCTAGAGGCCACTCATGTTCCTTGGCTCATGACCCCCTTCCTCCATCTTTAAAGCCAGTAACATTGTAGGATTTCCCTGGTGGTCCAGTGGTTAAGACTCCGCTCTCCCAATGCAGGGGGCCTGGGTTACATCCTGATCAGGGAGATAGATCTACTATACTGCAATGAAGATCCCTCTCGCAGCAACGAAGATCCCACATGCCGCAACTAGAACCCGGTGCAGCTAAATAAATAAATAAATTTAAAAATTAAAAAAAAAGCCAGTAACACTGCATCTCTCTGAGCACTCCACCTTAGTCGCATCTCGTTCTCGGAAAGGTTCCCTGAGTTTTAGACTTGTGATTAGGTTGGGTCCACCTGGATAATCCAAGAGAATCTCTCCATGTCAGGGTCCCTAATCTAACCATATCTGCAGAGTCCCTTTTGCCTGTAGATAAATATTCATATATCTGGGAATTAAGAGGTGGACATTCGCAGGAGGGGAGGTGGTGCACTGTTCTGCCTCTCACACCTTGCTACATATCAGTGATATTTTAATGATCTATAATATATTCTCAAAAAGTTGAAACAACTTACATATGCTTTTCTAAACTGCTTTTTGGAAAGTGTCTTTAAAAATTTAAATAATACAGGGCTTCCGTGTTGGCGCAGTGGTAGAGAGTCCGCCTGCCGATGCAGGGGACACGGGTTCGTGCCCCGGTCCGGGAAGATCCCACATGCCGCGGAGCGGCTGGGCCCGTGAGCCATGGCCGCTGAGCCTGCGCGTCCGGAGCCTGTGCTCCGCAATGGGAGAGGCCAAAACAGCGAGAGGCCCGCGTACAGCAAAAATAAATAAATAAATAAATAAATAAATAATACAGACTTCCCTGGTGGCGCAGTTGTTAAGAATCCACCTGCCAATGCAGGGGACACGGGTTCGAGCCCTGTTCCAGGAAGATCCCACATGCCGTGGAGCAACTAAGCCTGTGCGCCACAACTACTGAGCCCATGCGCCACAACTACTGAAGCCTGAGCGCCTAGAGCCCACAAGCCACAACTACTGAAGCCCGCACACATAGAGCCCGCGCTCCACAACAAGAGATGCCACCTCAATGAGAAGCCCGCGCTCCGCAATGAAGAGTAGACCCTGCTCGCCACAACCAGAGAAAACCCGCACTCAGCAACGAAGACCCAACGCAGCCAGAAAGAAAGAAAGAAAGAAAGAGTACATTTTCTTCTTTTGTCAACTTTACAAGTATGTATTAAAGGACGGAAAATTTACCGGAAAATTCATGGGTTTATTCCACACAACAAAGGAAACCATCAACAAAAGGAAAAGGCAACCTACCAAATGGGAGAAAATATTTGCAAACCATATATCTGATAAGGGTAAATATTCGAAGTGTGTAAAGAACTCATATAACTCAACAGCCAAAAAAAAAAAAAAACCATTGAAAAATGGGCAGAGGATATGAATAGAGATTTTTCCGGAGAAGACATACGTACAGCCAACAGGTACATGAAAAGATGCTCAACGTCACTAATCATATGGAAAATGCAAATCAAAACGACAATGAGCTATCACCTCATAACTGTTAGGATGGCTATTATCAAAAAGACAGGAAATAACAAGTGTTGGCGAGGATGTGGAGAGAGGGGAATTCTTGTGCACTGTTCGTGGGAATGTAAACTGGTGCAGTCTCTATGGAAAACAGTATGAAGGTTCCTCAAAAAATTAAAAATAGAACTACCGTATGATTCAGCAATTCCACTTCTGGGTATTTATTCAAAAGAAACAAAAACACTACTCAAAAAGATATATGTACCCCATATTCACTGCAGCAATAGCCAAGACATGGAAGGAATCTAAATGTCCATCAATGGATAAAGGAAATGTGGTGTATATACACAATGGAATATTATTTAGTCATGAAAAAGACTGAAATCTTTCTATTTGCAACAACATGGATGGCCCTTGAGGGCATTATGCTAAGTAAAATAAGTCAAATAGAGAAAGACAAATACTGTGTGGTATCACTTATATGTGGAATCTAAAGAAAGAACTCATAGGTACAGAGAACAGACTGGTGATTGCCAGAGGCAGGGCAGGGGGTCAAAAAGTACAAACTTCTAGTTATAAAATAAATAAGTCCCGGGACTTCCCTGGCAGTCCAGTGGTTAAGACTCTGTGCTTCCACTGCAGGGGGTGCAGTTTCAATCCCTGGATGGGGAACTAAGATGCCATATGCCATACAGCATGGCCAAAATATTAAAAAAAAATAATAATAAATTCATTTAATTTAATTAAAAAGTCCTGGAGATATAATGTACAGCATGGTGACTGTAGTTAGTAACATTGTATTGTATATTTGAAAGTTGCTAAGAGAGTAGATCTTGAAAGTTTTCATCATAAGAAAAAAACTGTGTGGTGATAAATTATTGTGGTGATCATTTCACAATATATACAAATATTGAATCATTGTATTGTACACCTGAAACTAATACAATGTTATATGTCAATTATATTTCAATAAAAGATATTAATGGGTTTATGAAACACAAATAATAAAAATGAACCATGGATCAGTAGAAATTATTTTGAAATTGAGAAGCAAATTGAAACAAAAATTTTCAGATTACCAGAAAAGGTAATTCAATAAGAGGAATAGATACATTTTGAACAGAATAAACAAGCACTTGGATTGTTTAATAATCCAACTAACAAGGGGAAGAAAATTGTATGGACATATTGGGGAAATATTAAATTTCTTCGTGATTTGATATAAAAGATTGACACTGATGGAGATTGCATAAAACTCACATTAGTACACTAAAATAAGGACTTATGACAATCGGGTAAATGAGTGTCACCAACTCAAAGAACACTTAAGATTAATTACTGAAGGACTTCCGTGGTGGTCCAGTGGGTAAGACTCCGCACTCCCAATGCAGGGGGCCCAGTTTCGATCCCTGGTCAGGCAACTAGATCCCACATGCAAGCTGCAACTAAGAGTCCGCATGGCACAACAAAGATCCCGTGTGCCACAACTAAGACCCAGCACAGTCTAAATAAAAAAAAATTAAAAAAAAAGATTAATAACTGGACAATCTCCTGAAATTCTACAACTCATATAAGAGAGAAATTTCAGAGGTTTTTCCCAAATTTGACAACAATCAAAAAATTGATACAACAGGAAGCTGTGAAATGAAACATTCTAATCTATCAATAATAAAAGTGGTGATCAAAATCATGCCAGAGGAAAAAAACTGAATTATTATTCTGTTCTCCATATAAAGTAATATTATAAAATATTTATCATGTGAAGAGACAAAGAATAAGTTGCCAAAAAAAAGGTAAGGGCGAAAACTATTTTAGACTTGTTTCGGGCAGTGAATTCATATGAATCTTATGTCACTCTTCCAGATGTTATGATGTTTATAGTATTTGCCAGATTTTTATTTTTTGAATTTTTTTGCCACACCGCACAGCACGTGGGATCTTACTTTCCCAACCAGGGATGGAACCCGTGCCCTCTGCAGTGGAAGCACGGAGTCTTAACCACTGGACCGCCAGGGAAATCCCTACCAGGTTTTTTTTTAATGTATAATTTGTTGTGACATTATTCTAGTTCAGTGTTTACTCCTGTAATTAATTTTGTTTTTCTTAAAAGGAGCTTCCAAAATTGTGTAAGCTTCAGGCCTCACAAAACCCAGTTCCACCTCTGAGAAGTGGGGAGACAACCTTTCCCTTCTCAGCAATTGGCTCAATTGCCCAGCTGTGTCTGGTGGGTGTGGGTGGATTTCCCTCGCTCCCATCTCTCGACCTCAGCCACGCTCAGCCCACTCCTCCCCTCGCCATCCTGTTCCACTTTCTCCCCTCTGCCCTTCCTTTTCTTCCTGTGTCTTCTACTTGCTGTGCATCTTTGGGGGCTTCCTCCTTCTAGCCCAGTGCTTAAGCTCTCATTTCACTCTCCTCCTGTGCTCTGACCCATTTTCAGCATTCTCATTGCCTAGCAAGCCGAGGGATGAGAACAATGGGGGGTAGGTTTAAGAGGCTGGCTGCTGCCCCCTGAGGAAGAGGGCAGGTCCAGATTATCTGCCTAACCCTAACTCCACCTCTGGCTGCCTGACACTTCCTACCAAGTCGCCACTCCCAGAGAAGTCTCACAGTAAACCCAGGATTGCTGGCCAGGAGCCCAGATCCCGGAGAGTTGCTGGGTGTCTCGGAGCAGCGAGCAGAGCCCAGGGGCTGGGCTGGGTCCCTCAGCTTCTCCTCACCCTACCAGGCCTTGGGGCGCTGGGTCAGGCAGGCCTCACCCTGCTGTTCTCCTGAGATGCTCCCCACATTGGCTGAGGCAGGAGGGATAGGAATTTTGACTCTGTGATGAACAAGCACGTTTAAATGGGAGGAGCCTGGGAGACAGGACTCAGAGGAGCCATTTGGTTAAAATGAAAACTCTGGCCTCTCACTAGAGCATGTCTCCTAAGAGCATGAGAAAGGAGACTGATTCCCTTTCTCTCTCTCTCTCTCTCTCTCTCCCTCTCTCTCTGATATGCATTTAGGAACAGGGATCAGAGTTGTGGATTCTGGATGTGGCATGGGGGGAGCAGGGCCCCACATGGACAAAGGGCAAAAAGATGGGGCTTCCACATTCCCATAGAAGACTTTGTGTTAAGTGCATGGAGTTGTGGGTTAGTGGTGGTCTATTGCACTCCTGTTTTCTCCGAACTCCTTTGCTGCATATACACATCCTCGCAGTTCTCCAGGATAGAGTCCCCAGCTCCTTCCTCCGGACCCACCTCCTTGGGCAGCTTCTACTCCCATCTTAGGGGTGACACCTGCCCGTGATGGGAACTCTAGGATGCCCGTCAGGTCTCAGTAAATCATCATTTCCTAGGCTGTTCAGAGCCCACAATTCTATCTAAGGCAGCCTGGAAGATGCTCTCCCATGACTTATGCTCCTGGGGTAGCTCAGTGAAGAAGAAAATTAGTGACTGATTTTGGAGCCAGACCAACAGACTTTGACCCCTGGCACCATTACTTATAGCTGAGAGACCTTAGGTGAACTGCCTAACCACCTGGGCCTTGTTTCCTCATCTGGGCGGTGGATAATAGCCCAAAAGAGAGGCGCTGGGAAGAGCAGACCAGGCTGGAAAATCAGTTTGCATAGTGCCTGGTGATTTTCTTCCCTTCTCCTTCCCACAGAGCAGGGAGGTACTGGGTGGGGTGGGGGGGTGGGGGAAGAATGTCTCCTGTCCTCAGTGTCGTATAAACGACCAAGAGTCAGACTGTAAATCCTCTAAGTTGCAAAGGATGCCTGAGAGACTGTTTCACAACCCCCTTCTTCCTGGAATACTTGAACTATCAAAATTGCCTCAAGTCTCTCTAAAACAAAGTATGGCTTAAAAGATAAATAAATACTTAAATGCATGAATTATTTTCCTCCAGGAATTTGCTGCCTTCCTGCTTTCTTCCAAATTCTCTTTCTCTTTCCCATTCTTCAAAACTGTAGAGCCTTCCTGCTACAACCTGAGAGACTGGGCAAGGGACAGGGATGGAGAAGAGAGTCTGAGGAACAAGAAGAAATTTTGGGCCAAGGAGAAAGATAGTGAGCACCAGGGAAAGAGTTGGGGTGGAGTGGAACTGGGGGAGGAAGATGGTTAGGGTGGGAGTGAAGTGGGGACTACAGGGTGATGCTTGTGCCTGGCTGGAGGCCCTGCATCTAGATGGGGGAGGGAGGGAAAGACGAGAGGGCACAGGCCAGAAGGGCAACATCACCCTCTGATACTGGTGCCCCCACCCACGGGAAGAGGCGTGCATGAGGAGATGAACCTCCAGAGCCGTGACAGAGAGAGCCCCATGCTGGTCATACATCCCCTTCTCCTCAACCTCCCTACCTGGCCACGTTTCCACTGGGCAGATAACCCTCAGGCCAAGGAGAAAGTCATCAACAAATCTGCAGCCTCCCCTACTTCTTCAAAATCTCATCACCCTCCAGCTCGCCCCAGGTCCTTGGGCCAGTGTCGCCCTGGTGCCCTGCACACGTCTCCAGACACCTGGCACCAGCTTCCCCTCCTACGTGACCAGCACAGCCCTGGACTGGGTGGCGGATGCTGAGATAAGGCCAAGGAGGGGAAAACAACCCAAGCCAGGAAGTTACACAGCCTGGTTCCCCCGGCAACCCAGCCACAGTCGCCAAACAGTACAGCGTGGGGGGGTGGGGACAACTCCCGTTCAAGGCGCAGCCAGGGCTGGCTCAGAGCTCAGTTTCCTTGCTGGAGAAACTTCTCTCTCCAAATCCCCTAGGACAGTGTTGCCGCCTAAGAATTATGGGGTAAGCCAGTTTGAAATGCAAATTCAAGACACCACCCACATCACCTCCACCACAAATTCCCGGCCTCATAGGTCTAATAGGACTAACTAGAATCTGCATTTCTAACCAGTACCCCAGGGGATTCCAATGCTCGCAGTCTTAGAGGGTAGCTGGGTTGGGGGAAAATACAGGATGGGGCCTACAGTCAGCCCATCCCCAGGGATGCTTGACATGGGTATTTTCAACACCTGGTGACTGACCAGGAGTCCAGAGACCTGGATTCCAGTACATGCAGAACCAATTCAAAACCATGAACTTGGGCTGAGCTCCTCTGGGCCTGCTACTAATGTTCTGAGAACCATGAGCTATCTAAAGACACATAAGGTGTGCTTTCTACTCTCAAGATCCCTGGGACCCTGACCCATCACTTTCAGTCTCTCGGTTTCAGTTTCTCTCTTCTCCCCAAAGGGTATAAAAATATTCAAGCCTTCCCAAGAGGTGACAAGTCTCCCTGGAATTAATAGATATGGAAGTGCCTTGAAAATACAACTCTCAGATACTGTCCTGGGGGCTGTGGTAGTCTTTATGGCTGGAAGGAAATGGTAGGCTGTCAGAGGGCTCCAAAATGTCAGGGGACCTTGGGCTTCCCTGGTGGCGCAGTGGTTGAGAGTCCGCCTGCCGATGCAGGGGACACGGGTTCCTGCCCCGGTCCGGGAAGATCCCACGTGCCGAGGAGCAGCTGGGCCCGTGAGCCATGGCCGCTGAGCCTGCGCGTCCGGAGCCTGTGCTCTGCAACGGGAGAGGCCACAACAGTGAGAGGCCCGTGTACCGCAAAAAAAAAAAAAAAAAAAAAAAATCAGGGGACCTTCAGGACAGAAACCCCAAGTTGCAAGATCAGGGCCTGGGCCTCAGGGTTTCTTAGTTCCTTTCTGTGGCTGCCAGATCTCCGTTTGCCTTGGAGAGGTGGCTGCTGCAGAGCTGAACTTCCTGCACCTCTTCCTAAGCCAGACCTCTCCCTTCCTCACTGTGGCCCTGGCCTCCACCTACAGAAAAACCACAGTTCATGCTGGCTGCAGGCCGAACCCTTCCCCAGGGTCAGCCACCAAGCCAGGGAGCTCCACGATGGGGTGAGCAATTAGCTTGGACTTCTTCTGCCACAAGTTTTAAGTCCCAGTTCAGCCACCTGCTAGGTAGGTTCTGGAAGTTACTTTTGTTCTCTTAGCCTCAGTTTCCTCATCTGTAAAATAGGAGAGAATAACATTCTGTGGTGGTGGTCAAGCCCCTTCTCCTGGATTTCCCATCCTAGCCACAGACACCATTTGCTTAGTGGCTGAATCCAGAAGCCCGTCTTTCTGGATCCCTCGCCCCCTTCTTCAACTCTGCACAGTCAGAGTACTAAACGATTTTGAAATCCAGTCTCTTCTTTCCAACCCCACTGGCCCTCCTTCCCAAGGCCGTTCTTGCCTCTGCTGTGACTGCTGCAGTAACCTCCTGGAGTTGGCCTGCCTCACTCACTAGTCTTCTCCAACCCTAGGCCATTCTCTACCCTGCAGCCTAAGGAAATCGGCTAAATTAAAACCCAGCTCTCATCTCCTCATCCCCCTGCTTAAAATCCTTCAATGTCTTCCCCTGCCCTTAATGAAAAGTCCAAAATTATTCATTGACATTGAAGGCCCTCTGATGATGTGCATTTCCCAGCACCCACCGCTCCGGCCTCTAAACACACCCATTCTACTGTCCAGCCCTGCACATTCCCACCTCCAGCCCACACCCATGCCGCAGCTCGGCGGAGACCGGAGACCGCTGTCCTCTTCAACACTACTAGCCTCTCCTTTATGCTTCTAATTATCCTTAAATCCTCCGTTCAGACCTTCCAGAAATCTTCACTGATGCCCCTCCCCGTGAGGCTGGGTTAAGTCCCCTCCTCTGGGTTCTCACCTAGACTCCCCTTAGCACACCACAAATCACATTATAATTGGCTCTCTGCTCTTCTAGCTCCTCCCAGGGGTTAGTACTCCTCCTAGTACTTGTTTTGTTGACTTTTGTACCCTCCAACACCCAGTAGATGCCTCGCCCTGAATAGGTGCTCAATAAATATTTTTTGAAATAATGAAAGAACAAATACAATATACAGGTAAAGCTTTCAGCAGAGTGACTAACAGAAAAATGGTAGTGAATCATCATCATCATCATCACCGTGATGGTTCAGCCCCGCACGGAGCTACATTTCTCTCATGGAAACACAACTCAAAATTCAGGCCCTGCTCACAGTGGGGTGAAATGGTGTGACAGCCCCAGTGTTTGGGGAGATGCTTGTATGGCCCACTCCCCACCTACCCTCCCCCAGTGATGTTCATCTCTCCCCACCCAATCCCTGGTTCTCACCCTGACTCAGGCTTCTTTGCCCAACCCCACTCCAGGCAGGAAAGGAACAGCCCCTTCACCCCGCACTGAAACTTGACCTCTGACCACAGAGCCAGTGACTACTCCTTCTTCCGGAGGAGCAATCCCACCCCCACCAACCAGCAGCCCCACTCCCCCCAGCAGATCAGGGGAGAGGATCCCTGAGACACGTAGCCTCAGCTCACCATGACATCATCACCAACCTCCACCCCAGAAATGATCCAGGGCTGCGGGAGGCTGGCAGGTGATCCTCCCAAAGAGCCCTATTTGCATTTCTCCAAAGGCACATGTCACTGGCTTTCTGAATTATCATGGCTCCTAACCATGTTTTACCTCCCCTACAGGACTAGGTACTTTTTGAGCAAAGAGATCATGTATTAATAATCTTCATATCCCCCATAAGGCCTGGCATAGGGTAGAACCCCAATAATTGTTGAAGGAATTAATACATGAATGAAAAAATGGGTGTGTATATGAGTGTTCCCAGGCAGAATTGCTCATTTTCCACCTTAAGAAGATGAGATTTGTCCTATTATTGAAGACCTTCCTCCTGACCCTTAAGAGAATCCAGAGGCTAATAACACCTCAGACTCAAGAGGATCACTTTTTCTTGTTTAACCTACATTTCTCTAGGTGCAACTTCAGTGCATTTTCTTTTAATCTACCTCCCTAGCCACTGGGACTAAAACTCATTTCTTCACAAGGAGACAGTTACTAATTTACCTTTAGCCTTCTCCTCAACAAATTTAATCCCAGGCCCTTTATTGCTCCCTCCCTGGGGCCCTACTGCCCAGCCCTTTCCCTGTTCCACTGGTCTTTGGGCCTTTTGCCAAGCTCTCAAAGGCCTCTCTGGGCTGCACAGGCAGGAATGGACATATTGTTCTCCATGGAGCCATGGACAAACACTCAGACGCTTACTCTCTGCCTACACACACCCGACACACACCTCTCTGCACCCCCAGTCCCCAGTCCTTGGTAAACACATACTCACAGGCAGCCTCCACACAAGGTCACAGTTTCATCTCCTCCCAATCCCACCCCCTGAGCCCTGGCCCTGTGAATTCTCACACACCTGGACGCACACTCAGTGCACATGAACAGACGGCACAGAACTATACTTTTCCCCTACAGGTCAGCCACACTGTGAACCCCTCCTCCTCCCCCCCTCCCTCTCCCCCTTCTCCTCCTCCTCCCCCTCCCCATCCTCTTCCTCCTCCCCCTTCCCCTCTTCTTGCTCCTCCCCCCTCCTTCTCCTCCCCCTCCCCCTCCTCTTCCTCCTCCCTGCCTTCCTTCTCCAGCTCTCCTTCCCATCAGCCACCATGGGCCAAGCCTACTTTCCCT
Organism: Mesoplodon bidens; assembly: GCF_964165515.1. Classification (NCBI taxonomy): domain Eukaryota; kingdom Metazoa; phylum Chordata; class Mammalia; order Artiodactyla; family Ziphiidae; genus Mesoplodon; species Mesoplodon bidens. Next base: position 69,642,168 of record NC_138177.1, on the reverse strand, counting down.
TTACCTCCACAGTGATCTTCCACTGCAAGGCTGAAGGCAAGGAGTAAATGAACCAATGCCGGCTCCTACCCCTTCCTCCTGCCCTCTTCCCATTTTTTTCTGCCAAATCCTCAACCACCTTCCACTTGCCCAGAGCACACAAACCATCCTCCATCCCCTTCCCAACCTCCACTCCTCTGGCTACAGGGAGAACTGGCTTCTCCGGTTTTTACCTTTGGGAAATGAACAGTGAGGAAGCATTGGAAACTGATAGGAAATGAGGAAGCATTGGAAACTGACAGGAAATGAGGAAGCATTGAAAACTGATATGGAAACTGGTTTCATTTCAGATCCAATGGCAGGCTGGGTCACTGGGACCCTGGGCTGGCTGGGCACCAGGCCAGGGGATTCAGGAGCATGAGGGCAGTGTGATATTCACTCATTCATTCGTTCATTCAACAAATATTTATTTATCCAGCACCTACAACATGCCAGGCACTACTCTGCATCAACAAAACCAACACAAACCTGCCCTTACAGAGTGTACATCCTGTGGGTGGAGACAGAAGATAAATAAGTAAAATACATTGAGTATCACGTAGTGATAGGAGAAAGGAGGGAAGGAGGATGGGGTGCAGGCTGAGAGTGGAGTGTGCCATTTTAAACACGGTGGCCAGGGAAGGCAGTATGTTTGAACTGAAAGGTGACATTTGAACAAAGACCTGAAGGAGAGAAAGTAGCCACGGTGACACCTGGAAGGGGAGATTGTTCTGGGCAGCAGGAACCGTCCTGCAGGCGCAGGGTATTAGGGAACACCAGTGTGGAAAGCCACGGGGAATGAGTTGCTAGGAGATGACAGGAGAAGGGGGTGCCACTCAGAGAAGCTTTTCCTTCTATGCCCAGGGCTGGGACCCATTCTGGGCTCCAGGGCCTGATGGAGTGCCAGGAGAGATGAGAGGGGCCAAATTAGGGATGAAACTGTGATTTCAGATGGAACAAAATGCTGTAAAGCAAACAGAAAACAAAACAAAATGTTGAGGTGTCAATGGAGGCCATTTCCAGAAGGAAGGAGCTGCGACCTGGAGCGAAGTGGATTAAGGGGCGACGTGGAAGGGCCTCCCAGAGCTTGCTGGTGGGTGGTGGTTCCAGCCAGGAGGGAGGCGAGCCCCGTGGCTGAGCACCTCTCAAATCCAGTCCAGCTGGAGCAGCATAGGCTCAGCCGGCTCCCAGCCAGGATGACCTGGGTTCAAAACCCCTGTCCGCCCACTAAATCCTTATGTGCCTTTGGGTGAGTTTCTTGTCCTGGGACCCAGTATGCTCATCTGGGAACAAAATGAGGGAAATAATACAGTTATATCCACCTCGTGGACTAACATGGGAATCTGCTGGGAGAAGACAGTGGTTCTCAGTCTTGGCTCTGCGGTGTGCCAGTCCCAGAAAGTCGTGAGGCCTGTGACCCATAATTCATTAGAGCTATAGTTAAATCAGAGAAGGGTGCAAATGGTTTTTTTTTTTGGTTTAAATATCAATGAATTCAATGTTGCCTCTGCGATGACATCACTCTTCCTCACTGGCATTCCACGGAGGCTTGGGAGATAACGGGGTGGAGTGACAGCTAATCCCCTGGGAATTTGCAAATAGGCTGCACCCTATTTTATCTGTGCCACAGCCCAAGGGAGCACAGCATGCAAGCAAATACCATCTCGCCCATGGCTGGAGCTCGGATAAGGTGGAGAGCCCCTGAGCTGATGGCTAATGTACAGCAGTGGCATGGGGCCTGGCACACAGTAGGTGTTTCTTGGCAGAGGGAACCACAGTGGGGTGGGAGAAAGGAGAATGGAAGCTCTCTTGTTATCCACCACTGCACAATTGGTCACCCTCAGGCACAATGCTGTGGCTTTCCCATCCTCAGGAAATAGAGATACACTGAAGTAGACATGGGGAGAGGGACAGTGGAGGCCAGGCTGGCTGACGTGGGTGGGAGCTGAAGTGGGGGACTGGCCCAGAGCCTCTAGGGAGACACAGGGTCTGATGGGAAAGCCGTAGGGTTGGAACTACATTCATACCTGTGTCAGGGCTGGGAGCTCAGGACAACCTGACCCCAAAATTGATTATTGTGGTCCAAGGCCACCCGTCCAGAAGGAATGCTGCTAGGCTCTCACCAGCAAGTAGTTCACAAGTGCCTCGGATGATCAACAAGGCTTCCTGCCTCCAGCCACCACCACCAACTCCTTCCTACTCACTCATCCCCCAGCTCACCAGATCCTCACCACCACAATGCCTACCCCTGGCCCCCAGACTGGTCTGGCCCCCAGAGGCCACCTTGCATCAAGCCTGCCTGAGGGACTCCCATCCAGACACCTGCCAGGACTCAGGACTGTGTGGACGGCCGGCCCCACCTTCCTGCAGTGGCTGAGAACTCTTCTGGCTGTGGGAAGGGCCCAGCCAGGAGCACCTGGGTAGGTGACGGCCCCCCTCCCTGTGGACCCTGGCCATGTATGCTGTCATCATGGCTTCTAGCCCGAGGGCAGCTGGGAGGGCCTGTCCCATCTCAACCCCACCCCTAAACCAAGTGAGAAAAAGAATGGGAAGGAAATGGATGATGGGGAGATGTTTGTAACCTTTCATTTCAAAGCCCTCTTCCCTGGAGCCAGTCACTGCCCTTCCCCCACATTCCTCCCTTCCCAACAGTGGACTCAGTGGCCCCAGACACAGCCAGAGTCCATCCAAAAAAAGACAGAGATTCTTTATTTAAATCAGCAAACTCAGATTCTTCAAGCCCCAGCCCATGGTGGGCAGCCTTCCCTCCCGAGTCCCCTCACTCCCACCCCTTAGCCACAGAGAGGGGAATGGAAAATGAGAAGCCAGAAGGCCTCTGCCAGGGCAGGCTGCCTCAGAAGTGTGGTGAGCGCAGTCCAGCTGGGGCTGGGGGGGCAGCCGCCACAGACCCCTCCCTATAAATTAAGTCCCTGCAGCCACAGCTGTGGGCGAGGCGTACTTGTGGGGAGAAGGCCATTAGGCAGCATCCCTGACTCCCAGCCAAGGAATGGATTAGGGCACAGGGCTCAGGGGAAGAGAGGCCAGAGAGAAAGAGAAGAGGTATGGTGGGGAGAGGGGGTGATGTCCCCCTAATTTTGGTCCCGGGCAAAAGAGGCCAGTTGGTCCAGTTTTGGTGGATTTAGAGAAGGGAATGTATTAGTAAGCACAGTGTGGAGGCCACCGTCAGGCACCCCCGGAGGAGACAGGTCAGGCCCCCACCCTGGCAGAGGGGAGCGTGAGAGCTCCAGGGGCTCTCAGGGAATGTCACTGCTAAAAATATATATACATATATATATATATATATATATATATATATATATATATATATATATATATATATACATACATATATATATATATTAACCATTCACGGCAGGCAGGGGCAGGGCTGTGGGTGGGATCAGAGGATCTGGCGTGGCATCCCGTAGCCGGTCATGCCTGCCTGAGATGCCCCGCGATTGGTCCCCATCTGTAACCCAATCACATTCTTGCCCTCCTGCAGCTGGTTGTCTGAGAAGTTCCGAGGGTTCTCCTTGGATTTCCTGCGTGGAAAGGGAGTGCTGGTTAGGAGGAGGGTGAAGGCTGTCCCAATAAATGTCCTCCATGGACACAGCACAGGCTTTCTTTGGCTTAAGTGCTGGTGCCAGCTCGGCCCTGGAGAGCCTTGAGCTCTCTGAAGCCACCCCCTCATATCTCAAAAGGGACTGTCCCTTGCCATCCTGGGAGACTCGTGAGGATTAAGTGAGACGAGGAATGTGAAAGTGCTTTGTAAAGGGCATTTCCGAGGGACAGGAGTGGGCAGGATCAACACGCCAGCCCAGGGCCTGGGCTGCCCCAGCAGTACTCACTTGGGAAACCAGTTGGGATCTCCAGAGAAGAGCCCATTGTTCTGGGCTACCGCCAGCCCACCCAGGTTCATCAGTGTCCGCTGCACACAGGCCATGTTCTTTCCTGGGAAGGGGGAGGGGGTGTGTTGGCCTCAGTGGGTCTGGGGTCCTGCATGCCAGGCTTCCACCTCTATCACTAAGTCAGCAGGCCCAGCTTCCTAAGTCTTTTACTCTTGGTCTCCCTATCTTTCTCCAACCCAACCCCCAATATGGCCAACTCCTCCATAAACACACACATACACACACACACACACACACACACACACACCGCCCCCCCCCACTCTTTGTCCTCAGGTGTCAGAAACCTGCCCCTTTTCCCTGGTGGACATGGCCCAGCCCAGCCTCTGGTCTTCTGGATGACAGTGCCCTGGCCCTGACCCACCTTCCCATAGGTCCACAGTCTGGAAGATGTCAGTGGTGTTGATGCCGTAGCGCTCGGCTGCTTGCAGGAACTGGGAGATCTGCTCCATCTGCTTGAAGGCCATGGTGGAGGCCTGGATCTTCTTCACTGGGGCCTGTCCCTCGGGGTACAGACCATTAATGAGCTCACACAGCACCTGGGTGAGGACAGTAGGTGTGCAGAAGTGAGGCCCTGCCTACCACAGATCAGAATGTACCACCCTCCGCGCTAGAGACAGTGAACCGCAGAGATGCCTCTCCTACCTGAAGACAGCTCTGACTCTACCTGGAGTGAGCATCAGGCTCCTTCCTGCCCAGCCCCCGCCTCTGAGCCCAGAGTGTAAACCGTGCTATTCCAGGATTACCAACTACAGCACACCTCCCCCAGCTCTTCCCTTAGAGCTCCTCTTCCTTCCGTCACACACGGCTTCCACTGCAGGGAGGCACGTTCACCCTCCCACTTCCCTCAGCGGGAGGGAGGAAGGCAGGGGGCCTCTGCACGATGAAGATATCCCGGCTCAAGAAAAGCGGGGAGGGGGCTGCCCTCCGTTCTTCAGCTGAGAAAATCCCCGGTCCCTCAGACCCAGCCCTGCTCTCCTGGCACTTCTGGTCAGAGGCGCCCAGCTCTCACCGTGCCATCCTTGAGCCAGTTCTGAAAGTTCTCGCGCCCAGGCTGGGGCCGGCCCACATCCTTGCGGCACTGGGTGGTGATCCATTGGATCAGGATCTGCTCCAGGTCTGCATCATATTGTTTCTCAATCTTCTGCTGCACCTCCCGGCTCAGGCCGTAGGCAGGTCCTCTGTTGGCCATTCCAAAGGGTGGTGGTGTCTGGGGAAGCTGGGGAGAGGACATATCCAGGCCTGTGATCAGCGCTCTGCAGCCTGTGGGGTGGGGGATTCTGACACACACCATATCCCCAGGGTGGGTCCCGGAGGTGAGGAGGTGAGAACAGCCACCAAATGAGGGAAGTCTCACCTTAACCCCTGGACATGGGCTAGAGTCTCAGTGCTCAGAACTCTAGGAGGTGTTAAGGCACCTCTGGGTTCTTCCACCCCTGTGACAGGTAGCCTGTCTACTCTACTGAGGCTTCCCATTAGATTTCATTTGAATGGTTCCACTGCTACAATGAAATATAAAACCCACTGGAATAGAAAATAGGGTAAATGAGGCCAGGATTGGGGGTTCAGTCCCTCATTTGGGGTGGTCAGTTTTAGCAAAGGCAAACTAGTCATTCTAACCCCAACCCTGCCTTTTCCAGTTCTGGGCAAGAGAATGATTTGGAAAGAATATGGAGGGTCTGGAGAAACCTATGTCAGGAGCTAGGGGACTGGACAGATCTACCCTTAATTAGCCACTGGATTTTAATTGAACACCCACTATTTGTGCTGGGGATTGTGGAAGAGACAGAAGTCCTTGGTCCTAAAGTTGCCCACAGTGCCATCAGAGAGACAAAGTGAGCACACATGAAAGGGCAAGAGTTGTACATGATGAATATTAAACTACATAGTCAGACCATATGTTATAGGAATTGAGAGAGGAGTATTGGCAGAAGCAGCCTGGAGGACTTCCTCGAAGAGGTAGGTCTGAGTAGGTCCTTAACAGATTTCACCAGGCAAAGGGGTTCCCATGAGAAACCAGGTAATACCTAATTCTACTTTCCTTTCTAGAAGCAGTGGTAGGCAGAATAATGGCCCCCCAAAGGTGTCTGTGTCCTAATTCCCAGAACCTGGAAATGTTACCTGATATGGCAAAAGGGATTTTTGCAGATGTGATTGAATTACAGATCTTGAGATAGGGAGAGTACCCTGGGTCTCCGGGGAGGCCAATGTACTCACGACGAGGGTCCTTATGAGCGAAAGAGGAAGGCAGATGAGTCAGAGTGGGAGAAGTGAGAAGGAAGCCAAGGTTGGAGTGACGCAGGGTCATGAACCAAGCAATGCAGATGGCCTCCAGAAGCTGGGAAAGGCAAGGAATGGAATCTCCCCTAAGTCCCCCGGAAGGAATGCAAGCCCTGCCAACACCTTGATTTTAGCCAGTGAAACCTAGCTCTGCAATATATTATATGTGTGTTGATTTAAGTCACTCAGTTTGTGATAATTTGTTACAGCAGGAATAGGGCACTAATCCAGGAGCCTTGGGTGGCATTTTTAGGGAAACCCAGGAAAAGAGGGAGGGATGGGGAAATACACAGTGGGGTTTCTTTAACTTAGTTGGAGGACCTCAGTTAGGAAGAACTGGGTGGTTTCCTGACCACTGGCCTGGGTTGACAGCACCTCGCAGTGGGCAGTCTGTCCCCACCTGCCACCTCCCTGCCTAGGTCCCACACCCAGAGCCCTGTCCTAGGCATGCTACCCATGCCGAGGGGGAGCCAGGACCCCATTTCCTGCCCCCATCCCCTCCCCATGGGCTCTTCTTTCTGCTCTGAGATAGAGCTGGCTGACTGTACATAAAAGGGGATGCCCCAGGCCAGGCACCTCTGTTCAAGGAGAGGGAAGGGAAACACTGCCTCTCCCCACCTCTGGCCCGAGGCCAGGTCAGACTTAAGGGATGGAGTCACTCTGGCTCCCTGGGTCCCGTGCACAGCATGTAGAGCCACCCCAACACCCCCTCACTGTGCCTCGGGGCAGGCCACAGGGACAGCAGCTGCCTCAAACGCCGCCGTCCCACCTCTCAGCCTCAGCAGAGCTGGGGCTCGGGCCAGTCCCCTCCCCCCCACCTCAACATGGCTACTCCTTCCGACTGCAGCCTATTGGGCTGCACATTTCCGGCAGCGATCCTCCCCATATCAGTTATTGTTAAACCTCATTAAGACAACCCAGCCCCACTTCACCCAGCCCGGAAGCCCGGCCAGATAAATGTCAGTCTGGGCCCTGACCCACACCACCAGCCAGCACACACTCAGCAGGGGGAGAGCAGGCTGGTCGAGTGGAGAGAGGGAGACAAGATTCTCTCCCCTCAGCCCAGCCCCAGCTGCCCAGCCGAGAGCCACTCGGTCTCCGTAAGCCTGTGACCCCTGATGCACAGGGCCACGGCTGGGAGGCTCAGAAGGAAGGAGAGGGGGGCCAGAGGCTGCTGCCACCAGTAAGCCCCCTTTTCCCAGCCCAATGTTCAGACCTCACTTCTGGGAGCAGCTTCACTGTGGTCACCTGGGCCTCAGGGCCGTGTCTCCATGAAGCCAAGTGGCCTGAGGCCCAGGGATCACTATGGCCCAGGGAAAGAAAGGACAGGGGAATGATTAACCCAGACACCAGGGTTAGGAGGGGAGCGCAGGACCGAAGAGTGACCCCTTCAGTGTCACCTAGGGTGTGGACGGGAAGGACAGACTCAGCCTCCCAGACCCACCTCTGGGTGGGTGTTGGGGGCTCGCCTAAACTCTGGTGCCTGGGCACATCTGGCAAGGTCACAGACTCCAGCTGCCGTGTCTCAGCTCCACTCGGTGGCCATTGCCCTAGATCCCGAGGTGCCAGAGCCATAAAGCAGAGCTCTGGGAGGAGGCAGGCCAGACGGGCCCAGCCTGCCCACGGCTGCTCTCCCCACCACCGCGAGCAGGCACACGCTGAGGGGCTGCGGCCGCTGGAACTGGAGTGGCCCACGCTAGTGACACTCAGGGGACCTACCCTGGCTCTCCCTTAAAGGAGGGAAGGTAGCCAGTTGCCTACTGCGGTGGGGAAAGGCTGTGTGGGAGATGCCCAGAGCTGGGGGTCCAAAGGGAAAACAACAGCTGCACAGCTTGGGGGGTGGATTGGCAGTGAGTAACCTAAACTCCAGAGCTGCCTACAGCGGTGGGAACAGCCCTCACTCCCACCCACAAGGTTACAACAGTTGGGAAAGGGGGAGGGGCCACAAAAGGCACTCCAGCCCTCAGCCCCACCCAGACCCTGGGCTGGAAGCTTACCTCACCCCACCGCCGACGCCAAAGAAAAAGCGGACATGGGGTGGGAGTAGGATTCCAGGGCTCCTGGCTGGGGTGTTGAACTGGAAAGACAAAGGGACTCTCCATTCATTGTGCAGAGAAGACACAGGGGAACTTCCCAATCCAGAATTGGCATTAAGACTATTTTGAAAAGGCGAAACAGGGATACTTGCCCCCAAAGTGAAGTGCCACAGGGAGCGGGGGTAATGGGAGACCTATGATTGAGGGGCCACCTTGGGGCATCCCCCTTGGTGTCAAGAGTCAGCGAGCAGAAGAGAAAGCTGAAGCTATACAAACAGGAAGCCACAAGGCTTGCGCAGGAGGAGGGGTATGGTGGGGGCCGTTGCCATGGCTTCTGTGTACCAAACACAGGAATGGGGCAGGGTGGGGGCACCAGGCAGAAACATCCACTCGGCGCAGGAGTGGCGGGGAGGCTCCGAGTGGGGGCGGGGCGGGGGCGGGGCGAGGGCGGGGAGCAGAAGTGGGATCCTTGGGAAAGGGGCCGCTTCACAGGTACAGACAGGTGCAAGGGATTCCTCAAGGAAGCATCTGTGGAGGGTACGGAGGGCGTGCGGAGAAGGGAAATTACAAGTTTTGGGGTAGAGAAGTAGATTTAAGGAAATAGTTCAGGAGTAGAAGAAATGTCCTGGGAACAGAAGGTACATTCTGAGCTAGAGAGCCCCATAACAAAATCCTGGGCGGGAGAAGGGATGGGGGTGGGTGGGGGAGAAGGGATGGGGGTGGAGGAGAAGGGATGAGGGGTGGGGGAGAAGGGATGGGGGTGGGGAGAAGGGATTAGAGGCCAATCCCCAGAGAGCAAAAGAGGGACCCGGGGTGTGGAGTGGGGGTGGGGGTGGGGGGAGAACTGCACTTGGACAAAGACTTATTTGTTGATTCTGGAAGGGTAGGGCCCTGCCGGCCCCACCCTATCTTGGCCTCCTCGGCAGTCTTCCCTGTGGACTAGGAAGGAGAAACTGGAAGTGGGGTTAAAGACGGGGAGCTGTCCCTCTGTCTGGTGCTCTGGAGTCAGAAAACTAGGAGAGCCACAGGTCTCCTCCTACACCGGATCCCTACACCAGTCCATCCTCACTTCTACCCCATTTCTTTCTGCTCACAGACACCAAGGTGCCCCAGAACTTCACAGATACCGGCTCCAGGAGACTCCAGGAGGCCTGCAGAGGGAGGGGGGCGGTGGGGGGAGGTGGCAGTCCATTTCCGGTCCTGCCGCCCCTCCCTCGCCACACCCTGGGCCGTTACTGGGATGAATCACCCACCGCCCGCCGCTGGGGTGACGCAGTGGTCTGGGCAGCCCGCCCGCCCGCGGCCACCACCGACTTTCCCAGCAGCAGGGGGCAAGGGGTGGGGGCATCGGCTCCCGTAGGGGCTGGAGGCCTGGAAAGCATCCATCCTCCCTCAACACCGCCTCCTACAGGCAGGGCTGCAGCCTCCCAGCTGTTTCAGGTCGGGGGGACTCTCCTGGAGGCGATTGGAGCTTCAACTCCCCGCCCGAACCCGGGAAGGCGAGGCCACTGCGGGACCCGCGCACGGAGCCCCCTCGCCCCAACCCGCGACGCCAAATCCCCAGAAAAACGAGCTGCAGAAGAATGAACAGAAAGGTCGGCTTCGGGGACGCAGAGGGCAGGCTGCACCCACACGTGCTCCTGGAACTAGGAAGTGAAGTGTCGCTTCGGAAGCCCCGGCGGCGCCGAGCTGGCCAGGGTGGGCGCCGGGACCCTGTACGCTCCATCACTCAGGGCCAGCCAGCTAATCCCTGACGCCCCCCTTTCCCCACCCCAGCGAAGACCTGGCGGGCAGGAGCCGGCGGGCAGGACGCAGTCCCCGAGTCCCTGATCCGGACGGCCGGCCCCGTCTATGCACTCGCAACAGCGGCTGACCTCATTGCTCAACAATGCGGGGTCAGAGCCTGGGGACAGACCTGACAGCCCGGGGAAGGGCAGAGCAGTCAACGGACCCTTGCCTGCTAGCCCTTGATCACCAAGCTCACTGGAGCAAGTCGCAAGCTCTGGCTTCTAGCTTTCTAGAGACCCCTCCCTCCAGCTCACCGTTCACGCGGGCCGGAGAGTTGCGCACTCAAGGCGGGGTCTGCAGCGCGAGTGAAGCGCCGGGGCCGGGCCCGGCCGATGGTTCTCAGCCTGCTCCCGCCTCGGACGGGGCGGACCAGGGGCGGGGCAAGGGCCGAGAGGGCTTAAAGGCGCCGCAGTCCAGAAGCCGAGGGCAGTGCTTAAAAGAGAGGGGCGGTGGACAAGAACCTGAGTTAAAGGACTTGGAGGCAGTAGCCTCCACTCTTGAGAACCCCTACCCCTACCCCAGAGCCCTTAAACTTGTGCCCCAGTGGGAAACTTTCTGCCTAGGTTAGCTCAAGACTGTGGGCGTTTTTATGCGGGAAGAAACCTCTTGGTTTAAAAAGGGTGGTTAGGTAAATGGAGGCACAGGAAGACGCTCACCGCCCCCACCCCCACCCCCACACAACTGTCTAGGGTGTGGCAGGACTGGGGCTAGCAGGCCAGGACAGCTCCGGGTCTTGGTGGTCTTGCTCCCCACCTTCTTCAAGCCCCAGACTAGCAGTGAGGTCATTCTGTGCCCAGGGCCCAAGAGGCATGATCAGCGTTGGGACGCAGGGTTCAGACTTGACTTCTTTTTTTTAAACAATTTTATTTTTTTATTTTATAATTTATTTATTTATTTGGGGGCTGTGTTAAGTCTTTGTTGTGGTGTGCAGGCTTCTCATTGTAGTGGCTTCTCTTGTTGTGGAGCACAGGCTCTAGATGTGTGGGCTTCAGTAGTTGTGGCACATGAGCTCAGTAGTTGTCGTTTGCGGGCTCTAGAGCGCAGGCTCAGTAGTTGTGGTGCACGGGCTTAGTTGCTCCACGGCATGTGGGATCTTCCCGGACCAGGGCTCGAACCCGTGTCCCCTGCATTGGCAGGCGGATTCTCAACCACTGCGCCACCAAGGAAGTTCCCAGACTTGACTTATTTCCCCTTCATTTCCTCCTCTATGACCTGGCACCTCTTCTTAATCCTGGAGGGATCAAAAGAACCCTCAGTGGAGGAGGAGGCTGGCAGTTCTGTCTCTGAGGGTGGAGAGCCTCGTTTGGGGGTTGAAGGAGGGCTCCCTCCTCCCTGTTTTCAGGCTTCAGTTGAGCAGTCCCTCTGGGGTGGAGTCCATGCTTACATCCTTCAGTGGAGTTCTTCATAGATGATAGAAGACCCAGTTGAGCCTGGTTTTCAAGCGCATCACCAGCCAGTGCCGGACTTCCCTCGTAGTGCAGTGGTTAAGAATCCGCCTGCCATGCAGGGGACACAGGTTTGGTCATTGGTCCGGGAAGATCCCACATGCTGCAGAGCAACTAAGCCCGTGCACCACAACTACTGAGCCTGCACTCTAGAGCCCACGAGCCACAACTACTGAGCCTGCGTGCCACAACTACTGAAGCCCGTGCGCCTAGAGCCCGTGCTCCACAACAAGAGAAGCCACTGCAATGAGAAGCCCACGCACCACAACAAAGAGTAGCCCCCACTCCACGCAACTAGAGAAAGCCCGAGCACAGCAACGAAGACCCAATGCAGCCAAAAATAAAATAAATTTTAAAAATAATAATTTAAAAAAAAACAGTGCCTTCCCACTTTTCCATTCTCTCTTGCCCAATCCTCCCTACCCCTATATTCCAGTGATTCCCTGGTAGGCCAAGGAATCCTCCGTGCCTTTACACAGGCTGTTCCTCTGCCTGGGATGTGTTTCCTCCCTTGACTGACTTCTCACCTGCTCTATCCATCACCAACTTTGTGACTTTGGGGCAACTTACTAAAGCACTGTACACCTCAGTTCCCTAGTCTATAAAATAGAGCTAATAGTACTACCTACCTCAGAGTGGTAGAGAATTAAATGATACACGTAAAGAGCTTACAGCAGTGCCTGGCACATAGTGAGCGCTCAGCTGTGGCTATTATCATTGTTCTCACTTCCTGTGATGATGCCTGCAATCGTCCCAATTTATCCCAGCTCAAGCTGTAAGCATTCACTGTTTGCTGACTCCTTCCTTCGTGCTACCTTAATAACCAACACATACTTTATCACGGAACTTATCACATCATACTGTAACTATTTCTTTCTTTCTTTCTTTTTTTTTTTTTTTTTTTGCGGTACACAGGCCTCTCACTGTTGTGGCCTCTCCCGTTGTGGAGCACAGGCTCCGGACGCGCAGGCTCAGCGCCCATGGCTCACAGACCCAGCCGCTCTGCGGCATGTGGGATCTTCCTGGACCAGGGCACGAACCCGTGTCCCCTGCATCGGCAGGCGGACTCTCAACCACTGCGCCACCCGGGAAGCCCTGTAACTATTTCTTTACTTGCCTGCTTCACCGACCAGAAAGAACTCCCCAAGAGCAGACATGTCTTGTGAACTTTGTACTTCCTCTGCATCTAGCTCAATGGCTGGTCTCAGTAGGCATTCAATAGCTGACCTCAGTAGGCACTCAGTAAATGCTTTTTGAATGGATATTGAAGGTACGTCCATTCATTCAGGAAGAGTACCCTCCTTTTTTAGGGTTCAGGGATTTTCCAACCTCCCTCTCAAATTCAAAGCAGATGACACACAGAAAATTTTCAGACTTTATTCACCTGTAAAAAAACCTCACCCACACCACAAACACCACACGCGCGCATGCACACACACACACACACACACACACACGGGCAGACCTAAGATCCCTGTTCCAGTCCCCAGACTCTAGAGGCTCAGCACATCCCACACTAAGCCCACTGTCAGGGTCTGTGCCTGAGCACCAAAGGAGGAGTGGCAGTGTCCCAGGCTGGAGCTAGTTCTTGCTGGGGGCCTTCTTTGCAGAGTCCATGTGCCTTCCCCCTGCCTCACATTAGGGAATTCATAGCAGAGTGGCCTGTTCAGGGTGGGAGACTGGCTGTCGATAGGCCGGTAGCCGGAACCTAGCAGCATCTCGACGGCGGCGGAAGGCCAGGAATTCCTCCCGAAGGGCAGCACAGCGGGCCTCAGGGCCAGGAGTGTGGGCAGTATTCAGGAGGCAGCCCTCCTCTGGAGTCTTTGCACCTGCAAGAGGGCAGAATAACGAAAGGAAGAAGTTTTAAGGCTCCCTGGGTGAAGTCTTGTGGTTCACCGGCACCATGAAGCTCTCTAGGGCCTGCCAATGCAGAGAAGCCAAGACAGCAAGAGGAGAGGGCCTGGGGCACAGGGCCCGGCTGGGAACTGACTAGGTCCTAAGGGTGTGGGTGCAGGACAGCAAGGCCAGGGGTGCCTGCCTTTCTGGAGGGCTCCCACACCTAGCTCGGGCTCAGCTTCAAGTCGGGATCGAGGGCCAGTCAAGCCCAGGTGCAGAGTCTCCAGCAATTCCATGTCCCCTGGGAATTCTGAGTCCCATTCATAGTTCTCATCCACAGATGTGTTCCTCCTGTTAAAAGGGACAGATGTTTGGTATGGGTGGAGCAATGGAGGGTAGCCAGAAAAGCCTGAACCCGGGGACCCCAAGCTGAGGGTGAGACATGGGTTTCCTCCGAAGATCCCTGGACCTCAGCAAAAGGACCTCAGCTCTCCTGGTCCCAGGGTGGGAATGGAGCAGAGAAGGCAGACGGTATAGGAGAGGGGTGGGGAGAATCTGGATAGGGCAGGGCTGGGCAGGGACTGCCCTCACCTCGTGCTGACTGTCACCACATGCTCCCTTCGGGGCCACCTCTCAGGGCCACTGGCCCAGCTGCTGGTGTCTCCTGGAGCGGGGCTGAGGTAGCTGCCTCCTGCAGAGGGGGCCGTGGAGGGGGGCCGAAGGAAGGAGGCGCTGCCCCGCCCACTGCTCTGGCTTGTGAGGCTGCCCCGAGGCGCGGCAGGCAGAAGGCTTGGCAGCAGCCGCTCCCTCAGTGTCCAGTCAGTCAGTGCTGTGTACGGGGGCTCTGGGGAGGCCCCAACCCCAAGCATGGCCCCAGGAAGTGCTGCCCTGGGGAACTCAGAGCAGGAGTCCAGGGGGTGGAGGAGAGATGAGGTGGGGCGGGGCCGGGTATCCATGTAATCTGGGGAAGGAGCAGGCTCCTCCAAGGGGGGCCAGTCCCCATCTACATTCATCTCCCTGAAGAAGGGCAGGCTCAGGTACTGGAGCAGGGGTCCTGGACCTGGCAGGGAACTGGGTGGCGCTGCTGGAGGGGGCCTCACAGGGCTGATGTCTGCAATGCAGAGGGGCTGGGGCATCCCACTGGGGCTGCTGCTGCCATCATAGGACCTGGCCTGACGCTGAGCTGGGGTCCGAGGCTCAGCCTGCTCAGGGCCTGACTTTTCTTGGGAAGTCCCCACCTTGGGTCCCATCACAAATCTCCCATCTGGTCCCCGGCAAATGGGCTCCAGGGGTAAGGGCCCCCGGCTAGGTGGAGGATCCAGAGGGGGGCTGGGGTGTCCAGCGGGTTCCCCCCAGAGCAGACTCTGGCGCAGGCTGGGAACTGGGGAACACTGGAGCTTCAGCTTCGCCACGCTGTCAGGACTGCCCGAGCCCGAAGCAGAGCTGGGGAAGGACAGGAGATCAGGGTCTGTGGTAGGGGGCCAGTCCCCCTCCCAGGAACCAGGGTCAGGCCTTGAGAGGTTTGATGCAGAACAGAGCAGAACTAGGGAGAGCAAGGGAGAAAAGGACCCACATGGTGGAGGGGTGGAACGGTGGAGGGAAGGCACAGGCAACACTGGACCAGCCCCCAGGCTGGGGCCTCTGCACTTCCATCCTTACCTCCCTCTCACTTCTGTTCCTACCCCTCCCCAAGGTGCAGAAAAGGAAGCAGAGAGCCCTGGTGCTCACAGAAGGCAGAAGGAAGCCAAGGAAGTGGAGGGACTTACTGGGGAGCTGACTTCCTGGCCAGAGAGAAGATAAGAGGTGGATCTGTAAGGACAGGAGAACCAGAGGTGACACAGGCGCCCAATCCCACCTGCCTGGGAAAAGTGGAGGCCAGTGGGGAAGCAGGACCACGGGTTGTGGGAACACACCTGGCCCACGCAGGAGGGAGGGATTTCTCCTCCAGGTAGGAGGTGCTTATGGAGGGGCGGGGCCCTTCTTTGGCCGGGCCCCAGGTGGCCTACCTTGGCGGAGGCGTTTGCGGTGGCGACGCGCGGCTCTGCGCCGGTTCATAAGGCAAGCGGCCAGGATACTCACGAGGACAGCCACGCCCAGGAAGCAGACCCCGCCCACCACGCCGGCCAGCACTGGCTGGGGCAGGAGGCCCGGCAGCTGTGTGCGCGAGGGGTAGACCTCCAGGCCTGGGCAAAGGGCCACAGGGGAGGGTCGGTGTCCACGACTTAGTGGGCTTCGAGCCCCCCAATCCCCAGGGCTCTGCCCTCCTGCCAGATTCTCACCAGAAGTGGAGACGTTGGCCGTGTTGCTGGGATCACTGACATAGCTACCGGCGAAGGCCACAAGGCGGAACTCGTAGAGAACGTCCTGGGGGTTGGGGTCCAGGAAGGGGGTCAGGGCTCAGCACTGCCCACCCCCAACCCCGTTCGGAAAGACTTTGCAGTTGGAAGGTACGGGTGAAGTGGACAGCCAGAGGTGAGGATAGTCAAATCAGGGTGAGATCAGGTTTGGGGAGTGAAGCAGAGGGCTGGAGGGCTGCTGGGAGGACCCTCCCTGTGCCCACCTCCCACACCTACCTTGATAAGTCCTGGCACCAACAACTGCATTTCACTGCCTGCCACGGCCCGATCCAGCACCTCCCACCCCTGGGAGCCTTGCCGTGCCTCCAGGACGTAGCCATCCAGTCTCTTAGGGACCAGTTCTGGGGGATCCCAATGCAGGAGGACTCCCCGGGGTGTCCTCACTGCCACCAGACCTCTCGGAGGGGACAGGGGAGGCAGCATCTCTGTTGGGGGAGGACTGGGGGCAGCTGGTGTGGTAGGAAGCCCTGAATGGGACAGACAGACTTGTAAAGACCGGATTTCCAGTGCTCCTCCCCTGCTCCTCTGGCCTTCGACATCCCCTGGTGCCCAGCTGCTCTCCCAGAGCCCCTAAAGACAAGCCTGGATCATCTTCCACAAAGCCCTCTGGCCCCCAAGCGGCCCAGCACCTCTGCCCCCTCCCACCCAGGCCCCTACAGCCCTTACCTATCCTTGTCTGCTGCTCTGGATAAGAGGTCTCTCACCTTCAGGGGCAGACAAGACGATCTCGCTGAAGGGCCCGCTCCCCAGCTTGTTCTGAGCGAGGACGCTGAACTGGTATTGGGTGTGGGGCTGCAAGCCTGGCACTAGGAGGTAAGCAGCCCCCATGGGCACAGCCAAGGACACCCAGTCGTAGTGGGCTCGGTCAGGACGCTTTGCCCTGGAGGACAGGAGGAAATGGGGGGCACCTCACCTACTGACCTCTCCCCTCCCTTCCACCATCCGGGGTCTCAGGACCTGGGCCATGAATCCCTGAGATTCTCTGGAGCTCGGGCAGCAGAGTTAGGGCAGGGCTGGGATAGAGGGCTGGGAGAAAAGGCAGAGGGCCAGAGAGAATCAGGGTGTTGGAGGGAGAGGGATGGCAGGGGCAGGTCACTCACAATGGGGTGTACCAGACGCTGAATCTCTGCAGGTAGCCACCATCAAAGCCAGGCTCCCAGGAGACATTGGCACCCTTGGGCAAAGGCACGACAGACACATTGGTGACAACGTGGGGGCTGGTGCCTGGGTGGGGGGAACAGAGGGATGATGGTCAGGCTCCTGAGGGACAGCAAAGAGCTAGGGGGAGACTAGGGCTTCGGCCCTCCACCCATCATCCCAGGGGCACCCCACCCAAGATTCCCCCACCTGGGCCCCCCAAAATGATTTATTCCCGTCTCCTTCCCACATGGCTGCCTCCAGCTGGCTCTGCCCCCACTAACCCAGCACGTAGACATTCGTGGAGGTGGCCACTCGGGCCACAGCATTGCTGGCTGTGCACTCCCAGCGCCCGTGGGCCTCCTTGGTCAACGGTCGCAGGATGAGGCTACTGTTGCTATCCACCTGGGCCTGGCCCTGCAGCCCCCGGCCCACCTACAGAACCACTGGTCAGCCCTGAGGACACACGCAGCCACCCCTCACCAAGGGCGCCACTCATCTCTCTAGGCAGCTCCAGTTTCCTCCCCGCCCTGCCTCTGACAGCCCTCTCCTCCCCACCATCTCCCTCCCACAGAACGGCCAGGGGCACGGAGAGGCTGGGGCGTAGCAGGCATGAATACAGGAGGAGTGGGGTCAGGAGCCTTACCTTAGCCCAAGAGATAGTAGGAGAAGGGTCTCCTCGGGCAGAGCAGGGAATGAGTAGCTCCCGCCCTACTTCTTGGAAATATTCTTCCTTGGGCCGTTCTAGAAAAGCTGGGGGAGCCTGTAAGCCAGATCTGGCATTGGGAGGGGGCTCTCTCACACTGCTGTCTAAGGGTCGTTACTTCCCCTCTGCGGGGCCCCCGTCATGCTGCGTCTGTCTCCATCTCTCAGTGTCTCTCTAGCTTTCTCTCTGTTCCCCAGCAGGGGAGCTGGAGGGACATTGCTGGAGAGACGAGGGCCTCTCAGAACACCCTTCACCCTGCCCTCTGCTTCCCACTCTCTTCCCTCTAGAGCGGAAGGCAGCCTGGTCCAAGTTAAAGGGTCGGGGCAGGCAGGATATCTTACTGTGTGGAGGTGACCGATGCCCCACCTCCCCAGCACCATCTCTGCAAAAACCTCTGTGATGGCATCTGATAGCTGCTGCCGTGGCCACCATGGGAAACACAGACTGGGAAGCCCGCCCCACCTCCCCACATGTGCCTGTCCCACCCGCCTCTGTCAGCCCGGTGTCAGCACTAGGCTCACATCTTCGGCCACCTGACCCGCTGCCGCTGCCCCGCCCCCACCCCGAGCCTCACCTTGAGCAGTACGCGGGTCACCGGGGAAGGCCCTGCAGTGCCAAGACGGTTGTAGGGGGTGCAGGAGTATTCTCCCAGCACATCCTCATTCCCCAGGGCAATGATCAGGGAGCCTTCTGGGCCCTGGGACCAGCCAGGGAACTGGAGGCATGAGGAGATGACAACCAGAGAGAGGAACTCAGTGGAGGCCAGACCAGAGATGGAGAGAGGCAATGCGCAGGAGGGACCCACATCTATGCAGAGGATGCCACAACCCTACCCCTAGGCCAGACCTCTCTGTGAATTCCATCCTTCCTTCCTCTTTCCTACAGAGGGGCCACTACCCATGGGTGTGAAGACTGGGACTGCAGACTCCAGGAGAGCCACTCACAGGGAATCCAGTGTGCACGGCACACCCTGGGGTTGAGCTTGAGCAGTGTGGGTCTCCCGGCCTGCTGTCTTCCCAGCACTCCGAGATTACATCCTGCATCTTCCACCCCAAATCGGTTCTTCTTCCTGGCTTCCCTAGTTCAGCGTTAAAGGCTAACATCCGACTCCTCACTCTGTCTCACGTCCCACGTCTGTCCTCCTGGGGAAGGCCTTTTGTCCCATCTATCTTCATGTCCTCCTTTCTAACTCAGGCCTCGTAACCTCTCACCCACACTCTCATTTCAATAGCCTCTGTACCCCCTCTGTCTGTCCAGTCTCTTCCTCTCCATTCCTATCACACCGTTGCCCAAGCAACTTCACTGCCTCCGAATGGCTTTGGACTTCTTTTTTTAAACCTTAGACAAAAACTTATTGAGCACCACTACAGTTGCAGTAGCCCTGGGGAGACTAGGATTAAAAAGATGAAATACTAGCCCACAAGGAATTTGTGGTCTTTGCCGACAAACAAAAGATCTCAATCACCGTGGAATGAGGTAATATTAACTTGGCATCCATAGTTCCTCCTTTTGGTCCCAACCAGTCTTTCCAGATTTCTCTGCACCAGTCACATCCCCATAGGCACTGTAGCTCCCCCCCAGCTGGTAGACTCATTATACCATAAATGCACTATGCTGTTTCCTGCCTCTGGGCCCTGGTTTCTGCATGGAATGTCTCTCCACCCTTCAAGGCCCATCACCAGAGTCCCAGAAGCTGTTGCTGATCTATCCTCAACCAGTCCTAAGAGGAAGGTGCTCGCTGCCTCCTGGCCTTCTAGCAGAGTGTCTGCACAGCTGTGCTGCCCCCTGTAGGCATGGGTGTCTCTGCTCCTGCTCCCCATGTGACAACCTACACAGCGTGTTCCCCATTCACTGAATTGATCTAATGCCACCCCAGCTGTCCTGGCTAGAATACCACCAAGCTAAGCCCTCTATCCCCTGCCCCAAGCCTGTACCTTGTCCAGCTGCAGGGCCTGCCCATCCTTGGTCCAGCTGACAAAGAGCAGTGGGGGGTTGGCACGAACTGGGCACCGGATCACCCCCCGCATGCCCATGGGCAGGGGTGTCTCAGGAGGCATGGCAGTCACCTGGGCAGGGTCTGGGGGGAAGCAGTGGCAAGTTGTCGGGGAGGAGTTTGGCCTGGCCCAGGGGAGGAGAGCAGTCTGGGGAGGGAGCTGGGGTCAGGCTTACAGAGAACAGTGAGGTAGGCAGAGGCCGAGGGTGGGCGTGGAAGGCCATTGCTGGGTACACAGGTGTAGCGGCCCGCATCATCAGGCTGGGCGGCCTGCAGCCGCAAGCTGCCATCCACCAGGATCCGCACTCGGGGCTGCAGGCGGCTGCAGTATGGCACATGGGCAGGGGGGTCCAGGCCTTGCTGGACTCAGACTGCCCATCAGCTCCCCACACCCACCCCACCCCATGCCCCACCTAATGTGGAAGACATTGGTGCTGTCCTGGAACCAGCTGTAGGTGAGGTTAGCGGGGTACGCCTCAGCCTGGCAGGCCAGGGAAACATCCTGGGAGGCATTGACCGTGCTGTTCTTGGGGGGCACCACGATGACTGGGGGTCCTGTCGGGAGGAGCACACGGGGAAGGGGAGGCCTCAGCCCAGTCTTCCAGGAACCCTGAGGGTCACTTCTACAGTTCTTCCCAGGTCCGCTCTCTGGAATACAGGGCTGGTTGCTACAAAGCCTTGGGAATGGAAACAGGTCCTAACCCTTTTATTTAACACCCTATTTATTTAACCCTTCCTCTGCCCTGGCCAGCTCCCCTTCCCATCACCTCCATTCACCTAGTTTCTCGTGTGTGTGTGTGTGTGTGTGTGTGTGTGTGTGTACAGAACACGTCTACTCAAGAACCCACAACAGCTCCTGGCTCCTAGCACATTAAGCTCAAACTTCTTGACACAGCCCTGTGGGCCCTTGTAACCCCTGCCTGGCCAACTATCTTTTCATATGTCAAGTCTTTGTGAACTCTTTCAGGTCAGTATGGGCAGCTCACTGTGCCTATGCCAGTCTCACTCCCATCTCCATGCCTTTGCTCTCTGAACCCACAGTCTAGAATGCTCTTCCCTGAGAGCCTGGCCAGGCCACAGAGCCCCTGCCAAACCGTCTCTAGCATCTGCAGCTGCAATGCTGTTTCCCTTCTCTGGGCTCTTACTGTGTGAGTGGTCAGTAATAAGTGGTAATGATATGAGTTGGTGTATAGAGCGCTTACAGGCATGCCGGGCATAGCTGAGCACCTCACCTGCACTATTCTCATTTAATCTTCCCAAGAGCCCTTTGTGGTAGAAATTAGTCTCCACTTCATAGGTGAAGACATGAAGGCTCAGAGGCAGAGAGACTGTGCGGTGACTTGCCCGAGATGAGCGGGGAAGGCAAATTCATACTCAGGCCTTCTCAACACCAGACTTCACCCTACACCACTGCCTAGCACTGCCTCTCCCACAATACCCAGGAGAGCAGCACTTTGCCACTGCGTCTTATTTCCCCCTGTGGATAAGAGGCTCCATGAAGGCAGAGTCTACTTCTCAGCTTTCTTTCTAAGGGGAAGGGCTTGGCCAGGAATTACTATGATCGTTGTGCTCGTCTGAACCTAATTCTTGTAACAGTCCTGAGAGGAACATAGGAACCTCTTTGTATAGATGAGGAAACTGGAGGTCAAGGGGGTTCCATGGCTCATGGTCCAACACCAGCACTCATGCCCTTCTCACTATACCACATTGCTGGCACTAAATATCTATCTCCATTCACTGATCCTTTTACAGGCAAGACGCTGGTTTTAGAGGAAGAGCCTGCATTGGGAGCTCCCTCCCTCTCCGTGGGCCCCTGCCCTCAGGCACAAGCCTCCCCCCCGCCCCCCCCCCCGCTGCTGGCTGTGTGCACCTCCAGCCACAGGTCAGTCCTCTCACGTGTGTCCTGTTTCCCGGCCCTCCCCCGAGACAGCACCTAGCACCAGCAGCTGGGTGGCGTGGATGGCGCTGCCCTCAGTGCTGGAGGCTTGGCAGGTGTAGACCCCGGAGCTGCCTCGCTCCACCCTCCGGATCCGCAGCGTCCCGTTCTGCACCTAGAATCAGAGTGGGTGAGGAAGGACCCTTGTGTCTCCCCTGCCCAAGGCGGGCCTCAGACCCCGCACTTCCGAGGCTGGCCAGCAGAGGGAGGCAGCGTGCTGGGCTCAGGGAAGCCAATGCCAGACCCCTCCTCAGGCACGTCTCCCAACCTCCTGGCCTCCAGCCCCGCTCCCAGGCCACTAACTGCCTCACACTCTATCTGGCGCACCCTGTCCAGCCCTGGGACTCACTTGCACCTGACTCTGGCCCTGGCCGAGGTCCTGTCCTCGGAGCTTCCAAGTCACACGAGGTTGGGGGCTGCCGCGGGCCGCGCAACGCAGGGTCACAGGCTCCAGTTCCCGCACTTCCAGCACCTGGGGAGGCGTCTCCAGAAATTGAGGGGGCGCTGCAAGGAGAGAGGCGTCAGGGATTGCCAGAGGGGCCGTCAGCCCAAAGAGCAGCGTCCGAGGACCAGGGAGGCAGATCAGGGCCTCAGCCTTCAGCCCATCAGCCCACCAGCTTCATAGGAATCCCCAACCCAGGGCCACCCTGTCTGCTGCAACCAGGACCCAGTAAGGATGCACAAGCCCGTTTCCCCACTGGCCTGCAGAGTTGGTGAGGGAGCTGACCACCAGGCTGGGTGTTCAGAGCTGGGAGAGAGCTAGGTGCCCTCTAGAAAAGCACTGTCCTGGGAGTCAGGGGACCTGAGTTCTAGACTGCTCTGCCACTAATCAGTGGCATGACCCAGTCTCCCCATGCCCCATCTATGAAATGGGAATAATTATGACCTCCTTGCTTCTTAGGGTTGAGACAGAATTCATGAGGTACTGGGTTAAAAGGTGTTTTGAAAAAACAAAATGTTGTATATATGTGAGTGATGTTTCACTCAGGGCTCAATAACCCCTTATCCCCTCCTACCCATTACCCTCTCTTGGCCAGGGAGGCAGGTGCAGGGAAGAGAGAGGAAGAGGAAGTTCCTATTTAGGTGTGAGGAACTGAAAGGGCAGGAGTGGGGGTGGCAGGGGTAAGATGCAAACAGGGAGCCAGCAAACAAGGGGTGTCAGCAAGGGTGGGGCATCGGGACTGCCCTCCTCCCCTCCCCCTCCTTCCCCTCCCCACCCTCCTCCTTCCCCTCCCCCCTCCTTCCCCTCCCCCCTCCTTCCCCTCCCTTCCCTCCTCCTTCCCCTCCCCTTCCCCTCCTTCCTCCCCCTCCCTCCTCCTTCCCCTCCCCTCCCCTCCTTCCTCCTTCCCCTCCCCTCCCTTCCTTCCTCCTTCCCCTCCCCTCCCCCTCCTTCCCCTCCCCTTCCCCCTCCTTCCCTCCCCTCCCCCTCCTTCCTCTCCCCTCCCTCCTCCACCGCGTGCCTGCTCCCAGCTTCATACAATTGACTGTGAGGTGCACCCAGGAGCCGTTAGCAGAGTCGTCCTCGGGTCTGTGCTGGTCCAGGAAGAGCACGCGGCACTCGTACCAGCCCTGGTCCTCAGCCCGGAGCCCCTCGATCTGGAGAGATGCCCCCTTCTGAAGCCGGACACGCCCTGGGGGAGGAGCCCTGGATCAAGGGTGCTGAAGGGACCCCATGGGAGCCCCAGGCCCCTGGTCACACTGGTCATTCTCAGACGTCAAGAACAGGCTCAGTGTCTCCCAGTTACCCTGATAGAGTGGGGTCCAGAGAGGCACAGATGGGGTTGGGGTCACTGAAGGCAGATCTCTCCCTTCAGCCCCTCTGATGGCTCCTGCCTTTCAGCAGCTGGGACCCAGCTTAGACAAAGAGAAATCAGAGCAGCAGCAGGTGGACACTGAACTACGCCCAGCTTCCAGGACTGTAGGGGGAAGGGGCTTGAAGAGCCAACACTTAAGTCTCCTCTGGATTCATACAGAATCTGCCCATCCCTGAGCTCTTTTTGTAAGGGGGGTCCCGGGAGTACTCCTGCCAGAGGACTCAGTGCCCAGAAACCACAGCTGTGTTTGGGATCCACACCTCGCCTACCAAAGCCCCTAATCCGCCAGGGCTATTATCAGCGGCCTAAGCGCCTTAGGGTGGCCAGAGTCCAAACCAGCCAGGCAGCAAGGTCAGCAGCCTCCTCACCCCATCCCCTCACGCTCCAGGGCATCCAAGCCCCGGCTGACAGACTACATAGAGCTCCACAAAGCACCCAGCCCCAGTGCAAGCAGACAGCGCCCCCCCACCCTGACTGGAGCCCTGCACCCCAGACAGCTTCGTGGGTCCCTGGCAGTGCAGTCTAGTGAGCAAGGCACACACTTGGGAGCCACAGAGACCTAGCCTCCAGCTCTGCCATTTACTTCTTTGGCCAAATCACTTAACTTCTCTCTCAACATCAACTTCTTCATCTATAAAATCAGAGAGAAAAAATCCAGGTAGGGTGGATGGAAGGCAGGCAGCATGGTGCCTGGCATCAGCGGGTGCTTAAATAAAAATGGTTGAACAAATGAATGAGCTCATGATTTGAAATCAGCAGCCTGCATTCAACCTTGGCTCCATCCCTCACCTGACGACACACCCTCTCCTTCTTCTCCCCTGTATTAGTGAACAGTGCCATCATGCACGTCACCCTACCAGAAACCTGGTGTCACCTAGATTGCTCTCCCCATTAACCCCACATCTGCTTGTTCAGTAAGCCTTTCAATTCTACCTCCTAGATGCTGTTTCCCTCTCTACCACCTTCTCTTTAGTTTAGTCCCATAGCATCTCTCACCTGGGTTACGCCAACAGTCCACAAAGAGGTCCCGCTGCCTCCAGCCTCCCGCCCTCCACATTCATCAGCTACCCACCCCGCCTTGACCTTTGACAGGGACAACTGACATTTTCTAATTCTTGTGGGTTATGCCAAACAAAGGCAACCAGACTGTGCCCCTACTTAGCCCGTTCTCAGACTGGGCAATCTGAAGCTGCTCACACACTCGCCCCCTCCGACCTGCTTGCATTCTACCTCTAGGGTTCACCTTTCTGAAATAGAATCAAAACCTGTGGGGGCCCTGAAGCCATCAGGAAAAAAGAGGAGAAGATCAGGCTGAGGCCGGCGCTGTGCTCATAGGCAAGGGACTTTTTTTCTTCCAAGAATGAGGTCCAAGGGTGCAGATTCTCTAGAAAGGGTGGAGCTGCTTAAAGGGCTAGGTGTTTAAATCCCCACCTAGAAGATAAGCCTGGGTCGTGCAGGTAAATATTGAATATGATCACACCCTTCCTCCCACCAGTGGGATTCCTCAGTAACCCTAAACTGCCTGGCCATGGGACCCCCGCAGACCCCACTGCCACCTCTTCTTTTTTCTTTTTTCTTTTTTTTGGCTGCGCCATGTGGCTTGCTCCCCAACCAGGGATTGAACCCCGGCCATGGCAGTGAAAGCCCAGAATCCTAACCACTAGACCACCGGGGAACTCCCTGCAACCTCTACTACATCCCTCTACTACATGGCAACTTTTCATTATGGTGATCTTCAGTCGCTACAAAGAAGGAAGAAGAGGGAAGGGAAATAGAGTTTGGGATATGGGCCATGTAATAGTAGGCATTGTCACCATACTTAATCCTTCCAAGAATTCCATTATAGAGGAAGGAACTGATGTTAAGCTTCTTTCCAATAAGCTACTCAGTGATACAGCCAGGCCTTCTTTCTCATGATGAAGCACACTCTCCCTTGCACACCAGTGTGAGGATCAAGTGACGCTCAGGGCACTTATCACTGAGCATAATCAGTATATTCTCACTCGGGGGATGTTGGTAGCCAATGGGTAACAGCTCCAAATGTCTGTTGATCAGAACATCTAATAAAGCATAGAGTATGTCCTAACTTTTCTGTGAGGTATGAATGGCTAGACCTGTAGAGTCACAGAAGGACAGGAAGCTGGCCAGGGGCAGGCCGTCCTGTATCCTCCTGAGTCCTGGGCCCCCCTCCACCCGCAGAGCCAGAGCCTGAGTGTCTTTGGACCTCCCCACGTGCAGGGGAGTAGAGAGGAAGGAGACACAGTCCCCATTCTTGCAAGTTCTAGGAAGGCAGGGAATCCACACTCATGGACATGTGCAAGTTCATATACACATAGAAGCTTAAAAAATATTCCAAGAGGCTAAGGAGCAAGAGGAGTATGGAAGGCTTCCGGGAAGAGGTGACTCTGCAGAGAGTATGCAAGGCTAAAGGTAGTGAGGGGAGATGACTGGAGGGAGCTAGGTTGTTCTAAATGGAGGATAAGATAACTGATTTGTATCAAATGACTCTGGACAGAGAGAAAATTCATGTCCCTTCTGCCACGTGGGGTATCTTGAAACTCCCAAGAAATATAGCACAGAAGTCGAAGACCAAAAGCTGGTCCCATGAATTAGAAGAGCTGATCTAAGATCCACCCCAGGAAAGCTGGTGTAGAGGAAGTGGACCCTCTTTCCTCTGCACGCCTAGTCACGGTTTCACAGCACGCAGGCACTCTGTACAGGCTCTGTGCTGGGTTCTTTACGTACAGCAGCTAACTTCATCCTAGGATTTAGTCCTGGCTTGTTTTATACTGCTTTTTACTACTTTTGTACTAGTCTATAAATCCAGTCTCCTCTGCTAGATGGATTCTAGGGTCCTCAAAGATTGGAAGCCTTCTCTTCAGTGTAATCCCTGAAGCTCCCTGAAGTCTCTCTCATGGTCCCTCCCACATTCTACGCCACAGGCCTCACACACACAGTCCCAGGCCATCTCCCCTTCGCTTGCCCAGAGGGTTTATGACAGGACAGCATTGTCCTTAGCAACCTTCACCTCCCGTTGCCTAGCAACTGCAGTTCAGAGTCCCCTACACAAAGGCTGAGAGGCCCCTTCCACACTGGGAGGCAGTAAAAGGGTTAATGGGTGCAGGGGCCTCTCCCCAGGGCCCTGACTCCCCAGACTAGCCCTGCCCGACCAGGAGCTCCAGAGTTGGGGCAGGGGTGGGCATGAAGGGCAGGGGCAGGAAGAAAGACTTGCAGCTCAAAGGAACACCACAGAGACAGAAAGAAAGCCCACAGGTAGCAAAGTTGCTACCGTCCAGTGGTTTGTCTGCCTGAGGGACCTCAAGACAGGACGGAGGGCAGGGGGTGCGGGGGGAGGAGAGTTGCACATCTCCCTGGGGGAAGCCCTGGAAAGGCCCTTCTCTCCCCTGTCCTCCACCTCCCCCTGCCCTGCTGTCAGTCGGGCAATGTTCTGCCTCTGCGGAGCCTCAGCCTGGCAGCCCAGCCCCTCCCAGCCCGGCGGGCAGAGGCAGGGAGGGCTGATAGGCACAGCCGTTGTCTCTCCACTTGTCCTAACTGGGGCCCCGCTTTCATCAGTTCTCCGGGGGCTTGTGCAGACACATACGCTCCCACCAGGCTGTTTGCCAACAACTGCCCCCAGTTTGAAAATAAACTCTTCCCCTCTGCAGCACCTGCCTGAGCCTCCTCCCCTCTCTGTTCAGCCTGCCCCTCAGTGACAGCTCAGCCAATCCTGTGGCTTCTCCCAGGATTCAAACTAAAGAGGGAAAAGGGAGGGGGTCCCCCTGTCCCCATCACCGTCCTCCCAGGTGGCCTTTCCTGGGCTTCCCCTCTGAAGAGAAGGCAGCCAGACTCTCTCCCCAGCATCCCCAGCCCCAGCCCTAGGCTCTCCCACACACTGCCCTCAGAGACCTGCACTAAACCGCTCAGATTAAGGCTCCATCGGGGATTAGGAGGAAGCTGAGCCTTTCGAGGGAGCCAGCTGGGGCACAGGAGAAGGCCCCTAGGGAGGCCTATACACTATTTTAAGTCCATACAGAAGCCAACTGAAGCAGGAAACCAGCCCAGCTCCATCCATTTGCTGATCTTTAGGGGAGCCTGGTCCATCCCCAGCCCACCCTGTCCGTGCACAAACTCTGCTGTACCCAGAATCAGAAGCAGTGGAGAAGCAGACAGGTCGTAAACCCACCCAGGCTGCTGCCCCGTCAGCCCACTCCCTAGAAGCCTAGAACACCCAAACTAGCATTTAAGGAAGTCGGGGAGGAGGAGGGCAGGGCAGTGAGAAGACAGCGGAGCCAGGGACCAGGAGAGGGCCAAGTAGGGAGAATAGGGAGGATCAGGATGGTCTGGGAGGTTTCATGAGCTCTAGAAAGAGTGATTAGAGAATTAGGATGGACACTTGGAATAGGGCTGCAGGATCTCTTTTGGAACAGACCATGTGGAGTTTTAAAGAGACCACATGTGTGTCTGTGTGTGTGTGTGTGTGTGTGTGTGTGTAAATGAATGAATCCTTCAATGAATGAACACTGCTTGGGAGCAGGGCCACGCTTGTTAAGCAGAGTTCAGGCAGTGGAGCTGGAGATGAGGTTGGGACAGGGACAGGCACAGAGCTGTTAAGAAGAGGTCTTGTTCCCACTCTACCCAGTCCACCTTTGTTGGGGACACCTCCCGACCTCCCACATGAGGATAAGCCTTACCCACGTAAGCAGGGTCGATGCGGGGAGAGTAGAGGCCGAACTGAATGAAGATGGGAAGCGGGAATCCAAAGCGCAGCCACTCGATGACGTGAAGAGGGGGCCGGCCAGCCGGGGGCAGCAGGTCACAGCCCAGCACCGCACTCTCCCCGGCCCGGCCCACCACCGACACCACCTCAGGCTTCCCTCGACCTGCAGGGCAGGTGGCATGAGGACACAGCAGAGGGCCAGAATCAGGGCTGGGAGGGGAGATACCCTCTCTATCTTTGTGGGCTCCCCAGGCCTTTGTGAAGTGGTTGAGGAAATCCTCGACTTCTGCAGAACCAGTGCTGTTCCTCCCCTCCGCTGACCTGCACACAGAGAACCCCAGGGGACCACCACCCACCCCAAGGCCAACAGGGAGTTCCGGAGCCCAGGAAGTCCAGCTCACCGTCAGCCCCCTGGCTGATGATCAGGCTGAGGATGGCCAGACTGAGGCACCAAACCATAGCCCAGCTGCCTGCTTGCCCGGCCCCTCCTATCCACAGGGGCCCAGACGGAGGGGCCCAGGGACCTGCACAGCCCAGCAAGCCCTGTCAATCCTTCTGATTGGGTAACAGGGGTCAGCTCTCACTCTTCTGGACAGTTAGGGCTTGGCTCATGTAACACCTGATGAAGCCGTCCTCTGGAGCACCGCCAGATCTAGATGCAAAATGCAAGGCAACATGCAGAGTGGGCCAATGTTGGAAACCAGAAGAAACCCCGAGTTAGAGAAAAGCTGGAGGTGAGCAAAGGCAGAAAAAGGAGAGAGGAGAGCAGATGAGTGGGGGAGGGGGTGGGGTGAGGGAGTGCCGGGTGGGGAGACCAGACAGATGAGGACATGTGGGGAGCAAAGGAGTTGGAAAGATCTTAGAAAAAGCAGAGGAATTCTGGGGATACCCAGGTTACTAAGGCTCTTGGAAAGCTGAGCCAGGAGGGAAAATGGGTTCCTACACACTTGGAAAAGGACTTCTCAGGAAAGTATGGGAGATGAAGAGCCCCCACAGCCCAGCCTCTTCTCCCTCTTCTCTCCTTAGTCCTGACGCTGATAACAAGGTAGCAGATAGCAAGGTAGAACCAGTATTATCGCCTCCACCCCACGGTGACAAATAAGGACCTTGGGTATCTCAGAGCTTTGCTCAGGCGCACAGAGCCAGTTAAGGGCAAAGCCTGGATGAAAACCCAGAGAAAGTGGCCCCCAGAGCACAAATCCTTGCCTCATTTCTCCAGCCTCTGTGAACCCTGCAAGCTGGAGGCCCTGTACCTCTTTCTCCATCAGCCTCCCAATACTGCTTTAGCCGTGAATGAGTCAAAACACTTAGGAGAGGAAGATTGCCTCCCCATCTGCTGGTATGGGGGGCCCAGGCAGCATCCTCCAGGTCTGGGCAGGTCCTGGGGCTGGCGGCTGGCGCCACTTCCTCTTCTTGATGCTGACAGGCAGCCCTCCCTCTGCCAGACACCATGACCCAAGTGCCTTAACCCAATTCCTCCCGCTTACTCTCCCTCCAATATCTTCGGGGCCTAAGGTTTGCTAGGCTCCCCCTTCACTAACCCCAGGGGCATGGTCCACGAGAAGCTAAAAAGTCAACCAGTCCCTAGGGTGTACAAAGTGAGCCCTGGGCCATGGAGGGGAGGAACTCTTGACAGCCCCAGCCCCTGAGCATCTAAGGAAGTCACAGCTGGCTGGGGGTGGTGGTGGTGGGGGGGGGGGCGGTGCTGCCTTGGGCCTGGCAGATCCAAGTGGACTCTGCTCTGCGGGCCTCCACCCCACTCTTGGCCTCACAGTTCGAAATGGGCTATAAAACATCCTCCATGTCCCTCAGCCTGATCCCTGCCTGTACTGAATGGCCCTGCACGTCTTACTCCTGATAACTCACCAGCAAACATCCATCCCCCTTGCTTCCCACTGTCCCCAGCCACCTCATGGACATATCTTTTTCCAAATGCATAGGAACCCCCAGTTCCCTCCTGGCTCAGTTTTCTGAAAACCTCAGTATCCAGGTTTGCCCAGAACTCCTCCGTTTTTCCTAAGATCCTTCCAACTCTTCTGTCGCCACTACGTCCTCACCTAATAGTCTCCCCACCCAGTACTCTCTCATTCCCCCATCCCAGTTATCCCCACTTCTCACAACTCCCACACCCCAAATTCCTATTTTTCGCACCTGATCTCCAATTGCACCAGGTCCTCTCCGCTTCAAGGAACTCCCTGTCTCCTCCCGAATCGCCACTCACCCACTTCTCCTATCCTCTCTTCCCTGGAATTTCCCTCCCTCGAGTTCTCTTGCCTCAGCCCACAGTACACTTCTGGTACCCCGCCCCCAATTCCCTTCTCCCTCGCCTTCTCCGGACCCCTGGAACTTCTCCCTATTTTTGGAACCCACCAAACCCCCACCCCCACCCCAGGCACACTCATTACCTCCAGAACTCCTCCACTTCTCCAGGAGCACCCACCCATCCACCCACCCAGAATTCCACTTCACTCCCCAGAACTCCCCTAGTTCTGCTCCCCAAAGAATTCCACTTCTCTCCACAAGTCCCCCGCTTTTTCCTGTCCCCCATAACTCCCGCACTGTTCTCCATCCCCCCGCCGGCACCCCGTTCCATTGCCCCCAGGGCGCTCCCGCCCTCACCTGCTCCGCACCGCTCCGCTCCACTCTTCCAGCTACACAATAGGGGGCGGACCCGCCTCCCAGCCTCGGATGCCCGGAGCGCAGCCGGTCGCCCTGGAGACCGCCAATCCCCCTTCCGCGGCGGCCAATTGGAGCGAGGAGAAGGCGAGGCAAGGCGGGCGCGACCCCCAAGCGGCCTGGGAGTTGTAGTTTCGAGAGAGCAGGACTGGGTGGCACGTGGGCCCGGGTCGCCCCCTGGTGGAGCTCGATACAACGAAGGGTGGAAAGGCCGGTTGGCCGCTTCCCACCGCAAGCTTGAGGGGCTACGCCGGTCAGGTCCCGGGCTCCCGGGGTCGCAGGAGCCGGCCCTCAGCTGGCTCCTTGCACACCTTCCTTCCTGTGTAAGCCACCTTGGACCCTCTCCGCTCCCCTAACGGGCTTAACCGCAGAAGTGGCAGCTAGGGTTGAAATCTGAGCCCGGGGGCAGAAGCACCAAGCGGGGAGCAGGACTCCCCGCCCTCCTCCCAGGGGACCCACCCCGCTCCTCTGATCTCCTCCCCCATCCCCATTCCCACCTCCACACATTTCTTCTCTGGCTGGACTGGAAATACCTGTCTGCACTGGCGAGCTCCCAAATCTTGCCCAGGCGCCGCCCACAGTGTGCAGAGGGGAAGGCGGCGCTCCCAGCTTGAGGTTGCCAAGTTAGCTACCAGCACCAACCACCCAGAGAAACGGGCCCAGAGGGGAGAGACATCCTGGCTCGGGAGACAGAGAGGAGGAATGAAATAAGTGATCATTTACTGAACCCCTACAGGGAGCCAGATCCTGGACTACATGCTTCATGACTCTTATGTAACCTGTACAGAAACCCTCAGAAGTAGGTATGGCTCCGTTTGACTAATAAGAAAACTGAGGCTCCACGGGGTGTCGTCACCTGCCCAAGACTTCCTGTCTAGCACAGGACAGAGCTGGAATCAGACCCAGCTGGGGGTCGATCACACCCACCCCCTTGGAAACTTCAACAGCAGGCAAAAATACATCTTGCATGTCTGCCCCATAGAGCTTTCTACCTCCTCACCTTGGTGCCACCTTGGGGATGCAGGGTCATGACACCTTCCCCACCAGGCTTAAGCAGTCTTAAGTCTGTCCGGGTGCTGCCCTGGAAGCCTTCCCTAAAAGCAGCACTCTGATCTCACCCCGGGCTGAAGTCCTGCCCCTCAGAGTGCACCATTCCCAATCATGGCCTCAACACCAGGAGAGATCCAACAGAATAGGTCTAACCACGGCTCACACTGAACTCGGAGGGACATCGGTGAGCGGTCCTGAAGAGATATCTTAGTTCTCTGCCCAGAAATTGACCCTGAGAAGCCTGGATGAAAACCAGGAATCCTAACCGCCAGACCACCAGGGGCTAGAGGCTAGAGACAAAGTTCCCTGGCTCTTACCTCCATTGAAAGTAAGAATGTTTCAAGGAGGCAAAAACTGTAAAAACAGGTACAAAGTTTATTATTAGAGACACAGCACAAGTGGGAGAGCACACAGAAAAACAGTGTATTTAAGACTGAAGCAAGGTAGAAATATACACCTGGAGAGAAAGGGTATGGGCGTCCTCTCTAATGAGGAGGAGCACAGTAAAGAGGTGATTTAAATCACTTATACAGGACAGTCCTTCTGTGTCTTTGTTTACCTTTGGCATATTATCTCATTTCTTTTTGCACACCTGACCAGTCCTAGGACCTTCCCCAACATGCGTGCACAACTTTTAGCTAAGATGGATCCCACCCCAGAGGCCCGTGTGTGCACATCCACACTTATTATGGGGTGGTGCCCCCTCCATTTTTGACCTCCAAGAAGCCTTCCTGCTCATGTGCAGACAGGGAAGTTTCCCTTGACCTCAGGAGTGGGACCCTTATCTCTTTACTTCAGCAGAGCTCAGCTTCCGCCACTAACTTTGTCCTTGGAGCGCCTGGGTGAGAACAAAGCTTTAGTTTTACTCCACACGACAAACACCAGCTGTCCAGCCCAAGTGCCCATCTATCTCCTACCTCAAGACCCCTGCCACATCCTCCCTTCCAGGTGGTCATCCAGCCCAATACATTCTGGGCCAGGAAGCTCACCACGCCTTACAGTGACTCATTCCATCTTCAGGGACTTTTTTTTTTTTTTTTTGGGCTGCACTGGGTCTTCGTTGCTGCACAGGCTTTCTCTAGTTGCGGCGAGCAGGGGCTACTCTTCGGTGCGGTACGCGGGCTTCTCATTGCAGTGCCTTCTCTTGTTGCAGAGCACGGGCTCTAGGCATGCAGGGTTCAGTAGTTGTGGCTCACAGGTTCAGTATTTGTGGCTCACGGGTTCTAGAGCACAGGCTCAGTATTTGTGGCGCATGGGCTTAGTTGCTCCACAGTATGTGGGATCCTCCCAGACCAGGGCTCGAACCCATGTCCCTTGCATTGGCAGGTGGATTCTTAACCACTGCGCCACCAGGGAAGCCCCATCTTCAGGGACTTTGACTGCTCGAAAGTTCTTCCAGCTGTAAACATCTGGGTGCTTTTTGCCACAGCCTGAGATGAAAATGGGGGGATGGGAAGTGGGGGGATGGGAAGTGAGGGAGGAGGCAGGAGCAGTGGCCTGATCTCTCCCACAATCCCTCCAGCAAATTTTCCCAAAGTGGTTGCTTCCAATGTTACAATGTAACAGATTGACCTAACAGTGCTGAGACTCTAATGAAAACATGTCAGTGAACACAGCATGAAAGCAAGGCCAGGCAGAATGCCTAGGAAAGATGGTGGAAGAGCGCAACCTCTTTTACATCTTGGCCCCTCACCAACTAGTGGGAAAGACCTCCCTTCCCCATGTTAGAATCAGCTCCATCTCTGGTTCAAAGGTTTCATTTCTGCTGTCTCCAGTGTTTTCTTGAAGATAAGTTAAACTCTTTTCGACATTAAAATAATTTTTTGTAAAATTGGGATTTAAAATGATTTTCAATTTTTTAAAGTTTATGATATGGTCATTTTTTTTTCTGGAAGTTTATTTTATGTTTTATTATTACTGTCATTTTGCTCTGATTCAGATGCATCTTG
This sequence comes from Mesoplodon bidens, assembly GCF_964165515.1. Taxonomy (NCBI): domain Eukaryota; kingdom Metazoa; phylum Chordata; class Mammalia; order Artiodactyla; family Ziphiidae; genus Mesoplodon; species Mesoplodon bidens. The sequence continues at coordinate 69,608,525 of NC_138177.1, read as the reverse complement.
TTGGCTTTTTGGTAAGAAAAGGAACCTAACCCTAACTTGTTCCCTCACCATGCCAGGAGTGAAAGTCGGTAAAATTAGTCCCTGAGGCTCAAAACTAAAGATTTTCCTCTGGGTTGTCCTGGATCCATAATCATCACCGTCTGGGATAGTGTATTCAATCTGCTAGGATTCTACCTAGCATCATTCTACCAAAGCTTCAGCCAGCCCACGTATTTTCAACTTGTTGACAAGAAGACCAGACAATGTTGTCAATTACAGGGACTTTGCTGACCACATGCTATGAGCACTGGTCCTGTCACCTGATCAGAAAAGAGGTATGGTTCCTCATCGATTGTTCTTTGGCTGTTGGCGTGCCTATCTGCTGACCCAACGAGACTCTAGCTCCATGAGTGTGTGGAGTTGGTCTTGTTCATCCTTGAATTCCTCCCCAGCCCTTAGCCTATCAGAGGGGCCCTGCCTACCTCTCCAGACTCATTTATCACTTACCCCTTCATCACAGGGCAGCAGCATGTGGCCTCATAGTCCCTAGAATTCACGGTGCTCGTTCACTTATCAGTGGCTTCCCACTTATCTTCTGTCTCACTAGAATGTCCTTCTCTCCCTTCCCTGAACTCACTGCTAACAGGTCAAAATTCTGTTTACCTCTTCCCTCCAGGACACCATCAATGACTCCTCTCACCACGCTCTCACCTTCACCCATAGCCCTTGTCACAGCTCATTGTAATTATATCTTACACACCCCACAAAGAGTTCCTTGAGGGCAGACAGTGTCTTTCTCGCCTCTCCAGGGCCAGCCCAATGCCTGGCACTTCAATGCTCAAATATTATCCTCCTCCCCTCAGTTTGCTTTTCACCTATTTCAAAACAGCAAACTTTGCAAAAGGCAAAATGCTGTCAGGTGATTATTATCCTGGCTTCCTGCAGAGGAAGAGGCCTGGGTCTCTCTGAGCTTATATTCCACCTTCTTGAGGGTCTGAGCCTTCCTCTTCCAGGTGCTCTGGACTGGTTGGGGACCTCAGCCTTTCTCTGTTCAGAGACTGGGTGTGAGAAGGTATTTTGCCAAATTCCAGGGAGGGCCCTGGGCTAGCCATACAGGGACATTCATTCCCTTATTGACTTCCTGTGCCAGACTCTGAAATATACAAGAAAAGACCTGCCCCCCTGTGTGCAAGATGGCTGTTGGCCTTTTCCACTCAGTCTCCAGAAAGGTATTAAAGGAATTGGAGGAGCTGGGTGCTGCAGGCTTGGTCCTGGAACTTCGTGCCTTTTTGGAGGTGGGTCTCCTCAGCCCAAAGGGAGGCACAGAGAACCAGTCTGAGGCCAGGGACTGCCTTCCAGCAGGACAAGGACTCAGGCCTTCAGGAAGTAGAGTGGATCGGTTGCTATTCTTAGGACCTCTTTGGGGACCGGTTTCCCAACCTCATCACCTCCTTCCCAAGCCCTACAGGGTTCCATCTCCTGCCCAAAAACCTAGACAGGAAGCCCCTGCTTACCTCCTGGCCCTGCTACCTTTCCAGCCCTGGAGACCCTAACTCTTGGTTTTCACCATACCCCTGGCTGGAGTGTCCCAGTGGAGCCCCCCTCCTGGAGTGTCCCAGTGCCTGGTCCATGTGTCCTGTTTTCCCTAAAGCCATCCTTGGTCCCCGTGGTTCCCCAGTGCGTCCCATTGCCCCTTCACAGCCTCAGTGTTCCTTTTCTTGGGAATCACTTTGGAGGTCAGCATCCTTCTCCTCACTGAGAGGGGAAAGCCAGATGCAGAGAGATGTCCGGCATGGCTTCTGCCACATGGCTCTGTCTCTACCCCTCAGACCCTCTTCTAAAATCCCCCAGGGTTACCGGCTCCTCCCGCCCCTGTGGGAGCCAAGGCGTTCACTTAGCCCTGTCTCTGTAAGAGCGCCAGTCAGCTGCACCTGTGCATGCCTCTCCTTGAAAGTGCATGTTCCTGGTGGAAGGGGACGGTGCCTCCATGGACATCTGCTGGGCAAAGTGTCCCAAGCCAGAGACCAGTGGCAGAGCACAGCCCAGATCTCCTGAGATCTCACCCAGTGATCTCCCTACCATATCCTACACACCACCCTCCTCCAGGTCACTCACTCCCTAGGCATGTCCTGTGACTTGAGTGGCTTTCCATTCCCTCCCCAATTCATCCCCCTCCCCACCCTGCCACAGCAGCCACATTAAGTAACATCTACAAGATCTGATGTGGGGAGAATGACCAAGACTTAAGCAGCGGGTGAGGAATTCAGACTGATCACTGGGCTTGGGAAAGAGAAAGAACATATAAACTTAAAGGCCTTTGTGGGGGGGACGGGTAATGTATGTGTAGCGGGTGGGCATTAACCCAGGACAAGAGTCCAGAGAGAAGGTGTGAGGCCTGGAAATCTATGGAGAAGGGACAGACAGGACAGTAACACCAACCACAAACAGAGGTCAAGGGTTCAGACCTCCACTATTAATCCGGCTGAGTTGCCGTCTCTGTGGGGCAGGCACCAGAGCCCCAGAGAAGCTGGCACCAGAGAGATGACGGAAAGGTCAGAGTAGAAAGGTCAGACCCAGAGTAGGACTGCACTGGGGTGCTTCAGAGCGCCCGTGCCGGACAGCCGCTAGATTGGGGTGGGGTGGGGTGGGTGGGAGTAGCTAAGTGAACTCATCTGCCAGGGCGGAAGGAGGGTGTGAGAGCAGAAAGATCAGCAGGAATAACACCACTCTTATGTAGAGTTCTCATTGCCTGAAATCTCCCATTCACATGTCACAGCTTCAATTAGGTTAAAAGGAATCTCTCACTTTTCTTATTGAAGTGTAAATGTTATGTGTGTTGGTGGGGAATGGGTTAGGCATGAATAATAACATACCAACACTTCATTGTGAGCGGGTCTTTTAGACTCACTTTCCTTCCCAAAGGCAGGTGAGGGAAGCACGTGGGGTTGGCAGAGGGTAACTGGAATGGAAGAAATGCAGGAAAGCAGGTTTTGCCAGTCACCCAGTGAAGGACCAAACAACTCCTCCCAAGTGAGGTCACCTAATTTGACTTTATTGCCAGACAATCTTCCCTCGGGGACCATGGCCCTTGGGACACCCATCCCTTGGCCCCCTGGGAAGAGGTGAGTCTGCGAAGGAGAGGAAGGTCTCCCTTGGGGCTGGGAAGAAACAATGCTCAGGGCAGGGGTCCCCAGGGGGCCATCAGGCCAGGCTGGGGCCAGGCTTCCCCTTCTTTCTCAGTCTCATTCTGTTTCTCCTGAGTTTCTTCATTCTTGGCATTTTGCATCTTGTCTGGACTCAGAGCCCCACAGCAAGAATTACAAAAAGCAAGAGGATGAGCAATGCCTTGGCCAGGAGACAGAAGGAAGTGGAGGACTTCTCCAAAGGGTAGCCAATATCTGGGACAGAAGAAAGCAAGGAGAGAGGGGCTCCCCAGAGGGAAGGTCTGGATTAGGGGACAGACACCTACCCCAAATTCCACACAGGGGGTCTCAAGTTCACATTCAGTTGATGTTCCTTGGCAAGTATCTCAGGAAATGTATATTCTATTCACAGAATTTCAGGGGCTGGGGTCTGGGGAGTAATCTCAACCTGAGTAAGAGACTAGAAGGGACCTTTGGAAGCTGGGAGGACTAGGAAGGAGCACAGGGAAAGTGGGGGGCCCCTCCCCAATCCAGGGGTCAAGTCTCCACGGGAGTAGTTAGGTCTAGATTCCATGTACTCTCCTGGGGAGAAGGGAGGGAGGGAGCGGGTAGACTTGAGACCCTGTGGTCGTTCAGGGGCTGTCTCTGGGGCCCTGGTACCTGCACAGAAGGGCCCAGCAGGGATGAGATGAGAACTGATGTCACTGATGGGGTTGTTTGCCCTGCATGTGTAGGAGACGGCCTTTTCCCTGGGCCTCCAGGACATGCTAAGGACAGAGCCTTCGTGGACCATGTCAGCACCATCCTCCCAGGATATCCAGCAGTAGGTCACATCCAGGCCTGCCTTCCCTACGGATCATGTCAAGGACATATTACAGTACCTTTTTCCCCAGAGATCTCAAAGTTCACAGTCATGTGAGGCTGTGAGAGCCATCCTAGATGAAGGAGAAACACAAAGACCCTCTAAGTAATCAGGGGTTGGGTCTGTTTTCCTAAGCTCTTCAACACTGGGGTATGGATGCTGCCCACTGAGACCTGCTTCACTTAATAAACGAGCCAAACTAACAGCACCTGGCCACCATCAAACCTGTTGTTCCAGAGTCTCCAGGGTAGCTGGCAAGCAGACAGAGCTGCTTTGGCATCTTCTACCTCCCCTTTATGACTTGCCTTCTCTCTCTTACCTTTGCACCCCACCTTCTTTCAAACTCTGTCCTGCCTCCTTGATCTTAGAAAATATTATCACCCCTCCCAGGGGCATTTATAGTTTAATCAGTGCCTCTGCAAGATTCAAGGTAGAAAATCAGTCAATGGACTTCCCTGGTGCCACAGTGGTTAAGAATCCACCTGCCAATGCAGGGGACACAGGTTCAATCCCTGGTCTGGGAAGATCCCACATGCCACAGAGCAACTAAGCCCAGGATTCACAACTACTGAGCCCGTGCACCACAACTACTGAAGCCCACACACCTAGAGCCCGAGCTCCGCAGCAAAAGAAGCCCCTACTCGCTGCAACTAGAGAAAGCCCACACGCAGCAATGAAGACCCAACACAGCCAAAAATAAATTAATTAATTAATGAAAAAAGAAAAAGAAAATCAGTCAATGTCACAGGCACTAAGAGGAAATTTGGGTTCAAGTAGAGAGGAGACCCTGATTAGTAGCCCTCAAATCACACAGGAGGACAAAAGGCTCAAGAATGGAGGTGGCATTCATGCCCAGGATGAAAAATCTCACTGGGAGAGAGAGGCTCCCTAGATGTCTGTAAACGAAACCCCTGACCCGTCTCACTGCGTTGGGCACATCCACAGGAACAGCCTCAGTCCAAGGTCTTGCTACTCCAGGTCACTTTACCTGCAGTGCAGATACTGGGGTCAGACACACTGGAGGCAGACTGCCTTCCCATCCCAGACCCTCAAGCCATAACCCTGAGTCCTAAGACCCCTGATCCTTTGTGTGAGAAGCTCAAGAGAGCCAGAAAAAGCAGCTTTATGGTTCCCAGTAAACTCACGGTACACACGAAGATTGTAGTGCCGCATGGTGGAGATCTGGGACGCCCTCAGGTTGACTTGAGCTTGGTAAGGCCCCGAGTTCTCCCAGCTCAGATTGCTGATGTGCAGGTAGTAGGTGGGCTCCAGGAAGCTCACTCAGCCCTCATAGCGAGGGTTGGTCACCATGATGGTAGCCGGATGTCCCTCTTCCCCTGACATCACAGTGGCAAGCCTTATGTGGGAGGACCAGATGATGTTCTCAACCTCTTCATCAAATGGTATTTCCTGGGGGAGGGTGATGGACTCCTGAAGGACCGCAACCACTTCCTTGGGATCCCCCCATCTCCAGAGTCCCCTTTGGCTGCAGATAAAGAAAGAAAAGATGGTGTCTCGAGTCTGTTGAGACTGGCAACAGGGCTGTGGTCTCAATCTCAGTTGAGTATTTTCTATGACCCACACTCAACCCTGTCCTCCAGTTGCCTCTTCTGCCTCTAGCTTTTTGCTGCACCTGACTTGAGCACCTACCAGGGCTTGGCTTCCATCTGTGCCCCACCCTCCAAATTTTCTCTTCTCCATTCGCTGTCCTTCCATATCCTCAGGAGGGATATGGGGCTGCTTCCCCTTCCATATCCCCAGGTTTCCTCATCTCTTGGTCCTGCACTGAAGCCACACCCTAGTCCTCTTTACTCCAGAAGAGCTGAAGCATTTGGTCCCAAAGGTGGTGAATTGCTAGCCCAAGACCCAGCAGGAGAACAGAGGGGGAAAGAGATACTCCTGTCCTGGAGCTAGCATTCTGTCTCACGTTCCTGGAACAGCAAGAGGAGGAGCAGCCATGGAAGGGCTCCCATGTCAGCAGCCCCATGTCCCGGTGTGCCCCAGGTGTGACTTAGTCAGCCCCGAAGGCTGTGAAGAAGACAAGCTGCCAGGATGCTGCTAGAGACAGTGACCAACTGACAGTCCTGAGGAGAGGGAGATGACTCTCACCCCATGTAGCAGCCCTCTAACTTCCTCCATCTCACTAAGCCCCTCCCTGTCCACCTTGGGAAGAGTTATCTCTCTGAGCCTGACTGGCAAGATGGTTTACCCACTGACTCATCTTTCCTGTCCCTCAAACTCAGCTGAAATCCCACTTCCTAAATGAAGCCTTCCTAGATCCCTACTCTCTGTATTCCCAGAATTCCCAGACATAGCACTTTCCCCAAGTTCTTTGAACACTTTCTATCTAGCCCTATCATTTGGCTTTCAGGATATTCTGCCTCGGGTCTCCCTTAGCACTTCCTATGTTGCTGTGATCATATGACCATAAAAACATCTTTATCTCCCCAGGCAGACTCTGTCTTTTGGGACATCTCTGTATGTCCTACGGATGCTGGTCCCCATGGAGAAATGATATTTAAGCTGAGACCTCAAGGATGAATAAGATCTGCTGAGTTGAAGAAGAGAATGAAGGAGATACTTCTTAAACTTCAATTTATACAATTATCAAACCTCAGGGGCTGGGTTTTTTGAAAAGGTACATCAAGTCTCAGTCTGAGTATGAAAACTTTTTAACATAAAATCATTTAAAAAATAATATTAAAGCAAGGAAGAAAAAATTCAGTTGAAGGTTTGAGCACATGAGTTAGGTTCTCTGAGAATCAGATACTGGAGTTAGGAGTGAAAGAGGTTTAGGATTTCCCTGGTGGTGCAGTGGTTAAGAATCTGCCAGCCAATGCAGGGGACACGGGTTCGAGCCCTGGTCTGGGAAGATCCCATGTGCTGCGGAGCAACTAAGCCTGTGTGCCACAACTACTGAGCCTGCACTCTAAAGCCTGTGAGCCACAACTGCTGAGCCCACGTGCCACAACTACTGAAGCCCACACTCTGAGCCTGTGAACCACAAGTACTGAGCCTGCGAGCCACAACTACTGAAGCCTATGCGCCTAGACCCTGTGCTCCACAACAAAGAGAAGCCACCACAATGAGAAGCCTGAGCACCGCAACGAAGAGTAACCCCCACTCTCGCAACTAGAGAAAGCCCGTAAGCAGCAACAATGACCCAACGCAGTCAAAAAAGAAAAAGTAATTAATTAATTTTTTTTAAAAAAGAGGTTTAATGTGTGTGTGGGAGGGAGTGGGGGGTGGGGGTAAAGCCTGTAAGAGATAAAAGGGAAAGGAAGCAGAAATGAGCAAGGAGAGTCTGGGACTATGATGCTGAGCAGGCAGTCTCCGCTAATCCAGCAGGGAGCTCTGCAGCGGAGCTCCCGCACCCTCACTGTGTGCAGTCATTGGCTAGGGCTGCCCAGGAAGTGCATGGGTGCTGCAGGTGCTGCAGCTGGAGGCTGTCAGTTAACTGCATCCCTCACAGCTGAAGACAGGTTCTCTCTTGAAAGGAGATCCAGAGAGAGGACATTCACGGCTGCTGCAGTGAATATGCTGATCAGACAAAAGGTGACTGTGTGCAGATTGATTAAACTTGTCTCCATAAACAGTACATTGTACTTATTGAGCAGAGGGAAATAATTTGCATCACTCCCTCCCCAGCCCCTACCTCACCCTCACTAAGCCCTTTCCAGTCCAGTGTGGAGAAAACCCTTCTCCGAACATGATTTTCAAGTGCTCTGGAAATCTGATTTTTTATTCTGGCTCATGGATTGCGACCCAAATGCAACTCCATTTCCGTCTCTCACTGCTTCTTCAATCTTATTCAGTGGGGTGGTCTTCCTCTGAGGTTTCTGCTCTCAGTTCAGAAATGAGAACTTCTGTCCCATGTATTGGGTTGGCCCAAAATTTCCTTCCATTTTTAACTAACAATAAAAGACATATTTTTCATTTTCACCAAGAACTTTATGAACAACATATTCACCAGTTTGTTCCACTGCTTTCTGCTATTTTTCAGGCAACTTCATAATTCCATCTTCCCAAAACTTTTTATCTTTTTGAGCAAAGAACTGTTCCAGGTGACTTTTACAGTCTTCTGGGGAATTGAAATTTTTTCCATTAAGAGAATTTTGTAAAGACCAAAATAAATGGAAATCTGAAGTTGCAATGTCTGGTGAATATGATGGATGAATCAGAACTTCCCAGCCAAGCTGTAACAGTTATTGCCTGGTCATCATGAAACATGCAGTCTTGCGTTATTCTGATGGAAGTTTATGCGTTTTCTGTTGACTAATTCCAGATGCTTTCATCAAGTGCTTCTTTCAGTTGGTCTAATCAGGACCAGTACTTTTTGGAATTAATCATTTGGTTTTCCGGAAGGAGCTCATAATAGAGGACTCCCTTCCAATCCCACCATATACACAACATCACCTACTTTGGATGAAGACCGGCCTTTGGTGTGGTTGGTGGTGGTTCATTTCGCTTGCCCCATGATCTCTTCTGCTCCACATTACTGTACAGTATCCACTTTTCATCGTCCGTCACAATCTGTTTTTAAAATGGGACGTTTTTGTTACTTTTCAGTAGAGAATCACATGTGGAAATATGGTCGAGAAGGTTTTTTTCGCTTAACTTATGTGGAACACAAACATCAAAGCGATGAAAGTAACCAAGCTGGTGCAAATGATTTTCAAGGCTTGATTTGGATATTTTGAGCATGTTGGCTATCTCCCGCGTGGTATAACGTTGACTGTTCTCAATTAATGTCTTGATTTGATCGCTATCAACTTCAACTAGTCTACCTGACCGTGGAGCATCGTCCAGCAAGAAATCTCCAGCATGAAAATTCGAAAACCACTTTTTACATTTTCGATCAGTCACAGCACCTTCTCCATACACTGCACAAATCTTTCTTTGGTAGAAAGGTTTCTACCTTTCTTGAAATAATAAAGGATAATATACCGAAAATGTTGCTTTTTTCTTCCATCTTCAATATTAAAATGGTTACACAAAAATTCACAAATATTGATAAGATTTTTTTAAATGCATGCTGAAATGACAGCTGTCACAACTGAATCTAACAAAATTGTTTCAAATGAAGTTAAAGACAACTAAGCGCTACTAGAGCCATCTTACAGGAAAAAAAAAAAAACACGAAATTTTTGGCCAACCCAATAATATACAAAATTCTAAACTTAAATAGAATCAAGCAATCTCCCCTTGCCTTGGCTTGCGTCTATTTCAGGCTGGAAGCTTACAGCAGGGCAATGGGAGAGGTCCTGCTCTCTGCTCAGCTTCCCCCTTCCTCCTTCTCCCCTCAGCTTGCCTCCCCAATTCATGTTCCTCCTCTCCAGGAAGGTGGGCAGGTGGTAGAATTGTTCTTATCTGGCTGAGTGGCTTTGCGCTCTGTGGGTCTGGCAGATGGTTAAGACGAACTCTTCTGAGGAGCAGTTTTGTGGGTTTTTACAGTTTTCTGCTGGCTCTTTCTCTCCTACTCTTGACCCAGGAAGGATGCATCTTTCTTCTGGGTGGTCCTTTGAAAGTCCTTCCTCAGCTCCTGGACACCTGGCTGCACGCCTCGTCTCCACCCTTCACCCCTCCAACTGGCCCCACTGTATGGTACCCAGGCCAACCAAACAGGCTGTGTCTCATGGGTGGTCCTCGGTTGCCCTCCAAAAACATTCCTGGCCCCTGACAGATTCCGAGATCTACAGCACATCGCTACACTCCTGGCTGCCTCGAGGGAGTCCCATCTCAGTCCACAGTTGTTGTTGTTGCTGTTGTTGTTGTTTTGCGATATGCGGGCCTCTCACTGTTGCGGCCTCTCCCGTTGCGGAGCACAGCCTCCGGACGCGCAGGCTCAGCGGCCATGGCTCACGCGCCCAGCCGCTCCGCGGCATGTGGGATCCTCCCGGACCGGGGCACAAACCCGCATCCCACACATCGGCAGGCGGACTCTCAATCACTGCGCCACCAGGGAAGCACCACGGTTTTTTTTAATTCTCCGAGCCCTGACTTAGGCTCCGGTCCCCTTACTCTCACCTGCAGGCACATGTCCTCTCTCTGAAGTCCCCTCAGACATAAAATCATCTATCCTTTGAGGGATGAGGTGGAGACTGACAATAAAATAACAGTTATTTCTAAAGAACTGTCTTTCTGGAACTCCGTGGTGGTACAGTGGTTAGGACTCTGTGCTTCCACTGCAGGGGGCACGGGTTCGATCCTTGGTCAGGGAACTAAGATCCCACAAGCTGCGTGGTGCAGCCAAAAAAAAAAAAAGAGAGAGAAAAGAAATCTCTTTCTAATCTCCCTCTCTCAACTCTCCATCCATGGATGAGGGGGTTCCAAGAGCTGTGACACAGGTTCTCCTTCATTCTGGTTGAAAATTTCACAGGGGGAGGTCTCCCTCACGCTGCCTTTGATCTCTCCTTTCCTGTCCCATGGACTCCTCAGTGGAACGACGGCAGGGAGAGCTCCAGTTAACACATAGGATCCCCTTACCACAGCCTGTGACCCAGTTGATTTCTGCAGTGCTCTGGTGGACAGTTTCACGACTGTGCCCCTCCACCCTGAAGTTTGCACCTCTGCTTTTCTGCTTCAGGGCTATCTCTGCAGCAATGGAAGGGCATCAGTCTGGTTGCAGTGCAGCTGGAAAGTGTAGGGAGTGTACAGACCCCAGAGGCAACCCCTGGAGCCAATAGAGTGCTGCGTTGGTGGATAAATGCCGCAGCCTCCCTGCCCTTCCATGGGATAATTCTGAGGCTTGTTCTCCAGAGTTCTTCAGCAGATTGAGCCCGGTTGTCCACACCTTTTGTGGGCTTTTCTCCCTTCCCCATCTCATGTTCCTCATTCTTTTATGTTGGCTTCCTGGATCATCTCCCAGAAAATACTACCTCTACCCAAGTTCTTGTCAAAGGCCCTGCTTTGGGAGGAACCTAGATTAAGATACTATTATATATGATAAAGTAGTTCAGCCAGTCAAAGTTAGATGCCCTGTCTCCTCTGCTTGAGTCTTTAGGGGGCAAATAAGTTAATGAGAAATAAGTCTCCGGACTTCCCTGGTGGTCCAGTAGTTAAGACTCCACGCTCTCAATGCAGGGGACACGGGTTCGATCCCTGGTCGGGGAATTAAGATCCTTCATGCCACACTGTGCAGCCAATTCCCACCCCAATTCCCCTGAGGTAACAGCCTTGGGAAACAGGGGCCGGTGAAAAGCTGGTCTTGTTCTGATGAAAGGATGGAGGGATAATAAAGGGTCAAACCTTTGATCAGATTTTCTCTTCAGCTTCTCGTCAGGAACTGGGACCCACACAGCAGAGCCATTAGCAGATAAGTTCCAAATCAGTCACCTCCCTCCCACAGCAAAGCACATTGAGACCTGCACATGTCTTCTGTTCCATCAAAGGGGCTGCGCCTGATACATGGTTTACCTTCTTCCTTTCTTTTTTAAATGTCAGGGTTAAAAGAGTGATTATTCAGTTGAACTATGAAGGTGGCTGGTGAGAACCGAAATAGCCCGCAAATTGCTGAAGAGCACCCAGAGGAGCCATTGTGAAACAGAGGAGAAAGGAGTGTCCCTTGTGAGGGACCAGCCTGGGCAGGACCCCCGGGGTGGGAGAGAGCAGAGTACACGGAGGCACAGATGGCATCCTGACTAAGTGGGGCAAGAGTGAGGTGGCGGAGATCAGAGAGGGGGCGGCAGAGGTGCCCTGGAGACAGCTCACTTTAGAGCCTTGGAGACCCGCTCAAGAGCTTAGAAGTCATAGTCTCTCAAGAAGTTTACTCTAACAGGCAGGAGAAATAAAGGCTGCAGGTGAAGGGAAAACAGGGTAGAGGGAAAGTTTTATTGCTGCTGATTTTTTGAAATTTTACTGAAGTATGCTTGATTTACAATGTTGTGTTAATTGCTGCTGTACAGCCAAGTGATTCAATTCTACATATATACACTCTTTTTCATATTCTTTTCCATTATGGTTTACCATAGATATTGAATATAGTTCCCCGTGCTATACAGTAGGGCCTTGTTGTTTATGCTGTTGATTTTTTTTTTTTTAATGGGAGAGATTTGAACATATTTAAACGTTGGGAAGAGAAGAAGCAAGTAGGGAGTGGAGCTGTGGGAAAGAAAGGAGATGGTCAGTGGAGCAAGGCCTCCCCCACCACCCCCAGAAGATGGGAGGGAACTGGGATTCAGAGCCCAGGAAGAAGAGCCAGTCTTAGATTGCAAGATGGCCCTTCATTATAATAAGAAAAGATGATCAGAGATGCAGGTAGCATCTTCTTTGTCTGTGGCAAGAAGTTAAGGGGTGTCCTGTCATGTGGTTTCAATTTTCACTGTCAAGTGGAGGCAAAGTTATCTGCTGAAAATGAAGGTTTAGGTGGGTGTGTCAAAGGCAGGTATTTCAGGAGAATGGACAAAGTCTGAAACAGATGAAGTGAGTCTGGGTCCAGGTTTCTTGGGACAGTCCCAGCTTAAGTCTGTTGTCCTGGCCTAATTATTATTTTTTTGTTTTGTTTTGTTTTGTTTTGTTTTGCGGTACACAGGCCTCTCACTGTTGTGGCCTCTCCCGTTGCGGAGCACAGGCTCCAGATGCGCAGGCTCAGCGGCCATGGCTCACGGGCCCAGCCGCTCTGTGGCATGTGGGATCTTCCTGGACCAGGGCACGAACCTGTGTCCCCTGCATCGGCAGGCGGACTCTCAACCACTACGCCACCAGGGAAGTCCCTGGCCTAATTATTAATCATGCTCCTTTTCACTCTTAGAAAGTATCCTGGTTTGTAGGGTAAATTATGTGATTACCCTAAAACAGGAGCAAAATCTTAGAAAAAGAATCACAGTGAAATAGCTAAGCTTTAAGAGTTCAAGGCCACCTTTAGCTTTTCTGGTCAACAAATTGCCCTAAAGATCTGGAGAAAGGTAGTGGGGTGGGCAGGGGAAATGATGACATATCTGGAACCAAACTGCTTGGTTTGGAACCTTCATCTGCAGAATGGGATCCTCACCACACCAGCTTTGTAGGTCGGTTGTGAAAATGAAGTGAGATGATGCCTGTAAAGTACTTAGCATAGAGCGGCACAGAGCGAGGGCTCAAAGAGTGTGAGTTGTGGTTGTTATTGAAGGTTGGTTAAGTGTCGAGATGGTGGGCTTGGGGATTGTGAAGACCTGGCACCCCTTCGTACTTGTCCAGGGTCTGTGGCTATTGAAGAGAATAGGGAGGAAGTCTCTTAACCGAAGATACGTGAATAGGCTGATTTGAGACTGTTCTCTGGCAGCACCAATCAGCCCCTGATCTGAGGACACAGAGGGCTTTGCTGCCGGCAGGTTCAGCCCAGCTCGGTGCTTTCCATGCCACCTGCCTGCTCACCTGATCAGCCCGTTATGTACACAGAGATGCAGCACGCTGGGCTGAGCCTTATTTTATTTTATTTTATTTTTTGGCCATGCGGCAGCTTGTGGGATCTCAGTTCCCTGACCAGGGATTGAACCCTTGCCCCCTGCAGTGGAAGCACAGAGCCCTAACCACTGGACCACGAGGGAATTCCCTGAGCCCCTTTAAAACACACTGCCTGACGACTCATTCCTTATCTCTTGGGCATCCAAATCCCAGAGTGGTTCCTATACCCACACCCTTCCCTCAACCTTCCTTGTAAGTACGACGTGTCTGCCCTTCTTTCCTAAAATCGACTCCCCGCCATATGCTCTGCTTATTGTTCTCACAGTGCAGGTTTTGTATCTTCTGCATCAGAATCACACAGAGGGCTGGTTACAATACTGATTCCTTGGGCTCCACTCCAGACCCAGGGAATCACGATGGGGGCGAGACCTGGTGGTGGCTGTGAATCCACCTGCTCATCCAGGTCCCCAGGGGATTCCGCTGTACGCTAAAGTTTGAGAATGCCCCACACTGCCTGCTCTTCTGTTTTGCTGAAGCAGAGAAAGTTCCCCAGCCTGAGCTGCCTTTGTCTCTAATCACAAAAGGTTTCTTTCCCAGTGAGTAGAGCTGTGAAATGCTGCCTTCTTGGGCTGGGCTTCCTAGAACATGAGATGGACTCTGGGGGCTTTGGATCTGTCCTCCTGGGAGTCCCCCTGGGAATTGGGAAGCACTGTGTCCAGGACTGCTAAGGGAAGCAGGTCCGGGCCAGAGCTTCAACCAAAGACGTGCGCCTGCATTTATTCCTTGACATGCGAGGTGCTGATGTAGAACTCGTTTGAAAATAGGAAAGAAAAAAAGTTCAGAACCTACTAATCTTGTCCAACCCCTTATTTTACAAAAAAACACAAAAAACGAAAATAAAAACCAGAGGTCCATGGGGTGGAGGGACTTCCCCGAGGCCGTACAGTTGCCAAAACCCAGGTCCTCTGGTATCTTGGTGGCAGGACTTTACTTGATGAAACAAATTTGGGATGTAACACACTCTATCTGTGATGTCCCAACACAGAAAACCCTCAGTAAATGTTAGTATTGCTGGTGTCATTATTAATTTGTATTTGTATTCATTCATTATTGTTAATTTCTATTTGAGACTGGAGGCGCTCAAAGAGAGCCCGACAGGAACAAAGTGGGATGGCCTGAGGGAAGCCAGCTGGCCGCCCAGACAGCTCTGCACAGAATGACACTTTTCTCAGCAAATTCAACATTGATCAGGTTCCAGCTCTCCACACAACCACAGGCTCAAAACTCCAGCTCATCAGTGTCCCAGAGTTGATCAGAATCTGGGAGGCTGCCTCCTCTTATCAGAGCTGTCATCAACTGATATATAAAAGTAGCCACTCAAGGGCTTCCCTGGTGGCGCAGTGGTTGAGAGTCCGCCTGCCGATGCAGGGGACACGGGTTCGTGCCCTGGTCCGGGAGGATCCCACATGCCGCGGAGCGGCTGGGCCCGTGAGCCATGGCCGCTGATCCTGCTCGCCCGGAGCCTGTGCTCCGCAACGGGAGAGCCCACAACAGTAAGAGGCCCGCGTACCATAAAAATAAAAAATAAAATAAAAAGTAGCCACTCATCCTACAAATATTTAGGAAGTTCCAACAAAGTGACGGAAACTGCAGGGCCCAGGGTTGTTTCCGTGAGCAGTCTTGTGACCATATAGCTGACGTTACTACCTCCTCAGAGTTGCTGCTGTCGAGTAGAGAGCCATGTGGGTGGCCCCCTATGGCCAGGATAGAACACTGAAGCATGCAATTTGGATACGACGGTGTTCCTGGCACTGGCTTATCTTTCTACCCTGCTTTCTTCTAATCTCATTTTCCCGATTGGTGTCTTATCTTGCCACATTGTATACATTTTGTAAAACATGTGTGAGTTTAGCCAAGCATACAGTTAGAGAGAATTGAAGACCACCTTCATTTCTGACACCAACTGCAAGTTTCAGGGGTTCCCCCAAACCATCCTCAGTTTCAAAGATTTGCTAAAAGGATTCATAGGACACACTGAAAGCTTTTCTTCTCACAGGTTAAAAATCAGCCTAGTGAGGAAGTGCAAAGGGCCAGGAAAAGTACCAAACATGTCCTCTCTCCATGGAATCCTAGGACAGTGTTACGCTTCTGGCATCAGTGTATGACAATACACACAGAGAATCTCGCCCAAGCCTTGGTGCCGGTTTTGTTGGGGCTTGATGACATACGGCCCTCGTGACTGATCTTTAGCCTCTAGCCTTCCAAAGGTTGCAGGGAGAAATGATACTGTATGGCCCAAAGCCCTCATCATACATCACATTGTTAGACGGTCTGGTGGCCAAGGTCCCCATGCAAACGAAGACATGCTTATCAGACCTGATATTCCAAAGGTCTAAAGATCACTTCCAGTAGCCAATGGCAAAAGCCAGACCTCTCTTTGGGAAAGTTAATTCTTCATGACACAATGTGTTAAATTCATTTTTCCAGCAAGGGGAGAAGGAAAGAAGGAATAAACCAACCAGTCAAATCGAATCAGTCCAGTCATGACCAGACTCCTGACTACAGTCCCCTATTGACAATAGGTGAGGGACCTCAGCAGGGACTCTAGCCCATAGCCTGAGCCCCTCTGTTGTGCTTCTTGTGGTACCCAGGGTTGGAAGAGGGAGCCAGGGTTGCTGCTCTGCCCTGAGTGAGGGTAGGAGAGACAGTGTCCTCTGAGGCCAGGGAAGGCAAGGAGATACTGATGAGACTGAGGTGGATTCAGACTTGTGCCATCTTCTCACGTTACTAGGGAAGGGATTCTAGGTGGAGTAGGCTAAGATGGGCATGCGTGCAGTGGAAGGGTGGGGGGGGTGGGGCGGTCCTGGCAGCTTTGCAGAACTGTTTGGGAAGGATGCTGAGTCAAGGTCATAGTTGGCACTCAGGGTCCAGAGCCTCAGAGCCACTCTCACAAGCCTTCAGCCAGCACCTGGGCAAAGCAGCTGCCATTTCTCCCCTGGTGCTGCGGGAGTCCTGGGACTTCAGGTTCCTGAAATGCCTCCAGGCTGTGTGGTCGCAGGGTCCCCTCGTCAGAGATGTATGCAGACCATGTGACTGCCCCAGTAGCAAGGGGAGAAGGCAATGCAGCCAGCTCTGGGGAGAAGGCATCGGCAGACCCAGGGAGAAATGGGGGTCAAGCTGAGGTTGTGGGGCTTCTTGTGGGTATCTGGAGCTCATCTTCACCCAGGACTCCAGCTCCTGCCTCTCTATTCATGTCCCTGTGTGAGCCTCACTCAGGCTCTCCGCCTCTCTGCTCTCTCTCTAACACACACTGTCTTAGCTCAGGCTCCCATAACAAAATGCCACAGACTAGGAGGCTTAAAGAACAGAAATGTAATTTCTCACAGTTCTGGGGGCTAGAAGTCCAAGATCAGGGTGCCCAAGGTAGGTTTCATCCTGGAGCCTTTTCTCTTCACATGTAGGTGGCTGCCATCTTGATGTATCTTCACAGGACCTTTTCTTTTTGCACGCCTAGAGAGAGAGAGAGAGAGAGAGGAGGGGAGGGGGAAGGGGTGGGGGAGGGGAAGGGAAGGGGGATGGGGAGAGGGAGAGAGAGGAGGCTCTTGGTGTCTCTTCTTACAAAGGCACTTATCACGTCATGAGGGCCCCACCCTCATGATCTCATCTAACCCTAATTACCTTCCAGAAACCCCCATCTTCAACTACCACAATATTGGGGGCTAGACCTTCAACATATGAATTTGGGGTTTACACAAACATTCAGTCTATAACACACACCTTATGGCCTATCCACAGCAGACAAGTTGCCTGTGTCTGAGGCCAAAATCCAAATGGCTCAGACTTAGTGAGATCCCAGGAAAGTGGTTCTCTAAAGGGTCCACAAAATCTGTGACTGTAAAAAGAGGACCCATCTAACTGTCTATTTTCATGTGACCTGAGGTTCCTCTCACTCTACACATCTCCCTCCTCCAAGCTCCCCATGCTCTGTACCCAGCATGGTGGGAGGAGCACAGAGGAGTGAGATCTGACCCTGGCCAGCTTGCTGGGGCTCACAGCCCAGATGGGGGACAAGACCTACCATCCACGGAGAGTGTCTCAGGCTTGCTTGTCTCTTTGGAGACACTGTTCTCAGCCTCGCAGGTGTAGTCCCCAGCATCCTGCTCTGACATCACCGGGAAGAGGACGGAGATGGCTCCACCATGGGGAGCCACGTGGTTGCGCAGGGTGTCCCCATTGAGGTAGAATGAGGATCGGAGGGGAGGAGCTCCACAACTCGGCTGGTGGGTCTCAAGGTGAGCAGAGGACAGGACACAGGAACAGGGGCAGCATACAGTTGGAAGGGTCAGCGGGACCCCCCAGGCTCCTCCCTTGGGGACCCCTCCTCACATTCCCAGGGGGCCCCACTGCCCATTCCCCTGGGGAGGGTCTCCCCATCCTCCCTTTACCCCACACCCTGACCTCCAGCTGGGGACTCTGTTTCTGGACCCAGCCACCCTCAAGGGCCTCCTCATACGAGTAAAGCCTGGAGTCTCCCTCCTCGGCTGCTGGGATGCAGAGTGATGCTAAGGAGATAGTACCTAGAAGACTATAGATATATATACATATATAATATATATAAATATATAAGACTAGTTATATATACACATAAAACATCAAAAGAGTGAAAACAACTAAAATGTTTATTAATAAGGGACTGGTTAAATAATTACAGCCCAGCCATATAATGAAATATAATGTAACCATGAGAAAGAGGTATGTCCATAAATACCAAATGGAGTGAGCCCAAAGATAAAGTGTTAGTGAAAGAAAATTAAAAGCAACATGTGAACCCACGTGTACAGTGCACCTCCACTGTGTATAAAAAGGTATACACATATATATTCACACATCTATAAGTTTGCATGTGCATATAAGATTTTTAGCATATAGTGGGTAGACTGGGTAACTCGTGGGCTATGTCTGGGAAAAAAACAGTTTTCACAATGTGCTTCTTTGTTTTTTAAAAAATTTTCTAATGTTTTTTACTGCATTCACATTTTTTTTTTTTTTTTTTTGCTGTACGCGGGCCTCTCACTGTTGTGGCCCCTCCCGTTGCGGAGCACAGGCTCCGGACACACAGGCTCAGCAGCCGTGGCTCACGGGCCCAGCCACTCCGCGGCATGTGGGATCCTCCCGGACCGGGGCACGAACCCGTGTCCCCTGCATCGGCAGGCGGACTCTCAACCACTGCGCCACCAGGGAAGCCCCACATATTTTTTTTAATTTAAAAAACTAGATAAAACAAAAGATTCTAACCTTTATTTCCCATTTTCCATCCTTTCATAAACCCCTCCTACCTGAATTACCTGAGTAGGGATGCACTCCCTGCAGCGGCAGATCCTGAGGAGCTGAGTCTCTCATCGCACAAGGAGGATGCTCAGGAGGAGGTAAGGAGCAGACTCTGGGATCAAGAATCTGGGTGAGGGACTTCCCTGGTGGTCCAGGGGTTAAGAATCTGCCTTCTAATGCAGGGGATGCAAGTACAATCCCTGGTCGGGGAACTGAGATCCCACATGCCGCGGGGCAACTGAGCCCACGCACTCTGAAGCCCCCGCACCACAACTAGAGAGTCTGCACACCGCAGGGAACGATCCCCTAACAAAGATCCTGCGCGCCACAGCTAAGACCTGATGCAGCCAAATAAATAAACAAATAAATACAAAAACAATTTTTTTAAAAAAGGTAAACATTAAAAACATAAAAAGAATCTGGGCGACCGCAGCTTAGGCAGAGCAGGGTGAGTAAGTGAGAAGACTGACAGCTGACCATAGGCTTGCATTCTTGTTGGTGGCAGAAGACAGGAGAGACACAAAGCAGGGTTGGGCCAGAGTCCTTGGAGTTACAGGCCGAGGTCCCAGGTAATGCTGGAAGACACCTAAGGTGAGCAGATACAGTCTTCACTCAGAGACAAAAAGAAGGGTTTTTTGCTGGCATCATGCTCTCTCTCCAGTTATGGGAAAGATCTGTTCTGTCCCGTATGCTGAGCTCACAGCAAAGCCAGTCACGCGTCCTGCAGGCAAGGCTAGGATTTCAGTTGGTGGAGAGGCCTGGTGTGAGTGGGAGAAAGTGGCTGAGAGAGTAAAGCAGAAGGTGCCCAGGCACAGATGTCTGTCACTGGGCACTGGGAAGGAGAGGGCGGGTTCAAGGCTATTCACAGGAGGGAAGAGACCTTGAGACCTCCCATGCCTTCAGACCTGGCATATGGCTCAGCACAGACGGGCACACAGGCGCCAGCTCAGCACCGTGAAGCCAGCCTTACTGACTGAGTTAGAGTCAGGGGCTGTAGCAACCTCAGTGGGTTGGTTGTCCCCTCAGACAGACATTTCTAGTCTGGGTGGTCAGAAGGGGACATGAATACAGCCATACACACAGAAACAGCAAGGACATGAAACTAAGGACGCACCAAACTTTCCATCGCAGGGCTCTGCAGTGGAGAAAAGTGATGGGGGTTAGATTCGACAAAAAGGACTTCCTGATGGAAAGAGAGATTCAACATGGGAATGGTGGATACAGGAGGATGAGTGAGCCCCCTTACTCCCTCTTCCTACACACATTTGGGAAGTGCCAGCCCCTACTGCTTCCCCACCCCCAACGGGTCATAGTTCCTGAGAAGCTTCATAGGAACATTTCCACCCAGCATCTGGCCATCATGGCTTTAGGGTGTCCACAGAGCCAGCTCATGGCATACCTCTCCCCACTCCCCATCCTCCCTGCTTCAGGAGGAATGAGGAAAGGAAGCCAGATGGGACTTAAATGACAACTGCCTCGTCCTCTAAGAAGCAGCAGGCAGGACAAGACTTGGGGTCGGGGTGGGAATTTTAGAAAGGATAACTGATTTTGGTGTCAGTTATGAGGGTAAACGTGGATCTTCATACAGGACACCAGATCTGATGAGATTGGTCTCAGCACGTGGAAAGGACTCTTCATCTCTTAGGAGCCTGACTCCAACTTGAAGGAGGTAAATGGATGACTGTAGTCACCTGGGTAACAGATGCTAGGATGGCATCCAAACAGACCAGGACCTAAGAAGGGAGGCAGGTAAAGATGCCTAAACTATATCTTACAAGACAGATTCCTGGTACTTTTTTGTTTGTTTCCCTTTTGTTTACCCTAGCCTTTAGTAAATAGCTGTCTAGAGGTTTCAGCCCAGTTCAGTCGTGTGTTGAAGAGGAAGCAGAACTCTCCAAAACCCAGCATGGTAGACACTGGGAGTGGTCACCAAGGAGAGCCCCCAAGAGAAGGTGAACCTCAAAAGCCAAAAGAACCTCAGATCTGTGGCCCAGTTGGTCCTCTCACCAGGAGATCCTTGTTCCAGGCCCAACTTCAGAGGTTCTGAGTTTTGTCACTACCACAGAAGGCAATATTTCCTTGTAAACTGAGCTGTAACTGGCTCTCTCCTCTTATGGGAAGGGGGGGAGAGTCTCCCATTCCAAACCATCATTTCCCAAGCTGACCCCAGAAAATACTTCATATGTCTGTGTGAAAATACAGGTTGCTTTTCGTTTTGAAGGACAGAGGATTCACTTATGCTTATTTATCATGAGGCACTACATGAGCCTTGTACATCATTAAATGCATCTCATCAATGCCGTTGATATTGTTTCCTTTTAACTTCTATTTGATGGTGTTCAATTTTCCGAGTTTTTGTCTCACTTAGTGTGGCCATGAGTAGAAAACCTTGCAAAATTGATGTGGGTAGGCAGAAGTTATAATACCGTTTACAAATCAGGAGTAGAAGGCAACCTAGGTGGTAAAGTTTGAGTTGTTTTAGAGAAGCCCTTTCTCAAGCACAACTCTCTTAGACGTGCCCCCCACCACCCTCCTCCCCACACCCCCACCACTGATTTCTTTTTGGTTGTCACTACTTTCCCACAAGTTCTTCTTTAATATGCAAATACTGCTGGGAAGATAAGAGGAAACTACAGCATATCTCTGCTTAAAAACTGTTCTAATATGTTTGTAAATGTTTAGGAAAAAATGTAAATCTCCTTGGGTAAGCAGGATGAGATGAAGCTATGAGCTAATTTTGGTAAATGTGCAAATTTAAGCATTTAAAGCAAAGATATTTAAATCAACCTAAGCTTCCAAGGCCAGGAGTTAAGCATCAAAGTATGGTAGCCAAAAAAATATTTTATTGACTGGAAGAGCCTCTCATGGGACTCTTTACCATGAATGACCTAGAGAAAATAACATAAGGCAATTTTTTTCTCCTTCAATTTAACTCAACAAAGATCTATTTCATTCTACTATATGTAGGACACTGTGCTAGGTGAAACTGCGGACACAAAATTGCATATAACAGTCCCCATTCCCAGACAGTCTACCATGCAGGACAAAATACATATGGAGACACAAAGCAAAGTGTCAGAGTACTGGGAGAGTTCAATGAAGGGAGATAGCCCACCCAGTTACAGGGCTCAGCAGGCATAGAAGAGATTTAGAGGCAGCTATAAGTAAAATAAATTGTATGTGAAGGAACTGACATAAACAAAAGGCACGGAGATGGGAAATCACAATATATTTTAGGAAATATCAGGTGGTCAGGTCTGGATGAGTCATCAGGTAGGAATGGGAAGTTAGTGGAAAATGAAGATGGGAGAGAACATTAGGGCCTCTGAGCAAGACCAAGGCAAAGGAAGTTTAGAGCCAATTTACAATGAGTCTTCTGTTCTTTCCCATTTCTGCTTCTGAGAGCTCATCCCTAACCGCCCACTAGAACCATGATTCTTAGGCACACTTCCAGGATGAGCTTCTGGGGCACAGACATCTCTCCACAATGAGCTGAGTCTTTGGTTCTGCCCTTAGAAAGACTCACCTTCTCATGTAGCTTAGTGTTCTTCCTTTGGCCACTCTTCCCAGCCTCTTCCCATTTGCCATATCCCTAACCTCTCCACCAGCCTTAGTACTGCTCATCCTCTTGGCCTTTCAGCCATGGCTACCTTTGTTCTCTCTTGAAAGTGACTAGTGATAGAATGGTACCCAACCACATTACCCAAGTGCCAGGTCCTCCTTTGATGGGCAACAGAGTCTCCTGAGGATTAAGAGCTAATTGGAGATCTCAGGCCTATTTAATATGTGTACTTCTCATTCTCCAACTCTTCTCATGTCTTTCTCCAACACTGTCTGTGTCCACGTCTCCTGGACCCATCTGATTCTCCTTTTCCTCATCAGATGGCAGAAGCAGGAATCACAGGAAGGAGGAGCAACACATGCACCAAAGGACTAGTGCCTCTTAATTCATGAGAGGGTAACAGAGGTGGGATATTGGTTACCCTCTGTTATGTGCTAAATTGTGTCCACTCTGTCCACAATCTCATTCATAAATTGAAGTCTTAACCCCTAGTATCTCAGAATGTGACTGTATTTAGAGATAGGATTTTTTTAAAGAGGTGATTAAAGTAAAATGAGGCTGTTAGTGTGGGCTCTAATCCAGTCTGACTGGTGTCCTCATAAGAAGAAAAGGTTAGGACCCCAAGGCTGCTCGTGCACAGAGGGACCACCCTGTGAAGAGTCAGTGCAAGAGTAGCCATCTGCAAGCCAAGGAGACAGGGCTCAGAGCAAACCAACTCTGCTGGAACCTTGATCTTGGACTTCCAGCCTCCAGAATTGTGAGAAAATAAATTTCTGTTGTTTAAGCCATGTAGTCTGTGGTATTTTGCTATGGCAGCCCTAACAAACTAATAAACCCTCCCAAGGCCATGTTGGAATGGATGGACTGGAGAGAAGTTTTTGATATTATCAGTGTCTACCAAACCCATGGCATCCTTCAGAAGAAATCAGTTCTGTCTTGATATACCACCAAAATTCGCCATGCCTTGAGTTTTATGATGCTGATACCCTGACCACAACTGACTGGACCAAGGATCAAGGACTGACAAGACCCGTGGGTTTATGGAACAGCTCCTTATCATAGAGTGCTAAGTTTCCCAATTAGATTCTCTCTGGGGCGTTTTGAATACAAAACAGTAAAAGACCAGGGAAGGCAGAGGTAATAGAAACAGAAGTAGGAGAAGAAAAGACAGATGAGAGAGAGAAGCTGAGTAAGGAGAACAGCTATATCTAGAGCAGACATTGGCTTCTGAGGGGACAATCAGAGCTGCTGTCGAGTAATTCCCCCTCTTCTGTGAGACCTGACTGTGAGACTGTTGAGACAGTTTCCTTACTTGTCCTTGTAGCCTTAAAATAAATCACTGTCACTCAAGCTCTTTAAGCCTCAGCCTCTCTTTTTCCATCAATCTGAAAGGACCTACCTACTACAATAGTGTGTTTGTTTGCTAGGGTTGCTGTAACAAAGTGCCACAAACTGAGTGGCTTATATAATCAAAACTTCTTGTCCCACACTTCTGGAGGCTGGAAGTCCAAGATCAAGGTGTCGGCAGGGTTGGTTCCTTCTGAGGGCTATGAGGGAAGGATCTATTCCAAGCCTCTCTCCTTGGCTTGTAGATGGTGTTCTTCTTCCTGTGTCTTCCCTTTGTACACATTTGTGTCCAAATTTCCTTTTCTTCTAAGGATATCAGTCATGTTGTATTAGGACCCACCCTAATGACCTCATTTTAATGTAATTGCCTCTTCAAAGATTCTATCCCCAAATATGGTCACATTCTGAGATACTGGGGGTTAAGACTTCAACATATGTATGGGGGTTGGGGTGTGTGTGCACAGTTCAGCTGGTAACAAGTAGGTTTTTTTTTTTAATTAATAAATTTATTTATTTATTTATTTATTTATTTATTTATTTATTTATTTATTTATTTTTGGCTGCATTGTGTCTTCATTGCTGTGTGCGGACTTTCTCTGGTTGCTGCGAGCAGGGGCTACTCTTCATTGCGGTGTGCAGGCTTCTCGTTGTGGTGGCTTCTCTTGTTGCGGAGCACGGGCTCTAGGCACGCGGGCTTCATTAGTCGTGGCACGTGAGCTTCAGTAGGTGTGGCTCACGGGCTTAGTTGCTCCGTGGCATGTGAGATCTTCCTGGACCAGAGCTCGAACCCATGTCCACTGCATTGGCAGGTGGATTCTTAATCACTGTGCCACGAGGGAAGCCCAACAAGTAGGTTTTTAATGTTTTAATCTTTTAAAACTTTTTTCCAGCTCTATTGAGATATAATTGACAAATAAAACTGTAATATATTTAAGTGTACAATGTGATGATTTGATATATTTATGCATTGTGAAATGATTCCCACAATCAAATTAATTAACACATCTATCACCTCATAATTTTTTCTGTAAGAATGTTTAAGATCTACTTCTAGCAAACTTCAAGTATACAATACAGTTATTAGTTAATTTTTTTTTAAGTAAACTAATATCTTTCAGTCATAAGTTCTGAAGATCTAGTGTACAGCATGGTGGCTATAGCTAATAACAAGTAGGTTTCTATCTAAAACCAAGGCATTTCCAGCAGGCCTCCTCCCAGCCAGTCAGCTTTCCTCCATTGACTTTCCCCCACATAAGCAGCCATTCTGGGGTAATGGCCCTGCTCAGCAACCAAGCTGTCCCTGAGGCCTGATGTTAATGCTTTTCCAGAAAGGAATACTGATGTTCCTACTTACCTCCAACCCACAAGCACAAACTAAATAAAGTGTGATAGATCTGTGTATCCTGATATAAAAAGATCTCAAAGACAATTTTAAGTGAACATACAATTGGAATAACAGTTGGAAAACAATCTGTTCAGCATAAGCACATTTACGCTTAAGAACAAACCTATATATTTTGTATATGTATATAAAATAATATAAGTGCACAGAGAATAAACCAGGCGATACGGAAATAGAGGAGAAGAGCATGAACATCTCAGTCAGGCTGTAATGGAAGGAGAAAGTTGAGGGGATGTAACAAGCTTGAAAGAAATTTTTTAAATAATGGAGTAGCACTGAGGACACTGGTAAACAGAAGGGGGAATGGGAAATGTTGAATAATTGATAGGACAGGACCCTCGAGTAGATGGAAAAGAATGGAATTAAAAGTAGAAGTGGATAAGCAGTGCAAAAGAGAAAGAAAAGAAAAACAGAAACTGGGCATGCAGAAAAGTCCTGAGGACAAAGAAAGAAAACTGGAAACATTCCGGTAAAATGTTTAGTCTTAGTGCTTTGTGCTTAGTCTCAGCACAATAAAAAGTGAGATAGCTCAGTGTTATGGGCTGAATTATGTCCGCCCAAATCCATATGTTGAATTCCTAACCCCCAGTACTTCAGAATGTGACTATATTTGAACATATGGTCTTTAAAGGAGGTGATTAAGTTGAACTGAGGTCATTAGGCTGGGCCCTAATCCAATGAGACTGGTGTTCTTATAAGAAGAGGAGATTAGGACACAGACACACAAGGAGGAAAGACCATGTGAGGACACAGTGAGAAGGCAGCTATCCACAAGCCAAAGAGAGAGGTCTCTGAAGAAACCCACCCACCAACACCTTGATCTTGGACTTCTACCCTTCAGAACTTGAGAAAACACATTTCTGTTCTTTAAGCCCCCATTCTGTGGTATTTGTTATGGCAGCTCAAGTTGAGTAGTACATCTACCAAGGCTGTGGTGTGCTCAAGAAGACGAGGAAGATTCAAATACCAACTAGAAAATGAGAGGGGGCAGCAAGCACGCACACAGGAGAGAACATCCTAAGCCCTTCCAGGAGGCTGGCAGAAAACAGCCTACCCAGACCAGGGGTGCTAAAGAGGTCAACCCCTCTTTCACATCTCTTTTCCATTCCCCCAAAACTGCCTTAATTCAGACTGGGCTGCTGCAGTCATCTCTGTGCTGGGGGAAGTACACTCAGATCTGCTGCTAGGAGCCTGGTTGGCTGGTAGCCTCCAGCTGCTGCACCTCTGGGTGCATCAGGTGTTCACACTGCCCCACCCCCAGGCAGCTCCCAGCTAGTGATGAGCACAGCAGGGTGCCAGACACAGGCCATTTGTGCCTGACGTGGGACATTGGTATTGGACACCCCACTGACCTGGCTGAGATTTTCTCAGAGCTGCACTGTGGTCTGAGGCTCCTCTTACTCAACTCTCTCCCCTTCCCCCAACTCCCTTTCACAGGTGTCACACCTGCATTATGCCTGATGGTTCTCCTCACCTACTCCTTCTCCCTCCTCTTTATCCATCACTGGTGTGGTGTTTCCCCCAGTGACTCTCTTGCATTTCGACTTTTGTCTTGGTCTCTACTTCTCTTAAAGGATCTCACTGTCTCTGGTCTCCTTTCCCTCCATCCATCCTCCACACTGCTAGAGTCCTCCTTCTTTTCAAGTTCATCTCTTGTCACACTCCCTGCTTTCATTCTTTCCAAGATGCCTGGTCACTTACAAGATGAAATTCAAAGACTTAAGTCTCTCCATGTTCAGCCTGTGCTCGACTTGCCATTCTCATACACCCCCACCCCAAATGCCCCTCCTGACAGCCATATGGAACTACCTGCACTTTTCTAAACTTCAGTGCCATTTCACATCAAGGCCTTTGGACATATAATTCCTTTCTCCTGGAACATTCTTTTCCATTCCCAGCACACCACCACTACCACCACACAGACACACACAGATGCACACACACACACACACACACACACACACACCACCTAGTGATCTTTGAATTCCTATTAAGACCCACTTCAAATGTCCTGGACACAGCCAAGCAAAGGAAATTGTGCCTCTCCCTGTGCTATTTTTATACCCAACACTAATATCTCTTATGGCATTTATCAAACTGTCCTGCAGTTCCTTGTATCTTAGGGAAAACTTTAAGGTAGGAATAAAGTTATCTCTGTATCCTCAACACCAGCACAATACCTAACACACAGCAGGTGCCCAAACTTTGTGTAATGTTAAGTATATCTATATGTGTACATACAGACACACACACATAATATTAAATATAACACATGAAAGCAAATGTCTTGGTCAGTCATCAGCACTCTGGCCAGGCTCCTCTCTTATCAACTTACCCTCCCACCCAGGGTCTGCCTCCCTTTGCCATCACGGGGTCTGTGATTCTTCATGTCTTGGATGGAGAGAGGTACATATGGGTGCTGGAGGAGCCATGGACTGAAGTATCACAATCACTGAATATGTGCTGGGAGTCAGAAATGGACAAGGAAAATTTCCCTTTCCCAGGGAAGGAGTCCTCATGTGGTCAAGAAACGAGAGATTAGGTCTTCCCAAGGAGAGGTTTTCTGGCCACTTTTTCTTTTGTGGATAAGTTCATTCAAGTCCATTTCTATTACTTGAAAATAAAGGACTTTAATGAATTCACTTGAAAGACACTGCTGGGAAGGTAATGACTTACTTGAGAGGCTGAGTTTGGGTGGAAAGTCAGTGTTGGCTAGTGAAGCAGGGTGGTGGATGCTGGCAGGGCAGGGGTAGGGTGGTGAGGCTAGATGAGCTTTTAGGTCCCTTGTAAGAGGATAGAGGTGCCTCCTCTGGTTAGTGATTCTGGTCAGTCTCCTCTCTCCGCTCTCCCAAAATGAGAAGCAAAAGGCCAGAAGAAGGCTCCTCACAAGTCACCAGTTCCCTCAAGGAAGAGACACATGGAAATCACAGCAGGGTTATTCACAACGGCAAGCGACCAGGACGCTAGGAGAAGCATGGCCACACTTGTCCCAGCAGCAGCCAGTGCTTCAGATTTGATGGAGCAAAGGAGATGGTCTCTAGGAGAAGGGTGAGCTGACTACACAGACAGTGAGAAGAGGAAGTAGAAGTGTGGTCTCAGTGCAGCCTTTTCCTTACATGATTATGAAAACAAAGTCCACTCCATGTGGGCTGAACAGTGTTCCCCCAAGATGCCCACACCTTAATCCTGGAACCTGTGAGTGTTACATTACATGACAAAAGAAACTTTGCAGATGTGATTAAATTAAGAATCTTGAGATGGGGAGGTTATCCTGGGATTACTGGGAGGGCCTGAGGTAATCACTAGGGTCCTTATGAAAGGGACTCAGTAGAAGTCAGCGTCAGAAGAAGGCCATGTGATGATGGATGTAGAGGGAAGCAGATCAGAGACAGAAGATGCTATATCACCAGCTTTTTAAAGATGAAGGAAGGGGGCCACAAACCAAGGGGTACATCCGTATTCCTTAGTAGATAACAACTACTTTGGAGTATCACTATGAGGATTAAATGATTTAATACATGTAATAGTAGTTGTGCAATAAATGCCTGCTATTATAAATATCCTTGGATCTCTTAGAGCTGCACTGTCCAATATGGTAGCCACAAGCCACATGAGACAACTGAGCACACAAAATGCGGCTGGTCTGAACTGAGGTATGCCACAAGTGCAAAATATACCCAAATTTCAAAGATATAGTACAAAAAAAAAAGAATGTAAAATAATTCAATAATTATGACATTGATTACAGGCTGAAATTATAATATTTTGGGTATAGTGGATACATAAAATATATTATCAAAATAAATTTCACCTGTTTCCCTTCCCCTGTATGTTACCTTTATATCAAAGTGGCTATTAGAAACTTTAAATTTCTGTGTGTGGCTCGCATTATGTTTCCACCAGACAGAGCCCTCTGAGTTTCTGAACTTGCTGAATAGAACACACAAAGGCAAGCCCTGAGCATTCAGGGAAAGCAGTAAGACACACTGACTTTTTTACAAATGCCCCTGGCACTCATCTGCTTCCTCTTTTTTGTATCTTTATGATGCTGTTCAAGAGACATTCCTGGGAGCACCCTTAATTCTTGACTGCCAGGTCCAGCTAAACCAAAAGAGTAAGTTCAATTAGCCTCAGACACAGTGTGGGTCCCTGCCCCAGGGCAGAAGGAGGTAGTTGTCACTTTCTCTTTGAGACATCCAGTGAGCTCAGAGCACCCTCCTCCCGTGTGGCTTAGCAGGAGCCTGTTCCCTCCATACCATACATTATTTTTTCATCCCTGCCATCTGCTCCAAAATGTTTATCCAACAGTCTGCCCCTGTTCTTGAAATTCCACAATTTGGGTGACTCTTTTGAATAGAAAATTTAACTCTGTCCAGAAACGGTGCATGGGTCTTACGCCTGTTAAACCTCTGCAACCATCAGGGATTCAGCTTGCTTTCCTTCCTCCACCCTCACCCCAAGAGTGGCCCTAGACCAGAAAAAGGCCTCCCAGCTTCCTTCTCCAGTTGTCCCTAAAGACATACACACAGCTGGGACTTCCCTGGTGGCACAGTGGGTAAGACTCCGAGCTCATCATGTAGGGGGCCTGGGTTTGATCCCTGGTCAGGGAACTAGATCCCACATGCATGCCACAACTAAGAGTTCGCATGCCACAACTAAGGAGCCTACAAGACATAACTAAGGAGCCCACATGCTGCAACTAAGACCCAGTGCAACCAAATTAATTAATTAATTAATTAATTTAAAAAAGACATACACACAGCTGCCCCCCACCTTAAAGGCTCTACTGCCAATCATTACACTTATACTGATGGCAAAGGATGGCAAAAATAACAAAGCATGGCAAGCTGCAAGGCTTCCAGAACCTTCCTCAAGTCCCACAGCTAGTCCCTGGATGATGGGGACTCAAGTGGACTCCAGTCCCTGCCCTCATTCCTGAGTGTGGAGCTCACCACCCCATGCCTAAGGAGCACGTGGGCTCCTTTCCCCGAGAAGCCCCTTCCCCACTTTGTGGGCCTGAAGAGGCAGCAGGAGCAGACTCAGGGCCAAGTAGGCAGTTTGTACCTAAGAGGCCTTTAGACTGGGTGATGTGCACTTCACAGGCTCTCTGCCCGTACCTCTGGATACTCTTCACAATCCTTATCAAATAGAATTACCAGAGGGACTTCCCTGGTGAGCCAGTGGTTAAGAATCCACCTTTCAATGCGGGGGACATGGGTTCGATCCCTGGTCTGGGAACTAAGATCCCACACGCCGGGGCTTCCCTAGTGGCACAGTGGTTAAGAATCCACCTGCAAATGCAGGGGACACGGGTTCGAGCCCTGATCCAGGAAGATCCCACATACCGCGGAGCAACTAAGCCCATGCGCCACAACTACTGAGCCTGCGCTCTAGAGCCCAGAAGCCACAACTACTGAGCCCGCGTGCTACAACTACTGAAGCCTGTGCATCTAGAGTCTGTGCTCTGCAACAAGACCATCACAATGAGAAGCCCACACACCACAACAAAGAGTAGCCTCCACTAGCTGCAACTAGAGAAAGCCTGCACACAGCAACAAAGACCCAATGTAGCCAAAAATAAATAAATAGAATAAATTAATTTAAAAAAAAAAAGATCCCACATGCCGTGGAGCGACTAAACCCATGCACCATAACTACTGAGCCCACGCTATCTGGAGCCCACATGCCAAAACTAGCGAGCCCATGTGCTACAACTATTGAACCCGCCCGCCACAACGAAGAGCCTGTGCACTGCAACAAAAGATCCCACATGCTGCCATGAAGATCCCGTGTGCCGCAACTAAGACCCAATACAGCCAAATAAATAAATAAATAAATAAATATTTTTTTAAAAATTACCTTATATCTAGCAATTCTACTTTTGGGTATATACCCAAAAGAATTGAAAGCAGGGACTCAGACAGGTATTTGTTCACCCATGTTCAAAGCATGTGAATTGTGGCATTATTCACAGTAGCCAAAAGGTAAAAGAAACCCAAAAGTAAAAGAAAACCACCAATGATGAATAGATAAGCAAAACGTGGTATATACATACAATGAAATATCAGTCAGTCTTAAAAAAGGAAGGATATTCTGACACCTGCCACAACATGAATGAACCTTGAGGACATTATGCTTAGTGAAAAAAGCCAGGCATAAAAGGACGACCATTGTATGATTCCACTTATATGGCTAGAGTAGTCAGTTTCTGAGACAGAAAGTAGATTATAGGTTTCCAGGGCACAAGGGAGGAGGTAATGGGTACTTCTTGTTTAATGGGTACAGAGCTTTAATTTGGGAAGATGAAAAAGTTCTGGAGAGGGCTGCCAACAATGTGAATGCACTTAATGTCACTGAACTGTATACTTAAAAGTGATTAAATTTGTAAATTTTATGTTATAGATATTTTACCACAATCTAAAACCAATACCTCCAATTAAGGGAAAAAATAATCTGTATTTCTACAACATCTCTAACCAGAGCCAGATTATGATCAAATATGCCTCCAAATCTCCTCACCTTCCCTAGTGGAGGACCCTCTACCAGGGAATACCCCCAGGCCCCTCTCAGACCCTCCAGGCACTGTGCCCAAGGGCGGGCTTCACTTAGATGTTTCTCTGTGTCTTATTGGAACTTGTGGGCTGCCTGAGAACACATATTCTCATGAATCCACAGGGGAAGCCTGAAGCTTGGGGCAGGAAGTTTGGGTCTGGGCATGTTTGCAAGCACATTTGGCTACATACCTGACAGCACAGACTTTGTTTGTTATAAAGTTGATATTTTTTTTTTTTTTTTTTTTTCTTTTTGCGGTATGCGGGCCTCTCACTGCTGTGGCCTCTCCCGTTGCGGAGCACAGGCTCCGGATGCGCAGGCCCAGTGGCCATGGCTCACGGGCCCAGCCGCTCCGCGGCACATGGGATCCTCCCAGACCGGGGCACGAACCCGTATCCCCTGCATCGGCAGGCGGACTCTCAACCACTGCGCCACCAGGGAGGCCCTAAAGTTGATATTTTTATCTCCATCTTCTAACTGCTGATACTCCGACTTAGTTGGTTCAGAACTCAAGCAGAGAAGAGAGAGGTGTTACTCATTGACCACCTAAAATCCCAACACTGCCAGTATTAGACAGGAGGCCAAGGCCAGGATTTTCTACTGGACCTAGGTTTCAGCAGTCTTAGCTAGGGATGGTATATGCTGGTTATCGAGCTATTGTGTGTAGGTTCAAATCTACCCTTTCATATTTGTTTTGTGATGCTGAGTACTTTCCAAATTATGTTTCTCCTTTGCTGGCTTGCAGCTGTTAGGTTCTGCCAGGAGGGATGCTAGAGAGAGACTGGAAGGCAGGAGTAGGGAAGATGTTCTTCCTATTGGCTTGCACCTCCTGGTAGGTGGGCCAGCAAGAGCCCTTCATCCGAGCAGCCAGTCAACCTGGTACAGCTTCTTTCCACACTCCCAGGACAAGCCTCATGACTCTACCTCAGAGATACCAGCATGAACCAGACAGCACCCCCTCCTCAGAGGTCTGAGCCAGCTCTGCTGCATCCTTGAAAAACAGAGATAGTCAAAGTGGGACTTTACTCTGAGGTTAAGTCTCAGCAGTGTGGGCCTCTCCTCCAAGCTCATAGGTCCTAGTAACACTGACCTCACCCCTCATCCCCCAGCCATAGAGGTAGATGCTTCCTGCACTTATTTTCTTTCTTACCTCACTATTCCTTTTTTTTTTTTTTTTAATTTTTTTAGTCCTCTAGTAACTCTTTGACCAATTTCTTACATTAAATATTTTCTGTTAGGATACCTAGCATGGCTGCTGTTTTCCTGACTGGGCCCTGATTATTTTGGGGGGTTAAGGTCTGTGGCAGATAGACCCTTAGGGTGATCCTTATGACCCCTGTCCCCTGGTATCCAAGTCCTGCATAATCCCCTCCCCTTGAGTGTGGGCAGGACCTGTGATTTGCTTCCAGCCCATAGAACATGGCAAAGTGAAGGAATTTTGCAGAGGTAATTAAGGTCTTCAAACTGCTGACTTTGAGTAAATAAAAAGGGAGATCATCTGAGATGGGCCTGACCTAATCAGGTGAAAGCCCCTAAGAGAGGACTAGGCCTTCTCTGAGGTGAGAAAGACACTCCTTGCTGACTTGATAAAGTAAGAGCTGTCTTAAAGAGACCCACATGGCAAAGAACTCAGAACAGGGCCCTCAGTCCTATGACCACAGGGTAATGAAATCTGCCAACAAGTGGAATGAGCTCAGAAGCAAATTGTCCCCCAGTTGAGCCTCCAGTTGAAAACACAGCCCAGTTTAAACCTTGATTGCAATCTTGGGAGACGCTGAGCAGAAGACTCTGCTAAACCACGCCTGGACTCCTGACCCACAGAAACTGTGAGCTAATATAAATATGTGTGTTCTTAAGCTGCTCATGTGGTGATCTGTTATGTGGCCATAGAAAACTAATACCATGTCTTCAGACTTTGTATGCAGCAAATCAAACATACTGTTAAAATTACCCATGAAAATCCTTTAGGAGAGCTGACACTCACAGCTAGATTTTTTTCTTCTACACTGGAATTTATGGTACCAGTTGAAGTAGGTGGCTTTCATTTAGGAACCATGTGGTTCCAAAATATATGTGTTTTCTAAACATGAGAATCACACTCAGCATACTAAGATACTCATGCAAGAAAACTGAGATTTATGAAAATGAAAGCCAATTTGTGTCTCCCTGTCACCCTCATTCTGTGGTACATATTTATTGAATTTGAAATAGCAGGTGGAAATTCTCTTACTATGTAAAGTATTCTCTTGCTCAGTATATAGTTGGACTTATTTAACTTCAACGAGTATATAATGTAATTCTTCTTTATTTGAGTTTTTGTGTTTGCATTTTTTTTTAACTTTTTTTTTTTTTTGCGGTACGCGGGCCTCTCACGGTTGTGGCCTCTCCCGTTGCGGAGCACAGGCTCCAGACGTGCAGGCTCAGCGGCCATGGCTCACGGGCCCAGCCGCTCCGTGGCATGTGGGATCCTCCTGGACCGGGGCACGAACCCATGTCCTCTGCATCGGCAGGTGGGCTCAACCACTGCGCCACCAGGGAAGCCCTGCATTTTTAAATTAATAAGACATTTGTGTTAAATTTTGGAGAAGCTTCTTTTATAACTTAAGACCCCTAATTTAGCCAAGACTCTATTGAGTAGAGTAGATAATAATCCATTAATAAGAGAAATGAAAACACTCTCTCAGGAGGTAGCTGCAGCAGAACAAGAAATACGTCTTTCGGTCCTCTGTGTACGATGACCACATAAGGACTGAGGACACCCTCTACCTCCACCCAGTCCAGAAATCATGATAGTAAAAAGAGAAAGACAGCACATCTGTCACAAAAACAATCTGTATCTTGGAACCAGGCAAAAGATATATTTA
The DNA here is from genome assembly GCF_964165515.1 of Mesoplodon bidens. Lineage (NCBI taxonomy): Eukaryota > Metazoa > Chordata > Mammalia > Artiodactyla > Ziphiidae > Mesoplodon > Mesoplodon bidens. Next base: position 69,574,105 of record NC_138177.1, on the reverse strand, counting down.
AAGTGTTCTTTCAGTGCAGTGCTGAGCTTGGTTTCTATTGATTAGGTTATTTTACAATACTTAAGAAGTTAACTTGTAGTTTTTGTCCACTAAAAAAATGTGAATAATTTATTGTTGAATAGAAGAGATAACCCCAAAGGTTACAGTTTATTGCCCTATAACACTTTAAAACATTTTGTGTCTACATCTAACCCAGCAATCTTAACCTAACAGTTCTTTATTAAATTGCCTATCTATACATATACATATTCAGTTTCTCAAATGCTCTTTGAACCAGTTTTGACATCTTACTGGTTCCCACATTAATTCATGAGATAGTTGAATAAAATTTTTGACATGATTCATTTTATATATGCATGAGAGTTAAGCTTTTATCATTTTGAAAATTATACTTTGACCGGGGTCCAAAGAAAAGTGCCAACCACACTCCAGAAACTTCAATGCATTTACACTAGATGATGTTCAGTGGGACTAGACTGAAGAAAAACTTCAGGGTGATTTTTCCCCTCTGTTTCCTGAAAAAGAGAACTTCCATCATCACCTAGTTCTGTAACAAAAGAAGCAAAAATCTTGAGACACTCCCAGTTTGAGAGGCAAAGGCTGGAGACAAGGGCAGGCCCTGGCACAGTCTGGAAAGGGGTCAGAGGGAGTACTTCTGAGCTCTGTAGCATAGTAACTTCCTGAGAAGCCAGGCTTAAAAGCCCAGGCATGAGCAACTACTACAAACAAAAAGCAGCAGCAGCAATGAAGAGTCTTCTTCCAAAGCAACATGAATCCTGTCTGGTTTCCATGTAGCACCACCATCAACAAGGCTGTGTAGGGACTGGTCTGGGCCAATCCTTATAGTCAAAATAGCAAGTATTTTTTAAATATTAGCAAACACTTAAACTGAAAATAGATTTCCATCTTTGCCAAGCATGAGGTTTTTTTCTCACACCAACCAAACTGCTGATTCTCTGATGCCAGCTGGTTGCCCCACAATTCAATTCTGACGCTAAGTACACAGAGCCCATGCAGACTCCTCAGGTTTCTGGCCTCAGTCTCTGAAACACCAGCCTCAAGACTGGGGTCTGTCCAACACGTCTGTCCAACTTGACCACAAAGTCAGGGGTTCCCACAACCCACCCCCATTCCCACCAGGTTCCATGATTGGCTAGAACAACTCACAGAACTCAGGAAAATTCTACATTTATTATTACAGTTTATTATGTTAAATTAATCAAACAAGGAGGCCATCAGACTGAGATGGCTCTAATGTCATGGCAGGCTATGTAAACAAACCAAAATCTAAGCCTGGAAATGCCTTCAGGTTATGAAATGAAAGCCTAAGGACAACCGATCACAAACAGCCAATCAGGCTTTAATTTACAGCCAATCAAATAATTCCCTTTCTTTGGCACCTTCTCTAAGTCACTCCCTGAGCTCGTACAGGCAGAAAGCACCTGACCTCTTCCAGTTTGGCATTGCCCCATTCCAATGGATTTTTTGCTCACACTCTTAAAACTTATAAAATGTTTCAGTTTATCTTTTATCTTTATAAAGCACACAAATGAACAGTCAGATGAGGGGATAGTAGGATGAGTCCAGAAGATTCCTGAGTACAGGAGCCTCTGTCCCCATGGATTTGGAATGTGCCACCTTCTGTGGTTGTGTTTGCCAACTGGGCAGCTCCCTGAACCATGTCATTAAAGGTTTTATGGAGGTTTTATTAAATAGACATGATTGATTAATCACTGGCCATTGGTAATTAACTCAACTTTAACCCTTCTCCCCTCCCAGGAGGTTGGGTGGAAGAGGGTGAGAGGGGGCAGAGTGGGGCTGAAAGTTCCAAGTGTTTAACCCTGCCTTGTTCTTTCTGGCACCAACCCCCATCCTGAAGCTATCTAGGGGCTGGCCAAGAGTCACATTATTAGCATGAACTTAGTTGAAAGGGGCTCCTTATGATTATGGGAAGATGCTCTTATCACCTCTATCACTTGGAAATTCCATGGGTTTTAGGTCTCTGCCAGGAATCAGGGACAAAGATCAAATAGTTTTTTCTTATTATACCTCAATAAGGGATCCAGATAAATTCATCAGAAAGTCAAACACATTTGTTGTGACATGATATATCTAAATAAGTTATATTTCCCTTTGAAGTGACAAAGATTCTTATATTTGATCCAATCATATATTGTCCACAAGAGGCACATCCAAAACAAAGTGACTCGGTATGTTTAAAAATAAAAAGATGGGAAAGATATATTTAGAAAAGGAAAATTATAGTCCTAAACTATTAAACAAAATAAAAAATAATTAATGAAAACCAAGATCTACAATGAAGATATGTTTGTCATAAACCTTTAGTTTCTGAATAATAAGAGGAAAATGACTGAAAAACAATTGCTGTGGAGACTTTGTCAGTTCTTAACTGATCAAGTAAACAAACATAAAGATGTAGAACTTCTGACAAAACTCATTGCTGAGATACATTTAGCAAATATGAAAAAAATAAAAAAGAATACACTCTCTTTTTTAGTGTCTACGGAATATTTTAAAAAATGGATTGTGTGCTGGAGAGGGTGTGGAGAAAAGGGAACCCTCCTGCACTAATTGTGGGAAGGTAAATTGATACAGCCAGTATGGAGAACAGTATGGAGGTTCCTTAAAAAACTAAAAATAGAACTACCATATGACCCAGCTATCCCACTACTGAACATATACCCTGAGAAAACCATAATTCAAAAAGATACATGTACCACAATGTTCAATGCAGCATTATTTACAATAGCCAGGACATGGAAGTAACCTAAATGTCCATCGACAGATAAATGGATAAAGAAGATGTGGCACATGTATACAATGGAATATTACACAGCCTTAAAAAGGAATGAAATTGAGTTATTTGTAATGAGGTGGATGGACCTAGTGTCTGTCATACAGAGTGAAGTAAGTCAGAAGGAGAAAAACAAATACCATATACTAACCCACATGTATAGAATCTAAAAAAAACGGAACTGATGAACCTAGTGGTAGGGCAGGTATAAAGACGCAAATGTAGAGAATGGACTTGAGGACACAGCAGGGGAAGGGGAAGCCTGGATGAAGTGAGAGAGTAGCATTGACATATATACACTACCAAATGTAAAATGAATGGCTAGTGGGAAGCTGCTGCATAGCACAGGGAGATCAGCTCTAGGCTTTGTGACAACCTAGAGGGGTGGGATAGGGAAGGTGGGAGGGAGGCTCAAGAGGGAGGGGATATGGGGATATATGTATATATATATAGCTGATTCACTTTGTTGTACAGCAGAAACTAACACAACATTGTAAAACAATTATACTCTAGTAAAGATATAAAAAAAAATGGATGTGTATTAAACCACCAAAAAACTCTAACAAAATTCCAAACCCAGAAATTACACATGGCTATATCCTTTACCACATACAATAAAACTAGAAATTGGAAAAATCTGTAACCAAAAAAATGTCTGACTACTTGGTATGAAAAAACTCTTCAAAATAATCCATGGATCAAAGAGGAAACCTAAACCACAATTTAAAGAACTCTTCAAAAATAATGATAATGACAATACCACATATTAACACCAAGAGGAGACAGCCAAATCTGTAATCAGAGGCTACTTCAAAGTAGCCAATAAAAATAGTAATTAACATTTGTTGAGCACTTACTATGTGACAGATGCTGCACTAAGCACTTTTACATGTAGTTTCTCAATTATTCCTCATAACCAATCTGAAATGCTTTTATTAATATTATCAAATAAGAAAGTAAAAATATATGAAGTAAGCACATAATGCAAGAAGTTAAAAAGAAGAACATTAAAGTTTAAAAAAACAGAAGAAATAGGGAATTCCCTGGCTCTCCAATGGTTAGGACTCCATGCTTTCACTGCTGAGGGCACAAGTTCAATCCCTGGTTGGGGAACTAAGATCCCATAAGCTGCATGGAGCAGCTAAAAATAAATAAATAAAAAATAAAATAAAATAAGATAAAAAACAGAAGAAATAATTAATAAAGCCAAAAGATGAAATTAATTAGAAACCTATGAAAGAACAGAATTGATAAATAAGCCCTTGAGGGTGTACATAGCAGAAACTGTTGTGCCTGTCCCAATGCCCAGGGCATCATCACTTTTGTGTCTTCCAAAGGAATTCCAGTGTCAATATCTGCATCCCTTTGTATGACAGCTTTTTCTAAGACTGTGGGAGGCCTTTCTGCTTGTGCCCAAGACAGGCTTAAGTGCCAGGGAATGAACACCCTGACACTCACAACCCACCCCATTTCTACACACAGTAACCCTCAACCAATAACGGTCAGGAGCTGTGCGTGTAAATACCTCCACGCCACCACGCCTCTGGTGGGATCCCTCTGAGGCATGCCTTTATTCCCGAGTTCCCCAGGATCACATTCCTGTCCCCACAACAGTGGCTGGCCGAACAACTCATCCTTTATTGGTCGACTTCCTTCCCCTGGGTCACCTCCCCGCTCCCCTCTAGTGTTTTCTTGCATCAACCAAATAAACCAAATAAACTACTTGAACTCAAATCCTTCTCAAAGGGAAACCTAAACTGTACATTGAATAAATATCCAAAATAAACAAAGTCTTGTACCCACAGAGGGAGAAAAAATTACACCAAATTAAAAATGATATTTTATAGCCACAGATCAAAACTAAATATTATAACCACACATATAGAGACTAATTTTTTTTTAAATCTATATAAAACTTCATGCCAACTTATTTGAAAATCTTAATGAAATGGTAAGTTTATGGGAAAATAAAAATTATCAAAATTGACTCAAAAGAATGTAGAATGTCTGAAAAGACTAACAAACATGGAACAAATTGGAAATCATTGCCAAAGAATCCATCCTCCAAATGTGGTAGGTCTAGGTGTAATCTTTTAACATGACAAGAAACATATATTTCAAACCAACAGCCAGTTGTTCATGCTAACAAAAAATATCTGCAATATTAATAGCAGATGAAATAGATTTCATGTCAAAAATCTGACTAAAATAGCACCAAAAAGAGAAAATTACAGACTAACTTGACTTATGAATATAGATGCAAAAATCCTGAATAAAATATTAGCCAATTAAATGCAGCAGTGTGTTAAAAGAATAATGCACTGTGATCAAGTAGGTTTATTTTTATAAGACTACAAGGACTAAAATTAGAATATCTATGAATATGCTATTACCCATAAGGAGAAAAATAAAAAGATTAACTCAATACAGTAAAAACATCATTTTCTGATATTAAAAGAGAAAAACCTAAATAGACTGGAGATGAAAATATATTTATTTAATAGAAGAGGGAATATCCATTTCAAACCACTAGGCAATATTGTTATTTAAAGGCAAAATTTTAGAGACTTTCCCAATAAATTAAGGAGTAAGATAACGATAGTTGCTATTGTCATTGTTATATAACTTTTGCAACTCTATGCAATAGGACAGAAAAAAGACATAAATGTATAGCTATCAGAAAGAGAGAAGTCTTTGTTGCAGTTAACATAGTTGCCTACCTGTAAAACACAAGAATATTGTGAAAATAAAGACCACTCAAATGAAAACAAATTGGAGGCTATTTATTCAGAGCTTGGTATAGGAGGGGAGTCAGTCACATTCACTTGGGTTTGGTGGAACTCAAATGCAAACAGGAAAGCTTTACAGTGAAAAAAAAAAAAAAAAAGGGGAGAGGGGAGGTTTCAAGTATGCTCAGATAGGAGGTTGTTGGCATGGGGACATTGAATCCAGGCTAACTAGATTCATCCTATGTGATTGATTTGGGGAGCATATTTGACATTCTCTGGTTGGTCCTGAGCTGGAATTGTAGCCAAAGTTCAGCCTCTGTACACTGGTACCAAACTGAACCTTGGAGATAGAGTTTTGGTGAAGTAGAAAAGAATAGCTTTATTGTTTGCCAGGCAAAGGGGGTCACAGTGGGCTAATTAATGGCCTCAAAACTGCCCTGGAGGGGGTAGTGAGGAGTTTTATAGTAATGGTTCAAAGAGGAGAGCATGATCAGCTTGTGGACATTCTTCTCGTTAGTTGGTGGTGAGGTAATTGGGAGTCAGCATCATCAACCTGGTTCCAACCCGTCTGGGGTCTCGTGCTAGTGGGCAGCAGACAGTTAACTTCTTCCAGCTGGTGGGGGTTTCAGTATCTGCAAAACAGCTCAAAGGTATTGTTATGTATCTCCCTTGAGGTGGAATCAGGACCCTGCCCCAAGGCTGCACTATTGTTTCTTGGCTGCTCCTCCCTTGTCTCTGCATCCCCTCCCTTCCCTGATTAGCAACTGTTTGAACCTGTCCTTTGAAATGCAGAGAAGGTCATGGAGGCTGAATGAAGCCTATTTCCTAAAAAAAGAAACAGGGACACAGAAAGGCTTTTGTGCCAAGGAGCCCCACAGGGTCCTGCTCAGTTACAGAATCAGGAGCAAAAATTTGGGGAACTGGCCACTATTGACCAAGTCCTGACTTTTCTGGTCTGACTGCTGCAGAGGGTCTGGTTTGACTTTCCAGGTTGGTTGCTACAAAGGTTATGGGTCAGAGTGTTATGGTCATCTATGGTCTGACCATTTTCCATTTGTATATTTTTTTTCTTTTCTTTCCTTTTTTTTTTGGCTGCTTCAGGTCTTCGTTGCTGCACATGGGCTTTCTCTAGTTGCGGCGAGCGGGGGCTACTCCTCATTGTGGTGCACAGGCTTCTCACTGTGGTGGCTTCTCTTGTTGCGGAGCATGGGAGCTATGTGCGTGGGCTTCAGTAGTTGCAGTACGTGGGCTCACTAGTTGTGGAGAATGGGCTCTAAGGTGCGCAGGCTTCAGTAGTTGTGGGGCACAGGCTTAGTTGCTCCATGGCATGTGGGATCTTCCCAGACCAGGAAGACCCCTGCATTGGCAGGCGGATTCTTAACCACTACACCACCAGGGAAGTCCCCCGTTTGTATACTTAGTCTCTTAATATCAACCAAAAAATAAATGAAAACCAACCACAAAATAAGGTAATGAAGTATAGTTGTAACCCAGATTTCTGCAACCAGAATATCTTGAAGTCATCAGCCTTCTTGGATTACCTTTCTCTACAAATCAAAGAAAACAGTTCAGTCCTCCATCCCATGTAGAAAATCCAGGGTCCCTCTGAAACAGGAGGGAAGGGGGCAGGGCACAATCTTTATAAGAATGACATAGCCCAAGGACACAACATAAACTGATAGAACCAAATATGTCCAAGATGGTCCAAGTCGACTTCCACTAGACCTTGAGCCTCAGTATGCACTGTGGGTATGTAACATACACACAGGCACCTTGGCAGTTCCAAGGCCAACCATCAAAGATCAAAAAGTCTGCAGTGGCCCAATTCCCAGAAACCTCCGCTCCTACCCCAAAATAGCTGGAATGCTCCTCCCACTCATTAGCCTGTGAAATTACTCATCCCTATAAAAACTGACAACCCTGTACCCAGGGGCTGCTCTTGCCTCCTGAGATGGCCCACGCTCTATCTGCGGAGTGTGTTTCTCTCTAAATAAATACACTTCTTACCTATCACTTTGCCTCTCACCGAATTCTTTCTGTGATGAGACATCAAAAACCTGAGCTTCATCAAGTCCTGAGACCAGGTGTGTGATCTCAGTTAAAAGACCATGGGTTCAGGCTTCCCTGGTGGTGCAGTGGTTAAGAATCTGCCTGCCAATGCAGGGGACATGGGTTTGAACCCTGGTCCGGGAAGATCCCATGTGCCACAACTACTGAGCCTCCACTCTAGAGCCCATGAGCCACAACTACTGAGCCCTCATGCCACAACTACTGAAGCCCACGTGCCTAGAGCCCACACTCCACAACAAAAGAAGCCACCGCAATGAGAAGCCCGCGCACTGTAACAAAGAGTAGCCCCCACTCACCACAACCAGAGAAAAGCCTGCGCAGCAACGAAAACCCAACACAGCCAAAAATAAAATAAATAAAATAAAATAAATTTTAAAAAAAAGACTATGGGTTCAAGTCCCAATCTGGGTTTTAAATGGGTTTGAGTCCCAGCCCATGGGTTCAAGTCCCAGTCTCTTAGTTACATGATTTCATTTCCAATTAAATAATATTCTCAGGGCACTTTGTATTTCTCCTGGTTTCCTCTTGCTGTAACTCCTGGACTTCAGCAGGTTCTTAGTCTTTGCTGTTAACTTGCCTCTCATAACAATTTAATTCTTCCATCATCTCTTAGCCCTACACTGGACACTGCCCCTATTCCTTCATTCAAAACACTGTTAATCCCAGCCTGTTATATTCAACAGACTTTTTATCAAAGCAACTGAGAAAATAAAGAGTTTTATTTATTGCAGAACAGTGTGGGTGACAATATTGAATATGTCATCATTGTCCTAAAAATGCATTTTCCATTCCTCAACATGGGGATGTTCCCACTGGTCTTATTCCTCCTTAGGAATGTGCTCTTGTTTCCACCTCTTTCTCTCCAGTCCTTCTCCCAATCCCTCTCTAGACGTACCTCACACTCCTCTCACCTTTCTGTTCTTGACCCCTCAACCCCTCTCCCAGCCTCTCCACAGACACTTAAAATTCTTCTCACTTTATAATAATGTCATTCAGGACTCCTTGAGTCTCCCCAAACCAAATGTCAGGCTGTGACTTTCTCAACCAAAAATGCCCATGGAGGCATTTGTTTAAGACATACAACCATGGACCCCAGAGATGAGGTATGACATTCCCCAAGGAGGCAGTAGTAGCTGAGTTGCTTTTTCTTCTTTTAATCTGTTTTTTTCCTACTCTCTACACAATATAAATTTGCAAAAATCAGCTATATTTTAGAATAATTATTCATGGGGGTAAACTCCAATTGCAATATAAACAGTAAAAATAGATGCTCAATAATAAATATAAAAAGTATATGGGGCTTCTCTGGTGGCATAGTGGTTAAGAATCCGCCTGCCAGTGTAGGGGACATGGGTTCAAGCCCCGGTCTGGGAAGATCGCACACGCGCAGAGCAACTAAGCCCATGCACCACAACTACTGAGCCTGCGAGCCACAACTACTGAACCCATGTGCAACAACTACTGAAGCCCACAGACCTAGGGTCCATGCTCTGCAACAAAAGAAGCTACCTTAATGAGAGGCCTGCACACAGCAATGAAGAGTAGCCCCCGCTCGCTGCAACTAAAAAGAAAGCCCACGTGCAGCAACAAAGACCCAATGCAGCCAAAAATAAATAAATTTTTTTTTAAAGTATATGAACTGATATAAGGAAAAATTATATTGAGGAATATAATAAAAGCTTTGATAGAGACGTACCATATTCCGTGATGGTAAAATGCAGTATTGTGAAAATGTCAGTGATTTTATATTAACTTACAAATTTAATGCAATTTTAATCAAAATCCCAAATAAATTTTTTGTTTGCAAACTGACTGATTTATCATAAAATGTATCAAGAAGAATAACAGATGAGAATAATTAACAAAACATTTTGAGAGGTATATGCATTGTCACATATTAAAATGTCACAGTGTTAAAATCTAATTTCATAGCCTTGTTACATGAATATGCAGATACCAGTGGAATCTAATGAAAAGTTCCATCAGTTAGAATTAGGTTCAACTGCAATGACCAATAAAAACAAAGTAACAATGATTTATACAAAATAGAAGTTTATTTTTCTCTCGTTTATTAGAAGTCTAAAGATAAGCAATCCACAGCTGATAGAAAGTCATCAAGACCTCTTCAGGCACCAAGACTTCTTCTATTTTGCAATAATGCTCAACAAGTAACTTCTACTTATGGTCCAAAATGGCTGCCAGAGTGCTTGTCATCACATTTACATTACAGTTGTCAGAAAGCAGGAAAAGATCTAAAGAAGAGCATGGCCCTTTTCATTCAGGACATATCCTGAAATTTACAAACAAAATTCCCCTTATATATCAATGACCAGAACGTAACCACGTGACCACGCCTATCAGCAAAGGATGCTGGGAAACATAGTTTTGATTTAGGGGAATCAGGTGTCCAGCTAAATTAGAAAGTTTTATTACTAAAGATGAAGGGGAGAAGGGATATCGGGGTGTCTCTGGCAGCAAAGCACAGACCAACATACACGTGAGCATTTAATATAATCTAGTATAATGTAGACGTGGCATTTACAATCAATAGAGAAACGTGGATTATCTATAAAGAGTGCTGAGATATTTGGCTAGCCTTTAGGAGAAAAGTTACACTAAAGCTCCACCTCATTCCTTATATCAAAATAAATTCCAAAAGGAATAAAGAATTGAACATTTTAACAAATGAAATCATAAAAAGACTAGACAAAAACTCAAAATCGTGGTTTTGAAACTTCTTTTAAACTATAACATCAAATGTAGAATCCATAAAGGAAAAGACAGACAAATCTGACTGCATGAAAATTTAAAGCATCTCTTGGTCCCAAAACACCATAGCTAAAAATAAATGCAAGTGACAAATTAGGACAAAATGCTGCAATATATTAACCAACAAAGAGTTAATATCCTTATTTTATGAGGTTACAAAACTCAATAAGAAAAAGATGAGCCCCCTATTAGGATAAATAGGCAAAGGATAGAAACAGATGATTCATAAAAGAAAAAAGCACATGGGTAGAAAAGTGTTTAACCTCACAAGTAATGATCAAAAATTAAAATAAAAATGGTTTTATGCTCTTTTTAAACTATAAACTGTGAAAGAAAAAAAAAAAGAAATAATGATAATACCCAGTTTGGGGAAAGACAGTTGGCTGTTTAAAGTAACATTGCTACCACTTTCGGGGAAGATAATTGATAATGCCAGTCAAATGTTCTGAAATACTTCTCTGACCCTTGTAAAATCCACTTCTGTGATATAAAAGGAAATAATCAGTGATGTGGGCAACGCTGTAGGTACAAGGATGTTTATTACAGGGTTATGTATGTAACCTAGGAGCAGGGTATCTCCCTAGACTCTTGGGGGATAAACTGTAGACACCTATTTTACTGCATCCCCGATTGTACCGGAATTATTGCGGACTTATTAAATGTTGTCTTGAGTCTTATTCTTTCAACTGTGTCGATGAAAATTCTAGTATTTGAAAAAGTGCTATAAATATGAGGTTGAGTACCATGGTGATGTGGAAGAGTATCTAATGATATGCGGACATGCTGCTGAAGTTTTTTGCTAAATTAATAAAGCTGACTACAAAATTCTTTGTGCACAGTATATTCTTGTTCTCCCTAACGTCTGCTCCTAGACTCTGTTCCCAGCTCCTTTGCTCCTTTGCCACTCCACTTTACTCCATGCTTCATTTCAACCAGAGCAAACAAAACCCCGGGGTGTTGTTAATAGCATACTTTTACTGAAGGGTTGAGTCATGGAGTACAATTACAGCACAGGGCAGGAAACCACTTCACGTTTAATATCAGACATTCTCTACCACTGGGAATTACTCACTGGTTGTGTTCCTTCACAGAATCTACCCTTTTCTATGCTTCCAGTGCTCCTCCCCAGGTGCCCTCCTCACACCTCCCTCCAGTCTCTTGAACTGCCAGCTCAAACTCTCCTCTTGTTCTCCTGTGGAGTAATTTATTACTCTCCCCTGGGAGCAGGGTTGAGAAGTGTCCACTATTCACACTTTATACATACCATTAGGACTGCTTAGAAATTAAAATAAGTCTTCCTTGAGATGAATTCTATCATCCTCCTAAAGGCAGAAGCAGCTACACTCCTTTGAATGTATGTGTATAAATACATATCTCTTCTTCTAGACACATCATATTCACGTGTGCATATAGTTAGAAAGAAAGACTGAAAAAGTATACTCCAAAATGTTAACAGTGGTTCATTCTGATTGTTGGAATTACAAGAGCATTTTCTTTTCAGGTCGATATGTTTTTCCAAGTCTTCTGCAAGGTAGGTATATATTAATTTTATATTTATGAACCTTGTGTTTTTAAGTTATCAAATGTAGCAACAAAAATATCCTTTTGTTACAAAATTTTACTTATCAAATGTAAATACCTTTCACTTTATCTTGGCTTCCTTTACCCCCAATGCTCACCAATACATTTAAGGGGAAAACAGATTTATAAATAGCTATCATGGGTTTCCCTGGTGGCACAGTGGTTGAGAATCCTCCTGCCAATGCAGGGGACATGGGTTCGAGCCCTGGTCTGGGAATCCCACATGCCACGGAGCAACTAAGCCCGTGCACCACAACTACTGAGCCTGTGAGCCACAACTACTGAGCCTGCGTGCCACAACTACTGAAGCCCATGCACCTAGAGCCCATGCTCCACAACAAGAGAAGCCGCTGCAATGAGAAGCCCGCGCACCACAACCAAGAGTAGCCCCCGCTCGCTGCAGCTAGAGAAAGCCTGTGCGCAACAACAAAGACCCAACACAACCAGAAATAAATAAATAAAATAAATTTATTTTTAAAATAAATAAATAGCTATCATTACAGTATAAAATATGTATTTCAAAGATGTGGACAGGCAAAGGTGAAATAAAAAGCAACCATGAACTAATGTGCAACACTGATCCTTAAGTTCAAAATGTGGATGAAGACTGTCCTGGATTTACACCATGTATTTCCTGGATGTATACCATGGGTTGCCTCTCAGCAGTGTTCAATCAGACTTGTAGACATTTGACCAGATTCATGGCCCTTGAATTTTAACCAGAGATAAAATTTGATAAAATCTATCAGTCTTGATGTTTAGTTTTTAAAAAATATTTATGTCAGCCATTTGTCTACATAAAGTACATAAGGAACAATAGACTGTTAGGCTGACATCAAATATGCAGATGATGTCATATCTGGGGGAGGGCACAGTGAATTGAATAGTGTCCCCAAAATTCATAGCAACCTGGAATCTCAAAGTGTGTCCTCAAAATGTGCAGGTGTAATTAATTAACTCCTCCATTTATTGTGAATTTAAAATAAAATAAGTATAAACAAAAAGTGTAGTTAATTAGTAGGAGAGATTACACTAAGGTCCATAGATGCAGTAGGTTCTCACTGGGGTGTCCTCATCATTAAAACAGGGAGGGGATGTGAATATCATTGAGTTGGAAGATTTAGCACTTAGGCCTAGGTCTGGGTACTATTTAGCTCCAAACGATATGATATTTCCTTAAAGAAGGGAGGGCCTCCCTGGTGGCGCAGTGGTTGAGAGTCCGCCTGCCGATGCAGGGGATACGGGTTCGTGCCCCGGTCTGGGAGGATCCCATATGCCGCGGAGCGGCTGGGCCCGTGAGCCATGGCCGCTGGGCCTGCGCATCCGGAGCCTGTGCTCCGCAACGGGAGAGGCCACAACAGTGAGAGGCCCGCATACCGCAAAAAGAAAAAAAAAAAAAAAAAAAAAAGAAGGGAGCAAAAGAATCCAACTGCACAGCCTTGGCAGCCCTGGTCGTCTGGATGAGAAGGGCTGAGGCCTCAGGGGTCAGGGTGGATGGGCAACTGAAGATCACAGACTCCCATCACAGAGGAGAAAGCCCAAGAACAGACAGGAGTCTGGAGGGCATGTCGGTGATGAGAGAGATGTGTGGATATTGGAACCGTCTAAGAAGCGAGCTCAGCAGCTTCAGGGTCCAGCTAGAACGTGATTAATATGGCACGTGCCAACTTGAAATACTAACCCAAGGGCACATGAATCTGGCCCACCTATATCACCAGCTGCCTTGCCTGTCTGAAAAAAGATTGTGAATAACTCAGGGTCATACGCAGTTTTTATATTCAATACATTCTGCATGGAAAGTATTCAATTCATAAATGATGATAATGCAAAACCTTCCCACCTTCATCAGAGGCAGAAGCCAGTGGCCACAGGACCAGGAGGACTGGGTGCCCAACATTATTAATAACACTCAGCCTGGAAGAGATTTATACCAGTTTCCTAGATTCAGAGAATTTACTTGATTAAGATGGTTCCAATCAAGTCTCAATTAATTCCAGTTGATAATGTGGATTATTCTCTTGTGGATCACGAACAGTTTTTTTTCTTTTTTCATTCTAGGCAGACTTTTCCCTATCATCCCAGCAAAACATTTGTGAAATGATGCCTCTGTTCAAGGAACCCAAAGTAATTTAATTAGTAACTAAAAAATACAATACAAGAGGTTTAAAAAAATCTGCTGGGAAAAAAGATCTATCTGCTAAAAAGAAAAAATGGAAATAGAGTATAATAGTGAGAAATGATAATAATATGACTCTATTTATAGCTTTTGATAGAGTAACTCTACTTTCAAAGCGTGCTTCTCTCACGGTTTGGGTCTTCGAGTCTGTGTGACAGAGATGGGGTGGGGCTTATACTGTTTTCACTCTTTCCTGGCTTTGAATGTGGATTCATTCTCTTTCCGTGAAGAAGCAGTGCTATTGCAGACACTGCCAATTACCCTCCAGTCATTCTGGGGAATCTCCATTTAATAGGGAGAGTTGTGTGCCTCCCTTTCAGGGACACTGGCTGTAAATTTCTCTGGCTTTGGGACTCTCCAGGACTAGGTAGCGTGAGTGAGACATCACCTTAGGTACTGCCAAATTTAAGGAACTGCCAAAAAACTCAGTAGTCAAGATAAATAATATCTTAATGCAATATTTTAAAAAATCTTATATCAATGCCCCCCAACCCATTGTGAACCAAATATCAAAATTTGGAGACAGGATCAGTATTATTAATTTTCCCTTTGAGCTCCAGGCTCCAGTATGGCTCTATAGGACACTGCTCTGGTAGTCAGCAGCTGGACCCCAAAAGGAGCCTTCCCTCTTTGCCCCCAACCCAATCTAGGGAGTATTTTCTGAGGCCTGATCCCCCATAACATTTGGGGTGTCCAGTTCTCCATATAAATGTCCCAGGAGATGATTCTGGGCCTGATGGTGGCCCTGTGCTTATGTGCTATGACCAGGTTTCTGGTCCCAATCAGGTACATACAATTTCTTTAGGCCCCTCTTCTGAGTTACAGTCATAAAGAGGCACCTGGAAAAGGATAGTTGAACTTGGGGCTGTCTTAGAAAATCTAGGTGGCGTGGTTTTACTTGGCAGTAGAGATTAAGCTTGAAACTTGGCCCCATGCCCACCTTTTTGACCCCTTTCCTCCAAGTGACAGGAAGATAGAGTTGGAATGGAGATTCCTTTATGCCAGAAGAAGAGATAGATGGGATCTCCCTTGGAGAGTTGTGGCCTGGTCCTCTCCTCCAGGTTCCACAACACCCCAGCACCCAAATGCCAAGGACTCAGTGGGGAGGTCACACATGCTTCCATCCCAATCCTAGAGAGTCCATAGCTTTGGATGGGCCTTTCTCCATCACTTTATCCCCAGCCAATCCCTTGCACCTCCAGATCTGGTTCTGCTTGAGTCACCTGGACCCTTTGGCATAACAGACCCCCAAGTGTTGATCCTTGAGGACATGTGGGACCGTCATCAGTGATGTCAGAGATGTCCATGCTGATTGGATGAACAGTGAAAGCCCCAGAGAAGAGGAGGGAGTCTTTCCCCTTCCCTTGCTTTCTTTCCTGTGCTCACAGTCTTGAGGGGTGTTGCAGTGAGTCAGCAACAGAACTTGAATGGCCCATACCTTCTAGCAGAGCCAAATCCTGGGCAAATCAGTAGTGGATGTCCAAACAGCCCTACCTACCACCTTACCCACCCTTCCCCCAATTTTCCTTTGCCACCTTCTCCTTATACCCAGTAGAATTCAGGTAGCTTCTCCAAACCAGAAGAAAAGTTTGAGGTCAGCATCTTAGGATCTCACCACCAAATACATGTAGTGGCCCAGTGGGAGATGGAAGCTGGGTTCTTAGGACAATGCAGAGCTTGGCTGGCCCACACTACACTCTCCTTTGTTGATTGATGAATGAATGTTTGGCCCTTGCAGCTCTAATCTGCTCTAAGTGAGGCCTAAAAATACCCAGATGTACCCAGAAGAGGAAGTATTGAGACCCTAAGGAAGACCATGTATGGCCTGAGAGACGTCTCCACAACGCAGCAGAGGAAACAGGCCTCCAGTCTCCCCTGCTCATCTATGGGAAGTAACCACCACACATGGGTCAACCCTTGCCAGTTTGTGAGTTGGTCTCACAACCATTAACACATTTGTTCCTCACAATAATCTGTGAGGTCATCACTGGCAGAAACCAAAAGGGAAGAGAAACACAAGCTATTATTTATTGAACTGAATACTTGCTCTGTGCCAGACGCCACGGCTGGCACTGGGAACACAGGACAGGAGACTAAGTCCTAACCCCAGGCAGCTTTAGCCACTCCTCACCTCACCCTCATCCTCAGTCTATCACCAGGTCCTGGCACATTTGCCTCCCAAACACTGCTCAGATCCACCTGCTTCTCATCGCTGTCACCACCCTGCTTCAGCTAGCAGTGACTCCAACAGCATAAGTGCTAACCCAGTCTCCCCATGGCCACCTTTGCTTGCCCATGTTGAATTTTCTACATTGCAGCCAGAGAACATCTATCACCATGCAAATCTGATCATATTATCTACTTGATTAACATTTCAATAGCCTCCCATTGCTCTAGCAGTATGAACCAAAACTCTTACTATGACCTCCAGACCCCACAAGGTCATCCCTTCTCCACCTATCCAGACAAGGCTCACGCCAGGCTCCCTTGGTCTCTTCCTTCTAGCCACATGGGTCTTCTATCAGATCCCCCAAAACACCATGCTCCCTCCTGACACAGGACCTTTACACAGGCTGTCTTCTCGGCCTGACATGCTCTCTCCTCCTCTTCAAACTCCCCTGCCCCCCACACACACCTTATTTATGTGCCCTGTCCTACCCTTTAGATTATTGCTCTTCTGTCAAAGGAAGCTTTCCTGACCTCCCAGATTAGAGCAAGGGTGCAGTGATGGTAATTTTATGTGTCAATTTGGAGGGTGTTTTTGGATGAGATTAACATTTAAATCAGTGAACTCTAGGTAAAGCAGATTGCCCTCTGTTATGTAGGTAAGCCTCATATAATCAGCCGAAGGCCTGAATTGAACAAAAAGACCAGCCTCCCCAAACCAGATAGAATTCTCCAGGAGTCTGTCTTCAGACTTCACCCGTACATTGGCTCTCCACCTGCCAACCTTGAGACTGGAACTGCACAATCGGTTCTCCTTGGTCTCTAGCCTTCCAGCCCACACTGCAGTTTGGACTTGTCAGCCTCCATAATCCCATGAGCCAATTCCTGATAATAAAGCTCTTTCTACATATATATTTAAATGTCTATATCTATATCTATATTACAATTCTAACACCACTTCCAACATGTGTAGTTTTCTCCATACCACCAAGCAATTTATTCTGACATTATCTACTCAGAGACAGCATCAGATCCCATAGGTCAAGGGCTCGGTCTCGCAAGACTGTCCCCCACAACACACACACACACACACATAACACACTTCAGGCACCAACTGCAAGTCCAGATTGTCACCTGTGCTTCTGATCAACCAACTACAGATCAGACATTCCCACAACTCCTTCCTCAGGTTCAATTAATTTGCTAGAGTGCTTCACAGAACTCAAACATTTTACTTACTAGATTACCAGTTTATTATAAAGGATATAACTCAGGAACAGCCTGAAGAGATGTGTAAGGCAAAGCATGAGGAAAGCATAGAAGCTCCATGCCCTCTCCAGGAATAGAGCATGACACTCTCCCCAAACCTCCATGTGTTCACCTAGCTGGAAGTTCTCAGAACCCAGTACTTTTGGGGTTTTATGGAGGCTTCATTACATAGTCATGATTGATTAAATCATTGGCCATTGATTGAACTCAACCTCCCTCCCCTCTCCCCTACCTGGAGGTCAGGAGGTGGAACTGGAAGGCAACCAGGCCTCATCCATAGGTCACCTAGGGGCTTTGTCTCATTAACAAAAGACACCTTTATCTTTCTTATCACAGGAAAGTTCAAGGGTTTTAGAAGCTGCATGTCAGGTACAGAAATGAAGACCAAATATCAAGGGGCAGGGGGATAAATTAGGAGCTTGGGATTAACAGATACACACTACTGCATACATATTTATTTTTATTTATTTATCTATTTGGCTGCACAGGGTCTTAGTTGCAGAACGCAGACCTTTGTTGCCAGGTGCGGGATCTTCGATGCAGCATGTGAGATCTTTAGTTACAGCATGCAAACTCTTAGTTGCAGCATGTGGGAGCTAGTTCCCTGACAAGGGATCGAACCTGGGCCCCCTGTATTGGGAGTGTGAAGTCTTAGCCACTGGACCACCAGGGAAGTCCCATACTATATATAAAATAGACAAACAACAAAGTCCTACAGCACAGGGAGCTATATTCATTATCTTGTAATAACCTATAATGGAAAAGGATCTTTAATATATGTATTTTATATATATATATATATATATATATATATATATATATATATATATATATATATATATATATAACTGAATCACTTTGCTGTACACCAAAAACTAACACAATATTGTAAATCAACTATATTTCAATTAAAAAAGAAAATTTTAAAAAATCACCTATATCTCTATCATTTATCTATCTATCATCTGTCTATCCATCCTATTGGTTCTGCTTCTCGGAGAACCCCGACTAACACAGAAACCTCCTAGGAGCTCTCATAGTGTAGTGTTTCTCTCCATCATAGCATGATTCTTCAGTTAACATAGACTCTAATTTCCATGACTGCACAGCTGGTGCCCATTTTCCCCTCACCTTTGCATCTCGAGTGCCTAACTCTGTTTCTGGCTTACCAAGTTAGGCTCCTGGTAAATATGTGTTTAATACTTAATGAATAAGAACAGAACTTTCACTCATGGAGCTTACAGTCTAGTAGGAAAAGACGGCAAATGAGACAATTTCAGTGCTCTATGACAAGCAGTGACTTTCAGCTCTGAATGCCATAATAGCTTGGAGGTGCAGCTCCTAACCTATGGGGAAGGAATAAGTCGCAAAAGTCTCTCTGAAGGAGAGGACACTTGAGCTGTGCCTTAAAGGAGAAATAAGGGTTAATCATGAGAAGTAGAGAAAGGAAATGTGCTAGGCAGGAGTAACAGCGCGTGCATAGACTTCAGGCATGAGAGCCCTTATGGGAAACGGACAAGCCTGACACGGGACCTTTGGATGCAGGGCTAGCGTGCTTGTGTATTATCACAAAGGTGAGGGGGCTGTTGAGGTAGACGTGACATGCTCGTTTTGTACTTCAGTCAGATCGCATGGAAGATGGATTGCAGCCAGGGAGGGAATGGAGTCAGGGAGCTCTGCTGGAAGGCTTTGTCCTAACCCAGAGAAGAGGCTGTGACCACCAGGGTTGAGGTGGTGTTAGCGCTGATGCTGAGAAGGACCAATCTGAGCTAGAGGCAGAGCAGATGGGACTTGGGAACCCAGGGGAACCAGGGCAGGAGGAGGGAATGACTCCAATTTCTGGGCTGGGCAGCTCGCAAGTACAGAAGGGGCGAGTATGAGGTCATGGGTGGGGGAGGAGGAGGAACCTGAGGGGAGTTGGGAATAAGCTGTGTTTGAAATTTGAGTCACGTGGGAGGGAATTAACATTTGTTGAGCAGCTGCCATATCCCAGATCCTGCGCTGGGTGCTTTTGGTTGATTGTCTCAGTTATTCTCTGTAACTGGCCATTTAAGAGTCAAGTGTGTGGTTTGGGAGCAAGGTCTCACTTTGATCTCACAACCACACACAGGTCATATCTCCGTCTCACAGAAAGAAACCCAGAAAGGTCAGGTTCCTTCCCCAAGGCCGCAGAGCGGGGAAGTGGCAGTGCCAGGATTAGAACAGAGGCTCCATCTCCCAGGAGAGGGCTCGTCCCCCATCCCAGGCTGCCAGCTGAACCCCACATTGCCAGTTCTGTAGTGGAGAAGGCCTGAGGCCTGCTCTTGGGAAAGCCACAGGTACATGCGGGGTAACTCCCGTCTCTCCTTTCCTGTCTGCCCCATAGGACTGGCGTCTACCCGACTGAGCCACTCTTGCTTCCCTGCTGCCCGTGACCTCTGACTTCCCACCCCACCCCCAAGGCTGGATAAAGGCCAGCAGCGATATTCCTCGGAAGATCCCTGGCAGCACATGGCACACACGGGCCTTAAAATGACCACACAGGATTGGAATCTTACTCTGTATTTGAAATCAGGAAAAAATCAGGGAAAGTCACCGCTTTGAGCTCAGCTCCAAGGAAAAGGTGTGGTGTTGGGAAGGAGGACATTTGTCCTGGCGGGGTGAGGGGGAGGTGGTTGGCGCTGGGAATTGGCAATTAAATTCCCGGCCTTTTGGAGCTACGGCCAGGATATATGATTCCTTAACAGCCCCTGGGGGTCAAATGCAAACCGCCCAGTGACTCTGGCCCCAGACCCCCCAGCCGGGCCAGGAGGAGCAGTCCCTCACCATGACAACCCACCTCACCCAGTAGGAAACAGGGGAACAGAAAGCGGTCTCTGAGCCTGGAACGGAAAGGGGAAGGAGAATGCATTCTGTGGAACATACTCACAGAACACCCACAGGCCTCACATAACTCAACCGAGGGCACAGAAGTGAGGCGCTGGAGGCAGGGGCCTCAGGAATGATGAATGATGAATGGGAGCACCCTAGAGAATACTTCAGCACTTTCACAGAATGTGAGGGCCTTAAGGGTTCTATTTCTTGTCCAACTCCTTCATTGTGTAGAGGAGAAAAGCAATTCCTAGAAAAGTGAATAGATTTATCCAAGGCCACGCAGCTGAGAACAGAGGCAGGATCAGGCCCAGAACTACAGAGTCCAGGGTCCTAGTCCCTGAGAAGGATGGATCCCTTCCTCCCACCTGTCGGCTGCTCTGGACCCTGAGCTCTTGGGCCTGCTTGTGCAGGATGCCCACCCCCATCAATCCCAGTGAGTCTGGAGTGGGGAAAACAACGACCCAGGGCTGACATTCACTACCATCCTCTGGAGCCTTCCTGGGGGCCAGTGAAGTGCAGGCACCAGAGGGCCAGGCCTTCTTGGAAAAAGGGAGAAGCAGGCACTGAGTGGCGATTAAGGTAATTAAAGCTCTAAGCAAATTCCATGCCACACGGAATAAAGGATGCGGGCATGTGGGTGCCTGGCTGTTCAACCCCCTCCCCAGTCACACCCTCAGCCTCTGATTCTGCAGCCTCAGTGACAAGGGTGTCCCTGCCCTTCCTGGGAGCTTGCACGCCTGAGTCCAGTCACTTTGGGGTCTGCTGTTCTCTTCCTCTCGCCCCCAGAACAGGCCGACGCCAGGCCCCCCGCCCTTCCCCAGGCCCTTGGTCCACCTGGCACTAGGATGGTACAGGGGGCTGCACTGAGAGGGGCTCCCCGACCAGCGGTCCCACCAACCCTCTCACCTTCCCAACCCCACCTGGGAGGTCGGCTATTTACATTTTCCTTGGGGAGGAACGGAAGAAATTTGAGGACCCGTTAACGGTCCCGGGGCTTGTGAACCAGACTAAAGATTATGGGCATCAGAAAAGGGAGAGAAGGATGGGTGTGTGCAGGAGGGGTCCGAGGTGACTGAGAGGCAGAGGGGGGCTTCTAGTCTACTCTCTTAGCTTATCATTTCCTACTTGGAATTGCCTCCTAACAGGCTCCCCTCTCTCCGGCTCCCGAGCCCTCACCTCTCCCGACTCGGTCTTTGTATAAATCAAACCTGACTATGTCTCTACCTTGAAGAAATCTTGCAGTAACTCCCCCACTGTTAGCAGGGGGAGCCTGGCCCTTGGGCAGAGCCTGAAGCCCTGCCTCTCTGCATGCTTATTTCTCCTCAATCCCCATCTCGTCCCTAAGCTCACCTTACGCAGCGCTGGCAGGCCCCAGCACCCTGTGTTCTGTGGCCTCAGGGCCACTCACGCCCTTCCCTCCCTCCTCACTTGGCTCGTTCCTGCTTGCCCTTCGAGACTCACCTTCCCAGCCAGGCCTGCCCTGCTCTGCCCTGCGCACACCTCACAACTCCTGCCACCCTGCTGAACAGACTTCTAGTCCAGCAATTGTCACTGTGTGCCAATGGTCTATTTTGCTTTTTTTCCCCACCTTTGAGCTGCCTGAAGGCAGGGACCATATGTTACTCATCTGTGTACCCAGGCCTGGTTCCATAAAGGCTGAAAGATGAAACCATAAATGAATACAGAAATGAATGTGGTAGTAACACTTCCCCCTGCCTCCCACCAGAGCCAGCCTAGTGAACGGACCAAGGAGAGGCCAGAGGGTGAGAGCCGCCTTGGTGACCTCAGTGGTGGTCAAATAACCATCACCGAGTCCTGGGATCCTGACATGATGGATGGACCTGTTCGTTCTCCACACCCCACGAGGCTCACAGTGTTTCCCGGGATGGGAGGGGCTGCTGGCGCCTGCCCAACGCCACCTGGTGGGCAGAATCTCCACTGCATCCTCCACCCTGCCCAACTCCCCTCCCCTCCTGGGGGAACGCCCTCGAAGGCCCCAGCCCCGATCGGGCAGCCGAGAGGGTACAGGCGCCACCCCCAGGAGGCCAGGCAGTAGGGCCTGGAGTGTCAGAGCATAGCATCACTGGCTGGAGAGGGAAGGCTGGAAGAAGTACCTCCCCTTCTTGCCAGCCGCAAGAGTTCCTCTGCGTCAACCAGCAAGGCTTGCAATTCACTCGCGGGGCGGGGTGGGGGGTGGGGCAGCGGGAATGTGGTCTCCTGTATCCTCTGAAGTCCAGGTAGAGACACCTGCTTGGAAATCTCAGAGCTCCTCCAACGGTCACTGCCCAAAGAGGGAAAAGTCGATTCAAGCTACTAGTTTGTCTGAAGCACTGTTCTCCTCTCCGCCCCCACCCCCTCCCAGCCTGTATGAGAGGAAACGTCCAGTTCCCCACCCTGTGCTCACCAGTCCAGATGTGTGATGTCATACAGATTGCAAGGCGTAAAACAAGCAAGGGGTAAAACGGTCCATTTATGAAGATTTGGGAGGCAGGTCAGAGGCTAGAAGCTCCTGGCTGTGAGGTCAGGAAGGTCTTTGTATGACCAGTTTTGTCATTTAAAATAATTTGTAGACACCCACGCCACCTCCTTTACAGTCAGTCCGAGCCAACATGGGCTCAAACTTCTTCACCCGATGCCCATCTCAGGCCTCAGGCCAGTGTTTGCCTTCCGGACAGGGATCCTCCTCCTCCAACTTTCTCCCTCTCCTCCCTCTCACCCCACAGTCAATTTAGGATACTCAGAATTTGGAAGTATAACTCAGGGTTACATTATGACTTTCGTGGGCCCTAGGCAATTTGGTCTTTGTCGGCCCCTTGTTCCATTAAAAAAATTTGTAAATTATATTTCACAACTGTCAGTATAAAAACAAATGTAATCTAGGCTGGATTCATTATTGTATATTCATTGTAATTATATTTATTTTTTATTTTGATTTCAAAAGGAATTAAATTCAAATCATGTTCATGAGCTCCGCCCCCCCGCCCCCGGCAAATATCGTGGCCCCTAGACACTGTGATTCCCGTGCCTAGTGGTTAAATCGGGCCCCTCAGGACTGAAGCCCGAACTGCACAGGTGCGCAAACCGGCCTTTTCACCGGGGCGCCCACGCCTGCGCCCTCTGTCGGCAGCGGCCCCAGCGGACATCGGGGAAGCCCAAGTTCCTTTTTTTAAGGGACCAGTGACCGTGACTCTAATGGCCTCTCTGCTTCTCCCTGAATACCATGGGCAACCTTCGAAGTAGCCAGAACATCATGAGTCTCATCATACCAGTCCTTGAACTGTTCGGTTCCGTGATCCAGAGGTTTCTCTGACTCTGGATTATGGAGCACGTGGAGTTGCAATGGGATTCTATCATAATAAAATTGCATTTCCTTGAAAATTACTATTTGAAATCTTAGGAATTCTGAGAAACAGAAGTTAAGTGTTAGTGTAAGGTGGATTTCCATAGGAAGGTAAAATGAAATTTACATTACATGTGAGGAACAGATCCACAACACTTTGAATTATTCTTTCAATTAATAATTATCAAAGCAAAGAATATCATAAGTCCACAGATCCATGAATTCCCATTTCATTAAAGCCTCCACTTGGCAGCCTACACAGCTATTCAGTGAATGTGAAAGTTCCCAACCAAAATACTGCCAAATCAGTTGAATCAAAGCATTAAATCTGTGGCTGAAAAGTTATGAAACCATTTAAATTTATTTATTAAATGATGTTTTGACTGCATTAACAGAATCATTAATTAAGCACATCCTTTGTTTAAATTTGACAGACTTGTTCTGGATTAATTTTGTAAGCTGAACAAATAGAATAAAAATTAAATTTAAAAATAAACTGAACTATTTGGCATGTTAGATCATTAAGTGAAGAACTGTTTTGTATTTCATCAGTTTTATAAATTCACATGGTGACATATCAAGTTTCCCCAAGTAGGGAGGGATACACCTGTAAAAGATTAGAACCAACATGTCCTGTTTTACATAAATAATTATATTGTGTTATGAAATTGTGAAACTTAGAGAACTGCTTAGCCTCGTAAGTCCCAGTTCCCACATTTTTTAAATGAAAGCTTGGACTAGTCTGTAGTCTTCAAACGATTTTAGATATAAAAACATTTCTATCAAGTGAAATAATCATAGTTAATAGTAACAGGTAATGTTTGTGTTTTCACTTTTCATCCTCACAACACCGTATGACCAGTGTCCAATTTATATTGCAGTTGAAGAAACAGAGGCCAGAAGAGGTTAGCTAACATACTCAAGATCACACAGCTAACCACAGAGCTAGAATTCAAACCCAGTTCTCTCAACCTCAAGACTCATGCTCTTTAATCATTTGAAGCCCCCTCTGTGAAGCAAAGAGGGAGGCTTTTCTGACTGAAGAGCAAGTGGGGGCTTCCCAGAGCCCCAGTAACTCTACTTCTCATCCTAGGAGTTCAGTTTAGGAAGTGCCTGTTTTTTTCCTTTAAAAAATTTTTTTTTCAACTAAGAGTTTTGCCTTTATATCTGGTCAAATAACAAAAAATTTTTCATCGTGATGAAAACAGATTTTAAAATTCTCATAGCTCTCTTTGGTCAACCGGTCCCACGTCGTCGCCCCTCCCCCCAGCTCCCCCATCTGCCTTCTTCAGTAGATTCAGGGATTCCCAGGAGTCTGCAGACCCGCAATTAAGAAATTCAAGTAAAATTCAGGTGGAGACCATATACAGAATATATGGCATATAGTGACATCTACTGGTAAATTGTGGTATTGCATTCAACTTCCTCTTACAGGAAATGAGGATCCCGCGGCTAAATTCTACCCAGTTGCAGATGTAAATCAAAATAGGAGAAATTTCTGTCATACAGAGAAAGCAAGGGGGAGATCTTGGAATTTCCCAGCACAGTAAAAAGTCCGAGTTATGGTCCTGACTTTGCAATCAATACGCTTGGTGCCTTAGCTCCAGGACCTCACCTTGAATCACCTGGGCTTTACCATTGTGTCCCCAAAGCACTAAGGGCACAAGGGGCCATGTCAGAGAGGCAGAGCCAAGAGAGTGTGGCTCCTCTCCTCCTCCTAATCTAGGCACTTCTCTTTTTATCTCTTCATATGCTAATTTTTTTTAATAATGTTCTGTTTTCAAAAAGAATTCCACATCTCTTTTCAAAAGTCTCTCAAAATTCTGTTTGTACTCTGAAGACCTGGGCAACCTATGTCGGCATTTACTGTGCCTACCACATTTTAAGGTCCTGTACTAACTCTTTATGAGCTACAACATAGGAGTCCCAGCCCCCTTCTCTTAAAGAGCTTACAGGGACTGCCCTGGTGGTGCAGTGATTAAGAATCAGCCTGCCAATGCAGGGGGCATGGGTTTGATCCCTGGTCCAGGGATCCCACATGCCGCAGAGCACTTAAGCCCATGCACCACAATTACTGAGCCTGTGCTCTGGAGCCCACGAGCCACAACTACTGAACCTGCATGCCACAACTACTGAAGCCCGTGGGCCTAGAGCCCATGATCTGCAACTGGAGAAGCCCGCGTACTGCAACGAAGAATAGCCCTAGCCCCGGCTCGCGGCAACTAGAGAAAGCCCGCGGGCAGCAACGAAGACCCAGCGCAGTCAAAAATAAATAAATAAAATAATTAATTAATTTTAAAAAAATAAAGAACTTACAATTGTGGAATAAAACAAGCACATCATCTGTTCCTTCCTTAACTAAGCATTTTTGTCAAATTAGGATATATTTTCCATGTGATCAGAGAGAGAATTCTTTTTATAGTCAATCTTGCTGGAAGGCGTCTTTGCTATAAAATGAGTGTTTCAGGAGTCTCTTGGGAAGAAACCGTTATGGACTTGAGATCCACTGTCGTTACTATGTAACAGTGTTCCTTCTCATGGGAAGTGTATCAGATTAGAGACTTGGCCAGTAGTGTCTGTTGTTCTTAAGCAAAGTACATAAGGCTCTGAGGTTCCCAACCCAGACAACAGGCTATATATCTGCAAATTTCCCATTCAAAGTCCATCTTCATTTTGTAATCAAGTTGTTTGATTTTTAAACAGTTCTATTAAAGAATAGGGAGCAATGTACTACTCAATGATCCAAATAAGGTAATAATAATATCATGAATTATTAGTGTTGATTAAGTACTTACTCTGGCCCAGAAATTGTTCTAAGAGCATTAACTTATTTTATCCTCACAAAATCCCTAAAAACTACATCTTCTTCTTATCATCATTTTACAGAGGAGGAAACTGAGGCACAGAGTCATTAAATAACAAGGAAGTTACCATTGTCTGACACCACTGATCCAGACTTCCTGCCCTTAGGGAAGTTATAAAAGGGAGTCAGACTAGCTCCATCCTCCCCCCTAACCCACTGGTTACTCTCAGAGGCCTTGCTGTGGGCCCCCCGCTGCCCTCAGCTCTGGGCTCTGGTATTATTTGGACAGATGAAGAATCCCACCTTCCGCCCAGGGCCAGCAGTGGCATGGGCAGTGCCTGAATATTGTTTAGCATTGCGTTCAATAAGGAAAAGGAAAATTAGAAAGAGAGATTCAAGTTTTTGGACTGTCTCTATCTCTTAGCATCCTGTATAAGTCTATATTTGATAAGATTAGATTGATCAAATCTAATCCTCCTTTAGATTAGACAAAGAGGATTATCTAATCCTTTTCAAGTTGGGCCCCCTTGGATGACATTTAAGGCAAAAAAAAATGAGAGTTTCAAGACTCTAATGGGCATTAAAAAATCAGAATTATTTTACTTTCCTCTTTTTCCTCTATCCAAGAAAATCCAAGAAGTACTTGATTGTAATATGTATAGCTTCCAGATCTTGGTTGAAGATGAGATTTTCTTTTCAAGTATCTGAGAACTCTCTATAAGACCACCTTCCCTACTCTACCCTACCCTGGCCTTGCAAGGAAAAAGACCCCCAAACCACGGCCAAGCCCTGTGGGCACCATAGGATAACTCTCAAAGGGAGGTGTTCTCCCCTTTTAATTATCTTCCCAACAGCAGGAATGATCAGCTGGAGACTCCCAACCATAACTCACTGACATCGTAGACCAGCTGAATAGACAGGTCTGCTCTGATAGATACATTATGTGGCAAGCAAAGAACAAAGAAACCCATCATCACTATGTGTTTTCACCCTTGTAATATGTATAATTTATCTTCTTTTGGAAAGGTGCATATAAATTTTAATGCAACTTGCTTAAGAAAAAGTCACAGTTCGCTACTCCCATTTGTTTCCCAGGAGAAAGAGGAAAACCTTAACTTCATGATGAGTATTAAGAGGACTTCAGGCCCATAAGGAGATCTCCCCAAAGGGGAGGCATCTCTGATATGTTAGGTCCTTAAAACAATAAAAAAAAAAAATCTATGTGATCCCAAGACAGCCCCATCCTTCACACACTGACTAAGAAGCCTTAGGTGACATTGAACAAGGAGGCACGTATCTCAGGATTTCAGGATTAGCGAGATGGATTCTCTTTAACACACATGAAAACACCAGGCACAGAATTTCTGGAAACGAAGAGTAGTAAGGACATTGTCTAACAACCTCCCATCCAGTGTATTTTTCCCTTCTACAATATCCTTGGCATATGGTCGGCCCTCCTTTTTGTTGTCCAGAAACTGAGGAAAAGACGATCTAATTCAACATTAGAGACAAATGCTTATCTCCTGGGTGACTATAAATCCAAGGCAGCCTTCAGGCAGTAACCTGCTGAATAGGCTACAATATTCTCAAAGTGTGGACTGGAAAACAGAAGCTGCCTATCCATCTCTGTCCTCCACGTCGGGCTCTGAGAGACCTCATACATGCACAAGCAGGCCCACTTTTCAATCTGAGAGTCAATGCAAGTGAAATAGGTAGTGTTTCCAGTCCAAAATGACAATCTGAGTCAATAAATTGAACACAGTCCCTTCATAATTCCCAGATGAAGTGACTTCTGGGGCAGAAGAGGACAAACACTCAATGCCTCAGTGTGACATGGATCAAAGATGAGATGAGGAATTTGTGGAGGGTGGTACCAGATTCAAACCCCACAACATCCTTGAGAAGAGGATAGATGCTGGAGTTCTCAAGGAGGGGCAGGTGGCCAAAAGTACGCCCAATGCTTGTTCGTGGCACAGAAAGCATGAGAATGGAGGAGAGGTACTGATGAGGTCTGCTCTTGGTGCGGGCCACCATGCTAGTTGGAGAGATACAGCTGCCTTTTCAGCTTCAGCGGCCACAGAAGGAGCCCTTGAGTCGGAGGTGAGACTGGCTGCCCTTGGCCACCTCTCTCTTACCCTCACACACCATGAAATGTCTAAGGTGATTAAAGTCAAGAAGATGTAAACTTGTTTCCTTTGCTGAAGGGACGCATAATCTCTAACAGAACACCTATCCTTTCCTATATTGGACAAGCACAGACCTTCTTCTTTAAGGATGAGAACATGGAGGAAAATTACCAGATATAGAAATAAAGGGGCCACTATGAGGAGTGCCAGGCAAATTCAATAAAATAAGGTTCACGAGGTATACTCTAAGCAAACATTGAATGTCAAAGATAAAGAAAAAAGGCCTATAGCCATCCAGGTAGAAAGCAAAACCAACAGGCTATTTATACTGAAAAGCAGCAGATTTCTGCTTTGGAACCTTAAATGCAAAAATGTCATCCGGTAGCTGAACAGATAATTCATTTGTGTAATGGAAGAAGATACTACTGCAGGGAAAATAAGGGTGCTTCAGCTATACCTTTGGCACAGAGGACTCACACTCATAATATGGGGCAAAAGGGGTTTCATAAAAATACAGTATGATTCTATACATGTAAAGATCAAAAATAGTCAAACTAAACACTGTATCATTAAGGATACAAATCTCAGAAGTAAAACTATAAACAAGAAAGTGAGATTACATTAACTCAAAATTCAGGATAATGGTTCCATTTGGGGAACAATTAGAGTGATGCCATTGGACACTTTGAGGTGTTGGTGAAGTTCTATTGATATTCCTTAGGCCAGTGGTAGCTTCATGGGTGTTTGCTTTATTATTACCCTTTAAATTGTACAAATACATGTTGTACACCATTCTGTATATATAACATGTTTCAAATAAAAATTAGGAAAAAAATACATCTAAAATAGAAAATAAAGAAAATGTATAAATGAAAAATGAACTTTTTTAAGATTTAAAGAATGTACCAGTTAATGCAATTTTTAAAACTTAAGCATGGGCAGAGTAGGAATATTATATAAAGTATATTTTAAGAAAAAAATCTGATAAAGCACCAAAAAGAGAAAGAGAGGAAGACTACAATGGATGAATCTCATTTGTGAAAACAGATGAAAAATTCCTAATAGGTTTTTTTAAAAATAGGAAATTAGACTAAGAGGTATATTATTAAGCCTTATCTGGTACTGTTAGGTACTGTTAGACTTTATAATAAAAATATGCAAATGGTTTGACACTAGAAAATGTCTTATACTGAATTCAGAGAAAAGTCTCAGGATAATAACAGTAGATGCCAAAAAGTCATTCAATCAAATTCAACACATTTTACTTATATTAATAAAAAATCAAAACATCAGAGAACTATAAAAATATACATCTTTGAAGTCAAACACTAGGGGCATTCCTACTAAAATCCAATATAATATAAAGATGTCTGCTATCAGGACCATTATTCAAAATTATTAGGAAGTTTTAGGCAAGTGTAATAAGATAATAAAAAAGAATAAAGAAGTATACATATTGGAAAAGACAATTATAATTTTTTTCATGATGATATAATTATTTGAAAAATCAAGAAAGAAAATTAATGGAAAAATGATTAGTGCTAATGAGAGAGTTCTTGTGTTGTGTTCAATTGCAAAATAAATGTACAAAACTTAATAGTAATAATCACAACCTCAAACGCCTTCAGGCAAACAATAAAAATGAATGATGCAGACTGGTGGGGACCTTCTGTGACTATAGGAGACAACAGCTTCCCAGCTCCCAGCTCATTTTTATCAAGAAAGAAAGTGACCACAGAGTTTCTAGATATTCTGATTTTTCAAGAGAATTTGGAAAATTATATTTTTGTATAAAATTTTCTGATTTTTTATGTATATAACTAATTCACAAATTACATGAACTAAATATATCCATAGGCTAGATATGACCATGGGCCTCCAGTGTGCAACTTTTTTTTTCTTTTTTTGTGGTACGCGGGCCTCTCACTGTTGTGGCCTCTCCCGTTGCGGCCTCTCCCGTTGCGGAGCACAGGCTCCGGACGCGCAGGCTCAGCAGCCATGGCTCACGGGTCCAGCTGCTCCGTGGCATGTGGGATCCTCCCGGACCGGGGCATGAACCCGTGTCCCCTGCATCGGCAGGCGGACTCTCAACCACTGCGCCACCAGGGAAGCCCCAGTGTGCAACTTTTGATCAGCATTTTCCTATATAACTATTCTGCAAATATAATGGAGGGAAATGTGAAATGGGACAAAAACTGATTAACTTTTCAATAGCTCACCATTTGAAATAAATAAAACGAAATTTCTACTTCTTACAGCACACCAAATAAAGCCTGGAGGATAAAGATTTAAATGTAACATAAGAAGCATAACAAGCACTAGAAAAAATATAAAGCTGAATATTTATGTAATCTTGGTGTGGGGAAGGCTTTCTAAAACTAACAATAAATAGAGAAATTATAAAAGAAACGTCTGACCTTGATTACATATACTTTTTAAATATTTCAGGTCTCAAAAATTAAAAAGCTGGTGGCAGACTAGGAAAAATATTTAAAACACAAAGGATCAATATCTCTTATATAGAAAGACTGGTCTTACAAATTAGTAACAAGCACCTTCAGAAAATATCAAGCACAGGATGTGGAAAAACAAGTTGCAAAATAAGAAATGCCAACAGCTGATGAATATATGGTAACATCGCATCACTAGTAATCAAAGAAATACAAATAAAACCAGTGACTCAATGTCATTTTCCGCTACTGACTTGACAAACATTTTTTTAAATTGTTTTTGAGGTCCAGTATTGACAAAGACATTTATTGTTGGTAGAGGTATTTTTGAATACAACTTGTAGAAAAATCTGGCAATATGTGTCAGAATGCTTTAACTCAGCAAGTCCATTGCTGGAAGTTTAGTCTAAGGAACTAAGAATATATACAATAATTCAGTTGCAAAAATGTCATTATTGATATAATAGCAGAATCCCCAAACAAACAAAAAACAGAACAATGCAAACACTAACTGAGAAATAGCTAAATTAGTACATTCATACTGGGAAATTCTTGGCAGTCAATTTAAAGTCTGAAGAAGTCCTGAAAAAATATTTATTATTATTGAAAGATATTCACAATACATTGCTAAGAGTTTTGTTTTTGGTTCTTTTTGTGGGGGGAGGGATATGTCTTTTAAGTCTCCTTTATTTATTTATTTTTTAAAATTTTTATTAGAGTATGTTGTGTTAGTCTGCTGTACAGCAAAGTGAATCAATTATACATATACGTAAAGCCACTCTTTTTTAGATTTCCTTGCTAAGCGTTTTTAAAATTTATTTTTAATTACATTTAAAACATAAAATTAAGTCAATTTTTATTTTAGATTAGTGTGACTCCAAACTACACAGTGTATGTACAGAGATCAGAAAGGATATATCTCAAGATATCAACAGTAGTACTAACAGAGGTTATCTCTGGATTGTGAGCTTATGATTATTGTGTTCCAAATTTCCTTTTTATTTTTTTATTTATTGTTTTTTATTTTATTATTTTATTTTTTTGGCTGTTGGGTCTTCATTGCTGTGCATGGGCTTTCTGTAGTTGCGTTGAGCAGCCTTCTCATTGCAGTGGCCTCTCTTGTTGCAGAGCACAAGCTCTAGGTGCGTGGGCTTCATTAGATGTGGCATGTGGGCTCAGTAGTTGTGGTTCGCAGGCTCTAGTAGCTCTGGTTCGCAGGTGCACAGGCTTAGTTGCTCCACAGCATATGGGGTCTTCCCGGACCAGGGCTCAAACCTGTGTCCCCTGCATTGGCAAGTGGATTCTTAACCACTGTGCCACCAGGGAAGCCCCCAAACTTCCTTTTTTAACATTTTGTTTTTCTATAATAAATATCTTGTTTTGATAACAAGGGGGAAAGCTTTATTTTTAATTAAAAAATAAGGAAACCTGGGGGTACCAGGTGGACAAATTGATTATTATAGTTACACAGCTATAAGTATTAGAAGGAGCTAGATAGAGTTCACATAGTTCAGTTTGCTCTGTGTGTGTGCAAATATGTATACCGTATATAATCATCAGGCTCACCTTTCTACTTATGTTTTGGTTAGACTGCTTTTTAAAAATATTTATTTATTTATTTATTTTTAAATTTTTTTGCAGTACGCGGGCCTCTCACTGTTGTGGCCTCTCCCGTTGTGGAGCACAGGCTCCGGATGCGCAGGCTCAGCGGCCATGGCTCATGGGCCCAGCCGCTCCATGGCATGTGGGACCTTCCAGGACCAGGGCACGAACCCTTGGCCCCCACATTGGCAGGCGGACTCTCAACCACTGCACCACCAGGGAAGCCCTATTTATTTTACTTATTTATTTTTGGCTGCACTGGGTCTTTGTTGCTGCACGCGCTCTTTCTCTAGTTGCGGCAAGTGGGGGCTACTCTTCGTTTGGTGCACGGGCTTCTCGTTGCAGTGGCTTCTCTTATTGCGGAGCATGGGCTCTAGGCATGAAGGCTTCCGTAGTTGTGGCACATGGGCTCAGTAGTTGTGGCTCGCTGGCTCTAGAGCACAGGCTCAGTAGTTGTGGCGCATGGGCTTAGTTGCTCCACGGCATGTGGGATCTTCCCGTGCCAGGGCTTGAACCCATGTCCCCTGCATTGGCAGGAGGATGCTCAACCACTGCGCCACCAGGGAAGCCCTAGACTGCTTTTAAAATAAAGTCATTTGCTAAACGTTGGTAAAGAGAGCCACCCCAGAAATATGCAAAATGCCATAAGAGAGCTTAGGCAGGATTTAATGTAACACTCTGAAAAATTAAAATTTATTGCAAATAATCCACAAAGTGGATTTTCTGCATGTGGTTTATTAGAGTTGCCTATAAGAACCTGGTTTATCCCCAGTAACTTAATGGACCTTAGACAAATATTTACAGGCCCAGAGAGAGATTTACTGGCAGACTTGGCCTTCCTGCCAGGCCTAGTTAACAGTGAATTCCTGCCAACCCCTCAAACACACATAAAGGATCTAGAAATATCTTGCCAATGATTTAGGCAAGGAAAAGTGTGGAGCTGTGAAGGGTCTGACATTTACCAGATAAATCTGTAGTGTATTCATAAACAATGCAAGTGTCCAGAATAAACTAAGTGGGACATGTAGAACGTACAAATTAAAAGCCGGCACTTTAAAAACAAAATGGCATTTCTCTGACCTCACGGACCACTCCCTGTCTCTATTGCCTGTTGCTGCCCAGCTAGACTTTCTAATGTGACAGTGCCCAGGGCTCGGTCTTAGGTACCTCCCAAGTGACCTCACCCTGCCCCTTATAAGTAAAGTCTGTAATCTGGTGGCTCCCAGATGTACAGCCAGCGGCCCCCATGTTTCCCCACTAAGACATCCGACCCCTCAAACTTGACACGAGATTGATCGATTCCAAACTCCATCTTGCTCCCTAAATCTGCTCCTTCTCTCAGTCTTCACAGCTCAGTAAAGGGCATTACTGTCCTTTTAGTTGCTCAAGCCAAAAGCCTAGGATTTGATTTGGATTTCCCTTTTCTTCTCCCTGACATCAGTTCCATCAGCAAGTCCCGGCAATTCTCTCTCCAAAATACAAAAATACATGCTGAATCCACCCCCTTCTCACCCTCTCCAGTACTACCCCTTGATTCAAACCACCATCACCTCTCATCCGGATTATTGCAATAACGTCCAAGTTGGTCTTTCTAGAATCCTTTCTCTATCACCAAACTGAATTTTTAAATGTAATTTATATGTGTTTAAATCCCTCCAGTGGCTTTCTATTGTACCTAGGAAGAAAAAACCTGAACTGCCCACAAAGGCCTACAAGTTCTGTGAACGCCCTTCCTCTACTCCCCACTCCTTGCAAATTATTCTCTAGCTACAAGGGCCTTCTTTCTATTTCTGGGATTCCAGGTTCATCCTACCAGAGGGCCATTGCACTGTTTCCTTTGCCTCAAAGTTCTCCCACCCAACTCCCACCCTTTTCCCATTCATTAGTTTTTAAAACAGTAGGAAATTAAGAATATGCATTGAGGGCACATAGTGGTAACTGTCAAATAGAAGACCTGGGTACTTGTCTCCCATTATTATTATTATTATTATTATTTTGCGGTACGTGGGCCTCTCACTGTTGTGGCCTCTCCCGTTGCAGAGCATAGGCTCCGGACGTGCAGGCTCAGCGGCCATGGCTCACGGGCCCAGCCGCTCCGCGGCACGTGGGATTCTCCCGGACTGGGGCATGAACTCGTGTCCCCTGCATCGGCAGGCGGAGTCTCAACCACTGCGCCACCAGGGAAGCCCCCCCATTATTTTCAAGGTATAACACCTACCCCAAACCAATAGTGACAAGGACTGCAGTCAGCAATAACTGAGGAAATACCTTGGCTCACGCTTTCCTCTTCTCTAGGACCAGTACCAACAGTTAGCTTCTCTCTTGGAAATTTAAAACCTGGACCCAGAGATCTGCAGACTGGAGGTCACTGGAGCTGGTCACCAGCTGTGGAAGTCCCCAAACTGCCCAGTTTCTTGTGTTCCCAGATTTTCTTGTTCAGCTCTTTCTTTGGAGTTTATGAACTATCCAGTACTCTTCAAATAAGTCCCTTGGCTAACATTTGTTTCTGTAACTTGCACCTGAATTTTGACTAAAATAATGAAGGACTCCAACTTAATTGCCTACTCTGCTTCCTAGAACTCAGCCTCACAGAATTCTTCTTTTACAGGTGACTATTGGCTAACCCAGGACATCCTTGGAACCCAAAATCAGCACTGATGTTGGCATACTTGGACAAGTTAATATTCATCCTGTCCCCTCTGATACATACGTGCATACACACACACACACACACACACACACACACACACACACGCTCCTGAATTCTCTTCAGGTCCTCTCATCATTCTTTCTCCGGCATCCTTGAGCATGGACTCTGCTCTGCCTTGATGTTTGCTCACAGCTCATCTATCCACTGCATGCTTGTACGTGTACATGAAGGGGCCTCATGCAAACACAGCAATAAATCTGAACTCTAAGAAGGAAACATCTCTCTCTTAAGAGGAATTCACTTCCCTTACCTTTTCTGGTTAATCTTCTTTCTATTTCCTTTTCCCCAGTAGTTATATTTTCATCACCAGGGGAGTGGGCTTCACTTTTTGGAGGTCAAGGACCCCTTTGATGAAGTCTACAGACATTTCCCACAAATAAATGCGCACCACCCCCCTGCACACACACACACACAATTTTGCGTACAACAAAAGTTATTGGATTCCTGATTGAGAACTTCACTAGGAATAGTAGTTCTGTGACATTCCACAACCCCATACACACACACACCACTAATTCCTACCCTTCTCTACCAATGACTTATCCACGCCTCTGCTGCTGGAGATACTGATAAATTGAACATGGTTCCTCCCTTCTAGAGTTTATTCTGCTGTAGGAAAAAAAAGAATGCAAAGCATCCTTAACAATTATAGGCAGTTAAACTCATGAGTCATCAGAAGCTTCCCCCTTTAGAACACTTCCCCAGAACAAACATTTTAAAATTTCCTAGATTACAGTTTATCTCACACAAGTTACATTTTAAATGCTTTCCTTCAATGAGGAGGCACTCTTGGACCCTGGCTGAGAGTAGGAAACAGCCACGTCTTATCAGCAGCACACTTATCAAGAATTTCTTAGATGGGTTATTTCCTGGGAAGATTATCACAGTAATTAATCTCATCCATTTTTTTTGTTGTCAGTTTCAGAAGGTGACATTTTTGACCTTGTTCCCAGATTCTAGGGATGTTGTCAGTTTGAAACCTTCAGCTTCTTATATAGTGACTCTACCTTCTAATCAGAAAAGAGGTCTGAAAACGTTGGAGTTTTCTGGGTTGCCTTCTCCAAGCTAAATTAGAGTCTGCTGAGGAGACGAAAAGTTGGAAAAGAGAAGAAAGATAGAAAGAAGAAAGACTGGGTGAATGCAGTAGAGAAAGAACCATAAGATCAGAGGCAGGTCAGGGACTGGGCAGAAGAGTCTTTTTTTCTCATTAAAGCCAGTAGCTCATGATTGACTTCAAGCCCCTAAGACATTTCTTCAGCCCGGTTAGCCTCCTAGCAGATGCATTTACTTTGTTTGATTTCTTGCTTTTCAGTAGAGTTTTGGGGCCCGAAAAGTCTTTGCTGTCAGAACTGTCCTGTGCATTGTAAGATGTTTAGCAGCATCACCGGCCTGTACCCAGTACAGTATCCAGCACACGCCCAGTACCCAGTAGATGCCAGTAACATTTCCCAGTTGTGGCCACCAAAAATGTCCCCAGAGTGGGGGGCAAAGCTGCCCCTGGCTGAGAATCACTCAATAGAGGACAGTTGCAGAGTCAGATTTAGGTTCCAACTCTAGCTCCATCCCTTACAAGCCTATGACCTTAAAAAAAAACTATTTACTTGAGCCTGTTTTCTTGTCCACAAATAATACTTATATTAAAAAGTTGTTTTGAGAATGGAATGAAACGTGTGAAAACCACACATTATTAAGTTCTCAACAGGTATTCAATAAGCATTTGTTCCCTCCCCATTCCAGCTTCATTTATTTAACAAATATTTATTGAGAATTTATGCTGTATACTAAGGATACAAGCACAAAACAATTCTTGTCCTCCACAAGGTAACCAACTCTGAGAGAAGACAGATACACAAACAACTATACTAGACCAAGTGCATTAATAAAGTTTACCAAATCTTACAACTCTGGCCCTATTTTTTTTTCTTTTCTTAATAGTTAATGTCTCTCCATAAACTCACCTTGCATGCCTCCTGGAAGGGGCCTGTGAGTTGGGTCTTAAAAAATGAATGGTAGTTCATCTGAAGAACAGGAGAAGCACATATGGCAAAGAGACAGCATGGGCAAAGGCTGAATAGTTCAGTGATTTCAGGAAACTATGTATTATCCAGCGGGCTAGAGTGAGGCTGAGTAGGAGAAATTGGCACAAGATGGAGGATGCTACAGAATTTAGACTTTTTCTCGCAGGTCACGCATGGAGTCCTCTAGGATGCTTTTATCAGGATGGTGACAAGATCAGTCTGCTTTGGAAAGCATACTCTGGCAGCAGTGGGGAGGATAAATGAGAGGTGCAGTAAAGGGTGCGAGAGATGGGAAGCACGAGGACCAGTCAGGAGCCAGATGAGAGATAATGAGGACCTGAACTGTAGAATTGGCAATGACAATGGCGAGATGCCAGCAGGCTCCAGGTACGTTACAAGGTAGAGCTGACAAGAAGCAGTGACTGATTAGATGGGAAGGCAGGTAGCAAGTGAAGAAGAAGTAATAGGAGGTGATTATAAGATTCTAGCTTAGAAAATCAGGTGGATACTGAGGGCATTTAGAAATGACAGGCACCCAGAAACTGCTCCCTTTCTTTTTCGCAGCTGCCACCATTGACACTGGGCAAAGAAGCTCACTTTCCCCAGTTCCCACTTGACAGATTCACGTACAACTCAATTCAACAAACCTAGGAAAGTATGTGGCACACCTAACAGCTTGATGACATGGGTTACTCCTGTTCATCTTTGCTTGGTTCTGGGAAAGCCCAAGGAAAATAATATCAATGACTAAGAAATAATCACTATCCCTAGGGAACTCACAGTCTAGACAGCTCAGACACAAGAATGGGAAATTACTGTGCAACATTATCCGCTCTATATAATAGAGGTACTAAATCAGAGAACGTTTCATTAAGGTAATCATTAAACTGAACAGGAGGGACTTCCCTGGTGGTCCAGTGGTCAAGACTCCACACTCCCAATGCAGAAGGCCCAGGTTCGATCCCTGGTCGGGGAACTAGATCCTGCATGACGCAACGAAGGTCCCGCATGCGGCAATGAAGATCCCGCAAGCTGCAACTGAGAAGAAGCGCAGCCAAATAAATAAATATCTAAAAAATATATATAGCTGAATTAGGAGCTGGTAAGAGAGACAAGGGGATGAGAAGGATGTTTTAGCCAAAAAAACGGCAGATGCAAAGGCATGAAGAGGTGATGTGATTTGGTATAACTGTAGGGTGGGGTGAGGTAGATGAAGCTGGAGATATAGGCCAGAGCCCCATCATGAAAGGTCTTGTGAGCTAAGCTAAAGGTGATCAAAAGTATAATCAATCACCTAGTGATTTAAGCAAGGGAGTTTCAAAGAAAGCCCTCAATATTTACTCAGTATTAAAGGAAAACAGGTAAGGTAACAAACATCTCAGTACATAGTGTTAAAAGATAAACTGAAGCATATTAAAAATTTTAAGATTATTTGAGCAAAAATTGATTGGAACTGGGCAGCATCAAACTGGAAGTGGTTAGGAGTGCTCCACCGACAGGAGCTAGGGAAGAGACTTTTATAGGGAAGAGGTGGAAGCAAAGCAAAAATTATTTGATTGGCTATAGCTGTTGCA
The DNA here is from genome assembly GCF_964165515.1 of Mesoplodon bidens. Taxonomy (NCBI): domain Eukaryota; kingdom Metazoa; phylum Chordata; class Mammalia; order Artiodactyla; family Ziphiidae; genus Mesoplodon; species Mesoplodon bidens. The sequence continues at coordinate 69,535,054 of NC_138177.1, read as the reverse complement.
TTATTTGGAAAAGCCTACTTGGTTGTTTATGACTTGTTGTCCCTAGGTTTTGGTTTCTTAACCTTTGAGAGGTTAAGGCTTTTTTAACCTTTACAAGCTTAGGTTTTGGCTTGCTTATGCAGGCTGCTAAGGTATTGGAACCACCTCGGTCTAATGGCCTCCTTGTTTAATTAATTTAACACTAGTATGCACCATGTTGTCTGCTAGCTTTGTCAAATGGATGGATTAGTGAAGTGCTCCCAATTACTTTATGTATTTGCTCTAGCCATTGTCACACAATTAAAATCACCTTTCCATCTGTGTCCTCTATTAGACACTGTGAGATCCTTGAAGCAAGGACTGTTGTCATAATCATCCTCATACCCACAGCCTAGCTGAGTGTCTGGAACAAAGTAAACCCTTAGGAAATGTTTACTAAATGAATGAATGAATGATCTGTTGGAAAACTTTTCCCCAAACTTCCTACCTTCTAGGGTCAATATCTAAATGACAAGCATAGTACAGAGAATGGAGTAGTAAATTTTGCTCCAGAAGATATGGGTTCTGGTCCCGTCTCACGTACTAACTCTGACCTTGGGCAGAGTGCATATATTCTAAGCCTTAGGGTTCTCATCTGTAAAAATAGATTTAAGACAATCCTCAGCATCTCAAAGTAACATGTGAATGTACCTTGTAACACTGCTCAACTTAGTTGTTTACATATATTTCATCTTCCTTACAAAGTAACATGTGCTCAACGTCAGGAAAAACAGGCTGAGCTCAAAGTTATTCTATTACAGGCCAAAAAAAATACTAATGTTGATTGTATTTCTCAACTAGCATTCATGTTCTACTGGATACTGTGAATTAGATTCTGGGTGATCCTTGCTCACTCCAACCAATTATACTCCCCTTCCTGCTGTTCTTTGAACATGCCAAGCTCTTTCCTATCTCACCTTTGCACTGCCTTCCACTCAGTAAGGTATGCTCTTCCCCAGAGAGCTGCATGAATGTCATGTCTTCGTTCTTTCAGGTCTCTGCTCAAATGCCACCTCAAGATGCCGTCCCGAACTGCTTTATCTACAACAGCACCCACACCTCTCCTCACTGCCATCACTACTTCCTTAGCTTACCTTATTTTTCTTTATGGCAATCGTCACAATCATGTGTTTGCTTCTTCTTTGCCTCCCGTGGAAATGTAAGCTCCATGAAGACAGAGTCTTTGCCTCACTCAGAGCTGCATCCACATTGCCCAGAACAATGTCTGCCACATAGAAGATACTCGGGGCCTTTTGTTAAATGAATGACATTTGGTAAACAAATGAAGCCTTTCACTGTGATCACCTGCATCATATGGAATTCAGGAGGACTTGCAAAATATAGAATTAGAATCAGAAGACCGGGCTTCTCTGGTGGCGCAGTGGTTGAGAGTCCGCCTGCCGATGTAGGGCACACGTGTTCGTGCCCCGGTCCGGGAAGATCCCACATGCTGCGGAGCGGCTGGGCCCGTGAGCCATGGCCGCTGAGCCTGCGCGTCCGGAGCCTGTGCTCCGCAACGGGAGAGGCCACAACAGTGAGAGGCCCGCATAACACACACACACACACACACAAAAATGTTTAAAAAAAAAGAATCAGAAGACCTACCCTTTTCTAAGAGTAGGCCTACAAGCTATGTGGCCTTAGAAAGTCACTTGCTTCTGAGCCTTAATTTTCTTATCTGTAAAATAGGAATAGTAATACCTTCTACTGCCCCATTTTAGAAATCACAGGATTGTTGTGGAACTTAATGAGGTCTCATGTGGAATTTTATTATATTAATGCTTCTGTCCTTACTGTCAACTCTTCAGGAGCGTGGACCTTGTCTTATTCATCTGTTATAGGACTTGGCATAGGCCTGGATTTATAAATAATCACCAAAAGAATAGAGAGCAAAGAAGGTTAAAAATTCCGTTTGTGAAATCACTGAGCTTCAAACATTCATGATCCAAATTATCTTTAAATAGTCACTGTAAGTGTCATTTCATTTTATATAGCAGCCATAACAATTAGCAAAATGTCTGAACAGCTAGAAATATTCCCATTTAGTCTGTTTTTTTTTTAGGATAATGAATATGAATGCTGTTTTGACTAAATGAATGGTTCCCCTGGATCAGCGCTGAATAAATGCTTGTGCTATTCTGATGACTCTGATCTAGGCAGAGGACATGTGCTTCCATCAACAGAGAACCAACCCTTGAATGACCCCTCAACACAATGGAAAAAAGAAGTGCTGTGTAACTTAGGGGCAAGAGCCAAACTTCCACTGCATAGAGCCAGCCAATGTATGACAGGAATGCACAAATACAAAATTGTCAAGCCAGAACTAGACATTTAAAAAACCTGTGCATACACTTTCACATATAACTATCTTCTCAGAGAGCCAGATCAAACTTTAGAATAAAGTTTATATTAACAGAAGGAATAAAGTTTATATTAACAGGTAGTTAAAACAATTATTTAGAAGGAATAAAGTTTAGAAGGAATAAAGTTTATATTGACAGGTAGTTAAGACAATTATTTAGCACAAATCCAGGTTCTTTTCCTAAATCCTAGTCAATTGGGAGGAAAAGGCTTAAGCCTAAATTCCAAAATGAGATCCTTCTTTAAAGGTTTGTAAACAGATATATTAAAGCTGGGGAGGTGATAGGGAATGGCTTGTCCTGGGCCAGCATAAGCACTTTGGGTTTATTAACTCGTTTAATTCTTACAAACAGTTCTATGAGGATTACATTATCATCCTCATTTCACAGATGGAAAACTATTTCATCTAGATAAAAGAATTTTGCCCAAGGTTACACGCTGGGATTTGAACCTAAACTATATGAATCTGTGTTCTCTTATGCTATACTATCAGTATAGGACATGAGTTTTAACTGTATGAATGCACACTGCAGAAGGTACATTGTAGAGCAAGAGAAATTTAACAATAATCATTTGGAAATCATGTTCACATAATTCCATAGCTTGATTTACAAATAGATGGGCTAACATGTGGTTCAGCAAATCAGCTTCTTAGACCAGGCTATGGAGGGAAAGGGCATTGCAAATTCAGCAGTAACAAAGAAATTATACAATGTGGTGAGAGAGTTTGGATGTGGGAGGGGGTTATTAAAGGTCTGGAATTACTAAAGAGAAAAGTTTGGGGATGACAGAAACTTGCACAACTGCAGGGGACGGCCCCTCAAGCGAATACCTAAAAGAGTAAGGACAAATTGATTGGCAAGACATTTGTTAGAGTGGTGCTGAGTTTCATTTATTTTGCCACAATCTTTATCCGTTGCAACTGGGCACTTTGGAAAAATCCAAAACCTAATATAGTGGAAAGAGTATGACATTTAGTAAGGCAAAATTTGCTTCAAATTCTAGCCCTGTCACTTATTTGTAAGCCATTTAATCTTTGAGCCTCTTTGTCCACCTTTGAAATGGAAGTACAAATATCAACTCTAAAGTGTTGCTGTGAAAACAAAATGAAACCATATGTGGTGGAATAGGTACCCCAACTCATATAGTCATGAAAAGCCAGAACTTATAATCAAGATTTAAAATCAGTTTATCACCTGTTGTTGGAGGAGAGGGGTAGGTATTAAGAATCTAAACGTGGGACTTCCCTGGTGGCACAGTGGTTAAGAATCCGCCTGCCAAATCAGGGGACACGGGTTCGAGCCCTGGTCTGGGAAGATCCCACATGCCACGGAGCAACTAAGCCTGTGCGCCACAACTACTTAGCCTGTGCTCTAGAGCCCGTGAGCCACAACTACTGAGCCCACGTGCCACAACTACTAAAGCCCGTGCGCCTAGAGCCCATGCTCCGCAACAGAGAAGCCACAGCAATGAGAAGCCCGTGCACTGCAACAAACACCAAAAGCAGCCATAAATAAATAAATAAATAAATAAATGTTTAGAATCTAAACATGGGGAGTTCCCTGGTGGCCTAGTGGTTAGGATTCCGGGCTTTCACTGTCATGGCCAGGGTTCAATCCTTGGCCGGGGAACTGAGATCCCGCAAGCCATGAAGTGTAGACAAAAAAAAAAAAAAAAAAAAAGAATCTAAACATATATAATCTTTTATTTGGAAAACGTATTAGGGATGATTACCACCCTGTATTTTCTTAGGAGGGAGACAGAAAGATTTGCACAAAAAAAATTGTTCGTTCAACTTTGATGGAAGGTAAATCCCTTTAGTTCTCACTTTTTTTTTTTTTTAGTTTCTGCTTTATAACAAAGTGAATAAGTTATACATATACATCTGTTCCCATATCCCTTCCCTCTTGCATCTCCTTCCCTCCCACCCTCCCTATCCCTCCCCTCTAGGTGGTCACAAAGCACCGAGCTGATCTCCCTGTGCTATGCGGCTGCTTCCCACTAGCTATCTACCTTACGTTTGGTAGTGTATATATGTCCATGCCTCTCTCTCACTTTGTTTTAAAGACCAGGGAAAGGGCTTCCCTGGTGTCACAGTGGTTGAGAGTCCGCCTGCCGATGCAGGGAATACGGGTTCGGGCCCCGGTCCGGGAAGAACCCACATGCCGCAGAGCAGCTGGGGCCGTGAGCCGTGAGCCATGGACGCTGAGCCTGCGCGTCCGGAGCCCGTTGCTCCGCAACGGGAGAGGCCACAAGGGTGAGAGGCCCGCGTACCGCAAAATAAATAAATAAATAAATAAAATAAAGACCAGGGAAAGATCCAAACTTCTTAATCATAGATTATTTATCATCTCTTTCTTTCATGGAATCTTTGAGATCCAAGAATGTCTATTCTTTAAAATTAAACACAAAATAATTGGAGAGATTTGAAAATGGACAGGATGATAAAATAATATTAGATAACAATATACTAGTTTTGTAAGAAAAGACTTTTTAGGAGATGCATGCTGATGTATTTAGTGGTGAAGTTCAATGTTGTTTGCAACTTTACATGGTTCAGAAAAAAATTATATATAAATAAATAAAAATTATATAAATAAAGCAAACATGGCAAAATGCTAATTGTTGAACTTAGATAGTAGGCATATGGGTAATGTTTAAAATTGTTCATAGTAGAGCACTGGGGGAAAAAACAAACAAACAAGAGGTTGCGTTTAGGGACTGTCCCATGTGAAATTTTCCATTTTTTCCATTTCCACTCATTGCATAGATGGTTGAGGTAAGGGTGGTTAGAATAGAAAACAGCTGGAGAAATAACAATATATTCAGCCACAAGTCAACTAAAAGACAAGTCCTACAAAACTTTTTTTTTTTTGCGGTACGCGGGCCTCTCACTGTTGTGGCCTCTCCCGTTGCGGAGCACAGGCTCCGGACGCGCAGGCTCAGCGGCCATGGCTCACGGGCCCAGCCGCTCCGCAGCATGTGGGACCTTCCCGGACCGGGGCACGAACACGCGTCCCCTGCATCGGCAGGCGGACTCTCAACCACTGCGCCACCAGGGAAGCCCCTACAAAACTTTTGAAACAATGTTATGTCACTTACAAAGTCATTCAGCCTTATGATAAGTCAGTAACTGAAACAACATGGTTTTAACAAAGAGATTAGCCTTTCCAATGGACCTAATCTAGGGATTTTTATCTAGGGATATTTAGGGATCACATTTTGAAGACATTAAGGCAACTACAGAAGAAAATAAGTAATGCAGTCCTTCTGTTTAGAACACAGACCATCTTGAGAACCATGCTTCATACGTTAATAATTAATGCTTATCTGTAAATGGGTATATTGATCTTAAGAGGTGGCATAAGAACAAAAAGAATCATATAGGAAATAAGCCAAAGTGCTATTCAATTTTAAAGTGTTACTACAGGATGAATAAAGAAACCAAAGGACTGCAAGTGAAAAGAAGACAAAAAGAGATTTTACAAAACTGGAACACAAAAATAAATGAAAAAAAATTAAAAACCCAAGAGACCAAATGAAATCATTTCTTGAGTTAATTTACTAAATGTCTCACAGCATATACGCTATAAAATACTCTCTGCATCTTTTAAGAAACACCTGCAGTTCTTTGGTAGAGAATTTCTGGTAAGGCAGGATCTGCAGTTCCCTCCAAAGATCCCAACAGAACTCCACTGACTTCTAAGAATGTTAAGGGAGTGATCTAAAACATGCTAAATGTTTAACATCTTATGATGCATTTACAATGTGAACATCCATGTGATAGTATATTATTCAGCAATTTCAATGTAAGTAGGAAGAGTAAAGCACAACAAAGAATGTTAAAGTAAAAAATAATAATAATAATAAGGAAATGAATAAGTAAGTACACTTGTGACTATTAAAAAATTAGTCAGGGGGGCTTCCCTGGTGGTGCAGTGGTTGAGAGTCCGCCTGCCGATGCAGGGGACACGGGTTCGTGCCCCGGTCCGGGAAGATCCCACATGCCGCGGAGCGGATGGGCCCGTGAGCCATGGCCGCTGAGCCTGCGCATCCGGAGCCTGTGCTCTGTAATGGGAGAGGCCACAACAGTGAGAGGCCCGTGTACCGCAAAAAAAAAAAAAAAAAAAATTAGTCAGGGATACCAAAAAGACAATTATAATGAGATGTTGGAATTCTACTTCTGTTTCCATTTTCCCACTAGTTCTACCAGATAAAAAAATTTTTAATTATCATTATAAAGGAATGAAGGGAAAAAAAAGGTAAGAATGCCTTGGCTGGAAGGCCACTAATGATCATATACAAAGAGCCCTTAAGATAATACCTAATGTGGGATATGAAACAAGATGTTATAAGCAAGGTCACCGTCCTCAACAATTAATTGTCTCTGCTATTTTCACCCTAACAGCAGCCCATGCAAAGAGACCCATTCACCCCTTCTTTCCAATGGTGGGTCCTAAAAGGTATCCATCTAAGAAGTGCTACCAGTAATAGCATTCTTAATTATGACCTGCCTAGAGACATCTTATTCTCAGAGGCTTTTTAGGCCTGAACTGACATGAAATATACTACTTCTCTGGAGGTTTTTGTTTTTCTTTTTAACGGTGAAAGAACAATGTTGTTAAATTACTCATCTTTTAATATCAAAATCATAAACTCAAACTCACTCATTGCTAATGCATTTTAGAGTGTTAGGGAGTCTCCACTTAGATAGGCTATTTTAAAAAAAATTTTTTTTTAGCTTGCTTGTTTGAAACTCACAAAGCATTTTTTCCTAGAAATATTATAGTAATAAGGTAAATGGATCTGGCCACCAAAGCCTCATTTCCACAATCTCTCCCTCAATTTCCTGGTCTAAAAGACTAATGGCTATTAGGATGCTTCTTATGCTTTCCAGGAGCCTCCCATGCAGGCCTCCATTCCTATCATGGAATTTTCACAAGTAAGGTATTCGTAAGCTGGGAAATGCCTTATTAACAATTTAATATTTTACCACCTAAAAACTACTAATCATTTTTACAACACTGATAACACTTGATTAACTTAAACTCTAAATGAAAAATGTTTTTTAGCAATCAGCAAATTAAAAACAAAGGGGTAAAAGAGAGTTCTAAAATGTCCTTACAGTGTGTGACCTCAAACATATAAAGCAAGATGCTATTTTAAAATATGTTGAAAAGTTTAAAGATGGATGAATTTTAATTTAATCCTTTTTGTAAAAAACCAAACAGCAGTCTATTACCACTGGGACTAAGCACTGAAAAACTAAGTTATAAAATAAATACATGAAACATGACTACAATTTAAATTCTTTGGGTTCTTTATCTTCTAAGCCCCCACTTTTAATACAGAATTAGCTTTCCCAACCTAAGCACAGCATCATTATTTAACACTTCATATCTAAAAGCTGTACTTTAGGAACATTTTGAGTTTTCAGTTATCAAGAAAGCTTCAGAATGAAAAAGTGGGAGTTAAAAGATAAGACAGCTTCAGATAGTACAAAAGATAAGACAGTTTCAGATAGTACCACAGTATAAATACTGGAACAAATACTGGCTTAGACTTTTATGTTTTTTGACTTTATGTTTCCTCTATTTTCTACAAAAACCTTTTAGCATCTGATAATTTCATCAGCCCTTCTGTTTTTTAATTGCTTTTTAATTTAGCCTAATAATTTTTTTTCTTTTTTTGGCTGCGTTGGGTCTTCGTTGCTGGGCGCAGGCTTTTTCTAGTTGCGGTGAGCGGGGGCTACTCTTCGTTGTGGTGCATGGGCTTCTCATTGCGGTGGCTTCGCTTGCTGCAGAGCACAGGCTCTAGGTGCATGGGTTTCGATAGTTGTGGTTCACGGGCTCTAGAGCGCAGGCTCAGTAGTTGTGGCACACGGGGCTTAGTTGTTCCGCGGCATGTGGGATCTTCCCGGACGAGGGCTCGAACCCGTGTCCCCTGCATTGGCAGGCAGATTCTTAACCACTGCGCCACCAGGGAAGCCCCAGCCCTTCTGTATTCAAACTAGTAACCTTTACTTCCCATCGTGTCCCAGATAAATGAGTCCTGAGATTTCCTAAAGGGTGGACCTCAGTTACTGAGTCCCCGTTATAAGGCAAACATTCATTTAAATTTGTTGGAATAGGGTTTTATGCTCTAAACTGAAGTTTCACTAGAGTGCTTAGGATGTTCAAAACAATTCTTTCCAAAGCTCTCTTTGGTCCATTCAGAACAATCAGAATGGAAGTTGCAGAAGAACTGGAGCATCTATCAGTCATATTTGGTTCTGTCTGTCAGGGGTTCCTCCTTGTAATGGGAAATGATTTGAATGAGGATGGAACAGTTGATAAGGAGAAAGAACAAGCTAGCTAACCAGATAAACAGAAAGGTGTTCTTTCCTTGAAACTCAAGAACATAAGCAGGAGCCAGCCATAAGGCCTGCCCTATGAACCATAACATCAGGAGAACCACAGCTCTTCTCCAAGTCATTCTCACTAGTGGCATCACAAGAGGCAGGAGGCAGAGGTACCAAAGAAAGTACTGGGAGGTGCAGACTTTGTTAAATGTCACAAAAATAGACGTATGAAGAAAACAACAAAAGGCAAGGTCTCTGTAATAAGCGAAAGACACTGCTGAAAGCAAGATGAATTGTGGCAGGAATGCAGCAATTCCCAGGGAAAAACTCCACTTGCTCTCTGCGGTCAAATACAGCATGTAGAAGTATGGAGAGAAGTTGTGACGGATATCCCGCCTGGTCAGGTGATAAAGGTAGGTGTGCTCCAAAAACTCCCAACCATATTTGTAGTAAAAACCGAAGCTCAGGGCAAAAAACGTGAGTCCAGCAACGACTACGAAGAGCAGCACAGCCCGATTACACAGCCTCTTCAGGAATTCATACAGACGAGCCTGGGAAGAATACCGGGACTGACGGAGGCCTTCGTCACTGTCGCGTTCCGGAAGCAAGTGGAGTGCTATGGGAAGGATATAGGTCACCGGATACATCTTCAAATGCACTGCGAAACCATAGAATACAGCGGCACACGCGACGAGCCTTTTTTCTATTAGGTACAGGGTCATAAGCACCAGGGAGGAGACGATTGAGTCCGCATTGCCTCGGCTGGACACCGCCATAGGTAGGGGGTTAAGAAGCCAAAAGACACAGTAACCGCAAGCCCGGCGGCGACCCAGCCCCTTAAGAAGCAGTAGCCGGTATAAGAGGAAGGCGGTGAGGAGGTCGAAGCTGACGAAGAGAAACTTTCCAAAGAGTTCATTGAGATAGATGTTGGGAGTGAGGAACCACCCCAGCAGCGGAGTGTAACGGTAGGTCGCCCTCAGGTAAGGGGAGCGCCCTTCCGTGACGAAACGCGCGGCGTCGGTGAAGACCTGGTAGTCGATGTCTGTATACCTAACGAGCAGGGTCCGGTCCTGGAAGACCCCATAGAAAACCAGGGCCACTCGGGCAAGGAAGGCTACGCCAAAAACCCCGGCGGGGGACACCCACAGATTCAGGAACCACTCTCCCCAGTGCGTGGTCGGGCTCATGATCTGACTGCACCGCAGCAGCTCTAAACTGCCTTGGAAGGTCTAACCCTCGCTGCGGTTCCTTGCTGCAGGCTGCCGGGACTACTCCTACCAGCTAGACGGCCAACCGAAACAACTGCGAGACGACAACTTCCGGCAGGAAGGCCCGCCCCCGTCCTGTTTCCGGTTGCACGCCAGGCACTGGGTTCTTAGTGGCCGCAGCGGGAGAATTACCTTCCTTCTGGACAGGCTGTCTCGCGTCCTCTCCACCTCCGGCGGGGGCGGGGTTTCCGGTCCGGCGACTTCAGTTTGCCCGGAAGGTGGTTTTTCAGGGCCGGGTGGGTGTTATTTGTGGGTGACCCCCTACTTCCCCCGCCTCAACTCCAGTTGGTGGAGACTGACCCCTGAAGCGGAGCGAGCTTCGAGCTTCATCCCTCAGGCCTGGGCCGGTGACCCGAGAGTGAAAAAAAATAAGAGTGAAGGAAAAATAAACCTGTGATGGTTTCTCATGCTTTACCTCGCCAGCTCGTGGGTAATACCGGGGGCGGGTTTGTGGGCTCCGGGGGTGGGGGGCGAGCTAGGATGAATTGAAGGGGGCCCGGAGTGTGTGCGATATTTGGGACATACTTGTATTTTGAAATTATTAGTTGTTTATCTAAATTTGAATTTAACTGGGCATCCTGTATTTTATCCCGCAAACCTTGGTGGAGGGATGGGAAGGGAGGACAGGAAGCTTCGTAGGGTTCCTAAATTATATCACGCCCTCATGCCTCAGTGTCATTGTACTTGCTATTCTATCTGTCAACGTTGCCTTCCCCTCCGCAGTCACTACTTAACCCTTCAGGCCTCGGCTCAAGTGTTAACTCCTAAAAGCATATCCTGGCTCTCAGCTCACTTTTTCATCATGCACTGCAATTTAGATGCCTTTCCGCTAACTGAGGGTAGATGAACAGAGGCCGAAGGGCTCTAAGCTCTAGAAAATCACTCACCCAGAAGCCCCTGCCCTTCTATGTAAATATAGAGTCCTGTCCATTGTCTGCCCTCCCATTGCTCCAAAATTCCCTTTTGGAATGACCATCCCTATATTATAGCATTTGTCAGTGATAACTTTTTTGTTTCATTTTCCTAGTTTTCTGTCAGGGCATTCTGAGTTCTTTGAGAACAGAGATTATCTTGTTTTCTGTACCTCAGTATATAACACATTACCAGACACAGTTGGCATTCTGTACAAGTTGAATTGATTTTTGAGGTTCCTCTTACCAGGATACCTCTGGAGTGGCATCTTTGGGGTGCTCCCAACTCCCAGTCCTTTCCTCTTTCAAATATCCTTTATCTATTTCAAGTTCTTCCCCCTTCACCCATCCCACTCCAACCTTACTCCCATGAATTTCTCACCAAGGACTCTAACCCATTAGCTCTTTCCCTTCTGTGGGCACTTATTGAACTTACAGTCTGCAATTCAGAATTTCAATTCATAACCCTTTCAATGAAGTTGTAGGGTTTTTGAGGTTGGGGGTTATATCTTATCCTTAATTTTTTAAAATTACTCATAATTTATTGCAGTCTTAGGCACATGGTACATGTTCAGTAACTACTGACTTACTTGATTTTACAGATTGATCCTGCTTCCTAGGGGACGTCTTCTAAACTAGCATCTACTGGAGTAGATGACTCCATCCAGTCTGAACATGCAGCTCCCAGGACTACCCTCCATTCATCCATCATACAATTTACATTTATCCTTTGTATGAACCAAGTTAATCTCACACATTCCATATTCATATTCTGATATCTCTGTCTTTATCTGTACCTTGGTATAAGTATATGCCTTATGTTGATAACTACTTTTAACCATTTTTTTTGCAGTACAGTAGCCATATATACAATGGCAGCACATCATCATTCAAATAATGATGATGATGATTTCTTTTTTTTTAAACGCTATTCTCACATTTAGAAATCAAATCTTGAAGATTCATGAAAGCTATAGGTTTTTTTTTTTTAATTAATTAATTAATTTATTTATTTATGGCTGTGTTGGGTCTTTGTTGCGCACAGACTTTCTCTAGTTGTGGCAAGCGGGGGCTACTCTTCATTGTGGTGCGCGGGCTTCTTACTGTGGTGGCTTCTCTTGTTGCAGAGCAGGGGCTCTCGGCATGAGGGCTTCAGTAGTTGTGGCTCGCGGGCTCTAGAGTGCAGGCTCAGTAGTTGTGGCGCACGGGCTTAGTTGCTCCATGGCATGTGGGATCTTCCTGGACCAGGGCTCGAACCCATGTCCCCCGCGTTAGCAGGTGGATTCTTAACCACTGCGCCACCAGGGAAGTCGATGATGATTTCTAATAGCCAGCTTTGTTGAGAACTTATTTGCAGTGTGTCAGTCACTGTGCTAAATACTTAACCATGTACGGTAGATATTCCTACCTTCACAAATGAAATCAAGGCTTATGGAGATTAAGTAATTATCCGAAGTCATATAGTCAACTAGTGGCAGAGCTGGAACTCAAAAGCAGGTCTATCTGGCCCTAGCGTATTCTTAACTACTATGTGGCTAACCTGCAAATAAAATGTTGATGATGAATTCTAATTTCCCTCTCTGCCTCCTCTCATTGATCTCTTGTTTGAATCTTTCTGATATTTTCTGTCACTGTGATTCTATATATTTATTCTTTTCTTCTGCTAGTGATAGATAAGTGAGGGTTAGTTCCAGAAGGTAGAGAATATAGGAGGTAGATGTCAGAGGTTTAATTAAGTGAGGGCTCCTCTGTTTGGGTTGGTCTAGGTAGTATGACAGAAAAGCCTCAGCTAATTTGTCCCTATAGAGCCTACCTAGTAAACAGGTGAGAGGCACCAAATTTGGGCAAATAAGGAAACAGTAAACAACTAATCAAAAGAAAGGAAGCTTGGATCAAAGTGAGATGTAGACAGTGTTTGTGGGACTGAAGAGGGGACGGGAGTCCAGTAAAATTAATTGGACGTGGTGTGCCAACTATTATTACTATTTCTAGGCTAGACAGAAGTATCACAGGGTCTAAGGACCCCATATTGAGCTTTTTGCATTGGGTGTAGGGGTTCTGTTTTCTCACTTCTCCATGAAAGGGCTGCATTTTTTCAAATGCTCAACTGTTCATTACCTCTTGAATCATTACTTACAGCCCTTCCTCATTCTCCCTTTCACTGCCTGTCTCTAGGTTTCCATTCTTTTAGAGCCAGTGGCTAGGGGAGGCACACACATGCATACCTCATCCCTAGCATCCTTAGCCAGGACCTTGGCCTTGGTCACTGTGCCGTATATGCTGTCATTACCTTTTTAGATCCATTCGCCATCTCTTCTGCCCTGTTCTGTGCAGCATCATGCAGTCTCCCTTGCCCTCTGGCTTCTCATTAGAATAAGCCAGTGGCAGGCACTAGCAGATCTTTGGCAGTGGCTGAGTTCCTCTACCTAAGGCCAAGCCTCCTGCTAAAGCTGTAGCCCTCTCCCTTCAGAAACTCTCACCAGGTTTCAATGATGGTCCCTTCAGCTTTAATATCAGTAAAGGCTTCCTACTGTTGCAAGTCCCTGCGTGCTTCACAAGCCCTTGTTGGTTTATTGACCCTGCCCGCAGCTTTGTAAATACTCCCTTCATTAAGTCCTGTCCAGTTAGCCCTTTGAGTGTACCATCTGCTTCCTGCTGGCACTGTAATTCAATCACCTTCTTTTTTCTTTTTCTAGATCTTGCTTATATTTCCTGCTTTGTAATTTCTTTTTTTTTTTTTTGAGGCCTAATCATTCTTTTAAACATACAAGGCTGCTTTTTTTTATTATTTTATTTTTGTTTTTGTTTGCCGTACGCGGGCTTCTCACTGTTGTGGCCTCTCCCGTTGCGGAGCACGGGCTCCAGACGCGCAGGCTCGGCGGCCATGGCTCACGGGCCCAGCCGCTCCACGGCACGTGGGATCCTCCCGGACCGGGGCACGAACCCGTGCCCCCTGCATCAGCAGGCGGACTCCCAACCACTGCGCCACCAGGGAAGCCCTGTAATTTCTTTCGAATCTATCCCTAATTCTTTTTGTGCTCAGCATCCTGCACCTTAGTCCAGACTTCAATAACTCAATTTGATAACAGTATTGACACCTGTACTCAACTAGGATCTGTGGCAATTACCTTTGCCCTAAGGTTTTGCAAGTCTCTTAAGTGGTTTAGTGTCTTCTGTCTCTCAGTTCTACTGCCAGATTGTTATTCATAAACAGTACTATAATTAGATGCTTTTCTTTCTCAAACATCTTCAATAGCTCCCAAGCCTGTGGAAAAAAATAATAATTTAGATTGACATTTAATCCCTCCATGACCCTGCCTTTTCAACCTGTTCACCAAGAAAGCCCTCTGTTCTAGGTTTTTTTTTGTTTTGTTTTGTTTTGTTTTGTTTTGTTTGCGGTACACGGGCCTCTCACTGCTGTGGTCTCTCCCGTTGCAGAGCACAGGCTCCGGACGCGCAGGCCCAGCAGCCATGGCCCAGCCGCTCCACGGCATGTGGGATCCTCCCGGACCGGGACACGAACCCGCGTCCCCTGCATCGGCAGGTCGACTCTCAACCACTGTGCCACCAGGGAAGCCCTGTTCTACGTTTTTTCAATTTAATTTTTATTTTATATTGGGGTATAGTTGATTTACAATGTTGTGTTAGTGTCAGATGTACAGGAAAGTAGTTCGGTTATACGTATACATAGATCCATTCTTTTTCAGATTCTTGTCCCATATAGGTTATTACAGTATATTGAGAGAGTTCCCTGTGCTATACAGTAGGTCCTTGTTGATTATATTCTAATATAATGGTTAGATGGTTAGTCTCTTAAATATGCCTTTTGCTTTCTTACTGTGGTACTTTTGCCTGTGCTGTCCCACCTACAAAGAATCCTATTTCTCATCACTTATTTGTATACTATTTGTCTCTCAATGCTAGGCTCAAACCTGAACTCTCTGGACTCTTCTTAAATCTTAACTGGTGGAAATGATCTCTCCCCCAAAACACTGGTGTTTATTGTCTGTTCTATTTTTTTAAACACTTAATTTTGTCATGCCTTTTGAAATACGTTATCTAAATCTTTTATGGTTATTTAACCAATATACCACCTCCACTGCATACTAGCTGTGTGAACTGTAGGCAAATTCCTTCCCTCCCTCTTTTCTTCCCTTCCTTCCTTCTACATTTATTGAGCATCATACATGCAGGTGCTGTGCTAAGTGCCCAGCTGTACTGGTGACCCAACACTGACAGGAATCCCAGTTACAGTTACATGGCACTTAAACTCTAGTGAGCGAGGCAGACATTAGTCAAATAAATTCACAAATAATATAAAATTGCATCTGTGACAAGTGTAATGAAAGAGGGGTACATGATGCAATCACAGCTTTTAACAAGGTTTGGTCTAAGATGGGCATACTGAGAGTTAACTTGGGAGTTGGCAAGCAGTACGGAGAGTTCCGCAGAAGGAATAGCAGGTATAAAGCCAAAAAAAACTGTACATACCTTGCTGGCATGTATCATGTCTTCTGTTTCTATGTCACTTGAATGGTACATTTCATGTAATAAGAACTCGGTTGATTTTTCTTGAATCCTGTGTCAAATGTGTTCTAACCAGACCTCTTAGGTTGATGCCATCCCTTGCCTACTGCCTATCCCTGGGGAATGTTTTCCACAGAGATCTCACTGTTTAGAACATGTTGTTAATGGCATATCTGGCCCTAATGTATGCTACCTGTTATTTTATCTTATTTTCTTAACAAGTTGGCAAGTTTCTTCATATGTTATGGGACTGTATATTTCACGTATCTTATATATCTCTCATGTCTTATGACTCATCCCTAAAAAACAGTGTTTCCCAAATGTTGTAGATAAGTATTTACTGACGATAGTAAGAGACCCAGTTTCCTCCCTCTGTCCTTCCATTTCTGGGGAACAAGAGTCAGTGACCATAGGGGTCTGTTACTTTAATTCAGGGCTGGATATTGATAGCCAGGCCTTTTTCAGGCTATTGATAGATAAGAAGAGAAGAGAAACCCACTTCTTTGAGAACTGGGCCAGGAAATGCCCAGTGATTAAATGAATAGGCATATAGAGCCTTGAGGATATATAAGGAACGACCTGCACTGTAGTGTGGCAGGGAAGTTGGGTGCATGATCACTGGCTGAAAGGGACAGTGCCTGGGTTCCAAAGCAACTTGACTTTCCTGGATTAACCTGAGCCAATTTTCAGATGTCTAGGCCTTAACTTTTTTTGTAATCCTTTAAAAACTGAGTTTAAAAGGTATTTGCTACAGGACCCTGAAGTTAATGAGGGGAGGTGTGGGAAAGGAGGTGGGGGAATGGTTGCTAGCACCAAAGGGGAAAGGCCTGGCTGTGTGGTCAGAAGCTCTTCCAGCACAGCTCAATTCCACCCTCCTTTCCCAAAGGTAGGTCAGTGAGTTCAGGCCTTAGTAACAGGATTAGTTTTGTGTTGTTTTTGTTTTTGTTTTAATTTATTTTTCTTTGGCTGTGTTGGATCTTCGTTGCTGCGTGAGGGCCTTCTCTAGTTGTGGCGAGCGGGGACTACTCTTCATAGCGGTGCGTGGGCTTCTCATTGCGGTGGCTTCTCGTTGCAGAGCATGGGCTCTAGGCGCGTGGACTTCAGTAGTTGTGGCACATGGGCTCAGTAGTTGTGGGTCACGGGCTCTAGAGAGCAGGCTCAGTAGTTGTGGTGCACGGGTTTAGCTGCTCCTTGGCATGTGGGATCTTCCTAGACCAGGGATCGAACCCATGTCCCCCGCATTCGCAGGTGGATTCTCAACCACTGCGCTACCAGGGAAGTCCCCAGGATTAGTTTTGATTTCTAAAAGAAGCTAGAGTGAAGAACAGAGATTCAGCCATTTTATTTAGTAACTTGTTCTGAACAGACAAGAATAAAATAAACCAAAAAAACTCACATGTCTTTTTTCCTAGGTACATTTGACCTGGTTTAGTCTTTAATGCAATAAATGGAAAAACCATCCCTAGATATTTCTGCTTCGGTAGAGTTGGCCATTACTGAGCCGGAGCCCAGGCTAACTTTACAGCAAAGGTAGTGTGTTATTTTACAAATAAGCCAGGTTAACTAGCAAGGGTAAAGGACCAGGGTAGCAGCCTTGGGAGGGGGCAGTGTCCCTGGCTTGTAGCAATAGTATAACTGGCTTCCTTTCTCTTCTCAGGCCTCAGAGAGAAATCCCTGGATGGTCTTATTAGCTGACAGGTTGGGGTAGGAGGTTGGGCAGGTAATGAGGTGAAGCACAGAGTAGGGATTTCAGAAGCCTCTCCCCATCCCCTAGGGCAGCTGGTACCCCCACTCCTCATTTTCATACAGAGGTGCAAAGCTAAAGCACCACGCCCTCCCCCATGCTCCGATGCCAGGATTGGGACTCTTCTAGCATAGAGGGCATTCTCTTTGGGCTGCTTGCAACCGTACAGAAATCTGGTCCTCTGCCTTGGGAGTATCTTGGGCCCAACCGCTCTTTAGTCCTGGCATTTAGATTCTAGAGTTGAGGCTTCCCTTTAGTGCCTCCCGCACACTGAAGTGTTCAGCTTCTTAGTTGAACAGCCATCACCTCCCGGGGCTGGAGCTGCAGTTGCCCCACCCCTGTGGAGGAAGGGGAAATACAGTGTACCTTAAGAGAGGGAAACAGGATTTTTTTTTTTTTTTAAGTGCTACAGTCACAGGACACTGCTGGGGATGGGAGCGCACAGCCTAAGTAGCAGATTCTCCTAGATTTCCACAGATGGAGTGTCTCCCTCCTCATGTTCCCCTTATCTCCCCTCTTCCTGGTCCTGTCAGCAGCACAGGGTTTGTCAGAAACCTCATTGGACGCCTCTTTATTTCTGAAGAGCAGCTTCCACCCCTCCCTTTCCCGTCATCAAACCTGAAAGCCTTAGTCAGGTATCTCACTTCCATGTTGAAACCAGGATCACTGGCTGTAAGTCTGGGAATCTGGGGAGTCCTACCTCCAAACCAGAGCAAGATATCTGCCCCCATGCTAAGCTCTCTGAATACTTTCTTTCTGTACATTCAGTATATTTGGTCCTATATACATCTATATACATCTGTCTACATATATATATATATATATATATATTATCTGTTTCTCTTTCTTAGATAAACCTTTCATTTATATATCATAGCTTAATTCCCTGAGCCTCCACCTACCTCTTACCTGCTAGCCCAAGTAACACTCAAGGGTTTCATTGATTTCACCAGATCCCACAGCACCACCCTTCCTCATCTTCATACCCTGAGTATCCTCCCCCATCAGTTGTGTTGCCCATCCTCTGAAATCTCCTCCCTTAAGATCTGTGCCCAGTGCTCTCCTGACATTCCAAGTCCATGGTTGGTGTGGTCAGGGATCCCATTTCTCATCAGACCTGGCTGCTTCTAAAGCTTGCCTGATAGCCTGAAAGATAATTTCAGCTCAGAGGAGAGGGGGGCTGTAGTCTAAAGAACCACTTAGGGTTGAGGGAGAGGGGCATTGCTCTCTGATGGGGCTTATGGGAGAATAAGCCAGGTTGTATTAAGAGGAGAGTATGATTTAAAGTGCAGTTTAAAGGAAAGTGTGGAATCGTGCAGGAGAATCAAAAAGGTTAAGTCAGACAGTGTTCTCTTCTCATTTTGTTATCCAAGAATCTGAGGATTCTGGAGGCTTGGAATAGACAGCAGGGGAATGGGAAGAGAGTGTTTCCCTCAGGAGGGAAGCAGCTCTGTGCAGAAGAAACTTGATGGAGGATAACTTGCTAATGGATAAGAAGATACACACACACACACACACACACACGTTGAAAGAAATCAAGTGAGTCTAACATTTGAATAAAGTTGAGAGCCCAGAAGCTGGCTCTTTGCCTTCTGTTCTCTGTCTCAGATTTTCAAGTTGTTCCGGTTCTTGTTTTCTTGAGAGCTAGGGAGCAATGGTGGGGTTTACAGTAAGTAGAGAATGAAGGGTCTTCATCTTCAAGATATAGTTAGTTGAGTTCAAGGAGAGATCAATATAAGAGGATCTTGTGCAGTTGTAGTAAATGGTGACCATGGGTCCAGCCTCCAAATTTTGTGGGTTTTTCTGTGAGGCTCTGCACACAGATGCATGTACTCATTCTGTATAAATGTGTAGCTTATAACAACTGGCTGGTCCACCTTAAATAAACTGCCACTTGATTCATACAGGGACTCTGTGCCAAACCATTTGGGGTGGGGGAGAGTGTCCCTTGGTACCTAGATGAGAACAGGAAGCACTCTTGGGATTTGGAGCTTTAGAGAAAGTTCTGGTGCCCATACACCCTTCCTGACCCCATACCACAGTCCCCATCAGGGAACAAGGAGTGGCTTGAGTCTGATCTCGTAAAGTATGCCTTTTAACTTGCCTGAAACTGGCTTCATAGCAGAGGAGAGGAGAGATGAGACTGATATTCATTTTATACTGTCTCAGGAATGGCTGAGGGAGACCATGGTTATTTGATCAGGAGGTATAATTTCCTTCCCTCCCAGCACTGCCTAACAAAATAGCTGGCACTTTTCAGAAGGGCACTGGGAGGGGTAACAGGGTGAATAGTATCTGCCAGCCACAGAGTCCTGCCTCTGCCCAAACCTTAACAAAGCATTGCCAATTCCCAGAAGCTCTATACAGCAGTCTGGAAATCGGAGAATGTACTCATCCCATTTAGTTGGTTTAACTTTCCTGGGGACTCTGCCCTGTGAGCCTAGTTTTAGTGGTAAGAGAGGAAGGCCCTTGCATTTTCTCCCCCTTCCTCCAAAGTTGGGTTTAGGTGAGAGTGGGCTGGGCAGGAAAGAATCAGAGAAGCCAGGGACAGTGTAATCTGGAACACCATTTCCAGACCCTTCTATGGGGCCTGGGCGTTGGACTTTTTCCAGGGGAACATATTGGGGAAGGTCATTACTTTCATGGGACACAGGGAAACAGATCCCCCCAGGGCTGCCTGGAGGATAGGTTCAAGGTTTTAGACAATAGCTCTGCATTAGTCACCCCACAATGAAGAGTTCAGTATTCAGGTCAGGAGCAGGTGTGGTGGCTGTGCCTGTATGCTTTATATCTCCCGGGTCAACTGCAGTTCTCTGGGAGCAGAGGCATCTATGTGGGAACTGGGTATCCTAAGAAAGTGTCCACTTGAGAAACTAGGAAGAGAACAATGGGGACCAAGTTCCCAGGTTATAGTCAGGAGTTGCCAACAGAAATTAACTACACCATGAAAAACCCTGGCTTCTTTCAACAGGTTTTGGTAGAGACTTCAGAATAAAATGATTCTGGACTCCTATATTTCTGAGGGCACAAACCCCAAAGGGACCATCAGAGAGAGAGTCTTGCCTTAGGGAACTTGCTAAGTGGAAAGATAGGGAGGGGGCTCCAGCCTCAAAGCACCAAACTTTCTGCTGGTGGCAGTGAGCGGTGGCGGGGTGGGGGGAGCCTATCCATCCAACTGCATGGTCTTCCTAATGTCAGTCTCCAGGCATGGCTGAGGCCTTCTAAGCCACTTCAGCCTAATCTTCCCTCTCCTTCCCCCATCCTGGCTTAAGGGACGTGTGCATCTTGGGGTGGAAGTGCGGTGAGGTGAAGGGAACAACGGGAGGAAGTCCAGTTGGCCTAGACTACCCACAGGCCTCTGGGTTAAAGAAGAGGGAATGGAAAAGGGTGTTTCTGGGGCTCTCCAGTATGCCTGGGTAATATCCCTCACCCAGGGTGCCAAAAGAGGAAAAGAGACCAGAGGGATGGGGAGGTGGGGAACCAAGCCATCAGACATTGCTGATGCGTACACTAATGGCACTGCCCTCCTTCTCAGCCTGCTCCCTTAATGACTCCTCCAACTTGAGCTTTTCAGGGTCTCTGTAGCGTACAGTGGTGTCGCGGAGGCCACTCGGAGAGGCTACTTTCACAACTTGGTCAAAAAGGCTAAAGTCTGCTATGTATTTGCCACTGGCTGACAGCGAGATGGCGGGTGTGAACTCGTAGCCCCAAAGGATCTCCTCCGGCAGGTAGGAAGTGCGCACCTGGCAGGTGGCGCTGGTGGATTCCACTGTCCCACTTAGGATCAGCACCAGCTCGAAGTCACCCTCACCACTGCGGAGGGGGAGGTCTTTCAAGGGACTGGTCTCATCCACCACATGGTAGAAGGTAAGGGGTAGGATGAGGAAGGGGCTGTCAGAAGCCGTGTCCACTTGGAAAGTCACATTGACCTGGTTGAGCCGGATGTTCTCACCCTCCTTTGTCTGGTGGGTCTGAAGCAGTTTGCCTGTCACCTGGCAGCCAATGAGGAGGCTCTTACGCATGTTGGCGACTCGGATCATAAGACAGGGCTTTCCATTGTGTGCAGCTACAACCGCATGCTGGCTGAAACGGATGGTCTCCGCCCGTTTCTTGGGCCGGGCAATCTTTGCCAGGAAGGTACCCGTGATGAAGATTTCCAGGATGGTGGTGAGCACCAGCTGGGCAATAAGAAGCACAATGGCCAGTGGGCACTCCTCACTGATGTAGCGGAAGCCATAGCCAATGGTGGTCTGGGACTCAAGGGAGAAGAGGAAGGCCCCGGTGAGTGTGTGCACCTGTACCACACAGGGGGTATGGTTGGCTGGGGGTCCCAGCTCCAGCAGGTCCCCATGGGCTACAGCTACCAGATACCACACCACACCAAAGAGGAACCAGGTGCCTGCAAAGGTTGCAGAGAAAAGCAGAAGCTTGTAGCGCCACTGCATGTCAATGAAGGTTGTCCACAGGTCCTTGAGGTAGAGGAAGCGCTTGTCAGCAATGTGCTCCATTCTCACATTGCTGCGGCCATCTTTTGTCAGGACTCTCCTCCGTCGTATCCCTGGGCCCATTAGGGGCCGGCTTTCTGTCTGAGTGGTTTGGCTGTAATACACCTTGGCAACCGACGTCATCTGCAGAGAGCAAGACAGCATAATGAGCGGTATTGCAAAAATCCAGCAACTCCCAGCCACCACCCAATGGGAAGGAAGAAGAAACATTCATTTTAGGGCCACTGATTTGTCCTCTTATTAGCAAATGTTTACTGAGCACTTGCTATATGCCAGCCACTGTAGTGCAAGATGCTGGAAGGTCAAAGATGAATCTGACAGCGTCCTTGCTCACCAAGAACTCACAGCATAGTGAGAAAGATTCATGTTCAATAAGCAAACAATTGCAGTACAGTCTGACATTTGTAATTCTTAGGAGAAGCAGAGAAGAAAGAGTAATAAGTTCACAGTTCCTTGAAGGTGGGAGTGAGACTAAAGAGGGCTCTACTGGTCTCCATTCACCACAAAACCAGTTCTGTGAAGATCTCTAATTCTGAAATAGGATCCCTCCCCACCCTCAAGAATGGCAGCAGCAAGAAGGACTATCCTGTTGAACTCCTTCCAAGCCAGTCCCCCTTAACACACACATGCCCTTAATTTCTCCATTCTCTCCCCTACCTCCGCATCAGTACCCACTGGTGATACAAAGATATTTGCCTGGCTCAGAAGATAGCAGAAACTACCCATTCTTCTACCCCTTAAGATGTTCTCTAAGCACCCAGCCCATTTCACTATTATTATTATCATTGTCATTATCATTATTATTGTCATCATCTATTTGCGTCTTCTGGGGAAATTAGGTCCGGGTTAGGGTCTGGGGTGGTGTTGGGAAGAGCACAGACAGAACTGAGCAAAAATAAACAAGTGAAGGTGGGGGCTTCCCTGGTGGCACAGTGGTTAAGAATCTGCCAATGCAGGGGACACGGGTTTGAGCCCTGGTCCAGGAAGATCCCACATGCCGCGGAGCAGCTAAGCCTGTGCGCCACAACTACTGAGCCTGCGCTCTGGAGCCCGGGAGCCACAACTACTGAAGCCTGCGTGCCTAGAGCCTGTGCTCTGCAACAAGAGAAGCCACTGCAATGAGAAGCCCGCTCACCACAGTGAAGAGTAGTCCCTGCTCACCGCAACTAGAGAAAGCCCGTGCGCAGCAATGAAGATCCAACACAGCCAAAAATAAATAAATAAATAAATAAAGTTATTAAATAAATAAATAAACAAGCGATGGTGGAGGAAAAACATCAAACTGAAGCCTCCTGGCAGCACAGGAACATTTTCCCAAGGACTGGTAGAAATGCCAGGTTGTAGGTGGCAAAATTGTCTTGACTGAGTGAAGTAGAAGAGTTAGGAGTGTATGTTAGTTTGTGGCTATGTCTGCACAAGTTCAAATTCAGGATTGCTATTTACTCTTGATAGTAGAAAGTGGGACAAGGCTCTGAAATAGGAGACAACTCACTTAATACAAAGTGCCTGGCACCCCTGCCCGAGGAATAACTTGTACTTTTCCATCAGAGAAAGAATTGCAATCACTTGAGCCCTTGGACTCTGGATCTGATGGCCAGACCTTCTGGGAAGGAGCAGGTGACCTCTGGGGAATTTAGTTCTTCTTGGAGAACACAGAGTGGCTCATCACGTTCTCCATTCTGAGAAGTCTATACCACTGCATTTTATCATTCTTCTTCACACTGCCCCTTATTCTATATTCTCATGGCCTTACCCCTGGGAAACTCTAAATTATTTGGGTCCATTCATATATCCACCCAAGCAGACACTAAATTGGAAATCACCAACAGATGAGAATCCCAGTATTTTCAGAGGCAACCTGGAGCCCATTTTATACCACCCACTTGGAACTTCCATACACATGAGACTCCTTGCCCAGAACTGGATGCCATCCACTTCCCAATATCCTTGGCTACTTTGGAGCAAGAGGGAGGCTTTGTAATTCTGAAGTTTGAAGAATTGTTATTTAGAGCCCAAGTGAAGCCCCATTCAGTACTCAATAGTAGTAATATTAGTAAAAGAAACAACCACCACAAAGCCTGCATCTATGTACCATTCAAAGTTTACACGTTAGCATGCCTTCTCATTTGGCCCTCAAACTCGCGAAAAGATGTGAAACCTCTACAGGAGATTTTGAGGAACAGGGGAATCTAAAACAGATTCTAGGGAACAAAGGAAGTGCTGGAAAGTTGCGGATAAGTGAGCATAATTTTAATTTTCAAAAAGAAAAATAAAGTACATTTCACAAACTACAGACAAACAGATAAGGTATCAACCACAGGCAAGATTCTATAATGGAACATTAAGATAGTGAATTCTTGGGCAGAGTGGGGGAAAGGTAGTTATCAGTAGGACCCAGCATGGGGTTACTAAGAACCAGTAACATCACATCACGCTAACTTAATTTCCTTCTATGACAAGGTTACTAAATTGGCAGATCAGAGAAATGCAACAGAGAAAGTGCATCTAAGCAAGATTTTGACAAGATCTCAAGTTAGGTCCTTGGGGATACGACAGAGAAAAATGAACAGAATGCTTCTCTAATTAGGTGGCTTAAAAAATCAGGGCTTCCCTGGTGGCGCAGTGGTTGAGAGTCCGCCTGCCGATGCAGGGGACACGAGTTCGTGCCCCGGTCCGGGAGGATCCCGCATGCCGAGGAGCAGCTGGGCCCGTGAGCCATGGCCGCCGAGCCTGCGTGCGTGTCCAGAGCCTGTGCTCCGCAATGGGAGAGGCCACAACAGTGAGAGGCCCGCGTACCGCAAAAAAAATAAATAAATAAAAATAAAAAGTCAGTGTTACTGGTGAGTGGATCATGATAGCCTGGAATCAGTTTTCTAGCAATGTACCACCGAGCATTATCTTTGGCCTTGCCCTAGTCGATTCTTAACACTAATTTTATTCAAAAATATGGAGCACATGGCCATCAGTTATGCAGATGATACAGAGCTGGGACGGACTGCAAATGAAAGGTCTCAGGCAGAATTAGGATCCAAAAGGAGCCAGAGGAGTGGGCCAAATCGAGCAAAAAGGATAAATGTTGGATTACGTTTGGGTCCAAAAATTACCTGAGCAAGTTCTGCATTGGAAAGATGTGATCTCGTAAGCAGAACCATGAAAATGAAATTAGGCATTTTAGCAGAAAGTAATCCAGTGTGAGTTATTTTTGGTTGCCAAAAAAAGCAATGCAATCTTAAGCTGCTTTAGTTGAATTAAAGTATCTAGAATAAAATAAGGATTCAGTTGATTCTGCTCTGTTGATCCCACATCTGCAGTATTGAGTCTCAAGGAGCAATCAGGACATGAGAGGATTCAGAACCAAATCATATGAGACGTGTTTGAAGGAAACGGGGAAGTTTACTTGGGAGGAGAGACGATCTGAGGGATATGAAGGCTATGTGAGAATATTTGGTTTGAAGGGCTGCCATGTGAACAAAGGTTTGGATTTGTTCTTTGAGCTCTAAGGGGAACAACCAGGACCAGTGAGTTCAAACCACCGAGAAAAAGATTCCAGACTGATATGAAGAACACTGTAACAAATGTAGAAAGAGCATCTCAAAAGGTAGAGAGTAGCCTGCCCCCAGAGGTGTTCAAGGACAGGTTGGACGAGCGCTTTGCAGAGATTCTAGAGAGGAGATTAAAGCTTTGGGTGGGAAGGTTAAAGATTGTTTTTAAGTTTCCAACTACATTCATAGAGGATCAAGATGCCTGCCTCCTCCCCATCTCTACCCGCCCCCCCCTTCTACCATGACATCCAGAGATCCCACATCAAAGCCCTAGCTTTGTTTGTGCCGAAGAGAGACTCTGTATATCTGGGGAAATGGAAGCCCTTGGGGCCCAAGGAAAGTCTTACTTATCATTCCCAAGACAATAGTCTATGATTATATATCATTTTACAGTTTATGAAACATGTAATTTGACCCCCACACCATGAGGTAAGTAGGAAAGGCATCATTAGAAACTAAGGTTCAGAGAGATTTGCTCCAAGTAGTTTTGGAACCAGAACCCAAGTCTTCTGGCTTCTGATCCAGAACTTTTAAATTGTAGCAACTCCTTCTGTGTATCCCAGGTTCATTCTCACAGTCTCTTGTTTTCAGGAGGTGCCTCTGTGGTCCCCTGTATAGAGGATCACAGCTGAGACAGAGAAGACAGAGCCCGGAGCTTCCAGAGCCCAGCGTTAAGGCTACAGATTTGGGGCACTGGAGATTTTTGGCTACTGGCTAGACCTCTTTGTTGTGATTGCCACCTCCAGCTGTGTGCCTGCTGTTGCCAGCCTTTGTATCTGCCTCCTCCAGCTATTATCCGCTGCTCCCAGCTGCTGTGCCACCTCCCAGAGCCAGGCAGCTTTGTTCTCCCCGGTAGTGAGAGTCAGCAGCACATAAACAAAACAATCAGCCACACTCCAGCCCCTGGGCCCCTGGGAAGGGAGCAGGCCAGAGTTCTGGAAATGGTTTGTTGCTGCCCCACCTGAAACACACATACTCTCTCCTCTAGAGGGTGCTGTTTCCCCCAAAACAGTCCCAGACAGATACCAGGGACAGTAGCTGAAGAATTCTGAAAATAAAAGCAGCTTCTGAGTGGTCAAAAGAGACAGAAACAGACACAATCACCTTCTTTCTCCTCTAAAAATTAAACTAATGAGTCCCTAAAACAAAGGCCAGTCACACCTACAGTGATGTCGAGCACGTTCCCTCAGCAAATACCTCTCCCTCCTTCTGCTTCCTGCCTGCAGATTGACCTAGAGCTTTCTTTCTTTACCTGAGTCATTTGTTCTCCAGAATGAATGGGTTTATCAGAGCCCTTCTTGAGTACAGGACTGCTCTGCAGCACAGACACTCCTCCTGTGAGTAAAACTGATCCCCAGCTCCCCACTGCTCGGAGCATGGCATTCAAGGCCCTTCATGATTTGGTCTCTGCCTCCTTCTTGGCTTTGGCCTTGCCACTCTTCCACACATATCGTAGACTCCAGCTCCACAAAGCACCTCGCTGTTCATCCCTTCTACCTTTGGACCCGCTTTTGCACTGGACCCGCTCCGTGCCCACCTGATGACCTCCCGCTTATCTTTCAAAACTCACTCAAGTGTTAGTTGCCCCTTTGGAAGCCCCCCTGACCCTCGAAGAAGTAGCTCATCTTCTCTAACTCCCTGCCCCCAGCATGGGTTTACTAAGCATGGTTTGTACACATTCCTATTTTCAAACATCATCGTGCTTTGCAATGGTTTGTTTACCATTGTTTGCCATCTGTGAGTTCTCAATTTAAGGCTACAGACTGTGAATGTCACCTGTTTCCCCAGTACCAAATGCAGTTTGTCAAGAAAGTCTGAGTAAAGGGATGACTGGAAGCCTGATTTAGAGAGACAGAGGCCTGAGTCAGAGCTGCAGCCTTGGTTTGCCTCATGGGCTCTGCTCATGTGCAGATGTTTGCAAATTCTTTTTTCTAAAGGTGGGAGAGAGCAAGCCCCAAGGCACTGGTCACAGCTCCCTCTGGGTTCGCTGTCCCCTTTGCTAGAAGATGAAGGAGGAAAACAAGCCTTGTTTGGGAATAGCTGTGGGCATAGGGGCGGACTCTGTCAAATTGAGTGACCAGAAAGGTTGCTTCAGCCCCTCCGCGGCGCAGTGGTGGAGGGGGCAGGTTAGAGCTGTGCACCTTCTCCTGAAACCTGTGAGGCTGGGGTAGGGAGGGGTGGTGGGCAGGGAAGCAGCCCTGAGCAAAGAGCTTTATCTGTTCTCTCTGGGCCAAGAGCAACCTGAATGAAGAAGCTTTGGGGCACGAATCCTAAATGCCTCCACCTCCACGTGTGAATGAATCCTTTCTTCTCGACCTCTGACTCTCTTTGGTTTCCTAAATAGTTAACGGTGCGTGCCATCATCCTTTGAAAATCTAGGGATTATCTCAAACTCCCCTCCTTCCTCATCTCAATATTCATCGGATGCCATGAGCTGTGGATTTGTTACTTGTGTCTCTTCCCCTTCATTTCATTGTCTTACTTTAGGTCCTTCACACCTTTTTGCTGAATCATCAGCCTCCTACACATCTCCTGTCTCTATTCTTTCTCTCCCCAAACCCTTCCTACACTGCTACTGGATCACTCTTCCTCAGTTACACCTCTGATCACAAATCAGCGCACATGTATCCACCACTTCACAAAGCACTTTCACGTTTTATTCTCATGGAATTCCTATAAGGTATTAAGATTACAATCCTTATTTTGTGAATGAAGAAACTGAAGCTCCGAGAGACGATGTGACTTGGTAAATCGAGATCTTTGGCTTCCCAAACCTCTCTGCCTCCAAACTCCACTTGTCATTATACTGTAACTGTCTCAGATCCTTCCCAACTCAATCCCTTCTACCTTTGGGTTTAGGTTTGATAGATAATGTGTCCACTAGCTATCAAAGAGAAGCCAAACTCAGTCTGGCAGAGTTGCATGGTCTGCTTCTACACCTCATTCCAGTCTTACTTCCTGCCTCATCTCTCCTATGACAAACTTCAGACAAACCAACTGTCCCCTGCTTCCTGTCGTATACACCCATGCTTTCCTGCCTTCATGTGATTGTCCATGCTCGTCTCTTTTCCTGACCTCCGTTTCTCCTTGTCTCTACATAACCATGAAATCTTTCAGAGCCCAGTTCAAATGACTCCTCTTCCAGGAAGCCTTCTCTGATCCCCACAGCCTTAAGTAAGGCCTCTCTTTTCTGAATATATGTATTATATATATATATATCTCCATCTATATCTCTTATGGCACGTCTACTTGGTATAGCATGTGTCTTCTACTACAGAGAAGCTTATTAAATTAAGGATTCAGCCATAATATGTTTTGATTAGTCTGATATATGATTAACACAATGTATGACACATAGTAGGTGCTCAAGAAGTAGTTTATGAGTGAACAAATGAGCAGAAGGGGGCTCCCAAATCACTCCAGGTGTAGGGGCCAATCTAAGAGCACTGGGAACGGACTCCATCCTCCAGGAGGACTAAGGATGTGTGGAAGCTCTTGGCCTGGGTACAACAGATGGAACTTCACTCTGGTCCAGGGCCTCTCTCCCTCTGGAGCCTTCTCACTCCCCCTTCTTGTTTGTGTCTTCTCTTGATTTTTCTTACGATGTTTTCTCTTTTTCCTTATATCCACGGAAACCCCAATAACTAATTATAGACACTAATAGATATGCAAACAAACCAAATGTCCTCATCTGTAATGATGCTACCCACCACACAGGAAGATCCATGCAGTCTCAGTTGTGTTTTCAAGCATTTATACAATAAACATTTACAGGGTGCCAGATTCTAAACAAGACACTTGACTTATGGAGGTGAATTAGGTGTGGATTCTGGCCTTGAGGACCTTACAGTCTATTAAGGGAGACAACCACATAACAGGCAAGAAGTGATAAGTGCCATGGAACAGGGATCCATGAAGTGCTGAGGGACTTTGCAAAGGGAAAGGTGACATCTAGCTCAAGGGGGTGGGGCTGAGAAGGTAATGAACGTGTACTGATTGAGAACCTGTTAGGTGCTAGGCACTGGGCTAAGTTGCTGGGGATATTTTAATGTTAGCTCATATAATTCCTCAAACAACCCTGTAGGAATGTTATTATCCCTATTTATTATCCCCATTTATTACCAGGTTGTTATG
Organism: Mesoplodon bidens; assembly: GCF_964165515.1. NCBI lineage: Eukaryota > Metazoa > Chordata > Mammalia > Artiodactyla > Ziphiidae > Mesoplodon > Mesoplodon bidens. Next base: position 69,505,704 of record NC_138177.1, on the reverse strand, counting down.
AGTAAGAAACAACCAGGAGTTGAGTTTTTTCCTCCATACCTGACTGTCTCACTCAGGGGAGATTTTATAGAGGAAGGTGGCATTGGGACTGGGCCTGAAGGATAGGCAAGATTTGGACCCTTGGAGACTGGAGTTTGGGGGTGTCAAAGAGAAGGCACCTCCAGGGAAGGGAGCAGTACAAGCAAAAGGTATAGCATTGAGTAGATTCAGGGCCAGCAGGGGATAGGAGCCAATCATTTTGGTTGAAGTGTTGGGAGTACGTGAAAGACTTAACAGGACAAATTGGAAAACAATGATGGGCTCTGATCCCACAACACCCTCCTGCCTTGTGGCCACTAGATTGAAGGGCGAGAGCCACACGGCATGGGTGTGGAGCCCCGTGCCTCCCACAGGGATCAGATGCAGGGACTTGGCCTCCTCTTCATGGTGCTCTAGCCGCATACCCTTTCACAGAGCCACTGGGTGAGTTTTCTCTTTTGACCATGGAGTACTTCTTCCTGATGTTTGGTTCAAGGATATGGAAGAAGAGAGAAGGAGAGCAACTATCATTTACTGAATGCCTAGTTTAGACCAGCACTTCACATTTCATCTTTGCAACAACTCTGGGGAACAGAGTTTTTATCTTCACAGTTACTTATGAAACTGGGGTTCAGAGAGCCCAGGCAATGCAACATATAAGTAGCAGAGCTGAGATTAGTACCTAGTTCTGGCTGCATTACAAAGTCCTTTCCACTATAGCTTCAGGTTAATACTATATACTGAATTTGCCTTTGATGAGCAAATTCCACGCTCAACAAGCAGAGAAGATGGACACCTAGCGCATGATAGGGGTCTAGCAGGAACCAGCCAGGTGTGAAGAATTCACCAGGAATGACACCCAGGGTGCACCTGATGGTTAGCGGTGATACTCTTTTTTGATGATTGTTCCATCCCAGTGCCCCTCTCCTAGGTTTGCATGGCAGGTCTTTATCCTCCCCCATTTCCTTCTCTTGGGCTCTGTTCCCAACTCTCTTCTCATCTCTTCTATCATCTACACTGCCCTGCTCGTATTTCATGCTGGCTGTTACCAAAATGTGTCTCCCTGATTCTATCCTCCTTTTCACTGTCCTCTTTGTCTTTTCACTCCCTGCACATCTGTCTGGATCATCCCTTCTTCCCCTAAGAGTTTCTTCAGCCTCCTAGAAATCTGATTTTGGAAGATGGTGATACGGAAGAATACTATGCTATCCATCAAATCACAGCTCTGACCTTCAAATTCTGCGTCACACTGTATCTCCACCCATAACCCGAAGCCTAGGTGCCCACATTAGGAGAGGCATTCTAAGCCCTACAACCTTCTATTCTCCCTGCTTCTTCCCTCCAGAAAAGAGCTTCTTGATTTAGGGGTTTGGAAACAGGATTAGAAAGGGAGACAGTTTCTAGGAAGACAGGAGGAGTTCCCACTCTAGCTATGAACTAATCCAATTATTTTAGGTTTGAAGGTACAGGAATACCTGAACCAGTCACTGCGGGGTATAGATAGAAATAGAAAGTGGTAGTACCAGCTCATTCTCTGTCCCAGTAACTGCCCATCATGCTCAAGTGCTACGTTTTGATAGAGCCCTGTGCACAGAGGGGTTGTGAGCACGATCGGCCTCCGGGCCTGAGGCTGGGCTGGCCTCTAAGCCCACACTCATCTTAGACCGCTGAGCTAGGTACGTGTCCAAGCCTAGCATACTGGAGATAGAACTAAGAAGGCAGCATTACCTGGTGGAAAGTGGGCTCGGCTGGGAAGCAAGAGACTTAGGTGTCAGCCTCAACTCTGCCTCTGACTAAAAGTGACCTTGGGTAAGTGTCTAAACCTCTTCAGCCATTATATCTTTAATTGTGGAAAAAGGTCATTAGATTAGCTCCACACTTCTCAAACTAGTGTGCCAGGAGGTGCTCGGAACCACAGGATTAAATTTAACGTATTTTCCTGAGCTATCGATTTTACTCAAAGGTTTTGAGGGAAAATCTTATTTTAATATTAAACAAACGATATATGATGGAGTAGAATGAAAAATTTACATAATTCAAAAGACAAAACAGATTTCAAGGATGTCCAGTGTGTGGGAGCTTATGGCCCATCCCTGTGTCTTCTGGGGTAAAATTCCCTCTGTCCTTCACAACCTGTTTCTGGGTCAGTTTGGGAGGCTCTGTGCTTGAGGGTTATCAAGGTCATTTCCTGCTTTAAAAGTCCATGTCCAGCCTGTGTCCCTCCCAGTGCAGATTCGTCTCATCCCTCCCACTGGCCTTGGTGGAGACAGGAGACTGCTACTCAGCCTCCTCTCACCAACCATATTATCTCTGTTTTGGATACCAACTCCAACTTGAATAGAGGCCTTGGAGGCCTCCAGGAGGAGATCAGCTGCACTGGGGACTGAAAAGAAGCATTTCTGGGCTTTCAAGTGTTCTTACTGAGAGAGGGGGGAAGAGAGGAGAAAGGAGACGGGTGTCAAGGAAGGCCTGGAAGAAAAGCACTGCGGGATTATGTAAGCCCTCAAGGTTGGGAGAAGAATGGAGTCGGGTTTGGGGTTCTTTTTAAACTTGATGTCTTTGTTCATTAATCTCCCTTCTGTCCTGCCCCAAAGAAAACAAACAAATAGAAACAGAGCCAGATGCACACAAATCTTGAGGTGGGGAAAAAAAGGGCCGTGTGTGTGTCGGGGGCCTGCCTTGCCAGCTGAGTCACTGCTGCCTCTGCCTCTCACCCTCCAGTCTCCTTCCCCTTCCCTCCCATCCTCTAGCCTCCGCCTGACACAAGGCCCTGGCCCAAGGAAGAATAGGCTTTTCTTCCCTTGTGTCAACGTTTGGAAAGTTCTCATAGACTGATCAAAAGAAAGGATAAAAGCCTTCAAAGCATTTCCTGGGAGCCTGTGACCTCCATCTGGCCCTTCTGACCCCCGTGTGTTTTCCGGTCAAGAGAGGGAAGAACACAGAGATGGGGTCATGTCAGATGTTCGCCTCTGTCCAGACACCACCCGTCCTGTCAGTGTGGGCTGATTGGGACCACTGCCCCTTCTTCCGCCCCAATCCCCAGGCAGTGCCTTCTGTCCCCTGAGAGAAGGGAACAGTGTTCCTGCAGAGAACTGCCCAGAGTGCGGTACCTCAGGGACCCCCCTTTCCCCAGCTGGAGAGGGAGGATGACTTCCTGACACACGCAGCCCATGGGGACTGCCTCTTTGATGCACCTGCCTCCTCACCCTCCAGCCACCCCCCCGCCCCCCCAGCACGCTCCCTCTCTGAGTCACCACAGCGCCTGCGCCTACCCATTGTGTGGGGCCGCAGGGCTGCACATCCTGGTCCTGTCAGAAAAGCTTGGCACTGTGCAGAGTTCAGCTGAGGACAAAGGATTCACCACTGCCTCCTCAGCCCCAGCTCCAGCCACCCCAAGAGCCTGCAGGCCTGGCCCCACCTGGGTCCTCACCCCAGAGGAACATCTCAGAGATATTAACCCATCCCTCCTCACCCTGACCGAAGAGCCAGAAAAATCAGTCCAGGTGCTAAGACACAGCTGGAAGCAATGGCATTAGTACAAATAACTTCTGTTGTCATTGTTATTCTACTGTTATCAGTAAGACCTGCGACACTGAAAGGGTTCCCAAGCACACTGGGGGAGATTTCAGAGGGGCTGGGCTGGCGATGACCAAGGGGTCTGTTGAAGACCTCTTATTCGTGTGTCAGCCTGCTCTGACTATTTAATCCGTCACCACCTGGCCTAGGCTCCTGGATTCTCCATAGGGGAGAACCCAACTGATCCCCTAAGATACTGGTTGAGAGGATCACCCTAGTTGAGAGGTTAGAAGTATTCTTCTAGACAGAGCCTCCTAGGGAGAGTTCACCCCCATGCCCAGCTGGACTTAGTGGAGAGGGTGCTGGCAAGACTACAGATGGCTGGAGGGGAGCGGAGGAGATGAGAGGGACTCCTGCAAACTTCAAGCCTCACCTATCCTCAGCCTGGTGCTGAAGATTACCTCCCCACCACCAGGGGGCAGGGCTCCCCAGCCCCATGGGACTGCCCTTGCCCTGGCGGCTTGCCTTCTCCTGCCTTCTCCTGCCCACCGACCCCAGCCCACCCCCCTTTTACTGTTAGGTTGAACCATATGAAATTACGAGTTTTAAAGAATGGGTCCCATGTCAGCAATATCAAGTGGTCCAATTTACCAATATTTAATAACAATAAAAATAACAGCATCAGCCTCCTTCAGACTACCAGACTCTGCATTATATGAAGCACATTAGAAGCAATTCCGCTTGATCCGCACAGCCAGCTGGTGGCAGTTAGAGCCGCAAGAATCTCTCTCCAAGGTCACAGCTAACCTTCCAATCATCAAATCCAAGGGCGTTTTCTCAGTCCTCGACCCCAGCAGTCTCTCTGCGTCATGTGAGACTGATGGCCAGCCTGTCTGTTCTGGACACTCTCTCCTTTGGTCCTTATTGAGATGTGGTGGGGATCCACTGATTTTGGAGCCCTTGATTAGCTCTTTAGTGGCCCTGCCACTTCTAGCCTTTGGGATTTGGAGAAAATCACTTAAACTCTTTGAGTTTCCTTTTCCTTTACCTGCAAAAAAAAGGGGCCTAATGATATCTACCTCACCAGAGTGTTGGGAGAATTAGATAAGTGCACAGATGTACCAAGAGCACTTGGTGGGGTCAGCACTAACAGGGTGCAGTCTCATCATCACTCTCTGACATGGTCCTCCAGGCTCTCTCCTCCCTGTCTCTTTACGTCTGGTCCATCTCTCTTGCTGTGGTCTCCCATGGGCCCTGAATTGTTGGTGTTTCTCAGGGATTCCCCTTGGCATCTCTAACCACTCTGCTCTCCCTTCCTTGGCTGTTTCAACCACTCCCACAGATTCCCCTCACCTCTGCCCTGTACAACCAACACTTACAGGCTCCCTCTAACTGGACAGTCTAGTTTTAACGTGTTCAGACTGATGTCCTCTCTACTCAGAAGGGAGTCTCTCCTGTGCTTCCCCTCTTGTTCCCAGCAACACCATCCATTCAGTGCCCAGGTTAGAAACCTTAGAGTCGCCCTCGGTTTCTCTCTTGCCCCTCATCCAGCGGGTCACTGGGTCTTATCAATCCTGCCTTTGTGGGCTTCTCTCCAACTCCTTTGAGGCTGCCCTAGTTCTCTTTCACCTGAAGTGCTGCAATGACCTCCTGTTTTCCCACACCCAGCCTCGCCTCCCTCACCTCCACCCCCTCAGCAGCCACAGTGCCTTTCAACAACACAATTACATCCCATCGCTCTGGCTTTCAATCCTTCAAGGAGTTCCACAGCTTCTGTAGTAAAACCCAAACTTCTAGACATAGCATTCAGAACCCTTCACCATCTGATGCCACCTTGATTTCCACAGCCTCTCCTTTTGGTACTTTTCCCTATGGACCCCATCTTCTAGCCATATAGAATTGTCATTGGCTCTTCAAATGCAGTCTGCACCCCACGTGCACGGCCCCATGCTTTTACCAAGCAGGTCTCTCTGCCTAAAATGCCCTCATTACTCTCTCTACGTTCCTGGGACATTTTGCCACATCATCGATGTAGCACTCCTCTGTCCTTGAGAGATGGTGAGCTCTTTGAAGGCAGAGACTACACCTTAGTTCTCTTTTCAAGCTGGTGCCTTTGAATTTAACCTAATTGATTAGTATAGAGGAAAGACTTAGACATGAAATCCCTGGTCTGATTCCAGGCTAGGGGTGCCAACCACGTTGCATCTGGGCCGTCATTTACCTCACCTCCTGCCCTTAACAGGTATCACTAATTCATCACAGTACTTTTTCCCTCACTGAACCTCAGAATCTTTCTCAGCATGGTGATACAGGGAGCCATTTTCAATCCAATGCAGTTAGCCTTACAAACGAAACCTATTTGTTATCCTGGCAGGTCTGGGTCATAGCCAAAGGTCCCTATCTATCCTTCTTTCCCACTATTTGCCATCCAGATCTGTGCCATCTACTTGCTATGGGAACTTCAGTCAATCTCTTCATCTCTCTAGGGCTCAGTTTCCTCACCTAAGGAGGCAATAAAGCCTTCCATTATTTGGTTGGGATTACAGGAAATAAAGTATGTGAAATCTGTAAGGCCTGTATGCAAATATAGGATATTATTATTAGCCTACTTTGCAGATGAAAGAAAACTATCTACCAAATTAGAGAAATTAAGGCTCAGAGAGGTAAAGTAACTTGTTGATGTTTATTTAATGGCAAAGCCGGACCCTCTGTCTCCAAGTCCCGTGGACCTTCACTCATGTTGCCTCTCCACACCCATGTGGGCTTGATGATGCTCCAGCTACCTCCTGCCTTATTTGTCCTTTCTCCAGGGTAACAGTGATTCATGCAGTAGGACTTACTACAGCCCTGGAATTGGAGGAGGTTTCCAGTCCACCTCCTTCATCCTACCTCCCTATAATTCCATCATAATTCCCAAGGTGAAGCTCCCTCCAAAACCCATTCAACCTGCCAAGAGGTAGGAAAGGTGTTTAGTGAGGGATGACACATAGAACTCAGTTCCTACATCATGCCCTTTGGCCTCTTGCCCTCCTGCTTCCCCTTGGTGGCTCCAGCCAGCTGGCAGGCTGCTCAAAGCCCAGGATGAAGGGTAAAACATGGAGACGTTTGGGATCGCAACTCTGAAAAGAGAGGGCATTGGAGTTCAGTTAAGTTTCTTCTTCCCCTGAAATTGTTTCCCTCTCATAGGGGGCAAATGAAAGTACCAGGCTCTACTAAAATCTGTAAGGCCTGCAAAGTGTGGCCAGGGGGAAGTCAGGCTTGGGACTGGAGAGAAACAAGAACTGAGTGTTCTCCTGGTGTGCAGCCTACAGACGTGCAGGAAGCTGTCGAGAAAGGTGTGCTGACCCTTGTTATTGGCCAGGGGATGAGTGAGGCCTCGAAGGTACCCTCATTAACTGTGGAGTACCTCAGGAAACAAGGCATTGATGTGCGGGTCCTCCAGACAGAGCAGGCACTGAAGGAGGAAAATGCTTTGGTTACCCAAGGCATCAGGATGGGAGGGGTCTTCCATTCCACCTGCTGATGGAGGCTTAAGAGAATAACTCACTAAGAAATGATAAAAAAAAAAAGATTAATTTTTTAAAGAGCCCAGGATGGCCAGGCCCCAGAAGATAAGGTTTTTGGGGTGGAGGCCAGGGAGCCACTGAGCTGTCACCAGATCTGCCACCAGAATCTGAGAAACCAGAGAGAGGCCAACCTGATGGGACCGGTTCCTTAGGGTCCTGGAACCAGTGGGGCTCCCCACCTGAGAGAAGAGAGGGAGGCTGACCTACCTCCCGGCTGAAGCTCCCTTCTCTATACCTTTCTCGCCTGTGATCTTAGAAGCTGTGTGGCTGTGATGAGAGAGGTCTTGGACCTAGTCGGTGGAGGGTCCGAGAGGCAGTGTAGGCGGCGGGGAGGCAGGAGAGTTACCCCCTCCTGTCAATGATTCTCCTGTCAATCAGGAGAATCATTTCTGAACTGCTTCCTAGCCTGTGTTTTGTTCATCTTTGTGACCTCCTCAGTGCCTAGTATAGAGCTTTGTCTGAGTATTTCTTGGCTTAAAAGAGCCCCATAGCATTGATATTGTACATTTCTTTTCCCTCCCTCAGGCTCCCTTTTTGGTATGTGACCTGCTTCATCCTTGGGAAGTCCTTCCTCCGAGCTTCCCATTAAAGCGTCAACCTTCAGACAGCTGCGCGCACTGACTTGGTCTCTCCATCTGCCTTTACTCCAGGCTGAAGAGCTGTCTTCTCTCTAGTTTCCCTCAGTTCTCACTCCACACTGCCCTCAGCCCACTGCCATCAACACTCTGGTGTCTCTCTCTCATGAGAGGCCAGGTTGGGGAGGGCCCACAGTGGGTACGCAGTGCTTAGCATGGAGCCTCAATGCCAGAAATCCAGAGTCTTCTGCAGGAGGCAGATCCCTCTTTCATCGTGGGAAAGGAGAGAGGCGGAAAACTCCAGACCTGGACCCCAAACTGGTCCAGAGTCGGGCAACTGTGGATAGAGTTTCTCCCTGGACTGACCAGGTCCTCCTGGGAAGCCCAGTGCTTCCTGGTGCCCACGTGACCAAAGACAAGAGGACTGAGCTTGGGAGAAAGAAAAGTAGGAAAAGGAAGATGGAGGGGAAATGGAAGGATCCCAACTCGCAAGCCCCTAGAACAACAGGTGGGTCAGAGTATGTAATAAGCTGGCCTCTCCAGCATCAGCATTCTCGGTCCTCCACCCACCCCTCACACACAGCCTCTGCCCTCCAGCTACGCTAAGTTTCTCCCAGTGCTTGAACGGGCCATGCTTTCTCTTACCAACAGTTCTCGGCAAACAATGGGGCCTCTTCCGTGAAGCACTCTTCCCCTCCCCACTCCACTTGGTCGATCTCTACCCTTCCTTCAAGCCTCGGCTTAGATGTCACTTTCTCTAAGAAGCCCTTCCAGACGCCCACAGCCCCAGTGTGAGTTGCTGCCCCTCTGTGTCCCCATGGGCTGTGGACTTCCCCACCTCAGCCCTTGTGCTGGGTTTCCGCGTACCGCGTCATCCTATCCTCCCTGGGAGGTGGGTAATGCCATTGCCTTCATGTGAATGTGTGGAAACCAGACTCAGAAAGGTTAGCTGACTTGTCCAGAAGGACCACTAGTAAGGAAGAGGTGACTGCAAGTTGAACCCAGGCCCACTTAAACTGCACTTTTCATCTGGCCACCATACCATCATGGCATGTCGGCGCTGGGAGGCCCACATGGTCATCCTGTTCAACCCCTTCACTTCACTGAAGAGGAAGCCAAGGTTTAGAAAAGTTGAGTAAATTTTCCATAATCACACAGCCGGCTCATAGCACCAGAATCAGAGCAATAACCTTGGCTTTCTTCTTCATCCCAAGCTCTCTCTTCCTACAAGATCTTTTCTTAACCCCGGGGTCCTGAAGGGCCAACCTGGGAGCATTATCCACTGAGCTCTTCCCCTCCAACCAAAGCCCCAGCCTAGGGGTGTCCAGTGTGCCCCTCCCATCAGCAGGCCTCAGGAATCTCCTTGCCCCACAGCAGCTGGCCCAGAAATATGACAACAAGAAGAGCTAGAAGAAACAGCAGATAGCGGGCCCATTGGGAAGGGGCACATTCAATGATGTTCTCTGCTAGGGGCTGTGGAAATGATCAAGGGAGTTATCTGAGACAGCTGGAAGTCCATGGCCCACAAGGGCTCTGAGCCCCTTTGGAAATGTCTCCTAGGCCACCCAACCTCTATTCAATAGGCGGCTAAGCTGGGCCTCTCTTTCTCATCATGGGGAGTGAGTCCTCCACCTCTTTCCATCCTTCCCCTTTGCCTGGTAATCCCTTATACCCAGGAAATGCTTCCTGCTAAGTCAAAGTTTACTTGTTGCTGCCTAAGGAATTTGTTCTTATTTTTACCCTTGGTGGAGATGGAGACCCATAGGCACCCTGTGCTTCTGATGCATATTCAGGGAATTGAGCCACCTTCCCCGACAGGGGCCCTCGCCACTCCCTTTCCTTCTCAGGTTCCACATTTGAAGAGCAACCTCTGACCCTCACACAGAGAAGCCTGTCTCCAACAGGGGACATTTGGAAGGGCACTTGGAGTCAGAAGAATACACCAGAGAATAAGGGCTGGGAGAGGAGTGTTCCTGCATGGAAGACAGATGGATGATGCAGCTTCAGCAGAATCTGGCAGCCAGCCAGGGAGCATTCTAGGTGAGCAGTGGGGTTAAGGCATAGAAGGGTCCTGCAAGGGTCTTTGCAATTCTGATGTAAGGGAAACATCATGGAGATTGGCATTCGATAACATTTGCAGATGAACAAACCAACATCAGCTTAGTTCTCCATCTAATGGGGTTTCTGCAACTGTGACCCCATCAACCACCCCAGGTCCCAGCACACCATCGCGCAATCAGCCCTCAAATCCTCGGGGTCCTGGTCCTGGTAAGCTCGCCATCTCTTCCCTTTTTTTTTTTTTTTAAATCTTTTATTATTATCTCTTCCCTTTTTAGGGTACCTGCTCCAGGCTTCCAGAAGATGCCCCAGACCAGAATAGTAGGAGAGGCATAGACACGCCCTATAGATCCTTATACAGACATAGGATATTAACAGGGAAGGTCAGAGCCAGGTGTCGTGAAGGACTTATAATCAACAGAGATCTCAAACTCCAAACCCTGGCCAAGAAGGCCATGGGGCTCCTCTCTCCAGTGATCCGTCAGCAGTGGGAATGGGGCCCATGGGAATGTAGGAAACGAAAGGAGGTAGGCTCACCCTGCCTAGAGGCAGTCAAGGGTCAAGGTGAACTTTTGCGTTTCTGGACGCAGAATCCTGTTTAAGGTCCCTGTACCCATTGTTCTCCCCACTCCAACCCCAACATGCCCCCACTCTTCCCAAAGAAGGTGGGCAAAAGCTAATTCTGTGAAAATTCCACATGGGTTGGGTCATCTGAGTGAAGCCAAGAGGCAGATAGTGACCCTTCCCCCGCAAAATACAACCCAGAAAAACACCCAGCAGCAAGAGACTTCCATTCTAGAATGGAGTCCCAGTCTTGCCACCTGGATATGTCATGTCACCTGTCAGAGCCCTACTATAAAACGGGGAAATGATAACGAGGCCATCTACCTCACAGGGTGGTGAGAAGCCGTGACCCTGAGTGCACTGGGCAGATGCAAGGGCTGGTGGCCCTGGGCCGGTGCTGGGGCAGGCTGGGGTTGGTCATTCGCGCATCACTCCATTCAGTGTGTTTGGCTCCGCCCTGGGGCTGGGGTCCTGGCTCACCAAACCTCTCTGTGGTCTGTGGGATGGGGGAGGGGGGGAGGGGCGGGCGTGCTCACGGTTCAGCAGAGACCGTGTCCGTGGTTAACGTATAAGCGAGTGCGGTCTGGAGCAGCGGGACATTCCCCGCCCCAGGGCCACATTCTTGAGGTCACAACAAGTGCAAACTTGTTATAACCTGTGTTGGAGCAGCAGGGGGCAGCGAGGGCACGGGGTGGGGGGTGGTCGGGGGCTGGGGCGCTGGTGCTGAGCCGCTCGAGGCTGGAGGCTGGCGGAAGGGGTGCAGAGGGGATGGAGGGCGGGTGTGCTGGTGCATATGCGAGTGGCCGGTGCGGGTCTGTGTACCTGAGTCGGCCTGCTGGGTCTGGGCACATCCGCTCCGGCGTGCGTCCGGGAGCCGTGTTTGGGGCCGCATGCAAGACCGTGTGCCTGTGTGTCTCTGCATATATGAGCCTCCCGGTGGGAGGAGGAGGAGAGGCGGGAAGGCACGGGCCGCGGCGGCTGGGCATGTGGAACCGAGGAGTGGGCAGGCTGAGTGCCCCTTCCCCTTGGCCGGCCTCACGGAACCTGCATTCCAAGTCCATCCACAGACTGCCCCGCCCCCGCCCCCTGTAAGCCGGGGCCTCTCCCGCCCTTGGGCCCATCTCCCCAGCCTGCCCGGGGAGGAGGGGGTGGGGTCGCCTCCTGCCCATCCCCCCTGGCTCTGGCCCCACTCCCCCAAGCTCGCTGGGCCCTCCGGACACTGGGGCGGGTGGGGGTGGGAGCGGGGGGAGGCTCTGAAAGCAGGTGACTGTTTGGGGGAACTCGGGGACAGAGCCCCCATTGTGCCCGCCCCGGAGGCGCCTCAATGGAGCTCTGGGGCACAAAGGGGCTTTGACAATGGGCAGGACATTAGTATGCAGAGCCAGCCCCTCGGCCCTCTCCCTGTCCCACAGCCCAGGGGTGGGGGCTGGGGGGATGCTGGCCTCGCGGGTGGGGGCAGGGGGTGGGGCAGGGCTGAGACTGAAGAGATCTCAGCCCCCGGGGGCTCCCCTGGGGACACTGCCCAGGTGACAGGGGAGGGAGACTAGACCAGGGCCCCCAAACCTGCCACGAGCCAGAAAGGGCTTTCCAAATGGAAAAAACCAGGGGGACTGGGAGGGATGGGGGAGGAGGGGCTGTGGGAAGCCAGGCCCCTTCCTCCCAACTGGACTCGGGAAAGAAGCACGTGGACAGTCTGAGCCCACCCACTTTTGGCCTCAGTTTTCCCATCTATTCTAGGGAACTGTGTGGGTGGCAGAGGAAAAACTGAGCAATAGACAGCAAGGTCTCAAACATAAGCCCGCCCCGACTCCTCAGGCTCGGGGGCTGCTGGTGGGATCTGACCCTCCAGAATGCTTCTGCTCAGGGTGTGTGCTTGGGGTTTGGGTATTTAGGCTTCTGACAAGGTGGTGCCTGCAGCCCAGCTCAGGGGGATTTGGCTGACAGGCCAAAGAGCCAGGGCTGGCTCCTCCCACCCCTGCCCCTTGTGTGTTTGTCTGTCTCCCCATCTGCCTCATCCCCACCCCCACTGGCACCCTTCCCAAGGTGCGTGTACTGCCCGTGGCACCACAGCACAAAGGGCAGGGTCAGGAGCCACCGGGAAAGGGACCCAGAGCCTGGAGTGCTGGGAGACTGAGAGGAGGAAGGGGCTGCAGGCAGTGAGCAGGAAAGGGACACCCCAGGAGAAGCAGTGTTGCCCGATCACAGACTTCCTCTGCCCTGGGCCAGGAACCCTTAGGAGAGAGGGCTGGGGCCACTTTACAGAACTGCTCCCCACAAGGCAAGATGGAAAAACCTTCTGGGCTTAGCAATGTCTTCTCCTGGCTTGCTTTCTCCTTTTTCAGTTGCTGTTGAGGTCAGGAAGTCCCTCCCTGCTACCCGCCCTCAACTCAAGGCTTCCTGCTCTACTGCTATTGGCCCTGGATGGCACACTTGGGATTGCTGGGGGAAAGGTAAGTTCTGCTCCCCTCCTCTCACGACCTTGGTTGGGTTTTTTTCCCCCACTGAAAAAGTCTGGTGGGGAAAGTGTAGGGCTAAGAGTTATAACTCCTGGGCTCAGGGCCCAACAACCGTGTTAACTTTTCCTGGGACCTCACACAAGTCACTTTTCCTCTCTGGTTCAAGAAGCCCACATCTGCAATTTGGGAAAGGTCACTTCTGCATCGCACTGCCTTCTGGGCCCATGGGCAGTGGATTCAGGGGCAAGGCTCTGGTATTTAATAAGAGCTCATATTATCCAGCACTATGCTAGGCCCTTTTCTAGCGTTACATCATCTAATTCTCAACAATTCTAAAAAGTAGCCACTTTTTAAAAGCTGCATTTTATAGACGAGACAACTGAAGCACAGAGATGTTAATAATCTGCCCAAAGTCACACAGCTAGTGAGTGGTAGAACTGAGATTCGAGCTCAAGTAGATAGTCTGTCCCCAGGACCCACATGATTAACCACTACCCCATACTGCCTCCCTAGTGAAAACATTCAAAAGACCATGGGCAGCTAAGGGAGATCAACCTTAGGATGTTCAAATCACCTGGGGCTTTTCCAAACTATTTTCTGACGTTCCTCTGGACTAGTAATTCTCAAACTGTGGTCCAGGGACCCTGGGGGCTCCTGAGACCCTTTCAGAGGCTCTATGAGGTCAAACCTATCTTCATAATAATACTAATATGTTATTTGCTTCTTTTCACTTTCATTCCCTCATGAGTGTTCAATGGAGTTTTCCAGAAGCTACATTGCAATATGATATTGTAACATATTGAATGCAGAAGCAGATATGAAACACCAACTGTCTTCTATTAAGCCAGATATTGAAAAGATTTGTGAAAATGTGAGACAATGCCACTTACTAAACTTTTGTCTGTTTTTAAATATAGCTATTTTTTCATTAAAAATATGTCATCTAGGGCTTCCCTGGTGGCGCAGTGGTTGAGAGTCCGCCTGCCGATGCAGGGGACACGGGTTCGTGCCCCCGTCCGGGAAGATCCCACATGCCGCGGAGCGGCTGGGCCCGTGAGCCATGGCTGCTGAGCCTGCGCGTCTGGGGCCTGTGCTCCGCAACGGGAGAGGCCACAACAGTGAGAGGCCTGTGTACCGCAAAAAAAAAAAAAAAAAAAAAAAATGTCGTCTAAATTGACATGCAAAACGGGTTTATTGCTGTTATTTTTAAATGAATTAATGCATATTTTAAGGTTCCTCTCATTTCTAACCTATCAATGTAATCCACATTAACAAAAGCTCTTTGCAGTCTTCAATCATTTTTGAGATGTGAAGGGGTCCTGAGACCAAAAAGTTTGAGAACCACTGCCCTAGACTCAGACATCCTCGCCCTTTCCTCTTGCCATTGCCCATGTCTTTTTTACAGAGGGTCAACCAGGGAGATTTAGACGTGGGAAGAAGGTGTGTGCCCGGGTCTTGTGGTTGGGACTAGGATGGGGGTGGAGCTGAGGATATAACGCTAAAAGGTCAGGCCTAACCCGACTTGAGAGCTATGCCCACATGTCTCCCAGCTTGCAGGCTCCCACCCGGAGGCATGCTGCAGACAACGGGGCTGGCCCAGACTGGACTCTGGCCTCTGCCCCTTTCCCACTCCAGACGCCCACTGACAAGCCCAGCATCAGGCAGGAGCAGACCTCCCTGGCGAGGAGAGAAAGGTTCTGTGGATACCCACGTGGATTTTTGTGTTTGGGCCAGCAGCGCTTAATCTGCTGCTTATAATCTTAGGGTAAAACTGTCTCCACAGGATGGGGAGTTTAGTAGGAGAGGAGTTTCTCTGGAGGTTCCCTAGAGAGTTGGATAATAGAGTCTTACATATACCCTAGTCTAGGACACTCCTAAACCTCTGACGTCAGGGTCCTCCCCCAGAATTAGCAACCAGAAAGGTTTCCTACCTAGAGTCAAGCTGGTCAGTAGACAGTCTGTGCCCTGGGAACAGAGGGGTCCGGGGAGGGAAGAGATGCCTTTGCTTCAGGGAGTCGACAATCTGACAGGGGTGTAGGCCCCACCCTAGAGGAGCTCCTGTTATGGTAGGAGACAGGATGTCCCCTCCAACATTACCACTGCCCAGGTCATCCTGGGCAAATTCATAGACACGAAGGACAAGGAACAGGCAGGATGCTGAGGAGAAGGGGTACAAGATGACAGAGCAGATAGGGAAACAGAAGGATGGAGATTTGTAGGAGGGGCAGGACTTGGAGGGGTAGGCCTGTGTGAGGGCCCAGGGTGGAACGGGTGTGGCTCAGGGATTGCCATGGGATATGCTCCCCCAGAACAGGGTCTGAATCGATGGGGGTCCCAGAAGATAGGGGAACTGGAGGGGATGGGAGAAAGGCTGATATAAAGTAGCTTGAAGATTGTGATTGGGAGTTTTCATCTGAAAACCCACAGAGACGTCTGAGTAGCAAAGGGGCAAGATAAAACTGGTGCTTCATGATGACAGTTCCAGGGATAATTGTGTGTGGAGTAAAGAGGGAATCAAGGAGAAAGAAAGGTGGAAGTTAGAAAGATCATCAAGGAGGCCGCTTTGGCCTCCTTGAACAGGGGGCCAAACAGGCTGATCAGGGGGCAGAGAAGAGGCGGACTCACACACCTGAGGGGAGTTGTGGGGGAAATGTGGGCAGGGAGGGAAGAGGCAGGGCCATGGAGGGACAGGGGCGAGATGTCGGGGTAGAGAGAAGCCGGCGTCTTCGGCTGGAAGATATAAGTCACTCAGACGGGGAAAGAGACTGTTTAAGGGAAGCCCAGCAGCTCGGTTACATTGATCGAATCCAAGTTGGAGACAGCACATCTGCTTGGTGAAAACTCATGGAAAGAAGGGCCCAGGAGCGTGGAGACCCAGGCAACGCTTGGGTCTTGTTGGAATGAAGACAGAAACCTCATCTTAAACGACTTGATAATTCTCCCACCTTCCCAAACTCTAGAAGGGCGGAGAGACAGAGACCTAGGACAGACCTCAGAAAAGCCACAGAGAAGGGCTGCAGCGGGCCCAGGAGCCAGGCAAGATGACGGAGAAGAAAGAGTCACAGAGGTGGGAGAACCATAACAGCCAACAACTGCACTTTTTATTTTTAACATGTTGAGCACCACTCAAAGCCCTTTACAAATATCGAGTCTTTTAATACACAACTATAATTAGCCCCATTGTAAGGCTGAGGAGACATTTGTAGCTACTAAGCAGTGAAAGCAGGATTTTAAACCCAGGAAGTCTGACTCCAAGGCTGTGCTCTTAACCACTACGCCTCTGCCTCTCAGACAACAGAAAGGAGCCCTGAGACAGCACTGTGGGGTCGCACTTTCCCTCCAGAAGAGGACTCTTGACAACTGTTACAATAATCCATGCGCTTCTCTGAGCTTCACAGCTCCCCCTCACAAGCCTTAATGATGGGCTTTTTTTTTTTTTTTTTTTTTTTTTTGCGGTACACGAGCCTCTCACTGCTGTGGCCTTTCCCGTTGCGGAGCACAGGCTCCGGACACGCAGTCTCAGCGGCCATGGCTCACGGGCCCAGCCGCTCCGCGGCATGTGGGATCTTCCCGGACCGGGGCACGAACCCGTGTCCCCTGCGTCGGCAGGCGGACTCTCAACCACTGCGCCACCAGGGAAGCCCCCGATGATGGGCTTTTTTGTTGGGGGTGGGTTTGTTTTTGTTTGGGTCCAGAAGGTGGTCTGCCTCTCTTTCCCAAACTCCATTTCAGATCTCTTTCCTTTTATGGACCTGTTTCCTGAAATCTAGCCTAAGTCCTTCAAGCTGCAGCCCCAATCCTTTCCCCAGGTCTTCTGCCATTGGAGGGAGAGCAGAATGGCCATATCCACTCCTTCTATGCTACACCTTTTTAGGGGCCTGAAGTGCTAATTCAGTCCTCTGAAGCCCATGCTTCTCCAGCCTCTTTCTCCAGGCCACCCAGTTCAGTTTTCGCTTCTCTCCTGAATTCCAGAGCCAGCCCCTCCCTTCTCCCCCACCTCAAATCCAGCTCCCAGCTGGCAGACACCCACGGGAGAGTTTTTCCCATAATCCCTTTCTCTGTGCCCTTTCAAGCTTCTGATGTGGGGAGGGGATGAAGAGGGGCCACTCAGATGCACTGTCTCCATGAAAATGGTGGCAACACGTATATTAAACTTGGATGAAGGGAGAAAAGCATTGAACGCAGCCTGTGGAAGAGACAGGGTGATGCGGTAAACTCAGAAAGCTCTGATTCCCAAGAGCCTCCCCTGCCAACCAGCCTTCACTGGGTGCTAAAACACTTGGATTCCAGATCTCCCATCTCTCTAATCTTTCTGCAGTTTCATCTTAGCAGTGTGGCTCGGACTATCCCTTCTCTCTGCCCCTTCCAGGGCCTCACCACCATCCTGGACAGTTTGGCATTAACCCGGACAGTAGCACTGACCAGTCAGGCAAGAGAAGAATCTAGGCCGGGGAGGGGAGGGAGACTGGAGCTTTTTTCCTTCCGTCCTAAATAACCCTTGGCAGGAAAGTTGAGGGGCTCCATTGCCCAACATCTCTTTCCCTCCCCACTGATGCCAGGAGGTTCGGCCTATCTTCCATCTTGTGTGCAGAAACCAAGCATTTTGCTAAAAGACGCAGGGGGTCTTTTCTCCTTTGTAGAAGTGGGTCTTTCTGCATGACTCAACCCCTGCCCCCCAGAGCCCTTAAACCCCTTATTCCATCAATCCGGGCATGACCCCAGAGGACTTGATCTAAGCCCACTCAGACCCAAGTGTCCCAGCCTCTCTGGTCCCTAGGGAGGACCAGGGAAGGAAGCCCCTGGGTCTTCTGCCACGCCCTTCCCTTCTAGCCCAAGCCAACCAGGTTGGAGTTATAAACGAGCTCGTGCACAGAGGAGGTGCAAGTGTGGGGATGGGGCGCCGTTCAGTGGGGCACAGGGAGGAGGTGAGGGATGCCAGGAGTCGGACAGCTAACCCTCCCACGCAAACGTATGTGTCCACAGACCGCATGTAGGGCAGATGTTGGGCAGACAGACTTTTTTCCCTCAGGGTAGGGGGCAGCAGTGGGATTCTGCATTGGAACCACAGAAGGATTGGGACCCTAACCCTGCCCCCGCCAGCCCTCTCCACTTAGTGGAGTCGTTGCCATTTGATATTCACTGAGACAAGTTGGCTGCTCAGCTCGGGGTGGGGGGCGGGGGGATGGCTCAGAAAACAGCAGCTTCTTTCAGGACCCAGGTTGGCAAGGGCTTTGGGAGGCTGGACTGGCCCAGATCACCCCCCAACACCCCCTCTCTCCCTCCCTCGCCACCACCACCAAAGGACTGGAGGGCGGGGAAGAGGAGTTGGCACTGCCTGGGCCATGCCTATTGCCTCTGCAGACCAGGCCTGGCCCCTCTCCCTGGCATGATGCCTTCCCTCCCCCTCCTCCCTCGTTTCCTCCTCCCTGAAGAACCAGCTATAAGCCAGGACACTTGGTTGCTTCTACACTTGGTCCCCCGTACCCAGCCTATACCATGAGGAATTAACAAGCCCTGCACAGGATGGTGCCCACCATCATGCCAGGAACACGTAACAGAACAGAAATCCTTGGAGACTAGGAACAGCGTTTCAAGATGAAACTGAATGGAATTCAGTGGTAGCTTCTGGTCCCTTCTCAGACTGGTTTCCTGATACCCACTCCAGGCCCTCGTCACGCCTAAACAAGTGTCACTCCTCACAGAAGGGCACCAAGTCTCCCATCATCATCTCCCTCCCACCCAGAAAGGCCTAAAGCAGTCCTGGTGAGGAAAAAAAAATTCAAGCATCGTGGCCAAGGCAGACGGGCCAGAAATCTTTAACCAGAATGTGTATCGATAAGCAACAGAATCAGGCTTTAAGCCTAGGCCTCCTTTGGGGTCCAAATCTGTACTGGCTTCTTCACCACCCCCACTTCCCCATCTGCCTCACTCTGCCTGGAGCCCTTCATTAACAAGCATGAGATCTCAAGATACAAGAGGTCCTGCTCCCACTTGTCCCCAGTTTTGTCCTTCCATGCATCCTGGGGCTCAACTCTTCTCCCTCAAATCAGGAAGTTCCAACCTGTCTCTTTTCTAATGCAGGTGCCCTTGGTTAGTTCCTGATGGGGAGAAGGGATGGGATGGGGAAGGGGCATCTCACCTGGAGGGTGGATGTTATGGAACCGAATCTGCCCTTCTTACTCTAGCAGAGGTGGCCCTGCTGCTCTCCTCCAGGTGATCTCAGTGTGAAACAGCTGTGGCGAGGGGAGGAGGGTTGTAATGGGGAGAGGTGTCTTGAAGTGGGAGGCAAGTTGGAATGAAGGGAAGAAACTGGGCGGGCAGGGGTCCCAGTCACACCAGGCTACTACATCTCCCTAACCTGAGCTGTAGGTGTTTTCTTCCCCTGTGTGAACTAGTGATCAGTGGGTGTCACTATGTGACTGTCACAGCATGGGGAGGGGGAAAAGGGGCTGGGCATGGGAGTGGGAGTAACCTGATGATCCCGGGAAGAGGGGGCACTGTCTGCAGTGCCTGTGAGGGTGCATGGTTATATGTGGTGGTCACTGTATTTAGTTGGAGGGCTGTGATGCAACTGCAGGTCTGCCCAATAGGAAGGAGCATTAGGAAAGCCCCTTTCTTAGCTGAAAGTGCTGAGGTGACCAGTTTGGGAAAGTTTCCTTCTTGGTGAGCCCTTCCTATAAGGCTCCGTTTGGGGCCCGCCCAAGGTGGGAGGCTGGGGAATAGGACTGTACCACTGAGGCCAGTCAGGGTAGGGACCTAGGGGCTGGGGGGCCCGGTATCTCTGGAGAGTGAGGTGGACAGGACCCCGGCTGCGGCGGCAGCACTCCTTCATCAGGGCCAGGGTCTTACCTTGGGTCCGGGGTGGAGTGGCCCCTCGGATGGGCAGCGGGACAGACGGACAGACGGGGCGGGCAGGCGTGAGGAACGGAGCTGTGCGACGGGCAGGGCCAGGACTCTTAAACCCGGAGCTGGGATCAGATAAGGGCTGGTCCTGGGGCCGGGGCCGGGGTCGGGCCGGCCGGGGGCAGAGCTGGGCCGGGCCGGGCCGCCCCCTCCCTCCGCAGCGCAGAGCCAAACTTTGCGTGAACTGAGGGACCTGGAGGGGCCGGGCGGGCGGGGGCGGGGGGCTCCGGACAGGCCAATGGGAATGTGGAGCGCCAGGCCCGAGCTGCCGGGATTGGAGGGGACTGGGCAGGGGGTGGGGCGTAGGAGCTACGAAGCAGAGCCCCAGACAGCTGGAGGAGCAGGACAGAGAGCAACACCCAAAGACAGAGACCCAGACAGACTCAGGGAGAAATAGATAGAGAGACGATAGGCGAAGCGATAGAAGCCGAGCTGGCAAGATGACAGGGGAAGAGAGAAGGAAGAGAAAGGAGGCTGTCGTGTCAGGGATGGGGAACGAGAGCGGGAGCAGGCGGGGGCGGACCTGGGGCCGAGTTAATGAGGTGGAAATGAATTCAGGACCGGCCCAGTGGCCCGGCAAGCAGCGCCGAAGGGGCGGGCTCAGGGGACTACGGGGTAATATCCTTCAGCACCATTTCCGTGCTGTTTGCCATTTTCTAAGTGCTGGGTGAGGTCCTGGATGCGAAATGCGCAGACATCATTCCCACTTGCAGTGTCTTGGTCTGAGAGAGGGCAGAACACGCAGCCCAAGTGCCCAGGAGGTGCTGGAGGCAGCAGAAAGGGAAAGATCACTCTACTTAGGGGGTCCTGCAGATGTGGGAGGACAGACGTGACGTCCATCCGATAAGGCCCCTAAAGAATGCAGAGGATTCAGGTACGGGGAGACGGTGGGGAGGGCTTTTAAGGCAGAGGTAACTGCACTCACAAAGTCCTGGGAGGACAGGAAAAATACAAGTCTGCTTGGGAAACAGCAGCAAAATGGTCCACTGGACCAGAATACGGAGTGGTGGTTCTCAACCTTTTCATCACGAAGGACTTCTTTCATTATCTGAATCCATGTTTTGAGAGGTTTTTATCCACAATCTCCCACTCTTGGCATGTATTAAGGAAGAAAACATTTATTTCCCCATTTTTGCTCATCGTAGATATTTAACTACTAATCAGTAACCAGTATTACCATATTGAGTTGATATACATAGTGGGGGAAAAAAGAGGAAAGGCACTTGACATTTTAGTTCAGTTCAGCCTCTAAACGCCCTATGATGGGTAAATGTCCATTTCAAATAGCCCCCATGGCGGGGGTGGGGGGCACTGGGCTGAAGATAAGCGTAGCGTTTGTGGTGGGAGAAGACCTGGAGTAAATATAGAGCTGTGCCCATTCATGGTCAGCTCTGAAGGCAATGGAGAGTAAATGAAGTTTTCTTGAGCACACGGGAGACAAAGGTAGAGCAGAATTTTAGGAACACTAATCTGCAGGGGAGGGCTTTCCTGGTGGCGCAGTGGTTGAGAGTCCGCCTGCCGATGCAGGGGACACGGGTTCGTGCCCCGGTCCGGGAAGATCCCACATGCCGCGGAGCGGCTGGGCCCGTGAGCCATGGCCGCTGAGCCTGTGCATCCGGAGCCTGTGCTCCGCAACAGGAGAGGCCGCAGCAGTGAGAGGCCTGCGTAGTGCAAAAGAAAAAAACGATAATAATAATAATCTGCAGGTGAACAAAATGGTTTGCCTCAAGAGGAAACATGGCAGCAATCCTAGACTTCGTTCTTCCTCACCCCATCTCCCTTATCTAATCAATGCATATACTTTCTAAATCACATAAATCCCACTCCCTTCCTCTCTATCACATCATCATGCCAGTGGTCCAAGACCCCATCACCTCTCACCAGGATTACTACAGCAGCCTTCTAATGCCTACCTCTAGTCTTTCTCCATTCTAATAATCTGTCAGATCATGAAATCCTTCATTTAAGAAGAAACACCTTGGGCTTCCCTGGTGGCGCAGTGGTTGAGAGTCCGCCTGCCGATGCAGGGGACACGGGTTCGTGCCCCTATCCCGGAAGATCCCACATGCCGCGCAGCGGCTGGGCCCGCGAGCCATGGCCGTGGAGCCTGTGTGTCCGGAGCCTGTGCTCCGCAACGGGAGAGGCCACAGCAGTGAGAGGCCCACGTACAGCAAAAAAAAAAAAAAAAAAAAAAGAAGAAACACCAATCTGACTGTGTCACTTCCTGATTTAAGCTTTCCATAGACTGCCCACTGTCTATAAGTAAAGTCCAAATTCCTAACCATGGAACAGAAGGCCTCTTATGACCTGGACCTGGTGCCATTCCAGCCTCATCTTCTTCCACTGCCCCTACACACCCCAACGTACTGCTGTTTCCTCCTCCAATACCCAAGGTTCAGTCTTATGTTCTCTTTCCATGTCATGCTCCTGGACCCTTCGTCACTTACATGGCTCCAACTATCGTTCCTGAGTTATACCCAAATCTCTACCTTCAGCCTTAGGCTCTCTTTAGAGCATTACCTCCACAGTTCCAGTGGCTGGCAGGGGATTTCCACTCCAACTGGACAGGCCCCAAACTGAACTCATCCTCTTCCTCCTCAAGGCTGGGAGTTCTCATGACTTCCTTCCTTACTTCTGTGTTCCTCCCAGTTGATCAGATTAAAAAGCTAAAAATCATCTTCACTCTTCACCCTTACCCTATGTTCCATCCATTGACATGTCAACAAAACCACCAAATTCTGTCAAGTCTCCCTTTGTTCTATCTCTCTAGGATATCCTTTCTCATTTCATGCCTACTATCAGGATCAGGAAGGTCACTAGCAGCCCAGGACCTTGACCTACCCTTCACCCTTCTCTCTAGTCTCAAAGGAAGAGGTAACCTGTATTCGCAATGTCAGTCCCTGTGCCCTTGGATCAAAACCCCAAACTGGTGGCCCTTGCTTGCAGGTCACAGTCCACACTCCTCAGCTCGACATTTGGAGTACTCCTCTGAGAGAGGAGGGAAGAAAGAATCAAAGGGCAGGAGCAGAAAGTGATACCTGGTGGTGAAGAAGTCTCTGCAGAAGTTCCTTCCAAATGGTTTTCACTTTTCTGTAGTTCAGAAAAGTCATTTACTGAAACTCAGGGTGGCGGTGGGACTGAGCAATTAGAAAGCATTTAGAAGTTCCAGAACAGCAGGTGTGCAGAGGTTGTGGAAAAAGACACAGATAGCTTGAACGGCACTGTAAGTTTCTAATTTTACAAGAGTGATTTAAATTGGGTTTTTGTTCTTAAATTATGTTTTATAGCATACACACAGATATCCATCATGTATACATTCCTTTGTACATATCAAATGTCAGTTTTTAATTTCTAAGTCTTTTTACAAAAGAAAGAAGTCCTAGAACTGTCACTAGGAGCCCAATAGGGAATCAATAATAAACGGCATAGGAAATTCATATTTGTGAGTGTTGACTATGCAAGATATACATATTACTTGAGAGGGAGAAACTGTGGTTCAGAGAGTTTCAGCAGCTCGCCTATGGTAACATAGCTAGAAAGTATTCGATTTGGAATTTGAATCCACGTAGGTTGAACTCCAAAGCTTGTCTCGAGGTAATACTAGAGTGATTTTGCATGGTTGAAACATAAACTTGTCAATATGAGCACACACTGGTATGAAAAATTTGCCAGGGTTGCGATGTCCAGTGTTCCCACACAAAATGGCAGTTAGGGGAACCATCTTTTTTTGTAAGGACACCCCTCTGTTTCCTCACTTTAGCAAGTTCTGTCTTTTTTTTTTTTTTTTTTTTTTTTTTTTAGCGGTACGCGGGCCTCTCACTGTTGTGGCCTTTCCCTTTGCGGAGCACAGGCTCCGGACGCGCAGGCTCAGTGGCCATGGCTCACGGGCCCAGCCGCTCCACGGCATGTGGGATCTTCCCGGACCGGGGCACGAACCCGTGTCCCCTGCATCGGCAGGCGGACCCTCAACCACTGCGCCACCAGGGAAGCCCACAAGTTCTGTCTTTCTTATTCTCAGTTGCTCCTCTCTAACTCACTCCTCCCAACTTTGGCCTCATCTCTTCTTTTACCTCATTCGTAATAGGGCAGGGGCTCCTTCAGAGAGCACAGAGGACAGGAGGGGTGAGTAACTTGTTTGGGAAGGAAAATCCACAAGTGGGCAGCAGTATGAGGGGCTTCTGCTGGGAAAAGCCAGTGCGGACGGAAGGGATGAGGGAAGCTTTGGCTCAGGAGGCATGAGGAGGCTCAGAATAGGCACCATATCACAGTCAGAGGGATCGGCTGGAAATAGAGATACTGACAACGCCCACCACAGGATTCCAAGGGGCATTTTAGTGTTTGGGCCCCACAAGGCTGAACAATTTCCATTAGTAGTAGGGCACCTGATAGCTGGCTCATCCAGACCACAGAGGAGAAATCCAAGAGAGGGACTGAGCTACACCCCACTACCAAGTCATGAATGGATCATTATTTAGGTATACCACCTCCTTTCAGTAAATGCGATTTACAAGAACTCACATTTATAAGACATAAGTTAGGGGATGTTTAATCACAATACCAAAGGGTTCTATCCAGAATTTCTTTAACTAGGTGGTTTCTCTAGTACCTTTCTAATTGGGTCCAATGGAGAGAAATTCTATTAAAACACCCAATATACTGTGGTAGGAGGGAGGCAACAGGGAATAAAGAAACCACCAGGGACCAGGAGCCAGGAGGCCTGGGTCTTAGTTCTGTCTATGCTCTTGGGGCCCATCCCTGACCTGTAAATTACTTGGGACCCATCCTTGTCTGTAAAGTGCTTGGAACCCATCCCTTACCTGTAAAGTGAGGATTAATTCTGGACTGCCTCTAAAGTCCATGACTTTTAAATCCTGGTCTACTTGCTCCAGTCCTATAAAGCAAGATAGACCTGTGTATGAGAAGGTTCTGATCCTCCTGCTGTCCTGAACTCAGCCAGAAGACCAGCAAAGCCCTCAGCCTCAGGAGCCCAGTGGGGCTGCATCTGTCCTGGATCTGTGCTCTGCTTCTCCCCATTTCACTCTAATATCCAGCCACATTTCACTCCTGCAAACCTATGCTCCCTCTGCTCTGAGTTTTCTAGGGCCCCATCTCCCTTGAATTTATAGAAATTGTTATAATCTATCTGATTGGCCTCCCTACTCCATTAAGTTCATATCCTCAGCCATCTCCTGTATTCCCCATCACGCTTCCTCTCCCACCTCCAACCTTTTACCTAAGAAGTCTCATGATATTGCTCAAGGAAATCTTCCCAGATTGGTTGAGCCCAAGGCTGCCACATACAGTTGTACAGTTTGTGCACTGCATAAAGGCACCCATTGAGGGGGCAAACTGAGGACTGAACCACATTCAGTTGGCCATTCCTTGCATCATGGCTTGGAGCCGTGTCTACCGGAGGGATTCCCCTTTTATTTTTTTATGCCGAAGTACCACTTGCTACATGCCGTAAGGAGTGCATCTGCCCAGAGGGGGTTCCTTTTTCCTATTTTGTACCAAGTTTCTTTATAGACCAGCAATGTGGCCCCAGCTGTGCCCCTCCTGCCCTCAACATTCTCCAGTTCCAAACCCAATCTCCCATCGTCACAACTGTACTGACATATTTAATTGACTCCTTGTAAAGTTGCTTTCTTTACCTCATAATACCTGAAAGCTAGGATCCTGCTTATTTTTCTGTATCCTGGTACCTAAGAAAACATTTTTTTCCCTCACTCTGTTCAAGTTCAATGATAAACAAAGAATTGAGGTTAGATACCAGGTAAAGTCCAGGACCTGCCGGATCCATAAAGCAGGGGAGGGGGTGGTGTTCTCCTTTGTCAGGAAGGCCATACTCAAGGCAGCCTGCACTGAGGCAGGGGGCTGGCTGATACATCTTCCGGAGGACCCTGCCAGCCCTGTGATTTCCCCCTCCAGGAAATGGGGCCAGTTCTATGCAAATACGTTCTTGCCCAGGAGTTTGGTTTCTTCTCTCTGAGCTCCTGGCACAGTGGAACCAACGTGAGCAGCTGCTTGGCAGGACAGAGAAGGGCAGGCTAGCAGTCCCAAGGCTCAGGTGACAGGGCCAGGCCCAGGAGACAGGGATGTTGACTGGGGCTTTAACAGCCCTCCTGATGCCAATCTCAGGCTGAAAACTCGATATTTCCACTTGGAACAAGAAACATAGGCGAGAGGGCTGGGAGAGGAGGGCAGTGTACCAGGAGTGCCCCCTGCAGGTCTCACTGGGTGGCACCAGCACAGAGGAAGGCGGCACAGGGTAGGTGGAGATTTCAGGAGATGCCTGGGATGAAGACGATGATGATAAGAAGGAAGACCACAGCTAGCATCTACTGAGTACTTACAGTGTGCCACCACTGCCTAATAAATTCCTCATGACAATCCCCCAGAGATGGATAATACAGCTGTTCTCAGTTCTTAGATGAAGAAACTGGTCAGAGTGCTTAAGTAACTTGCTCAAAGTCACCCAGCTAATAGGGGACAGAGTTGGGACTTGAACCCAGGACACTGCCTCCTGAGACTGTATTACTCAGCACCACCTTTTGCACCTTGCCAGGCCATTCCAGGAACTTCTAACCTGCTGGTATCCGTTTCTACATCGTCCTGCTTCTCTAGCTCACACCTTCCTGTTCCAACTTTAAGGCAGCTGGAGAACTGATCAATATCTTGGGTATAATAATGCTGCGACTAGCAACACCTGGCATTCGTCTACCACTCTCTGCTTTTAACTATTTCCCTGGGGAAAATAAACATTGAAGTATTTCCATTTCTCCAGTTTTTTTCCCGATTTTTATCAGTGTTCCTAAAGCTATTTCTATACAGTTATGATCAGTTTGTAAGAATACTTTGGGGAATTCTCTGGCGATCCATGGTTAGGACTCCATGCTTCCACTGCAGGGGGCACAGGTTTGATCGCCGGTTGGGGAACTGGGATCCTGTAAGACATGTTCCTGTAAGACATGTGGTGCTGTGGCCCAAAATAAGAAAGAATACTTTCATGTTCTCGTTTTTGTTTTTTTTTTTTTTTTTTTTTTTGCGGCATGTGGGCCTCTCACTGTTGTGGCCTCTCCCGTTGCGGAGCACGGGCTCTGGACACGCAGGCTCAATGGCCATGGCTCACGGGCCCAGCCGCTCCGCGGCATGTGGGATCTTCCCGGACCGGGGCCCGAACCCGTGTTCCCTGCATCGGCAGGTGGACTCTCAACCACTGCGCCACCAGGGAAGCCCCATGTTCTGTTTTTTATGTAACAGTGTGTGTGCCTGCATGCACATTTACATATATGAACATAGTAACTGATTATATCGCTTTGCCACAAATATTGCATTACCAAGGGAACAGAGCATGGGGGTGTGACACAGGTGTATGAGTGTGACTACTTCTCTGCCAATGTCCAACTCTGTGACATTTGGCAAATCACTTAACCTTTTTCAGTTTTAATTTTCTCATCTATAAATAGAGAAAATAATACCTGTCTCATAGGGTATTGCCCAGGGTTGTTGAATAAGGTGTGTGTCTAGCTCAGAGCTGATGCTCAATCAATTCTTAGTAGTAGTGTTAGTATTCTGTGCTTATGTATCTTTCTCCCCCACTAGACCATGAGCTCCTGGTGGGCAGGGACTTATCCATTTCTGTAACCAGCTCCACCTAGCACATTACCTGGCACGTGGGCTCCACAAAAATTTGTTGAATGAAGAGTTAGTAAGCCCTAAACTAGCCTTTTCTCTCTGTTGGACATTTGGGTTGTTTCTAGACCTTTTGCTGTTAAGAAACTACTCCTCAAAGCCCTTCTATTTATATTCCCTCTTTTGATCTGCACACCCTGTAAAGTAGGCAGAAAGGGCTATTTGCACATATCCACATCTTGTGAAAGATGGAGCGACTGTGGCTGAGGGAAGTGAAGTGATTCCTATGGGTCACATCGCAAATCAGTGACAAAGGTTAGAACCTCTGACCCTACCTCCCTTCCTTGGGTGGATCTCTTTTCCCTCTAGCTACCTTCTTCTGGATCAGGGTGACCTCTCCAAAAACAGAGACTGTGATGGCAGGCCTGACCCAAGAGCAGCACATGCACCCAGAAGCCCGGCTGGAGGTGAATCCCTAGGAAACCAAATGCCTTATTCCCAAACACATCAAGGCCTGTATTTTCCCAGAGCAAGGAGCTTCTTAGGAAAGAGTCAGCATGCTAGCTTTTCTTTTTTTTTTTTTTTCCTGAGGGGGTGAAGAGGCGAGCTCTGAGTTGTCCAGGAGGAGGAACTTTGGCTAAAAATAGCCATGGCGTATGGATCAGCCTCTAGTGGTACCCAGGACTGGGAAGGGGAGGGGGATGCTCTAGAGCTGTCGCCAGACTGGTTGCTGTGGAAACAGGAGAGGAGCAGGGGAGCCTGGGAAGTGCGGATGACACAGATAGCAAGTCCTAGTCAGAGCTGCCGCTACATTTAGGAGAAACAGCGGTGCCTGCGGCTCCCACCCTCCAAGGGGGCTGGGGTTGGGGGGAGGAGGTGTCAGGGGCATGGACGCTACACCCCCAGGGGTCTCTGCTGCCGGCTACTCTCCTCTCCACACGCTGTGAGTTGAGTTCCAGGGGACTTGGGTTTGGGCCCCTATTCCCAGGCAAGTGGGGGTTTGGGAAGAGCTGGTTCCTGAGGGAGTTTTCGCCAGATCCCCTTCCAAAAAATAAGCCCCCTTGCTGGCCAGCACTCTGGCCAGAGAAAGGGATATCCAGGAAAATGCAGCACTGGGGTCTTCTGGAAAGGGGGCACAGCATGCACATGGAATAAGGAGGAATAGGCTGGAGGAACAGGACTCTTTGGAGGGAAGGTGTAGAAATCGAGTCTTTGCTCTTGAGATAGAGGCAACAATTTCACACCTTTCCTTACCCATTGAGAAAGTGCAGCCCAAAGACAGGAGATAAAACACAATCAAAGTGAGGCTCACCTAGATTCCCAGGGCAATGGCGGGTGAGAGAGTTCTGGGGGCCATCAGACTCTGGCGTTTCTTCCCCACACCTGGGCAGAGAAATCTGCCTCAGCAGGCAGATTGGGGGTCAGATTACCTAAGACCCTGAGAGAACATCTGAAAGCCCACCTTGGCAGAAGCTGGAATAAGTGGGCCCAGGTACTTCTCTGAATGACCTGTGATCTCTAAGCCAATCAAGGACATTGTGGGCTGCAGGAAGAGAAAAAGCAAGCTCATGGTTGGGGGAGGGGAAGACCCTAATCTGCCATTGCATTGGGGTTCCTGGATCCTGTGTCCTCTGATTCCTCCTGGAAATGTAGGGGATGCCCCTAAGCTCCAAGCCATCTCATTTTGGTTTTTCCTCCTGCCCTCTACCCCAGCACACACACACACACACACACACACACAACCTCCAAAGGTCTGGCTGCAGAACACCTCACTCCAGAACTTAAATTCGAGAGTGCTGGGTTTGGAGTTACATACCCAGGCAGTTTCTCCCCAGGACCTGGTCAAACGTCCAGGCCATCTGTGGTCCTTATGTCACACTCTTCCCCTCCATCACCCCACCCAAGCCAGCCCAGGTTTCCTTGGAGTGGGGAAAGAGGATGATTCCCAAGAAGAAGGGAAAGCTGAAAAGTCCTGAATTCTTAACCTTTCCTCATACGAGCCATACCACCTAGGGGCCCCTGGGTGCCTAGGGAAGGGTTCTGGGTCTCTCTCTCTCAGGGCAGCCTGCAGCTCAGAGAGCTCCTCACAGGGAAGAACTTAAAGCAAAATCAGGTAGGCTTCCCTTGGAATGTGAGCTTTGCGGCATATGGAGGGGGGCTGTTTAAGGATAGTCAAGGGAGGTGGGAGGCTGGGGAGGGAGGGGCGAACTGAAGGGAGGAAGGAGGTAAAGGTGTGTGCTTAAATCACTTATCTGATTTAATGGCTCATGAAGAATAGGATACCAGAGGGCTACAAGCCTACCTTGAACTTTGTGCTTCCTTTACCCCGGCTGTCCGTGTTGATCTCATATTCTCCCGTCCTCCTGCCCATTTGCAGGCTGTCTCCACTGTGGAAATAACCTAGGGGAAATGGGGCTGACGCTACAGCCGAAATGATCATGGTCAGTCCTCAGGGAGGATTTCCAGTGGGAATTTCCCAAGGTGGGAAGGTTCAACCCTTGCCCACTGGAGATTTTTCACTCGTTTTCCACCACTTTCATTTCTCCTTTGTAAGCTTGTTGAGAGGAAGAAGATGTGGGAGGGGGTAGAGTAAGCGAGGTCCAAGGAGGGAGGAACGGGAAAGACTTTGTGTCAGTCTCCAGGTGAACTTCCAAAGAGCCTGGTTAGACAGCAGGTTGAATTGCGGAGACAGGGATTAGGGGACTGCCTGATATTAGCCAGGGCGGAGTGGGGCGGGGGTGACCTTCGGGCAGGGAGGGTCCTGCACAGGAGAGGAAGATTAAGCACCTGCCTCGAAGGAGCCCACAGTCTAAGCGTTTCAGAAAACTCCCTCCTTGCCTGGGCCTCTCGCCTGGGGGTGGCCGTGAAGTGCTGCACAGCCCAGTTAGAGCAGTAGGACCAAGACCTCTGGTACCCCGTTTCCCTGAAAATACTCAGCCGTGCAGAGTGCGATCCAGTTCATACACACTATCCCATTTGATCTTCACGGTGTTGTGAGCTGGGGGTGGGGGCGGCTAGGGTTGTGTGTACTGTTCCCATTCTACCGATGCTGAAAGCTGAGGCTGAGACAGCAAGGGACTCGCTCTGGGCCACCCGGCCCCTGGGCGCAGGCCCGGACGTCTCGGCCTCTCCCGCGGCTCGGCTAATCCGGCCCACCTCTCAGCCCCTCCAGGCCCCGCGCCGCCTCCCGGGCCGTGACCTCCCCGCCGCGGCCACGGCCATGGCGCAGGAGAACGCCGCCTTCTCGCCGGGGCCTGAGGAGCAGCCGCGGCGCCGCGGCCGCCAGCGCTACGTGGAGAAGGACGGCCGCTGCAACGTGCAGCAGGGCAACGTGCGCGAGACGTACCGCTACCTGACCGACCTGTTCACCACGCTCGTGGACCTGCAGTGGCGCCTGAGCCTGCTCTTCTTCGTGCTGGCCTACGCGCTCACCTGGCTCTTCTTCGGCGCCATCTGGTGGCTGATCGCCTACGGCCGCGGCGACCTGGAGCACCTGGAGGACACTACGTGGACGCCGTGCGTCAACAACCTCAACGGCTTCGTGGCCGCCTTCCTCTTCTCCATCGAGACGGAGACCACCATCGGCTACGGGCACCGCGTCATCACCGACCAGTGCCCCGAGGGCATCGTGCTGCTGCTGCTGCAGGCCATCCTGGGCTCCATGGTGAACGCCTTCATGGTGGGCTGCATGTTCGTCAAGATCTCGCAGCCCAACAAGCGCGCCGCCACGCTCGTCTTCTCCTCGCACGCCGTGGTGTCGCTGCGCGACGGGCGCCTCTGCCTCATGTTCCGCGTGGGCGACCTGCGCTCGTCGCACATAGTCGAGGCTTCCATCCGCGCCAAGCTCATCCGCTCGCGCCAGACGCTCGAGGGCGAGTTCATCCCGCTGCACCAGACCGACCTCAGCGTGGGCTTTGACACGGGCGACGACCGCCTCTTCCTCGTCTCACCGCTCGTCATCAGCCACGAGATCGACGCCGCCAGCCCCTTCTGGGAGGCGTCGCGCCGCGCCCTCGAGAGGGACGACTTCGAGATCGTCGTCATCCTCGAGGGCATGGTGGAAGCCACGGGTGCGGGCAGGCCGAAGGAGAAGGGAGAGGAGGAAGAGCAGGGGGAGGAGGGGAGCGGGTGGGCGGGGAATTGGGGTCAGGGCGGAGGAAGCGGGGTGGGGGTGGGGGTGGGGGTGGGGGGATGGAGAGGCTGGAGGAGGCTGAGAGGCTGAGATGAGATGGGTTGGGAGGGTTGTATGAAAAGAGTGACCCCCCCCCACCCCGAGAGCCGAGAGAAAGCTGGGAGGAATCCTCCGAAGTGGCCCTGGCCGGGGGCCCTGGGCTGAGAGGTCTGTGTCACTGGGAATAGGAGAGAGTAATGATAATAGACAACACCCAGTGCTTACTCCGTACCCTGCACGGTTCCAAAGCACTTTACACCTCCTGGTTTATTTAATCGGTGCCCCATGAAGGTAATTTCTTCTTACTGTGCTCATTTTTCAGGGAGGAAATTGCCCCAGGGAAAGGTTAAGTTGTCCACAGTCACAAGCTAAATAAGCGGCCACGTCTGGATTGGACCCAGGCAGTCTGGCTTCAGCATTTAGGGTGCAGAGTAGGAAGGAGGGGTTAGGTTCCAGGTTTTTCTCAATACTGAGAGGTCCAGGCCCCTGGAATGTGATGGTGCAGGTTTTCCATGGTCTGAGTTATTCCTAGGCTGGACCTTAGGGAGAGGTTGATGGCTGAGCTCACTTCTGCCTCAGTTTCCCCATCCATCAGAAGATTCGGTTTCCACTGACAAAGGATAGATGATCTGCACATTTCAAGCCCCTTTCCAGAAGGAACTAGCAATGTACCTGTGATGTCAGAACCTCCAACTCAGGCTTATACAGTGAAAGGTCTGGGAGCAGATAGGATAAGACCAGTGCAGGGGCAGCAAATGAGTCCTTTGGGACTTGAGATCCGGAAGTGGAGAAGAAAACTGCAAGTGGGATAACCAAAGGCCCACCAGGGGGCCCTGCAGTTCCTGCCACTGTTGCCAGTATTGCCCTCTGCTGGCTTCTCCCAGACTGGTGCCATCAAACCCTTTTCCTGGCCCTTCATGCTGAGCCTCTACTTCACCGCTCTCTGCCTCAGTGTTCCCCACTCCTTCTCCCCACCCCCATACTCCCCTCCTTCCCCTTCCCCCACTCACCCTGCTTCCTTTCCTCTCATCTCACCGGCTGGCACAATTTTGCTGGTACCTGAGAAGTCCCTGCCCAACCCTCTTCTCCCTTTGTACCTCCAGCCCTTCCCTTTCTTCCTTGCAGCCCCTCTCCCCAGTGTCCCTTTTGCCTCTTCTTCCCCTCCTCTACCGGACACATGCCAGTCTTCAGCAAAGGAATGAAGAATACCAATGTCCCCCCCAGGTTTGCTCAGGGCAGG
The DNA here is from genome assembly GCF_964165515.1 of Mesoplodon bidens. Classification (NCBI taxonomy): domain Eukaryota; kingdom Metazoa; phylum Chordata; class Mammalia; order Artiodactyla; family Ziphiidae; genus Mesoplodon; species Mesoplodon bidens. Next base: position 69,473,005 of record NC_138177.1, on the reverse strand, counting down.
GCTTTCAATGTTGAGAGCCAGTCTCTGGTTAGCTAATGTTCACTCTTCTGTTCCCCCTTGTTCGGAGGTGGATATGAGCTGAGGGGAATATGAGAGATCTCAGGGTAGAAGGAAAATCACTTACCCCGGTGGGTGTGCCCACCCCACAGGGAAAACAGGACACAGGCCCACAGCAAGGAGGACAGGGGAGGGTGGGGTGGAGGAGATAGGGAGGGGAGCTTGTTGGAGTTTTCTAGAGAGACAGAGCTGGAAAGGATGGTAATATTTTGGGTGAGAGAGTCAGTATCCAAAATGCTTCTGAAAGGCAAGTATAATGAGCCAAAATCCAACAAGATGACATTTAAAACGAATAAATATAAAGTTCTACATTTAGGCTTTAAAAAATCACTTATGTAAGCACAGCATGGAAGAGCTCTGGTGAAAAAAGAATTGTGGGTTTTAGTTGGCCACAGGCAATGTGATACAGCTTCCAAAAATGTTTACGTAATGTAATCTTGGGCCCTATTAGCTAAAGCATCATGGCCAGAAGAGAGAGGTGGCGAGCCCTCTCTTATGCATGGATCAGGCCACAGTTGGAGTATTTATCATACTCAGAGTGCTTAAAGGATCCTCCTTGGCCATTCTGGTTTGCAGTCAAGAAAGTAAAATTTTTGGAAGCCAGGTCACATCAGGAATGGTGGAGGGAGACAGGGATGTTCAGCCTGAAGGAGAGAAGACATGATGAAAACTGAGACTCCTGCTTTCAGATACCTGAAGGGGTGTCATACAGCAGGAGAATGAAAATAAGGGTGGCAGATTTTAGCTCTGTATAAAGAACAACCCAAATATTAGAGCCGTCACACGAAGGAGTGGGCTCCTTGTGAGGTGGTGAGCTCTCAATCCTGGGATGTAATCAAGTGCAAGCTAGTTGCCCATTATTGGGAATGCTCCAGTGGGGAGCCCTGTATGGAGAGGAAAATTGGGCTAGATGATCCCCAAGGTCAGTTTCAAGGTTAAGCTTCTCTGATTGGCATCTCCAGTGGAGAGGAGGGGAGAATGTGGGCTGGAGGTTAAGAGGAGTTGGGGCAAATGGAGAGGAGGAGGGGGAGCTGGACAAGTACAAGAGTTGGGAAGGAAGAGAAAGCGGGCTGGACCAAAGGGGGTGGGTGGGGGTCCTTGAGGAGGGCTCCAGGGAAGAGTTCTAGGAATAGGGTTGTGGAATGAGGCAGGGGTGGGAAGGCTGGGGCTGGGATCTCCCTTGACCCATGACCTTACCCCCAGGAATGACATGCCAAGCTCGGAGCTCCTACCTGGTGGATGAGGTGCTGTGGGGTCACCGCTTCACGTCAGTGCTGACCCTGGAGGATGGCTTCTACGAGGTGGACTATGCCAGCTTCCACCAGACCTTTGAGGTGCCCACACCCTCATGCAGCGCCCGGGAGCTGGCTGAGGCCGCAGCCCGCCTTGATGCCCATCTCTACTGGTCCATCCCCAGCCGGCTGGACGAGAAGGTGGAGGAGGAGGGGCTGGGGGAGGGGGCGGGCGAAGAGGCTGGGGCTGACAAAGAGCAGAATGGCTGCCTGCCACCCCTGGAGAGTGAGTCCAAGGTGTGACCAGTTTCCTCCAGACCCCTGTGGCAGGGCCAGACACAAGTAACTGGGGAGCTGGTTATGGAAGGTGGAGGAGGGCGCAGGCAAGGTCCCTGGGAATGCACTAAAGCTGGGGAGCCTCCTCAGAATCTCAGGTCTGGGATCCAACATGGATGGGAGAGATCCTGATTTCAGGAGAATGGAGGGTGGGGAATGGGTAAACTTGCCAGCCTGTCTGTGTTTGACCTTCACTTCTGTTCACGCGTGGATGGATGGACAGAAGGATGGACCTATGCGGGTTGGATGAGAAGGTGGAAACAGAGAGAGACAGCCAGCCAGTGGACAGGTGAATGGGCCAACAGACCAACAGACAGGTGGTGTGCTCAGGGCTGCCGCTAACTCATAGAGCATCTTGGTGCAAATTCTAAAAAGGCGCCCTTTTCCTCCAGACTGACACTACCCCAAACTAGGGTGCGTGGCTTGGGGAGCAGAGTGTGGGCTGGATTTTAGTCCCCACTCACCTCCTCAGCCAGCTTCCCTGAGTCTGGCGCACCTGTCTCACTGGACACAGTAGCCCAAGCTGACCCAGAGGTGAGAAAGCTGGACGGAGGCGGGCAGAGATGAGGCGGGTGCCCTCCCAGCTCCACTCCTGCCACTGTGACAGGCTGAGAGGGAGGGTGAAAGGCTGCAGGGCGCCTCAGCAGGGTGTGAATGACCTTGTCCATGTGTGCAGGGAAACCGGCGATGGGGGAGATGCCAGAGCTGGGGCCCTGGGGCAGGGCCTAGGAAAGGCGAACAAGGGATGGCTATTTTCTGACAGTGAAGTGAGGTCTCGTGAGTACCACTGCAGGGGCGGGAGGGGATAGAGAGGTTTTGAGGAGGAAGAAGGGCCGGGGAGAGATGGAGAAACATGAGTTCACTAGAACTGGGACACGGGGTCCTCAGGAAAGCAGAATCAGTCTTAGGACACAGTGAAAGGGAGTCATTCACATGGTTCACTGGGTGCCCATTGGGTCCAGAGCACTGACCCGGGCATGTGTGGGGAGGACAGTCAGAGACCCGATTCCTATTCTGGGAATACAGTACACGTGGGAAAAACAGAGAAATATGCCTGTGGCAACTGTTTCAAACTGAGAACCTGGGCGATCTCTCCGAGCAGAGGGTGGAAGGGCTTGGTAATCAGAAAGCTAGGGATTGAGTCAGGCCTGGAGAGTGACCTGAGCCAGCAGTCATGAACTTGGGTGGGCATCAGGGTCTCCTGGAGGGCTTGGGAACACACGTGGCTGAGCCCCACTCCCAGAGTTTCTGACTTAATGGGTCTGGGGTAGAGACCAAAACTTTGCATTTCTAACAAGTCCCAGGTTCTGCTGACGCTGCTGGAACAGGGACCAGGCTCTGAGAAGCCCTTCCCTAAGCAGACTTGGGGGTCCTGTCAGGAGGTGGGCATCAAGCTGAGGAGTAGCTGAGGGTCCTTGGGGAGTAGACTGAAATATAATGGGTATGGAGAACTGTGGTGGGGGGAAAGGAGACCATGAAACCAAGGCTGAAGAGTCTGACTCTGGGCCTAGGGACTCACCCGTCAGTGGAAATAGGGCTGTGACAAGCTAGAGATGGTGTTCGGGCAAGATGAGTAGGCAAGATAGATGGGACAAAGCAGTCGGGAGGGCTTCAGGGGAGGTGCTGGCAAGGTGGTGGTGAGCTGAAGTAGGAAGGGCACCTGTGGCAAAGGATAGAATCCCACGTAGGACTTAAGAGGCAGGATTAAATGCGGGAGATGTGAGAGACAAACGGGAGTCCAAATATCTGGATATGACTGTGACCTGCTGTCTGCCCAGCTGGGGCAGGAGCCCCTGGAGAGGTGGCCACGTGCACCCCCTTCCTGGTGTCATCGCGGTCACCAGGGACACCCCCCACCCCAGGATTGTGAAGGAGGAGCAATGGCGAGTCGAGAGGGGGCAGAGGTAGGGGGACCTGCCTCTGAGAGAGACATGTGTACACACAGGCAGGCACACGCTCCGCCACACGGGCCCAGCAGTGACCTCCAGCCCTTGGCCCTGGCTGCACCCCATTTCTGTTCTTTAACAAAAGTCTGAGCCCTTTGCAGGGAAGCACCCCAGTGTGCTGCATTCCAGGCTGGGAAGCTGGGGTCCTGGGGGATGCCGTGCCTCCTGGAAGCAGGAAAGGGGGCTGCAGAGGGAGCCCATGCCAGCTTGGGTCCGCTCGGAGAGAACGTCTTTGCCTCAGGTCACAGGGTGACTTGGGTCACCGTCACCCAAAGATGAGGTCCCTGAACCCTGATGCTGGCTGTTCCCAAAGAACAAATGTTGGGGCATGGGATGAGGAGCAGTTCTGGTTTAATTTGCTGAAACATCTGGAGTCTGGACAGGAGGGAGCGGGCTCTGGGTGTCCACACTCATTCACGCGGTAGTTCACCCATTGCAAGTGAACCCACCGTAGAGGAACTGAGGCTGGATGGAAGGCATTGAGACCCCGCCACCCCTCTCCTTGCCACTCAGCGACCACTCAGGGCCCCACTGTGTGCAGTGCAAGGAGTCTGGGGACCTGGGTTCTAGTCCTGACACTGTCACGAATTAGTTCTATGACTCTGGGCAAGTCGCATCACTTCTCTGGGCCTCAGTTTCCCTATCTGTAAAAACAACACTTGGTAAACTGGTAATGCTCAATAAATGTTTAAATAACTGAGTTGAAAGAGGTAGACTGCGTGCCTCTCGAGGTGCAGTGCAGCTAAGAATTCTAGGATGCGAGAATCCTTAGGCAGAGACAAATGCAGGGAGCCCCGGGGGCACGGGAGGACGGGTGAGGCAAGGGGGCATGCGCGCAGGCGGTGGGGCGGGTGTATGCAGGGGCCCCTCTGACTGCTGGCGTCCCCGTCGCCCAGGTGGCTGTGTTCTGGGCCTTCCATTCTGCTGCTGTCAGGCAGAATAATGAAGATCAGGAGCAGAAAGGCTGAGGCCCCAGGGCCTGGGGGGAGGAGTCAGGTCCAAGATTAGCCTGACCAAGAGAATGAGACTGCGGAATAGCGTGGGGACTCAGAAAAGGGCACCGGGCCCTGGAAGCCCCTGCCCTGCAACCTAGAAGTCTAGGGGCACAGGCCGTGCTCAACTGGAACTCATCCCCCTTTCTCTCTCCCCACCCCAAGGAGGAATCCCAACAGGAACTGGCTCTGCACTGACAGCTCAGACAGCAGATGGGACCCAGGTTTCCCCTCCCGGGGTGGGTGGCATGGCCCACGGAGGCCAGATGGTGTTTCTGGGGGCGGAAGAGAGGCACGGGTCATCCAGAAGAGGCTGTCAGCCCCCAGTAGCCCACCTGCCACGCGCCCCTGCCTCTTAGAGCCTCATAGCGGGGAAGACACAGCCAGCCCTGGATTTTATAAAACAAGTTTATTCACATTTTACAAAAACTAATTCTAGGACAGGGAACGGCCTCCCTTTGGGCTATGTATGAGATCATGAACAGAAGGCCAGAGGGAGGAGCTTGGGAAGGAAGGAGTGGGCATGGGGGCCCTGTCCCCCACTCTGGGCGGGAGTAGGTCAAATAAATTAAAGGAAGGGCAGGCAGAGGGAGAGGATATTCAGACACCAGAGGCGGGCTTGCGGCTGGGCTGGAAGATAGTCACACCTGCAGGAACGGGAGAACGCACATGGAGGGGGCTAAGGAGAGTGTGACTTCCTCCTGGCCCTGGCCCGCAGAGCTAAGAGGGGCTGAGACGGGCTTCTCCTTCTCCAGCTGGGACCAGGGAGGAAGCTGCTCATCTCAGGACTAGGGAAGACAGGGCTGGGACTGGGGGTCCTTGCCCCTCACCTGGGGTGTGAGGGATCACCGTTTCCGCAGCCTCTTCATGAAGCAGCAGGTGATGGAGCCCAGGATGATGGCTCCGGTGGCTAGGGCAGCCCCTGCACCCACCAGCATGGGCACAAACAGGGTGTCCAGGGCTGGGCGAGAGAGGATAGCTGTGTTCAGCCTGGGGTGTCACTGCCCTCCACCCACGTCCCCACCCGTATGCCAGTACCTTCTCGGTCAGGCTGTCCACACCACCTCCTCCCGTTCACACACGGCTTTCCCCCGCCTGCTCCCTGCCCCATCTGCGCTCAAGCCAGCCCCTACCACCAGGACACCGGGGCAGCCGGGCACTGAAGGGCTGAAAGCTGGACTTTCAGACTTTCCGTGTGAAGCGAAGAGGAAGAGAAAGAGGAACCAGAGGGACCACTAGCAGGAGGATGAGATGCAAAAGGGAGAACAAGAGCATGGGGGTGAGGGGGGCTGGGGGGGCATGAGCAAGGCGGGGCACCACTCACCATGTGTGTACGGGTAGACCGTGACAGGCCCCGAGCGGGCACTGCCCGCCTGGTACCAGCTGTAGTCAGCGTGCTGCACCCAGGCGCTGGGGGCACAGTGGTACACGCCTTCGTCCTCGGGCCCCAAGCCGTGCAGTCTCAGCCGATGGCTTCGGGGCCCCACCAGCTCCACGCTGATGGGGCCTCCTCCGGGCCGGACCCCCAGCTCTGCCACACCGTCCTGGCCCACGCCACCCACCAGCTGGGCAGGGGCAGAGCTCAGCTCCCCCTCCTCCAGCCGCTCCACCCACCAGCTGGCAGCCAGCCGCAGCCCGGGGGGGCCGCCCCGCACAGAGATGTTGCAGAGCAGGGAGGCCGTCTCCCCGCGGTACACTGTGCCTCCCACTAGCCAGGCCACAGCCTCCAGCACCACACCTGCAGAACAAAGGTCAGAAGGTGAAAGGTCAGGGGGCATGGGGTTAGGACTGTTGTCAAAGCAACACCCCAGAAACTCCGGGTGTTCCCACAATCTTAGAAGGGGAGTGTGAGACTGAGACACAGAGGCAGCCGATGGAGAGGCAAAGAGGCACAGAAACAGAAGGGAAAGGTTCTGCAGACCCCGTATCCTGTCCAGGGCCAACCCACCCCCTCTCACCTTCCTCACGCACGTGCACGGGGAGGGGCCGTGAGCGGGCACTGGCGGCTTCCCGAAGCCGGGCCCCAGACCCTCGGACATAGGCCTTGGCGAGGCAGCGGTAGGTGCCCGCATCCCCAGGCCGGGCAGCCTCCAGCCGTAGCCGGTAGGTTCTGGAAGCCACCTTCTCCATGGCAATGTGCCGGCCCTCGTAGCCAGGGCCCAGGCTGCCCACACCCTCCGTGTCCAGCTGGGCAACCAGGCGGCCGGGCCCAGGTGCCCCTGCAGGTGCCATCTCCCAGCCCACGGAGTACGCGGCATGACGGCCTGGTGGGGGCAGGGCCCCTGACACATTGCACAGCAGCTCCAAGGGCTCCCCTGGGCCGATCCGACGTTCCCCAGGCCCCACTGTCACTGCCAGCTGGCTGGCTGAAACACAGGAGGGGAAGGGGTGTCAGGGAGGCAGGAGAGGGCACAGAGCACCTGTCCTTCCTTGAGAGCAGCAACTTCAAGGCCACCCGTCTTCGCCACCCAGGGGCCTGGCTCTCACCCTTCAGCCATGGCCCTCCCATTCCCACACCCAATTTCTGAGCAGAGAAAGCCCGTCATGGGTACAGATGCTAACAGGAAGTGATACTAATGGGACTTCACTCTAGGGAAGGCGGGCTCCCTGGAGTCAGACGATGGCCATCTAGTGCCCATGGTGGCCATGGTGCCTACTGAGATACCAAGGCTCCCAGCTGGCGCCGTGGGACGCGTGGCACTCACACAGCGTCTGCACATCCACGTGGGCCAGGACAGCCCTCTTCTCCGCGATCTGGGCCCAGCTGCCGTCGGGATCCTGAATCCACTCAGCGGCAGTGCAGTGGTAGGTGCCCGCGTCGTCTGCCTGGGCGCCCCCCACCACCATGCGGTAGCGCTCAGTCCCCTCCTTGCCCAGCCGCAGCTCCCCTGCTGCCAGCCGCTCAGCATAGGGAGCTCCGGCCTCCACGGCCATGTCGGGCCGGAGTCCCACCACTTCCTGCAGAGTTGCTCGCCCCACTGGCGCCTCGGGCACAGCTCGTCCAAAGGACACAGCCAGGTGTGTGTGCTTCTCCGTGCTCGTCCGTGCCAGGCAGCCCAGTGCCAGCTCCTGCCCCTCGTGCACCATCAGGCGAGGGGGTGAAGTAGGGGCCTGACGGCCCCGGGGCCCTGGGGGGGCAGCAGACACCTGCAGCATATCTGGAAGAACTGGAGAGAACAGCTAGAGTGAGGGAGGGCTGGGAGCTGTACAGTAACTAACACTTGGTACTGTTTCCTACCTACAACCTATTTCCCTAAATAGACTGTGAGCTCCTAGAAGGCAGAGACTTCATGCTGTATTATTTCTTCTGTAACCCAATGATGCCAAGCACAGTGCTGGGCACAAAACAGGCACTCAATACGTGTTGAATTTCATAGAACCAGCCCATCGCCTACTGACCCTTACGTTTGAGACTGACCCCTGTTTGAAATACTCAGAAGAGTGGCTCTGTCTTCCTTCTCAGAAGACAAAGAAACTCAAGAGAGCAAGAATGTCAAGTGGTCTCACTCCTCCTACCCTGCCTCTATTTCCCCCGCCACCCCCACTCCCCCAGATCTGGATCCTGGAATCTCCAGGAATGGAGTCTGTTCACCCTATTAGGCTCCCCTACCCTATCAGGGAATGGAAAAGGGCTGGACAGCTTAAGGACACTTCTTCTCTCCCAGGAAGTAGCTTGACAGAATAAGAGCAGTGGACTGGAATGAAGAGTTCTGGGTTAGAGTCTCAGGCCAGCCACTAACTTGTTGGGTGACTTCATGCAAGTCACTTAACCTCGTTGGGCCTTAGGTTCCTCTTAGGTCCCTGCTGGCCCTGACTTTCTGCCTTTTGGGAGGGCACGGCCCTGACCCCATCCCAGGGCCCAGTACCTCTCAGTTCCACTTTGCCGCTGTAGCTGCCCAGGTAGTGGGCATCAGTGGAGGGTGTGTAGCACTCGTAAATGCCAGCATCCTGGGCCTGCAGGCGGGCAATCTTGAGCACCACGGCATCACCCTGCAGACGCTGCACCTGTACCTCACCAGCTGCCACTCGGGGCCCAAAGACAGCATAGGAGAATCGGGTATCCCTGGTACTGACAATGCCCAGGGCAGCCTCTGGGGCCTCAGGCCTGTACAGGAACCACTCGAAGTCCTGCTGGGAAGGGCCCTCGTAGCCAGTGACATTGCAGGAGATGGAGATGGCTGTGCCAGCCACGCGATACAGGGGCCCCTCAGGGACTAGCACCTCCCGGGCACAGCACCCGACTCCTATAGGGAAGGACAGGAGAAGTTAGGGATGCCTGGGTCCCTACTGCATCCCCCCACCCCCACCCCCGCATCACTCTTGACCTCTGCTTGTGAAAGGAAAGGAAACCTGAGGAAAGTTGGTACACACTTGGGCCCTGTTCCGAGAACAGGCAAAGGATGCTGGGAGGTAAGACACCTGGATCTCAAGGAGGTGGTGGTATAGAGCCAGGTTTGCCTCGGAACCCAGAAACACCCCATTACTGGCAGGCCAGAAGCAGGGCACCTAAGGTCAGAAAGGAGTGTATCTGCTTCCTGATTCAACCATTCCTGATTCCGGCTGTCCCCTAATTCCCCCTCCACCCCGTTTCCCCACGTTTATGCCAGTTGAGCCTTCTAGCTAAGGCATCCTGAGACCACATGTCCCCCTCCTTTGTTTGAAGGGAGCTGGCAAAATCTTGATCAGAAGGGCTGGTGCGCTCAGCTGTGTCACCTGGGCCAGGGGACTCCAGACAATGGAGCCAGTGGCCCGAGCAGGACAGGGCACAGGCCCAGTCAGTTCTCACCACACAATCCCTCCCCACTCCAGCTGTGCCATGAGCTCATTGCTTCTCCACCCCACAGGGCTGCCGAGGCAGCTGAGGCTCATGGGGCAAGAACCAGCCTCTGCCCTGGCCTCTGGGGGTAGAAGCTCCCCTCCCCCACCAGTGCCTGCCAATCTTCCCGGGCAGGCCCAGCTGACAAATAACCCTCACCCCACCCCCTCCAACTCTCTAACAGAAGCCTTCATTTGCATATGGTGTGCATTTATTTACATCCCCGCTCCCTTTCAGTAGGGAGGCAATAACCCCCCAGCTGCCCCTTCCCATCTTTCTCTCCTCAGAGAGGCCAAAACTCTTCTTCACCCCACCCTCACCCCTACCCTGCCCTCGCAGATACTCCCGGTGGCCTTGGAGGGCTCAGCTTCTTCCTTCTCTCCTTCCATCCTTCCACAGCCCCAGATCACAGAACCTCAGAATGTAAGAAGGGCTGGGTCAGCCCTCTGCCTCCATTTTACAGATAAGAAAGTTAAGGTACAAGAAGTATAATGTCTTGGCCAAGTTCCTACTATCCTTGGCTAGCTTCCACACGCCCCTGCAGAGGGACAAAGCCAGAGAGGCAATGGGGAACTCCAAGGAGAGGCCTGAGGGCACTGACCTCACCAACCAGACTGTCACTCCCAGGGGCATAACCATCACCTTTCTTCAGGGGCTGGAGGAAAACACCTAATCTGTAGTCGAACTGTCCTCCAGCTCCTCCAGAAGCACTACCCTTACCTTTCCCTTCTTGCTGCGGCTGAGTCAGAGGGAAAACTTGTGGTTGCTCGGTTAAAGCACAGACTGGGATCAGGAGGTTGGGTTCCAGCCCCATCCCCATCCCCAGCTGTACCGCTTGGACCAGCCCCTTCCATTCCCAGGCCTCAGTTTCTGGAAGACAGCTAAGAGCTTCCACCCTGACAGTGAGTGAGCCTGTGTCTCAGCAGGGCTCTGCCCGAGGATGTTTCATAATCAGAGTGATGGTGGAGACAAGCGAGCTGACACTTTCCCTGGGCTCCGGACAGACTCTGCTCAAGAGGGCCCCCTCCCATCTTCCTGGCTCCACAACTGCTGATGCTTGGAGATCCCCATGGGAAAGTCATCCCCACCGCCTGGGGAAACCAGCTGCCAGGCAGCTCTCTCTCCAGCCAGGTCCCCTCCTCTGTGTTAGTGGAGAGGGAAAGGAGAGCAAGGAGACCTGCTTTGGAGTCAGATGGGAGTGGTTTCAAATCCAAGCCCCAACACTCACTAGATATGTTCTCTGAGGCAAGTGACTTCATTTTCCTCATCTTCAAAATGAAAGTAAGTGCCTACACCCAGGGCGCTCACATCTCGGCAAGCTCTTCTATCTCTTTGCACCACATTTACCCTGGGCTCCTCTCTGCTCCACGCTGCCCACTGGGGAAAAAGGGCCAAGTACTAGGCAGCTAGGCCTCACAGCTCCTTCCTCTGTATATCCTCCTGCCTCCCACCCAGGGCCCCAAGGAGAGGACTCATTCTAGTCCCACAGGGCCCAGGGACCTATGCAGCACATGGAGGCTCCTTGGCACTGCGATGGAGCTCTGGTCTAGAAACAGGCGGCTGGGGCTACGTCAGCCTCTGCCTTAACTATGGCAGCTCCAAATCCTGGCACCAAAGCCACCCCCTCACCACCCTGTATTCTTATTTCAAGGGTTTCAGTTTCAGTTTCCTGAACATCTGTACAGGCAGTCTCACTGCCTCGATACCATACTCCTCCCCAGACCATCCCTACAAGGAACCCTCCCATTCACGCCAAAAACATTTCCACTGTCACTGTCCTCATGCATCCATGCAGCAGTGGCCCAGAACATCCCACCATGAACACCCACCACAACAGATACAGGGTGCTTGGAGATCTCAGCATCAGTCTCCATGGAGCCTGGTTTCTCCTGAGGCAGGGAAGCTGGGACTAAGGGAGTGTGACAGCCAGTGGGAGGCTACAGAGCCAAGTGCTGCTATCTGGGAGAGGGAAAGTGGGGGAAAGACCCAGCCCAGGATGGAGATGGAACTGCCTCCAACTTCAGATGATGAAGGGGGGTAGGGGGGGTGCAATTAGGGGAGATGTACTTCAAAGATTGTGGGCAGAACCGGCCCCTGGGCCTCCAGCCAACTTAGGCAATTATAAAGATGGACAGGCACTGCCCACCAGGGCGAGCACCCAAGGCTGGGCCTGAAGCTGAGTGAGGCAGAGAGGAGTCGCAGAATTTGTGCGCAGCGACCTCAGGACCTGAGTGTGCCGGCTGAGAAGTGGGGCCTGGCGGTTCCTGGGGGCGACACCTCGGTGGGTCCTCACTGTGCCCCAGCCCGGGGCCTAGAACTCGGGAGCCTTCACCGCTACCCCACCCCCGCCCGCCCCAAGACTGGCTCGGAGCGCGGCCACAGAGAGCAGTTGGGTGCCAGGCCCGGGGAGGCTGGGGGAGCCCCTGACGGAGAAGGGGGTGCGAGGGGCTCCGAAGTGCTGGGGAGGCGGGCAGGGCTGGTCACCAGGTGGCAGGCACCTGCCGGGCGGGGCTGGGAGCCAGAGCCGGGCTTACCCAGGATTAACAGCAGCAGTGGCGGCGGCGGCTTGGGACCGAGGGCGCCCATCCTGCGCAGCCGGCTCTGCGAAGGCTCTGGGGGGCGGCACGGGCTCTGGGTGGCCGGGGGTTCGGGGGGCGCATGCCCGGGTGGGGGGCACGAAGCGGAGCAGCGAGGCGTGGGTGCGCGGAGCGAAGCTGAGCGAAGCTGGAGCTGCCAAGTCACGGCCCTCTTCCCTCTGCCCTCTTCCCTCTGCCCTCCTCCCTCCTCCCTTCTCCCCTCCTCCTCTCCTCCGCCTACTGCTTTCCCTCCCGCCTTGGCAACTCGGAAGACCATTCCCGCCCCGCCTTACCCGGGCCCCGCCCCCGCCCTGGGCTCCCGGCCCCGGCCCCACTCCGGTCCCCAACTCCGCCCTGACCCCTCCAGACCTCGGCCCCGCTCAGGTCCCCGGGTGTGCCCCGACGGGGTCCTGGACCTTGGCCCCGGCTCCCCCCGCCCCTGTTCCAGGCTCCGCCCGGGCTCCAGCCCTAGCCCCGCCCCCTCTTCAGTACCCGGCTCCGCCCCGACCCTCACCCAGGCCCGCCCCCCTCAGCCCTGTCTCCGCCCCGACCCCAGTCCGGGGGCGGGCTGCACCTGGTCTTGGCCAAATCCCCGGCAGCTCCGCAGAACGCACAGGTACCCTGCACCTTCCGGCTTTTCCCTGAGAGTTGGGTGCAGGGGCCCTGGGGTCGGCGAGGTGACTGTGGCTTCTCACTTTGAGTCCAGCCATTTGCTCTGGGCCTCTAGGCCTCGCCGCAAACCCTGCTGGTGGGAAAGGGCGGGATCTAGGAGTTAAGAAACGAGGAGGATCTGGTCTGAAGGGCGCTTCAGGGCTCTGCAAGGTCACTGGAGACCTGTTTGCCACCCCCTCGGGGCAGAACCAGAAGAAGAGGAAGGCTGGGCCGTTTGGATGCTGTCACTGCCTGGTTGGCGATCCTGGTCAACTTGCTTAACCTCCTCCAACCTGTTTTCTTGTTGGCAAATCGAGGTGGATGACATCTATCCCAAAGGATTTTTGTGACGTTAATTGAGATAATGTACAGAAGGTGCTCGGCACAGAATACACTAAATAGGAGATGGGGCCGGGGGATAAGTTATTTAAACTCTTTGCTAAGAGGTTTAGTTAGGACCTAAGGAAAGGGTGAGCCTGGGTTTAGGTGAAGGAGTCTCTAGTTCCAGTGAGGAGAAGCGGACAACACTCTACACTGGGAGGGGTGGGGCATGCCCTGGAGGTTGGAGACAGGAAAAGTCATCTTTCCTAGGCACTCTGTTTCTTTCTCAACTATGGAGAATGTGGGGAGTGGGGAGGAGCTGAAAGGGTGAGCCAGAACCAGGAAAAGGGACAGCCGAGTCTGCAAAGCTAAGGCTGTCAAAGTGGCCATCCGTAGGAGGTGACCCCAGAGCTCATCTAGCACCTTCATCCTCAAACTTCCATCAGTCCCCACTCATTCCCCCAACCCTCCCACTCAATCCTCACTCCCTTTTACAGAGGAGAAAATGGAGGCCCAGAGAGGGGAAGTGACACAGGCCAGACCAGATATTTCTTGACTTTGTCTTTCCAGAGCCTGGCACAGTGGCTAGATCAGAGGAGGTGCTCAGTTGAAGCCACATTCAGGAACCCTGAAGAGACTGGAGAAATTCTGAGACAGAATGCTGGGGACAGTTGAGGGAATCAGAGGTCCAGCCCTCCCCTCTCAATACTTCCAGTTCTGGCCCAGGAACAGGACAGCAGGGTGCCTTTTTCCTCCTACTTTGTCATATCTACAGCCTGATATCTCCAGATTCATTCCATCTAAATTCATCCACAGGCCAGACTGAGCTGTGTGAAAACTGAAATGTATAGGGAAGCTTTTGGAGGAAAACCACTCTCCCTTTATTGGGGAGTGGAGTGAACATGATGCCTTCCTGATGCTTGAGAGATGAGAGATGTTGCCAAATATCATCATCATCATCATCATCATAGATGCAATTTATGGGACGTGTTGATCTTAAAAATAACAAGGTCTTAAGCTAGCCAAAATGAGTTTATTCAGGAATAGCAGAGGAATTACAATTTGAGAGAAACAAACTATGGTGAACCATAGGCATGTCGGAGGAGACAAAGGGAAGGTCAGCTTTCATTAGGTTTTAGGAGGAAACTGGATAGGGCTGTGGCAGTTTTCTTTTTCGTTAGCTGCAACTGGTGAGCAGCTTGTTGTTGCTGAGTCAGAAGGAAACCCTTCTTCCTGCTGTGATCTGTAAGCTGCAGTGAGTGATATGTGTGTGAGAGCCCTCTCTTCATGGCTTCCTGACTCCATTTTGATTTAGTTTCCTTTGTTCATTTTCACATTTTCCCCTTTTGATCAAAATCTGTCCTTGAAAACATCGTGTTGAGTCAACATTCTGTTTGGTGTATAGTTTCTGCAGAGGTTGGGCAGGCAACAGGTGCAAAATTTTAAGATTATACAAAGCAAATTAAAAGTAATATGACTTTTTTTCTATGATGGCTTTAAATCATGATCCTAAAGTAGTCAACTGAACAAATAGCAAGTGCACTTGTTCCCTGATCTTGTATAACTGAGTTCCTACTTCTCCAGAGGCGTTTACCCATATGCAACAGGTGGTATATGCTAATGCCACCTTGTTCAAAACCAAGGCTATTGGTTGTCAACAACTACTTTAGCCAAGGAATCAAGTGATCATTGTTAGGTTGCAGAATCAGCTAGCTCTTCTAATGTTAGGGAGAGATTTATGTTCATATTCTCATTGGCACTTTGACCCAAGGGGGAAAGCCTCTCGCTATGGAGGCAAGCCTGGAGTCATGTACGCCCCAGGTAATTCCCATACGAAGATTTAATGGGGAAGATCAGTGGGAAGCTTCAGATTTATTATAGATATTAACAGGGATGGTTAAATATCCCAGTAAACACTGGCCTTCCATTTACCAGCTGTCGAAACATACATAAGTTCATTGAGAGTTTCATTTGCCACAGACAAGGCTAAAGCCAGGTGGTGCACATACGACTTATTAACAGTACCACTATCTGGAATTTACCAGTTGGTCCTTTAGAGCCAAGAGTCAATGACGTTTGGGGAATATTTAAGAAGAAACCATTCTGTTCTGTGGATTTTGTCCCTCAAGGCTGCAAAGAGAGGGGTTATTTCGTTACATCAAGCAGACTTAATACCAGAGGGTCACCACTGTCATGGACATATCGAGGTTTCTGGTAACATATTCAACAGTCAGAAGGTTTCCCCCTTTGGCAATGGATTAGGAAATATGGGTAAGAGCATGGTCTTTCCAAGAAAGAGAGGGAGAAGATAAGGCAAGAAGTAAGAGTAGGGAAAAGATATACAGGCCGGTCATCATGGGAAAGCTGTTTCCTTAAGCTACTGTATGCTTCAGTTCTTGCAAATCTTTACTTTTAGGTCACCAGTTGGGGTGTAGGTCCAGTCAGGGTTTGGTGCTTTCTTTAGATGTGATATATGGATCCAAGAGCCTATTCCTTGGAGTTTCGTGGCACAAGGATTGGTTAACAGTACCTGATAGTGACCTTTCCAATGGGGTTGAAGAGAGTCTTTCTGGAGATGTCTTTTCCAATAGACAACTCTCCAGGTTGTAAGGTATGGTGCTTAAGGTCTTCATGTCCTGGGAGCATGCCATGGAAAGATTGTTCTAATATATGGTTAAGCATAGTTTGTGGGCTCCGAAAGGAGTGGCCCTAAGGTTCAGAAGGACCAATGGCAATGCTTTTGGACAGGGTATTTGAAGGGTCTCTACAGATTTTTCCCGTTGGGTTTGGATGATGCCATTGGTACATTCGACTAGTCCTGGAGACTGGGGATGATAACTGCGGTGAAAATGTTGTAGAACTGGCCATATGGCACAGACTTCTTGTCACACGTGACCAGTAAAGTGGGTTCCCCTATCACTATGAAGTTTGGAGGTGGTCCCCTCAGGTAGGAATGATCTTTTCCAATAGGTTCTTAGCCACAGAGGAGTCAGTAGCCTGTCTACACGGAGAAGCTTCAGTCCAGAAAGAAAACATGCAAATTGTTGCCGAGACATACTTACGCCCGTGAGGTGGGGGAAGCTGTATGAAATCCATCTGCCAAGGCTCACATGGTCCATCAAGCAATGTAAAGTGCCTAGAAGCAGTGAGGACAGATTTTTCTGGGTTGTATTTTAGGAATAAACATCATCCCTGGATCCAACATCTTCCTATGCAATGCTGCATAATACTGGTCTGATATCATCTGCTGAGAATTCAATACTTGGGAAAGCAACATTAAAGTCTGCACCCTGGTGTTAAAATTCACGATATGCAACACTTTAAACAGTGTGTCAACCTGCTCCCTCACTTTGTCATCACCAGTCTGTTCACTCTTGTTCAAAGGGCACTAAGCATTTTTGATGCAATGGTTTTTTTCTCTTGACTTGTTGAAATTTATCAGATATCCCCACTATATGAACCATTTTAGTATTCTGAAGCAGGGGCTGTTTAATAGTAGCGCCAGTGGAATGTCATTCCCAGCCTGGAGAAGGGTTGGGGAAAGCCCCTGTGATTCCTCAGGGTCCCATCATTGGGATGTGGAAGGACATTGGAAAGATTGGTTGGGTGACTGAAGACTCCTGGACCATTTAGTTTATAGCAGCCTTTTTTTCAGTGTCCTGACTTCTTACAGTAACAACAGGTCGGGGGGATTTTGCTTAGAGGCTTCCATCTGCTGAAGCTAGAGATTAAGGATTTTAATGGTCTTTTTCTTAGTGTAATCATCTAAGGTGCAGGCTAATTAGTTTGCCAAACTAAGTCTGCAATGGACATGGTTTCCCATTCTATTCTGGTTCTCTTAACCAAGAGAGAAAAGTCCTGGTTTAGCCCATTGATGAACACAGATTTGAAGCCTACCCAATTGGATTGGACATCCAGAGGGAAACCAGAAATCTCAAAAACATTTGGAGTTGACTGTAATAGCCTGATCCTGTAACAAGGCAGGGGGTGGGTCTCTCATTTGCAGTTCTAGAGATTTTTCAGGATTATCCCAATTAGCTGTTTTCATTCAATGTTGGGCTTGGCCTTTGCCAACAAGCATGTGAACTAGCTGGTATAAATCTGAGGAACCTGACTGGTAAGTCTGGGTAACTGTATTAAATGCCTCTGCAAAATCTATAAGGATCTTCAGTAGCTCTAGGAAAATCCTTGACTATGGCTTTTAGTTTGGCCTTAGTCTAGAGGACATAGGAAATTGGGGGCTTAGCAATAGGATCCTCAGAGGGACTGATATAAAAAATTTTTTTAATATTTTTAAATTTTATTTATTTACTTTTCGCTGGGTCAGGTCTTAGTTGCAACATGCCGGATCTTCGTTGTGGGTTCTTTTGTTGTAGCACACGAGCATAGTTGCCCTGCAGCATGTGGGATCTTAGTTCCCCAACCAGGGATCGAACCCATGTCCCCTCATTGGAAGGCAGATTCTTTACCACTGGACCACCAGGGAAGTCCCAGAGGGACTGATTTTAAAGGAGCAGGTTCTAAGAGGTTCGGATGAAGAGAAAGTTGGGAAAGGTTTGGAGAAAAGGGGAAATTCACTGGGAGGGCTGGAATGAGGATGTGGTGGGTACAAAGGAGATGGAGTATGTGCAGTAGGGGAAGAGGATGAAGAGTCTTCCAATGCATTTTAATCTTCTTGTAATGGTTTATTCACCTCTGTCAATTTAGAAAGGTTTTTTTGTAAAGCCTCAAGATGTCAACTGAAATAGGTATCCCATTCAATTCGTTGTATTTTAAAGTTGTGGTCCTCAAGTTTAGTTCTGAGAGAAACAAATTTGGGGAGATTGAAGCTTCGCCATAATGGCCATTGAAGTTCTAAATGATCTTTGGTTAGGTCAGTCCATTTCATTAAAAATGCAAGTGAGGAGGGACCATAGTTTTTAAACACAGAATGGGCCAGGGTCCCAAAGGAAGGGCCATCCTGAGAGTGTTTATGGGATCCCATAATGTTAACTTAGAAGTTCAGAAAAACAAACAAGTACTCACCAAAAGGACAATGCCTTCAGGAAAACAGATCCTGAATAAAGTCAGAGAACTCAACCAAAAAGAGGGAACTCGAATCTGAGAGGAGGCTTGTGAACCTCTAAGAAGAAGACATCTCACAGGAGCGGAGGGCATGCAGTTCCAGGGGGTTCATCTCCTTCGGATCCCTTAATGGTTGTGATGAAGTGTCACCCTTAAGGACGAAACAGTATTTACAATAACCAGGACATGGAAGCAACCTAAGTGTCCATCGACAGATGAATGGATAAAGATGTGGCACATATATACAATGGAATATTACTCAGCCATAAAAAGAAACAAAATTGAGTTATTTGTAGTGAGGTGGATGGACCTAGAGTCTGTCATACAGAGTGAAGTAAGTCAGAAAGAGAAAAACAAATACCGTATGCTAACACATATATATGGAATCTAAAAAAAAATAATAATAAGGTTATGAAGAACCTAGGGGCAGGACAGGAATAAAGACGCAGATGTAGAAAATGGACTTGAGGATGTGGGGAGGGAGAAGGGTAAGCTGGGACGAAGTGAGAGAGCGGCATGGACTTATATACACTACCAAATGTAAAATAGATAGCTAGTGGGAAGCAGCTGCGTGTAGCACAGGGAGATCAGCTCGGTGTTTTGTGACCACCTAGAGGGGTGGGATAGGGAGGGTGGGAGGGAGATGCAAGAGGGAGGAGATACGGGGATATATGTATATGTATAGCTGATTCACTTTGTTATAAAGCAGAAACTAACACACCATTGCAAAGCAATTATACTCCAATAAAGATGTTAAAAAATAAAACAAAAATGAAACAAGGTCTTAAGCCAACCAAAATAAGTTTATTCATGAATAGCACAGGAATTGCAATTCAGGACAAGCAAACTATGGTGAACCACAGGCAAGTCCAAGGAGACAAAGGGAAGGTCAAGTTTTACCAGGTTTTAGGAAGAAATGGGAGGATAGGAGGGCAGGCCGTGGCAGGGAATTTTTATTGGCTGCAAGTGGCGGGCAGCTTGTTGCTGGGTCAAAAGGAAGCCTTCCTTCTTCCTGCTGGGATCTGTAAGCTGTGGTGAGCAATGAGTGCATGAGAGACCTCCCTTCATGACTTCCTGACTCCATTTTGATTTGGGTTTCCTTTGTTCAATTTCACAGATGCCTGTACAATAAGGCCTTTTTGGACATTACTTCCAGTCTTTACAGCATATTGTGCCAAATGGTGTCATTTAACAGATGAGAAACTTGAGGTTCAGAGGGGTTAAGCATTTTGCCCAAGGCCACACAGCTTTTAAGTGGCCAAGGTATGACGAGCTCAGACCTATCTGTCCCCAAAACTCCAAATCTTCCCTCACCCCACTGTCTCTCTTCCCAAGCCTCTTCACCCTATAAACTTTTCATTGAACAAATACCGACTGGAAATAGATGACTAATGAGGACCTACTGTATAGCACAGGGAACGCTACTCAATACTCCGTAATGACCTATATGGGAAAAGAGTCTAAAAAAGAGTAGATATATGTATGTGTATAACTGATTCACTTTGCTGTGCAGCAGAAACTAACACAATATTTTAAATCAATTATACTCCAATAAAAATTTTTCCAAAAAATGGACATGCTGTGGAAGCACACACGCACACACAAAAATACCGACTGGGCCACACCTCGTGCAGGGCACTGGAGATGCAGTGGTAAACATGCAGAAATATTTCCTTCAGGGAACATACAGTCGTGCCAGAGAGTTGTACCATAAGCAAGTAATAACCAACTCCCAGAATGAGTGTCATGAGAGGGCCACTCAGGGAGCAGAGAACACCCTAGGGCTTGGGGCTGGGAGGGAGCCGAGGGCAGGCAGCTGTTGAGGGCTGCGCTGGCCTCTCCAGTGGGAATGAGGCCCTGGGAGACCCGCTCTTGCACGTGTCCCTCCCCAGGTTGTGAGTTCCAGAGGCTGCCAGCAGGGGGAGCCCATTGCCCAGGCCTGAGTAGCCCCTCAGCTGCTTATGTAACTGGGAAAACTGGGGGAGGAGAACAAACCCCAGGCAGAGGCGCGTCACACAGTAGCACACGCACGTACCTACAATAACACAGAGAAGCTTCATACAGAAAGACGTCACACCCCCAACAGAGCGATGCACAGACACACAGCACACCCACATGCTGCAGAGGAGGGATATATCATTGGGAGGGGAGAGCTCTCCTGTACCCTCCCGATCTGGTCCCTAAAAACTCCACCCAGGCTTACCCAGCACCGAGGCTGATGCCTGCGGTGGGGTGAGCAGAGAAAGGAGGAAGGCGGTCTTTCCATGAGTCTTGGGCCAGCCTCATCAGCCATAAGGGAGGGAGCCTGGGGTTGCAGAGATGTGAGTGAAGCGGGCGGTAGTGATCATGGGGGGCTGTTGTCACTATGCCATCACCAGCCAACTCGCCCTCCTTGTACCACCAGGGGTGGGCATACATCAGACACCAGGCCTATGTTTCCCAGGCTTATTTAACTCACTTCCCCTAAGATGAAATATATACAAGGCACTGAGGTGGTGTCCTGAGTCCTTGAAGATAAGACCCACGCTGTGCCCTAAAGGAATGGATAATCTGGCTGAGATGTCACACTTTACGAGTCACAACCGTGGAGACATTTTTCTCAGAGAGGCACATTCACAGATGGGGCTGTTGACATATTCTCACCTGTGCCAGGTGTGTAACATGATCTCATTTAATCCTCCCAGCACCTCGTGAGGTGAGTGCTATTATCACCCCTGTGGGGAGGCTGAGGCTTACAGGAGTTTAGGAACGTGTCCAAAGTTAATGGATTAGTTACTGTCCAAACTCAGACTTGAACCTCGGGTTGTCTGAGTGAGGAGCCGGTGCTTCTTCTGTTAAACGGCTTCTTAGAGGCAAACGTGGACCAGCATGTGTGTGCAGACACCCCTCTATGGATACGGACAGTGCCTTGGGGACAGAGTGACAAACATATCCAGAAGCGAGCACACATACCCACCAGACATTAGACATGCAGAAGAGCCACAAACACACTCGCAGTCCTTGGCTTCCTTTCTCTTAAATGTGTATAAATCCCAGTTTGGTGGGAGCTCAGGATCACACACAAGAATGTCCTGTGATTTGTGTGTGTTTATGGAAGCCTTGACCCATACTGCCCCGACGAGCCAGATTTTCCCACCCTCCCAAAAGGGGAAATTCTCTCTGCTGACTTGCTGAGAGGCTCAAGTAAAGAGACAAGACAGAGATGGAGCAAAAAACCTACCTTTACCCTGACATCCAACTCATGCAGAGACACACTGAAACAGAGATGCAGACACAGGGACCTGGGTGCACCAAAAGAGAAACACACAGGCAGCATGCACACCCAGACCCACTCACACAACCACAAAGCTACCTCCCACACCCACACACGTTCACACCAGACCCTCTCCCTCCTTCCTTCCTAGCCAGGCATCTGCACCCTCATGGGGGATCGTGTGTGTGTGTGTGTGTGTTTGTGTGTGTGTGTGTGTGTGTGTGTATCTACTCCCTGAACCCTTCTCTAGCCCTGGCTGAGCCCACACTCCTCCCCCAGTTCTCAAACCCTATGCCAAGGGTGCGGCACAGCTCCTCAGGAGCAGGGAAACCACGGACTTCCCTGGCAGTACGGTGTTGAAGACTCCGAGCTTCCACTGCAGGGGGTGCAGGTTTGGTCCCTGGTTGGGAAACTAAGATCCTGCATGCCACGTGGTGTGGCCAAAAAGAGGAGAAGATGAAGAAGAAGAAGAAGAAAAAGAACAGAGAACCCACAACGCCATTGCTGGCCTAGACCTGACTCCGGAGGAAGCCCTGCCATTTCTAAAGCCAGGATTAGTGCCAGCGGCTGCCCACTTTGGAAGGCCGTGGATAGATCCCTCTCCGCTGGAAGCCCCTCCACCCCCCCACAAGTCCCTTGGTCCCCAGTCCCATAAGGCTGGGAGCCTGGGCTCCACCGCAGGTGCTCCCACATCTCTCTCCTCCATTCCCAGCTAGCTGAGAGGGAGCTGCCGGTGCAGACCTATGTCTGGAGGGTGGCATGGGGCTGAGGCAGCTCCCATTGTGTGACGTCACTTCTCCCCCATCACAAGCAGCCGGGGTGGGGCAGTGGGACCGATCAAGGGCAGAAGATGGCAGAGGTATGGCTAGACAGAGGTCTGTGGGCTGCGTGTTGTAGATGAGCCTCCGGGGGCAGGAGGTGGTAAGCGCCTGGTGACTGCCTCTGAGTCAGTGAGCGGGAGACAGGTTTGGAGAACAGGTCGTTCGCAAGTTTGCCCACACCCAGCTCTGAGCAAGGTGAGGAGGAGGCATGGGCGATTGCTAATGCTTCCTGAACACCTGCTGTGTGCCAGGCGCTGCTCTGCACAGCCTGCACTCACACACTCACTCCCTCCGCCCGGTCCTCACAACAACTACGAGGGCTGAGTCCTGTTGCCACCTGCTTTGCAGATGGGAGTGGGAGGCCTGGAGAGGGTATATCCCCCACCCAAGGCCGCCAGGCCAGCACATGGTAGCATCCGAATGCAAGTGCAAGCCGTTTGTCTCCTGAACTTAAGCTGCTAACATTCTTCACCCTCCTGCTCCCCTCACCCTCACACACTTGCTCATATACACACACGTGCACGCACACACACACACACACGCACTCCTGGTGCCTATGCAACCTTTTGAAATAACAGTCTTTTCCCACGAGTGTATCTCCAGCTCCTGGCACATAATGGATGTTTAATAAATATTTGTTCGATGAATGCATGCAGTGCTGAGGCTCAGGAAAAGAGGAATCAATAAGAGGAGTGTGTGTGTGTGTGTGTGTGTGTGTGTGTGTGTGTGTATGTGTGGTATGGAGGGTGGGGTGGGGGGAGAAATGGGCAAAAGGAATTTCACACACGTGCACACACGCACACATACACAGCCCTCTAGAGCTGTCGATATCAAAGGCTCACTTCTACCCCTGGGGCCCCAGCCCTTCCAAGCACCCTGCGTGGGAAAAGAGGACTGAAAGCGGGGTTCACAGGGCTCCCTGAGATGGATGGGGGCCTTAACTCTCCCCTCCAATCAGGACAGAGGACGGGGGATATGAGGCAAGCTCTGGGAAGAGGGTATGGGAGCATGCAGTCCCTGCTTGTCACCATTCCCTGCCCCGGTGCTTCGTGCACTCCAAGCCTCCCTCCCCACAGCCCCGGCACCCCACTATCCACACCTGGACTCTCCAGGAACCTGGCACCCCTTGGTTCTCCTGGCCAAAGAGTAGACAAATGCCCTTTTCCCTAGTCCAACTGAAACAAGGGTGGAATTTTTCCAAAGGCTCTCTGTTGGAAAAGAGAAGGGAAGACAAAGCCAGAAATAAAGACTACAAAAACAAAGAAACAGAGAGGATGGTGAGGGTGAAGGAGCTCACCCTGTGGGGGGAGCGGGCCTGGGGTCCTGATGCTGACATGCCCTCCCCTGCTCCCACAGCACCTGTCCTCAGCCCTTTGATGGCGTTTTCCACTCTGCATTGTTGTCCCAGGCCTGGTTTATGTTTGCCTCTCCATCCTGGCTGCGAGCCACTCAAGGCCACCGCTGGCTCTTCTTGGCTCTGCCCCCATGCCTAGCGCAGTGCCTGGCAAGGAGGAGAAGCGCCACAGATAAGTGCCAAGCAGTTGAGGAAGCGAGGGAGCAAATGGGTGACGGAGAGAGGGGGAAGCTGTGTCCTTTCTCTCATGGCCAGATCGCCTCTACGGTGGGCACTGTTGCCCCCTCTGGAGTTTGTCTGACACTCCACAGACAAACAGACCATCCACAGCTGACAGAAAACTTCTCCTCCTATTTCAGAGCCCTAACCTTCCATCCCTCAGCAGACAACCCAGCCTGGCTTCCTGGGCAGCCTGGGAAGGGCCGAGCTCTGTCCTCTGGGGAGGAAGTGTGCTGAGGCTGGACTCAGCTAAGGAAGAAACTGCAGTCCCAAGACCAGGACATGGAAAAGCCAGGGCAGAAAATATAGTAGTGAACATGCATTGAGCATTTGAATTTTCAAAATAACCCTGTGAATTAGAGCTGATAAGGAAACTGAAGCTCAGAGAAGCTAAACTTTTGTCCAGTGAGTGGTAGATAGGGTTTCTTATCCAGGCATTCTAACTCCACAGTAGTTCCTGACTATGTTGCCATGCAGCTTCTGCGTAGGACAAACGGCAATCCCGAAGAGCCAGTATCTGGGGGAACGACAAGGGTGTGGGTCCAGCCAGCTGGCAGGACAGGGTGATGGGAGTCCAGGTGGGCAGGACTGCCTCATCCAGAGGGCACTGAGGCACCGAGCGCTGGTGCTGAGGATGCCAGCTTCTGAACTAGATGTCCCTGGGGGCAGGTGACTAGACAGAGCAGACCCCCACGTCGGGGGATGAAGCCGGTTAGCTTTAGGAGTTCAGGCATATGAAGTAAAACTTCTGTGTTCTCAACTTAGTCAAAAACTTTGGGGCTGGACTTCTCTGGTGGCACAGTGGTTAAGAATCCACCTGCCAAGGCAGGGGACACGGGTTCGAGCCCTGGTCCGGGAAGATCCCACATGCGGCGGAGCAACTAAGCCCGTGCCCCACAACTACTGAGCCTGCTCTCTAGAGCCCGCGAGCCGCAATTACTGAGCCCTTGTGCCACAACTAGTGAAGCCCATGCTTCTAGAGCCCATGCTCCACGACAAGAGAAGCCACCGCAATGAGAAGACCGTGCATGGCAATGAAGAGTAGCCCCTGCTCACTGCAACTAGAGAAAGCCCATGTGCAGCAACAAAGACCTAATGCAGCCAAAAATAAATAAATAAATAAATAAATTAAAAAAAAAAAAACTTTGTGGCTGAGATTCCAGAATCAGACAACATAGGTCTGGCTGAACCTAGTTCTATTGGCTGTGTTGCCTCCATCCTGTTACTGACTTCCTCTAGCCTTGGTTTCACCGTGTGGAACATGAGAATTAGTACAGTCTTGACCTTATGTTTTTTGAGGACTATTGTGAAGATAAAATAAGAATGTAGGTATCTCGGTGCCTGGCTATGATCAAAGCTAGGGCACATGGCGGAGCAGGACCTGCAGCAAACAGAGGCAGGGAATTCTTCTAAGTGAGCCGTGTCTGTCCCCTGGTTCCCACCCCCTCTGATCTCTGTTTCCCGCTGTCTTTTTCCCTCCACTTCCTGTATTCCTCTTGGAAGAGGGTAACCTCCACGCCTGCTTCAGTTTCCATACACTCCTTATCCCTTCACAATGTTATCTCCAAACTCCACCCTCTATGGAAATAGTTTTCTCAAAGGTCACACCAGTAATTTCTGAGTTCCCCCAAAAGTGAGCAGCTTTCATTTCCCCTTGGCCTCCTGTAGCATCTGAAGCTGTTAGTTCCTTGCTCCTTAAAACTTTTTCCTCTTTCGGTTTCCAGGCCTCCTACTTGGTCTAGTTCCCCCATCTCTCTGGCTTGTCTACTTCTCCATCTTTTGGATCCTCCTTCTCTACACCGGGTGTTACCCAAGGTTCCGTCCAAGATAGTTGGTGCCCCTGGTTCAGTGATCACCTGTGTGCAGGTGACTTCCACAGCCTGCCCTCTCTCCCAAGTTCCAGTCCCCAATTCACCACCCACTGAGCGCCTTCACCTGGAGACCCTGCCAGGAACACCTCAAACTGAATATGCCCCGGGGCAAATGTGCGTCTTCTCTCTCACACAACCTCCTTTCTTCCATACCCTTATCTTAGTTCACTCTGCACCAGTATCCTCCCCCATCTCCAGCGCCTTCCTCTCTCATCCTGACGTACAATCAATTGCCAAATCTTGAAATTCTACCTCCCAGAGTCCCTTTCTCCTCATTGCCATTGCCACTCTCTTGCTCCAGACCCTTATCACCTCTTGGCTAAATTTTTGCCATAACCTCCTACCTGTCTCTCCCTTCCAGCCCAACACCTCGGTCCATGTACACACACCCCCTGCAATCAGTGAACCTTCCGAGAGCATCACTCCCCTGCTCAAAAATCTGAAGTGGCTCCATGTTGCTTATAACAATATTTTTCAAAGTTGCTTGGTGGTAAAAATACAGATTCCCTCTCTCCACCCCTGCCCTTATGGATCGGAAATTCTAAGAGATGGGCTTGCTCTCCTGTATTTGCAATAAGCCCCCGAAGTGATTATTATCATCAGAGCCTTTTAGGAATCACTGGCCTTTAGGATGGCACTTAGTCTGGTGTTCAAGGCCCCCCCATGAAACGGCTCCCACACCCATTCCCAGTATCAGCTCCCTTGTTTCTTTGCGCACTGGGTGCTTCAGGCTTCTGTGCCTGTGCCCATTGTGTTTCCTCTACCCAGAACGTGCTCTCTCCGGTTCTCTGAGTCACAGCTGGATCCTACCTATCCATCAAGACCCAACTAGAATGCCACCTCCTCCCTGCAGGCCTCCTAATTCTTCCAGCTGAGAACCATCTCTTCCTTCTCCGAGCTCCCATCACCCTCTAAACACAACTGTGTGCAGCCAGCAGCCAGCTGTACTGTTCCTTCCCTGTATCTTCTGGGGCATTCCTCTCTCTCGCCATTGCAGCCTGGAGGATTCTGCACGTGTGCTCCTGGGGATAGAGCAGCTCCTTCTCTGCATCCTTATAACCCAGAAGTTATATGTGCAGGTTCTAGAACCAAACTGCTTGGGTTTGAATCACAGCTGCCTTACTTGAGTAAGCATCTTGGGATCTTCATGTCTCAGTTTCCCCATCTATAAAAGAGTTGTTATGAGAATTAAATAAAATAACTCATGGGAAGTGCTCAAGTGCTTGGCATGGTGCCTCATTAACTGTTAGCTCTGAGGAGCTAGGGCTCTTAGACATGATTTGTTCCAACTCTGTTTGCACATCAGATCATCTGGGAGCTTTTAAAAGTTACTGATGGCTGAGTCCCACCTCAGACCAGCTAAAACGTGTTCCCTGGGGTGAGGCCCAGGCATGGGTTATTAGTATACAGCTAGACGTGAGCTGTATACTACCCAGTACACCCCCTCACTCTATTGATGGGAGGTAAAGGACTTCTTCAGGTTCACACGTCTAGTTCATGGTGGAGTGAGTCCTATCTGGCAAGCTTCTGCTCTCCCTCTGGTCCAGCCCAGAGTGATGTCTAATGCTCCATAGCCCAGCCTTTGCTCCTGCATCTTTGGGATGGGAGAATCGCCCAGGTGGGAAGCAGAGCCCAGGCCCACCCAATCTCACTTAGCATAAATGAAAATAAAGAAGGGAGGGGAGCTAGAGGAAATGAGGCACCCCCGAGGGCTCAGAGCTGCCCTTGGGAAGACCAGGTCAAGGGATGGGGTAGAGGGATTTGGTGACTAAAAGGTCATGAGATTCTGACAACAGGACCATGAGGGTGGGAATCTTATTTGCCTTGATTGTAACAGTCTCTCCAGTACTTTGCACAGAACCTGGCACCCAGTAAGTGCTCCAGAAATACTGGGAGAAAGTCTGAAGGATGCAGTGGACTGACCGTGAGCCCACATCATTGACTGAATCATCTGTGGGGGTACTTGGGTTCCTCAGGGGACAAGGCTGAGAACATCCAGACAGGAGCACAAGAGTGAAAGGATCCTGGACTTGCAGAGAAACCAAGGCACAGTGGAGGCCAAGCTCCCCAAGGTCCCAAGGAGAGCTCGCTGTGTGGCACAAGATTTCGGCCCTGTGTGCCAGATGTTTGCAGGGCATCCTGTCCCAGCCGGGCGTCTGGAATGCCAAAGGGGACAGGCAGACAAGCAGAGCTGTATTCTGGGCCAAGTGGAGGGGGCCTGGTTAGGGAAGAAGGAGGTAGAAAGGAGGAGGCTAAGGGGGAACCCGGCTGCCCCTTGATAGGGGGAGCTGGGAGGCGGGGAGATCTGGGCCAGTGGCTGGGTCAGATCTCGGGCCAAAGCAAACCTGCCTCAGGGGGCTGGGGGCTGCTCCCTCCCTGCCCAGATGGAATCAAAGGCAAACAGGAACCCTAGAGGGCCCAGCTGTGACCCCTGCCCCCCACGCTCAGCGGGGCCCCATCCTCCCCATTACCCCTAATAGATTTTTCCCAGCCTGAAGAATCTCTGGAAACAGACTCATCTGTTGTTTATGGATCAAATGCCAGCCGAGAAATGTCAGGTTTCTCCAACCTCACTCCTAGCCCTGCCCTTCTCCCCAAAAGACAGCCAGACCCTTCCTCCTCTCACACAGGCTCTCTGTAAGAAACCAGGGTAGTCTTTGCCCAAACCCTGAGCCCTTCCTTGCTTCTATGCCAAGAGTTGAAAGAATCAGACCCATTTCTGGGGGTCACACTAGTAAACAAAATAGGAGTGCCTGCCCCCTTATATCTCCTTCTGAACCCTGGTCTCCAACAGGTGGTAGAACCACAGGTAAATTTTCCCATTTACCTGAGCTGAGCCATGAGCTGAGGAGGAAGTAGCCTGGAATTTGGGGATATCAGAGCTGCAAAGGGACTTCAGAGATCTTCTAGCCCTACTCCTCGTTATTCAGACGAAGAAGCAAAGCCAGAGTGGGGGTGCCTCTTGCCCAAGGCCACGTGAGCACTCCCACTGAGACCAACCTCGCTGGCCTGTCTTGCAGACATGTGCCTTTTGCATTGGACCATGGTGTGGGCCGCAGGTAGGACAGTGGGAAGACAGGCACAGAGCAGCTCTGGGCCATCGTGCTCAAGGAGGAGGATTGACACGCTCCCCCTGGGCCACACCCCAGTCCTTTCCTTTTCCTCCCCCGGACTTCCACTGTGCGTCTAGGACACAAGCATGGAGCTAACCAAACCCAGAGAGCAGTAAAGAGGGCCAAGAGGTGGGCATGGAGCAGAGGCAGAGAGATGGAGGGAAATTCTTCTGGGTGCTCTTTGCTCTGTTTTCTGAATTCTTTTCTTTTTTTTTTAATTTCAAGAGTTTATTTGAGCAAACATCCATTCCAATCCACCAAATTGGAAGTGGTTAGGAGTGTTTTCCTAAAAGAAGCTAGGAGAAAGACTTACATAAAGAAACTGTGGAAGAAGAGGAAGGAAAATATTTAATGACCGTAGTTTAAAGCCTAGAATTTGTTGTCCTTAGCATTTTGATTTCATGATCTTGAGGCATTTACATGATTGGGTTTGGATTTTGGTTTGCTTACATAGGCTGCCACCTCAATCTAATGGTCTCCTTGTTTAGTTATTTTAATATGACAAACTTAATGAAAAAATTAAATTCAATCAGGAAGCATAATTTTACATTGAATCAAAAGGAAGAAAGGCACTTTATAGTTATTTTTGTTTCCTTGTTACAATCAGACATGTAACCCGGGACTTCCTTTTGTGCTTTGGATTCTATCCTCACTCTGAAGGACTTAATTCCTGAATTTATCTCTGTCTCTGCTGAATTATCAGTTTCTTCTTCTCTACCAGATAATTAACATACATTGACATACAAACATAAGCCTTCATACCAGCCACAGGAAACCAAAGTACAACAAAACACCAACCTCCCATTTCTCTAGGCCCACATCCCTGAATTCTTTATAATGTGGTTTTTTGTTGTTGTTGTTGTTGTTTGCGGTACGTGGACCTCTCACTGTTGTGGCCTCTCCCGTTGCGGAGCACAGCCTCCGGACGCGCAGGCTCGGCGGCCATGGCTCACGGGCCCAGCCGCTCCGCGGCATGTGGGATCTTCCGGGAAAGGGGCACGAACCCGCATCCCCTGCATCGGCAGGCGGACTCTCAACCACTGCGCCACCAGGGAAGCCCTATAATGTGGTTTTAACAATAAAAAAGATAATGAGAATAACCTGGAGGAAAAATTAAAGATGACAGAAACAAGGAGAGACAGAAGAAGAGGTTTTTAGAACACATTTTGCGTAGATTGAAAAGAAAGACCAGAAAGAAAACAGGCGCAGATGTAAAGGGGGGAAAGCAAGTGAGAGAGAAAATCCAACGTGGTCCTTGTGGTGCAGTGGTGAAACTCAGGCAGCAGCAGGACCTGGACAGCCACTCTGCCCACCACGGGGTCACTGCAACCTGCGGGAAGTACAAGGAGAGAGGGCTGCAGAGGAAGAGGCACCTTTCTGGGACACGTGTCATGGCCACTCCAGACCCTCCCAGGCTCCCCGTCCATCCTGTCACCTCAAGACAGCCTCCTCATGGAAGGAGATGTTTTCACTCACTCCCCCAGAAGGCCCTGGGGGCCTGGCAGTGGTGATAAGACCACAGGCGCTGAAGAAGAATGGGAAAAGGGATTCAGAGGGAATGACAGGGGGGAGAAGCGAGGCCGCCCAGAGCGGGCTGGCAGCGGGAAAGGAGGAAGAGCGAGAGCAGGACCGGGGAGCTGGGCCCCGACCAGGACGGGGGCAGAGAAGTGGGGTGAGGGGCGGGCAGAGGGCCAGAGGGGAGGCAGTGCTTCCGGCCCCCCCATTCTCCCTCCCTCGCTCTCTTTCATGATCTTGAAACAACCTTCAAGTCTGGGCTGGAGGCCCCAGGAGACCAGTCACTTAGGAAACAAAACTGTTTCTTGGAGACCTTGAAAGCCCATCTGCAGCTGAGCGGCGTCCCCACCCCCTCCCTGTGCACATACACATTCTCCCATGGCCTCTCACGTACACCCACCCGGCTCCACACGTCCTCCCCACCGGCCACACGTGCACACGCACGCACGCACGCACCCACGCACACACACACCGGGGTCCTAACATGCACTGGTACACAAAGAACTGATTTTTACTACACTGACCACACATCCCCCTCTGGAGTTACCTTGGTTCCTTCCCACCGTCTGTTCCCCACACACAGGACCCCACACAGTCACGCCCCCCTCAGTCAATGACGAGCACACAGGTGCATGTGTGTGCACACACACACGCCAGAATATGCCCTCCTCTGCCTCTCTCTGACCCTCTCTCGGTCTCTCTCTCTCTCTCTCACACACACACACACACACACGCACACCTCCCTCCCAAATCCTCCCATACTAACCAAACACCTGATTCAGAACCGGCCACCCTACCCTTTGTGGACCCCCTATCGGATCTATGACTTTCTCTCAAACCCACCTCCCAGCCCAGTCCCCCTGGCCTTCCCACCTTCTACTTTTAAGTCTTTCTCACTCTCTGCTTTGCTCTTCTTTCCCAAGGGCCTTGATCCAAGCTGGCACCACCGGCTGTGTTCAAAAGAAGCAGGAGCCCGACCAGGCCCCCCAGATCAAAGGACCAGGTGGTGTCTACACTGGCTGATGTCCTGGAGTCTGAGGTCCACCGTGGAGGAGGAGGTAGACTCCCAGAGCCTCCACAATGTCCCGGGCAGGGAGGGTGGTCAGGGATGAGGAATGGGCCCCAGGTGTCCTGTCCACCCTTTCCTTTGAGCCCCAGATGTGCACACACCAGTGCCCTTGGAGCTGCACACTAGCCCAAATGCAGGGCGAGGTGGGGACCCCCCACTAGGCTGTGTGGGCAGAGGAAGGGCACAGTCCCTTCCAGTGTTGGGTCTGGCTAGGGGGACCAGAGCCAGGGCCTTGGAAAGACTGGGCAGTAGTGGGAGGTACCAGGGGGGTGAGGGTGGGGAGTGAAAGCTAGGAGAGCCCAGTGCCAGAATTCTACAGACCCTCAAGTTCCGGGGCTGTGTTCTACCTCACCTTGTGTCCTGCAGAGGGCAAGGCAGAAGATAACCCAGATACTCCAACTTAGGAACCGAGGAACAGGTGCTTCCTAAATCCCAAGGCATCTCTCATCCACCCCTACCCCAGGGCAAGGCTGCCCTCTGTGTGGAGTGCCCCCCACACGTGGGGCACTCTTCCCCTGACTTCTTCAGGCAGTCTCTCCTGACGTCTAACCACCAGCCTTCTTGTTACGTCTTCAGCTACTTCTCTTGCTCTCCCCTCTACACACCTGGGCTTGAACTGGGATCTGTTTTCTCCTCATTGTTTCTTCCCACTACCTGTTCCCCCCAGGTCCAAATTCAAGGCCAGTTAAGGAGCCCATGTGGAGAAGGTGTCTACCCCATTCCACCTACCCTTCCTGCTGCAACCCAGGTGGAGAAGGAGGACTGATGCAGGGTGTAACCTACCGGATCCCTGTAATGGAAAATCCCAACTGCAGGCCCGGAGGGGGCCAGTTATTTGGGGAGTTCAGAGCCTTGTGCCCTGAGAGTGGACTTGCTGAGGAGAGGTTGATAAACCCTCTGTGGGGAGTTCCCTCTGGGGTCAGAGAGGGACCAGCCCAGCCAGCAGAAACCTCAGGCCTCTGGCCCAAGGGCCCCAAGCCCGCCCTCCTCTCCTCCTAACTTCCTTTCAAGCTTCCCAGCCAGGGCTCAGACCTGCCCCCTATCGGCTGGCTTCCCTCCACCAGGAGAACCCTGTCTGCTGACTGCTCCCACGAGAAGGCAAGCACAGGATTTTTTCTTCAATCTCTGCCCCTTCTGGTTCCCTGCCTCCTCGCTTTGCCCCGATTCTTTGGCTCTTTTAACAAACAAGCAGCAACACCACCTCTGGACCAGAGGGTCCTTTCCTGGCCATCTCCTCTACCACTGTTTCGGGCTGGTGTCAGGTTCCAGACCCCCTTTCTGCCAGAAGTGAGGGCCCACCTCTCTCCCCAGGCACTTCCTCAGTTTCTCCCATGCTTCCCTGAAGAGCGGCCCCTTGTCTACTACCCTCCATCCTGCCGGCGGCAGACTTGCCTTCCCTTCCCCACCAGAAGAAGGAAGCTTGTAGCCCTCCTTTCTAGTTCGCAGGTCTGGTACTTGTTAGGATATTGATCTCCATGTATCTCTTAGAAGCTCTGAATTTGCCTCTTTTGGGGCTTCTCCCCACGCACCCACAAACCCCAGGCATAATTTCAGCCTAGAGCTCCTCAACTAAGGGAGTGGCGTGTCCTGCCTGTAACACAGTTGAAAGAAATGCAGAGATATTATCTGGGAAGCCTGCTGGGCTGTCTCCTCTGTGCCCAGTCTGTCCATCCGCCAGCCACCTCCCAGGCCCCAGGAGTCTTGATTCTCAAACTTTGGAAAGGCTACACCTGGAGGGCTTGGGAGACCCTCTCCCTTCCATCTCCAAGCAGACTTCGTGCTACTCCTTGAGCTGCATTTGACTCTCACCAGGGCCCCCTTCATACACAAGGGCTGGCCTGGGGTTCCAACACTACCTTTTCCTGGCTTCAGTATCCCCACCTCCTCTACAGTTGGAACGAACAGTCTCTGCTTCTTTCTCTGGGAGATTGGATGTAGACTCAGGAGACCCAGATTCTGACTCTGTTTTATCAGCTCAAATTGTTCAGTCTCCCTGGGCCTCAGTTTCCCCATCAGGAAAACAAGAAGAAGGGTCAGATCTCATGGCATCTGGCCTCTGGGATGCTGAGGGGACTGCTCCCCCTCAGTCTGTCCCTAAGGGGCATGTTCCCAACCCGGCACAGCCTCTCCCTGCTCTCAGCAGTGGTGGCCTCAGGCCAGGGCTTGGAGGGTGAGGGGAGCCCAGGGGGAGCACTCAGCGGGACAAACGGACCTTCCACAGGCCAGTTGCTTAAGGGGCGGGAGGGGAGGAGTCCTCAGAGATCCTGTTTCAACAAACGTTTCTTTCCCGAGAAGGGGAAGGCGGGGGGAGAGGGGGAGAGGGACCTATTTAAAGCTACCCTGGTGCTCACTGTCTCTGTCTGTCTGCTGGGGTCTCTGGACACCCCAGGCTGGTGGTGTGAGCTTGGGATCCTCCCGGTGACCTCCCCCATCTAGATCCCTCAGCCACTCTGCCCCAAGATGGGCCGTGGGGTGAGTATCCCCAAAGAGCAGGGGCCTCTCTGGGGGGAGCAGTAGGGCTCTCTGGATGGTGCGGGAGGCTGGAGGGAAAGGATGAGGTGGGGATGGGATACGGAGGGAGGAGCAGTGGGCTGGTTTGAACTTGGAACTGACAGTGTCCCAGCTACCACTGTGTGCACAGCCCCACAGCACAGACCCATAGCGCTCAGCCGCCCAAGCGCTGTCCTCTCCACCAGCACCCCCAGCACTAGCCCCGCAGCCCACCACTCGCATCCCCTCCGGCCCTCCCTCCACCCCCTCCCTCATCTCTGTCCCTGCTCCTCCAGCCACATCTCCACGGTTCCTCCTCTCTCACCGCATCTCCCAGCCTCCCAGCTGAAGGGACATTTGGTACTGTTAATCCTCCCCGCCTTCGCCACCCTCTGAAAGTATCCATTCCTCTGGGAGTCCCAGCCTGAGAGGATGGGGGTCCAGTCTGAGGTTGGAGAGAGGGGCAGGGGCCATCCACTCCAGAGTCACCAAGCAGTTCCGGACACCAGCTCCAGGGGCCCTGAGCTCCAGGGACAGCTGGGCGGAGGGTGCGGAGGAAGAGTGATGTGCCCCCAGCCCCTCGTCCAGCGCCCCCGGATGTCCCGGGCAGCATTGTCCTCTGGCTGCAAGCCATGTGCTTTGAGGACTTTCCCAGAGGCTAGTGAGAGCCGCCGGCACCCCCCTCAGTCCACCCCATCCTGTGGCATTCTGCAGCACTGGGTATGCCAAGGGGAAGATTAACAACTACCAGGGAAGGGGGGTGGGGGCCAGGGCCAGGGCTTTGCATTCTTGGAAATGAAATTTCCATATGGAGAAAAGTGACCCAATCCCTTTACATCCTGCGCCTGGCGGCTTTCCTTTTGTGGAATGCTGGCAGAAGAGAGCAGGGAGGGAAAGGGCCTGGGGAGCGACGGGAGGGTGCTGAGGAAAGAAGGTGACTGCGGGGAGCTGTAGGGCGCTTTGGCCCCAGGGGGGTCAGGCAAGGACATGGTATCACACTGAGTTTAGCAGCTGAGAAAACTCGGAGCTTGGACACCAGGGTTCCTGAGCTAGGGTGGGAGCTATAAATACAACTGGTGTGTGAGTGTGTGTGAGTGTGTGTGTGTGTGTGTGTTTTCATGTGTTCTTCATAGGCTGCAGTTGATACAGACATTCATGGGTGAGCACCTGTGTTTGTGTCTTAGCAGACAAATTTGCAAACGTGCAGACCTTCAAGCATGAGTGAGCATAGATGTCACGGTGTGAGGGCACGTGAGGTCTGTGAAGAGCTGTGTCTGACGTGTGGGCTTCACAGAGGAAGAGCTCACAACCATGGGAAGATACTGTCTGGGGACCTTCAGCTGCACCTTGACATCTTTTGTTCCCCCAGGGAACGGGAGTCCCCAACTGAGGCGCAGGACCTCGAACCTCTCCCCTCCTTCACCTTAGCACAAGGTGGACCCAGCTCAAGAGGTCCTGCTTGAGAAGTGATTTGACCTTGACTTCTTCATGGCTCTGTGCTTCTCCCCCAGCATCCCTGAATTCCCTTCCCATCCACTCCCAGTAGCGAGTCAGGGAGCAGGTCTGGTTCTGTCCAGACTGAGGCTGGGGAGAGTGGGGGGACTTGGGGGGGGTAGCTTGGAGTTCACCCAGCCAGGAGACCCCTGAAGAGGGAAGGCACCCCCCATCCAAATACCCCTTTTCCCTGCAGAGCAAGGGCTCAATGTCACCTCACCACCCTGTGACTGTGAAGGGCAGCATGGGAGTTGGGGGAAGGGACGGCCCTGGTGGGAGGGAGCCCGGCCTGCTCCAGCTGCCACCAAAGGGCAGCGGTGGGGGGGAGGGCTGGCTGATTTCCAGCTGCCCGACTCTGTCCCAGCCCTGGGCTTTCTCAGAAAGAACTCTCTGTTCTCCTTCAGCACTCAAGGCCCAGAGAGGGGGACTTGTGGACTTGTGGATGGGGGAGGGAGGAGGGAAGGGGAGTGGTCCTTGCTTCCTCTCTTTCTTTCTTGCCTGGGCAGCCTGCTGGCCCTGAATCTCTGCAGGCTCCTGGCTGCAGAGCCTGAGATCCCTGCCGGGACAGGATGGGGGACGGGGCAGTGTGTCCGCAGCTCTGTGCCTGCCTGCAGGAAAGCAGGATGGGCACTTAGGGAAAGGGGCTGCTGCTGAGAGCTTCTTTGCTTAGCCACCATCTGTACATGCCAGACGTACATATGTGGGCTGGGAAATTTTTTAAACCATGCCTTTGATTCTAATTGTCATGAACTTTACTTCATGCCTGTATGTACAGAAATTCTCTGGGCTCTGCTCCTGGGCCCCCAGGCACAGCCCCCTCCTCTGTGAATGGCCAGACCCTGTTCCTGCCCCGGGAGCTATGGAGGGTCTCACTGAAGCTTATCCACCCCAGTCTCTGGCCTCTTGTCTCTTCGCTGCTTTTCATCCGTTTCTCAGTGCTGTCCCACCAAGGACAGAATCCAAAGCATTAGATTTGTGAATCCAGGATGTTTCAATCCATTCAATTAAATGAGCCCCCCTGAGTCACCTGGGGAAGCGAGAGGTAGCACTACTCACAACCCTTTCCCACTCCTACTGTTGGGCTGCTTCAGTCTCCCCAGGAAGATCAGCCTTCAGGAAGCTAAAAATAGCCTTGATCCATAGATGCTTCACATGGAAACAAATGCAAGATTTACTGATCACCTTTGCTGAGAAGAGCACTTCTGAGCAACACAGCCTGCAAAGAGCTCATATCCTTCTAGATCATTAGCGTCTGGGTGATAACGGTGTCCACCTCTCACGGCACCTCCCCCACCCCAGTTCCTGATTTCACTGGTCAGACTTCTGT
Source organism: Mesoplodon bidens (assembly GCF_964165515.1). Lineage (NCBI taxonomy): Eukaryota > Metazoa > Chordata > Mammalia > Artiodactyla > Ziphiidae > Mesoplodon > Mesoplodon bidens. The sequence goes on along the minus strand of NC_138177.1, from coordinate 69,436,488 downwards.
ATCTCCAGGTGCTAGATTCGTGATCTCTTGTGATCAGGGCAGCTGCCACATTACTTGGATGGCTCCTCTTTGATGGAAAAAAAAATGTATCATCCCCAAGCACAGTGGATTTTTAGGGCAGTGAAACTACTCTGTATACTATAATAATGGATATGTGTTATGCATTCATCCAAATCCACAGAATGTGCAACACCAAGAATGAACCCTAATGTAAACTATGGACTTTGAGTGATAATGATGTGTCAACGTAGGTCCATCCATTGTAACAAATGTACCACTCTGGTGCCAGATGTTGATGGTGGGGAGGCCGTGCAGGGGCGGGTAGGAGGTATATGGGAGCCTGTAATTTGTGCTCACTTTTGCTGTGAACCTAAAACTGCTCTGAAAGAAAAAGTCTGTTTTTAAAAAATGAATTATCCTGCAAAAAAAAAAAAAAAAAAAAAGGCAAGCACCTTGACTGTAGATCCCACCCAGGTGTTCCCTCTTTACAGTAAAAAAACAAAAAATGAATTTCATCATAGTATAGAAAAGCTCATTCGTGAAACCCTGGCATGGCCCTTAGGGTCCAGTGGAAAAGTGGAGGCACAGGACAGGAACTGAGCAGTGCCTCTGTGACAAGGACACAACATCCCGAGGGAGGAGAGGAGCCTAGGGAGGTAGAGGGGACGAGAAGGCACTTGTCACGCCACCCCAGGCCTCCCCAGCTACTTCCTATCCTATCACCCAAGACCCCTTGGAAGGAGAAATTCCCCACCCTCTCCCCCAGAAGGCCCCTGTGAGACCCTGGAAGCCTGCTGGCAGCGAGGAGACCACAGGCCCGTAAGAGGAGGGGGAAACAGTAGCCTCGCGAGGCTCCTGTTAAAATGTTCACCTGACTTCACTAAAGGACCCAGGAATGCCTGGACCTAAGAGTTCCATGCATTTTCAGTTTTAGATTTATCCTGAGACAATTTTTTTTAACATCTTTATTGGAGTGTAATTGCTTTACAATGGTGTGTTAGTTTCTGCTTTATAACAAAGTGAATCAGCTATACACATACATATGTTCCCATATCTCTTCCCTCTTGCGTCTCCCTCCCGCCCTCCCTATCCCACCCCTCTAGGTGGTCACAAAGCACCGAGCTGATCTCCCTGTGCTATGCGGCAGCTTCCCACTAGCTATCTATTTTCCACTTGGTAGTGTATATATGTCCATGCCTCTCTCTCACTTCGTCTCAGCTTACCCTTCCCCCTCCCCATGTCCTCAAGTCCATTCTCTATGCTCAGAGACAATTTCTTATATTTTTAGACAAACAGGGCCCAGTTCCCTCCTCACCCAATTGTGCTCTGGGGCTTCAAGTCCTGTGAATTGCCTCTTGCCCAGTCGCAATTTTTTTTTTTTTTTTTTTTTTCAGCCCTGAGGTCAACTTTTATTTCTTGGCTGACAGGACTTGCAGACACATGATCTTCCCAGCACCTTTTATCCTGCCCAAGCAGCGGCAGCCTAGTCCCAAAAGTGCCATGGCCAAAGGGGTTGGGGAGTCACTTCACATTCCAGGCCGGAGGCGAAGGGGGGCTTGGGGGTACTCCCCACAAACCTTTGCCAGCAAGAGGCCATGACTCACCCCAACCCCAAATCCTGCATTCTGGTGGGAGGTGGCACCAGGATGGCGAGGGCTCCCAGGACACTGCGTGCCCATTTCCTGGACGCACTGATCCTCCGACTACTGATTTCTCAGTCCGTGAGCCCTGCTCATCCCATTTCCACGCTCCACCACCAGACCCTGTGGCTCCCTTCCTCCTCCAGACACTTCCCTGCCCTGCCCCCTGACTCCCCAAAGACTCTTAATTGTGCCCTCCCCCCCAATTCCTAACTGTTTCTACTCCTCTCTGAGTAAAGCAGCCACGGTGTTGGGACAAAGACATCCCTACAGGGTACTGCTCCCTCAACGAACCCCCAGCCCTGTCCAGTCCCTTCTACAATTCTAAATAGTGTAGGATGGTGGTTTTTAAGGTTTTTGTTTACTTTGCTTTAAGAACAGGGTTCTTTCAACAAACAAAATCTTAGCATGAGCCCGACTACTCAAAAGCTAAGAGTGGGCTCCTGAGTCCTGAGCCCCTCAGCCTTTCCCGAAGTTCAAATGTAGAGCCCTGGGGTTCTGTTAATAGTTTTCAAACTGAGGGCCTGGGGTCCCCGCCACCCTGAAACCCCCTTTCCTCCCCTGGGATGACCACTGACTTTGAATCCACTGGCCCCCCCACTCCCAATGCCTGGAGTCCCAGGCTATCCAGTGGGAATAGAGGCTCCAGCCTCCATCCTCCCTGACTCCCTGGGCTCTCCCTTCCTCTTGCAGGCTGGCCGCGAGTACTCACCTGCAGCCACTACTGCGGAAAATGGGGGCGGCAAGAAAAAACAGAAAGAGAAGGAGCTGGATGAGCTGAAGAAGGAGGTGACCATGGTGAGCCCCCAGCCAGGCCATGGAAAAGGGCTCCCATGCTGGGAAAGCTGCCCCTCAGGGAAGCTCATGACACAAACCTCCCCCATGCTCCTTGCCTCACTGCTGTGCTCTCAGTACCCGCAGATGCATTCTAGACACACACAGTCTGCCTCCTTCCCCAAAGCAACTTGCTTTCTCTTCTCCAGGACGACCACAAGCTGTCCTTGGATGAGCTGGGCCGCAAGTACCAAGTGGATCTGTCCAAGGTCAGTGAAGGGGCTTCTAGGGAGGGCACCAAAGAAGTGAGAGAACCACGCAGCCTCAGGGTAGAAGGGGCCTTAAAACTCAAAGCCAACCGTCTTTACAGTTAAGGAAACCGAGGCCCAGAGACAAGGGACTAGTTGGTGGCAGGGCCAAAGCTAGAACACAGACCCACTGCTTCCTGGTCTACAGCTCCTTTCCTGAGTGCCTGGAAGCCAGAACTCCTTAAAACCCAGGACCTGGAGGGCCTCTGGGCAGGGCTGTATCCCAAGCAGCTTCAGTGACACACCTCCTCTTGTGGAACTGACGTACATGCAATAGTGGGGGAACCCATGACTGTTATCAGAGTAATGCGTTGGGCGCTGCTGTGCATGTAGCGCTGGGATAGATGCTTTACATACTTTCCTCTGATCCTTACAACAAGCCAGGTGTAGAGACCTGTTCATTAAAACAAGGAGACTCAGAGAGAGAGTAGCTTCTCACGTTCATATCAGTAGTTAGTGGCACGGTCACATTGCCAAGCCCATCATTGTGAAAAGTAAAAAAATCGTTCATCAGAAATGTAATGGGTGCATACCTCCTCCTGTAGGCCTTCCTCGACTGCCATTTTGAAAATTCTACACCCCCTTCCTTTACCTTACCTTATTTTTTTAAATAACACTTTTCACTATCTGGCAGTAATGTCTATTTATAGTGTGTTACCTCATGAGATCATAAGCTGTACAAGGCAGGAACTTGTGGGTCTTGGCCATCTCTGGATCCCCAGCACTGACCATATTGCCTGGCATGTAGTAGGCACTCAATACACATTTATTAAATAAATGAGGGGACAGATAGAAAGAGAAATAAGAAGTGGCCTCTGCGTTCAAGGAGCTCAAAGTCCAGCAGCAGAAAGGAAGGCAAACAGAATTCCAATGCCATATAGGGAGTACAGCTCTAGGATCATGCCTGGGATACAATGGGACCCAGAGAGGGGGCATGTGAGCCAGCCTGGGGCTAGGGCAACAGGGTCAGGCAAAGCTCTCTGGGGAAAGAGATGGATGGTGACCAAAGCTGTGTGACATTCATGGCCAATAATGTAGGACTCTTCTTGAATCCTTGGTGAAGGGGGGAATCTGAAGGCAGAGAGATGGGGGTGGGAGGCGGAGATCAATTGAGATGTCTTTCCAGGGAGTCTTATCAAGGCTGCCTCCAGAGGAGATTATTGTGGCCCTAACCAAAATGTGTCTCAACCCAAGGCTGACCAGAGGTGGGGGGGACCACAGCCAAAATCTTACTCAGCCTTCAAGTCCTCCAACACCCCTTGCAAATGCTGCCTCCTCCTTGTGGCCTTTCCTGATGGTCCCCTACCCCTTCCGACCAGGTGGGATTTTTCTCTCCACCTGGACATTATTCTGCTGCCAGGGAGCTGGTGGGAAGTGATGAGGGGCATGGCTTGTTCCAGATGCGAGCTCAGCTCCCACACCTCTCCTTGCCTCCCTCAGGGCCTCACCAACCAGCGGGCCCAGGACATTCTGGCTCGGGATGGACCCAATGCCCTCACCCCACCCCCAACCACCCCTGAGTGGGTCAAGTTCTGTCGCCAGCTTTTCGGGGGCTTCTCCATCCTGCTGTGGATTGGGGCCATCCTCTGTTTCCTGGCCTACGGCATCCAGGCTGCCATGGAGGATGAACCATCCAATGACAATGTGAGCCAGCATGCCTGACCCCTGGACCAGCCCATGATTCTGTCCTCCAACCCTGACTCTCCAGTACGGTGGGTGAGGGTCAGGGAGCAAGACCTTCCTGTACAGTCCGACAGCCCCTCTGTTCTTTAGGCTGAAAGGGGGTGAGACTTCTATACAAATCTCCTCCTCCAACACAAACATACACAATCATTCACGATTGAGACAGCCCCTCCCTGTTCCTTCACACATGAGTGGGCTTGTCTGCATCCCTGGGTCTTTACCCCCTAGAGAGGTCCTAGTCCTGGGAACTCCCTATGATTTTCCCCACCCCCTCCAGTCTTAAGACGCTGGGGATTAGAAGGTTGAAGGAGAGGTTGGAGAGAAGGACTTTCTTCCACCATTCTCACTCCCAGATGCAGACAAAAGGGGGGCACTGAATGCTCATCCTGAGTGGCAGCTGCCCCTCTAGGGTTAGGAAAAGGGCAGGTCCCTCAAAACCTTTCTCCTTACCAGCTGTATCTGGGCGTGGTGCTGGCAGCTGTGGTCATCGTCACTGGCTGCTTCTCCTACTACCAGGAGGCCAAGAGCTCCAAGATCATGGATTCCTTCAAGAACATGGTGCCTCAGGTAGATGGCGGAGCTGGGCTCCAGGCCGGGGCATAAGGTTTCTGGGAGACTCATCTCTTCAACTCCTTGGGCTCTGAGATGGAGGCTTGGGCAAAAAAGACCCTCCAGCTCTTCACAACAGGACATATCTTGTTGCTAAGGGTGCAAGGTCTGTCCTCCTTGGTGGGGTTGGAGGCGAGGTGGGGCACCAGCAAAAGAGGAAGGTAGGGGTTGAGATGAGCATCTCCTGAGATCCCCGGGGCCTCCCCACAGCAAGCCCTCGTGGTGCGGGAAGGAGAGAAGATGCAGATCAATGCGGAGGAGGTGGTGGTGGGAGACCTGTTGGAGGTGAAGGGTGGAGACCGAGTGCCTGCCGACCTCCGGATCATCTCTTCTCATGGCTGTAAGGTGAGGGGGCCAGGCCAGAGCCACTGGCTGAGTCCACAAAGCAAGCTGTGTAAAGCTGAGAGGGACCTGTTAGAAGTTTGAAGTTTGGGAGGCCCAGGTCCAGATGTCAACACCTGCCCCACACTGCCCAGCCACACCTTGTTTCACATATTACACGTATGCATCCTTGTAACTGTGTGTCATGAATGCTCTGCATCCCCGGTGTTTCTTTGATATCCACTTTATAGCAATCATGTATTGAGTATTATTATGTGTCAGATGCTTCATATACATTCACATAGGCTACCTAATTTAACTCTGCAAGAATGGTATAATCATGCCAGGTGGTTGCATGTGGCCACACAAGTCATGCCATGCACAACCCTAGCCGGTGCCATTTTCATTGACTACGGTGTTAATGGCACCCCCTGTAGTTGTGCAGTGCGGAGATTCTACTTCCATTCTCCATTTTACAGATGAGTAAAGGGAGGCAATGTTGGTTAAATAACTTGTCCAAGGTCACAGAAGAAGTCAGTGAGAGCCCAGATTCCAAACCAGAGCAGGGGCAATAGCTGAGTAATGCTATAAATATGTGATGAGGGCAAGTGTAATTCTGTCTTGGGTGTCATGGAGACTGAGTGTGGCTGGAGTCAGGACACAGCTGTGTGTGCCTGAATGTGTCTGCCCATCTGATGACTCCACACTGCCTTCCTCCTCAGGTGGATAACTCATCCCTAACAGGCGAGTCGGAGCCCCAGACCCGCTCCCCCGAGTTCACCCACGAGAACCCCCTGGAGACCCGCAATATCTGTTTCTTCTCTACCAACTGCGTGGAAGGTGAGAGGCTAGCCTGGTGGGGAGCCCCTGGTCCCAGCATCAGCTGAGGGAGGAGCCTGCATCTTGAGCCTCCAGGCAGGACTGGGGGCTATGGCTGTACTTACTTGTCAAAAGCCCGGCTATGGAGGAGGGAATTGAAGGGGCAGAGAGCCCTGAGTACTACAGAAGTAGTCCCCTCCAGAGAGCAGGGAATTGGCTGGGACGGCATGACTCCAGGGAAAAGTCACCTCCCCACAGAAACAGCTCTGTTCTGCCCACCCCAGGACAGCGCAGATTCCCAAGCCTTCAGATATGGGCCAAGACCCGTACACACATACACATACGCACACACGCGCATGCACACACACACGCACACGCCCCAAACCATCCTTGGTTCCTAGAAGTCTCTGGTTTGACTGATGGCTTCCATCTCTCCTGGTTCTGGGACTAGTTGCTTCATTCTCTGGCCCTTGCTTTGACCAGGGCCCAGGCTGGGGAAGGGACAGGAAAGCTATCAGTCCAGGTGAACATTCAGGCCTTCCTTCAGGCTGCATCCTGGCCTGCGCTTCACCAAAAGAAACTGTTGGTCATGCACAGGCTGCCCGGTGTGCCCCACCACTGCTCTGGGTTCTAGAGATGACCAAAGGCCAGGAACAGCTCCCAGAGCTGCTGCCACTGAGTGGCCAGAGTCCAAGCACCACCGAAACCCCTGCCCTCTTTGGTTGTGCCAGTGAGCAGAGTCGGGCTGACTCGGAGAGGGAGGCCGGGGCCAGAGCTGGTGGGAGGAAGAGCCTGACTAGACCATGAGCCTCAGAAAGTGGGTCAGAGGAGGCCTTGCGCCCCACTCCTCACGCATACCTTTCCCTTCCTGTTTCTCATTTCTCTTCAGTGTGTATTCTGTTTCTCTCAGCTTTCCCCCTCCTTCAGCAAGTTAGAATCATGGTGAAAATCACCACACATTGTTTCCTAAATTCTTAATGTACTGAGATTCTGAAATTTGCTCTACATTTCCCACAATTGATAAAAATGCCTAGTAAAACATGTCCATTGCTTACTCTGAACTGGCTTTGAAGAGAGGAGAGGAAATGAATGGAACTAACATTTGTTGAGTGCCTACTATGTGCCAGGCACTGCTCTAGGTGTATGACAACACTGTCTCATTTCATTATTAAAGCAATCCCTAGGTAGAAATTCAAAGATGGATGCAAACCCAGGTCTGGCTGGCTCCGATGCATGCTCTTTCCACTCCAGCACACTTCCTCCCCTGAAGACCCCTGGAATGTCTACATAAGGGCTAGAGATTGCCTAGCTTCTTCTATAGAGATTCATGCCTAGTGTTGAGAAAGAAAAACTTAAGACTGCAGGGAAAATCCATAAGTGCTTTACTTTGTGTTTGTAATATATTTTTGGATGATAACAAGTATGAGATTGATTTTACTGAAATACCACAGGCAATACTTTTATGTCATTTACTGAATCTCCTCAGTTTGAACCTTGAGTTTATTTGCAAGGTTTCTCCCCAGGCCCAGGTATAAGAGAAAATAATTTGCTGTTGTATTGAGTCTGGGATTGGCCATCTATGCTGGGAGAGGAAGCCAAGGGAGGTACAATCTAATCACAGTGACTCACAGTCTTTGGCTTGCTTACTCTGTGATGGTTTTCCTCTCCCAGGAAGTAGGATGAGACTTCAGTTCCTGGGACCCCAAGGCACCCAACCTCGTGTCCCTTCCTGTGTTGTAGGCACTGCCAGGGGCATCGTGATTGCCACAGGTGACCGGACGGTGATGGGCCGCATAGCCACTCTGGCCTCAGGCCTGGAGGTCGGGCGGACACCTATAGCCGTGGAGATTGAGCATTTCATCCAGCTGATCACGGGAGTGGCTGTGTTCCTGGGGGTATCCTTCTTCGTGCTGTCCCTCATCCTGGGCTACAGCTGGCTGGAGGCAGTCATCTTCCTCATCGGCATCATTGTGGCCAATGTGCCTGAGGGGCTGCTGGCCACTGTCACTGTGAGTGGGTCAGGCCAAGGGGCCTCCAGGAGAGGGTTTTGCTACCCTGCATCAAAAGCAAGAGAGGCTATGGCTTCTCTGCAATTTTTTTACTTCCAGCCCCTAAAATCACATATTCGATTCTCCTTTAATACATGGCTTAGAATGTGAGTCTGAAAAAGATCATTTAATACATGGCTCAGAGTTTGAATCTGAAAGGTTTTAAGTTGGGCTGTGCCTTTGCTCTCAGTTTCTCTCCCAGAGCTTGTCCTGGTCGGTCGCCTGTTCTCACAACCCTTGTACCAGTCATCTCCCCACTGCCCTCTGGAGCTCATCCTGGCTAACTCTCCTGTCAAGGCTCTCTCCAAGGTCACCAGTGACTAATTAGCAAATCCAGTGACCTTTCCTCAGCTCCCATCCTTAGCTCTGCTGCTGAAATGGATACTGCTGTCCGCCCTCCTAGCATTCTCTCCTTCGTTGATGACTGTGACTCATCACTACCCTGGTTCTTCTCTCCCCAGTCCCCTGCACTGTCTCCTCCTCCCCACCTCCACTGATCCTCAGTCCTCAATGCTCTGCTTTCCTCCTGATGCCCCTGAGTAAGCTCATCTCCTCCCAGTTTCTGATGCCTGTTTGGTGTTGATGACTCACACATACCTACACCCTGTTCTACTCTGGCCCTCTCTGGAGCTCTGGCCAAATATCTTCAACTCCCTACTGGACACTTCACCTAAATATACACTCATGATCTCAGCTCAACACATCTAAAATGGAACACATGGGCTTCCCTGGTGGCACAATGGTTGAGAGTCCTCCTGCCGATGCAGGGGACACGGGTTTGTGCCCCGGTCCGGGAAGATCCCACATGCCGCGGAGCGGCTGGGCCCGTGAGTCATGGCCACTGAGCCTGCGCGTCCAGAGCCTGTGCTCCGCAATGGGAGAGGCCACAACAGTGAGAGGCCCGCGTACCGCCAAAAAAATTAATTAATTAATTAATTAAAAAAATTTTAAAAAATAAATAAATAAAATGGAACACATTCATGACTTACACCTAGGTCTCTCTCAGTGTTCCTGGAGTAGGATCAAGGGAGGAGGGACCAAGCCATGGTCTGGGGTAAGGACATGGATATCTCCAGCTTCAGGCTGAGCCCTTTTTATTGCCCTCTCTCTCTACCAGGTGTGTCTGACCCTGACAGCCAAGCGCATGGCTCGGAAGAACTGCCTGGTGAAGAACCTGGAGGCAGTGGAGACGCTGGGCTCCACCTCCACCATCTGCTCCGACAAGACGGGCACCCTCACCCAGAACCGCATGACCGTCGCCCACATGTGGTTTGACAACCAGATCCACGAGGCCGACACCACAGAAGATCAGTCTGGTGATTGGGCGCTCTACCCAGAGTGGGAGGAGGGGACCGGAGGATGTTCAGGGCACTGGACTGGCGGGGCAGGTGGGGTGAGATAAGAGGTCTAAAGGAGAGCCTAGCTCCTGCTTCTCTCTCCTTTCCTCCCAGGGGCCACTTTCGACAAACGATCCCCCACGTGGACCGCCCTGTCCCGGATTGCTGGTCTCTGCAACCGTGCTGTCTTCAAGGCAGGGCAGGAGAACATCTCTGTGTCTAAGGTAGGGGGTTGGGGGATCGCCACAGCCTGCCCACTTTGCTGATGCCCAGCTTCCTCTCTTGCACCCTGTGGCTGCCTCGGGGACATCAGTGCCCTCCCTCCTTGGTCCTCCACTGTGACACTGAATTCTCCTTGTTGGCAGCGGGACACAGCTGGTGATGCCTCCGAGTCAGCTCTGCTCAAGTGCATTGAGCTGTCCTGCGGCTCCGTGAGGAAGATGAGGGATAGAAACCCCAAGGTGGCGGAGATCCCTTTCAACTCAACCAATAAGTACCAGGTCTGGTTTGGGTGCCAGGTCAAGGAAAGAGGGAGAGATGGAAGTGAGGGGCACACAGAGTCAAAGGGGAATCAACAGCAGGAGAGAAGGCATCTGATCACCCTCTCACCCCTGCATCATCCCCCGGGGCAACGTGGGTGACCAGATGTCTGGTTGCAATGACCAACCCCACACCCAGCTCCCAAACCTTCATTCCTTTACTACAACCTGTCACCTTCTCAACTCTTCTTCCCAGGGCTCCACATCCTCTGGCTCCAGTCCCCCAACCCTTCCATCCCATTCAGTTGAACCATACGTTGGAAATTTCCTTAGGGTATCCCTCAGCCTACAGGCATCTGTTAAATGCCAAGAATGCAGTCTCAGCTATGTCCTGTAAAAGCCATAGGGGTAAAATCCCCTAAGGCCAGTGTGGTGATGGGGCATGCTGATGACAAAGCCACCTCACCCCTAGCACAGTGCCTGTCCTAACTGATTAGAGTAAATATTTGCTGAGTGAATGAATGTCCTATGGGAAGGTGACTCTCAGGTTACAGGGTTAGGACTATGAGGTCCAAACACCCATCCACACATGGAGACTCTCCCTATGTTGACAATGGTTGATGGATCAGGGGTTATTTTATTAAGAGAGTTTTTCTTACCAGCCTCTGCTCTGTCCCAGGCCCCGTGCTGGGCACTGGAGCTTCAAGACAAGTGTGGCCCCTCTGTAACTGCCTTTCCTCTCTCCAGCTGTCCATCCACGAGAGAGAAGACAGCCCCCAGAGCTACGTGCTGGTGATGAAGGGGGCCCCCGAGCGCATCCTGGACCGGTGCTCCTCCATCTTGGTGCAGGGCAAGGAGGTCCCTCTAGACAAGGAGATGCAAGACGCCTTCCAGAATGCCTACCTGGAGCTGGGAGGACTGGGGGAGCGAGTGCTAGGTGAGGGGCCAGAAGCAGGGAGCAGGGCTGAGAAAGCCTTCCCTGGGATGAGGGGCTCTGGGGGCAACCCGGCAGCCACCTTGCTGCTCTCACTCCTCCCTTCTGTCCCCTTCAGGCTTCTGTCAACTGAATCTGCCCTCTGGAAAGTTTCCTCGGGGCTTCAAATTCGACACAGATGAGCTGAACTTTCCCACAGAGAAGCTCTGCTTCGTGGGGCTCATGTCCATGATTGACCCTCCACGGGCGGCCGTACCGGACGCTGTGGGCAAGTGCCGGAGTGCGGGCATCAAGGTACTAGCCTCACTTCGTCCCTCCTCCCAAACACCAAAAGTCCAGGGGCCGGAGAGGCTGCTGCCCTGGGGAGACCTGGGCCACTGTTGGCCTACTTCCTGCTGACTGAGAGGAGAAGCCATCCATCTTCAAGGAAAGGTCGGTCCCCGCCTTGTAGCTCTCACCCTTGTCCCTTTTGCTCAGAGTGACCAGTCTCCCACACCCATGCTTTCTCTCTGGCGCACGGCTCCTTCCATTCTTGTTTCAAGCCCATCAGTCACCCTTATCTTGGAGATCTGATTGTCCTCCCCTTCCCAGCTAGCTCCTACTCTCTCTAGCCGTTTAGGATGAGATTAGTAGGCTCTCGCCTGTGGCCGCTCACCTCCTCCCCATAACCCTGTAGACTAGCTCCGGTCCTCATTCCACCAAGACTACCTCTCCCTCATTCTCTTCTCCAACTGCAATTGCTTCTCAATGACCACTCCCTTCTCTGTAAGACATCTGTGCTTCATTCAACAAATATTTATTGTTTACTGAGCACTGTTCAAGGTGCTGGAGTTCAACAAACAAACAAAAATCCCTTCCATCTTGTCCTTTCTGTTTCCAAGATACAGCTCTTTACCACTCTTAACCTGTCCAGTTACCAATTCTGATGCCATTGCTTGTTCCTCCTTTTTCAACTTCTCACCTACTTCCAAATCAATTCAACTCAACCTGTCTACTGAGGGCCAGGGACTGCACCAGGCACTGGGGAAACAAGAGACAAATAAGATACAGTGCCTGGCCTCCGGAGCTCATGATCCCTCAGGGGAAACAAATGCCCTTAAATTAATCACAGAACAATTTTAACAGATAAGGTCTTTGAGCACCCGCTAAGGGTCAGATATTCTAATAATAAAAAGAGCCTATTGTTTTGTGAGGCTTTATATGCATCAGGCACTATTCTAAGCATCAAACCTGTATGATCACATTTGATTTTCACAACAACCCTACAAGTAGGCACTAGTATTTTCCCTTATTTACAGAGACAAAAACTGAGACGCAAAGTAACATGCCCAAGGCCACAGAGCTAGTAAGTGGTAGAGCCAGGGTTTGAACTGAGATATCTGCTATTTTTTAACCATCACACTAGAGGGCTTATATGTATATATGCACATATATGTGATTTCTGACCCCTGCAACCACTCTGTCTCTAAGGTAGGCATCATTATCCCCATTTAAAAATAAAACAAGCTGAGACTCCAAGTGGGTAAGTAGCTTTCCCAAAATAAAACTTCTAGTAAGAGGGAGACTGGCCATAGGAAGCCTGGCCAGCTCATCCGGAAAGCCCGTGCACCCCTTCTCACCAGGCAGCCTGTTACCATGATCAGAACAGTTACCGAGGCCTGGTGAAAGCATGTCCAGGGAACTCAGAGCAGCAGGGGGCAGTTAAGTCCACCTCGGAGAACTGGACAATGCTTTACAGAGGGCATGATATTTGATCTGGGCCCTGAAGGGTGACGAGCATTTTGTAAGGCGGGGAGGGAGCAGAGGCGTGTCAAGAGCAGGGAACAGCGTGTACCCAGCCGTGGCTGGACTGCACGGGGCATGCGCGTGTGGCAGTGGGAGGTGGCCGAGGAGCACCGGAGATGGAGGCTGCAATCAGGGCCAGGGCCAGTTGGAAGGATTTTGCTTAAATGCCAGACTTGGGCTTTATCCCGAGAGCCACAGAGAGCCGCAGGTGTCACAGGGCAGAGCTAGCCCTTAGGAGGCTACTTGGATGGAGAAGGGGCTGGATTTGGAGCAGAACTGGGGTTGGGGAGGCAGCATAAGAGGCTATTGCAATAGCAAGATGATGACCCAAATTAGGGCAGCGACAAAAGGAGTGGAGTAGTTACTTTTGAGAGGTGTTTTGAGAACTTGGTGAGCAAACTCAAATGGGGAGGCGAGAAGATCCAGGAGATAAAGGGACTGAATGAATTGAATGGATAGTATCTCAGGTGGCGAGCAGAGGAGAAGGCTCCATGGGGGCGGGGAGTAGAGATAAGGAGTTCACTTCGCCCTGAGATCAGAAGGTCTGTAAGATGCCCAGGGGGAGATGTTTCAGGGAAAGTAGGAATATGGCGGAGAGCTCAAGAAAGCGGGCCAGGACAGGAGAGTTCAGTCTCATTCCCATGTGAGTACAGATTAAAGACACACTAGTATGCTTGATTCTATTGCTCAGGAAAAGAGCAGGGGTGAAGAAAGGGGAGGGGAAGGAAACCCTGGGCCACACCAACAGAAAGGGCAAGTGGAGGAGGAACCAGTGATGAGGGGGAAGGTGGTGACAGGTAACCCTTAGTGAGTGTCCACCTAAGGCCGCTAACTCCTCAAGACAACCCTGAAGGAAAGACTCATCATCTCCATTCTGCTGAGACTCAGTGAAGGCACTTGGGGAAGGTCAGTGTTTCACCTTAGGTCTGCTAGGCGACACCAAAGCTGCTTCCTCATTCAGGTGGGAAAGCGCACCTGAAGAGGGATGGAGGGGAACTGGGAATGAAGGAGTCCATGGGAGCCAAGGGAGGACAGGGCTTCAAGGAGGGGGTGGTAGACAGTGTGAAACCCCTCAGAGGGTTGAGTAGGATGAGGACTGCCAAGATGCTTTTGTCTTTCCGCTGGGAGGCCCATGTGGCTTTTGGGGGTGGAAGAGAAGGCAGCGGGGCATGAAGAGGCTTCCTTCTCAGTATGTGTGGGATTTGCCCCACAAACCCCCACAGGCAAATGGTCTCCTAAGCCAGCTCTGACCTCCTGTTGCTTTTGCAACATCCTCTTTACCAGCCTCTCAGGTGCTAACCACCTTCCCCATCCGGCTTCATCCATTCTGCAACAGCAGCAATGAATATCATGGTTCAGTCAGGAATCACCTTCTTCCCACATTGTGAAGGGATGTCAGAGGCAGAGGAACAGGTGGTGGAAGGCAGCAGGGAGGGATGGGAGGGAATGTCTCCCTCCCATCCCTGCCCTGTCTGATTAGGATGTCGGCAGACCTCACACTGGGCACTAAGTAAACCATGTCTGTTCTGGTCCCCTGGGACCCGGAGCAAATCATGGGCCCCTTGCTAAGCCTTTGTTTCCTCACTGGTAAAATGAAGGAGCTGTTAGGGGTCCTCCCAGCTGTGACAACCTCATATCCCATGAAATTCAAACTCTTAAACAATCCTTGAGGCTGCTTTTCCAAGGGACCCTCATTAACTTGTTAACTCTGTCAGAGAGGCTTTCCTCCAGTTAGGCAAACTATCTCTGATCTCCTGAAAACAACTTGTCGTTGTCTCTTCCCCTCACCCATTCTCTCTCTCTCTCTCTCTCTCTCTCTCTCTCTCTCTCTCACACACACACACACACACACACACACACACACACACAGAGTTCCATTATTTTGGCTGGGATCTTCCAGTCCCACCGTCTAGTGGTCTAGCTCTTCCGACTTTGGGAAAGGAATAAAAGGAGAAAAAAAAAAAACCTTAATGCTGCTTTCCTTTTCTCTTTTCTCCTTCCTGCCAGGTGATCATGGTGACCGGGGACCACCCTATCACAGCCAAGGCCATTGCCAAAGGTGTGGGTATCATATCAGAGGGCAACGAGACGGTGGAGGACATTGCAGCCCGGCTCAACATTCCTGTCAGCCAAGTCAACCCCAGGTGAGGCTCTGCAGGACCTCTCCCCCATCGACTCAGCCTCTCCCACAGACGCTTGAACAGCCCCTGAGGGTATCTGGTCCTAACTGCCGGTTCCCTGGTCCCGAGCCTGTGGCCAGACTGTGCCACTGATTAGCTGTGTAACCTTGGACCTGTCACTTTACCTTCCCGAGCCTCCATTTTCTCAACTTCAAAATTAGTGTAGTATCCACGCTGCTGGTTGCTATAGGAGCGAGATACGTGTAAAGGAAGTAGCGTCTGGCCCAGCACGCTGTACTGATGACTGTGATGCTGCTGCGTGGTGAGGACTGAGCACCACCCCCTCAAAGAGAGAAATGGGAAAGACAGGTCACTGAGGGTCAGGGAGAGGAAGACTGAAGCTGTTGGGGAAGACCCGGCAGTGGCGAGGAGGGGTGGTGGGGTACCAGGGAATCAACAGGCTCTGCCTCTGCCTCCAGAGAGGCCAAGGCATGTGTGGTGCATGGCTCTGACCTGAAGGACATGACGTCAGAGCATCTGGACGAGATCCTCAAGAACCACACAGAGATTGTCTTTGCCCGGACGTCTCCTCAGCAGAAGCTCATCATCGTGGAGGGCTGTCAGAGGCAGGTGAGCAAAGGGGTAAGGGTCAAGGCCAGGGCCAGGGCCAGGCACGTGCAGGGGCTGCACCGCCAGCCTGGCTGTACCTTCTCCCCAGGGAGCCATTGTGGCGGTGACAGGGGACGGGGTGAACGACTCCCCCGCGCTGAAGAAGGCGGACATCGGCATTGCCATGGGCATCGCTGGCTCTGACGTGTCTAAGCAGGCAGCCGACATGATCCTGCTGGACGACAACTTTGCCTCCATCGTCACGGGTGTGGAGGAGGGTGAGGGGCTACACGGGCTGGGATGCCATCCAGGATGTCTGAGCTGGCACATCTACTTCCCTGCCTTTTACCCCAATTACAGACTCAACTCAGGATCTCAGGCATCCACCGCCTGCTTTAGCTTCCCTCTAACACAAAATCTCCCTTTGTTGGGTAGATGAGCGGCCATGCTTCAGGGGCTAGGGGTGGGGAGGGTCCCTCTGATCTCCCTGATGCCCTCAGAACCTCCCCACAGGCCGCCTGATCTTTGACAACCTGAAGAAATCCATCGCCTACACCCTGACCAGCAACATCCCCGAGATCACCCCCTTCCTGCTGTTCATCATCGCCAACATCCCCCTGCCTCTGGGCACTGTGACCATCCTCTGCATTGACTTGGGCACTGACATGGTGAGGCCATGGGTTGGAGGAGGGGACAGGCAAGGCAGTCATGGGAGCACAGTGGGTAAGGGTGGGCCACAGATGGAAGGAAAGGTGCATCAGGGACAGCTGAGCAGGCTGTGAGGGTTGCAGAGAAGATGAGCTCAAAGCCTGGAAGATGATAGGGTCTTGGGTCTCTCTTTTTTTTTTTTTTTTTTTAACTGTGTTGGGTCTTCGTTGCTGCGCACGGGCTTTCTCTAGTTGCGGCGAGCGTGGACTACTCTTCATTGCGGTGCACAGGCTTCTCATTGCAGTGGCTTCTCTTGTTGCGGAGCACAGGCTCTAGGCGCGTGTGGGCTTCAGTATTTGTGGCATGTGGGCTCAGTAGTTGTGGCTTGCGGGCTCCAGAGAGCAGGCTCAGTAATTGTGGCGCACAGGCTTAGTTGCTCCACGGCATGTGGGATCTTCCCGGACCAAGGATTGAACCCCGGTCTCCTGCATTGGCAGGTGGATTCTTAACCACTGCGCCACCAGGGAAGTCCAGGGTCTTGGGTCTTTATAAGTGTTTGAATTGTGTCAAAGATTCTTCACTGTTGATCATCCTCTGCTCCCACCCTCTCCCTTCAAATGCTGTCCTCTCCCCAACTGCCCCCTTGCACAGGTCCCTGCCATCTCCTTGGCCTATGAGGCAGCTGAGAGTGACATCATGAAGCGACAGCCGAGAAACCCGCAGACAGACAAGCTGGTGAACGAGAGGCTAATCAGCATGGCTTATGGACAGATCGGTGCGGCCGGGCCCGGGGCTCAGGAGGGAACCCCAAGAAGATGTTTTTCCCAGCCTTTGGAGGGATGATACCCCTGCAAAATTCCAGGACAGGGGCCAACTCCCCGAGGGTCAGGGATGTCCTTCTCTGGCCCACAGGGGCTGGCCCCATCCTGTTACCTTCTATGACCCAGGCCCTGCCCTTTGTCCTTTGCCCACCACCCACAGGGATGATCCAGGCGCTGGGTGGCTTCTTCACCTACTTCGTGATCCTGGCAGAGAATGGTTTTCTGCCTTCACGGCTGCTGGGAATCCGCCTCGACTGGGATGACCGGTCCATGAATGACCTGGAGGACAGCTATGGACAGGAGTGGGTAAGTGGAGCTGTGTAAGTGCAGATGCACACATATGAGAGAGTAGGGCTGAACGTCTGGCAGGAGTGGTCAGTCATGGCCAATGGGATTGGGGGCTAAGGGTGGAGTAGGTGCCCAGGGTTTAACATCTGCCCTGGACCACGCTGCACCCTGTTCCTACCCTTTCTTCTCACACTCTCACCTCTCTCTTCCCTCCCTCCCCCAGACCTATGAGCAACGGAAGGTGGTGGAGTTCACGTGCCACACGGCCTTCTTTGCCAGCATCGTGGTCGTGCAGTGGGCTGACCTCATCATCTGCAAGACCCGCCGCAACTCAGTCTTCCAGCAGGGCATGAAGTGAGCATGCCCACCAGGCAGAGCGCATTCAGGGCGCACTCACCCACCCACATCGGCTGGGGTCTCCGATTGTAGTTGCCCGGCTGTATATCCGTAGCCTTTTTTGGAAATAGATGAGCGAAGAGGAAGGAGGGCTATGACTCTTTCTGATGAGTTTTCATTTGCTCCTAAAATCTCCTTCATTATGGTCTCCTTCCATCGTCCTTCCTTTTCATCTTCTCCCCATACCTCTCCCCTCCCTCCCTTCTTCCTTCCTCCCTTCCTTCCTCTATCTTATACTCTATACTCACCCCCACCCCTTGGCCCAGCCCTAAATACAGGGTCCCCTGGGCTCCCCTCCACTCGGCAGGTAGCTCTAGTTTACAGCACTTGCCTTATGGTGGTGATGTTGTCCTTGTGGGAGCTGTGAGCTGCTCAGGGTCAAGTTCTTGTAGTGTGAGTTACACCTGCCAGTCACTGTGCTAAGTGATTCACAAACATCGTCAAACCTCACAGTAGCTCTGTGAGGGAGGTATTATTTTCATTCTATGGATAAGAGACCCCTGCAAAAAGTTAAATGGTGTGCCTGGGGTCACCCAGCTGGAAATAGCTCAGCCAGCTCTGTTTCTGAAGCCTAAGCTCGTGACTACTACACTGGGTGGCTCACCTGTCACAGAGCCTGGCACCTGAGGGGTACCCAGTGATTCCTCTGCAGCTCCAGCCTGGATGGTGGTCAGTGCCAAAGGTATCACTCCCATTATCTTTCTTTTCTTCTACTGCAAACAATGGGCAAAATTCCCCACGTGAGTTTTGTCACAATTTCTTAGTTTGAGGGAAAAAATTGCCAAAACTCCAGTGAATTTAATAGCGTTTGAGATCCTAGGGAGAGGAAAGGGAAAAGTCTCTTAGATGAAGGAAGGAGACTCCACTGGGCTAAAAACACTAATGGGGACAAGGCAGTGAGAAGAGAACAAGGAGCAGAGGGTCCAAGACACTAGGTGACTGACTGTGCAGGGCATGGGTGACAGAGCAAGCCGGGGACACAACCAGACCAGCTAAATCCTGCCCATCTGAGAGGCAAGTGGAAAAGAAACTAAACAAAAGTCAGACTGGGACAGGGAAGGAGTACTAATACCAACAAGAAACCTGGCCCGAGGCAGCCTTCGCACCTTATGCCCCACCCTGGGGTGTCTGGAGCCTCAGGGGTCCTCAGAGATGCTCTGTGCATTATTCAAACAGCTTTATGGAAATAAAGCACTTCCTCTAAGAAGATTCCCAAGCTTACCAAAGTGTCATTGTCAGGCAGAAGCCTAAGTATGAACTATAGTGATCACATGTTAATGCACGATTCTTTTTGGAAGTCGTGTGTATGACTAATTAATTTTTTAACTGGGAAAATATATTCATTCCTTTTTTTTTTGGCCTCACTGTGGAGCATTCGATCCCAACCAGGGATCGAGCCCGTGCCCCCTGCTGTGGAAGCAGGGGGCCCCAACCACTGGACTGCCAGGGAATTCCCTATATTCGTTACTTATTAACAAATGCAGCTGGAGAGACAAAAATCAATTAAAATGTGGTCTTTGTAGAGGAAAAACAAGAGGGATGCTTAATGAGTGAAAAGTTTGGGAACAACTGGCTTAAGCCATGAAGAGGTGCAGTGCATGAGATTATAAAATACAGCTAAGAATGTTCCTCGTTCAAGAGCTCTCCACGCATTATCTCCCACAATCTTCCCAGCAATCGTAGGATATAAAGGTACTATCTCCTCCAGAGAAGGAGCATGAAGGTCAGAGAAGTTAAGCAACATTGCTTCCACCCAGAAGCTAGTAAGTGGCCTGGCTGGGACTAGACCCCCCCGTCCGACTCCAGACACTGTCCTCAGAGCCTTATTCTCTCCTGCTCTTCAGTTCTGACGTGGTGAATACATATTCAGCACTTTTTATCCAGTGAGCTTTCCCTTTCTGAGTACTTTACAAACATTCCCTTCTTTACTGAATATCTATGACCAACAACTACCTAGGGCTGTAGGAGACACTGAGAGGGTAGAAGACATAATTCAGTCCTGAAGTGAAGGAACAAGCATCTTGCTGGGGAGACGACACTTTCAAAGGCCACGTGTCTGGAGCAATAACAAGATTATAAGCTGCGTGAGGGCAGGTTCCAGGTCTCCAGAAGGAAGCTTGCATTGACCACAGCATCTCCAGCACAGAGCGTATCACCCAACACATAGGAAACATGTATTTGATGAATGAAAGTATGTGTTATAGACAATAATCGGAGGTAAAATCAGTTAGCAGAAAAATTAAAGACAATCTTTCTTTGGTTACATTTAGCATGAGAAGAAGCATTTGAAGAAGGCATGGGAAGATGTCATTTATAGCCTTTCCCCAGCGTTTCTTCCCGCCTCTTTCCCTTCCACCACCAGGGGTCACCCTGGATCTCTGCCCCTCCTTGCCCTCCCCTCCAACGCTACCTACCCTTTGCCTTTCCAGGAACAAGATTCTGATTTTTGGGCTCCTGGAGGAGACAGCACTGGCGGCCTTTCTGTCTTACTGCCCGGGCATGGGTGTGGCCCTGCGCATGTACCCGCTCAAGTGAGTGTCTCTTTAGAAGGGCCCCCTGCTAGGATCCAAGTTCTGGTCCCTTTGAAGCAACCTCTGATGCTCTTGACACTCTCCTCTGTTTCCTCAGGGTCACCTGGTGGTTCTGTGCCTTCCCCTACAGTCTCCTCATCTTCATCTACGATGAGGTCCGAAAGCTGATTCTGCGGCGATATCCAGGTGGTAAGCACCTCGGCGCTGCACCCCGACCCCAGCAAAGTGCAACTCCCCACTGTGGCTACCAACCCATGCAGGGCTCCAAACCTGAACTCCATTCCTACTACGGACCCTTTTGCTCCTTTTCCTCAGTGCCCTCGGATCTTTGGGTCCGGGGTCCTAGGAGCCCTGACTCTGCTGAAACTCTTCCTCTCAGATTCCCGTCCCACCCAACATACAGCTGGTCTCTGAGGCCCTCCGCCTTCCACCTGAAATCACAGAACATCAGAACTAGAAGGGCCCTCTGAGGTCATCTAGTCCCACCTCCACATTTTACAGACAAAGAGAGGGGCAGAGGTGAATTTATTCATTCAGGGTCATAAAGCCAGAAGCAGCAGAACTGGCACTACAACCCAGCCCTCCTAATTCCTAGTCATCAACCAAGTATTTTTTTTTCCCCAACAAGCATTTTTGATCACTTACTGGAGGTTGAAAATGGATGGCCCACAAGCCAAATATGGTCCATGGATATTGTTTGGTTTGGCTGCCCTATCTTGCATGGGTGTTTTTTGTTTTTTGTTTTTCAGTTGGCTTAATATCTAAAACTTAGGGGCTTTCACATAAAATCCAAGTTTCTGGCTTCTCCTGAAAAATCACAGGTGCTGTCGATCCCAGGGCCCCATTTCTGGACAGCAACAACGGACGGCTGCCCTTTAGAAACTCACTTGTTACCTGAACAGCACCTGTTGCCGTTTGTATTTTCACCCCCAACAAAACCACTCTGGGCCCACCGTCCCCTGTGCTAAATGCAAGTCTCTCCTTCCCCCTAATCCATGGCCTCATGGAGTCCCCTCTGCCCCTCCCCTTCCACAGCTGCTTTCCTCAGCCCCTCCCCCAGGCTTCTGTTCTGCCTGGCCTCAACCACCAAGACCCTAGGGCATTTATCTCTTGTCTTCTCTAAGCTCACCCTGCAACCCCCGTGCCTAATCTCTCTAACAGGCTGGGTGGAGAAGGAGACGTACTACTGAGCCCGTTGGAAAGAAGAGCCAAGCATGGGAAAGACGGGGCGGGGTGGGGGGGGTGCGGTCCCTGAAGTAGTCGCAGGGATGGCGTTGGGGAGGGGTGGGAAACAGTGGGGTGGCATTTGGGGAGAAGACTTGGGGCGAGAGAATGAGGCAACTCAGCAGGCCGAGTCGTGGGGAGTGGGTAATTCAGCTTGGGGTGATTGCCCCAGAGGCCTGTCTAGGAGCAATCAGCCCAGACACTACATGTCAGGGGTCCCTCCCCAGGTCCTGCTCTGCTGAACTCCACGTGCTGTCTATCTCACTCACCTGAGGACCCGAGGGGTACCCCAGCCCTCCCTGGTCCCTGTTCCTTCACCCTCACCTCCCACTAGAACACATCAACACCGAAAGGCAAGGGTCTGTCTAGACCAGGAGGGGAACTGTCTCAGATGACCAGTGTCCCTTTATCTCTCCAACCTCACCCCACTTCCCACCTTCACCCCTCATTTGCTTCCTGCCCAACTCTGTCCCCTGCTTCCCCTTCAGACCTGCAAATCACAAATGGTGCCTCCTGGTGAGTGCTAGGGCCTGAGGCCAGAAAGGGAAGCCAGCCAGTTGGAGAGGCTGGCCCATCTCCCAGTCAAAGCCATTTAGGAAGCGCCAGAAGAGAGCTGGGCAGACAGGTGGGAGAGGGGGGTATGGCGGAGCAGGGGGACAAGAAAGGAGAGAGAATGTCAGTTCAGGATGTCTGACATAGATCTCTGGGCTCCAGCTTTGTGACCTGCCCTTCAGAGCAGTGGTCCCCAACCTTTTTGGCACCAGGGGCTGGCTCCGTGGAAGACGATTTTTCCACAGACGGGGAAGGGTGGTGCAGGGGAATGGTTCAGGAGGTAATGGCAGCGATGGGGGGCAATGGGGGGCTGCGGATGAAGCTTTGCTCACTCACAACCACTCACCTCCTGCTCTGTGGCCCAGTTCCTAACAGGCTGTGGACCTGTATCGGTTGGAGGCCCGATAGGTGTTGGGGACCCCTGCTTTAGAGCACCCTGCCAGTAGAACCAATTCCAATGTCACCAGAGTAGCAGCAGAGGCAGGACCAGGAGGCTAACTGAGGAGCTTCACTGAGATTCCACACCCATGTACCCGTGGTGTTCCCCACTGACCCTTGGTGTGTGGTCTGTTGGTCCCCAAGGCCTAGGTGTCACAGATGCTCCAGTTCTCTCCACCAGTGTGCTTGGTAACACCCCACCCTTAGAATGCTAAGTCCTCAGAATTTCCAAGTGGTGCTGAGAGGGGGAGCTGCCAGCTCATTCCCTGCCCCTCCCCCCTTCCCCTTCATGCCCATCCGGATGAACCTGCGTCACTCCCAGGCACTACCAAGCCAGCCCTGGAAAAGGAGGTCCCTGGCCATAAGCTGGAATTCGGGTAGAGAAGTTCCCAGAAACGTCCTCTCTTCCAGGGACATGCAGAATCAGCTTAGGTCATGGATGTGGTTAGAAACTCTGGACAACAAGAGAGAGCGTTAGGAGACCTGCTTTTGACCTTCTTGGACAGCAGGGCTGTTCTTCCCAGACCAACGCCCTTCACGCTGATGATCACTGTACCCACTTTCCCCTGAGATGAGGAGTTGGTTTCAGGTTCCTACAGGAAGATGCTTTTCCCTCCCTAACCCCCTCCCCACCTCCTCTTTGCTCTGCAGGCAGCTCTGCCCATTGTCTAAGCCTGGCTTAGAAGGCTTAGGGAATGTCCTGTAGAGAGAATCCTAGATGAACCAAGCAAGTGTGAGAGACACCTAAGGAAAATGGAAGACCTAAGGCAGAAAGGAAGGAGGCAAAAAAGACAAACATCAGGCCCGTAAACAACCTCCCAAGGGCTATTACTTCATTACACTGGAACTTTACTTTATCAAAGGTACCTTGAAATAATGAGTCATTGCCTTGGGCTTGGAAAACTAAATGGGAAACCATATGAATTTGGGCCTGATTAATTTGAGATTTATTGACCATGGACAAAAGTTTATCTTTGCACAATCAATAAAATGGCATTTGTTTAGTAAGTTAAGAGCATAAACAATATTGCTAGGGTGGCATATGTAGTCTCCTAAAACAATACTTTTGGGGCACTTTAGGAATATCCATTTAGAAATAGTGAATGCATGGGCTAATTGTCATCAGTTCTTATGTATTTGTTAAGAAACATCTACAAGACCTTTACTTGGTGACCTTTTGTAAGACATTAGTTTGAGGCACTACGTATGTACTTGAAAATAATAAAGTTGCATTTCTTTATGAAAGAAGAAATCCCTTCCTTAATTCAGATTTCTATCCTTAATACTTGCCTCCCTCCCAAACTGTGGTATTGAAATGTGTGCTGTGGCAAGATTTGGCTGGCAGAGGAAGCAATAAAGAGAGGGCAGGAGATAAGGACAGGAGGGAAACAATCTGGGAACAGACGACGTCAGTGGAGCAAGAGAGAGGGGAAGAAACTAGGTTGCAAAACAACCTAGATGAAAATACAGTGGGGCCTTCCTTCCTCACAGGTGAACCTACCCCAAAAACCATAAAGGTTTTTCTAGCACAGGGAAGAGCCCATGAATCTATGGGCCCAAACCCTCAGGGCCACTTCTGCTTTTTTCTGTCCCAGACCAAAATCAGGCCACTCTCAATATGAGCAGATAGGGGAAGGAGATGGTGGGCTGAGGCGGCCCTGATAGCCAACACCAATTAACAGTCTATACTGTTCTGGGTGCTGTCTTTAGCGGGGGATGGAGGGAAAAGTAGATGCAATCCTTGAAATTCATCTTAGTAGCAGACATCTAAAACCTTCACGGACAGGGTGTGATGGGCAGTAAGGAGGAATGCTTCTATGCTGGGGATGGAGGGGTGGCTGGGTGGTGTGCGTTTCTCCCTAATAACTGGAGAAAGGAAGACACCAAACTTACAGCCCTGTGCCAGGATCTTGGAATACCAATCAGGAGTCCTTTATTGGCCCCTTTATTACAAGTCTAGCAGTGGTGGTGATGGTGATTGTAATAGGAGTTTTAGGAGAATTAACTGCAGCTCACTCTGTGCCATAACTATGTCAGACCTTTAGTTGTATAGTCTCATTTAATCCCACCTCAGGACCTTTATTCTTGATGGTCCCTCTCTCAGGAACACTTTTCCCTAGTTACTCACATGCCTGGCTTCCTCGCTTTACACAGATCACTCCTTAAACGTTACCTCCTCAGCAAGGCCCTCACAGACCTCACCAAATAAAATAACACTTCTCGCACCTCTTTCACCATTCTCTTTGTTTCTAGTCATAAACACTAACTTCCTCAAATTTAGATAGATAGGTAGATATAGATAATATATTAAAATATATACATATAATTCATATATATACAAATATATATCTATAGTTTTTTGCTTATACTTTATTTGCCTGACTCCTTCTCCAGAATAAGTTCCACGTACACAGGGATTTTTTTTCTCTTCACCACCTTTATTTACCACCTAAAACGATGCCTGACATGTATTGGGCAATTAATAAATATTGGTTGAATCACTGAAAGAATCCTCTTAATCCAGTAAGAGGGAGACTATTGTTATCTTTAATTTACAGATGAGAAAACTAGGGCTTGGAAAGGCAAAAGTATGCATTCAGTTTCAAAGATGGTAAGCATCAGAATCAGGTTTCAAACCCAAGACCAGTCTGGCTACAGGGCAGCCCTCTTCACCACCATGCCATACTTATCGGCAACTGTGGGAACAGTAAACCTGTGAGCACGGAGTGAGCCTGATTAGCACAATGGTTTAGTGAACTGAGGAGGCTGCAAGGGGAACCAGGAACCTGTGGACAATGAACATTTGACCAGTAGGGGTTGGGCAGACCCAAGTGATTAGAACCAGAGAAAGGGAGAGGGTATGACCTGCGGTAGGGGATTAAGAGTCAACCATCTTAGAGGATCTTACTGAAAAGGTGAGAGAATCTTACTATGGGATATAGTGTTAGAGGTTAAGGCCAACCTCTGACCCGGGCAGACATGCTTTCCATGCCATTTCCTTTTTACCTACAGAATAGGGAATATGATGACTCATCAGAGACAGACAACAAGCTAAATATTCATAATGCTAAGAATGCAGGATGAAATAGAAAAAATGATTAGATCAATATTCAAGGAAGACATTTAAAATAAAATGAGGGCT
The DNA here is from genome assembly GCF_964165515.1 of Mesoplodon bidens. Lineage (NCBI taxonomy): Eukaryota > Metazoa > Chordata > Mammalia > Artiodactyla > Ziphiidae > Mesoplodon > Mesoplodon bidens. The sequence continues at coordinate 69,410,982 of NC_138177.1, read as the reverse complement.
TCCCTGGTGGCGCAGTGGTTGAGGGTCAGCCTGCCGATGGAGGGGACACGGGTTCGTGCCCTGTTCCAGGAAGATCCCACATGGCGCGGAGAGGCTAGGCCCGTGAGCCACGGCCGCTGAGCCTGCGTGTCCGGAGCCTATGCTCCACAACGGGAGAGGTCACAACAGTGAGAGGTCCGCGTACCGCAAAAAAGTAATAATAATAAAAAATAAAATGAGTATTTCAAAGACATCCTCAGCTCCAGTGAATTCAGTGGAGAATTTTTTCCAAATACCTCAAAGAACATTCTTATATTATTTCAACTGTACTACGATGTAGAAGAAAATTTTGTATGGCCCAGCCTATTTAATGAGACAAATACAGTTTTGATAGAATTTAATAAAATAAAAACAAATGTATATATTTGCTTATATATACATTTGTTTATATATATATATATATATATATATATATATATATATATATATATATATATATATATATATATATATATATATATATATATATATATATATATATATATATATATATATATATATATATATATATATATATATATATATATATATATATATATATATATATATATATATATATATATATATATATATATATATATATATATATATATATATATATATATATATATATATATATATATATATATATATATATATATATATATATATATATATATATATATATATATATATATATATATATATATATATATATATATATATATATATATATATATATATATATATATATATATATATATATATATATATATATATATATATATATATATATATATATATATATATATATATATATATATATATATATATATATATATATATATATATATATATATATATATATATATATATATATATATATATATATATATATATATATATATATAACTTTATTACCAAATAGTGAAATTCAAGGACGGTATACTATACAGAAAACTAACCATGAATATTCACTAGAAAAAATGATTACATAATCATTTCAAAAGATGTTAGAAGGTTATCAGTAAAATTTAACATTTATTCCTGATTAAAATGTTGGAGGAAAAAGCATATAGGAAACTGTAATCATGTTCAGAGAAGCAAGGAAGGGATGCATAAGTCTAGGAAACAATGATAACAACAACTATAACAAAAGCAATAGCAGCAACATTTGAAACCTTGGATAAGAAGTTTGTATTTATATGGTCTAAATAAAGAGACAAACTGGAAGAAATAATAACATATTTTTTTGGTACAGGACATGATTAAATACCTAAAAAATCCACGGAAGTCAACCAAAACAAAGCAACAGCAGCAACAACAAAAAAAAGTCCTAGAAGTAATGAGTTCAAAGTTACAGGGTACAAGATATCGATTTAAAAAAAATCAAATTTAGCCCTAAATATTAGAAAATACAGTACAAAGTGCTTTTATTTACAACAGAACCAGAGCAAATTATACTCAAGATTTAGTGCGTGTGACGTATGGTACTTATTAAAGAAGATTAAAAGCACAATGAGGACTTCCCTGGTGGTCCAGTGGTTAAGACTATGCAGTCCCCATGCAGGGGGCCCGGGTTCAATCCCTGGTAAGGAAACTAGATCCCGCAGGCCACAATTAAAGATCCCATGTGCCGCAAGGAAGATCCTGCACGAGGCAACGAAGATCCCACGTGCCACAACTAAAGATCCCACGTGCCACAACTAAAAAAGATCCCGAGTGCTGCAACTAAGACCTGACGCACCTAAATAAATAAATAAAATTAAAATATTAGGAAAAAAAAAAGCACAATGAGAGTACTAAAAAAAAATACATGGAGGGCTTCCCTGGTGACACAGTGGTTGAGAGTCCGCCTGCCAATGCAGGGGACACGGGTTCGTGCCCCGGGCCGGGAAGATCCCACATGCCGTGGAGCAGCTGGGCCCGTGAGCCATGGCCGCTGAGCCTGTGCGTCCGGAGCCTGTGCTCCGCAACGGGAGAGGCCACAACAGTGAGAGGCCTGCGTACCGCAAAACAAACAAACAAACAAACAAAAACAAACAAACAAAAGAATACATGGAGAGCTAAACTTAACTGCTGTTTGGGAAGACAGAATGTAGTAAAGATAAAAATAAATTGCTATAAAGAGCCAATCCAGTATCAATTAAAAGCCTCGTATTTTTATAAAACATGACATGTTGGTTGTGACATTCTGCAGCAAGTGTGATCAGTCAAGAATATCAGAGTTTTTTATAAGTGATTATGAAGCAAATGAGTAGATAACTGTGATGCTAGCGTATTTACCCTAATAGGTTTTAAAACATAGCAGACCAAAATGATGGGTATCAAACCTTATAACATTAAGATACAACCTGAAAATTCATCATTCAACTTATTTTTAGGAGCTATTTGTGGATGAACCACTCTGTGCTATTCTAAGGGCTGGGTGTAAAGCCGTGAATAAGCCAGAAAAGGTCCCCACTGTCATGGAGAAACAGACAAGAAGTCAACAGATAAATGGGCAGGATAATTTCAGAGGGTAAAAAGTGCAGTGAAGCCAACGAGTGATGGATTGAGGGCTGCGTGTGAGAGTGGCTATTTTGGATTTAGCAATTAAAGAAGGCCTCTCTGAAGAGGTAGACTTTTGAGCTAAGAACTGTGGAACAGAACGGGGTTTCCAAAAATAATTTCACTTGATTTTATGTCAATAAAGTTGCCTTGAGGGATCTCCTATGTTCAAGGCTGGGCTAAATGCTGTTGTCACATAGATGATGCATAGATTAACTTAACAATTTTAACTTTAATTTTAACCTTGCTCTTAGGGATTTTATGATCTACATTAAACACAAAGGCTGGGAGAAAATATTTGTAATGTATATGACAAGGCATTGGAACCCCTTCAAACACATCAACAAGGAAAAGAAAACAATGGAAAATTGGGCAAATGATAAGAATAACAATTCAGAAAAAGGAAAATGAACTCCAGAAAGCCAATAAATATAAGAAAAAAATGCTACCTGGATAATACAGAAATGCAAATTAAAACTGTAAGATACCAAATTTCACCAATTATAATAGAAAAAATGAAAATGGTCAAGGTCATCCAATATAATCAAAGGTGTGGGGAGTGGACATTTTTGCATCTTGTTGCTGGGATATGGATAAGAAGAGCTCTTTTGAAGAGCAATTTGGTAGAACATTTTAAGATTTTAAATAAGAGTATCTTATGATTCAGCAACAGGAATCGATTCTACATAAATTGAAGCTCAAGGGCCGAAAGGTACTATATATAAGGATGCCACTGCAGCAGTGTTTTCAGTGGTTGAAAAAAAAAAAAACAGAAAATATCCTGTAAATCCATCCATAGTGAGAATAATTGAATAGACCGCCATCAATACAGAATATGGCATGCCTTGTGGCCATTAAAAAGCAAATCTTTACATAAATGAAAGAGGAGTTGAATGATGCTGTAAAAGGTAAGACTGTACCTCCTTATAGATACTATTGGTATAAATGTAGAAAAAAGACTGGAAGGATACCCAGCACACTGCCAAAAGCAGTAACATCAGTGGTGGGGAATCTGAGTCTGGGGGGAGAGAAAGTGGGACTTTCCGTTTTTATTTGGTACACTTTTAATAGAGAAGAAAAATCTTATCCAATCTATTAAAGAAACAGACTATTATTTGTCCCAGCTGGGAAGAGAAAATTTCTATTTCTGAATACTGAAGGAGGGTTACATCAGCACCAAGATGGATGTTTTCTGATCCAGTCATATTTTTTAAAAGCATGCCAAGCCAAAATGCAATTAAATAAATACCCAAAAATAGAAAGGGAAAATGTATGTTGACATGCATAACTGAAAAAAATGTGTAAATTATAGAAATATACAGCTGCTTCAGATCCTTTTACAGAAGGAGGGAGAGTATAATTTACACGTAAAACATATAAAGTTAATACAGTCAAACCACTTACTGAGATGTCAAAGAAGGTTAATGGAAGAGAGAAATATGTCATACTAAAGTGAGGAAATTCAGGGTTATTACATGAAAAGCGTATTTTTACTCTCACTGAGAAGAGCTGCACATTAAGCTGCAAGTAAGACTTATAATATTTAATTCAAGCTATATATTGAGCACATACTATATAAGTCAGACATCGTGTTTTACATGGAGCACCCTCCTTTAATCCTTACTTTTGCCACCTTACAATGTAGATGGTATCCCCCTTTACCAATGAAGAAAGAGAGGCACAGAGAGGTTAGGTAACTTGCCCAAAGCCACACAGCCAGTAAGCAGAGGAGTCAGGACCCAAACCCAGGACAGATTCAAAAGTCAAAGATCTGACCTATTCTGCTATCTGATCTCCTACAACCAAAAGCTCAAAGTCAATGTCTGTGGGAAGGGCACCTCAGCAAAAGCACACACACACACAGACTGCCTGCTTTATTTTTTGAGTCAGCTATCTAGGGTACCTCTGAGTCTCGGAAGTCAGCAGGACCAGACTGGGACTTTGTTCTAGCCTTGTCATCAGACTGCAGTTCTCTCTGTGGCAGAAACTTCTCCAATCATTCTCAAACCCAGAGACTGAGACTTGTGGATTCTCAGTTAGAACTTTCCTGAGGCCTTTGTGACAACAGGCCTGGTTGTTGCCTTGGTGCTGGAGGGAGCTCCCAGCATGCCCTGAAGCCCACCGCACTTGCCCCCTGCTTAGGGCCCTGCAGCATCTTCATCACTTGGCACGTAGTACTCTCCACACTTCATTTCCTCGACTCCCTCTCTTCACCCCTCTCCTTCCTGTACCTCAGGCCCCAGGCTCCTCTCATCCCTCCGTGCCCTCCTTCCTGACACCTCCTCCTCCCCCATCAAGGGCTTCACTGCTGCCGCCCGCCCACCCTCCCTCTCTCTCTCCTTCAGTCCTCCCCCCCCCCCCCGCCTCAGCCATTCTTCCTCTCACTCCTCTCCCCCTCCTTCCTACTGATTCCCTCACACCCCTCACTCTCTTTGCTTTCTTCCCACCAGTTGATCTGGGGCAGCCATATCCAGGGAAAGCCATGGTGCTTGGAGGGAGAAAAGGGACCGTGACACCTCATGAGCAGAATCCAAGCCCAAGACCTAAGGGTACTAAAATGAGTAAAAGAAAGATGAAGAGGGAAAAAAAGAGAGAGATGGAGGACCTGAAGAAGGAAGTGGTCATGGTAAGAACACCCGAAATGGGTGCTGACAAATTGCCCTCCAAAAACCTCTCTCAACCCTCAGGCTTCTAACATCTCACCTTGAAAACTGATCACACAGGCCAGTGCCACCTCTCTTCCCCAAAATGTTTCCCCTAGAAATGATGCATCACCCCCTGTCCCTCAATGACTCTACTGTCCCCTCAGGATGATCACAAATTAACCTTGGATGAGCTGAGCACCAAATATTCTGTGGACCTAACCAAGGTGAGTGAAGGAACTCCCTGAGGGAGGCAGAGGGTCTCCATTCACGACCTTGAGGCTGCCAGGACAAAAGCAGGGCTAGAAATCTAGCCCGTAAATTCAAGGTCAATTCTCTTACCCTTAACCTGCGCCCAGCCAAGGACACACACTCAGAAAAAGATGAAATGCTAACTACCCAAAGAGAGTTCAGGATTAGATGAGAGAATGAGGATGGGTTAGGGCAGCACTTCTCAAACCTTTGTCCTCGGGACCCATCAAGGACCCCAAATCGCTTTTGCTTATATGGATTACATCTACTTACATTTATCATATTAGAAATTAAAATTGAGAAAATTAAAAAGTATTTCCTAACTCATTTATAAACAACCATTATATAGTAGTACAGATAATATTTTTATGACAAATAACTATGTTTTTCAAAACAAAAAGATATTAGTGGCATTTTACATTTTTGCAAATCTTTTTAATGTCTAGCTTTTTTTTTGTTTTTTGTTTTTGCGGTATGTGGGCCTCTCATTGTTGTGGCCTCTCCCGTTGCGAAGCACAGGCTCCGGACGCGCAGGCTCAGCGGCCATGGCTCACGGGCCCAGCCGCTCCGCGGCATGCGGGATCTTCGCAGACCGGGGCACGAACCCGCGTCCCCTGCATCGGCAGGCGGACTCTCAACCACTGCGCCACCAGGGAAGCCCAATGTCTAGCTTTTTAATAGAAGACAGCTAGATTCTCATATATTTTCAGCATTAACGTTATTGTGCTATCATGTGCCCTGTAGCCTTGGGAAAAGTCTACAGTATACTTAAGAGAATGAAAGTGAAAAAGACAAACAATTTAGTATTATTTTGAAAATTGTTTGACCTTGTGGACCCCGCCTGAAAGGGTCTCAGGACCCCATGGGTCCCCAGACCACACTTTGAGAACTGCTGGTTCAACAGCAAAATCATTTATTACTGCTATTATCACTATTACTGCTGCTGCTGCTACTATAACCACTAATACAATGACCACAAATAAACTTAAATAAAAGCTCTCAAAATGTAAGTTCCTCTTAGCTCTAGAATTTCTTCATTGGAGGGGCTTGGGATGGCCATCTGGTAACCAAGGAGGAGCATGGGAGACTGTTCCGGTTTTTATTAAAATTGCATGTTTTTCCAGGGGAGGTTGGGGAGTGGCTGATGGGAATTAAGGAGTGTTTTGGGTTTTTTTTTTACTATCCTCTGGTAGGTTCTACTCTCATTTTCACTAAGAGGAAAAAGCACACAAGCTTATGCACAAGGCTAGAGTGAGGATCTACACATTCATGTTGGATTTAGTTGGTATTTTTTCCTATTTCTAAGTTAAAGAGTCAAAGTGTGGAGGTCCATATGTTATCAACATTATGTATCGTATCTCATCATTCCATCAGCCTGGCACACTATATTATAAATCGTTTATATGTATCTCATTAGAGTTGGCGCTCCATAACGGTAGGGATCATTCTTACTCGCTTTGGCACCCTACCACAGTACAAGGCCCAGGATAGGTGTTCAAAAGATTTGTGAGTCAACCCATAAACTAAAAATTCTTCCTGTGTAAAGAGGCTAAATGAGATACTTCTATAATGCAAATTTTAGAATCCCACTTATGTAGGAAGAACTTCCAGGATGACCTTCAGAGAACTGGTCTCTAGACCAGTCTCTAGACTTATCCTAGCACAATAAATGGCAGACTTGAGTTTTGAAGCCAGGTTTTCCTTTGTTATAGTTGCTTTTCTTTTCATGGTTCTCCATCCATTCCTATTTCTTTTCCACACAGGGCCATAGCCCTGAAGAGACACAGGAAATGCTGGCTTGAGATGGACCCAATACACTTAGCCCACCCCCTACTGCTCCAGAATGGGTTAAATTCTGTAAACAACTGTTTGGTGGCTTTTCCCTCCTACTGTGGACTGGTGCCAGTCTCTGCTTTGTGGCCTATGGCATCCAGTTATATTTCCATGAGGACCCTACCAAAGATAATGTGAGTCTGTTCAACTACTACTGCCAAGCCCAGTGTCTGCTTAGCCCTCGATACTCTTCTGCTCAGCAGCCTAGCACTCCTGAAGTCCTCTGGCCCAAATCCCTATACTCCCAGGATTTTCTAAGGAAGCTTTTGTCCTTCCTGGTTTCCCTCTTATCTAGATAGCTCCTGATTCAGCTCCCTGAGATATAACGTTCCCCCCAGAAACTTGCTGTCCTTTGATTATCTTCCCAACTGGTCATCAAAGCACTTTGCTGTCCATTCTCTTTCATAGAATTTTAATCTCTTCCTATCCTTCCTCTCCATCTCCCTCAATAGCCACACTCGACCCCATGAATAGCCTTCCTGGAGAGGAAGATATAGGCTTTCTCAGGCCTGGGATTTTGCTGGCCCCTCACTGTAGCTCCGGGTTCCTTAACAAGGAAGCCCAGAGAACTGGGCCAGTCTCAGACTCTTCTCAGCCCCTGTGCTCTCCCACCGAGTCCCATGGTTTCTTCCACCTGGAAAAACAGCTGTTACCCTTGAAAGCTGACTTTCTGAGGATGAAGAGGAAGAAAAGAACCTACTGATGAGCCCTTTGTTTCCCAACCCTCAGCTGTACCTCGGCATTGTACTAACAGTCATGGTCATCATCACCGGCTGCTTCTCCTATTATCAGGAGGCCAAGAGCTCCAAGATCATGGAATCTTTTAAGAACATGGTACCTCAGGTAAGATTCACGTGGAAGGATATAGTGGGAGGATGTGTAGAATGTAGCCAAATACATGATTTGTATGTCCCCTGTAGAATTATTTCCTACAGTGAGTGAACTGAGTGAGACTGGTAATGAGGGTGACATTCACTTAGGTTTTACTTTATCAGGCCTTAAAAGTACTCTGAGAAAAACACAATAACATCCATGAAGTGGTCTGGTCTGGAATGCATGATCTGAATCCAATGAGCATAATCTGAAACCCCAAATCTTTTGGGGTTCTATTCCAAAAAGGGGGGGTGGGGGCAAAGGGAGGGTGGATTCTTCAAATGTCGATGGCCTTAAAGACAAAGAACAGTGATGGAGTGATCCAGATTAAAGGAGGCTAAAGAGACATGACAGCTAAATGTAATCTCTGACTCTAGACCAAATCCTGTGCTGGAGCAGAAAATAATGCTGTAAAAGATATATTGGGTCAATTGACAAAACTGGAATGCAGACAGCAGGTGAAAGTATTGTGTCAATGTGTAATTTACTGAATTTGATAACTGTATTATGGTTATTTAATATCTTAATTCTTGGGAAATGCACATTGAAGTATGTACAATAAAAGATCATGATGTATGTAACTTGCCCTCAAATAGTTCAGGAAAAGATGTATTTACATACACACATATATAGAGACAGGGAACAAATGACAAAGCAAATGGGGTAAAATGCTAACAGATGAATCTGGGTACAGGTTATATGGGTATTCTTGGTACAATTTTTATTCTTGCAACTCTTTTGAAAGTTTAGATTATCTTCAAATAAAACTTTTCTAAAGAACCTGGAAATAATATGACAGTAGAAGGGGGTTCCTAGGCACAGGGCTTGAAAACTTGGAAAGGGATAGGCTCCAAAGTTTCCCAATGACACGATCATGTTCTAGCATTATAGCCCAGGAGCTTCTTCTCCCTTTGGTGTCAACATAACTTAATTCCTTCCTTGGGTAAGAGTTCAGTGGGAAACGTTTTGGTAGAATGAAGTAGGAGTTTGGAGACTATCAGTTTTTGCTGCTAAACAAGCCACCTCGAAACATAGTGGCTCAAAACAATGAACACAGTATTTCTCACAATTCTGTGGCTGGGCTGTTCTTCTGATCTGGGCTGACCTTGGCTGGTGCTGGGTGGCCTTGGAAGACTTCATTCAGGTGTCTGGGGCCTCAGCTGAGATGTCATGGACAGCTGGGGCCTCTCTCCTTATCATCTTTCTCCCTCCAGGAGGGTAGCTTGAGCACATTCAATATGGTGGCAGAGGGCAAACCCCAGTGTGCAAGCACTTTCTATGCGCCTGCTTGCACTACATTTGCTAATGTCTTATGGGCCAAAGCAAGCCAACAGCCAAGCCTAAGTGTAGGAATGGAAAGATAGACCTCATAATTTAGTGAGAGGAACATCAAAGGGCCCTGTAGACAGCGATAGTAAGAATTTGCAATCTACCCAAGAGACCTTCGAGAATGATGTGGTGAGTGACAATGTATGAAAAGGGAATCAGAGGGAAAGAGACCAGGAACTGGATGAGGGGAGCAAAAAGCTTTGGAAATGACTCTACACTATCTTCCCACAGCAAGCTCTAGTAATCCGAGGCGGAGAGAAGATTCAGATCCCTGTACAAGACATGGTGGTAGGAGACCTGGTAGAACTGAAGCGGGGAGACCGGATCCCTGCTGACATCCGGCTTATCTCTTCACAAGGATGTAAGGTGAGGGGATGTGAAATGCTATGGAAGGGGGCCAAATATGGTCTTAGAGCACTGCAGTGACCTGGACTCAGTTCAAAAAAATATGATCTTATTGTTCAGAACCTTGAGAAGTCACAAGTGCAGATTTGAGGTTACAGTGATGTGTAAGTTTATGCTTCTCTCTGCATGTCAATAATGATGATGTTGGTGCTTTTGTTCTATGACCTGTGCTCTCTCCCATCCCAGGTGGACAACTCATCCTTGACAGGAGAGTCAGAGCCCCAATCCCGTTCCTCTGATTTCACCAATGAGAACCCTCTGGAGACCCCAAATATCTGCTTCTTCTCCATCAACTGTGTGGAAGGTGAATATCACATCATAAGTAGCCTAGATTCAAAAGCAAAGATTGAAACAAAGATTTCCAGACCTCTCTGTCTTCTAAGGGCAGTAGGGAAGGTAACAGCCAGTAAATAGTCTATGTTCTTCATCCCTCATGAGCTATACAAACTTTGATGAAAGGTCAAAGCCATCATTTCCACATTTGTACACTGATGATACTAAAAGTCACTACTCCGTAGATTTTTATGTGGGTTAAAGGAGATAATACATAATAAGATGCTTAGCGCAAGATCTAACACACTGTAAGTGCCCTATAATTGTAGCTATTTTTATTCTATCTAGTGAATGGACTATGCTCTATGAGCTGAAAATAGCACAGAAGGGAGGAGAATTATTCAGTTCTGCTAGGTCACTCTTCTCCTGAAGTAAGCCCTAACTTCTCACTATCCCAAGAGAGGGTACTGGCATTGGAAATCTGACTTACCAGAGGTGCCACTCACACCTTTGGCTTTGTTCTTAGAATCTAGGGCATCCTTGAACTGGGAGGCAGTTCTGGCCAAAGTGGTACCAATTGGCTCAATATCATTATGTCAACCTCTCCTTCATCCTTTCTGCTTAAGAAGGCCTGCAAAACTCTCTGGAACACACATGAAAACCATCATTTATGCTTAAGAATAAATATTTGGGTGTCTAAGAAATACCTATTCACGGGCTTCCCTGGTGGCGCAGTGGTTGAGAGTCCGCCTGCCGATGCAGGGGACGCAGGTTCGTGCCCCGGTCCGGGAAGATCCCACATGCCGCGGAGCGGCTGCACCCATGAGCCTGCGCGTCCGGAGCCTGTGCTCCGCAACGGGAGAGGCCACAACAGTGAGAGGCCCGTGTACGGCCAAAAAAAAAAAGAAAAAAAGAAATAGCTATTCTTTAATTGAATGCCTAGTACGTGTCAAGTGCCACCGAAATCTCTGATTCTAACAAGACTATACAACAGATATTATTCCTATTTTACACATGAAAGACCAAGGTTCAAAGAAATTAAATGCAGCATCCAAGAGCACAACTCAACAAAAAAGAGGAGGGTCAAGGATTCTAATGTAGGTCTGTCTCCAAAGCCCATGCTCTTTCCACAGAACCTCCCCTGGAATAAAGCTTGCTAATGACCCCTCTGGTAATAAAATTATTTAATTTGGAAATAGCTTAAAGGAGTAGAGTGCCATTAAGACTGAAGAAGAATCCAACTAGAAAATAAAGTATATATTTAAAAAAAAATTTTTAACTTGATTGAACAGAAAGATGCAAGTTAGCAAGCTTCCTCCAAAAACATGAGATTCCTATTATTAAATTTGAGGAAGAAATTTGCTCAGATTTGTCCTTCCAAAGTAGGCTTTTCATCAACAAATTATATGCTTCAAATAACAGGGAAAGTGGATGATGGAATTCCATCTAAGAAACAAGGATCTGACTAGAATAGAGAAGACTTTAATAGGAGACTAGAAGGACCCAAGATGTGACCAAGAAGGTGGAGCTAGGTTGAAGGAGCTCTTGACTGTTCAACTGAGGAATCCCTGTGCAATCTGCAAACAGGTAGCATCACTTTAACCTTTATCCTAGGCCCTTGCCTCTCTGCTTTCATCACTGTGGCCCTTGATGGGGCTGCTGGTACAAACATCTCTCTTTGGGTTCTCATGTATCTTCATGCGGGGTAGGGGGAGATGGTAAGCTATTTCTCTGGCATTGCATAGAAGGCGTAGGGAGTCAGTCTAGCCTGGAATATGGGAGGCTTGGCCTTCTTAACCTTCCCCAAGGTTGACATCAACCTTCCCCCTCTCTAGACACATTGGGATTAGTTATTAAATCCTGTCCCTCCAAGCATGGGGAAACTATAGCAGAAGGAAGAAAAATGAAGAACTAGATTAAACCATGGCACAAAATGACTATAAGTGACACCATACCCTAACCACCCCTACCCCCTGCCAAAATAAACCCTCTCAGCACCTCTCAATTATTTTAGTATCTTCCTGCTCATCTGCAGAGTGCCTCATACTGTGAGGCGTTCCAGAACCACTCTTCACATAGCAGTGACCTCACTCGTCTGCTGTCGGTCGGAGCAGAACCTGCTCTCAGACTCATAATGCTGAAGGTGACCTTGAAAATGGACTGGCCGCTCCATGCTATGATGTTCATGGGAGCTGCCAGATTAGAGCTACCCTGCAAGGCATGTGTGTGATTTTCTAGCCATCCTTCTGGAGACCTTAAATTCATCTAAATGGAGAAAAAAAAGAAACAAATATTTGAGTGCCTACTATGTGCTCCACCCTGTTCTAGGCTCTTTTAAAAACATTTAATTCTCACAGCTTTGTAGATGCTTTTACCCCATTTTAAAGATGAGGAAACCTGAGTCTCAGAGAGTTTAAGTAACATGCCCCAGGGTGAACAGCTAGTACATTGGAAGTTGAACTTCTAGCCCTGAGTCCTTCTGATTTGAAAATAAGTGCTATTTCTATAATATGTTGCTTTTCTGGGTGATTCTGACTGTAACTTTAATGGTAGGAATTTCAGCCATCGTGGTAAAGCAGGAAGAATTATTTTGAGCAAAGAACCTTGTGGGGCCCCTCATTTCAAGCTACAGCCTGGGTGTGTCAAGTTCCCCTTGATTCAGGGGCCATGTTATGGCCTGTGCCACCCAGCAGGGGGCAGACTGGCTCCAGCCAGCAAAACAGGGAAGAGGCTCGGTCAGAGCAGAGTTTCTCAGCTTCCACACTACTGACAACTGTACCGCGTTGTTCTTCGTGGTAGTGGGAGAGGAGGGCTGTCCTGTGAGTTGCAGGATGCCTGGCAGCATCCCTGCTCTCTGCCCGCTAGGTGCCAGTAGCAACCTCAGTCGTGACAACCAAATATGCCTCCAGACCTTGCCAAATGTCTCCTGGGGATGGGGGCGGCAAATTGAGTAGCCCTGGGTTAGAGGATGGGGAGATATTGGAACATAGGATTCTAGCAGAAGGGTAACCACTATTCCTGGGGCTCGAGAAGCTCTTCAGCTGCTGAGGACAAAATAAGAAACATATAGGCAATGGAAGAGATTTAGACTACGCGTAACAAAGACCTTCTTGACAGTGAAGGCAATTAGGCAATAAAATTGGGTATCTCTGGAGAACTGTGAAGCCTCTTCAGAGATTTTTCAGATGAGGAGACCTTCACTTGCATAAGCGAAATGTAAAGACAGTAGAACATTATGACCTCTCAGAGGACCTTGAGTTTTCACCTTGTTTTTGACTGTTGACAGTTTTCTCTTTGTGGGAACCAAACCCAACAGCCTTTCCAATTCAGACTTCCCCCTTCATCCACAGGGACAGCCCGGGGCATCATGATTGCCACAGGGGACTCCACGGTGATGGGCCAAATTGCCTCGCTGACCAAGGTGGAGTGTGGCCCCAGGGCAGACAAACAACCCCAAGGAAATGAAATCACTGGTACCTCTTTCGTGGCTGAACCTCTCCAGTGCACAGTACTCTGATGCGTATACAAATGTCAAATCACTGAGCTCCCAAGTTACACTGACTTCCTTCGCCCCTATTTTCTGGTGCCTTCTCTCTTTAATGAGAAAAGAAGTGAGTTACGATGCAGAAAGCATAGATTATCAATCACGGGGAGTGAGTTCCAGTCCTGGGTGTACTGGCTGGTGAATCTGGCCAACTCACTGCACTCTGGACCTCAATTTATTCATCAGTTCATAGAAGAAGATTAATTTAGGATTATAGAATCTTACTGGAAAGGACTTCAAAGCCCATATAAATTCAACCTTTCAACCAATGCCGAATACCCTGTATAAAATCTGTAGGAGATGAAGATGATGATGATTTCTAGTCATGGGAAGCCCACCCCTTTTTATCTGACCTCATTTCATTGTTGGATTGTTCTAGTTAGATTTCATTATGTTGAGCAGACATATGGTTCCCTGTTTGGTCCCAGTCTTCCCATCTGAAGAAATACAAAATAAGTCAATTCTCTCTCTTCTACAAACCTACCCTTTAGATCTTTGACAGTAGCCATTATGTCCCCTCAAACTCTCCAGGGGAGAGGTCGTATAATCCCTTTTCCTTTAGCCCTTCTTCCTGTGGCACGATCTTCAGACCCCTTGTCTTGCTGATCACCTGTTTGGGGTATGCTCTCTTTTATCAATACCCTTCTTAAAATGGAAATGAGAATAATACGCAGGTTGTGGTTAGACTAGCACAAAAACATCAGTACTCATGATATTATGTAAATAAATAATAACTCCATGATTAGAATTCTGTACATAACCGCAGCCTAAGAATTCATTCATTTTTAAAATAACCTTGCCCCACATCTGACTTTCACTGGATTTATGGTCAACAAAAATCTTTTGGTTTAAGTGACTTCTCAAGTCATTTTCAGCGCTGCAACAGTCCTTCTCAGGTTCATCATTCTCTCCTCCCCATTCCTTTTTTAAACTACTGGTACAACCCTTCTCCACACAGAGCATCTTATACCACAGTCAAAGGTTAGCTCTCACCGTGGTCCCTGGAAAGACTGGACTTGAGAAAGAAGTGTGGCTTGAACTTGAATGGAGAAGAGGCTGCAGAATAGAAAAGATGAAAGGATCGAGGGGGAGAGGAATATTCCAGGAGGAATAGGAGATCATTCTCTATGATACCCTGGTAAAGGAAAGCACTCTTCTTTTGAAATTCTGCCATAAAGTACAAACCGAAATCACTTTCCTAATTTCCTTTCCCATAGCTACAGATGGGGTTTCTAAAGACTAGGTGGTAACAAAAGGGAAATAAATATGAGAAATTAGAAGAGCAGTAAAAGCGATCAGATTTCCAAAAACACAAAGCGCTGTGAGCAGCCAAGCTCTCCTCTCCGTTTCCCCTCTCCCCTGGTCACGGCCTTAGGTGTGTCTGACCCCGACAGCCAAGCGCATGGCTCGGAAGAACTGCTTGGTGAAGAACCTGGAGGCGGTGGAGACGCTGGGCTCCACCTCCACCATCTGCTCCGACAAGACAGGCACCCTCACCCAGAACCGCATGACCGTCGCCCACCTGTGGTTCGACAGGACCATCTGTGAGGCCGACACCAGCGAAGAACAGACTGGTGACTAGTGGCGTTGGTGGTCGAAGAGTGGAAGGATGTGGGGAATGTGATGAGTAGCTGAGAGGGCGTGGTGAGTCCAGACAGCAAGAAGGTAGCTGAAAAGAGAGAGGAGAGCAGGGAGGTGTGGAGGAGATGAAACGTTGTCTCTGAGAAGCATCTGGGCGCAGAAGGGGTGTGCATAAACTCCTGCTTTAAGCTCTCCTATCCCTGCTGACTGTTCTGTTCTCTCTCCCTAGGGAATTCATTTGCCAAGGGCTCTGATACCTGGTTTATCCTGGCCCGCATCGCTGGCCTCTGCAACCGGGCTGATTTTAAAGCTAATCAGGAGTACCTTCCCATAGCTAAGGTGTCAGGCCCAAGGGAGTAAAGGGTACCTCGGTGTTCAGGGTATAACCTGCCCTCTCCCCTCAATATCTCGTTCCTGACCCTCGGTGATGCCCCCAGCACCCCTCCCCATTCTGTTCCTTTCCTTGACACCGCCGGCAAGCCCAGGTGCCTTGCCTCTCGGACTCATTATACCAACCCCATCCCCGCAGCGGGCAACAGCAGGGGATGCTTCTGAGTCAGCCCTCCTCAAGTTCATCGAGCAGTCTTACAGCTCTGTGAAGGAGATGAGAGAGAAAAGCCCCAAGGAGGCAGAAATTCCCTTTAATTCTACCAACAAGTACCAGGCACAGAACCGACAAAGGTAGGAAAATAGCAGTGGGGGATGGGCTTGTCATCTGGGGAAACGGGAGCTTTGCCTTTGCCTTTATGTCTGAGCTGTAGAACAGATACAGTGGATAATCAGCACCCCAATTAGGAGGAAGGGTCACCTTAAGGGAAAGTGGCAAACAGGTAAATGCAGGCATAGGTGATAAAGGAAGAGGCATTCAGTCGTAAGCAGACTTGAGGCTATGCCACTTGTGCAGAGAGCAAGTCATAAAGTGCTCTCTGAAATGTCCATAGGCAGCAAAGGCTGGCAGGGGAAAGTCGCTTTAAAGGCCAGCTGGGGAAAGTCACGTTAAAGGCGTCTCCGCGGCAGCTGTGAAATTTGCTTCTGCAGAATATGTTGGATTTGCCAGTCACTTCCCTGAGGCATCTTATCTCACTAGTCATCAAATATTTCTTTTCATTCCGTGCCTGCAGTTCTAGCAGCTGCCATCAGGTAGGCGGTCAGGGCTTTCCAGAGTGTTTGCGAAGCTGTTTTCCCAGGGCCATTTTGTCCATGATCCAGGGAGGACTGGCAAGGGAAGGAAAAATTGCTGAGGGAGGGACAGTGGTGGCCCTGACAGTAAAATCGATTTTACTGGGACAAGAAACCCAGTACTTCCCTCCCACGTGAGAACCCTGGCACACTTTGAGGAAAGTGTGGAAAGGAGGGAATGGTGGCATCACCATGATGGGAGCTCTAGCAGCTAAGCTTTGACTCATATGGGACAATCATGATTTACTTAGGGTAGTGGAATTCTCCAAATTCATGTACTGCCCTAAAGGTCAGACATCAGGTGTGGGTAACAGAGAAGAAAGTCAACTCCCAAAAGTCAGCTTTGGTTTTGTGTCTTAAAAAACACATAATAGTGCTCACTTCAGCAGCACATACACTAAGACTAGAACAATACAGAGAAGATCATCATGGCCCCCCCATGACAGGCAAATTCATGAGGCGGTCCATACTTTTATATTTGAAAGTTGCTTAAGAGAATAGATCTTAAAAGTTTTTGTCACAAGAAAAAACAATTTTTGTAACTAAAAAAAAAATGCCATAACAGGGCTTCCCTGGCTGCGCAGTGGTTGAGAGTCCGCCTGCCGATGCAGGGGACGCGGGTTCATGCCCAGGTCTGGGAGGATCCCACATGCCGCGGAGCGGCTGGGCCCGTGAGCCATGGCCGCTGAGCCTGAGCGTCTGGAGCCTGTGCTCTGCAATGGGAGAGGCCGCAGCAGTGAGAGGCCCGCATACCGCCAAAAAAATAAATTAATAAAAGCCATAACAAAATAACAAAAGCTATATAGATCTTTTTAAACCAAATTATCTATATTTTCACCCTGAATGCTGAACGAGTAAAAGTTAAAGAAACAGATCCATAGTTTTTTGTCTCATCTGACTTTTCATCAGTGTAATAAGATAGGTCCCCTAGGCCCAAACTGCAAACTTATTTCCACTTTTTCCTGACGTTTAGTGACCTCACTAACCAGACAGGAATTTTGTGCTTGGCAGGGCCCAATTAAAGCCTTCGACTGGAAAGAATTAGGTACCTCTCCTTCCACAAGATTCAAAATAAAATAAAACATACCCATGACATTTGATGGGACGTCCAACAAAATAGCAACCTTTCCCCCAAATGACAACGTTAGTGCCTTTTCTGAGCTACCGAATATCAAGTTCGAACAGCAAAATCCTTCTCTGCACCAAGTGTGCTCGGCCAGCCTGCAAGCTACCCAGCTCTGGCGGGGCTTGCTTGGGGGGTCCAAGAAAACACCTCTGGCTCCTTTTGCTCCGTACCCAAGAACAACTTGCCTTAGTCAGCTTGTTCTTGGGACAGTCAGAGGCTCCGGTCTGCAAGGGACATCTTAGCCTGGCGGTCGTTTGCAAGGCCTGGTCTCTTTCCGTCTCTGAGATCAAAATGAAAGGAAGAAGTTTCTCTGTTCTGATATTTCCAGATTTCTCCCATCTTTTTCACCTGTAATTTTCTATCAAGATGTGATGTTTCTGTGCTCAAATTACTAGCTTAAGCAGGTCTTGCTGTCATCTCTGAGAATCTCCAATAAATAGTCAACAAATAGGGGTTTTTTTGTTGTTGTTTTTTTGCGGTACACGGGCCTCTCACTGTTGTGGCCTCTCCCGTTGCAGAGCACAGGCTCCGGACGCTCAGGCTCAGCGGCCATGGCTCACGGGCCCAGCCGCTCCGCGGCATGTGGGATCTTCCCAGACCGGGGCACGAACCCGTGTCCCCTGCATCGGCAGGCAGACTCTCAACCACTGCGCCACCAGGGAAGCCCAACAAATAGGTTTTAAGTGCTCAGAAAATTTTTTTTAAAAATTTTTACAGCCTTCTGCTTACATGAGTTAAGGTTTTCCCTCTTAACGGCTTAAGCATATTTTAAATATAACAGTTTTGGGCAAGTTTCCAAAGAAGCCATTTTAACCACATTTTACACCCAGGTTTCCCACCCGGCTTCTCCTTGGGCCAGTACAGTCTGGTCCCCTCGGTACCACAAGCTCAATTCCTCTCAATGTGCTGATTTTGTTACCCAACAGGCCACGTAGCAGGAATTTCCTGTCGATCATAAGAGGAAACCCAGAGACAGTTCCTTTTCCCAGATCAGAGATCACAGGATAATGAAAAATGAAACTGATCTTATTTCTCTGTCCTCAAGTTGTCTCCTTAGGTTCTCTTCCTGACTACGCCCTCCCCTCCCCAGCTGAGCCACAGGGACCCCCAACTCACACCGTCGAGCCCCTCTCAGGGGCTGTGCCATGTTTCCAGGAGACATGGGGCTAGAACGACTAACCAGTTTTTGCTCTGTGCTTCACAGTTTTCGATATATTCTTTTTTTTTGGTTTTGAGACGTGTTCTGTTTATTGGGGAAAAAATTCATAAACACAAAATAACAGTACATTCAACATATAAACAAAATTCTTAAAGATGTGATTATACAAATTCTACTGGCAACACTTGGAAAACAGTTTATTCATCAGTCCCAAAAATGAACATAAAAATATAAGAAGCAACCACAGTTCAGTGTCAAACTAAACAAGTCAGAATGCTTAAAGAGTTTGGTAACTCAAAGTGAATAGATAACTTTAGTCTTTTGGGAAAAAATAAAAGACAGCATTAATAGAAACAAAGCAACGATCATAAATTTTAAGTAGACTTCATCACTAAATATGTGATGACAGAGTTAACAAAGAACTTAGAGCACAGGGTGGTTAAGAGAGCACGTTCTAAAGTGAGTCTATCTGAGTTCTTTCCTTGACAGCCTCTACTTCCTAGCTGTGTGATTCTGGACACAGCTTAACCTTAATTTTGTCATCTACAAAATAAAGAAATTGATAGTACTACTACAGGGTAGTAGCTGAGAGGATTAAATGACAATTCATGTAAAGCACTTGGAACAGTGGCTGGCACATAGTAAGTGCTCAATAAGTGTTGTTATTACTATTCGTCCTAATCCTGTCCTTCAGGCTCAAACAACCATGGTAAAGAACTGTCAGTGTTTTTCAATATATTCTTTACAAATATTATCTTTCTTTTATAAAAACCCAATGAAGTGGGCAACGTAGAACCTTTTACATTTTATCAAAGGAGCTAAAGTTTGGAGAGGTTAAGTGGACTGACCTGAGGTCATAAAGCTAAGAAAGCATTCCTGCTGGCCCTAGAGCACAGGTGGTTTTTTTTGTTTGTTTGTTTGTTTTGTGGTACGTGGGCCTCTCACTGCTGCGGCCTCTCCCATTGCAGAGCACAGGCTCCAGACGCGCAGGCTCAGCGGCCATGGCTCACGGGCCCAGCCGCTCCGCGGCATGTGGGATCTTCCCAGACCGGGGCACGAACCCGTGTCCCTTGCATTGGCAGGCGGACTCTCAGCCACTGCGCCACCAGGGAAGCCCTAGCACAGGTGTTTGACTCTAAGTTTTCTTTCCTGTCTTCTCTGCTGTCTCTGTGGCCCCCTGACTTCTGCTTCTAGCCACCCAGGCAGAGAGGAAGCAGGGAGGGGAGAGTGCCTGGGCTGCCCTTAACGCCAGTCTGGCTGAGAAGATAACAGATTCCTGTGCAAATAATACCAGGCTGGAGGTTCCTGCAAGGGAGGAAGGGTGGGCTCAACCAAAGGTCGGATTTTGCTGGAGGGAGGGGGGCTGCGCTGGTTTAGGGGACAAAGGAAATGGAGGTATGACACAGCTTGCCTGTTGGCTTTACCCTCAGAAAACTTACCCTTGCTTCTTTGCCCCAAACCTCGCTCTCTCCTCCTATTCTTCTCCTCTCCCTAGATGTCCATCCACCTTCGGGAGGACGGCTCCCAGACCCACGTACTGATGATGAAGGGGACGCCTGAGAGGATCTTGGAGTTTTGCTCTACTTACCTTCTGATAGGGCAGGAGTACCCAATGGATGATGAAATGAAGAAAGCCTTCCAGAATGCCTACTTGGAACTGGGAGGTCTGGGGGAACGCGTGCTAGGTGAGGGGGCTGCGGGAGAAGCCTTTGAAGAGTGGCATCAAAACAGTCATTATTGGGCTTCCCTGGTGGCGAAGTGGTTGAGAGTTCGCCTGCCGTTACAGGGGACACGGGTTTGTGTCCCGGTCCGGGAAGATCCCACATGCTGCGGAGTGGCTAGGCCCACGAGCCATGGCCGCTGAGCCTGCGCGTCCGGAGCCTGTGCTCTACAACGGGAGAGGCCACAACAGTGAGAGGCCTGCGTACCAAAAAAAAAAAAAAAACAAAAAAAAAACAGTCATTATTTGTGGGGTGAAAAATCTTGGAGGTTGGGGCGAGCAGGATAGAGACATAGACAGTGGAATGACTACTGGTCCTTTCTTCTGTCTCTCTCTAGGGTTCTGCTTCTTGAATCTGCCGAACACTTACTCCAAGGGATTCAAGTTTAACACTGATGAAATCAATTTTCCCATGGATAACCTTTGTTTTGTGGGGCTCATCTCCATGATTGACCCTCCCCGAGCTGCCTGATGCCGTGGGCAAGTGTCGGAGTGCCAGGATTAAGGTAAACACTGGAGCATCCCAGATGCCCCTCACTTGTCATAAACTGGATCAACAGTAGAAAACCTCGGACAGAGTAGGTTCTTGGTTTAACGGAACTGATTTCTCCTCCTGAGCTTATGAGTTGCAGTCTTAAGAGAGAACTTAATAGTAAGTGTCCTCTGTAGTTAGAATCCTGCCTTGCATTGAACATTAGAATCACTAGGGGATGAACACAACATCATAGATCAACTATACTTCAATAAAATTAAAAAATAAAATGAGATCACCAGGGGAGCTTTAAAAATCTGATGTCTTGGCCATACTCCAGACCCTTTCAATTAGAAATGCTCAGGGTGGAGCCCAGGCATCTGTATTTTTAAAAACTTTCCTAGAGATTCTGATGTGCAGACAAATTTGAGAACCATCACCCTAGGACAGTGCTTCTCAAACGAATGTGCATGTGAATCGCCTGGGGGTTTTGTTGGAATGCAAATCCTAATTCAGTAGGACTAGGACACCCCAAGATTCTGCATTTGTAACACACTCCCAGCTGATGCCATTGCGGCTGGTCTGCAGGCCACACTAGGAGTAGCAAAGTGGTAGAAGGTGTCCTATAAATGTACTGCTGGATGGGTTGTAAAAAGGGTGAGGCCAAGAGGGCTGGGGGCCTGGAGCAGGCACTAGTGAGAATGAGAGATTGAGAGCTGGGGCCCCTCAACGGATCTGACTCAGGGTGAGAAGCTGCCCTAACAGGTGTACGTCCAGGAGTAAAAGCTAGAAACCAAAACGAAGTGGTTCAAGAGTAAAACGCAGCTGCAGAACAAACCTAGAGATGGGAATTCCTCTTTAATCAGGGTGGGCTTTGGACTTCATGGGATTGCAGCAGTAAAATTCCTCTAATTCTGAGATGCTCTGTATCCCACATTTCAAATTCTAAGACTCCTGTACATCTTCATAGATTAGGTATTGTCACCTTCCCTGCTCATACTTGATATTCTGGGAATATCTGGGAGGGCAGGTTGGAGGGAGTTGGGCTAGAAGTATTTAAGGAGAACTGGATGCTATCTGTTAGAGATGGCTTCATCTTGACCTTTAACTGTTGGCAGTTTGTCTTGGAGCAGCCTGGGCTGCACTAAGTACAATGATTCGTCACTACAGTGGGAACCAAGGAATAGGATATTATTCTGAGTGAATTCCCTAATTACTACAAGATGTTTGGGGTGGTACAGTTCTTTGCGGAGACAGCATTATTATAACACGTCTGCATAGGATAGCCACGTATCTTGATACTCCTCCGTGGTTCTGTAAGCTACCACGTCATACATATTGTGGGAGATAAATGGAGAAGGGGTTCATTTGCATTTTCTCAGCTTTGAGGTGGGCTGCCAGCATGAGGAATAAAATTGTGGTTATTATTGTGCATTGTGTTATTGATGTGCACATAATAACACAGTCTAAAATTCACCTCACCTGGGAATTTATGGATCTCTTTAGCAAGAAGAAGAGTTTCAATTGTGCCTACTGTGTGGGGGGAGGCCCAACCAGGAGACAAAGAGGTGATTTGAGCCAGGTGGCCTGCCAGAGCAGGACACGGTCACGGCCTGAGGCAGAACGAGCTGTGATAGGTAACCATCTGAATAAGATTCCGGCTGGCCTGGAGCTGACACCTGAAGCAGGAGGCCTGGTGCTTTCTGGGCCAGACTTTGTTCTGGGCACAGGTTTACATTTTAATTTCTTACTTCTTCTGGACCTGAAGCTGACAGGAATTTGGCAGACTTGGTGAGGAATTTTGAATCACACCCTTTTCCCTCTAAGGAAATGTAAGACGAACACATGAGGCCATCCTTCAAGGTGGACAAAATGTAATGGTTATACAGGGGGTTTTCCCATAGGAGAGACCCTTCCAAGGTCAACTCCAAAATGGTGTTGATGCCAAGCTAATGGATATGATGAGGCTGCTGAAAGAGGCTGGTTAACGGCTGCATGGCAGCAAAGTTTTTACAATTGACGGTGGGACTGGTATTTCTCAGAGCCACGTGTTCAGACCTTTGGAATAAACTTAATTTTACAAAACTAAAATAAGGGACTTCCCTGGCAGTCCAGGGGTTAAGACCACCCTTCCAGTGCAGGGGGCGCAGGTTTGATCCCTGGTTGGGGAACTAAGAGCCCACATGCTGCCTGGCGTGGCCAAAAAAAACAACAACAACAAAAAACTAAAACAAAATGATGCCATCCTCTTTGCCACTACCTGAGGCCCTTAGTAGTACGAAGATACTTGGCCCCTGCTATGAACGCAGCCCCCTCTAAGAACTGCAGCTGAGCCATGAGGGCCTACAGAATGGTCACCAACACTGGACCGTTTCTCTCAGATGGGTCTGATCTGGAGGAAGAGAGTCCAAGGGAACAAGAGGGCAGCTGGCAAGACTGCGTGGGAACACCAGAGGTACAGTCAGCACCGAGAAGTTGGAAATGAAATTCTTTTAGTACTTGACAAATTCCAGAAACCACTAGATGTTCTTTACTTCAAAGGGAGCCATTCTTTGTAGAACTGCGCTTCTACTGTATGTATGCATCTCAATGTTCTGTGAAATTGTGTCCTAGGAACTCACTCTTGGGGTGACTGACTTTGTTTTTATTTCTCCGGCCTGGCATGGAGGTGATACTTCCAGAAACTACTGCAGATCGGCCCATCTGAGTGGTCAAGCTGGGCTAGCTACCACACATGTCCTACAGGTCATTATTGATGAACCAGTAGGAAACGTTCAGGGCACTGTAAGCCTGGAAAGGCATCACTGAGGGCTCAATCTGAACCACCTCTGGAATCTTCTAATCGTCTGTGCAGTTCCCTCTCAGATCCTCACCAGTTGCCTCGTGCCCCACAGGCCGAACTTGGTGAGGCCCCAGTGCCCCACAACCAAGCCAGGGCACTTGAAACCAATGGTGTGGGTAACTGCTCACAGCACACCTTTCCTGAGTCTCTGGCGATCCCAGATTAGTTAGCACTCCTTCCAGCAAGCCCGCTGTGCCAGTGTGGAATGAGGAGGGCTCATGGGAAAACTCCTTCAAAGCTTATTTCCACGCTCTGGAAGTAAACAGACTGACCTTTCCAGGACCTCTGTTCTTAGTTCAGCCACAGTCAGATAGTTTCCTTCTCCCTCCCACCAGAGCCTGAGAATTATGTGCTTGGAGGGCACTTGGGAACCATGGGCAGTGGTTCCCAGGAAGCGATCTTTCCTTCATTCTGTAATTGCTTGTTGATGGATTACTATGTGCTAGGGATTATGCTATGGCTGGAAACTTAACGAGGAATCATAGGCACGGCCCCACTCTCTCCAGGAGGGGAGAGAGACAGACAAGCCATCACACAGAGATGTGAGGAGGACTAAATGAACAGAAGGCTAGAAGAGCACAGAGCATGAGCACCTGATCTTTGGGGAGGAAAGGGACAGGACTAGGGCTGACCCCAGGTATCCAGAAAAGGGCTGGAATCCAGGGGCACGAGGAGGCAGTGGGAAAAAGAGAGGTAGACTGAGGATCTAGATGAATGAGGGCCTAGATGAAATTTTCCTAGGCAGATGGATTATTCCAAATGTTCCTTTATTACCACTGTTCTGCAGGTAGGTGTTTCTGTCTTTGAGCTTAAAGAGGCAGAATATCTTCTGGAGCAATTAAATGAAATTCTGAATACAGTAAATACACCCAAATCCCTGATTTATTCCTGGGAAAACTAGAGCTCAAATTATCCTATGTTTTATGTTCTGATGGCCCTGACCCACTCCCATGGGTTGAAGCCACCGTAGCAAGATTTTTGATTGACAGCACAAGTTCTTGGGAATGAGCTACTTAAACCCCTGTGGGATGGTAGCAGTGATCTGTTAGTTCTTAGAGAGAGAGGTGAAGGACCCGGGACCTCCCTGAAGATGATTCTGCTCCTTTTCCCTCCCCTTCCAACCAAGGTGATTATGGTAACAGGGGATCATCCCATTACAGCCAAGGCCATTGCCAAGGGTGTGGGCATCATATCAGAAGGCACCGAGACAGCAGAGGACATTGCTGCCCGGTTCAAGATCCCTGTCAGCCAGGTCAATGCCAGGTGAGATCCCCGAAAGGACTCAGATCTGCCATTTTTTCCCTCCATCCTTAGCCTGCCCCACCCACTAACATTTTCAGAGGTTCTTTCTATAGGTAGGATGTGCAGAGTTTACTTACTGCAAAGTAAAACATAATAGGAAAATGACCAAGCAACTATGTCGGTGGGTTTTCCGATGAAGGTGGGACAAAGAAGGAGGTAGAGAAGAGGGAGGAGGAGGTGGGAGAGGAGGGAAGGAATGCAATGTGCCAATCTGGGGACAGTGCATGGCTGGGGACAAGTGAGGAGATGGGGTTGAAAGGAGAAACAAGGAGGTTAAAGCAAAGATGGCTTAGAGGGCACCAGGACACCTGGTGAATTCTCAACACTCTGAACTAGTCTTTTGAAATTCCTCTCCCTCAGGGATGTCAAAGCCATTGTAGTGCATGGCTCAGAACTAAAAAATATGAACTCAGAGCAGCTTGATGAGATCCTCCAAAACCACACTGAGATCGTGTTTGCTCAGACCTCCCCCCAGCAGAAGCTCATCATTGTAGAGGGATGTCAGAGGCTGGTAAGGGAGACCAAGGAGGCTTGGAGAATCTGGAGGGAACCACATGGCACAGCCCAGCCCCAAACCAAGCATAGGAATGTGTGGGCTGGGCTAGAGGAGGCTCCAGAGAGCATCCCATCATGAACCCCTGAGACAGGCATCCATTTGGGGGCTCCCTGTGAGTTTTGCTATCTCAGGACGTGCGGGAGAAGGAAGGGCCAAGAGGCCTAAACCAAGCATGATTACATCAAGAAACAAGGGATGATGGAATCAAACTGACCTTTGGGATGGGTCCTCAATCTGACACAATAATTATTTCACTCTCTCTGTGCTTCACCCAGGGAGCCATTGTGGCGGTGGCAGGCGACTGGGTGAACGACTCCCCCGTGCTGAAGGAGGCGGACATCGGCATTGCCATGGGCATTGCTGGCTCTGATGTGTCTAAGCAGGCAGCTGACATAATCCTGCTGGACGACAAATTTGCCTCCATCGTCATGGGTGTGGAGGAGGGTGAGGAAGCAGGGTGCCCAGGGTAGGGTGAGGAAGCAGGTGCCCAGGTTGGTAGGTACCAACTCTCACCTGCTCAGACTCAGGTGAGAGTTGGGGTACATTATTCTCATTCCCTTTGCCCATCCTCCAACCTCCTGTACAGACTGGGAGAAATCACTGTAAGTCAAAATTTTGCAAATTAGATTCAGCTGGTACTTAGCACATCACTCTCTCGAGCCCTTATGAGATTGGAGGAAAGTCCAGATTTTCTAGGGAGAGTGGGGCTCTAGTGCAGCACAGCATTGTTTTTCTTCTCTCATGGGGATTCAAGTGGGTCTACAGTAAGTTTCAGGGTATAGCTATACCGTGAGACTACTCTGTACTCCACAACCTCAGGAGGACTTTCTAGCAACCTGTTGTCTGAATGATGTTGACATATCAAGATCAGCTGGAGCCTGATCTATGAAGTGACTGCATGAGCTAAACTAAGCCCCCTCTTTCCCAGAGACAATACCCACTAGCGTACAGGAGAACCCCAGAATTCTGCTTCCCAGGCTCCCTGATTTCTGATTTCTGCCTGGAGCTATGTTATGAAAATCTATGACAATCCACATAATAGTAATAGTTAACATTTTATTTAGACCTTGTATGATCCTCAGTAGTTTATATCCACTCAATTCAATGAACTTTCTGAGTATCAACTATGTACCAGGCACTAGTCTTGATCCTGGGGATACTATAATTGGGAATAAAAACACACATCCCTGCCCTTGTGTAACTTAATTTCCAGTGGAGACAGACAGACAATAAAGTAAACTGAACAGTATAATATAAGAAGACAAGTGCAATGGAAAAAAATGAGTAAAGCAGGGAGTGGAAGGAGAGATGACAATATTAGAAAAGGTTGTCAGGGAAGGACTCAAGCCATCTTGCAAGGCAGGAGGAATGAAGGTGAGGGGTGCCCAAGATCACAAGCTAGTTATGGCAGAAAATGGAATTAGAACCCAAGACCAGGCTCTTTCCACTTCAGACTTTTATTTAAATTGAAGTATAGTTGACTTACAATGTTCTCTTGGTTTCTGGTGTGTAACAAAGTGATTCAGATACAGATAGATAGATACATACATATATATGTATGCACATATATATACACATATATTCTTTTTCATATTATAGTATATTACAAGATATTGAATATAGTTTTCTCTGCTATACAGTAGGACTTTGTTGTTTATCTATTTTACATACAGTAGTTTGTATCTGCTAATCCCAAACTCCTAATTTATCTCTTCCCTGTCTCTCCCTTTTCCCCTTTGGTAACCCTAAATTTGTTTTCTATGTCTGTGAGTCTGTTTCTGTTTTGTAAATAAGTTTATTTGTGTCATGTTTTAGGTTCCACATATAAGCAATATCATATGATATTTGTCTTTCTCTGTCTGACTTACTTCACTTAGTATGATAACTTCTAGGTCCATCCATGTTACTGTGAATCAGCCTTAATCTTCTAATGGCTTTTATATTGGCATTCTCACACATATCTAAGTATTAACAGGCCCCACCCTGCTTAATTTTCAGAGATCAGATGATAGTAGCCATGTTGAACCCAAGAACAAAGAGTATACAGATATGGCATGTTAATAAATCACGGCTCTAATTACGAGTCACACAATTTAGAAACAAAACTGGGGCTGCCAAGGCCTAAGACCTTCGGACCCTTTCATGGACTGTGACACTGCTTTGTAGTGGTCTCTCTGTCCAGGAGCTGGTTTGTGGAAGGCGTGATGTCTCTGTGCTTCTCACAGAAGGTTGACCATCCTTCCCAGGCCGCCTGATCTTTGACAACCTGAAGAAATCCATCGCCTATACCCTGACCAGCAACATCCCTGAGCTCACCCCCTTCCTGCTGTTCATCATCCTCGGTATCCCACTGCCTCTGGGCACCATAACCATCCTCTGCATTGACCTGGGCACTGACATGGTGAGGACTAAGCTGGGATCTAGCTCATGGAACTCCTGTGAAACAGACTGAGGAGTAGGAAAAATCTGTGTCCGGGGAGAGGGGCAGAGCTCGAGTTACTTCTGAGTTTCCTTCTGAACTGTGTGTTCCCTGTCGCTTCCACCCTCCATCCTCCAGGTCCCTGCTATCTCCTTGGCTTATGAGTCGGCTGAAAGTGACATCATGAAGAGGGCTCCACAGAATCCAAAGACTGATAAGCTGGTGAATGACCGTCTCACTGGCATGGCCTACGGACAGACTGGTGTGGCCAGAGGAATGAGGGGTGAAGGGAGCGGGGAGCGGCTGCACCAGCGTGGCCACTGGACCAATCTTGGCTTGGAAGTCAGGGAGATATTTTCTTAACAACAAACTGTGCTGGGCCCTGGGACACAAAAAAACATTGATCTCTGATCTACCCTTGACTTAAGAGTCTAGTCAAAAAGGAGCAAAAGTACATAAAATGATGGCAAGTTGTTCTCCAAGTGCCAAATGAGTATAGATAGGACATACTGCAGGAGTACAAAGCAAGAGGACTCACCAATCTTGAGGACAGTTGGAGAGGCCTTATGGAGGAAACAGGACTTAAACTTGGTGCTGGAAGATAGGGCTTAGACTAGTAAATGGATGGTCTGGCGTGGGGGACCAGAGGATACCTGATTGTTGAAGAGTGAATAAACCAGTTTGGTGGAGTGCTTATTCCTGATAAAGAAGTAGTGGAAAATGAGGCTGTGGACACAGGTAGCATTTATAGCAGGGCCAGCTTTGAAAGACGTTTGAGAGCCATTAGAGGTCTTTGTTCTTGAGTTCCTAAATACGATAGGGGTACAGGAAAGAGACGGGGACAGAGGAGACAATCCTAATATCTAGAGATGGAGACACATAGGAAAAAAGCACAGATTTAGGATACATACCTATGTTTGAATCCCAATTTCACAACCTGTATGACCCTGGACAATGACTGAGTCTTTTTCGTGCTTCAGTTTTCCCACTTATGAAATGTAAATGATAGTTCAGAATTGTTGTAAGAATCAATGTCCACTGGTCCCTACACAGTGCACAGATCTGTGGTCAGTAGGCAAACATTAACGTCAGCCATAGCCGTGGTCCAGGCATGAGGTGGTGGAGGTTTTGACCAAGGGAGAGACAAGGGGCAGATGGGAGAGATGCGACGGGATGAGAGGACTTGATGAGTGCCCTGGTGTCAGAAAGAATGGACAGGGAGGAGTCCAGCACTCACTCAGTGGGGAGAGGGAACAAATCCCCTCTAAGGTCCTTTCCAGTTTTAAGCTTATATGATAAAAAGATGACTCTAGATTACAGCTTAGAAAGAAATGTCAGAGTTTGGAGACAAGTCCTACAGAGATGGTGGGATCAGATCATTAATGGCATGAATCTTCAGCAATACAGCTCAGACACACATCAACCCTGCTAGAAGCAAGCCCCAGGCAGCACCCCTTCCATGGTCTGCCTTTTGAGATCCTTCTCTGAATCAGGTTCCCCTGACCTGAGACTCTATCACTCACAGGGATAATCCAGGCTCTGGCAGGATTCTTCACCTACTTTGTGATCTTGGCTGAGAATGGTTTTAAACCTATTGATCTGCTGGGCATCCGCATCAGCTGGGAAAATCGATACCTCAATGACCTGGAGGACAGCTATGGACAACAGTGGGTGAGTAAAAGGTAGGGTAGTAGATTGTGACCAGTAAGAGTGAAGAAGTAATGAGGAAGAGTGAGTGTAGCAAGTTTTTGCAGAGTAGGAGAATGGAGGCACCAGGCAGACAGAGATGATCCTCATCTTCAGTCCTACAGGAGCTTTCTAACATTTGTCCTCAGTCTCCAATCACATCAGCAAATATGCTTCTCTTTGTTTACGCTGACCTCATTTCCATTCATTCTTACTGTCTGTTGTCTGTCCTTATCTTCCTGGGTCTTTTTGGCTTCCTTGGACCTGGAAGTCTACTTTGTCAATCAACTTTTTGGAGCTGATTTCTGGTTTTCCAGGTTCTAATCATCATTGTCCCAGAAGTGAGTGCTGGGTCCACTTTCTCCTGTTATGCTCCTTTTCCATGGGTAGTCAAAGAGTATGATTTTAAATCTGAAAATGTATTTTCTTTGTATATCTCTTCGTTGTTCTTCTAAACTTTTCAAACTTAGAGGATGCGCCTCTGTATTAGTCATTCCTAACACTCAAGATGAATAAGGTCCAAACCGAAGCCCTCCAACCAACAATATTTGCTTAAGAATTTTAGTGAGTATGCTTGTTTGCATCTGTGAACGCCCATCCCAATTTCTAAGACAGTGGGAGATGTGACGCCAATTTTTGCTAGAATCATAGGACCATAGAGTTCACACAGTCTACAGAGGACATTATGGTCTATTGGAAAGATTTAGTGACTTGCTTAAAGTCCCACAATGAATCCCTATAACAGTTGGACTAGAAATCTGGACTGATTCCTGCCCGGCACTTTCCCACTTCACCATGATGTCTCCAAACCAAGATAACTGCAGGTCTCTCAAAAGTATGTTAAAATCGGGGCTGTTGGAACATTGCCCCTCATACACAGTAGGCTTCCACTATCTGAGCCTCATGAGACCAACAGATGTCAATGTTCCCAGCTACCAACACTGCTCCAGGGTCCAAAGATGCCCAGAGTCCTCATTGCTATGTACCTTGTCAACATCTCCTCAGACCTCGGATCAAGACCCTTGTTAGTTTTATATCTTGATACCATCTCCCTGCTATCAAGATGAAGCTTGACACATGTTTATTTACAATAAATTAAAGATAATTAATTTGAATTAACATCAAATTACATCAGTGACGTCTTGAGATATTCCAAAATGGGTTGAGAACAATTGCCCTGTGGAATAAAGGCCATAAGGCAAGGTCTCTGCCTCTTCCACTGCTGTAATCTTCAGATAATCGAGTATATAGCTGCCCACCCAGGAAGTACCCTACATACTGCTAGATAGCTCCTTATCTTCTAAATACCTCTAGCAGTAATTCCATTAATCACCATTCTTTCATTCATTCATTCAGCAAGTATATGTTGAGCATCTTCTATGCACCGGGTACTGTTTTGTCCCTGGAATATAGTAGTGAACAAATTTGGCCAAGTTACTGCTCTCATGGAGCTTATATTCTAGTTAGGGGCACAGAGTGGGAGGGGAGAAAGATAATAGCCAAATATATAACATATTGGGTCCATGGGTTTTAAGTCCAAGTCCAAGAAGTGTTGGAATTGGGATACTAGAGTAGGTGAGATGGAAAGATAAAGACAGTGATCAGAGAGAAAAGAGGTGCTTGAAATTAAAATCACAGAAAAATTGTGGCTATTGGAAAAGACAATGTCTGGAGTTTAACCATGGAAGTTAGCAGCTGGGTGGGGAGTAGAGGATACAGTTGGAGGAGAAGATCAAGACGGTGAGACCATGGTACGGGGAGGATCATCAACATGTATATTTAAACCTCCAAAACCGAGGACACAGCAGTTAGAGTGATGGTGAGTCAGGAGCTAAAATTTTCAAGTGATGTTGGGAGTGGCTCAGTTTTGGTAGCTGGCTGCAGGGGATAGTGGTGGTATGATCTGATGCACAGAAATGTGCTGACAGGTCTCATTCTAAATTCAGTGCTTGGCTCATCGATTTCCAGCCTTTGTTTTCTAATTGTTTAGGGCTCTATATTTCCCTCCAAGTACAACATTGACCACATCCCATGAGGGTCTATCTGTAGTATCTCATTATTGTTTAGTCTTACATATTTTCAAATTCTTTATTCGATCTACAAGTTATTTATAAACATGCTGTTTTATTTTTTTTTAATGGGCTTTTTTTTTTTCCTCCAGTCTAATTTAGATGCTCCTCTCCTGTGTTTCCATAGCCCTCTGTGATCTCCCTCTTGTAACCTACCTACTGTGCCGGCATAGCATATTTATCTTCCCCACTGGACTCTAAGCTCCTTCTGTGTAAAATGTGAATGAAAGAATGAACAAATGGATGAGTGAATGCCTCCCATCTGGTACCACTCTTCGGGTATCCCTTTCCCCTCTGCATGCAGATTCCCCTCTGGCCCCATCTTCCTTACCTTTTTCCTCTGACCCTGTTTTCCTCTTGAAGTCCACCTTCTTCCCTTACACCACCCTTCTTCTTAGTAAATATTTATTGAGCCATAGTACCTGCCATTCACTGAATGAAGCATGGGGAGAGGAGACACAGAGATAAGTAAGACGAGGTGCTTGCCCTTGAGGGGCTCTCAGTCAGGGAAGGCAAACATATAAACAACTCACAATTACAACATGGAAAGTGCTAAGACAGAGATACATGTGAAGGGCTGCAGGAATCTAAATAGGGGACCTATCTCAGCCTTGGGGTCCGGGGAGGCAGGAGAAGGAAGAAGCCTTTGAGGCATATTTGAATCCCTCCTGACACTGATGGCTCCCCTCTGCCCGCCCTCCCCCAGACCTATGAGCAGTGTAAGGTATTGGAGTTCACATGCCAAACGGCCTTCTTTGTCAGCATCGTGGTTGTGCAGTGGGCTGACCTCATCATCTGCAAGACCCGCAGAAACTGTCTTCCAGCAGGGCATGACGTGAGCACCGCCCACCGGCCCCAACACTCTCCCAAACTGCAGCCCTAACTCTCCTTCCCGGCCTCCAACACACCCTTAAACATTTCCTCTCAGAAACAAGATCCTAATATTTGGGATCCTGGAGGAGACGTCCTGGCTGCTTTTCTGTCCTACACTCCAGGCATGGACGTGGCCCTGCGAATGTGCCCACTCAAGTGAGTAAGGGGAGGGGTGCAAGGCAGGGTGTCTCTGGGCACAGGAAGAGCACATGGGAGGAGGCATGTTTGAGCAAGGAATTCAAGAGGGGAGCAGGCTCCACTCAGTGATGTAGAGAGAACTGCCTGTGCTCCCAGAAGGGCATCTTATCTGGGGAGGAATTAGGGACTGTACCAAGTGATCGCAACCCACTAGACATGCAAACTTAGCAGATTTGCCAGTGCTTAACAGAGTGGTACCTTTTCTATGATAATGTGTGGTATAGCTGTCCCAGGCTACACATTGCTTGGAGCTGGTGTAATCATAAAACAGCCTAATCTATGCATGGCTAGCTCTGCTGTACTTCTGCAAATCCATTTTAATGTTCATATAGGTGGGTGGGCACACTGAAATTCTTATTGTCTGGTACCTTGTTTGGTTCAAGTCCCAAGTTTTTGTTTCTTTGTGTTTTTACATTAGTATATGCTTGTGAAACTTTTCCATTTAACATTTTTATAAAGAAAAAAGCAAAACTCCCATTTCATTCCCACTCCTCCCCCACCCTGCATTGGTAACCTCTATTAATAATTTAGTGTGTAGTCTTCCAACTGATTTTCTGTGTTTACACACTTTGCTCACCTTTCTGTCCCTTGCAGTGTTCTACACAATGCTTTGTATTCTGTAGCTTTCTGTCCCTTGCAGTGCTTTACACAAGCTTTGTATTCTGTAGCTGCTCAATTAATGTTTAATAAAAGACATTGGCACTGCCCTTAGATACTGACAATTCCAGGTTTGAATTTTGGCTGTACTGTGTATTATTCTATGACCTTGGACAAGCTGGTAACCTCTCTGAGCCTCAGCTTCAACTGCAAAGTCTCGATAACACACACCTGGCAGATTGTTCTGATAATTACAGGTAGAAATGCATATAATACATGAAGCACGACATTTGGGTCCCGGTGGGCACCTTGTTAATAGTAGCTCAGTTGTTGCTGCTATTAATGTCAACATATAAATGATAGTAAACGTGGTTGAGCATTAACTGTGCTCCCAAACACTCTTGTACGTACCTTGACCATAAAACTCATCACCTAATACTGTGATTATTTATTTTGTGTGTTTATCTAACCTCTTTTCCCTGACTGCTTGAGCTTCTTGAGATCAAAGACCATCATGTCATCATGTTTATTTCCCCAGGACCTAGCACATACACAGAGTAGACATGATAATTGTTGTTGAATGAATGCATGGCTGTATGTCCGTAACTGTTTATATTGGTTGAGGGGGGTGTGTGTGTGTGTAATGAACCATGGCCTAGGCCTGCCCTGTCCAATATGGTAGCCACCATCTTTATGCAACTATTGAGCTCTTGAAATATGGCTAGTGAGACTGAGAAATTGAATTTATAATTTTAGTTGACTGAATGTTAAAAACTAAACCAGTGTCAAATATTTTTCAATTAAATACAACTTTATTGTTTTGGTTAGACTACATTTTCCTTTAACCACTGAAAATTTAGTGTCTGACTTGAGATACACTGTCAGTGTAAAATGCTCACTGGGTTTCGAGGACTCGGGATAAAAAGAAGAATGTAAAATAACTCATTAATTATGTTTATATTGATTACATGTTGAAGCAATAATATTTGGGGTTAAATAAAATATTAAAATTAATTGCACTTTTTTCTTTTTACTTATTTTCATGTGCCTACTAGAAAATATTAACTAGCACATGTGGCTCACAGTATACTTTTTTAAAAATAAATTTATTTATTTTATTTATTTATTTTTGGCTGTGTTGGGTCTTCACTGCTGGGCGCGGGCTTTCTCTAGTTGAGGCGAGTGGGGGCTACTCTCCGTTGCGGTGCATGGGCTTCTCATTGCGGTGGCTTCTCTTGTTGCGGAGCACAGGCTCTAGGCATGCGGGCTTCAGTATTTGTGGCATATGGGCTCAGTATTTGTGGCACGTGGGCTCTAGAGCGCAGGCTCAGTAGTTGTGGCGCAGGGGCTTAGTTGCTCCGCGGCATGTGGGACCCTCCCGGACCAGGGCTCGAACCCGTGTCCCCTGCATTGGCAGGCGGATTCTTAACCACTGCGCCACCAAGGAAGCCCTCACAGTATATTTCTATCGGACAATGCTGCTCTAAGCCATCTCTCTATCATCCAAGGGACAAATGTGGTCCTGATTCAAGCCCTCCCCAGAGTCCATCTTCCTGGTCTATAGAAGAGATTCAGGAAGAAAAAGATTACCTCATCTTTGCAATATAGAACAGGGTATATATTCCCTGGCAAGATATACCCCACATCTAGTCTCAGACCCATCCTGCTTGGAGTTTGTGGGTGCAAGGTCTAGAGAACCCAGAAAGCAAAGGAAGTCTCCCTCAGAGACTCCACAAAAGCTGGTAGACAATCTCTGTGAACACTGCATGTACCTCTAACACGGCATTTATCCCTTTCTGTTCTCACTGGCTTTTTATGCTCCTGTCTTGGCCCCTCCGCCCTCACTCCCCAGGCTCTGACCTCCTCAAAGGTAGGGATCAACCTCCCACACAACAAACCAAACACTCGATTCCCAGGCGCTGTTCTCTGCACCTGCCTTTCACTGGCCCCTCTATCTCCGCCCCCGCTGACAAGCTTTTGCTCTCTTCAGGATAACCTGGTGGCTCTGTGCCACTCCCTACAGCGTCCTCATCTTTGTCTATGATGAAATCAGAAAACTCATCATCCGTCGTCACCCTGGCGGTAAAACTCCCCTGCACCCTGGCCTGAGAGTCTGCCAGCGTCCTGACCAGCTGCCCCACTCCCCCTGGTTCCTCCAGGCCCACTGCCCTTCTCCCCAGCTCACTGCCCAGCCTGTGCTGTGCCTGGATCCTGCCCTCTAGTCCTTGACCCCAGCACGCTGCTCCTTCCAACCCTCAGGGCCCTGCCTTCCACCCTCAAGCCTCCCACCTTGTCCTGGCTCACCCTTCTGTTTTTCTCCCCTTGAGGCCTTCCCCAGTTCACTCTGGTCTCTTCTCTTCCACAGGCTGGCTGGAGAAGGAGACCTACTACTAAACTCAACAGAGGAAGATCTTCACATGACATCAGGGTGTCCTGAGCGCCAGGTGGGGGAGGGTTGGGGTAATGAGTTTGGGAAAACATCTGAGAGTGCACATTAGTTGGGGCAGGGAGAGGCCAGGAGGAAGAACCTTGGATGAGAGAGACAGGTGATCCTAGGGCTGGGTTGAGGGCACCATGGATAGGAGATGAGGTGGGTTGAGGGGAGCCCAGCCTGCATCTGACTGGAGCCCAGCAGGGGGCTCAGTAGCCAGTCAAGAGAGTAAATGTTTGCAACAGCCCTTAGCTCCTGGATGTGTCGCATCTGATTTTTGGAGAATGGGGATTACTGTGACACTCTCTCCCTAGGTCTTCATGGGAGCCAGGCAGGGGAAGTCTTTCAGGGACCAGAGTCAAGGCTGAGAAGGGATCAGAATCAAGCATCCTTGCCCCTTGAGGGCTACCCCCTCAAAGTCACTCTCCAACCCGACAGAGAGCAAGGACAGGTCGAGTCCTGGGATCAGAGAAACAGAGGAGGTGAGAGAGGAGCAGGGGAGCCACACCTCACAGAGGGGCCGCAGCGCCCGCTCAGGTCCTCAGATCAATGTACAGACTCATAGACTTTTCGTGCTAGACCTTATTTCATCACGAAGAACCTGAGGTGCAGAGAGGTTAAATGACTTGGAAGGGGCCACGTGGTGAGTGGTGAATGTGGGGCCGCTGCCCTGCCTCTGAGGAAGGGATTGGTGTTCCCGTAGCCCCAGTCATTAGGGCATCTCGACCCCATGCCAGCCCTCAGCTGTTTTCTCTGGCGTAACCTTGAAATAGAGGCTGGAATGACGCTGAATGGATCCCTGTAGCCTTTACTCTAGGCAAAGCACCCACCCCCTCATGCCCCAGCGCCACACAGGTGATGGATGTTCCCCAAAGCCTGGCCTCCGAGCCTAGGCCCAGCACTTGCTGCGTCTCAGGCACGTGAGGAGTCCCCGGGAGACTTTCTCTCCTGCCCACCCTTGGTGGCAGCTCTTCCTTCCTCTTCACCCACTCGCTGGCTTTTGCCCTGTGAGCTGGTCCACTTTACCCTGTGGATCGGTTCGCGCTCAGGCTTCTTTTAGAGGAGGGTTGGCTGTGCCGAACAGCATACAGAGAGAGAAATGCTGAGAAAAGCTGGTGGAAATCGTAGACTGTCACCAAAAACAAAGCACATGTGTTAGGTGACTGCACATTCTGTCTGGCGGTAGACAAAGGCCTTACTCACACCATCCATTAATCCATACAACAAGTACATTCTTACCACCCCACCCGGTTTTTTTTTTTTTTTTTTAACATAAATTTATTTATTTATTATTGGCCGTGTTGGGTCTTTGTTGCTGCGTGCGATTTTGTCTAGTTGCGGCGAGCGGGGGCTACTCTTCATTGCAGTGGCTTCTCTTGTTGCGGAGCTCGGGCTCTAGGCATGTGCGCTTCAGTAGTTGTGGCTCGCGGGCTCTAGAGTGCAGGCTCAGTAGTTGTGGTGCATAGGCTTAGTTGCTCCATGGCATGTGGGATCTTCCCAGACCAGGGCTCGAACCTGTGTCCCCTGCATTGGCAGGCGGATTCTTAACCAGTGCGCCACCAGGGAAGCCCCCCACCCGGTTTTATAGATGAGGAAACCAAGGTCTGTCTGATGGCAGAACTTGTGCCCTCAACCACTTTTCAGGCTAGTCTTATGATGAAGGCTGGGCCAAAAATATACCAATGCAAAAGAAGAAAAATAGGATAGTGATAGAGGAAGGGCTGTGGACGAGTCTGGAGGATGAGAGGCCATGGACTAGCAAAGGGAAGGCTGTCATAAGGTACACCAGCCACTCTCCCCCTACATCGGGCCCTCCTCAGAGGTCTCTCTCCCACCTGCTCCCCTCCCTCCTCCAACACAAGGTCTCCTAGGGACAGGGCTGTATCAGTCTGGGGTCCTTCCCCGATGCTGACAGGGCTGAACCAGAGCCCGGAAGACGGAGGGGCCAGGGTGTGTGTGAGTGAGTTGGGGTGGGGGAGCATGGAGGGGCCAGCTCCTCAAGTTTCAGTAGCAGGAGCTTTGGGTGTCTGGTGGGTTAAAAATACAGAGGCCCCAACTTAGGGTCATTTGATATCGGTGGCTGAGCCTGAAGGCAGGGGCCTAGAGGGAAGGATTTGAATAGAAAGTATAGAGAAAAGTATGGGAGAGGAGGACAGGGAGGAGGGGACGGGTGCAGCTGCTGGAAGGGATCCGGGTGGCTCTGGAGAGCCAGGGCCAAGGAGAGGGAGGAGGATGGGATGAAACAGCCTGGTAGCTGCAGAAGCAGAGAGGGAATGGGGCAGGCCTGGGTCACCGTTTTGTCCCATCTCACACCCTGGGGGTACGAGAGGTCAGATTCAGGATGGAACGAGTCTAAGGTCCCAATGTCTCTGTCCCAGTGTTCCCCCCTCCTCCAGAGCGCAGCAGAAGGAGAAGCTGGGGCTGGACGTCATCTAGGTCATATATGTACGGGCGGGTCCACCTGTCTCTCCTGCTGTCTTTGCTCTGGTCATGGGGCTGTGGGCACGTTGGTCACTCCCTTGAGATGGGTTCTGAGGTCTCTCCAGCTCCAGCATGCCCTGCCTAGCTACCTCTGGCCTCTCCTGCGCCAATGACAGCTGTCTCTCTTGGACCCACTCCTGCCACGTTCTTGAGATTTTCCCTGGCCTTCCTTGCTTAGCCGTGTAAGGTCTGCCCTGTGGGAGTGCAGAAAGGTCATTCCTCTAACATAACTTCATGGTGCAAAACACCCGCTGTGCCTCCAACATCGGAGACACCTCAGGGTGGGCATGGGGGCTTCTGACTTTGATCTAGCCTCTCTCTGGTCTCCCTCGTGCCTCTGCTTACCTGTGCGTGAGCCCTGGAGGGCCGTGAAGAGGGTCCTTGAAGGTACCCAGAGCTGAGCCCATCCACTCCGCCCTCACCCCCAAGCTGGGATCCAGGAAGTTCGAGCCCCTCTGCAACGGCTCTGCTTTGGCTCTCAATGCACAGAATTAAGCAGCATCCTTGGTTCAGGGCACAGGGCCCCACCTCTTCATGTTTCCCAGTGTTAATTTTTTCCCCTACCGTTGATACCTGATCCTTTTTATCTTGTCAAAGACGTAGGAATGAACAGTCACAATTCACTCTCCTTGGAATCATTCAGCCAGGGGAATCCTCCTTCCCACTGTGCCCTAGAAAACCAGTCCCGTAGGATCCGAGTAGAGAGTACAAGCAGGAGTCAGCAGCCCAACGACTTTCTCCTTCTCCTCTCGGGTCTGTGGGCAGAGAAGCCCCAGATGCGCATCTCCAGGGATGGACATGGGCCAGCACTTCACGCCCCACGCCCCGTCCTTCCTCTGCATACTCCAGTTAGGAGTGTTGAGTGAAGCAAAGGAAACCGGCTGGAGCTGAGCCAGGGCGCCAGTCCTGGACTCGGCTCCATCTTTTATTCAGAGAATGACCTCATCCTTGGTCTTGGTTCTTTAAAGGGAAGTACAGGGGGTCTCTTTCCTGCAGCCTGGATTGCATTTGTACTCCCCCCGCTTCCTCCACGGGATCAAAGAAACAGACTCGACCTAGAGGAGAGTTCCAGCTTTTAGGACTTAGAGGCAATACCACATTTGCCCCCCTTTTTACAAATGGACGACAAATTTAACCTCTGACCCAGAATACCTCCTCCTCCTCTGCGGCCCCATTTCCCTCTCTCTGAGTACCCTTGCCCTCGCTCCACTCTCCCTAATTACCCCCAAGCCTCCCCTCCCCCAGCCCCAGCTTCATTTACCTCCGACTCATCTGGTCTTATTTTTAGCTCCAGCTTTTTCCTTTCTTAATATGGCGATGAGCTCCTAGGCTGGTGTGGGCACAGGGGCCGAGGAGCCCTGGACATTGGGGGGGGAAGGGGAGGAGAGGAGGCTCTGGGAGCCTGGGTGAGAGGTGTTGGAGGTAGGAGGATCCTGGCCCTCACGGGGCCGTCCTGGCCTCAGGAGGTTATCCGTCTCTCCTGCCAATCCTGGAGACATATTTAGACAGGACCAGGTGGGGGCCGAGGGGTGCCAACCTCAAGGGCAGCTCCGGTTCCCTCCCCGCCCCCTGTTCCTAGCCCTCCCCCTGACCCTGTTTCTCTTGGCTCTGTCGGCAGTTTCTCCAGGACCTAGCAGTGTCCTCTGTCCACTGCTCTGGGCCATTCCCCACCCCACCCCCATCGTGAGCCCCTAACTCAGGATTTGGGACCCAGGGGCCTCTCCCTACCCCAGCTAACCTCTTCTGGACCGGGAGAGCCGACCCAGATCCCACTACCTCCATGAATGCTGCAGACAGGATGGGGGCCAGAGCTGTGCCCGGCCTGCGGCTGGCACTGCTGTTGCTGCTGGTGCTAGGGACACCCAAGTCAGGGGTGCAGGGGGAGGACGGGCTGGAGTTCCCCGAGTATGATGGTGTGGACCGTGTGGTCAATGTCAACGCAAAGAACTACAAGAATGTGTTCAAGAAGTACGAGGTGCTGGCACTGCTCTACCACGAACCCCCCGAGGACGACAAGGCCTCACAAAGACAGTTTGAGATGGAGGAGCTGATCCTGGAGGTGAGTGGCGGGCTCCGCAGGCCTGCAGAGCAGCCCAGTCCCTCTCTGCACCCCTCTATCCTGCAACTCCATGTAGATCTTTAAGAGTGGGATCTGGGCGTGAGGGGCAGGGTAGCAGGACCCTGTCTCAACCAACAGGACCAACAGGACCCAAGTGGCATATGACCTGAGCCAGAAGAGAAACAGAGATTCAGGAACCCCCAAAGTACCACCGTAGTCAGGCAATTTAAGGAGGGAGGGGGGTGCTGCAGGGGGAATCTCTCCTCCATGCTAGAGGAGGGTGGTAGTACTAGGTTTGGCTAGGACTGGGGTGACCCTGGAAGGGGGGCAAAAAAGGAAAAGAGAGGTTCTTCAGGGGAAGGTGAAGAACTGCAGTACACCCCCAAATCTACTTTCCTAACCAAAACGTACCCTCTCTCCATACACTTCAGGGGCTGCGCCCCAAAGAGATCCAAACTGAGTATAAATTTAAATGTTATTGACATTTTACTTGCATGTCATTGATTTAATGGCTAAAGGTTTAATAGAGCCCACCATGCCTCCCACTGGCCTCTCAGTCCCCTCCCCCTGCCATCTGCCCCTATTGGATCAAGCTGGGCACCCCGACTGGAAAATTCTTGTGTTTGGAGGAGGCTTCACCATGCCTTCCCCAACGTGTCTTTGTGGGAAGATTCTCCTCACCCCCAAGCTGAGCTGGGGCACAAAGGAGAGAGAGAGCCTATTGTTACAAGAAAAAAGCCCATGTTTGGAGATGACTGGAAAATGTGGTCACACAGCCCTCCAGGAGCCGGGATGGGTTGGAGTCTCCTTGTCCAAGCTGCTGCAGCCCCTCCTCAAGTTTGGCAGGATGGAGAGGCCCCAGCTTGCCCAGAGCTTGGAGTATTTCAGGGCAAGACACCAGGACTGTAGGTTCTCATTTCTGTGTGCCCCTGCTGGGTGCTGGAACCCGCCGCCTGATTAATGAGCTGAGTATTTTTATCCCGAGCGCTCAGCATCCCTGGCCATCCACCTGTCCCACCCTCCTGAGAATCCGAGCGCCCCGAGTCTGTGTTAGGTGGGGAAAAGCTGCGAACCATGCCCAAGGCAGAGTGCATCAGGGTTGAGAGCCCCGCTGGGAGGCCCATGAGGACAGGGACCTAGGGTGTGACTCTCCATAGCCTAAGGACAGCCTGAAGTAGAGAGTGAAAGGGAAAGTCCCACCCCATTGAGGAAAACCAGGCCTATTTCATCTCTAATCTTTGTCAGTCTCTCTGCCTCAAGAGTGACCAGTGGGGGCCACGGTGACCTCTACTCTCAGCTCTCTGGCTCTCGCTGCTCCTCAGCAACATGGACAGAGCCCCACGCCCCCCACCCTCTTGCCCTCCAAAATCCTCCCCATTGGGACTCACTCAGAAGAACCCCAGGGACGTGTAACATCACCCCCACACTGAGCGTGGTCTTTGATCAGTATGAAGTACAGGGCTCAGCTCCGAAGGAGGAAAGAGCCTCAGTCATCCTGAAGCTAGACCCCTCAGCATCCCTAAGGAACCTGGAAGTACATGCACAGTGCCTTAAAGTTCAACAGAATAAGCACATTGTAAATGAGCAATAGGTGTTCAGGAATTAAAATTGGACCACAGACCAAAAGGGTGGAGGGGGGCGTGGTAGGGAAAGTGGAGATATCCTGCATCCTAGCACCGTGTCAAGGTTAACTTATATTCCCTGCATCCCAAATGACCCAGCTCGAAAGCATGAGACCGGGAATAGTGGTTACTAAGAATTCCAGAGGCTGATATTAACCCTAACTCTCCCTTCAGTTAGCAGCCCAAGTCCTAGAAGACAAGGGTGTTGGCTTCGGGATGGTGGACTCTGAGAAGGACGCGGCTGTAGCCAAGAAACTAGGTAAGGGAGGGGTGGGAAGAGCAGGGAGGGGAAGGTGACCGGTGAGAAAATACTGAAATTTGGAGGGTTATGGCTGGGGGTTCCAGCCTCTCCTTTATTCCTTATAGAGACCCATGCTCAAATCCAAGAAAGAGGAGAAGGTGGCCTTCTTTATACCTACCCAAAAAAAGGGGCTAGGTTCTGGAGGAAAGGGGGAATCAGGGAACACAAGTGGGGCTGGAGAGACCTCTGCAAACTCCTCTTCCAACCCCTCCCCCTCCAGAGCCGTGGGCTGG
Organism: Mesoplodon bidens; assembly: GCF_964165515.1. Lineage (NCBI taxonomy): Eukaryota > Metazoa > Chordata > Mammalia > Artiodactyla > Ziphiidae > Mesoplodon > Mesoplodon bidens. The sequence goes on along the minus strand of NC_138177.1, from coordinate 69,368,357 downwards.
GTATTACAGTACCAGCCACCAGGGGGCAGCTCAGGCCTGAGACTGGACTCCGGAAGTGGATGGGGGAGGGGTGGCCAGTAATGAAGTCATCTGGTCAGTAATAGCTGAAGGTTAAAGTGCTGGACTGGGAATCAGCAACTACAGTCTTCAGAGGAGGTAACAGGAAGATCTGTCTCTGGTTATGGCAGGCAGAGAAAGGGGGGAGACATCTTGCTAGGACCTATATCTCCCTACGTCCTCCCCTAGCATTCCCACCTGACGCCAGCTTCCCCCTGGAGAGCCCCTGGGGCCAGACTAGCCACCTAGGCTAAATCCAGGGGTACAGACACCGGGGATGGAGGGGCTGAGAGGCAGTGAGCAGGGTCGGGGACAGGGCAAGATGTGTGGTCTAGTGAAGGATTATGGAATGGGCTGCAACCCTGGATTTGGACCCTTGGACCTGTGGGAAGGTTGCAATCATGGCACACCTCTGGCTCACTCCCTAGGACTAATTGAAGAGGACAGCATTTATGTATTCAAGGAAGATGAAGTCATTGAGTATGATGGCGAGTTTTCTGCTGACACCCTGGTGGAGTTTCTGCTTGATGTGAGGACTCCGCTGGACCTAATAGCCTTGCTTTAAGACCTCACACCCTTCCGACCAACTGCAGCCCCCCCCCCACACACACACACGGCAACAGAGAGCCCCTTCCTCCCCGTTTCCCAGCCCTCTTTTCCCTGATCCCTCTCCTTGCCTCTACTACTGAGTTCAGAAACTCACTCTCTTCCTTCAATGTCCTTGCTCTTCCAGGTCCTAGACGACCCTGTGGAATTCATTGAGGGTGAACGAGAGCTGCAGGCATTTGAGAATATCGAAGATGAGAACAAACTCATTGGCTACTTCAAGAGCAAAGACTCAGAGCGTGGGTAACCCTCAGACTCCACTGTCCCCTCCGCTGGTCCCCCACTTCACCTATCCTCCTACCTCCCCACTTCACCCGCTGGCTCAGCATCCCTACCTCCTCACTCCTCTTGCCATGGTGGGTCCATCGACTGCTCTGATCTCCCTGCACTCTGGGGGTTTCACAGACAGGCACCAAGGCATTCCCCTACCCCCACCCCACCACTGTATGTAACCACTCTCAGAGGACTAGAGGGGGTGAGTCTCAGAATGAACCCCACCTGCCGAAGAAGAATTGGGGAATGACAGAGGGGGGATGGTTCCCTGGCAGACCCTGGTTTCCCCAGAGACTGACTCTGCATTCCCCCCTCAGATTACAAAGCCTACGAGGAAGCAGCGGAGGAGTTTCATCCCTACATCCCCTTCTTCGCCACCTTCGACAGCAAGGTTCTCCTCCCTGCTGCTGCACTGGGTCTCCCTCACTCCCCTCAGCTGCCCTCCAGCCCCCTCTCCCAGAATCAATGGGGGACCTCCTCCCTCTCTACACATCAGTACTCCCCAACCCCACCCCTCCTCGGGCCTCCCCCATCCCACAGATTTTAAATTATCTAACCCACCCCTCTCTCATCTTCAACCAAAGCCCAGAGAAGTTAAGACACTTGTCCAGTGTCACAGAGGCAGTGACAAGGGCCCAGGTTGTCTCACTCCCTGCCTGACATCTTCTCCCCCATAATACTTCTTCTCACCATGACCCCATGTCCCCTGCCCCACTCCCCCATCCCCTCCCCGAAAAGGTGGCAAAGAAGCTGACCCTGAAGCTGAACGAGATCGATTTCTACGAGGCCTTCACAGAAGAGCCTGTGACCATCCCGGACAAGCCCAATAGCGAAGAGGAGATTGTCAACTTCGTGGAGGAGCACAGGAGGTGGGGAGCAGGGGCAACCCTCTGAGCAGGGTAGGCTCCTCCCCAGGCTAGAACACGTGTCTGTGACAGGGGCTAGGGGAATCTCAGCCAACCAGGAGGCGGGTCTCTCCTAGAGATGAATACACTTCTGGTATCAGTTCTTATTGATATACTGACCATTTTGCACAATATTTTGCACCCCAGCACTTAGCCCAGAGCCTGGAGCACACATAGAAGGTGCTCCATGAATGTGTACGGTTCATTGTGATGTTGACCGAGACCAGTGTTGAGTGCCTGTGGTCTGCCAGGAACTCCGAGGTGCTCTCTCTCTTATTATATTTAATCCTTTTAACAACCTCAGTTAAAAAGAGTCCACGAGTAGTGTCAGAACTGGATTCTAATCCAGATTTGGCCTGTGTTCTTTCTCATACATTACCTACACCAGTGGTTCTCAACAGGGGTGGAGGGAGTGGCGAGGGAGGGGGAGGATTTTGTCTTCCAGTGGGTTATTTGGCAATGGCTGGAGACATTTTTGGTTGGAGAGAGAGCTACTGGTATTTAGTGGGTAGAGGCCAGGGATGCTGCTAAATATCCTACAATGCACAGGACAGCTCTCCCACAATGAAGAATTATCTGGCCCCAAATATCACTAGTGCTGAGGTTGAGAAACCCTGCCCTGCATTCACACATAATTCTCTTCCTTCACAGTACTCCACAGCTGGAAATACCCATTCATCAGTGCAAACACTACTTCTCTTACTCTCTCCCACTAGATTATGGTCCGCTTCATCAGGGCAGGAATGTTTGCCTTGTCCAACTCTGTCTACACAGCACACAGCACCTAGCATAGCGTTGAGAACATCTCCAACACTCAGTGTTATTGAATGAATGAGTGAATGAAAGAATGAATGAATGAACACCCAAATGTCCAGGTCTTTCTCCCGAAAGTCTCTCTTCCAGTCCCCTTGCCCACGCTTCTCTCTCCTACCTGCTTTAACCATGCAATTATCTGGGCCTGGTGCCCAGAGCTTAGACTTTGCCAGATGGCTTTGTTCAGGGCTGCAAGCTGTCTACGCCCTAGGCATGACCCTGTGGCAGCCTCTGCTATGGGGACCCTCTGGAGCCAAGGGTGTCCTTCTTGCCCACTGAGTAGTGACTTTCTTTCTCTTCTAGATCAACCCTGAGGAAACTGAAGCCTGAGAGTATGTATGAGACCTGGGTGAGTGTCCCAGATGGGGCCCAGGCCCTCGCAGGAGCATGGGAAAACTCAAGTCCTAGAAACATCCAACGCTGCTGCTCCTCATGTCTTGCTTATAGGAAAGACAGTGCACCACAAAGGTGGAGGGTTTCTGTTCTGAAGAACATGTCAGGAGTTGGGGGACACACATAACTTGATGACGATGACAAGGGAGGAGCTCTAAGCTCTGGGGCTGAAAGGTTTGCCAGCGGAGGTGTGGGGACCCTGGAGTGGAAGGGGGCAGTGTACTTGGAAAAGGGTCACCACCACAAGAATACACCTGCTCCAGAAGGTGGATTTCCACAAAAGTTAGGTCCAAGGTAGATCTAGGGCCTGTTCTGGGCTCTCTAACTTCAGTGAGTATAGCTAAGGTCTCCCCTCCCTGCCCCGCACAGGAGGACGATCTGGATGGAATCCATATTGTGGCCTTTGCAGAGGAAGCTGATCCTGGTGAGGGAGGAATACTGGATTGGATTTGGGGCAGGGGCGGGGGCACTGGTGAGAGAGAGAGATGGGGTATTTATCAGAGCATAGGCTTTTAACACATAAGACGGAATAAATTAAAAAAAAAAAAAAAAAAAAAAAAAAAAAAAAGACGGGTTTTTTTAGAGCACAGTTTACAAGCAGCCTGGGGCTAGACATGCGGAGTTGTGGGAGGCGGGAAAAGAGCTGGACTCCTGTTTCCTCTGTGCCCCACCGTGCACTTATCACCTGTGTTCCCTCCAAGATGGCTATGAGTTCTTAGAGATTCTCAAGGCTGTGGCCCAAGATAACACTGAAAATCCTGACCTGAGCATCATCTGGATTGACCCTGATGACTTCCCCCTGGTAAGAGATATCACTCAGGCACTGCTGTCCGAGGCAGGGCACATCCCAAGGTGGAGCCTGTTTCAGAGTTCCTATCCCCACCTCCTAGTGGAGGAGCCTGTCGCATGCTCAGGGGCACTGAGCACATCCTGAGAAAGGGGACACAGGATGATGGGAAGTGTGGGAACAACAGGATTCCCAGAGCAGAGGCTGAGCAGATAGCTCATGTGCCCAGGGCTGGCTCCTTCTAGAGAAAACCAGAGTTTGGGGGAGCAGAAGGGCACATTAACCCTGCATGTGGGTGTCCACAATCACAGAATCAAAGCACAGAAATTCCACGTCTCAGGGCACGGCTCTGTTCCCAGCTGAATCCCCAACACCTAACACTCTTCGTTCAGGATCAGAACAAGGTTTCCTATCAAGTTTTCCTCGGAAACGAGGGACCAATGTCCCCAGCTGACCCTCTTGATACTTTCCTTTTGGGATATCTACACTTTAACTGCTTATTTCTACCCATTCCCTTCAGGCACTATAGCTGGACCTATCCACCAATCTACCGTGGGTTCAGTGCCCTCCCCCTCCCCCTGGCTGACCCTCACACTCACACTCACCCTCCTGGACTCAGGTGCTCCTAGCCTCCATTACGTTGCCATATGTGGTCTCTCCACAGCTGGTTCCATACTGGGAGAAGACGTTTAACATCGACCTGTCAGCCCCACAAATAGGAGTCGTCAATGTTACTGATGTGAGTTTCCTTCCCTCATCCCCGGTTGACCCCCAACTCTCCTTCCCAACATAGCTAGTCCTCCTCTGCTCTGCTAACTAGGAATTGAGCCCTCCCCACAGGAGTTAGACATGCCCAGTCTAATGGCTGGAAAGAGGGAGATTCCTGCCCTGAACACATCCCTGCCTCTACCTGTTGGAACTGACTGCTCGTCCTCCAAAGCCCAGTTGAAATCCTCTCTTCTCCATGAAGTCTTTCCAGATCTCCCATTTGGAATTGTTCCCTCCTTGGCACTCCCAGCGCCCATGTGGCATTGAGAACATGACTTTTATATGGCTATTTATGTATCATGTCTGTCTCTTCCAGGAGACTTTGAGCTTTTTGAGGGCAGAAATCTCCTCATTCACACACAGATAGGCTTCAAAAATATTTGTTGAGTTGAATAAGTCACAGCCTGCTTTCATATAATTCTCAGTCTAACTGAGGAGGTAGGTATTCTGTTAACTACCAGGTCAAATCTGATAAACTCTATAATAGAGATACCAATAAAACACCAGGAAGGCACAGAAATCAAAGTGACTTCTGCTTGAGAATCAGAGAGGGTTTAAAAGGGGTAGAGTTTAAAGTGGAGATTGTTGTAAATCAGGCTATACCTCAATTTTAAAATATAAAAAATTAATTAAAGCTAAACGATTAAAAAAAATTAAAACACACTGGAGATTGTACTGTGTATAAGAGTTCTACAAGTGAAAATTATATGAGTCATTTCCAAACTGATGGAAAAGTTAGTGCAAAAGGTCAAAAAGTAGGAAAATGAATATCAGATTTGGGAAAGGGCAAGTCGTTTCTTACGGCTTGAGAGTCTAGAGATCTCTGAGGATGGTGCTAGAAAAGCAGGTATTGGAAAGTCTTGAATGCTAAAGAGTTGCTGACTTTATTCTCCAGGCCATGAAGAGCCACCAGTGGTTTTGCATTAAGGGCATGATAGAGAGGTCTGTTTTAGGAAGCTCAGCATGGCAAGAGCTTGTAAGAAAGACTGAAGGGAGAAGGTCTATTTGCTGATCCAGCAATTCTTTCTACTCCCACTGTCACTATTCCAACCTAGACCCCCACCTGGACAGTTTTCCTGCCCAGTGACAGATGAAGAGAAGGGACAGAGGATGTACAGAGTCCAGTGAGTGGGAGGACAGGTCTAAAGACCTGAATCGGGCTTAGTTCTGATGCCTTGTCTGTGCCATGTCCTAGGCGGACAGCATATGGATGGAGATGGATGATGAAGAGGACCTGCCTTCTACTGAGGAGCTGGAGGACTGGCTGGAGGATGTACTGGAGGGCGAGATCAACACAGAGGATGATGACGATGATGACGATGATGACTAGTTGCTGTGGCAGCCATCCCCTAGCCCCACCTGCTGTCCTCCTGCCCGCTCCTCCTTCCCTGTCCTTCCCTGAGCTCCTCCAGGGACACTAGGTCATTCTCTGCCATGGGGCCCACTGGGGTCTCTATGCTGCGTGCTGAGATTCAAGGAGCTACTTCTCCCCACACACCAGCCCAGCTATCTCATCTGACTTCTGTTTCTTGTCCCACCATGTCCCTGTATCTATTATTTGTTTCTTCCATCACTCCCTACATGCTTTCTTGTGACTTCCCTCTTGCCATATCTATGGGCCCCCATCTCTCTTCTGCTCCCTCCAGCTGAGCACACTCTTCCCCCACTCTCTCAAGTCTTCTATCCTTCTGACTGTCCTGTCCCTGGCCAGGGGGACGGGAGGGTACTGTGTTTGGGGCTGTATCTTAGCAATCTCTTGTTAATGTACTTGGGTCAAATGAGAGACCTCAATAAAGGATCTGGAGCAACATGAGCAAGTGTCTGTTGATGAGGTCTCACCCCTAGGGCAGGAGGGAGGCAGCCAGAGGATGGGGGAATTAAGGTGTGGGTACCTTGTTAGGGGACTGTGATAGCAGGGGGGTGGGGCTCCTCCCTCCAGGCAGTTATCCCAGAGAAGCTTGGATTATTTATCTGCTGAAAGTCAAAAAGGCTTTTCTGAACACATGGTGTTTGTCCAGCACCACTGTCAGGCTTTGGGAGAACAGAGAGTGCTGGGCCTGTCCCTGCTCTCTAGCGGATTAGTCAAGACACTGGGAAGTCAAGACAAGCACAATGAAGAACTGAAGAAAAATACAAAGCAATATGTAATTAAGTGATTATGGGCTGCTTGATAGCACCCTCCCTTGCAGCTCTTATTTGAATGGCAAGACTGAGTCCAAAAAACACTTCCTTGGTGCGGCCTGCCCAGAGGTGGCCCCTCCAGCAGCTCCCTCCTCTGGGGTCCCACTGCACTCTCTCTGTCCACCTCTATTCTAGTACTAGCTCTTCATTTACATGTCTGTCATCCCCACCAGACTGTGAGCCCCTTGAAGGCAGGACCCCAGGCTTTTTCTCTGTGTCCACAGGGCCTGGCACACCAAAAGTAGTCCCTAATAAATGTTTGTTAAAAGAAGGAACAAATGAATAGAATGGCCTCGGAAGAGAGAGATGAGAGTGGGCTTTGACGGCTTCATAAAGGAAGTGAGCATTTTCTAGGCCTTAAGTGGGATTTGATTAGGGCAAAGGAGTTGGGGAGGAGACATTTCAAGTAGTGAAAACATCAAAAGCATTGCCAGAATGCGTGTGCCATTTTGGGGCACAGAGTAGACCAAAGAGAGAAGAAGAGAGGTTCAAGTGGTGGCCACGAGGTTGGGTGGGCATCCGGGGCTAGGTCGCAGAGGTGTTTGGATTTAGTCCTGTGAGCTGGGGAGGAAGGGCAACGTTTAATCTGGCAGTGATGAGCAGGATGGATGGAGGGAAGGAAGCTGACGGAGATACCAGAGGCAGGGAGTCCAACTCTTATCAGACAGTTATAATAATCTGGTGGAGGTGGGGGAACACGGATCAGAGTGGTGGCCATGGGAATGCAGAGGAGGCGCTGAGCTTTGTTCAAAGGGCATCCCCCAGACCTAAGCCTGCTGGCGATCTTGGCAGGAAGGACCCACATTCTCTCCAGCACAGGCCCAGGCTGGGGTAAGTGTAAAGCAGTCAGGAGTAGGCGGGGGGAGGAACCAAACAACTGAACAAGCCCGTAACTAACAGATGTTACAGCTTTCATGGATTGGGTATAAACGTGTTGCTGGACAACTTAGAGGATCTCTGAGTATGGAAGAATGAGACCTGAGGTGAGAGAAGTTTTTCACCCTCCACAGACAAATCCAGGAAGTCTTCCTGGAATTGGTGGCAGGAGTATAGAGTAGAAACCACGTATTCATCCAACTTGCACCCATTTAATAAATGTTTAATACACAGTACGGGCACTGGGCCAATACAAAAATATTATGGAACTTAACTCTCTAGCATAGGTCAGTGGAAGGCCCCAGGGTAAATAATAGCTCCCATGTTTTAACCACCCATCTGTGCCAGTCACTAGAGACTTAACAATTTCTAAAACTCAGAAGAACACTGTGAGATAGGCATCAGTGTCCCCGTCTTGCCCTTAATGAGGCTCAGAGGCATAACCTGCCTAAGAAAGGAGCGGAGTCAGCATGAAGCCCAAATCCCCTGTACCTGAAAGACCTGGACCTTTCACTGACTGTAGATAAGTCATTCAGCTTCTCTGAGTCTCAGAGATGGGTCAACAAAATGAGTTTTGGCCCTACCACTCAGAACAAATGAGATATATGCAAAGGCAAATTATGAGGGTGTGTTGCTATCAAAGGGGCAGTGACATGGCACACTGGGGGAAGAGGATGGCGAAAGCAAAGAGAAGGGCTGTGAAATCCAAAGCAGCAGCAGTCTGAGCCTCTTCTAGGGGCAGTGTAGACTCAAGAAAGGATGGGCTCACCTGAGGCTTCCTGAGGGGTCTCTGCCAGGCTGGAACTGAAGAGAAGCCGGGGCATTCCTGGAGGTGGCACAGACACCGATGGGGCTCAGACCTTGTCCCTGGGCCAGGCTCTGCCAGAGTTGAGGAGAGACCTCTTAGGTTGGAGATGATAATAGATCATCTTCTTCCTTCCCTCTTTCAGTCTGGCTGAGAATCTGGGGGAGGAAAGTCCCTGGGGTAGAAGGGAAGTGAGAGAGGCCATGCTGGGCCTGGGCAGCGGGGCAGGGCTAGGAGACAGAACTGAGCGTGGCTCGGCAAGTTGTCTATATTTGCATGCTGAGCTCACTGCTGCTCTTTTTCTCCCCAGAAATAAAATTACATCATGGTGGGGGGAAGGCGGGAGGGTGGTATATTTGGGAAAGGTGAGAGGAACACAAGGGGCCAGCTGGCATCATCCTGCAGAGAGAAGATCTGTGGCTCCAGAGCAGGCGAAGGAGGCCCCCATTTTGCTTCTTGCCCCTACTCCTTCCTCCTCCCCCACCTTCCAAGGTGGATAAATCTGAGCAGTCTTTTACTACGGCTCCCCTGACCCATAAGGGGAAGAGGTTTTTACAAATACTGAGTCAAGCATCGAAGAGGATCAAGAGGCCAAACGACTTCCAAACCCTTAAACCCTAACTTACTCTTTGCCTCCCAGGGTCCCAGCCACTGTGGTCACCGAAAGGTCGGTAAGGGGAGGAGTGTGTCCCTTTGGGAAGAATTAAATCTGAGAATTGGGGTTCGCTGTTTAGGGGAGGAGGCGGCGTCGCTACTCGAGCCCTCCCGCACTTCTGCCCCCGTCCCAGGAGTCTTCCAGAACCCCAGCCCCCTGCTGCCTCCCCTCCCCCCTCTCCCGCCGCTCCCCGCCCCCCGCCCCTCCCCGGCTCTGACATCACGGGCCAGCCGGGTGGGGTGAGGCGGCGCTGGGCTCGGGCTCTGGCTCCGCGGGCGGAAGAGGCGGCGGCGGCAGCAGAAGCGGCGGCGGCGGCGGCGGCGGCGGCGGGAGCCGAGGAGGAGGTTCCGGACGCTGCTCAGGAACCGGGGACGCCGGAGTGCCCGCTCCCCGAGCGCTCAGCCCCGGAGGCGGTGAGAGGGCCGAGAGGGGACGTGTCGCGGGGAGGGGCAGATTTGGGGGTCTGGGCTTGGAGGGGCGTCGATCCGGGACGCCTGGGGACAGATGCGGAGCGTGGGGGCCCCGGAGGGGTCCGCTCCGTGTCAGGCCCCACGGGCTCCGTCTCTGTCGGTGCGCTCCGAGCGCGGTGTGTGCTGGAGGCGGCGTGGCTCCGGCCGCCCGTTCCATTCTGACCAGCAGTTTGGGAGTCGGACCGGGGCCTGGGGATTAGGATGGAGCCTGCTTCCCGCCCAGCCGGCTCGGCCGGGCCATCTCCCGCCCCTCCCTCCCGTTCTCTGGCTTTGGACTCGCCTCGGCTGGCGGTCTCCCGGCCCAGCCCTGCCTCAGTTCCGCCGGCAGCCGCCCCTGCTCCGAGGGCTCAAACCCAGCGGCTGGCACCACGTGCCCTCACCCAGTCCTCTGCACCGGGGGTAGAGGTGGGATTGTCGAAGGCTTGTCCAGAGGGAAGGAGTCGGGAGCTGGGGGGTGTACAGGAGAGAAGTAGCTAACGTAAAGCCCCTAATTAATTTCATATAATCTGTGTCAAAACTGACAGGGACACACACACCTACAAGAGACACGCCAGCACACACGGTGACACACACCCATGTGACTCTTACACACATCGACTGCACACAGCAAATCACAAAGGGCCCTGCACTACGCATCCAAGCCCCCACCTCACTCCCACTGTCTCCCATGTGCAAGTCTCCTGGCAGAATATCAGTCTAACAGGACAGCTGAGTGGGGGCCACCGTCCCCAAGTCCACCCTGATTTTCTGGGCATCTTCTCCCAGCCCTGGGCTTCAGATCGCCCCTCTTTAAAACAGTGAGAAAACATGGTAGAAAATCCTGGTCTCAATCCAGGACAGGGAGACAGGATCTTGAGAGTGAGTGAGCCTGGTGCTTTGAAACTGGGTGAGTAGTGAGGGTAGGGGTTGCTGGTGGCCTCTCTTGCTGGGTCCAGTTGGAGCTTAGGGTGCTAGGAGTGGCTGGCTTCTGGGCATCTGAGTGGCCAAGGGATGGAGGGGGGATGGAAGAAAGGGAGAGAGAGAAAAAGAAAGAATGAGTATGAGTCAGCCAAGGATGGAGGCCCAAGTCAGAGAGAGAGAATGAGGGGAATGTGTGTGAGAGGCAGACAGACATCAAGAGAGGGACACAGAGGGACAGAGATACAGTCAGGGAATGGGGAGGGGAAGGAAGTGAGAGTCAGAGATGGTCAGGTGAGTGGGGAGAGTGCTGGGGAATGGATGACAGAGGCTCAGAAACTAGGGAGGATGAGAGCAGGATGGTGGTGAGACCACTGGGAGTTAGGGGAAACATGCTGAATATGTGTGTTTTGTTTCCCTATGTGTCTGGCCTCCAGGCTGTCGGAGTGATTAGCTTTAATTGCTCTTCCCTTTGTGGTTAAACACTCCGTTGGGGAAATTGCCAGAGATGCCCTAGGCTGCCAGCTGCCCTGGTTGCCTAGTTCCTCACTTCCCTGACACCTGTGCCCATCATGTGTGCATGTGTTGTCATGCATGAAGAAGAGGACCAGAGTCACACCCTGGCATGCCATCCCCTCACTCTCTCACACAGAGCCTCCACCACAGTGCAATGGTGGACATCACCAACCTGTACGCAGCCAACCAATCCAGGCCCTTCCCCACTAAACTTACTCTATCTCTTTATAGCAGGGACACTCACTCCTTCCTAGTATACCTAGTATAGTAGCTCTGACTACTGAAATGGGGATACCAAGTCACAGAACCCAGGAGTCCTAAGTATT